>NC_132788.1:71154041-72522166 GCF_048418805.1 Vulpes vulpes | reverse complement strand
TACTCCAATATTTTTCTGCAGTGAAATGTATGGTTAGTCTTTCCAAGTGGACTAACTAAAGACTACAAATAGCCTCATGTCAGGTGAGTTCAGCTTAGTCAGGTTTTGCTCCCAATTGCCTGAAAATACTTGTACTTTAAGAACTTTCTGGGTTTCAGAATTGTGTACAGGGAGTTGAGGACCAGAGCCAGAAGCAAGTAAACTAAGCTGAACTTTTTCAGCTCAAGTGTCCAGGTCTAAGGCCAGTCTTTTGACAAATATTTATTGAGCACCTGCTATCTGCCAGATTTGGTGATAAAATGCCATAATCTGATGGCGTAAATCCTGAGGGGACAGTGTGTAATATAAAGTAAAGCCCCAGGGTTAGTGTGAAGAGTGCTTAGTAGTTCTTTTTGTGAAGAGGAAGCTTACATAATGAAAGCAAAAGCAGAGGAGTTGATTTCTCTTAAGACTTTATTATCAGTACAAGAAATATTTACTTTGAATGTTAATCTGCACATGCATGTAATCTACACATGGGTGGAGTTTACTAGAAAAAGAAATCCCTTGACTCTGAGAATTGATTTGAAAAATCTGACTATGATGTCCAGTTCTACTATTATTCCACAGAGTAATGTGTCAGTAAACATACTCTCCTGGCAAGAACAGTAAATGTCAGCATCAAGACAGAAGACCCGCAAGCAACTGAGGTCAGCCACAAAAATTTGTCCCTGTTAGTTTCCTAATCATCATTATAATAATAATGGTGAATACAAAATGCAGTCTCTGATTGGAAGATGAGATCATCTTAATCTGCGGAAGGCAAAGAAACAAGCCATGACACCTTGGTAAAGTAAGTTTATGAGAATGATTAGCACAGGGTACTCTGGGAATGTCCAGCTCAGGAGCTTTGAGAGTCCTGGGCCTGAAGAGACAGTCTCTTCCCACAGAGAATTCTATGCAAAAACCATTCTGTATTTTAAAATGAGGGTGAGAAGTCCACTAAAGTCCTAATTCTGCCCAGATTGACTACATCAATGTTTTTCTTGAAATTTCAAATATTAAATTCTCTGAGGAAAGAAAGACACTTATTTCTTTTCTGTCCCTACTGTGCTGTTCCCTATACCAATGCGTAGTCTATCTATGGTATAGTAGATTCTCATTATTCGCTGATACCCTATTTGTGAATTTGTCTACTCGCTAAAATTTATTTGTAACCCTCAAAATCAATACTCTTCAGCACTTTTATTCAGACATGCAGAGAGATGAAATTTTCAGTTGCCAATGAATACATTCCCAGACTACCTGTTTCAGTTCTCAGACAGTGAAAAATCCTTTTCATGGTCCAGTTAATGCCATATTGTTTGCATTTTGGGGCTTTCTGTTATAATTTCACTGTTTAAAATGGTCCTGAACTTACCATCAAATTACTTACTGGAATTTTTTAAAGATTTATTTATTTGAGAGAGAGAGAGAGAGAGAGAGAGAGAGAGAGAGAGAGAGAAAGAGCACACACACATAAGGAAGCATGGTGGGGACAAGCAGGAAGAGAGGGAGAGTCCTAAGCAGACTCCATGCTGAGTGTGGAGTGTGATGCAGGGCTTGATTTCACGACCCCAAGATCAGGACCTGAGCCAAAACTAAGGGTTGCATGCTCAACCGACTGCTCCATCCAAGCACCCCTTTAGTATTCTTAAATGCTTGAAGGCTATAGTGTGTCTTATAAAAGAAAGTATTTGTGTTAGATAAGCTTTGTTTACGCTTGAGTTACAATGCTGTTGGCCATGAGGGTCACTGTGAATCAATCAACAATACATATTAATAAGGTGCCTTTAAACAGAAACACAGAATAAAGGTGGATACTGTTTGATGAAGATGTTGTGACCAGAGGCCCAAAGGAATCTAACCTTGTATTTCCCCTAGGAGCAATGGTTGAGTTTGCCAAGTCAGTGTTTGCAGCAACTTTACAGAATGTAACTACTGTGAATAATGAGAATCAACTGTAATTCAGTACTAGCCAAGGACAGCCATTTCAGGGTAGTACAGTAAAGAGAAGGGGCAAGAGCAGAGAACATTTCCTACAAAAAGGGTAATAACCTACACTCAAACATTCTCAAGGCCCGTGAGAGCAGTCCAAGTGAGAGAAGTGGGAAGGTTTTGGTGACACAGGAACCAAAGAATCGTAGTATAAGACCAACAGTGTCGTTAAGTCCATGGCTATGTCCTTGGACTGCAAGACAGATGGACAAAATTCCACAAGGACTAAATACAAATGACCCTTGAACAACACAGTTTTGAACTCCTCAGACTCACCAACATGCAGATTTTTCTCAATAAATACAATAAAATGCTGTAAGGGTATTTTCTCTTATCATTTTCTTAGTAACATTTTATTTCCCTCTAGTTTACTTGTTTGTAAGAATACAGTGTATAATATATATATATATAACATACAAAATATGTTTAATTGATTGCTTAAGTTATTAGTAAGGCTTCTGGTCAATAGTAGGCTATTAGTAATTAAGTTTTGGTAGAGTCAAAAGTTATATGTAGATTTTTGACTACATGGAGATAGAGGCAAGGAGTGAGGCAGGTGTGGAGGGGGGGAGACTTAGCAGCTCTACCCTCCATGCTGTTCAATTGTACTCTATCTTAAAATGTGACAGGAAAGAGAGGCACATAAGATCATTTATTTATAAGGGACCTTGACTCTCAAACTCAAATTCTGAAATGTCTGTAGTTTTGCATGGTCCTTTTTTCCCCTCATTAACTCTTCCAGGATGGGAGCACCTGGGTGGCTCTTGACCCAGAAATAAAAGACTCTTGATTTCAGCTCAGGTTATGTACTCAGGGTCCTGAGACTGAGCCCCGCATGGGGCTCTAGGCTCAGCAGGGAGTCTGCTTGAGGATTTTTCTCCCTCCTCTGCCCCTCCCCGACCTCTCTCTCTAAAATAAATAAATAAATCTTAGGGCAGCCTGGGTGGCTCAGTTGATTAAGCACCTACCTTCGGCTCAGGTCATGATCCCAGGGTCCTGGGATTGAGCCCTGCATCGGGCTCCTGGCTCCTCAGGAAGCCTGTTTCTCCCTCTGCCTGCCATTCTCCTGGCTTGTATTCTCTCTCTCTGTGTCACATAAATAAATAAAATATTAAAAAAAATAATAAAGGCATAGTGAACCTTCAGAGAGAATCAAGTGCTGCCAGCTTCTTTGGACTATACAAACAGACTTCTAATTAGAATCCAGACCGCTATGAGACCAACTTGATCCGTAGCTTAGCACATATACACACCCATACTGGGTGCAACCACCTCTCACATGTAAGGAATCAATGCAAAAGTCTGCTAAGACTTGGGGTTTTCAACAACTGCCTTAAGAAGCCTTGGAATTGAAAGCCATTCCTAACAAAAGTGCTGACAAGTGTTCAACTACAGAAAATCAAAATTGGGAAAGGCTGGTTTTCTTGAGGCTTGCTTATGCTATCTCAAAGACTACTTCAACTAAAGTAAAAAGCCTCTATTAGAACATCCTGAAATGACGGTCTCTAGCCTATTCAAGGGGCATTTTAAAGTATTTTTAATAAAGGCAACTGATAACAATGACTAATTTTAATTTCTCTCCTTAATAAAGCCTTGGTACTTCAAAAGTAATGCCTGGACCAGCAGAGCAGCAGCATTCAGCACTTGTTAGAACTGCAGGATCTGAGGCCCCACCACAGATCTCTGTATCAGAATCTGTATTTTAACAAGCTCCACAGGGGATCTGGATGAAGTTTGATGAGCACTACTCCAGAGGGTTGTGACTATGTCCAAATGATTATTAGCACCGCCTTACGCTTCTATGGCTCCTAACGTTGCTGACTCAATCTAATCAAACATCTAAAAGGGATGGGAGTAGTATGAGATTCTTTTATTTCTGGGTCAATTCTGGAGGGCTACGCATTTACTATCACTTCACACATTCTGTAAAGGGGAGCCTCACTATGAGCCAGCTCTCCATCACCCAAAGTACAAACATAACCTTCAAACCGCATTCATTCACCAACGTTGACTCCAGGTAAAATGGTGCAAGCAGCCCTACTCTAATGGCCTTTTTGGCTTAGAAGTCATCACCTTGGCCTCTCTTGATCCTGAGGCTCATTCTCAGAAACATTTTCTTTCTCAATCTATTTTTTTCATTCATTCGTTCAGTATTCCTTGAAAGTACTAATGTGCCCAAGCACTGAACAAAACAGACAAGAATCCTTGTGCTCATGGAACTTATATTTTTCATAGGAAAAGACAGACAATAAACACAAAGTAAGTAAAATACAGAATGTGCCAGATGGTATAAGTACTATGGGAAAGACCAGCTAAAAAGGTGGCCCAGGAGCACTAGGGGCAGGGGATGTTCAATTTTTACGTGCTCTTCAGGAAGGCCTCACTGAAAGGTGACAAAAGGGACCAATATATTTGAATAGCATAAACTGTGGGACTTAGTTTTATTCTTGCTTTTCACCTATTTCATTTCTTCTGGGCTTGAATCTCTAGTCTATTAAGCTCACTACAACAATCACATCTACCCTCTGCTCCTAGCTGAAGGCCACCTGGATACCAATTTCCACACAGTTATTCTAATCTTCACATCATGTATGCATGCCTTCACTACTCCTTCTCGTACCTTTTATCCACCTGAGCCTGAGACCCAATCTAACTGTCCCATGTTCAGGAGAATTAATAGGTCACCTTGTTTCTAAAAAAAAGATCCAGAGATTTAGCAAAAAAGGAGAAAAATTCTGGCTTGGCCAGAATTTGTAATACTTCATTTTACAAATTTAAACTAGATGTAACTATTTGACAGCTCAAAAATCTATTGTTCTACAACTTATCTCAATAAGATGACATAAGAAGGTCTCATCCTCAGCCACCAGGGCAACAAGGAGTACAGATTTCAGCTCCCATTATGGGTAGGCAGAGATGGCGTTAGAGACATAAATTAATTCTTTTAAAGGAACAGGCAAGCCACTTTGTTGAAATCTCCACAATCTCAGATCAGAAGATACCTTAGAGAAAAGAGAGTCCAAGGTTGTCCATTGTAGCCTTAGATAATGATGGGAAAGTTCTATATATGTGCTGTCCAATACAGTAGCCCCCAGTCACCATGGCTACTGAGCACTTGAAATGTTGCCAATGTGACTGAGGAACTGAATCTTATATTTTATTTAATTTTAAGTAATTAAATTAAAATAGCCTCATGCAGCTATGAACACAAAACTGGACCACACAGATCTAATCTAAAGCCCTAATTTTCTCTGACAAAGATGAGGCCGGACATAGCTAGGGCCACAGAGCTAATGGCAACCTTGAGTACTGACTGATATTCCACACTGGTGCTAGATTGGAAGGTTTTCCAATGGCTTCCATATGCATGAACCCATCTGATCCTCTCCCCAGTCACATGAACTAAACAACTCTGTGCAACTGTCTGTTATTTTCACTGGTGCTCAGGAGCAAACATGTGTCTAATGACAGAGAGTTAACCCCAGGGAAGGCCAGAGTTTCTGATGTGCGGACCCACTATGTTCTGGCTCACACTGAAGTAGTGATACCATCTGGGTAATCAGAGCTTATTTATGACATGACACAAGAGGCCAAAAGGGGACACCTGCCAGTAGAACCACTAAAGAATCTTTCCTATGGCGTGGGATCCAATCCTTGTCAAAACAGTTAGGCAAATTAAGTCCCCTTGGAGTAGTTTTATCAGGACGGGAACTAGCATTCGTTCCACATTTTAAGGTGGTAACCATGATTCTCAAAAATTAGGACTCAACTACTAGTTGGTTGGCCAGCTCTTTAAAATCCTATATTCACTTTATCATCAAGACATATAAGCAAAAAGTCTTCTATAATTAGAACTGAAGAGTTGCCAAAGTGTCCCAATCAGACCCAAATTACTACCTAGCAAAATTACTGATTACTAAAAATAAGAATGAAAAAGTGGCTCAAAGATAGTATTTGACTAAATATAGGGATACACAGTACAACTTAAACCGCCAGTCAGATGGTTGTTAGAACCAAACCTGTTGGCTGAACAGCATTTCATGTTCCTACACGAACTGGTTGCAAAAGCCTAATTATGGTTTGATTCCAATGATGTTATCAAACGCTCCCCGCATGGGGCGAGATAGAAATGCTTCTCTCCTTTCATTCATTCTCAGGGCATCTGTGCTGGTTTTTCTTGGAGCCACCTCACTCCACAGAGGCAAATCCAGCCCTACCACGTGCAGTTTACAAAAAAACAGGGTCTGCTGTCGGCAGGAGCCCCAACTCTGGGCTTTGATCCCAGCTGCAGGTCCCACCTGCCGAAAAAGGCAGCTCTCTTCATTCCCTTCCTCAAAAACACCAGAATTCAGCAGAGATAAGCTGACAAGGAAAACATTACACAAATCACTGACCCTGCTGCAGGCAGCGAAGAGCTGCCTCTGCTTGGCTTTGATTTGCCAGAGCTGGAGCCCGAGGGGAGAGACAGTTTGACTTTCTTCTTTCCTAGTGCTCCCGACAGCAAGGTGCTTTCACGCAGAGCCCCGAGGAATACCAAGTGCAGAAGAAAGGCAAGTAAATAAATAAACAAAATAAGAACAAAGGCTAAAACCACGGAAAGAGGTACCATCAGCGGCCAGGAAGAAAGATCATATCCCTGGTTAAAAGCAATTCGGTTTTTGTGAAACCACACAGACCCTGGAGCTCTGGCTGTGATCTCCGTCATGCCATGATCCTGCTGAGTGAGGTGACTAAGTATGTGCCATGAGCCTTACTTATGCATTCCTATTGTTTCGTGGGTGTCCACGGAAGAAAACAACAGGGTAGCTAGCCATCCCCGTGCGGGAGAGGGGCTGGAAACAGAGCAGTTCATCACCGGCAGTTTTCCCTGACACACCTACAGATTGTTCTTTTATAAGCAGCCTATTTGCTACTTACTGGTCATCCAGTTTGCCTTAAAAACAGGGCTCAAGGGGTGGCTGGGTGGCTCAGTATGATAAGCATCTGCCTTCTGCTCACGTTGTGATCTTAAGGTCCTGGGATCGTGCCCCACGTCGGGCTCCCTGCTCAGCGAGGAGTCTGCTTCTTTCTCTCTCTCCCTATGCCTCTCCCCCTGGCTTTTGCTCTCTCTGTTGCTCATCCTCTCCCTCTCTCTCAAATAAATAAAATCTTAAAAAAAAAAAAAAAAAAGAGTGCTCAAAATGAACCATACAGTCTGTTTTCTCCTCAGCATTCCAGAGGCCAGCAACAGCTTCCAAAATTGATCCCACTATAACGTGGTCACTGCTGCCATCCAGGTGCCACGGTTATCGAGTGCCTGCTGTTGGCTGGGCATTTTGCTAGCCCTAGCAGTAAAGCAGGGGCACAAGCCATGTAAGCATAGCTCCTGCTTGCATGGAGCTTGCAGTTTGGCAGGAGGCAAGTACAAGAAACTCCTGGTCCAGAATCAGACCCCTTGTCCGTTTAGCTGAGGTCACCAATTCTGCTGCCCTCCCAAGCCATGCAGATGGGAGTCTAGTGGGGAGGAAGGGAGTGGGGGTCTGTGCCACAGCAGAGAGCACTTGTCTCACATAATGCAGACAGCTGGCCTCGGCTCTAGCCAACTGTTACCATGTGGGGATGGGGGCCCAGCAACTGCCAGAACTTCCGGTATTTCCAGAGCAGCTGTAAATCCAGACTTTTACATAAAACCTTCCAATTTTTAAGTGCTGACAACCAATTCAAAGTTTTAAAAAACTCACTGAGAACCACATGTGACCCAAGGGCCAGTGGAGTGAACTCTTAGCTAACTCAGACTTAGCTGCACCTCCCCTATTCTCTACCATATTCTGGACACCCTACCTGTACCTGCCGCACCAGTGTGACCAGTTCATCTCTGCTTCCACACCCAGCACACTACTGTAACTTTGGAGATGTGTCCAGTTGTGTCCCTGCCTAGCATATCCCCCTCCCTTCTCTGTGCCCAGCCAGACTCCACGTGCCATTAATTCCCAGCGCGATACCCTACTTCCCAAGCCTCATAGACTACACCATGTCCCCCATCCCCAGATCCTGATTCTTTCTTAGGAGCATACCACTGACTGTTGTACTTTGTCAACAGAATGTACAGTGTTCAAGGAGGTAGTGTGGTGTCACAGACTCTGGAAGATGACAGGAATCAATTGACTACAGCAAGGTGGCTAAGAGCTCAGGTTCTGAAGACAAATAGGCCTGGGTTATCTCATCTGTCTGAGCCTCAGTTTCCATATATGTAACCTGGGGCTATCATAAAATGGGAACATAACCCAAATTTACATAGCACCCGTACAATGAAGAGAGATGATGACTGTAAAGCACTCAGCACAATGCCTGACATGCAGTCAGCTACTATTATTACAGAGTGGTTGCCTAATTCAGCTCGTGTTATTGTTAAGCAAGCACTGCATCACTGGTACTTTGTTGTTTACAAACCATTCATTGACTACTTACTCTATGTTAACATGCTCTAATCACACTGCATGTGTCTCCTCAACTAACTCGCTGTATTCTATGAATAGCTGAAGAAGAGAGAATTTAAAATGAGTTGTCCAAGGCCATACAGGCACAGCAGAGAGGTGAAGTCAGCCAGCTGGCTCCCATAGTCTTAACCATGATACTCTATAGTCTCTCTACATTCCTCATGGCCAGGGACAACTTTCTAACATCAGCCTTCTCCAATTAAAAGCAGGATTTGGCTTTGTGGACCATGGCTTAAGATGATCAGGGCCTGGCTTGAGTCAGACTATATCTCAGAAGTTCTAAGGAATTTGCTTCTCTGTCCGTTTGACCAAGGGCTGTCGGTCTGTTTGATAAGCTGAGAATGAAGAGAAGAGAAAAATGCCCAGGAAGAACTGTAAAATGACAACTGTTATTATGGAAGGCAAAACCTGGGACATTGATTACAAGAATTGAAAAGATAGTTTGCTGGGGTGCCTGGATGGCTCAGCTGGTTAAGTGTCTGCCTTCGGCTCAGATCATGATCCCAGGTCCTGGAATCAAGCCCTGTGTTGGGCTCCGCACTCAGCGGGGAGTCTGCTTCTTCCTCTCCCTCTTCCCCCTTGCTCATGTGCTATTTCTCTGTCTCTCTCATAAATAAAATCTTTTTTTTTTTTTTTAAGAAAAGACAGTTTACTAATCACAGAAAAAATAATTAGTGATGGAATCAGAACGCTGTTTCTAGCCTTCAACATCCACAGAGAAGACAGAAAAGAGGCAACTATATCCTGTTTAACTTCCAAAAGGTAAAAAAGTAAAGTGATGAAACCAAAGATAGTGAACCTAAAATCTATGAACAGCAGGCAGTTAAGAGGTGAAAAGGTAGGCTGAGGTGTGGGCATGGGTGCATGAGAACGGATGCCATCCCCCCAACTGGCCTGAGGCTGAGAGCCCTGTGCAGAGAAGGCGCCTGGGTTTCAGGACGGCATATCACAATCTCCTCTGGCTTCTTTATGGGCAGAACACAGAACACAGGACGGATGATTATAAAGCTGACTGGATCACATTTGATCTTACAGGGGAGACCAATTTTAAGCTGAAAGAAAATACGTGGTGTTAGAGCACCAAGTTGTGACCACAGACTTCCTAGTTGAGTATCTCCTTCACTGTCTTAGGTGAAAGCAGAAAATCTTTGTCCTGATTCCTTAAGGGGAGAAGCCCTATCTAATGCCTCTTCAATTCCCCAGGGCTTTGCCTTGTGCCTGGCACACAGTAAGTGCCCCGAAAAGGATTGCTGAAGGGATCTCAAGAGTCAAGTTTACAGTGTTTTTTTTTTTTTTTTAATTTTTATTTATTTATGATAGTCACACACACACACACAGAGAGAGAGAGAGAGAGAGAGGCAGAGACATAGGCAGAGGGAGAAGCAGGCTCCATGCACCGGGAGCCCGACGTGGGACTCGATCCCAGGTCTCCAGGATCGCGCCCTGGGCCAAAGGCAGGCACCAAACCCCTGCGCCACCCAGGGATCCCTACAGTGTTAAAACAGATGGCAGATTCAGGTAGATGGAATCAACCAAATCCAAAAAGGTGCACATGAAAAAGGACAAATGGAAAGTTCTTCAACCACTAACACAGAAGCAGCATTAAACAATGTCTAAGGCTAAAATGTTAAGGGGTTTGGGCTACTGGCAAACTAAGAATAGTGTGCTGAGATTTCCATCAATAAATAGATGAGCTCGCAGACTACATGAACACAGGAATGTTCACGAGAAACCCTGAAAACAACAGCTCAAAAGTTCCTCTCTACTTTCTGGCCAAACCTGCAGTATTGTGTTCAGCCTGAAAGATAAAGGACACTGGCCAAAGAGTGGGATTGAGGGCAATACCAACAAAGTAGAGTTTGCCTCAAGACAGACCAGGAAGGCCACAGATTTGAAGAGTTTGGACCTCTAAGAATAACTTCAAGATGAAAAAGGTGCATCTGGAAAGCCTTAAAAGGGAAAGACTAGTGATGCTCTAAATAGCTGAAGACACATGTGGAGAGAGAATGGACTTATTCTATATGGGTTTGGAACTAAAACTAACGTGAAGGAAGCAGGTATCTTCAAGGACTTTTAACCAATCTACAGTGCTTCAGAGTAGAATGGGCTCCCTCACTCACTAGAGAATTCTGAGGCCCTGGAGCTCTTTGTAACAAGGCTCAAGAATCACCGAGTGGCAACACACGGGGAGAACTGATCCACCAAATAAGGCCTTGCAAATAAGGAAGACTCTGCCAGGCATTTCAATTCTCTAAGAGATGGAATGAAAGGTGGTCATCACCATGAAAAGCCTTTCAATGGATAGATGACTTTGTGGGGGTAAGGAGAAAAAGGTTCAGGCAAAATGCAATATTTCTGATGACAGAGAAAATGGGATAAATAAAGGCAAGGAAAAGAAGTTTACGGCAAACTTGGGAAATGGTTAGTGTATCTGTTTGGCAGGAGAGAGCCAGGGAGCCTGGTCAGCAGGAGTGAGGGATGAAGTATAAAAGATTAGGAAGAAGATCTAGAGCTTGGGCTCTGAACCCAGCTCAGGCACTCAGGCTTTTATCCTGTTGGCAAGGGGAAATCACCGAGAACTTCTTAGGACAGCCCTGATCAAAACTGCATTTCACAATGATTAGATCGGCATTACTACAGGAGAAAACCAGAAGGGGAATTGATTCTGGTGGCAAAGAGAACAGACAGAACATTCTGGCAACAATGAGAAACTATAGGCCTGAATTAAAGGAAAAGAGTAAGACCAAAAAGAGGAATTTAAATGAAAGACATTGGATAGGAAGCATTAAAAGAACTTCAAGACTGATTCAGTGTGGCCTGGGGAGTCAAAGACAGACACTTGTGCATCAGGGAACCCAGACATGTCAATGTGCCTAACAATAAGACCAAGAAACCCCAAAACATCTAAAGTCACGACTGGTTCTCAAATTACTGATCCATCACAGCTTTACATCATATGTTCAGAGTACATTTTTCTCATATAAAAGACAAGATTTTGTAATTATCTCTGAATCTGAAACTAGTCACCAAAAGTTTATCAAAGTATGTCTAGAAAAATTAATTCCTCTAAGGACAGAAAGAAGATAGGCCAGGCAAATACTAACCAAAAGAAAGCCGGGATCTCCATATTAATATCAGACAAAATAAACGAAGGCAAAAAAAATATTATTGATAAAGAAGGCCACTATGTAACAAAGATTTCAATTCACCAGGGAGACGTAACAATTATAAACTAGTAACAATGAATAGTATGCCTCAAAATATAAAGTAAAAATTGACTATCAGTCTACAGGAAGAAAATGACATGCTCCGTAACATAGTAGGAGATTCTGACAGAACTCTTTCAGTGAAAAAACGGACACATGAAACAGACAAATCAACAAGGATATAAAAAGTTTAAGTTGCTCAACTGACAAGTTCTATCCAATGTACACAGAACACAGAACCTAATAATTAGAAGATACACATTATTTTCAAACTTTAAAATTAATGAAAATGACTACATACAAGACATAAAATTAATCTCAACAAATTTCAAAAGAATGGTAAAATTCTCTGACAGAAATACAAGGACATTAGAAATTGGTAACAAAGATATCACTATTAAAAACCCATAGATGTGGGAAAAAAACCATACATGTGGAAAGGAGAAACATGCTTATCCACATTTCATGAGTAAAATCAGAAAATATCTGGAACAGAGTAATAACGAAAATTCAGTTTATTTCAAAATGTGTGAGACGCACAAAAAGCAGACACCTGCAGGAAAACAAATAGGCTTAAATGAAGGCTCAAAGTTAATGAATTTGTAAGCATCCAGATAGGAAGTCGGGGGCGTGGGGGGGGGGGGGAGACTATCAAACACCCCAAAATGGAAGGAACAAAATGATACAGATAAAAAGCAAAAAGTAATGCAAAAGAAGACAAACAAAACTAGAAGACCAAAAGAGCAAATATTGGTTCTTTGATAAACTAAACAAACTCCCATGCAAGATTAATAAAAAAGAGTGAAAACACAAATATTATAATAAGATACAATATACTATTACAATAAGACAATGTACAGATGCTATAGAGAAAACGAGAGAGAAAATACGAATAACTATGTTAGATAGTTTTCAAAATTTAGATGAAGTGGACAAATTTCTAGAAAATACAACCTATCAAAACCAACTAAAGAGAAACAGAACCAGAAAAGTTCTAAAATTGGAAAATGTGATTGAATAGTTAGAAATCTTCTCAAAAAGAATATAGTCAAGATGGCTTTTTTGGTAAATTTTACTGAAGAATCAAGAAAGATCATTACAAGTTACAGAAATTATCTCAGAGAACAAAGAAGGAAAAGAGATCATAAGAATGGAAAATTATGAGCCAAATCCCTTTCTCCTCCTTCCATTCTTCCTTCCTCCTCCATCCCTCCTTCTCTCTCCATCTCTCTTTCTTGGTGTGCACAATACACAAACATAGCAAATCAAATCCAGAATCATATTTAAATAATACATCACAATCAAGATGGGTTTGTCCCAGGAATGCAAGGCCTAACTTAAGTTAGAAATTTCATAAATGCCATTCATTACACTAATACATTAAAGAAGAAAAACCTTAAGAGGCATTTCAAAAGAGGAGGGAAAACATGCAACAAAATTCATGACCATTTAGAATCAAAAACTCTTTGCAAACTAAGAATAATGGGAACTTTCCTTAACTTGATAAAGGCTATCTACTAAAGCCTGCAAACAACATCACAAGTATTTTCTTTAAGATAAAGAACAAAACAGGAAGTATATTACCACTATCACCTATTCAGCACTGTGTTGGAGGGTGTGGCCAGGACACATAAAATGAAGAATGAAGAAAAAGAAAGAATATAAAGACTGAAAAAGAAGAAACCAAAATTTGTGTTGCTACTGCCTGTACAGAAAACAGGAGATAACCTATGCATAATAGTTAATATAGTTTAGTAAGGTAGCTGGATACAGAAATCGATATAAAAATGTGAAATTAACATTTCTATATGCCTTAGTTTGCAAGTCACTTTAAAAAATTATCATTTAACCAGTGACACAAAATATAAAGCAATAATTCCAACAAAAGATGCACAAAGGTTTTAAAGAAAATATGATAAAATTTTATTGAAAGCTACCAAAGACAACTTAAATACAGAGTTATATCCTGTTATGGAAGACTAAATGTTTCAGTCTCCCCAAACAGATTAATAGATTCAAAGTAATTCCAATCAAAATGTTTTTCATGGAACTTGACAAGCTGATTCTAAGATAGAAAGCCACAGTAATTAAGAATGTATGGTATCTGTTCATGACAGACAACTAAAGCAGTGGAACTGAACAGACAACCCAGAAACAGATCCGAGTATGTATGTAAACTTGATGCATGGCAGAATGAGCGCTGCAGGATGCATGAGGCAAGGATGGACTATTTAATAAATGAAGCTGGGGTAAGGTGATCCATATGAGAAAAAATGAAACTGGATCCCCTGTCTCATAAAATACACCAAATCAGTTCCAGGTGGACCAAAGACTTAGATGCTAAATGCAAAAGAATAAAAATTTTAGAAGACACTCTATGAGAATATCTTTATGACATCCACATCATAAAAAGTTTCTTAAATGAGAAACAAAAAGCATGTCTCTGAAGAACATACTGATAAATTCTACAACATTAAAATTAAAAACTTCTGTTTATGAAGACACTACAAGGAACGTAAAAGATAAACTACAAACTGGGAGAAAATATTTGCAACATATTTAACCAATAAAGGACTAGTATCCAGAATACCAGAAGAATCCTGAAAATCAAAAAGAAAAAGAGAGCACTAATGAGCGATAGGCAATACCACAGACAGACGTCTCACAGAAGAGGGAACACGCATGGCTCATAAACACATGAAGAGATGCTCAGCTTCATTAGTTCTCAAAAAAATTGAAAATGGAAATGACAAAAGGAACTCTTTCAACACCCTTGCAGATTGTCAAACATTAAAATCTGAACAAGTGCTGACGTTGAGGTTGAACTAAGGAAGTTCTCATACTCTGCTCTCATTCACTGGTGTGTGTGTGTGTGTGTGTGTGTGTGAAATAAACTGATACCACCATCTTGGAAAATTGTTAGATATCACCTAGTACAGTCTCACCTACATCCATCCCCTAAATCCTAGCAAATCCATTCCCAGGTATAGAGCTTATTTAAAAAGTATACACAAGTGTACCATGAAGCATACACTAAGATGTTCAGAGCAATATTTTCCTAAGAACCCACACTGGAAAGAAGCCATTTACCAACAAACTATTTAGAGGACAGTAGATAAACTTACTGCAATATAACCAGACAATGAGAAAGTACACAGTAGGAAAAAAATAATAAACTATACCACTACATATCCTCATGGATAAACCTAAGAAAAAGAAAAAATGTTATGTCAAAGAGGCAAGTAAGAGAAAAACACGCACGTAGTAGGATTCCATTTACATAGTTGAGAAACAGCAAAACTCATACTGGGGTAATCATAGATGGTAAAACCGTAAAAGAAAGCAAGGTCATGATTAACACAAAATTCAGGGTGTGGTTACCACAAGGAGGGGGAACATGATTGGGATCAATTCCTCAGGAAGCCTCTGGGAAACTGGTCAGGTCATCTATCTCTTTTCTTTTCTTTTTAAAGTTTTTTTCTTTTTTCTTTTTTTTGTAATCTCTACATCCAACATGGGACTTGAACTCCTGGCCTTGAGATCAAGAGTCACATGCTCCTCTGACTGAGGCAGCCAGGCACACCCCTGATAATCTATTTCTTAAGGTTGATGGTGGGTACATGCATGTTCAGTTAATTTTCTTTAAAATGTACATATATATTCTATGCATTCTTGTATTAGCTTATATTTCATATGAAAATATTTTAAGAAAATAACTCTATAAACAAAAAGGTACACAAAAGGTAACCTTCCACAGATACGTGAGTCCAAGAGTTCCTTTAAATAATAAAGGAAACAATAACAGAGATAAAGAAAAAAAAAAAACCCTTACCCTGAATTATGAACTGAAGTATGAATCACCCACAAAGAGGCTAAGTTCTGTACACAGAAGAATCTCTAAGAAAAGCCAACAGCCTGAGAATGACTTTATGCTAATTAGGGCTCTTCATCTGTGCAGCTGTGCAGGCCATAAACCCAGATATCATGCTCCCCTGTGTCCCCTCCCTCTCTCCCCAACCCACTCTAGTTCCTCAGGCTACTTCCCTGGTCAGGGTACACTCCAGCCCCAAGCAATTCACATTACTTCCCCAGGGATCTTCCTCCCCTACCATATGGCCCATATCCTTCACTGGCTTCCCACTGCTCCAAGGATAAAAATTAAACTTCCAAACACTACCTAGGAGTGTTATCTATTGCCGTTATCTCTCCTACCCCAAGTCCCACACATGGACTCCTTCTTCTTTATTTCAGCCACCATCTTTTCTTTTCCAGCACTTTCCAAGGTTTTGATTTCACTTTCTGCACAGGTGATTATTGGATGAAAATTCTCATCCCTTAGACTGTAAGCTCCTTGAGGGTGGGGGCCATGTCTAGTTTTTCCTAGGCTCAGAATCTTCATGGAATGCTGCACATAGTAGGACATCATAACTATGTGTTGCACAAATGGATGGATGGAAGAACAGATACTCAAGCCAAAAGCAATCACAACACAACCCCTCTAGATACCACTGTAGGATAACAAGATCCCAACAGATACGAAACAAAGTAAGTGGCATCACTTCTCACTCCCAAGCCTCAAGGGGAGAGCGCATCTTAGACTGGTAGGGGAACCTTGAAAAAATATGATCCGTGGAAAAATGTTGTACTGCCCTACACAGATGATGATAAGATCTGTGTAGCTTTTGTTTAAAAACAAAAACAAAATGTTCTTTTACAAACTGGGAGCATGACTGGATCTTTCTGATAAAAAGGTTAATATAAATCCAGTATTTATCTTCTGAACATTTTAGATTTGGAATTTCACCTGAAATCGTGGATTATAGTAAAGCTTCTGAAACATAAGTATGTGTAGTGCTGCTGTGTTCAGAATACAAGCTTTGCAACTTCTTCAGTTTTTAAAGCTTGGTTTTTATAATTAATCCAGCATTTAATAGAGTGGAGAGCCTTTGCCAATAGTTCTATTCAGATAGCTTTAGCTTACACAGCTCATAAGTGAAATCCTTTTAACTGCTGTGTCCATTAAAACAAGAATATAGGACATATGCTGACAACTATAATTTTAAACATCAAGTTGAAAATGAAGGCAATTTCTCCCAATAAGAACTAAAAATAAAACTCTTGTTTTCCTGAAGCATTAGGATACTCTAAGGATAGAAATAAAATCTAAATTGGCTGGTAAGCTTACTTGAAGCTTACTTGGAATGGCACAAGGGTACTTAATACTACACGTGTAAAGGTGTTTTCTTCTTTGCTCCAAAGAATATCTCTGGGTTCCAGGAGGGTAGCAAAAAATGACATCCACAAAAAACAACTCTAGGTAAGTACGTGGTCTGGGTTATAGGCAAGAACGAGTCTGAAGAAAACAAGATGTTCAGAACAAACATCACTTTCATACTGCATTCCTGTCATTTAGAGCACATCACAGGGGTACCTGGGTTGCTCAGTTGGTTAAGCATCTGCCTTCAGCTCAGGCTGTGGTTCCAGGGTCCCGGGACTGAGTCCCACATTGGGCTCCCTGTTCTCCTGGGAGCCTGCTTCTCCTTCTCCCTCTGCCCTCTACTCTCTCATGAATAAAGCATACCACAGAACTACAAATCTGTGCTACATACATATCTGCCGCAAGACTAACAAAAGTTTAAACAAAGGGCAAATATGCTATAACAGAAGTATATTCTATTGCTTGATATATTCTTATAAGACTAAGGACACATGCACAGTAGACTTCTAATGGTGGTCTTTTTCCTGCTGTGTAATTTCATAAATACAATGGCACATGGAAACATTGAGAGAAACTCTTGATTTGAAAATAATGTCAAATTACCACTTGACTTAAATGCAAAGTAGTTCATATCTGAGAGATCTCAAACCAGCACTGATGGATTATCTAATTATTCTGTTTATTTCATTTCACTCATGGCATGACGGTTTTCTTTTTCATTTATTTATTTTATTTAGTTGAGCCTTGTGAGGCCACTGCACTCATTTAGTTTTTTTTTTTCCAGATTTATTTATTCGAGAGAGTGAGTGCACATGCATGCAAGTGGTAGGAGGGATAGAGAGAGGGAGAGAAAGACAGCCTTAAGCAGACTCCCTGCTGAGCAGGGAGCTGGACACAGGGCTTGGGTCCCCAACCTGTGAGATCATAACCTGAGCTGAAACCATGAGTTGGATGCTCAACTCACTGAGCCACCTAGGTGCCTCTACTTAATTTAGATCTATAATATACTATAATATACTGTTATACTTGATGGAAGAAAAAAATAACAAGCATTTGTAACAGTCCCATAATTTCTTAAAATGTGTATCTGGGAGAAAAATAAAATATATGCTAACTAATAAGTATAAAATAGAAAAGACGCCCATGAATCCATCAAAAAGAGATAATTTTTTACTAACATGAATGAGCTTCCTTCTAGGATTTTTGCTCTGTGACCATATGTTTTAATATGATTCCCCCCAATAAATAAATAAATAAATAAATAAATAAATAAATAAATAAATAAATATTTCTCCACTTCAGCATATACAGCTTTGCATATGCTGTTTTTTCCATTTAGCTTTCTAGTTATGACTTTTCATGATAGGAGAGCATCATTAACCCTCCTAGACAGTGGGCTCCTTGATGCAGAAATCTTGACCTTGCTTATTTCCAGCACAGAGTACAATGCTGGCCATACTAGGTGCTCAGTAAATTTTGGGTTTAATCAGACTCTAAATTCATTTAAAACAAATGAGTCACAGAAAGCAGAAATATGTATAATTATAAATCAATATTTTAATAAATAATTGATAATTATAAAGTATTGATAATTAATAAAGATACAAATATTTCAGATAGAAGTGGATTGATCTACAAAACTATTTTCACAGGTGTATCTCCCCATGAGAAAAAAGAAATCAAATAGCTATACCTGTTTCCTTCAGTCACATCACAGATCACTCAATATGTCTCCTGATCATGTGAGTAATTTGAGGATGAGAGTCTGGGCAACATCTTGGAACCGATGCCTGAAATACCTTCTTCCTTCTCAATCGGCTTACACACTCTATGTCTCCAGACTTGGGGACAGCAGATGCATACAGAACCTGGGATGGTCGATTCTAAAGCCTGACTCCTTGGGGAAGGTGTTTGGCATTCCCAGTACGACACTTTGGGCCCATATTGCACACCAACAAATAGGTGGCATGCAGGAGAGCTCAACATTCATCCACCTGCACCATACACTATTCTCTGGCCCTTACACACCTCCAACTCACCTAAGTAAACAAGCATGTTAACTTCATCATTTATCCTAATACACAACATCTCTGTAAGTCAGAGCATATATCCTTGTTTTATGCTAGGATATGAAGAATAGGACACACACTACAGGTCCTACAAGAGACAGGCTGAGTACTGTGTAAAAAGAAGGTAACGCTGCTTCTTTCATTGAAGCTTTTAGCTAAATTAGGAAGGAAATTTTCAGTTCAATAAGCATTTACAGAGTGTTATTACTAAGCGGCATGCCTTTGGCTAAGGTGCTGGGGTACCAAGTTGAACATGACCTTTGCCCTTTAGAACACTTACAGCCCAGGTTTCTCTGGGCCTTTTGTCCTTGAGTCAGTAATTAACAACGAAAGCACAAAATCATTCTTCATGGAATCATATATCTTGAGAATAAACCCCTATCACATCCCACTCCTAGACAGATGATCATCTGTTTCAAATTTCATTTTTTTCTTTTTAAAATGATAGGTGGGTTTTTGTTCTTCAGTGTTTTAAATTAACACAAGAGTCCCAAAAGCAAAGACTACATAAGGCTCAGTTGTTTGTGCTTGGAGGAAATATGTGCTGCCATCCTGACAAAGGCTCTGCATTCAGAAGTTAGGCTTCCTTTCTTTTCTCCCTCAGGCAAACACAACAGACAACTAAAGCAGGGAATGAGCACTTCACATCTGGTATAAGCATCTCAAGCTCCAGCACGTGAGTTTCTGTCTTCAACTTAGTTCAAGCAACTGGTGGAGACCAACTAGAGTCCCTAAGCCCTAACTTCCAATGGATTAAACAAGAAAACCCTCCCTAGTCAACATTCAGAAGAAACAGAGATGTTTCTCTTTGGAAATAAGGAAGGTTGTTCCTCCCAACTTCTGATCAAGCATCCCATCACTAAAAAACAAAATGTCTGGAACCCACAAAACATGATTTTTGCCAGCAATCTGTAGGTTAAATATTAATGAACTTAATTTCTTTAAGATAAACAGATATGCCTATTATAGTCTTCTTCCATGACAAAAAGACGGTCCTCTGTGCTCCAGGGGGGTAAGTGCACCTCACTCTGGAGGTCACTGCTATAAAAATTTTGGAGAGTGAATGTATTAATCAAAATCACAATCTTACAACATTCTAAAACCTTACTTCGGGGGATCCCTGGGTGGTTCAGCGGTTTGGTGCCTGCCTTTGGCCCAGGGCGCGATCCTGGAGTCCCGGGATCGAGTCATGCATTGGGCTCCCGGCATAGAGTCTGCTTCTACTTCTGCCTGTGCCTCTGCCTCCCTCTCTCTCTCTCTCTCTCTCTATGTCTATCAATGAATAAATAAATAAATAAATCTTTAAAAAAAAAAAAAAAACTTACTTCTCCAGAAAGAGGTAAGACAAACATAAAATAAAAACAGAAAACATGATGTGCTTTATGAAAAGTACCAATTAATCATTAAGTTTAAGAAAAGCACAGGGCTCTATAAGACAATACAAACATTTAACAGCTAACATTTTCTTCAGTTTAAACCTTTCAAAAGGCCACACTAAGTGAAAACATTTAAAAATGAGTCAGAAATTTGTTGATAACCACTCATTTAAAATAGTCTGTCAAATTCTTTCAACATTCTGTTAAATTTTTTTTTTTTTTTTGGTTAAAAATTATTTCCTGGAAAGCTGCTTAAATTGAGAATGGTAAGTGAACAATCACTGATAAAATGATCTAAAATAAATATCATATATCACTTAAAATCTGGAACCATACCTTAAGCAGGTCTGCTCCCCACTCCAGTCCTGACAATACACTTGGTAGCTCTATTTATTATTTTCCCAGCTTCTATTTATTCAGAAAAGTAGTCAGAGCAGGAAATGGGACAAGTGAAATGATCACAATCAATCTCATCACCTTCACAACATGCTGTGAGTGTAATTAATCCTCTATTTATTTAGGGGACTTCACACCCCTTACATTAAGGCAGCGATTCCCTGCTGGCTTCGGTGGAGATAATTATGTTATAACAAGGATTGGGTTTCAATCATAATAGGCAGAAGAAAAAGGAAATTGTACTTGAAGTTGACAGTTTTTTTAAAAAGCTTTCTTGTGACTCCATTCAAAGGACGCTCTTGACAAAGCTCTCCTTAAACAGAGCACTTTCCAAGTGCGATAACCACACATATGCCACATTAATCAATGTAAGCCTCTTCTCTGAATGAGACATGAAGACAATCCAAGCACTTTGACAATTCTACGTGAAGCTGAGAATACTAGTTTACAAGACCAGACTAAATCAAGCCTACCCGAACTCACCTGATCCTGCGAGCATCCTCCCAAGACATCTGACGGGTGAGTATGCCTCAGAACAAGGAGGTGAAGGAAAATACCAATTTGCTCACACAGTAGCTAATTATACACTGTAAAAAGCCCTGGCTCCAGCAAGCCAAAACCAAGGATTTGAGAAGTGTGGCGCCAAGTACCTGGGACCAAAAATGAGTAAGGACAGAGACAAACCTAACACAGCCACTCAGTCACGGCTCCAAAATGTGCTTGATGCATGTAAGCCTCCTTGTACCAAAAAATGTTGTGTGTTTTCCAGTTCAGAGCCTGCCTATTTTACCTCTGAAACTTCTCATGTTTTTTTTATAAGAACTCACAGGCATACTTCCTCCTCTAATCTCTACCTTGAGAAAATATATAAAGTATATAAAAATATAAAAGCCTTGCCCACTCTATATTTAATATTTATAAACTTCAATTTTTTCATTACAATAGCATAATTACGATGCCTACAGTTCATGTAGAAGTACAAATAAGATATGAATTAAACTTTTTTCCAAATTTCTAAAAATTCTCAAATATGCCAAACCTATCATTTTCAAAGTCTGGGTTCTTGAGGTTCAAATATTTATTTGTATAAGTTCCTGAGGTATCTTAGCATCTCTGCAATATTTCATTACCTTTCAAAAGCATTGAAGCTCTTGGATAATCGAAATGTGCAATAATCACTACTGCTTTGAATTCCAATTCTTTGTAAACAAAATGTGGTATCCCAGAATAGGAAAAGCCATTAGGTAAAAACTAGGAAAACCTAAATAAACTAAGGACTTTAGTTTATAATAATATGTCAATAATGGTTCATCAATGGTGACAAATACACCTACCAAGGTAAGATGTTAATCATAGAAGAACTGCATGTGGGTTATTTGGGAACTCTATATCATGTTCAAAAATTTTTTAGAAATATAAAACTATTCTAAAAAGTTTACCTTTAAAAAAACAGTAGGAGAAAAATTACAAATAAAGAAAATATAATAAGCAAAAAACCCCACAAAAAAAACAAAAAAAAACCAATAACCTCCCCCAACACACACAACTTTAACATTCAGATAAAGAATTCTTTAGCCAGTTTTCTCAATACATATAGTTACAGGGAGCATTCATATCTTTACAAAGAGTCATTTTAGTCTGAAATCTGTAGGAACATTCATAATCCTAAGATTTATTGGCACATTTCTTGTAAGAGAAGTCTAATGAAGAGCAACAGTCCCCAGTGGGCACTGCTGAACGACTGGTGATAAGGTAAAGAACCATTAAGTAAATCCTTTCTATATGAAACCCCACGGAAGGGATACAAGTGAATGAATATTGGCATGTACTAATCTTTTCTTATGGAGATAAAACCCACTCCCATCCAGGATGAATTTGTGGATTTAATTAAAAATAAACAGTAAAACCAAAGAACAACTTGACATGCCAGAATAAGCACCTTACCCAAGAATGATTTCAATTCAAGAGAGCTTTAACTTGCTTGAAATTATGCACAATTGTTTCTTGAAATTTCTATATGCTAATCATTAGCAGCTAATGTAACGCTTAACATTTTACCATTTATCACAGAAGTAACTTCCAATACAAACGTAAAACCACCTAGAGTGTCTGATTATTATCTGTTGTGCCTGAATTTAGCACAGTCCTGAAATCCAACTTCAATGCTATATCTTTATTATGAATATCGGTGACATAGGTGATGGTAAAGTGTCAGGGTTCTTCCTCAGCTGCGGCTCACAATAGCATCACGGAATTATAGCAGTGTCCTCCCGTAAGGCGCCTGCAAGCCCTGCAAGCCCCTTTCTCTGAGAATGCCACTCACTGGTGACAGAGTGGGCCCCGGCACCATGTGTGTACTACCTTAGAGAGCATCCCCACCCTATTCCAACTGTGACCAAAGCAACTGGACCAGGAAAAGACACTGACCCACAGTTGGGTCAATCACATTCTTCCTTCTGGGAATTATAAGCAAGGGACTCGTAGTTGTAGTTTCCCTCTCCTGAAACCAGGTATAGGTGAATTCAGCTGTGGACTAGCCATTCTCCATGTGCATCAAAAGAGAAGAGTGGCAGGGCCTTGTGGGAAGAAGCAACATCAGAGACCATATGTCACTGGAGAGGAAGTTGCCTGATGCACCAGGACTAGAGCTCACGAGGCCCAGCTAAACTCCCCCCATCTGGGTTCCAGAAGATAACCTATAGCCTCCTAATAAAGCTCCCATTTCTTACTATAAAGGTCTGAGTGTGTTCCTCCTGTATAATCAAATAGAGAAATAGGGATTTCAAAGGTGGTCCTCTTAGCAAAACATCATGACCCCAAACTAACTGTGAACTCTCTTATTCAATAATAAAGGGATATTACAAGGATAGATAAAACTGATCTAAATGCAAAAAAGCCTCACATCCGTTCTCGCCCTTCCAACACATCATAGCTACAACCAGGAAATCTGTTCATCATGTTGCTTACATGTTTTATTCGTCTGCTCCTCTGCATGATGCTATTTTGCAGCCTGGAATGTATCCATTCCTGATTATTATTATACTCATATGTGGAACAGTACTATGCAACCAGATACCACTGTTTATGTTTTGCTATTAATTTATATCCCTTCTTTGTCCAAATTCTCTTCCACACATTTTTTCCAGCTGTGAACCAAATGTTCCTGACTACTTCTTTATGGATATTCCTTAGAGACCTCAAATCAACATTTCTAAAACTCATCTTCCCTCCTTTCTGTCTTCTCTTCCACCTACACCTTCTCTCCACTCTTGTTCAGCAAGTGCACCTCCAATGGCCCCGTTAACTGGCCAAGTCAAAATCTGGATCTTTGATGCTTCCTCTTCTCACTCTCCTCTGACATCCTGTCATTACTAAGCTTTGGCTCATCCGCCTCTCAAATCTGACCAGTCTCCTTCCCTGCTCATTCCTCTGGCTCAGTCTATGCCTTCTGCCCACATCACCCACAATTTGGCAAGGCTTTCAGTGTTGAGTCTGAGCTCTGCCCCACTCAATTCACTGCGTACAACAGGACCTGATGGCTCTTCGCCAAATCTGAATCTCACCACATCGTTCACCCAAGTACTGCATGGCTTAACCTCTTCAGTTGCTCCATACTTTCCCAGGATAAAGTCCAAGCATCTTTAAGTGGCCAGTGCTCCACATGAACTCCTTGGCCTCATTTCTTTCTTCCATCCCTATACTATGACCCATCCATTCTGAACTTCTGAGCTCTTTGTAAGAATCATACTCTTCTGTCCCTACTGCCTGAAATACTCTTTACCCCTGCTTTCCCATCTGCAACTGACCAACTCTTACTCACCTTTCAACTCTCAGCTTCAAATGTTTCTTCCAGAAGCTGTTTCCTCTACCCCAAGGCTAGACATGTGGCTTTCTAAGTGCTTCCACAGCTTCCACACTTCCCAACTATAGCCACCATCAGGCTACAGCACTGTGTCCCCCTCACATCTGTACTCCTCATTACAAGATCAGCTTTAAGATGGTGTGTCTCTCATCCACCTGAGTAGCCCCATTGCAAATCTCAATACCTAGCATATAGTAAAACTCAATAACTAGTGGTTGGAGAAATAAATAATTCTCCTTTTACACTCAATGCTGATCCTCTATCTTGGCATTTGAGTTACCCCCAAACTCATGTCTTTTGGCAGATAACCCTAGAAGAAGAGAGAGCCCAAAGAAGAGATCTATGCTGCTCCCAGATGCATAACTCTATCCCCCAACAAAGCACATACACAGAGGAAGCAATAGGAACAGTATAAAGCAATGATGAGGTCCTAAGTTTCCTAGAATTTTAAGATTTCAGTGCTAAAATGGCTATGTTCACTCATAACTGAGGTACAGGATTTATCAAA
Source organism: Vulpes vulpes (assembly GCF_048418805.1). Lineage (NCBI taxonomy): Eukaryota > Metazoa > Chordata > Mammalia > Carnivora > Canidae > Vulpes > Vulpes vulpes. The sequence continues at coordinate 72,497,039 of NC_132788.1, read as the reverse complement.
TGAGATAGAATTATTCAGTGATAGAATGGTTTCCCTTCAGACTTTCCAAATTAGTGTTCAAAGGGCCACAAAATAAGATTTGGTGGAGCAAAGTATGCTAAAAAGCAGTGAAAATAATAAATGCATCAAATGTATTAATCAAAGTAAACTATCAGTTCAATATTAAATGACTCAGCACATCAAAGATATTTTGGTTCTTTTCCCCATAACCAACTACCCTAAAAAAACTATACTAGAGAGAAAGGGTGCGATTTAACACTTTCATGACTAGCTCAAATTCAGAGTAAAGACTGCCAAGATTTTAGATTTTAATTTCATTTAAAAAAAATTTTTTTTTAAAGAACCAGGGATGCCTTTGGCTCTGAGGTTGAGCATCTGCCTTAGGCTCAGGGCATAATCCCAGGTCTGGGAACGAGTCCTGCCATTGGGCTCCCTGTGAGGAGCCTGCTTCTCCCTCTGCCTGTGTCTCTGCCTCTCTCTGTGTCTCTCATGAATAAATAAATCAAATCTTTAAAAAAATAATTTTTTTTCTATGTAGCAAAAATAAAATATATCCTATTTAATCCCTCATGTTTCAAGATACACCATGCATTAAAACCATAAAGTATTGAATTTTCTTCAGTGGGCATATACTTCTTTTATAATGAGAAACAAATTAGTTATTTTTTAAAAAGAGTATGCTATGGATATTATGTTATAAAGGAAAATGATTTATGGGGTACTATACTATAAGGATAAGACAGTTACAAAATGATATGTGCAGGATTACTTTCACTGGTTTAAAAAATGCTCTGGAAAATAACTAGAGGAAATATTAAAATACAAATTTTAATTATTAAATTAAATAAATACTGGCTGCATTAAATAAAGTGATAAAGTGACTTGCTAAAGTCTTACAGCCAATGAGAGGAAGAACTCGAATATATTTTACAGCTCATGCTTTTCTATCCTGACTTATACAAAAAGGTGTAGACTTTCAGAGGCTCAGAACTATCCCTGCTACTGATAAGTGCAGCCTGCAAGGAAAAAAAATCAGGGAAGGGCAAAATCCACCAAATGTAGCTAAAAATGTCAAAATAAGTAAGAATGGGGAAAAAAGATACAATGTGTAGTTTTTAAAGTGCTATGTTTTGTTTTGTTTTAAATAATGAAAAGTACTCTTTTAATTGGCTCTACTAGGTACCATTCAATTTAACAAAAACTTACTGTGCTCCTAAGGCATTATGATGGGCCGAGAGAAGGGCTTGTTCACAGGGATTTTTTTTTTTTTTTAAGATTTTATTTATTTATTCATGAGAGACACACAGAGAGAGAGAGGCAGAGACACAGGCAGAGGGAGAAGCAGGCTCCATGCAGGGAGCCTGATGTGGGACTCGATCCCATTTCTCTGGGATCCAGCCCTGGGCTGAAAGCGGCGCTAAACCTCTTGAGCCATCTGGGCTGCCCGTTCACAGGGATTTTAAAACTTCAGAGGGGGAAAGAAATAAACACTTAAATTACTACAAAATGAGGCAGGCATAAGGTGTGCCCATAAATTCTTAAATCAAGTGCTCTTAGATTATCCAGGAGGAAGACAAGTGAGTCCATTAATTCCTCTTCCTAATGAAAAACCCTCTAAAGGGGGGTTTTTTTTCTTTTGGGTGTTTTTGTTTTTTGTTTTCTGGTCCCCCACCCCCACCCCCCACATGCCATGGGTAAAGAAAACTGGTTGTCTAGGTGGCCTAACTGGGAAAACATAAAATCCAGACCCAGAAACTCTGAGACTATCACACAGTTGTCTCTTATTGGTTACATGACCTCAAGCAAATCACTTCCTCATGCTGCCACCCAGGGAACTTGTGCTGTAGTGACCACTACACTCGCAATTTCCAATGAAGCTTATGATGAAGGATGGCAGAGTTTTCCTTTTCAGAAAAATAATTTGTCATCTGTAACTTAGAATAAGCATACAGAACCTTCCATTTTGAAAATCTGTGAATATGTACTACAAGACACAGATATCACAAGGAAAAATAACTACACAGTATAGAGCAAAACTTAGGTTTTAACCGTTGCCCTAACTTCATTAATTCAATGTAAGAATGACTTTGCCACCCACATTCCAACAACTTTTTGCCAAGGTGAGTGTCTATAAAAATGAAATGCTGTTCTTTGTGCTCATTATAATTTAGCACTTGTCTGATATTTTAGATTATAGCCTTTAGTATTATCACCAAAAACATCAAGTAGAGATTAAGGAAAATACAGAACTATTTTAAAACATAAAAATAAGGAGCCAGATTTCACTGATACACTATAATGGAAAAGAAAAAAATCAGAAGGTAAAAGATGAAAATCATGAACATTAACTACAGTATAACTAATTTAAAGCCAAGACAGTTCACAGTAAAGATGATATTGGAAGGCTCAATTTTGTTGTATTTTAAAAATTAAGGATCAAACTAGAAAATTTAATAAAAATCAAGGAAATGAACAAATGTATTATTTCAAGGGAGAGAAAAAATAGTCAGGCTCAACCAGAGTTAAAATATAACACACGAAGTGAAAAACAATACAGCCTATTTAGGGAAAAAAAAGTTATGGTCAAATTGGTAAAGTAGAAAAAATTTTTCCAAAGTAATCTGAAGAGTTCCTGCTGGTTTTCCTCTTCTGTCTCACTTCCCAATACATTATATCTCCTTGAAAAAATTACTCTAACAATTATTAGGGACCTAAGACTTTCATTTCCTGCAACTTAAAACCAAGCGAAAAAGGATTTTTTTTAAGCACAAGGAGGTGTGCTAATCCCCACATGGACATGAGGGCACACACCCTTCTACTTTAATGAAACCTGATCTTCTCTCCAGTTAATAAGGAATGCCACAGAGAAAAGAGGCGCTCATAGAAATGGGATCCTCACACAAACCTCAATGCTCATTATGTGTTTATAAAATCCTCACCCTGAAGGGAACAAGAAAAACCTAAGCCCACACAAATAGACTATTTCAATTTAATTTTATTATGAAAACAACAGGAAATGGCAGCAGGGTACTTGATAAGCTCAATTAGCAGGAGGATGAGATGAAGTGATGATGTGCCATGATGACCTCAGGGGTTAAAGATGCAATTTTCCATCTGGCGAAACTGAGATTTCCACCACAAACATCGTCGCCACCTGCTGTATGGTAGTAGGCGTTAAGCTGAGCCGACCCTCAGCTTCTTACAGCACGTACAGCCTCAACTTTTTGTCTTATTTCACTCTGCAATATAATTGCTTCCCCAGGAACAAAGGCCAAATATAAATTCTATATAGTAGCTCACTCAAAACAGGCACTAAAGGTATAATAAAGCACTTCTTTACTAATCACAGCGATAGGACAACTATCATGATTGTTTTTCTTCTAAGTCAAGAATGATACTGTGCCATCATTTTCTGGAGTACCTACGAAGCACTCCCACAAGACTCTATTTGTGTACTCTTAATTAATCGTCTTCTGCTATTGAAATGGATAATTTGGGTATAGCTGTTGACTCTCTTCACAAAATAAAAGTTCTCTGCCTTTTTATACTTCATATGGTTCCCTGGGGGAGGCAATGGTAAACACTCTCGGTATAATCTCCTGTGCCATGTGCAAGGAGCCCATTTGTGAGTGTTTGGTCCCCCAGATGCATGTGTTACCAAGAATCATGCTATTAAGTTTTGAAGGTTGTCTTTCTTATACTTTGAATAATAGATTCTGTAAGCCAGAGATTAGCCAATGGGGGGTCAGCTCATTAGGTCTGTGTCCCATGATGTTTGCACAGGTGCCCACATGCACACGGGCACGCGCGCGCGCGCACACACACACACACACACACACACTCCACTCTAAATAATCTGCAGACACAAGTTGGGGTACCCAAGTATGAAACTTGACATTTAATATTGGACAGTCAATAGCACAGCAATGAATATTCACAACTGTCTGTGTGCATGCCTATTTTCTAGGCTAGAACCATGCTTCTCAATAAAATTAACTTTCACCATCTATAACCTCCTTCCAAAGCAAATTCACCAAGCTCCTCATGTTGATGTTCTTTAATGTGTTTAGTAGCTAGATGGGGTTTCTTTATCATAACAACTTACCTCTCAGGCTTTTTCACTTGCTTCCTCCCAGATCAGGAGGCCTTTCAGAAATGGAAGCATGTAAAAAAATTCATAAGTAACTTGAAACTTACTTGGCTTTTTGAATCCACACACAGTAGTCTGAGATGTAGAGATCGTTCAGAATATAAGCGGGGTCGTTTTCCTGAAAAATTTTGTGAACATCCAGTAGACACTTTAAGACTGCACTTTTACCTAAAGGAAATTTTTTAATAATCAAGTCATTCTTAAGAAAAACATATCTGATTATCTTAAACTGAAGAATTCAGATACTGAGAAGTAATAAATGTACAATAGTTCAGAATCTTAACCATGTCTTTAGAATATTTAACATTCCTTTATCAGTAGTATGAAGCCCAAAGTTCTTTCTTTCATTAAGAATTATGAGTAATCATTATGCTCTATTTCCATAGCTGATTAATTATGGTTACTATAAAAAACACGATGAAACACAACTAAGTACATTAAGCAAAAAAGAGGAATGCTCTCTTCACTAATATTTGAATGCATTGCAGTTTTTTTTTGTTGTTGTTGTATATTGCAGTTTTAATTATAAAATATTCTTCTAATTCAAGCTTTCAAAACACCACGAAAAATTATATTCTGGTTTTTAAACTTCTTTATTTTTTATGTCAACATTTTTGTTAAGGAATTATCTGGTACTAACTTAAATTTTTGCACCTTAAAGAACTGGAGAAAACACAGACTGAAAACTAAAATATCATAGCACTCATTCAAAAATAAGCTGACAAAATCACTTGGAAAAAAGCCATCAAGCACTAAAGTCTTGTTCAATCTAACTACTTCCTCCTGATTATTAAATGAACCTAATTTTAATCCCAACGAAAGCCTACAAAAAGAACCTTTGATAACTCAACAATTCCCTAGGTGTCCTGAACTTCATGACATTCCCTTAAATGTACTGACTATAAGGCAAATTACCAAATCTATAGTAGCACCACTTCCTTTGATCAGTAAAGCACAGCATTTTCAGTTTAACAGTTTCATTCTTATCTTTACAGTCCCAAAACATAAAATACTGTATATTGATTTCCTAAAGATATTGGATGTGCTTTCGTCGACATTTCCCATTTGACTTTTAGACTAGATAAAAGAATCATGAGCTACATAACGACATCTCAAGGTGCCAAAATTGCTGCCACTAAAATTTTAACACAATTAACACTGAAAAATACATTTCAAAAGAGCAAGGACAAAAAAAAAAAAAAAAAAAGCACAAGGACTTGTTTGAATGAATGAATGAATGAATGAATGAACGAATCACACAGTGACCGCCTGCCTTACACCCTCTTAATTCCTCTCATCCCATGGCCTCATACACCAGGCCTGATGATTCTTCCTGGAAACACCCCTCACAGCTGTCCTTTTCCCCTACTCCCTGTGCAGCTATCCTCACCTGTACTCTGATTATCTCATGCATGGATAAGATCTTCCTCCTTCCTCACATTCCAGACTCTCTCCTTCTAGCCCTCTGACACACTTCTCTATGCACTACTTTCCTCAAGTCCCCTCCCAGCACATGCTTTCAAGGTCTTCTGCTTAACTGGCTCCCACACCCAGAGTGCCTGTTCTTCTCCACTCCACCTAATGCATCTTAGCCTGCCTTCAGGGCCTAGCCTAAGACTTCACCCTTCAGGAAGCCTGGGTTCACCTCCTAGTCTTCAAAGCTCTTTACTGAACCATGCCAAGGGAAGAGGACAGAAAACAGTTGATCCTCCCTAGAGCTCCCCTGCTCATTTCACAGAAGCAGAACCTGGAGTTCAAGGTTGTAAAATACTCATAGGATCCCAATTCTGAACCTACTGGCTTGTAGCTAGCCACAGTACTACACTACCCACATGTTCTCGGTGCATTCTGTCTATAGCACATTTTTATTATTTAGGAGTTAAAGATTAAGTTCAAAGCAGGGGCCATGCATTTTTTTAAAAATTTAACTAAATAGCTTCTTCACGTGCAGATGGGGAGAATGCCAGTAAAAACCCCCATTACTCAACTGGTTAAGGGAAACCAATACTTAGAAGGCCTAAAACTACATTTCGTTGTTAAGTCAAGGCCAGAACTGTGGATATTAGAGTGGCCCAGGTTAACAAGATCAAATGACTAGTGTGGACCCCCTGCAGCAAGCCTATTTTCATCGCAAAGTATGCAATGTTGAAGGCAGAGTTTGACGACAGGAGGCAAAAAAATAATCAAAACTCACAGAAGTGATAAAACCAAGTTAGCCACGTTATCCCAAGTGAAAAAAATCAAGGGAGAACTAAGTGTAAGAACTAAGTGTAAGAACTAAGTGTAAGAATTTCTTGAACAGTTTTAATTGGCATAGAGAAGAAAATGTCAGGGCAAGCATATGTCAATCTCTCTCTCTCTCTGTTTCTCTCTTTTTCTCTTTTCAGGGCAGCGTTCAGGGAGAAGTTTACTTTTATAACTACCAATTTCAACTTTTAAAAGTTAACCATAGATCTTTATTAAAAAAAAGAAAGAAAAAAAAACCCAACCACCAAAAAATAACCCCCACAAACAAAAAACTGTGGACTTTTAAAAGTTAACCATAGATCTTTATTAAAAAAAAGAAAGAAAAAAAAAAAACCTAACCACCAAAAAATAACCCCCACAAACAAAAAAGAAAACTCTACAGTGTGACACCCCAGAATACTGCCCCTCAAGATCACACACCTTACTAATATAAGCCAGTTAATAGAAAATGCAGGATTTGGAGCAAGACCTCATAGCAAATAACTGAGTGAAGAGAAAGCGGAGATATGCTGGCTTGAAGGATGGTGCGAAAAGGACCAAAAAAGGAGACTTAAAATGGGGTGGGTTGGGGAACCATAGGAAAAGATCATTAGGTTGGAGCAGATGGGTCAAGCAGGGAAGTGGAGGGAGGAACAGATGAGTCAGGAGGAAATCAGAGAGTGACAAGGGTTAGGGAAACAGGTGTAAGAAGGATGAGGTGTGAAGGCCTAAATGCAGTTTTCTAAATAGGAGGGTTTGGAAATAAGGTCGTATGTGTAATGAAAATCCAAGGCAACCATTACCCTAAATATAGATTCCTTTAGCAGACATGCCTCAAGTAAGCTTGCCCCTTTGCTAAGTACCGCAAGCAAATCCACATCTTCACTATCATAAAAGAAAATAGGGGATCCCTGGGTGGCGCAGCGGTTTGGCGCCTGCCTTTGGCCCAGGGCGCGATCCTGGAGACCTGGGATCGAGTCCCACATCGGGCTCCTGGTGCATGGAGCCTGCTTCTCCCTCTGCCTGTGTCTCTGACTCTCTCTCTCTCTGTGACTATGATAAATAAATAAATAGAAAAAAAAATTTAAAAAAGGTAACAAAAAAAAAAGAAAATAATATAAGAAATGTCAAAAATAATCAATTTTTTAAAATAAAAAAAAATAATAATAATAATCAATTTTTTTAAATATAAAGAGAAGTTACATTGTATTTGTACCTTTTGACCCCTACTTCCTTTAAAAAAAAAAAAAGACAAATACACATAGGAAAAAAAACCCCTTAAATATATTTACACCCAAATGGTATTAACGTGTGTGTCTACATTCACTGAGAAAGTATATGAGCACCTGATGTGTGCCCAGCACTGTTTTACATGTGGGATTACAGTTACTCACCCTTTGAACTTTCCTCTCTTTTCAAGATATCCCCACAGTAAATATTTATTTGTTTAACACAAAGTTAGACACACTCAGCTACACAGCCAACCCTCAAATATTGGCAAAGAATGCTAAAAAATTTTAATTCATATTTAAATTTTCTTTAAATTGTAGTTCTGAACAACCGAGAGGCAGTATTTAGATCAGGTAATTTTAGAAAAGCACATGCAAGGCAATTTTGAAAGGGAAAGTTGTGCGCTCTTCGAAAGCTGTGTTTTCACTGTATGTCTCATTCAAACTATTTTCACAGTATGCTATGTGACAAAAAAGGTACAAGATAACTTGGCTACTGGCAGCTGACAATCTAGAACAGTAAGTACATTTAAATCATCCTTTCCCCAACAATATGTATTGTTACCCCAAGGTCATACTTGGGTCTCTTTTGTTCCCACTAAATTACCATAGACAATTACAATAGCTACATAGCCAGGAGACTTGTGAGGCACAGCAAGTTTTTTTAGTCTCTTTTGTACAGACTGCTCTTTCTCCCAGGTTGTCAACCACTTATCTAACAGCTATCAGCAGAGAAAAAAACTGGCCTTGCTCCAAGCTGTCACATGGCCAGTGGCCAGAAGCCTTCAGGGACTCAAAGTACCTGGCTCCTGTGAGGGCTTTATCCAGTCGTGGGCTGTCACATAGCATAGAGGTATAAAAAGCTGCTCAAGCCACATCTGAGAAAATTTTTTCTGCTCAAAGGCACTGGAGGAAAGTGACCATTTTCAACCAGTTTGCTGCCTGGTCCAAAGCAGGAAAAAAGAAGGTGCCTTGCACAGTAACCATGGTAACTGTTTACACTATTACAATGTACTAACAGGCCTCTCCAAGAGTTAGGGATTCTCCAGATTGACATGGTCTTTCCTTAAGCCAACCATAACCATGCATGGAAGAAAGGCTTCTGGGACCAAGATCTCTTGTTCACTCATGAAGGCAGTTTAAAATTAGTATCCTGTATTATAAATGACAAGTACCATGAATGTTTTACCTCAGGGAAAATGACTGTACAATAACAACACAGAGAAACATAATGACAATATAAAAAAAATATGGATGCCAGTAACAAGCAGGTGGGCAATAAACACTATTTAACACTTTCTCTGGCTATTCCTCCAGCTTTCCTTTAAAGAGAAGGCAAAATGGGATGCCTGGGTGGCTCAGTTGGTAAGCGTCTGACTTTTGATCTCAGCTCAGGTCCTGATGTCAGGTTGTGAGTTCAAGTTCATGCTAGGCATGGCGCTACTTTAAAAAAAGAGAGAGGGACAGATGGTAAACTAGTAGCAGTGTTTTCCTATTCTGGGCAGATGTGCCATTTCAGGCTACTAGAGCTCAAAACAGAGACAAGATTGAGCTATTTTATTTTATTTTTAAAGATTTTATTTATTTATCCATGAGAGATACAGAGAGAGAGAAGGGCAGAGACATAGGCATAGGCTCCCTGCAGGGAGCCCCATGCAGGATTCAATCACAGGACCCTGGGATCACAATCTGAGCTGAAGAAAATGCTCAATCACTGAGCTACCCAGGTGCTCCAAGACTGAGCTATTTTAAATCAGAATCCACTGGCTATTTGAATTTTTCCTATTAGCAGATCAGGTTTGACAATGTCTTACTGACAGACCAGCTCATAGTTGGAAGCACTTAAGAAATGGCTCCTATCACTAAGAGATGATCAGAATAGTGGCTTTTTAAATTTTATTTATTTATTTATTTACTTATTTAGCTGGTCTTTAGCCAGCAAAAATCATCATCATCATCATCATCACCATAATAATAATAATAATAATAATAATAATATAAACTGCTAAGTCCATATAATAAGAGCTAAGTTTCTATTCAACTACTGATACATTATAGCTGCTATGTGGCTGTGGTTTTCTGGGTATCTAGTTCTATCCTTTAAAGTTTTGAGCTATGTAAGACAAGGAACCAAAAAGAGTAAAGGAAAAAGACGTAGTTATTCAGAATACCTGAAGGAAAGCACTGTTTGATCTTTATTTATAAAATCAACTCAGGATCCTTAGTGGCTCAGCGGTTTAGCGCCTGCCTTTGGCCCAGGGCGCAATTCTGGAGTCTCGGGATTGAGTCCCGGGATCGAGTCCCATGTCGGGCTCCCAGCAGGGAGCCTGCTTCTCCCTCCTCTTGTGTCTCTGCCTCTCTCTCTCTCTCTCATAAATAAATAAGTAAATAAATAAATAAATAAATAAATAAATAAATAAATAAATATTTTTAAAAAATCAACTCAACATAAAAGCCAACAATGCTATCATTTTAAGATGAGATATCAGATTTCTGGGATTTTGAGGAGACCACATGATCAGAAAGGATAACTTACTAATTACTTCTAACATTAATTTTCATAGATTAAACCATAGAAAGAGATGATAGGGTAATTGTGTCAAATTAATCAAAATTAAGAGAATCAAAGTGTGGTAATTTGCTTCAATATCAGGCTCTGTCAGGAAGTAGCTTAAAGTCACGTCCTTAACAATGAACACAAACATACATTAAATTCAGTTTTATGAAAGTTTTTCAAACCATCTCACTGTTTTATCCTTAAATTCTTCTTAGGGCTATTTAGGCTCCTACATTTCAGAGCTGTAATAAGAATCACATATGAAGTAATTAAGAGTTACTATTTTGAGCACAAATTTATGATCCTATATCGATTTTTAAACATCCTTAGTTATTAGAATTACGTATATTATTATTATAGCCACAAACAAAATTAACACAAAGCAAACATATACTTTGTAGATGTTCCCTTTGCCTGGAATGCAAGTCCAATCCTAAGTCACTATCAAGTCTCAAATTAGGCAGTACTGCTTCTAGGAATGTGGTCCCAATTCTCCCTCCAGCTGATAAGGGCTCTTTCAAAATGCCTGGCACACCCATCTAATATGGGAGTTTGTAGCTACCCACTTGCTCTGCACCAAGTACTTTCCACACATTACATCACTTAAACCCACCAATTAGTTACTGCCTTCCTCACTTCATAGATGAGAAAAGGGAGGCTCAAGGATATGGAATTGGCCAAGATTACAGCTATGAAGCAACAGTCAGGATCCGAAAATAAGTCCATCTGCCTCCCAGCCACTGTGCAATAAATACTGTGTCAGTATCGATCATCTGGTGTGGCAAACTCCTGGAGAGAAAAGAACATAGTGGCTCTTCACCTTTTTTCCCTCATCTAGACCAATGTCTAGCAAATTGTAGGATCCTGTTCGGTAAGGCTGGTTGCTAATAAAGTCTGGAGTATAAAGACTAAGTTCAGAAACACTTGGTCAAACTGCTCAGTTAGTGTCTAGTTATAACACCTGTGTGATCTATGAATTTACATTATTGTGTCATGACAAATGTAGAATATCCAATGTGTTTATACCTTCCTTTATCATATCTATTCCCTGAAAGAATGTAGTATGCCAACCTTTTTATATTATTACACCATCAAAAGTTCAAATAATGGATTTAACCTAAGGTTGCTATTTGCCTTTTGTGCTCTAACAGTACCTGCAAGGTTTGCTGGTTTAGAAGGACAGCCTTGACATTAACTCCATTTGCCTTAAAGTCAAAGTAGTGATTGCTTCAGTCTAGAAATATGTAGCAGGATGTCATCAAAACTGCATAATGGTAGTATAACTAATTTCAATTTCTTTTGAAGAGCTGGGCATCCAAATTTAAGACAGAACATTTAAAAACAAAAAACCCATCTATATATTAAGTACAAACGTAGAAAGCTTTAGAAGCTGAAGATTTATGGAAAAAGTCTCTGGAAACAGTTGCAATCTAAACCTGGATTTTAAAAAAACAAAAAATAGGGGCACCTGGGTGGCTCAGTCAGTTATGCATCCAATTCTTGATCTCAGTCAGGTCTTGATTTCAGGATTGTAAATTCAAACCTCCCATTGGGCTTTATGCTGGGTGTGGAGCCTACTTATAAATAATTAAATAAATGAATGAATGAATGAATGAGTAAATGAATGAATGAATAAATATTTTAAAACAGTGTTTAAGATTAATTCTACAGGTACAATTTTACCTCAACTATTCTACCTTATGAAGACATGATGTATCTCAAAGCCTGGTAGCTTAACCTCAAGTAATTCATTTTAATGTTGTTTTAATTAAGACTATGAGATTGTTTTTCCAATAGGTATTACTTAATATTCATAGTTCTAACTCATTCTTTGGATTTCGAACTGGGAAAACTAAAATTGTGCATGAAGTCAGAAAGAAGAAACATATAGGAAGAAAGACAACTGGATTCCTCAAATGGCTCATAAAAGGAAAAAACCAACCCAGTCCAAACAGTGTTATGAGTCCCTTCTGACGCTTTGATAAACTGATGAGTATGTCAAGGGAAAAAGAACCAACCTTTCTAAAATCCTCCCTGTATTATAGTGAGTGTGTCGTCATTGCTAAATGATGGGCACACTGATAAAATGGAGTTATGCTTCTTCACATTTTAATCATGTATAGTAAATAAAATTTAGTAAAAATGATTAAGTATCCACATCTACATGGAAGTTCAATGCGCGCTAAAAGATTACATGAGAATTTTGATTATGAAATTAAGTTCTTGGAGTTCTGGTCCCAAATTCTAGAAGACTAAAGAAAGATCATTAAAAAGTCATATTTACATAATCTTGGTGCAGTTCTAGCTGATTTCACTACAATGTAAAAATGGTAACAATTATAACTGTTCTGTGTGGAACAGTTATGCAGCCTGTGGTCACTCATGGGGGACATGGGTCAGCTTGCTCCTGGTGTTTGATATTTAATCCAAATCTGTTTCCATGTGTCAACAGAGAGGGTAGATCTTTAGAACTCCTATGGAAGGTAATGAGACAATGACCAGGTAAACACTTTACAGATGACAAGGGAAGGAGGATAGCAGGTCAGACGGGATCCCACTTGCTTCCTTCCTACTGGTGAAGCATCTGCCCCCATATTCCTTCCCATTCCACACCACTGCGGGCACTCCAGTTCAGACTATATTACCTGCACCTAAACTACCTGTCTCCAGGTAAGAACAGCAGTTTCCTCCCTTGTCTGTGCCACTCATCTCACTCCTCAATGACTGCCCTGTGTTACTGCTGCATGAATGTGACTTTGTGAGCCCATCACAGATCCATACCACACAGTGCAGCAGTACCTTCATAAGTAAGGCCCAGTTTCTTCAGCAAGGCCCTGCAGACTCTCCACAATCCTGGCCCAACACACTATTCGTACCTTTTTCCCCACAATTCCCCTCTGCATCCCACACTTTCAGACAAACTAGAATACTGGCTATTTTGTGGACCTAACTCTTATTTTCCTCTAGCTGCTTTTCCTTATCTTGTAGCTTTCTCAGGGAATACCTTCCTTCACTTCTTTTCTATATCCTACACATTCTTTAAGTAGTAACTACCACTAAGCCTCCCTCACTAGGCCCATGCTGTGTGCTTCTTCCTTATCAAGTCCTCATCTCTACTCAAAAGCATCCTATTGGGTTCACAGAGAGGTATGATACTGGAATCCTATGACCCATCCCCTACATTCTGACTAGGTTCTGGCTGAAGAGAGTAGCACAAAGTAAGTGGGGGAAAAAGGTAAGGGATCTGCCTTATTTTTGTGTTTTTGGTTTTTTTTAAAGATTTATTTTTTTATTGGTGTTCAATTGGCCAACGTACAGAATAACACCCAGTGCTCATCCCGTGAAGTGCCCACCTCAGTGCCCGCCACCCAGTCACCCCCACCCCCCGCCCTCCTCCCCTTCCACCACCCCTAGTTCGTTTCCCAGGGTTCAGAGTCTTCCATGTTCTATCTCCCTTTCTGATATTTCCCACTTATTTTTTCTCCTTTCCCCTTTATTCCCTTTCACTATTTTTTATATTCCCCAAATGAATAAGACCATATAATGTTTGTCCTTCTCTGATTGACTTATTTCACTCAGCATAATACCCTCCAGTTTGTTTTTAAAGTTTCTAGGCAGCTACTCAAGTGATGCAAGATATGTCCCAACTCCTTCTGACATCTACTCCTGGAACCCATAAGGTTGAGGGTCAGTCCCAAGCTGGGACTGAAAGAGCAGAGAGATCTAGTGCAAGCCCTCAACGCAGCTGGAAACTGGCAGGTGTAAGAGGGTGTGAGAAAAACAGGCTGGCACTTGGAATGCTTGAGAGTCGAAATGAAAAACTTAGGACCCACACAGGTGGACTCTAACGTGCCATGGCTCTTAGGGTATTATTTACCACCTCTACTTCATTGTTAATACTTTCACTTTTGAAAAATCTTACCTTAAAGATCACTGCTTTCTAATTCTTTTTAAGTTCCCCAAATGTGCAATGCTACAGAACCACATAGCAACAACAGGCTATGAATGGGGCATATGTGTATCCAGTTCAAAAAAGCCTCATTACTCCTGATTGTCTTAATTCCTGCCATTGTAACTCACTCACCTATTTGGACAAGAAGGCATCTCAATTCACTTCTCCTAGTGTTGAGGAACCTACCCTTATGGGAACCAGCTAGATCAGTTACATCTTACCTACAGGGAGTAGAGGAAAAAGCTGAAATGATCCCCTTCAACACTGGCCAGTATTTGGGACACAAGGCACCCAAAGACCTCTGCTCACTCATCAAAGTCTCCCAAAAGCAGCCATAAGTGAACTAGCATAGATGTATTCCAATAAAGCTTTACTTGGGCACTAAAATTTGAATTTCATATAAATTACATGTGTCATCAAACACTATTCTGATTTTTCGTTCAACATTTAAAGACATAAAAAACATTTTTGGCTCATAGGTCATAGAAAATGCCTTTGGATTTGGCCTGTGAGTCCAGTTAACTTCCTAAGGGACTTTCCTCTTTGTATCTTATACTTATATTTTGTATCTTTCCTTTGTCTTACCATTACTGCTACATAATAAACTCCTTAAATGCTAAGGCCAAGTCATATATATTCCTGTAACTCTTTGCTGATACTGTTATGATGCCTTAGAGAGAGAAGGGATTTGATTTATGTATGTTGCATAAGTGTCTCCAGCTTGTTATTTTTCAGTATTAATTCCTATTGAAAGGAACTCTAAATTCCAAGAATATAATTCTTCCATGTTTTCTAGATAACATATGAAGTACTATTCAATGAATTTCATCTAGGTCAGACCCTATTACTATGATTAGGGTCAAATAAAATGGTTCCTCTTTGTTCTCCCAGATTTGTCTTAAATATATAAAATTTTCTGCCTTTATCCTCCTTAAAAGAAGCAAACTTAAAGTTACTTCTTTGAAAATTCAAATGAATAAAAACAATCTCAAAACTGACTTTAGATTTATTAAACAAGGCACTAACTATAGAAAATAATTTTAAGCCATAATATCAAACCATGTAACTAACCTGGTTTTCCACACTGCTCAGCTCCAAAACTGCAGAAATTACAAAATTTATCTTAAATAGTATTAGAAATATAATACAGATTTCAATTGACTATATCTGAGTAAATATTTATGAGATCAGTTGATTTTTTTGAGCTATACCCACCAGTAAACATTACTATATAACTCAAATTTCCAAAGAACACTAACATAAATATTTCAAGTGATTTTTTTTTTTGGTAGCAGAATAACCATAGACTCTTAATCATCTGTGACAATTAAAAGACAATTTATTATCTGTAAACCATACAGCAAATGCTGCCCCCTACAGAGTATTTTAAAACAACAATGATGGTTTTACATAAATGCAACCCAGACTTACCATGAGAGCAACTTTTTAAAAATTCTAGTGATTAACAGTACTTACTGGTTAACAGGATTATTGGAGGAAAAAGGAATTCTATAAAGATGACTGGAATTTTATTTACCCTCACCTTTGTGTTTATGCTCATATACAATATCCTTCTATACATAAGAGTGTATGTATAAACCCACAAAGGTTCCAAGGACAAACAATATTGATAAATAGAAAGAATATGCCAATTTAAGAGACTAGAAAACACAAATGTCTCCGAGGAAGACACTAACCAGGAATTTGCTTCGCCACATGGCAGGACAATCCAGGCAGAGAGAAAGAACAAGGATCAGTTCCGTAGTGACCACACAGCAGAGCCCTATCCTCCTCTTACCCATCTCAGCTGCAGCACATGTGCTCAGGAGCTCTGAAGCCCTTGGTTTCTGGATCGGCTGGTACTCAAATGGTTAGCAGAAACAGGCACAAACGGCACTTCAATATTTTATTTGAATTCCATGCTATTTAAATTTCCTGAAAGCACTAGGACTGCTCCATTCTTAGAAACATTTTAATTGGAATGGGGAATTGACTAGGAAATAAAAAGCTCAAGAACAATACAGGAGAGGAAGAGAACATAAAGTAAGAACTTCCTCCTGGATAGGGGAAGGGAATAAAGTGATAATCATGAAGAAGTAGAGAAACCAATTCTGGTGAACCAGTTAACTCAGACAGTAAAGGGAACTAGATTTAGAGGCTGTAAGGCAAGTCTCAGGATCAGAGAGTCTATCAACTTGAAATAATCGCTGATGAAACCACACTATTCTATGAACTGTTCACTCATAATATTTAGAATACTTCCCTCCATTCTACTGTATCTAAATAACACTCATCCTTCAAGTCCCAATTCAAATCTCATGCCTTAAATGAAGCTTTCTCTGATTCCTATTGAAACAGCCCTTCTTTTTTGAACTATTTCATCCACATTTCATGTACCATACTTAACCACCATCTACCATGTATTTTGTTTTTGATGGATATCTTAGCTCCTCTATGAGCACGTATACTCCCCAAATACAGTACACAAGTCTAATTCATCTTTCTGCAGCTCTCTGTATTTACAAGGTACTCCACACATAATATCGCATTTTTGTGGGTACTGATGAAATACCTGTTGAATGGATAAATACATGAACTCATCAACCAATTAATAAGTACTTCAGAATAACAGGAAACAGGAGTAGGAACTGAGAATCAAAAGTCAAATAAGGTAGAGGCTCCATTCCGTAGGAGGTTACATGTTTTAAATGACAACATGAAGGCAAGCCCATTACCCGGACTTTACACTTTCAATGTATTTCTTCTGTGAACTACTTATCACAAAAGCAATTAAAAAAAAAACCCTAATATTTGTATAATTCCATACCACCCCTACGAGAATCTTAAGCTCCCTGAGTGCATGAGCCACAGTTCCCCTATTCACAAGTATACCTCCAGACCTAGCTCAGCACCTTGACATAGTAAGTGCTCAACATTGGCAAGTAGCTTGCAAAATAATTTTACATAATGTATTTGAGGAGTAAAAATTAGAAAGTCTAACAGTTCTTTAAAATGTCCATAATAGGGGATCCCTGGGTGGCACAGCGGTTTGGCGTCTGCCTATGGCCCAGGGCGCGATCCTGGGGACCCGGGATCGAATCCCACATCGGGCTCCCGGTGCATGGAGCCTGCTTCTCCCTCTGCCTGTGTCTCTGTCTCTCTCTCTGTGTGTGTGACTATCATAATAAATAAATAAATAAATAAATAAAATGTCCATAATAGGAAACTCATAAAAATTAAATACAAAATGGGGTACCTGGGTGGCTCAGTTGATTGAGCATTCAACTCTTGATTTCAGCTCAGGTCAGCATCTCAGGATCATAAGATTGAGCCTGGTACTGAGCTCTGTACTGAGCATGGAGCCTGCTTGAGATTCTCCCTCCCCTTCTCCCTCTGCCTCTCACCAACTCCTCCCCAAACCTTGCTGATGCAGGAGCTTACAGTCTCAATCAATCAATCAATGAATAAATAAATGAATGAATGAATGAATAAATAAATAAAAATAAATAAATAAATATTAAATACTGTCAGATAAATGTCAACATTGGAAAATCCTAGTGATTTATCTTTTAGTTTTCAAATTGGGAGTAATTTCTACAACTCAATGAAAAGAAGCACTTGCTAAACTGACTTTGGGCTAAATAGAATTTAAGTGGTAAAAACCAATTCATCTCTAAGGTCGCATCAGAACTCAGAGTTCACACAATACACTTGCCATACCCCAATTTCCTGGACAATCATTTTTCTTAAAGAAAAAGAGCAGCCCAAAGCCCTGTCCGACGACTCTTGTCTTTCACACGGACTGAGATTATAGCTATCTACAGAAGGACCAAATAAGGCAGTCATTTCTGAAAAACTGATTGTTAAGCCCAATAAACACTAATATGTAAGGGCTATTAATTATAGGAAAAACCACTTTTTAGTTGGTAACAAGAACTAATCTCATGAAGGCTGTTCCTAGAGTTATAGCCTACCATGGAGCTCCTAGGCATCAGACCTCAAACGTTTATAGAAAGGTAGGTTTCTGTTAGCCTTCAAAACAAAACAGAACTGGAAGGCCTGGCTGGCTCGGTTGGTATAGGATGTGACTCTTGATCTCAGGGGTTTGAGTCCAAACCCCATGCTGGGGAGAGATTACTTAAAAATAAAATCTTTAAAAAAAACAAAACAATGGGCAGCCTGGGTGGCTCAGCGGTTTAGCACCGCCTTCAGGCCAGGGCGTGATCCTGGAGACCTGGGATTGAGTCTCACCCACGTCCGGCTCCCTGCTTCTCCCTCTGCTGTGTCTCTGCCTCTCTCTCTCTCTCTCTCTCTCTGTGACTATCATAAATAAATAAAAAAAAAAAAAAAAATTAAAAAAAAAAAAAGAAATCATTAAAAAAAATAGGACAAAAAAAAAAACTGATTTCAAACATATGTTTTCATCAGCCAAAAAATCTATATAACTGTCTGAACAAGAATTACAAGGTTTCCACAAAATGGTGAATATACTTAAATTTAAAACACTGAATTATAGTGGTTAAGAGCCCACACTTAAAAAAACCAAAAAGCTTTTTATGAAGGCAAATCATGTGCAAAAGGAGATCACAGGATGGTGAGCTGCCACATATGCATCACCAGCTTCACACAGGTACCAACTTGTGGCCAACCTGGCCACACCTGGCCCACTTCCCCCCAAGACCTCTGGGATATTCTAAAATAAACCCCAGGCTTCCTATAATTTCATTTACAACTATTTCCACACTTCAAAAGGCACAAACTTTTGAGTCCAACAGACCTGGTGTCAAATCCAGGCTCTCCCAACAAATAGCTTTGTGACCCTGGACAAGTGACTGAACTTCTCTGAGCTTGTCTTCTACCTGCCAAATGGGAAAAGTAATCCTGCCTTTCCAGGATTACAGTATGGAGGAAATGAGATAAGGCATCTAAAGTATGGAACCTAGCACTGGCCCACAGGAAAGAGTTACTGTGGCAACTGTGGTTATTATTACTGTACTAGCACAGTAAACCAAGATTCTTTCTGACTCATTTCCAATAGCCCCACAAAGGACAAAGCAAATAGCAAGTATTTGTATATATTAAAAAAAGACACTAACCTCTCTATGCTAAATTTAGACTAACAAAACACTGATGATATACGACCCCCTGGCCCAACACTGATCCCCAGGAGTTTAAGGCAAAAAGGTAGAGAATAATCTCTCTGGCTAAGACTGTAGTACTATGGATTTCAACCATCCTCCATGAGAGAGGGGAAGAATTACTTTCCTGTCAACCTAAACCAAGAGAAAGGGAGTTTTTTTTTTTTTTTTAAGATTTATTTATTTATTTATCATAGACAGAGAGAGAGAGAGAGAGAGACAGACAGAGAGACAGAGACATAGGAGGAGGGAGAAGCAGGCTCCATGACGGGAGCCCAACGTGGGACCCGATCCCAGGACTCCAGGATCGCGCCCTGGGCCAAAGGCAGGCGCCAAACGGCTGAGGCACCCAGGGATCCCCCTGAGAAAGGGAGTTTTAAGAGGGGCCTTAGACAGTGTAACCTACCACCTCTGGCAATTGCAGGGTACAAAGATTGGTATCTGCCCCACACCTGATAAAAGCCCCCTATCGAGAAGCAGGAATAGGTAGCCTGTGGTGGCTATGCAGAAAGAAGCCTGCTTTGGAAGCAAATGGTACTTCCTGCAATAGCAAAGAGGAACCTCCTCTCCCCGGTGCTGGCTTCCCAACCTGAGGCAGCCCTGAGATGGGAAAGGGAAGATTTACTTTTTTAATCAAGTTCAAAGAGGACATTTTAAGTACTTAAAAGAGACCCCTGTAATTTAAAGTGATATAAAAATTTACAGAATATCTATTATATAAGATAGGTATGTATGTGATATGATATTTATAGGATATATATTCCATCCAGAAACAATAAAAGAACAGAAAGAATGAGTTCAAAGAGAGAACTGAGAGAAAAAAATTAAGTTGTTTCTCATGATGTTCAGCACCTTCAATATAATAGTTACATTATATGTTCAAAAGCTGAGCAAGAGCAGAGTGAGGAATGTCATCATAAAGATTAATGAAATGCAGATATTAGTACGAATAATAACTGTATGAAGTGTATAATCAAATATTAAACTATGCCACTTCTAAACAGAATAAAATTTCAAGGCATATTAGAAAAGCTGTTCTCTTTTTTCATTTATTTTCAGTGAGTAACCACAGCTAAGTGATGCTCTCATCAAGGATTCTACCCACGTCTTCCCAAAAGAATGGAACAGGGGGAGGAAGTGAAGTTGCTCAAGACACAGGACAGAAACAAAAAACAGGGATGATCATGTGGCCTAAGGTTACTGATCAGGGACAGAAACTCCATGCACAAGTACTGTGTTAAGCACTAAAATAGTCCTTAAAGGGGCAAAGCAGGTTTTCTGCCCTTAAAGGAATTTGGAATAGACACGTAGCAACAGTGAGAGATCAATGTACACTGTCCCCACAGAGGTAGAGAAGCGGTGGGAGAAGTAACACAAGATTGAGACTAACTCAAAGCCCGGGAAAGAATTCTTGTGAAGGCTCCTGTGAAGTCAAGGCAAAGCAAATTCATGGTTCTTTTAAAAACTCAAATCTTAAAATAAAATGAAAACTCAGATCTTAGTCAATCTATTATAATGAAATATTCTATAGATTCTGAAGTCTTGATATATTGGTTTTGAAAGCTCCTTCCAATTATGATCAATATTTCTTAAGGGGGAGAGCTACTTGTTACTTTCAAACTATGGAAGCACTGAACTGACCTTTCTCACAAAAAGTGTGATCACATGATTACATTTTGAATTATAAGTAGGCACAAATACATTCTTGGAAAATACTGAATTCTACAGAACTACCCCTGCTTCAATTACAGGGTATCTAAACAAAACGAGATTCTTCAATAGAAAAATGGCATCCCTGTGCCATCCACCTATACCAACACAGCTTACGACCCACATCCAGAGCTTGTCCTCCCCATAGCTTATGGTATGAATTCTAGACAACCCAACTCTCTGTTTCAGCACTAACTAACCATGACCCAAATTAGCCTCAGAACATGCTTTGTACAGTTTACAGAGACTTCAGATTCTTTTGCAACAGACAGACCTCTGGTGTGTTACCTAAGGTTTGACGTTGCTACCAAGACACAGCTGATAAAAAGTCAAAAGTGATAATGATGAAAAGTCAAGTCTCAATTTCAATTCTCACCTACTAAACTGTTTGAGCAATTGATTACCACGTAATAAGTCAATGCAATCAAATTTATTTCTGGTTATGCAATCACAGAACTGATTACTTTTCAAATGAAAATCCAGAGAACTAGATTAGTTCCCAGAATAAAAAGCAGCAACCATGTGCATGAGTGTGTGCACACTTGCACACGCACGTACACACACACACACACACATACAGGGGTTTTGCCAGTTTTCCATCTGGAAACCATGATGTAACAGGATAATCGTAAACTCATTCTCACTATATAAATCTGTGAATAATGAGCAGATCATCTAACACGACTTAAACAAAAAATTAATTATGATGACATGTAACTCAAGTTCAACAGTCATTTATAATAGGTTGATTTTCCAAGGCAATGTTTTGCAACTCAAGAAATATCTTAGAAGGCAAGAAGAAATAACAGGAAAAAAACCAAAGCAGTTTCTTTCCCACTAATAAGATCGATTTTTCAAAGGTAGTAGCTCTGCAATCTTAGGAACAACAATTCTTCAAAACAAAATACAGCCAGCCTAATCCAAGTGGATTACTAAAAAAGGTATCTTTCATTTAACTATAATTCATTTTTAGAATTATTATCTGCCTTAAAAGAATCTACTTCAAATATGATATTTCCCCCCAGGACAAGAAGGTGATAGGTTACACAAAAGTCAAAGAAAAACATAGGTATACTTCTAGAAGGGGACAAAACATTAGAGATGGGATTCTTCCTCTTAAGCCAATGATGTTACCTGGGTGGTAAAGGGAAGGGCTTCCTTACTTTCCCTTCTTATCCTGAAGTCTGAAAACTAAGCCCCAGAAGTATCTTAATCTAAGGACAAAGGAGCAATCAGACTCCCCAGGGAAGAATATAAGAAATATAAAGGATGGAAAGTGACTTTTAAATAAATGTGCCAGAACTAATCCATACAAACGGATGCCACCCTTCAAAGTCATTACCTTGGAAATTATATACTTCATCCAATGATGCTGTTAGTCACTTTGGAATTTGTTTCAGAGCTCAACATTTTCCACATCCTTAAAACTAGCAAATATTTGTCTTTTCCAGGTTAGATTTGGCAATAGTCAAAAGTCCTCAGAGTAAATGTGTTTTCTTTGGAAAGCCTTTCCTGACATCCCAAGTCCGGGTTCTGTGTCCCCTCCCAGTGATCACTATGTCCCTGGACAGAGTGCTTTTCACTCTATAATGGAATTGCTTACTTATTTGTCATCTGTCCCCCTGGGAAAACTGTAAACTGCATAAAAACAGGGAATATATCTTATTATTACTATTATGCCCACAATCCTAGTGTAATGCCTAGAAAACTGCAGACATCCAAGAAATAATGAATGATGCAATCCACTATACTACAAACTGGTTTGGAATACTATGTGAACCTTCTCCACCAACCCTTCCAGCATCTCTCAGGAAAGAGTACCACACCTCACTGTGTGATTATATATCTACAGAGAGGAATTATTACTTCATATACCTGAGGGGGAGAAGTGATTGAATTTGATGATTTTCATTACTCATTTATGCAGAGAAAAGCAAAACTCACAACATCCTCACTGGCTAAAAACATAACTTTTCCACTCTCAAATTTGCAAGCACAAGAATATCTTTATCTTACCCAGTTGCAATATCTTTAGAGTGTCTCTGTAGGCTTTCATCACCAGCTTGAAGTGGCGATAAAGTGGGTAGCACAAAACTCTTCTTCCAAAAGACACAAGGATTTCATGAACATTGGTCCAAGTCTGTGAAGCAGAGTTTAAATAAGTAATCATTTCCATATTATATAAACAAAAGGACACCAAGTAATATGAAACTACTCTCAATTAAAAACTCTAAGTTTGGATCACCATGAAGCCACGCAAGAGGGAAATACAAAACCATGAAATGAGATTCTTTTTGTATACCTTACATTAAAACACTTAATTGCAGTCTTTGTAATTTCTCATACTTTATCAAGATATCACAAATGCTCCCCCAAAATCACATATGCAGCAGGAAAGTTTTAGAAAGTCTTTTAAGAATTACATATATGAATCTAAAACACATGGCACTAACAAAATGCAGATGCACATAAAAGACACTGTTAAATAATATACGTTTCATATTTTTGTCCTTTAGGACTCTTCAAGATAGTGTAGATGAAAGATGTGGAACTCCAGTGAAGTGCATTCGCAGTCTCCTACCTCTCCCTCTTCTACTCTTTTTTTTTTAGTGCTTCGGGCATAAGTAATACTTGGTAAATATGTGGTATTTACTTCAGTAATTTGCTTTCACTTATCAAAGTGAAAAGTGACTTCTTGAAAAAAAAAGTATTTTATATTGAATAGTACCAAACTGAAACCATCAGCAATTCAAAACTTACTGATATCACTTTGTGCAAAATTGTTTATTGGATTTTGAGTAAAACTGTAACTGGTATATAAAACTTAAAATATAAAAAGTAAAACTAAGAGAGAATAATTTCCATGTATGTTAATCCTTAACAAATGAGAGATCTGGTTGAGAATATAGAGTACCTGACAAAGAACAGTTTATAGCTAAAAAAGTTATAAACATTTTTAAAATTCTACCG
This sequence comes from Vulpes vulpes, assembly GCF_048418805.1. Taxonomy (NCBI): domain Eukaryota; kingdom Metazoa; phylum Chordata; class Mammalia; order Carnivora; family Canidae; genus Vulpes; species Vulpes vulpes. The sequence goes on along the minus strand of NC_132788.1, from coordinate 72,473,107 downwards.
AAAACTAAATACTTTAATAAGTTTCACATAGCTTTTTATATCTCTGGCAATTCTAAGTTATCTCAAAAACAATAAAAATTTCAAAGTAAAATCATGAATAGGTGAATTTATCACGTAGATTTTAATAACTGAGCTATGAAATTATTTAGTCACCAACTACTTTGTTTTCAACCTAAGTAACCAAAGCAATCATTAAAAAAAGTTTTTCCATTATATGCTGATCACAGAAATTAAGAGGAACCCAAGTGAAATCTAGAGAGCAGTGCTCCTCCATCTGTAATATGCATATGAATCCCTGGAGACCTTGCTACAGTTTCTGCTTCAGTGGGTCTGGACTGAGTTTCTGTCTTTCTAACAAGCTCCCAGCCAAGGATGCTGGTTGATCCACTGGTTCATGGAACATTCTTTGGAGTAGCAAAATTTTCTGACAGAGCTGAATGTCTCAATTCCTGTTCAAGTCTTATCTATTATTTGAATAAAGTGATGTCATGAAACAGCCCTGGATTTTACAATTTAACCATCTCTGTACCTAGGATTTAAAGTGGAAAAAAAAATAGTACTTAATTGATGAAGCAATTATCAGTTATTTAAATTGACACTTCTTTTAAATGCTAGCTTTTCTTCCTTCCTTTTTTTTTTTTTTTTTAAATTTTTATTTATTTATGATAGTCACAGAGAGATAGAGAGAGAGGCAGAGACACAGGCAGAGGGAGAAGCAGGCTCCATGCACCGAGAGCCCGATATGGGATTCGATCCCGGATCTCCAGGATCGCGCCCTGGGCCAAAGGCAGGCGCCAAACCGCTGCGCCACCCAGGGATCCCTTTCCTTTCTTTTTTTACATAATCTCTACACCCAACATGGGGCTGGAACTGATGATCCCAAGATCATGGTCATATGCTCCACCGAATAAGCCAGCCTGGTACTTCCCTAAAATGACACTTTCTCAAAGTTCCTATTTATTTATTTCATTTTATTTCTTTTTTAAGATTGTATTTATTTATTCATGAGAGACACAGAGAGAGAGAGAGGCAGAGACACAGGCAGAGGGAGAAGTAGGCTCCATGCAGGAAACCTGATATGGGACTTGATCCCGGGTCTCCAGGATCATATCCTGGGCTGAAGGCAGTGCTAAACCACTGAGCCACCCAGGCTGCCCTAAAGTTCCTATTTAAATTACTGTTTTGGTGTTCAACAATTTGTTCAGAGCTAGTACATTTTAAAATATCATCTTTTGATAAGACTTACACACTACTTTCTAGGAAAGAGATATAAAAACAATGATTACTAGGAGAGTTATCAGCTCTGACCATACTAATTGTAGGACCTAAGATAAGATATTTAAACTATATGATCTAAGTTTCCTCATCTGTAAAATAGCAGTAATACTTATCTTACAGACTTATTACAAGGAACAGGAGACTTAATATATATAAAATGCTTAGCACAGTCCTGATGGTCAGGAAATGGCAGCTAGTAGAACTATCACCTAGGTTTGATACCCAACTTTGAGCTCTAAGCCAAAATATATGCCAACTTACAAACATGCTCTAACTCCACCCTACTTGTTCCCCCAACAGACTACATGTGATTCCTCCTCCAAAGGGTGTTCTCGTCCTCCCAAATTCCACAACACCTTCCCTAGCTTCATTTGTATACTATGATTAGTGGAAGAGTTACAAATGCAATCAGAATTTTATTAAAGATGGGGGAAATTTTGTATAATAAAGTTTCCACTTTTAGAAGTTAAGGAATTGCTTGAATTACACCCAAAATGAACTATTGGCAAAAGAAAAATAACTTTTTAAATAAAATCTAAAAAATTACAACTGAAAATCATACCTCAAACCAGCAGAGTGTGGAACTCAGTTTTCTAATATTCCATGCAGATTCAACCTTTATTTGTTTTGGAGAAAAGAGTACTGTCATTTTAAAGGTAAAGTCATTCTAAAATAAAGCAAATATACCCATTTATTCAACTAGTTTCTCAGAAGCATTGACATACGTAAGAACTGAGAAGTGTCCATGACTGGAAACAAATAATTGCTTTGCAGTAGCTATCAAAGGCACGTTTCTGCCTACTTTCCTTGGGATTTCACAAAGTAAAGCTTTTCCAGTGATAAGAGTACCAGAACATAAGAGCAAATAAGCAGGGGCTTTGAAACTAAAAATTAAAGCAAAGCAAGGCTTGCTCAATTTCTGTCCTTCTCAACTAAGTTACTTGCCTCCCAAACATTCTATAAATAATCTGCCAAAGGACTCAAAGATAATGCTCAAGTGCTGACTGAGGCACTTAAAAAGCTGCTCAAGAACGTGGCCTTTCAGAAAATGCTTATGAGAGAGTTAAGTACATTCTAGAGAAGGTCTTGAAGTTGCAAGACTTCATGATGTCAAATATGAGAATAAAAGAATCAAAAATGGCAAATTTTATCGAGCATAACTGAACACTCTCACTCATCTCCTTAAGCAATAATGTGAAGTACTTTCTTTGTCAAAGAACATTTTTTTTTCAATTATAGTATCCTTAAAAGATGAGTGGAAACAAAAAACATTTCCAGCTATATTATGCCCTTGATACATTCATTAATATTCATTTTGGAGTCAAATGCAAATCTCAAGAGTCACCTTTGAAGTTTTCAGAATAATAACAACAGAAAATTTGGCACATATCAAATTCTAATCCTATACACTAATGCTATGATGTTGAGAAAAGCAGATTAAATAATATACATCATGACCCAATTTAAATACACATACACACAAGTACACAATAAAAAACTGGAAGGGAGGTATCTCCTTGTAACACTAGTTATTTCTGATTGGCTGAGATTACAGGAAATTTTAATTATTTTCTTCATATGTATATTTTTCCTTTTATGCTGATATGAATTATCTGTGTAATTTGTAAAAAGGAAAGCATATGCTCAGCTGGAAAATAACCCTTGAGCAAGTACAATTATAAACAGCTGCAGGGACACATTAACTGGAAAGACTTTTTTTTGGCTTTCCAACCTTTTTTAATCATACAATCACTGATACAGGTAAGGGGGAAGTTTAGCTCTTCATTTACAAATCAAATGTGGATTAAGAAGAGAGAGAACAAATTTTATATTATTTTTAAAAAGATCATTTAAGAAATAATGTACTTCATAAAAGGTTTTACTTTTTACAAGATTTTTTTTGATAGCAAAAAAGACGTGATTCAAGTTTTCAAAAATGTGATTTACACAGAATTTTCTCAGAAGCAAATCTACCACATAAATTAAAGGACATCTGTGGATAAATGCTCAGATTCCCTTTTTTTGTAAAATGCTATACCTTATGTCTGCTAATGGGACAGCTTGGACAGAGGCTATAAACAGGTATGGTAAAGTTTACCTCTTGTCAATGTCAAGTGTCATGTGGAAACAGCTCTTTTCTTTGGACAAGCCACCTCCCAAGAGATAATCTTTCTCTACCCTCAGCTTTCTTGCCTCGCTCTACTTGGTAGACACTGATACCCAGAGAGAAGAAAAAAGATCAAGCAAGCATTATGCGTTCACATTGGTACTCACCACCGACACACATATGCAGCTCTGCCAGGAGCATCCCCTGAATTACTAATCACAATGGCTCCTACTCTCGACAGGAGGAGTGATGCCTCACAGTTTATTTAGTCTGGTCACTTAAGCCAACATGCATAGACATACATGCACTTACATTCCTCTCTCCTTCAGTGACACAAGTTTCATAGCAATATGCCAGCAAGATATCAATCAAACCATAGTATACTTGGCGATGAGCTCTCTTGTCCAGTAGGTAAGATTTATTGACAAATTTTCGCAGCTGGTATTTCTCTTCTTCAGAAAAAGATACTAGGGGGAAAAATGCATTTCAAAATTAAATGTTCCATTCAGTTTTGTAAAACCCCCAGTGTGAAGGATTTGTCAAAATTAGAACTTCGATTATAGAAACTGAAAAGTTGTTTAACTCTGAATATAGAGAGAACTTTTAAATTAGACTTTACAGTTTTATTAAGGGCTGTGTATCTGCTCAAACCCTAAGTAGATCTAAGTAAAGGAGAAATGTCTAAATATCTATTCCTTATTTCTAGGATCCCGCTTTTGGCTATACTCTCCTGTATTCAAGTCATCTAAATCCTGGAGCTATTTACTTTAAAATAAAAAGACAGTATAAGAACAGAAAAAATAATAGCTAAATAAAGCACTCCATAAATACCCATTATCCATTTTGAAAGTTCTAAACAAAGAAATAGGAATATTCCCACATTATAGTCAACGTTAAGGGCAAAGTACTTATTGATATTCTTTATACACAGGAACAAAGTGTTACATCACACATATTTGAAGAGGGAAGATGGTTCTTTTCGACAGTGTCTTTTCTTTTTTGGCTTGTCACCCTGTTTCCATCTTCACTGTCAGCCTTGCCCACACTAATAACCTAGTATATATCATTTCATATTTTCTCTATTATATAATGCTATACAGACACAAAAACATATCAAGGGAATTTATATCTCCCCCCCCCCCATGCACCCCGCCAAAGAATTCAATTATTTTTCTCCATCTAGCCTACCTCACTCAGTATTTCTGGCAAATCTCTCCAAGTCAATTGGCACTTAGCTAATTTTTGTAAAGGAGTAGAATATTCCATGGTGTAGTATGTTCTATCCAACCACTCCCCCTACTGATGGGCATCCACTATGCTTCCAGTTCTCTGCCCCTGTTAATGACACTGCATAAATGTCTGTAGCACATGTCCCTGGATACTGGAAGCTTTATTTCTGATAGTAAATTCCCAAGAGTAGATTCACTGAGCTAAAAAGTGCATCTGTTTTTTAAAAATACTTCATTTAAAGACTACAAATCTCCTTCTTTTTAATGGTCATGGACACAAGTTCTCTTTCCTACACACATCCCTCACACTCAGCAATAAATGTAAGAGCTTCTCCTACTCATTTCCATTTTAACAGATAGGAAGTATCCGTGGTAGGAAAAATTCTAAGATGAGACCCACTGAGTCCCATCGCTTGAATGTGGGCAGAACCTGTGACTTGCTTCTATCAAAGAGAATATGGCAATGGTGATGGGATAGTCACTGTCATGATTATGTCTCATTAAGAGCAGACTGGAGCCAGAGGCTTGCCGATGGTTTTGAAGAAATACGATGCCATGATGTAAGAGGGCTGTGTGGCAGGAAACTGGACGGGGGTGGTGCTCTGAGATCGAAGAGTGGCACCCAGCTGACAGTCAGCAAGGACATGGGGACCTCAGTTCTACAGCCACAGGAATTGAAGTCTCCCAACTATTATATGAGCCTGGAAAAGGACCCTTACTCCAGAAAAGAACATAGCTACCAAAACATATTTTAAAAAGAGAGAGAGAGAGAGAGAGAGAGAGAGAGAGAGAAGATACCCAAATTTATCTATAGCCTTATAAGATCCTGAGCAAAGACTGAGCTAAGTAAGCAAGCCCAAGTCCTAAGCCATGGAAACTGAGTAAAATTAGAAGAGTTTCTAATTTGTGGTAACTTGTTACACAGCAAGAAAAACCTCATACAGTGATTTATCTATCACTGTTACTGCAGTTAGTATTTTTCTAACTGCTGAACTTTGAGCATTACTTTATAGATGTGTTGGCAACCTGTGAATGAACCATTTAAATGTGTTTTGCCCATTTTTTTCTATTTGATGGCTTGTCAAATTTAAGAACTCATAATCATAGATATGACCCTCATCACACCTCCAAATCTATTGCATTCTCCCAATGACTTTGTGAGATCTTTTGCCAATGAATTATTTATTTTTTGTGTAGCTAAATATGTGCATCTTTAAAAAAAAAAAAAAAAAACCAGATTCTGGATTTACAGCCTTCAATAAGGCTTCCCCAACCCCTGAATTGTACATGAAAGCCTCTCAGCTTTTCTTAAAATTTATGATTTCCTTTTAAAAATATAATAAGTCTTTAATCCATCTGGAAGTTACTTTTTTCATATTTTAAGATTTCGGTTAATTCCAGATGAATAGTTAATTGTGCCAACACAGTCTGGTCAGTAATCCATCTTTTCCCACTGTACTGAACCACCAACTTTGTAAAACAGTATCTTGCTTTTCTTGCTAAAAATTACTTCCAAGCATTTTCAACTTTTGTGATTGTAAATACAACATTTCCACCCATTTCCAGTAAGCTATTGAGAGGAGAGAGAAAATATTTCTTTTCACATACCCTCTTAACCAATGTTTGGCTACCCGGACCAAAAAAACTAAAGTCCTTAATAAATGCTAATAAGAAAAAAAGAAAAACTTTAGGTCAACATTAGTAAGGTAAGCAAGTGTGAGACTAAAGTTCCTTCTAAGTTTCCTTTGATGTCTATAATACAGGTAAGCTATCAAGTTATCTATTTTTTCACATTAAAATATAAGCATTATCAGTTATTACCATACCTGCAAAGTAAAATACATCTGGTCTTAAAGCAAGATTTATGGAAAGAGTAACAGCTAACCACACACAAGTACTCAGTTCCTGGCCAGTGCGAGTAAAACATGGCCTACTATTTGTCTTAGAGCGATTTCCAAAGAAACTCAACCATCTAGGTATTTTAAGTTACCTCTAAATAAAGTGTTATCTCTCTCTCTTACTTTGCAAAGTAATCCTTAATTTTCCTTCCATGCCGCATCAATCATCTTCAAATGCACTTAAGAAAGTTTTTAAGCCCAATAAAGAGGAGCATCTGGATTTCAGTTCCAGTGCTTCCTATCAACCTCCTTTCCAAATAACTTTAAAAGGTTCTTTCTCCAGGGTTTAGAATTGCCCATTATATTTAGGTAAGGACAGGCTAAACTGCTAACCAAAAGATCCCAAAATACAGTGGCTTATATAAGAAGTTTTTCTCCCACGCTACTATTCTGAGTGAATGATCCAGGACTGGTGAACAGCATCTCCATTACATGACTTCCATCTATGCATTGAAGAAAGCTGCTGCAGGTTTTTACCATTTTCTAACCAATGGGAAAGCAGAATGGGATGGCAAGCATCTGCTTTCTAAATAGTCCAGTGCACATAGCACTGCCACTCATTTCCCATCATCCAGGACTCAGTCACGTAACTACACCCAGTGGCAAAGGAGGAGAGAAAAGGTAGTCACCCAGGGCAATCACTCCTATACCCAGCTCCAATTCAGGAACCCTCTTAAGGGAGGAGGACTAATAAAAGACACCTGGCTGTCTGTGAAGCTAACATTTAGATAAAAAATTATTAAATCACCTTTTTTTTTTTTTTTTAATTTTAAGTAGGCTTCATGCCCAACATAGGGCTTGAACTCATCATCCTGGGATCAACAATCACACACTCTACCAACAGAGCCAGCTAGGCACCCCTACATTGCCTTTTCAGTATTCCCAGATCACCCTCTTGATACCTAGCTACCATCCCTTTCTATCTCTGCTCAACAAAAACTGCCCTTCTGCTCCTCACAACTGAGTAAAAGTCAAGAGAGACTATGATTACTGACACATGCTGGCCCCTTCTCACAGAGTTCCCCTAACCCACTTCAGTCTTCTCTTAGGAGACTTCACTTTACCACAGCTTCTTTTTGTTTAAAGGCTTCCTTCCAGCAGTTTTTACCATCTATCCTCTGGGGAAAAGAATCTTAAATACAGTCATTGGAAATTACTAGAAGCAATATTCCTTTACTCATTAAAATTTACTTAGTGCAAAAAAAACAGGTCTTGAAATATATTCATTTAATAATTTTTTCAATGATGTTAGAGATTTTATGATTAAAAAGTACGAGAAGAACAAAGAAATATATTTGCACAAGCATTGCTTACATAAATGACAAATAACTATGAAAATGCATTTACTTCATTTGCTGGCCATAAAAAATGTGTCTCTGTGTGTGTGTATATATATATATATATATATATATTTTTTTTTTTTTTTTTTTTAAGAGGGAGAGAGAGGGGCCAGGTGGAGAGAGAGGGAGAATCTCAAGTAGGCTCACCTAGTGTGGAGTCAGATGCCAGGCTCAATCTCATGACCTGAGCTGAAATAAAGAACTGGACACTTAACCAACTGAGCCACCCAGGTGCCCCAGAAATGTGTATACTTTTAAACTTAATGCAGGTAGGTTCAGGTGAAACATTTTTTAAAGACTAACATTTGGAAACAAAATTAATAAGACAAAATTAAAGGGCTCATGAAGATCCCTTAATTTAAACAAAAGCTCTCAGTTCAATTAAAGCAATCTGATATAAGGAAAATGTAAGAAGGAACATACTCACTCCATGAAGAAAGTATACCTAACAAAGTATTTTAGTCCCTTAGTATTTCATAAGGTTTAAGGCAGTATTTACCTAGGCATAGTTTTTGAGACGTTCATTACTTTAGCTAATAAGAAAATGCCAAGTGTTCATGATGATATTCTCACTTGAGAAAAGCCTTTAACCTAGTTGACTAATAAGGACTTCTGCTTCCAGATAATTCTAAATCATAAGGTAAGCATGCCCAGAACCATTTAGTAACACATTAACTCATCTAAATGTTTACTCCTTCATTCTTAAATAGTCATCCCTGCATATATGCTTCATAATTTGTAAAGGCTGACCTGGGAACTATAGGTTCTGATGCTCCATTACCCACAAGTAAGGGCTTTGGCATAATACAGGTCATTGTCCTGACTGTAAATATAAGAAAAGCCTACTTGAATGTGCTCTTCTGAATTCTTGGATGCCAGGTACCCCCTAGCCTTTCCTTACAACAAACCACCTTTTTCCAAGTGTTTCCAGTCCCATTTTGCCCTAAATAGTTCATTAATAATATACAGATATATCTAAATTCTGAAATTCGAGCACAGAAAACAGAGATAATAAATAATAATATCAACAAAATAGGAAATCACTAGAGAAACCACCAAAAGTCTGGGCTCCCCAAGGCCTTTTTTTATTGGAGTTGTAAATCCTATCAGCCAAAGAGGAACTTGGGAAGGTTTGCACACAATCAGGTCTAACCAGCAGCAGCAATGGGAAGAACTACAGAGGCAGTGCCAACAATACTTGGATGATTGCCACCATGAGTAACATTTGTCAAGCATTCGTATGACTTAGCTACACTACAAAGCAGCTCTGCTATATAGTTCACAACATTTCAGTTAATTATACTTCTATAAATAATCTACAGTCAAACAAAGGCAGCTGAAAGCTCAAATCATTTGGGGAAGAAACTGGTGCCCTATCAGGATGCAAAAGGCCCAGGGCCACCTCCCAACATTAAAGACCCCAATCAAAAAAAAAAAAAAAAAAAAAAAGACCCCAATCAATATGTCTGACGACTGACTGTAAAGGGGCTTCCTTCAAAAGGGAAAGTGACCTTCTTACTTCACTTATAATATTTTCTATTTCTGTTACTTTTATATCATCCCTTCTCTCTTAATCCCCCTCCCAAATATCTGTCTTCCATGGGTCAACAGTGAAATAATCCCCGAACTGGCTCCTCTCAGAGGAATGCTAATCTGTTGATTGTATTGTATACTTTCTGGAAACAGATCAAGGGAACCCAAAGAAAATGTGCTGCATTCAAACCTCTAGCCTAAATGGGTAGCCCTGAGTGCTACAACTTTCAAAGCTGACACTGACAGTTAGCTCTACAAACACTGAAGAACTCACTGGTGCCAAACAGGATGTCCCTGCTAGGAAGTTCATTGACTAAAAATGTTATGTGGTGTCACACCAAGAAACCACGTGCCAAGACTCTCGGGCTGAGATTAACCACTGAAAGACAACATGGGAAATGTGGTGAGTCCATCCTCATGAAACCAGAGCTCAGGGGGAGCACAGCATTTTAACACTTCCATTTAAAAGCCTTTAGGGAGGAAGACTGGGATCATTGCTGAAGATGTTAATAAAAGTCTCCATGTTGTAACTCAGGGCTACAACGAAAGTGACAGGAATCACCATCCAGGCAAAGGCAGGGAACAAAGTTCACCATCCAAGCCTTACCTGGAATTCAAAACAATCTAGCTTACTATTTTATGACCAAGAGGAATCAAAGGTAAGCCCTCACCTGCGCTGTTGTATCTGCCTGGCAACGGCTGATGAGGGAGCATAAAACAGAAAACACCCCACTGCAATGCCAAGAAAAAGGAAGGAGACTCAGGAGGCAAAGAACAAAGAGGAAATGAAAGGGAAAATACAGCAGTAGCACACTCCCTGAGTAGGCTCAGGACTTCAAGGTTTATTTCTTGGCTGATTCCTTTCTCCCATATTGTAATCTGGTTTCAACACACTTTAACTTATTTTCCCAATTCCAGGTGTCTCAAATACTTGAACAAGGGAAAAGAAAAGAAATGAAAAAAAAAAAAAAGGCAGGCAGGAAGAAAAATCTCATTAACAAAAGCTTTATAAATGTACAAAAATTTTAATTTCACAGAGAAGCCATTCAATTCCTGGCTCTCCTGTCATTGATTTTACTCTACAATAATAATCTCTAACATTTACGACATGCTAGGGATTTTAAGTACGTCATTTCATTCAATCATCAAGACAATTCTAGGAGGTAGGCAGGTATAGAATTTTGGCAGCCACCCAGCAAAGATGCCAGATCACACCACTAGCCTGTGGTGCAGCAAGGCATTGATGCCTGAGCCCCAGCTTTAGTTCTATCCCATCCTTAACCCTATACTTGGCACACATGGAAAATGTACTTTCTGTACAACACAGCGCTCAACTTCTTCTACCTTTAATCACATGTCCTTGGGGGATCCCTGGGTGGTGCAGTGGTTTGGCGCCTGCCTTTGGCCTAGGGCGTGATCCTGGAGACCCGGGATCGAATCCCACATCAGGCTCCCAGTGCATGGAGCCTGCTTCTCCCTCTGCCTATGTCTCTGCCTCTCTCTCTCTCTCTCTCTCTCTCTGTGACTATCATAAATAAATAAAAATTAAAAAAAAAATAATCACATGTCCTTGGTATTTTTAAAGGTGATATTTAAAATGAATCTCCACACTAGGTTAGTGGATAGATATATGCCCTGGGTTGGATGAAGATGAAGGGACGGGAGGGCAGATGAATTGGCTTACTCTTCTTTTACAACTACACACAGAAAACCAACCTAACACAAAGGCTCACTCTCATAGAAAATAGGACCTAGAACAAGCCACAACTGAGCAAAGTAGAGCAAGTTAGAATTTGAACCAACTGGAATGCCTTTTCTTGATTTTTAGGGCAACTAGCTCACCCTTGTGGACAGAAAACTTAACTGCACACCACCTCATCAAAATACTGCGCTAAAATTGGGGAAACTTATTCAGACCACTAGATAACCTCAATGACTCCAGAGTGAGCAAGCTTTCCAAACAGATCTACATGACATAGATAATGAACTATATTGTTTTAGCAATCTTATACCCGAAAATTTGTCAATATAATGTGGGAAGTCTCTGAAAGATTCTTAAACTGAAATCAAACATAAAACCAAGGATTTGTTGAAAACAATGTAATGAGTCATTATTTATAAATGACTTTCTCTTCTGCAGTAGAGTCAATTATCAAAGATTAAAGTAGCAATTTTTCAATCTGGAAGAAATCATATAAGCTCTTAATAAAACTTAACTACGAAAATATCGACAGCAATATTTATTTATTCTCTAAATATTCACTGCATACTTAGTATATAGCAGGCACTACATCAGACAACAAAAACAGGGCAAACAACAGGCTACTGCCTTACTACACAGAGAATCAAAAACTGTTCTGCAACAGACCTATAGCTACTTCAGGCGGAGTGGCCAAAGAACACCACTACAGAAAACTGTAAATGACCTAAATGTCCACCAGTAGTCATGAGCCCAAATGTTCATTTGTATATACAACAGTACACGAGGTAGACACTAAACCTCAGGTAAAAACCCTAAGTGCGGATATGGAAGATGAACAACAAAGAATACAAACTGGAGAAAGCAAGGGAAGAACAGACTGCACAGGAGACTGTATAAACTTCTCACAGCAAATATCGAGATGTGGGTATATGCAGTAAAAACACCCCAACATTGTTAACAGTGAGTACTTTCAGAAAGGGGAGTTTGGAGTGAGGAGATTCTATATTCCAATTCATATATATGGTTGTGTATTCCTTTCATTTAAACACTGAAATTTCATTTTTTTTATTTAAAGATTTTATTTATTCATGAGAAGCAGAGACATAGGCAGAGGGAGAGGCAGGCTCCCTGTGGTAAGCCTGATGCGAGACTCAATCCCAGGACCTGAGCCAAAGGCAGATGCTCAACCACTGAGCCACCCAGGCGCTCCTGAAATTCCATTTTTAATACAGAAATAAAAGTCAAATCAGTATGACTGAGCACGAGCCTTCTATTTTTGATCTATCCAAAACTGTTAAAATTCTAATGTACAGAATTAACATTCTGAAAAAACTGGGGAGGACATATCAAATTCATTCAACAGCCTAAAGGGAATGAAAACTAGATCTTTTCCACCATTAATAATACTCAAATGCCCTTACCAGAGAGGAATGTTCAAATCTTTTTAAGGTTTCTTTATTTGAGAGTGAGAGAGTATGCATGTACATGCGTGCGCACACACACACATGCAAGTTGGGGAAGGGGCAGAGGAAGAGAATCCCCAAGCAGACTCCCTGCTGAGCACAGAGCCAGCCATGGGGGCTCCATCCCACAACCCATGGGATCATGACCTGGGCCTAAACCAAGAGTCATATGCTCAACTGACTGAGCCACCCAGGTACCCCTAAATGTTCGGATCTTTCAAGCAGATTACTCAACTGCTACAAATGTCTTGTGTGCTCATGTCCCTAAATTTACTTAAAAAATAAAAATTTTAAAAAGGAACTCAATGATTCAAAACCAAAACATACTTCAAAAGACTGTTCCAAGACAATTCTAATCACTGAATAGCATTTTCCAGTCCGGGGTAAAGACTCCATTTCCAAAATTAGCAAACCAAAATAGTATCTTCCCTCTGAGGCAATTAGAATTGTGTACTTAAGAACAAGGAAGACGGTAAACAAATGAGCCTAATTTTGAGTTTCTTACCTAATGCAGCATGATTTTCTTGCTCCTGACTCTTTCCCAAAGAGACCATCATTTCTGTATATGTATCAGTCCACCAAGGATTATACTTCAAAACCTGTTCAACGGCCTCATCTTCAAAAAAGTCAGCTCTAGAAAGAAAACAGTGAATAAACTTGTTACATAGAACTGAGCTGGTTTTCACCTTTTTAAATTTTATCTTAACTCATCACATTTGTACTAGAAATATAGGTTATTAATTCAAAGTACAGATCAATGAAACAAGCACCATATTTACTTTCTCTGTGGTCACTAGTCATCATAAAATGAAAGCCATGCATCTGACTAAAGGGATATCTGATACTTCTGCTCTGTTCTGAAGCAAGGTGCCAGTCCTCCCCTGAAAGCCCATCCTCTGTACTGCAGTGGCATGGGATGAAGCAAATCTGAACATACAATGGACTGGAGAACTTATGCTAGATTTGTAAGTACCACTTATTTAGGTAAAGTTACAACGAAGAAAACAAAAAATTTTAACTCCACCAAGCAAAGAAAAATAAACATATCAATAGGAAATACAGGATACTGCTACCCACAAAAAGGCTACACATAAACACACATACACATTTTTTGGCACTTGCTTTCATATTTTTCACCAAGATACAATTTCTCTGACACGGCTCTGCTAATCTTAGTAATTTTAGTCTTTGCTTAAAATTATTTTTTAAGATTTTATTTATTTATTCATGAGAAACACAGAGAGAGAGAGAGAGGCAGAGACACAGGCAGAGGAAGAAGCAGGCTCCATCCAGGGAGCCCGATGTGGGACTCGATCCTGGATCTCCAGGATCACGCCCTGGGCTGAAGGTGGCACTAAACCGCTGAGCCACTGGGACTGCCCTGCTTAAAATTATTGAAAAAGAAAAAAGCAAGAAAAAGAACAGAAAATTTTTCTGTACTTTACTTTCTCATTTTAAAAAAAATTTTTTTAATTGAGAGAGAGAGAGAACAAGAGAGAGAGCATGAGCAGAGGCGAGGGGCAGAGGGAGAAACAGACTCCCAGCTTGAGCGGGGAGCCTAATGCAGGACTCGATCCTAAGACGCTGGGAGGGCAACCAAAGCCAAAGGCAGACACGTAACCAACTGAGTCACCCAGGGGCCTCTACTTTCTCAGTTTTATCTTGAAAAATAACTGTTATATTCAAAATATACTCCTGGAGGTCATCCATTCACAATTATACGACCCTGCATTCAAAGTTGAAAACTGGTATTCAATGGAAGAGAGTGACAAAAAGTATTAACTCTTGGTGAAAAAATTATTTATAGTTCAGCTAATTAGAAACTCAAGAAATTGGATGATTTCATAAACTGATCTTCTGGCTGAAAGTTTTATCAACTGAAATATTTTTTCTTTCAACTGAGACAGTGAAATCTTTCTAAAAAGAAGTATCACAGGTAACCCACAGAATTCTTCATATGTGCCAAGCACTGCACTAAATGGTTTTCACCCATTATTTTCTTGAATCCTTACACCACCCCCAGGGGCACAAGAACTATTAACACTCCCATTTTATGTGAGTGGAAACTCAGCGTCAGAAAATGTGTATCATGGCCAAAGTCAAAGAACCAGTAAGAAGTATGGCCAGGATCTGGACCCAATTAAGTCTTATTCCAGAATCCAAGCTATTAACCAGTATAAACATTTCATTTTTATGCTTAAGGAAGTAAAAGTACATAATGGACAAAACTGAATAGCAATGATCTTGAAATGGTAATTCTCAATATCAATTTTGTCATATGCACGAGAGAGATTTCAAGAATATAATACCAAAAAATGGCTAAAATGCTAAATAAGTCAACAAAAAGTACTGACTCTCTGCCCTGTTCCAACTTCATTTTGGGCAGTGGGATTATGCCACTGACAGGACATAGGCAGTCATCATCCTTACGAAACTTACAGCATCGTGGGAGAGTCCAAAAATCACAAGTGCTAGGTAATTGCTATGATTTAATAGTACAAGCAACTACAGCAAAGTGAAACTGGGACAATAGGAAGGTTGTCTCTGGAGAAAAAAACTATCTAAGCCAATAGCTGAATGATAATTAACAGTTAACTAGACTAAGAAGGGTGGGAGAAAATACTCTGACCTGAAGGAATAGTTAGCAAAGGCTGGGAAACAAGAAAGCATATTTAAGGGGGAAAAAATTTGAGAACAGCTGAAAATATTATGCTACAGTTAACAACAACATTGTTAACAACCACATCAAAAAATCCTAGAGGACTTTTATCCCCCCAAATAACTGAACACTTAAAAGCTTTTGCATCGTCTGACATTGCTATGTCTTGGAGTATCACTCTCACTGCAGTCTGGAAAAAGGTCTAAAGGAACAAGCCCCAAGGCACAGAAATCATGCAGGCCTAGAAGAGGGTAGCAGCAACGGACAAGGAGCTAAGTGGATGGAGCCAACCTACAGCCAGAAGTTAGAATCCTTAGGATGCAGGAGTAAAGGGAGACAGAAATCAGGGTTTATGCCCAGCATTCTGGCCTGGACAATTCAGTAAACAACAGTGCCCTCTGATGAGACAGGAACATAGAGATGACTGGAGATATAATGACTTTCACTTGGAACAGGCCGAGTTTGAGAGGTCCTTGTAGGACATACAGAGACTAGAGCAATAGGCAGTTAGCCATACAAATCTGATGCCCAAGAGACACACATGCGAATCATGAGCATTTGGACAGTGACAGAGGCCAAGATAGAACACAGAATTGCCCAGCAAGAACTTGCAGAGTGAGTAAAAAAGGACTCCAGACACTGGAGCACTGACAACATTTAAGGCAAAGTGGAAGAGCCCATCTGAAAAGAGGCTAGGTTTCCCTTAGAGAAAAGTGATGGGGAAGAAAACAACAAACACGACTTTGTAAAATATCTCTACTGCCTCCATGCCCTCCTTCCAAAAAATTCAAAATGTGTAAATAACTCCTTTGAGTGAAATCTCACAATATAGTCCCAATAGTTTAAAATGTGATGGTTTATTCTTTATACTGTTCCTGGTTTAAGAGTTTCGTGAACAAAATCTGGTTGATCGAACGTTCCACTTTACAAAATAAATTTATTTTCAAGTTTTTTAAGTGTCATTCGTTCAACGAGCATTTACTGAGTGCCCTGTACACAAGCAGCATCAGGGAGATGAAGAGAAGTAAGGCACTCCTGGCCCACAACTTAATGGGAATGTATACAAACACAGAACACTATACAATCAAGATGAGCTGTAACTTGGGAGCACCGAGGAGGGCTTCCTCTGCCTGTCTGGGAAAGAGGGTGCCAGGAGATGACAACAGGAGCTCAATCTTAAAAGAGAAGTCAAAGTTATTCAAGCAAGGTAGGGCAAGGGATAAAACAGCTATCAAGGGAGTATCACGAATAAAAAGTGTGCAAGAAGCAGTATAGTACATACAGGTGGAGAAATACTAAAATTCTTTACTGCTGCAGTGTAAAATGTGGGCAGAGAGGCAAAAGAGAAGCTCCAGAGGCAGGTACAGTCCAGATCGTAGAGTACTTTCTATGCCATTCCAAGGAGGTAAAGCTTATG
Source organism: Vulpes vulpes (assembly GCF_048418805.1). Taxonomy (NCBI): domain Eukaryota; kingdom Metazoa; phylum Chordata; class Mammalia; order Carnivora; family Canidae; genus Vulpes; species Vulpes vulpes. Next base: position 72,456,481 of record NC_132788.1, on the reverse strand, counting down.
CCTCAGACAATGGAGACGAAGTAAGGTTTTAAGCAGATGTTCATTTTCAGTACTTAAGACATTATACTGGTGGTTTTATATGACTGACAGAGTTGCAGAGGTCCAGGCTGGAGAAAAAGATACCAAATACAAAGTCAATAGACTGCTGCACTAAGGCAGACACATACAAGGACCAGAAAGAGACTGAGTGAAGGAAATAGGAAAGAGATAAATGGTACCACTTTAGGATAGATTAGAAGCGTGGGGTAAGAAAGCAGTCAAAGATAAATCCTAGGCTTCTACCTTGGGTGACTGGCATGAAAAATGGTACACTTCGTAAAGAGAAAATTCAGGAAGACTCTCCAGGTAGAAACGATGAATTCAATTTTGGACATGTTACAATAGCAGAATCATCAAACAGTCGTTCTCCAAAACCTTAACAGCTCTCCAAACTCTTAACAATGTGGCTTTTCTTCAGAGCACTTGTCACCATCAAAGTATTGTCCCCATGAGGGCAGTGACCTTGTTGTAGTCATGCTAATCCTCAGTGTATGCGACACTACCTGGAATGCAGCTCATCCAAACAAGTATCTGTTGAATAAGTAAGTGCACTCGTGAAAAAATGAACAGATGAAATTTTACTCTAATGCTTTTTCCTAAGCTTGGCATTTTGAATAAAGAGACATGTCAGAAGCAGGTGACCCTCTTCCTAGCCTCATCATTACTACTTACAGTCTTGAGATTCCTCAATCAATTCAAAAGCCTAATCAGTATACCAAGCTCTTCAGTGAATCTATAGTACTGAAAAGTTACAATTTAAAATGGCACCCCAGGGATCCCTGGGTGGCGCAGCGGTTTAGCGCCTGCCTTTGGCCCAGGGCGCGATCTTGGAGACCCAGGATCAAATCCCACGTCGGGCTCCCGGTGCATAGAGCCTGCTTCTCCCTCTGCCTGTGTCTCTGCCTCTCTCTCTCTCTCTCTGTATGTGACTATCATAAATAAATACAAAAAAAAAATTTTTTTTAAATAAAATAAAATGGCACCCCAAATGTACTGATCATTTTTGTACCTTTTCTTATCTCACCGATATTTAGAATGCTGACTAAATTCTATTCTCTCCAAAAGAAGGAAATAGGCAAATTTTATGAACTGGTTAAGGTGAAAGATATGCCAACAATTAAAATACAATATGTCTGGGGAAGGAAAAAAAAAAAACATTCTAGCAAAAGAAATATGAAAACTTGGCTATAATAGAACAGGAATGTCTATTAAAGAATGTTTCAAAATGCCTTCGACAAACTGTAGTGTAAAAATAATATCCAAAAGGAGTTACGAATGGTGAAAAATAGATATCAAAAACAATATGTGTTTATGGACCATCTGTTATATGACTAGTATTATGCTGGGCTGCAAAACACACAGCAGGGGGTAAAACATCACACGATGGCACCTAGAATTTACAACCAAAGATTTTTAAAATAATGATCATCCTAAATCATTTATATGTGCCTTTGAAATGTATGAATTTTTCTATATGATGAATTTACCTTACTGTATTCTGCCTTGGGATGGATTTAAAATTGGTTTTCCCTAAGCTCCCAAAAAACATGACACCATGAAGAGACACCATGACCCAGTAAAGACAAGTGAAACAACTTGAAAAGTATATTACACACTAACATATGTTATGCATTACACATGTACATTGCATTTACATACATAAATGCGTAATATAAAATATTCAACGTATTGTCTAGAAGGTAGGTAAAAACTGAAGTAAACCTTTTCTTCCACTGTATTAACCAATAAGAACAATTTAAAAAGCACTGAGCTAAAAAAAAAATTAATTGAAAATTTAAAGGAATTTTACTTGCACTTCATTTATTATTAACATATTTAGGTGAGGCACTCAGCTAATATAAATAATGAGTAAGAAGTAACACAAAAATTACAATTAGCCAAAGTCCCACCCTACCAGAAAAGTCACAAAGAACCTTTACCTCATGGCTCCCACTCTCCGACCTGCCCATGACTAAATTTAAACCACTCGTGTAAGAACCGTTCCTTGAGAAATGGAAAGAACAGTTCATGCATACTGTGAAAGAAAATGAGCTCTGGATAAAGAGACACAGAAGTGGAGAAAAATAAGGACTGCATATAATATCACACTGTTAAGTATAAATTCCAATTTCCTAATTCTCTCAGGCCATACAGTTATTCTTCCAGTTTTAGAAGAGAAGAGATAGGCAGTTCTTCTAATTAAGCTCCCTCCCACTTGAAATTTTAGTCTTGTGAAGCTCATTCTGTTTTCATGCCGGCCGGAGAAATTTGCTGACAATGAAATTTCCCACTTTAAATATTCAGCATGATTTTAAATAGGTTTCTTCAAATTACTCTTCAGTGGACCTTTAAAACTACAATTAGAGAGATAAAGGTAATTAGAAATGGCAATGTAAATGGAGCTGAATATCTCAGATGTCCTCCAAAATATAATATACCCTGCTCTTACCCAGCTCCCCCCAGGACATTGAATAGTTTGACCATTTATCACTACACATCACTCAGTGCATTTGCACATCACAAGATATATTTCTGCCATTCCAATTAGTCTCCCACTGTGTCATAGGAGATAGAATGTTAATCACAAGTGCAACAGCAGTTAAACTGAAATAATGTACATAAAAAGGAAATACAAAATGACAAACGGAAAGACGTTTTTCAAGTTCTGACAGAGCCACTTAGTAGTGGTATGACCTTGGGCAAGTCCTTTAACCTTCTTTCCCTAACTGTTGTGAAAAGTGATTTAAATAATCACTTGAGAGTGCTTGATAAACTAAAAGCACCATACAAATATAAGGGGAAATGATGATTATAGCAGCACATATAACAAGTTTAGAAATTGCTGGCCCAGAGCTTGGGAAGAAGAATAATTGAGGCAACATCAACATATGACTCACATCCTAAGAGATACGAGCTAGCATCCACAGAGGCCAGGTGACAATCCCTTACTCGGAAAAAATGCTACTATCGTGGCCAATGAGAGACATCAGTGTCTCGAGTGATTATTTACCTATTCATTAACTAGATAAGTTTGTTAGGCAAATACAAGCCTGATAGAGACACATTATGGTGAAAGACACAATTAAAGCAGACAGGAAATACAGCAAAACTCAAAATTAGATTTTATTTATACCCTACCACAACGAATAAGTATTTGTAATTAGACTCAGATCCTCAAGTACAAGTGCTCGCAGATCAAGTGTTGGGAAAACTCTGCATCAGCCAAGAAGTGCAGTACATGTAGAGTCAAACTCTTAAAGAAACTGAAACATCTTTTCATTTACATATACTGTTAATTACAACAAAAAGTCTACTGAAAAGAACTAAAATTATTCTCATGAATGTGGTGTTCTACTTTTAAGCCTGGCGAGACAAAATTTAAAGAAGTACATTAAGAGTTCTCCTCTGTTGGAGTGACCTATTGAGAAACATCTTACAAAAATCAAAGAGGCCTAAGTTTATAGGTTAATTCAAATTGTCATTTAAGGTTCTGAACCATCACTAATTTCTAGAATCCCAAACCACATGCTTAGCATGGTTAAAAAGACACTCAAAAAACTTTCAAATCAATGTCAAGTCAATTATTTAATCCTTAAAAAACTCAATACTCACAGATAATGATCAGGATCAAATTTGGCCAGCTCAGCAGCCAAGCGTTTCTGCCTTCGTTCAGCTGCAGGAGTGAAATCTGGGTCCTTAATATCAATAACATCACTCAATTCATCCTAAGAACACCCAGAAAAGAAAGAATAATTGCTACTTCCCATTTCATCATTGAAAAATCTAACTTCCCACAAAAGCCCAAAACAAAGGAACCATATGACCAGTGGGCCATAATATTACCTGTGACATTTCAATTCAAATCCAGCAAATGTTTGTTAAACACCTATTGCTTGCCAGGCCCTGTAGGAAGCTTTCGCATAAATTATCTCATTGAATTCCTTACAGCAAAGTGATCAATATATATTAGAGCTATAAAAGTTCATCATAAAAAAAGGAAAAACCAACAGAATAAACTCATGCAAGCAAGTGGGGACATTTATCTCTTCCCCATTTACTCATAGAAATTTTTAAGTTATTAACAGCATGTTTAAATAAATTTCTAGACTGTAAGATGGAAGTACTCCTGCCATGTTAGCAAACAGAAACTTAGATAACTTTTGTATCCCTATATATTTCTGCTTGACCAGAAATGCACTACATCCAGTCAGCCAATCTCCAGAGGCCAAGCCAACCATGGGCCCCAGAAGTCTTTCCTTGTTCCCTCTCACCCAAAACAGGGTGGACTGCATAGCCAATCAGATATTTCCTATCTTTCTCCTCCTTGTTCTTTATTCTTTATCCTATAAAAGCTTTCTGCTTTTGGCCCCATTTTGCAAACCTCCAGCGGAGACTGTTTGCTTCCTGAAGTATTAAATAAAAGTCTGTATTACTGAAAATTGTCTTTTTTTTTTTTTTTAAGATTTTATTTATTCTTTAGACAGAGAGAGAGAGAGAGAACCAACAGGCAGGGAGAGGTGGAGGGAGCAGACTCCCCACTGAGCTGGGAGCAGGGCTCGACCCCAGAACCTAGAGATCATGACCTGAGCTGAAGGCAGATGTTTAACCATCTGAGCCACCCATGCACACTAATAATTTGTCTTCTTTAATCATTTTTTAACAAGCAAAATAGTTTGAATGTCAATGGTTTGAACATCTACACATACACTTTCCTTTTGTTTCTGTCTGAAACAAAAGGAAAGTCAGCTGGTCTGACTGGTCTCAATTAGGATTACCAACTAAAACTTATACAATGTATATATACACAAAACTGTATACATTCTACTGTGTAAGCAGAATTTAAGAATTTTTAAGGGCAATTTTAATGTATATGACTTTCCATCTGCAAATTTAACAATCTAATCCTAAGTAATGTTCAACTTTACTGTAAAAATCTTCACCTGGATGTATACACACTGATATGCAGCATGTTTCCTAGGCCAAATCCTATAGGAAACAGGTAGAGTAGGAAAACTGTTTGGGATACCACAGAGTATTTTCTCTTTTCATTGGAATTATAAAGCCAAGAAACTTCACATGATGCAAAATATTCCTAAAGCTACACCTTTTTCTTCTTTCTTTAACCTCCCCACTCCAATTGCTGACTGCAAGCGAGAAAAATGGGATTTGGAAGAACCTTCAGTATTAGCTGAAAAGAAATCAAGGGAAATAACTTGACAGAGTGGAGGCAAACTAAAACAAGATTTGTAAATGGAACAACAGATAGGTTAGCACCTAATAATCAGGCTTAGAGTAGAGAACTATAAGATAAACTCAGTACAAAGAAATGACCTAAGCTGGAGAAGCCAAGGAGACACACTAGGACACACACTCCCACACATACAATCAAAACTTATACATGTAAAAAAAAAAAAAAAAAAAAAAAAAAAAAAAAAACCTCTCTCATCCCTACCGCAATCCACTTAGCTCAAATACTATCAACATTTAATCTAAGCACATTCTGATACTACAAAAAGGTCCACAGAACTTTGGAAAAGTCACATCCAGAACATGTTAATACTTCTAACTACAAATATTCTAGGCAAAAACCAGATCACTGGTGGTCCCCAAACAAAATTTTGCATTTCAAAAGTTCCTTTACAATTCACTTCTGGGAAATTAAGAATGTATTTTCCTATAGAAATACTATTATAAATAGTAGTTACAGGCTCATGGTAACCAACAAGTTTATTCAATTCACAATAAACTTTAAACAAGGTACTCCTGACATAAGGTAACAATCCTATGGCAATGTTTCCATGGGAAAATGCTTTCAGAGTTCCATTTTAATCCACCAGAAACATCTCTTCTCCAATTTGGACAACCTGGATTCTTCCTCTCTTCCCTACTTGCTTGGCTGCGTGAAATCTGCTCCCCCAGGCACAGAGTTGGCAAAGGTGCTGAAGTAGGCCTTGGGGGGTGGGGGAGGTGGAGAAGTCGAGTTGTACTGTGCACACAGGACTCACCTCAGCTAGATGACTCCTAGGAAAGTCCTTTCCTGCCCACAGACCCTAAGTCCTTCTCCCCAATACCTGAGTCACCCACTTCCTCTCCCCCTTGCTCCAAGGAGTTCTTTGCACATACATACATACGTGTACACATGCACACCACACACACTTCTGAAAGCAGCCTGATGCAACAGAAAAACTGTGACCTTATGGTCAGACAAAAAAAAAAAAAAAGAAAGAAAACCCAGCTCCAGCTGAACTCTGTGGCCTCCCTGAGCTTCAGCTTCCTTTCTGTGAACGAGCGTAGTCACACTTCCGTCATCCAGGTGAGTATTACTCTTCTCTTGCTGCTCTAATAAACAACTACAAACGCGGTGGCTTAAAACAACGCAAACATATCCTCTTCCAGTTCTGGAGCTCCAAGGTCCAGAATCAGTGTCACTGAACTAAAACGAAGGGAAGGGAGGGCTGGTTCTTTCTCAAGGTCAAGGGGAAGAATCAGCTGCTTTCCCTCTTCCATCTTGGAGGGGTGGCTTCCTCATTTGTTGGCTTGTGGTCCCCCATGACAATACTCTTCCTCGCTCAGCTTCCAGCATCACATGGCCTTCACTTTTTTCACTCTGACTCTCTTATCTCCTTCTTACAAGGACCCTGTTATTAGACAGGACCCGTTATGCTGGCTAATCTCCCCATTGCAAGATCCTTAAGTTAACCATGCATGCAAAGTCCCTTCTGCCACGTAATGTAATGTGTTCCCATGCTCCAGGGACTGGCACACAGACATGTCGGAGAATGGGGTGGAAAGGAATATCATTCTGCCTACCACAGGCTGCTATGAGGATTAAATGAAATAATATGAGTCAGGCATCAAGTACAGGGCTTGACATATTCAATAAAATTAGCTTCCTTTCTCTGCATCTCCCTGTTCCATTGCTCTTCCCTGTTACTCACTGGCCGCCACCCTACTGAGATTACACATCCTCCCTCTCCTGCCATTTCCTTACTTGCCCACAGCAATAAAAAAAAAGCGGGGGGGGGGGGGATTAAAATGTGCCACTTCATTATTTCACCTGGACCAGAGATAAGGTCACAAGTGGGATATAATCTGGGAGTTTCAGTAGGTAATTCTACATTTAAGGATAAATAGACTTAGGGACCTGCAGGCATTTCAACATACTAATTGCACTGAGAATAAACCCCAACTTTACCCACTCACAGCTCTGTATCATGCAGCCCCTATCCCTCACTTCACCCTCACCTCCTACCTTCCCCTTCTCGCTCGAATCCCCCAAGCCACACACCAGCCTGCCTTCCATTTCTAGAACTCTGAGTCTTTGCACTTCCAGTATACTTCTCAGCATTCAGGACTCTGTGCAAATGTCACCTCCTACAAGGGGCCTTCTCCAAGCATCCTCACCAAAGGAGTACTCCCTGACCCCACCCCCAGCTCTTGCATCACCCCATCCTTTCCTTCACTTGTCGCTATCTGAAATTCTCATGTTGGTTGTTTACATGTTACTGTCTATCTCCCCACCAGAAGACTCCGCGAGGAAAAGAGTCTGGTCAATCTCCTTCCTCACTGTATCCCCAGCAATGTTTCTGGCCTTCAGTACTAAATCATTCATTCAGTAAATACTGTGTGAGGGCCTGGCTGAGGTGCTAGAAATCCACAAATAGACACAAAGACAAGATCCCAGCTCTCAGGAAACAGGAATTAGGAGGGATGCAGCTATCCTTCCTCTCTCCCTCTTCTTCCCCCTTGCTTCCAGACTCAGGGCCTCTACATGTAGCTATGCAGCCTATACCCCCAAGAACATTAATATCCACAGTACTACATGCCCCACCAGGCTTGACTCTGCATAGTCATACACAGTGGCCCTGTTCCAACTGGACCCGCAAGAGGAACCAGAACAAACTACAAAGCAAAGTTAGCTCGGGGTAGAGAAACTGGTCTACTGCATCAACCAAAGGCAGAAAGATTAAGAGGATGGGTAAGGTTCAGCTACAGCACAGGGGAAGGGATTCTCTCTCTTTTTTAGAACACTGCTATGGCCACTGTGAGTAGAGCCATTTAAAGAGGGGCATTGCCAAGAAAAGGTCGTGTAGGATTTAGATCCGGCTTATGTGAGGTTTTGGCACAGCTCTGGCAGAGACTCTCCAGAGAGAAAATGAAGAACTGTGTGCACATCTGGCCAGTAGGTCTCCTGGAAACGACAGCCTCGGGTCCTTAGTGCAGCTGAGGGAAGGAAAGGGCCAGCAAGCCAGCGTCCTGTGGCTGCTGGCAGCAGTGGTCCTAGGAGCTGGCTGGGTTGGCGCCCAGAGACTCCAGGATTGTTGCTCCTGGCAGCCACCACCGCCTAAACCTTGTTGTGAAGGCCTGACTTTGAGCAGCCAGGGCAGTTTTCCAAAGGCGCCCTGGTGGCTGGCAGCAATTTCAGAAGGGAAAGGAAAAAGGGGAAAAAGGAGGGGGGAGATATGTTAAAAAGAATTTGTTTCAGAAAAAAAAAAAATGCCTTTATTTTCTTCTCATTATTAGTATGAAACACAGAAGTTTCCAAGCAAATGTAAATGGTTGGAGGGAAAAAAAATAACGAAAGAATATGCCTTCTCATAAAGGGTTAAGTTATTCAATTAAGATACCTGGGTCTTGGAATTATGGATGCTTCTCTTTGTTATATTTTCATAACAAATTTATATTGCTTTTATCATTAGAGAAAATAAAGCTATTTTTCACTTAAGGGGGAAAAAAAGAGTACAAAAAAAATGAGCAAAATATAAGCCATCAACAAAACTTCATGGATATTTTCTCACCAAAGGCAGAACGAGAGAAACTCTACACTTGTGAGAAAACAGTATTTGAGAAAATGGTGACGTTTCTTAAATACATCATTTGAAAACAGAAGAGATGTTCTCAAATTTCTTAATGCAGCAATCCTTTCAGTTTCTTCTAGCTGCTTCACGAGCAAAAAGTCACACCACTAACCTTACATGATCACTGTTTATAACCACATGGTATGACTGTCACAAATCGAGCAATCATAAATGCAAAACTCTGTGAGGAATACCAAGTATGTAAGTTTTTTGCCACTATCTCATAAAATACATCTACCTTAATACCCCAGAGAGGGTGGCCTCTGGTTCACATATGATTTTTGAAAGTTCTCGTATTTCCTAATGTCATGGGGGAGGGGGGAGAACGTGGGTGGCTCAGTCTGTTAAGCAGCCAACTCTTGATTTCAGCTGGTGGTCTCAGGGTCACAGGATCCAGCCCCGACTAGGACTCTGTGCTCAACAGGAAGTCTGCTTGAGATTCTCTCTCTCCCTCTGTCTCTACCCCACCTCCACCCCCTGCCACACATGCGTGCTTTTTCTCCATTTCTCTCTAAAATAAAAATAAATCGTTCCTAAAACCATGAAGGACATCACAGTCTTCTAATTTCATTCATGTAAGAAAATATACTATTCTTTAAAGCCTACATGTGTCTGCTGGTTTGTCCACTGGTAAAAGGTACACACATTACAGCAAAAATACAAGGATGGAATAGTAACGTGGAGCCTGGTACAGTGCCTAGCACAGGAACACAGCAGCTGTTAGCTGTCAATGCACAGACACTAGAGGACCACATCTCTTACTCAGATCCTCTGGAGAGGGGTGAACTTCAGGATTCAAACTCTTCAAAGAGTTTCAAAAAGTAACATGGTATACATATATCCCGTATTTTATTTAACCTCCTCTATATCTGGGGCATCACCTCATATTCAAATACATAACATTTTCTATGGCAAAATTTATGAATATGCACACTAACTGGGATTTAAAAACTAGTAAAAGACATTGGCTCAGATCAGGTTTTGCCACCAGACTAAATACAAAAAAAAAAAAAAAAAAAAAGCTTAAAGAACTTTCTCTGATCTCAATACTACAGACATGGGCTATGAACCTATACTACTAGTAGCATTACTACTTACATCATCCCTCAGAGTGTTCATGCATGTGTGTATCTTTTTTTTTTCCTATGCTGAGAAAAATATGCATTCCAAGTATTTAGAATAGCAATGTTCAATTAAAATGTGAACAGTTTAGGGACACCTGGGTGGCTCAGCAGCTGAACACCTGCCTTCAGCCCAGGGCATGATCCCACGGTCCTGGGATCAAGTCCCACATCGGGCTCCCTGCATGGAGCCTGCTTCTCCTTCTGCCTCTGTCTCTGCCTCTCTCTCTCTCTCTGTGTCTCTCATTAATAAATAAATTAAAAAAAAAAAAAAACTGAACAATTTAATGATTTTAGATAATTAAACTAGGGGCACCTGGGTGGCTCAGCTGGTTAAGGTCTGCCTTTGGTTCAGGTCAGGATTTCAGGGCTGGGATCGAGCCCTGCATCAGGCTCCCTGCTCAGTAGGGAGCCTGCTTCTCCCTCTCCTTCTCATTTGTGCTCTCTTTTGCTATCTCTGTCTCTCTCTCAAATAAATAAATAAAATCTTTAAAAAATAAAAAATTCAGTGGGGGGAACAGAATGATGTAATCAGGGGCTCCAATTATGCTATGTTTTATTTTTTAAGTTGGGTGATAGGCATCTAGGGATTTGGGGCCTTAGTTAAGATATTCAGAAAAACATAAAGAATATCCCAAAATAATTTTTTTTAAATAAACCGAAGTTACTAATTGAACATTTCAACAGATGCAAGAAGCTGTGACTTAAAGGACTTGGTCTAGGATCACACTACAGTGTCTGGCAGCTTCGCATCAAATTGGCAGAAATCCCTTGAAAGGACCTTTCCTCAACGGCAGTGGCAAGAAATCAAGTTCCCTGGCCTCAGAAATTATATTCCATCTGAATGTACAATCTGTACTTAGCCTGTGTGACTTGAATTAGCATTCATTTAGAGCTCCAAACAGGTAAGCCCAGAACTGACTGACCACAGAGTCGCTCTTGGCTAAACAACTTTAGGTCCACTTGCTGTAGTTTCTGCTGTAGACAAAACTGACTCTATTCTTACTACCTCAGAGATGACCAACCAACGCGATTAGGGAGAGAGAACCCAGAGAGACTGTAATTCAGCAAAAAAGCATTTTGAAGGTAATTAATTGGCATTATTTGCTTAAGTAAATTCCAATATTTCTCCCTTTAAGGAGTCTCAAGAGCATTTAATATTTTTCAAGGGCAGAAGTCTTTCTAGCATCCTACTTTTTTTTTTCAAAGAGTTTTCACAATGTCTCCTTAAGTTTTCTAAATGGCCTTTCAAAGTCGGTGAGCAAATTTATCTCTATTTGACAAAGAGGAGACAAAACTTGTTTGTAGTCAAATAAGTGGCCTATCATCCTAAATTTAAACAATGTAGAAGTGGGATTAAAACATAGGTAAACCACTCCTGAGTAGATTCAAATATGTCTTACTACAATAAACCACACTCTGAACAGATTCAACATCCTCCCCCCAGGCAGGGGAATTTAAAAAAAAAAAAAAAAAAGGCTGTTGTTGTGGTTTCTTTCACTTAAAAAAAGAAATGAAAAACCCAAGTTAATGGCTCACAAACACTTTCATTATATAACGTTCTAGGATGCATTTCCTGTAAAACAACATAGTGACAAAATAGTTCAAAATCTCTCCTCTCCATTTCATTCTCCCCACATAGCCTAAAATAAAGTAGCATTTCCTATGTGTTTTGCGGAAGAGAGTGATGTCATTCCTTTTTAGTCTGACAAATGATCGGGTTTTAACAAGAGATTACATTCAATCCCCACTACCAAGAGTAAATAGACAAAAGTGCCTACTGTACACCAAGAACTAAACAATTTGATCAAAAGACACAAACTCACTCCCACCGGGAACATTTGGTCTCATTTATATTTATAAAACAGAAGAGACATCATGTAATAATTTTCATTTTTCAGAAGTATAAAACAAAGATTGCCAAGAAGTATGAGGAGAGAGGAGTTCCGTTTTGTATTTTGGAAACTTCATGTCTAGAATACTGAATGAAGTGGAGAAAAAAGAAAGTAACAGGACATCTGACATCTGTAAGCACAGTATAACTGGGCAGAACAGCCAAAGCAATGGAAAGGAACAAACATCTGGGTCATTGCTACATACAAGAAGCTGGGATTTGTGCTTTAAATACGTCATCTCCTACAATCTTCATAAAAACCTCCCAGTAGGAGCAGAAATGAACTTAAAATATCCAGATGGTAAAACCAAGGTGTTTTATAAAGACCACACCTGCAACCGCTGAAACACTCCAGATCTTAAGTTTCCAAAGCCATAGTGGTACTGCGGATTCAGAGCACTTTCTGATGCCTCTTCATAGGGGGACTGTTCAATTTCCCAGTCAAACTCTTCATCCTCCTCTTCTACTCCTCCCTCAGAAACCTCAGATGCACCTGAATGTGTTAAATATTAATTGTTCAAGTATTAGATTTCCCGGGTACAACTTGGGGAAGAAAAAGTATAGGGGAAAAAAAATGTCTTCCCATGTGCACCAAAAGGGACGTAGAAGAATATGTGTAGCCCCACTATTTTTAATAGTCAAAAAGTTAAAAATAAAAATAAGGATGACCCAAAGGCCCATCAGTAGTAGGATGTATAAATGATAAATGCAATGAAAGCAAACAAACCTGAGCTATAGATGGATAAATCCCACAAAAATATTAAGTGAAAGAACCCAGACAAAAAAGCATACATACCGTCTGAATTATATACACAATTCAAACAGGCAAAATAGAGGCTAATGGTAACATGGAGAGAAGGGAGGGAGAAGTGACCAGGAGGTGGTTCAGGGTAAGATTCCAGGGTATTGGAAATGTTTCATTTCCTGACTAGGTGGTGTTTCTTTTTTGTAATTCATTGGATTATAAACTTTCGATCTAAGCTCATGAGGCCATTATTTTGCAAAAGACAGAGATGCTGTTTTGAATGGTCCAAAAACGTGACTGACATATGGGTTTGATAAAGTTCTTTTTGTCTTTAAATTATATGTTACCAAATGAACTATTTTTTGCATTTTCATGTGATATCCTTACCTTGTCACCTTAAGGATTTTTCTGATTTCCTATTTGCTTTATCCTTCTTCCCCTAGAAACGTACAGCATTCCAAATATTGTATTAACCTGTATTTCTTTTTCTTTTTTTTAAAACCTGTATTTCTTCTTAACTACAATAAACATACCTATTTCTTCCACAAGTGGTTTTGCAGTCCTGGATTTTCTTGGTGCCAGAAGAGCAGTTAACATGTTCAGCCCCTCAAAATGCTGGCCAGGAGTTTCTTTGGGCAATCGAATGGTAAAAATTCCTTAAAGATAAATTCATTTTAAGCTTAGCTCTATTAAAAAATTCAAAGACTTCACAAATACATCTAAGAAATATGTATCTTAGTAAATTATAATTCTATTTCATGGGGCTTCAAAATTATGCCATTATATACTTAGTGAACAAAAACCAGGACAGAAAAAGGCTCAAGTAAGGCTTTTCAGAATCACTGATTCAGCTATCATCTCTATAAGAAATTAATCTGCTAAAGCTGCAGAATGCTTTAGTCTTATACAGTATCCTCTTAACCTATTGATAATATTAAAAGTCCAAGTCAAAAATCTCTAAAACTCAATGGCCTGAGAAGGTAGCAGCTTAAAATTAACCTGTAGCTACTTAAAAGATTTATTTCTGGACTAGAAGAGAAAAAAAATCAGGATATCTAATCCAATGAATAGCAGTAGTTTCAAAAACACACAAAATCTTAAAGCAATTATAGCTTAATAAAGTTCTCTGCTATCTCAAGAGACATAACTCCAAAGTCTAAGGAATACTCAAATTGTATGTACTTCTTTTCTTTCCCTGATTGGGCTTATCAACTTCATCTAGGCTCCCCTCATGAACTTACATTATCTGCTACTCTGAATTTTAAAATATTTAACTCTTTTCATTGTACTTAACCATACTCCAATACGGTTGACCCTTGAACAACATGGGGCTTAAGGCCTGACTCCCTGTACAGTCAGAAATTTGTGTATAACTTTGACTCACCAAAAAGTTAACATCTGATAGCCTACTGTTGACTGGAAGTCTTATCAATAACACAATTGATTAACACATACTTTGTATGTTATATGTATTACATACTGCATTCTTATTACAATAAAGAGAAAAGGTGAGATATTACCTCACACCAATCAGAATGGCAAAATTAACAACTCTGGAAACAACAGATGTCGACAAGGATATGGAGAAAGAGGAACCCTCTTACGCTGTTGGGAATGCAAGCTGGTGCAGCCACTCTGGAAAACAGTATGAAGGTTCCTCAAGAAGTTAAAAATAGAACTACCCTATGACCCAGGAACTGCACTACTAGGTATTTATCTAAAGGATACAAAAATAGGGATCCCTGGGTGGCGCAGCGGTTTGGCGCCTGCCTTTGGCCCAGGGCGCGATCCTGGAGACCCGGGATCGAATCCCACATCGGGCTCCCGGTGCATGGAGCCTGCTTCTCCCTCCGCCTGTGTCTCTGACTCTCTCTCTCTCTCTGTGACTATCATAAATAAATAAAAAATTAAAAAAAATAAATAAATAAAGGATACAAAAATACTGATCCAAAAGGGCACCTGCACCCCTGTGTTTACAGCAGCAATCCCCACAACAGCCTAACTATGGAAAGAGCCCACATGTCTATCAACAGATGAATGGATAAAGATGTGGTATATATACAATGGAGTATTACTCACCCATCAAAAAATTGAAACCTTACCATTTGCAATGAACTGGATGGAAGTAGAGGGTATTATGCTAAGCAAAATACGTCAATCAGAGAAAGACAATTATCATATGGCCTCACTCATTTGTGGAATTTAAGAAACAAAACAGAGGAGCATAGAGGAAGAGAGGAAATAATAAAATAAGATGAAAACAGAGAGGGAGACAAACCATAAGAGACTCTTAATCATAGGAAACAAACTGGGGGGTCGCTGGAGGGGAGTTGGGGGGGAATGGAGGTAACTGGGTGATGGACATTAAGGAGGGCATGTGATGTAATAAGCACTGGGTATTATATGCAACTGATGAATCACTGAACTCTACATATGAAACTAATGATATACTATATGTTGATTAATTGAATTTAAATAAAATAATAAAAGAAAAAGAAAGAAAATGCTATTAAGAAAATCATAGGGAAGTGAAAATTCATTTTCGGTATGGTACGGTATTTATTGAAAAAATCTGCATATAAGTGGACCTGCACAGTTCAAACCCATGTTATTTAAGGGTCAAGTGTATATCAGTTAACCCAAATACTTCCACATACACAACCTTCCTAAGCTCCTGGGTACTTTTAAATTTTAATAAATTTGTTTCAATATATAACTTATCTGCAATTAAAACCAGATTTACTACCTAGAAAGGCAGTTTCATTATATTTCATTATCATAGTAATTACATTGTGTTATAGGTTATAACTTTGTCATTTAACTACTTCATGCCATCCTTCCTCCCTTACCCTAGTTTACTAAGGTCAATAAACATTCACTTAATAAATTACACGAGTATATGTTCTTTTTCCACATCCACAGATAAAGGAAAATCCAGTGGCTTCTACAAAAGGAAAATAAATGGTTTCAAGGCTAGATAAAATGAAGGGCTTATCAATCATGAAAAGAAAATTCAGTCAGCCTTTAATGCCACTTCTGGACAGTTTCTCTCCCACCTACGCGTTATTAGGTTTTAAGTTTGAAAGCACATAAGAAAAATTCCATTCAGGGCTTATAAAAATCACCCACATCTTTTGTAATCACTTCATATAATCTGACTTGTAAATGCTTACTAAAAGTAGGGGAAGTAGAAAATAAACTTCTAGAAAAAAGAAACAGTAAACAACTTTAAAAACTGTAAAGCACTTGAAAGGACTGAGAAAATTATACCTATTAAGAAATCCACGAATAGTAGGCACTAGGCTTGTTAAGAAACAATAACATGTGACCAGGACAGACTGCACTTGCAAAACATCTAAAGGTCCCCATCGAATCTTGAAGGATTACGACGTAGTTATGCTAACATGAAGAATCTAAAGAATAAACAAAATTCAAAAAGCAATACCTTTATCTGCATCATAGGATCCTTGTTCACTTCCATTTTCCACAACTCTTCCAGGAAGGGTCAATCTGCAAATTTAATATAAGGTTTCATAAAGTACTAAAAGCACAAAGTATAATAAATGACCATCAGTGATAATATACATTTACCTCTGAAATCTATCAACCATTTTATTTATTTTTAAATATTTTATTAATTTATTCATGAGAGACACAGAAAGAGACAGAAAGGCAGGGAGAAGCAGGCTCCATACAGGAGCCTGATGCAGGACTCAATCCCAGGACTCCAGGATCACGCCCTGGGCCAAAGGCAGGTGCTAAACCACTTAACCACCAAGAGATCCCCTCTATCAACCATTTTAAAAGGCAATTCCCCAGCATTTCTTTAACATTTTACAAACTAAATAACTTACATTTTTTTTCCTAGCTGAGAAATGAGAAATCACAGGTGACTCAACTTTCTGTTTGAATACTCCATAGTCACCAATAAAAGCAATACTGAAAAAAAAAGTGATACTTAAAAAAGAAAAGTCACAATAAATATTGGTTACCACTATTGTTACAACACTTTTGTCTTCCTAATGAATAAGAGACATTAATATACCTGATGCCTGACACACAGGGGCTCAAACAAGGTGTATTCACTGACTCCCACCCCACTAAAAAGAATTTTTAAAATGGAAAACAATTAAGAAACAACAAATCAATTATTTATTTTGGGCAAATTACTACTTAAGAAAAAAAAAGCAAAAGTTTTTCTCAAGTCTCATTATTACTATACAGAGATTTTCCCCCTCTTTCATATTAAAGGAAGTGAACTGATTTCCCTGTGCCCAGTTTTACTCTGATTCAGTCAGCCTTCCACTAAGGCTCCAAAAGAACTTTTCTAAAACAGAAACCAGACCATCACTTTCCTATTGAAAAAACTTCTACAGCTCCCTAACACCAACTAAATAATTCAAACTCATTGGTACCATGTATCAGACCAGCTCCCATTCTATTCCAAAGTAAAATATTAGGCTCCTTTCCTCCTATATCCCCCTTTTCCTTTTGCTTCCTATTCTCTCCTCCTCCTCCTCCTCCTCCTCAAAACTTGGCAGGTCCCAAAGGTACAGGGCTTCACAAACTAGTTACCTTTGATCTTAATAGTTTCTGGAGCTATAATGCATCTTCCAAACCAAAATACCTTCTAAGCCCAACATAAAGAGTCAGTTTGTGCTTGTTATAATGGTAACAAACACTAAATTTACAATCAGAATCTGAGTTGAATCTCAGCTCTGCCATTTACCACCTCTCTTTCTTTGTACAATTAGCTTCAAAGCTCATATTCCTCATCTGTTAAAAGGAAAACCAACAGAATGTATCCCAGGGTCACTGTGAGAAGGAAAGGAAAATGCAAGGGGCTTAGTGGCTAGTGAAACAGGTAAGCATTAAAAAAATGTAAGCTATTATTACCAACTTCCTTTTCCTAAACTCTTTGTAAGTATAAATTCTTACTGCATAATAGTGAAACTATATTTGT
This sequence comes from Vulpes vulpes, assembly GCF_048418805.1. Taxonomy (NCBI): domain Eukaryota; kingdom Metazoa; phylum Chordata; class Mammalia; order Carnivora; family Canidae; genus Vulpes; species Vulpes vulpes. Next base: position 72,438,861 of record NC_132788.1, on the reverse strand, counting down.
TCACAGACCTACCACCCCTACTAGACTCTAAATTCCTTAGGGAGAGAAGCGAGGTTTTATTCACCTCTGGTATACTGCAATGAACTGTATTTTCAAAGATGGCCTGTCTCATATCACTCCTCCCAACTGTGGCATATATGTCCTCTCCCCTTAAAACTGAGTGAGCTTGCAAGTGTCCATCGATAAATGAATGGATTAAGAAGATGTTATACACACACACACACACACACACACACACAGAGGAATATTACTCAGCCATAGAAAAGAATAAAATCTTACCACATGAAACAACATGAACAGATCCAGAGTATAATGCTAAGCGAAATAAGTCAGATAAAGACAAAATACCGCGTTTCACTCACATGTGAAATTTAAGAAACAAAACAAAGGAGGGAAAAGAGAGAAACCAAAGAACAGACTTTTTTAAAAGATTTTATTTTTTTTTAAGATTTATTTATTTGAGAGAGATAAAGGACAAGCAAGAGAGCAAGCACAAGGTGGGGGAGGGGAAGAGGGAGACAAGCTGAATCCCCACAGAGCAGGGAGCCCAACTTAGGGCTCCATCCCAGGACCCCAGGATCATGACATAAGCCCAAATCAAGAGATGCCCAACCAACTGTCTGAGCCACTCAGGGCCCCTAAAGAACAAACTCTTAACTGTAGAGAACAAACTGATGGTTACCAGAGGGGAGGTGAGTGGGAGGGATAGATGAAATAGGTAATGAGCACTGAGTAATGTATAGAATTGTTGAATTACTATATTGTAAACCTAAAACTAATATAACACAGTATATTAAATATACTAGAATTAAAATTAATTTTTTTTTTAATTTTTGGAACTGTTTTAACCAATATAATACAGCAGAATTGACAATGCGATTTCTGAGATTAGGTCACAAACGGTGACATGAACCTGCCTTGCCCGCCCCCGCCCCCCGCAATACTTGGCTATGAAACCTTCAGCTTCCGCCTCCCCAAAGGAGGCACAAACTAGACCATGCAAAGACCTCACACAGTAAGGTCCTGAGACTACACAAAAGGAGATGCCCTCCCCCAGCCACCAGCTCTGGCCCTTGCCGTTCCAGGTCCAGCCACAATATGACTACAAGTGAATTAAAAATCTCAAGTCAAAACAGCCCAGCCAAGCCCTTACCTGTTCCTGACACACAACCAGAACAAGCGAGTTAAATAATTGTTGTTTTGCAACATTAAGTTTGATTGGTTATGCAGTAAGAGAAGACCGGAACAGTAGGCCCTCATAATAAATATCTACTGTCTACTGAACAACTGATTGCCTGGTAATAAAAACTATGCATGCATTATCTCAATCTTCAAATCCACTCTTTAGGATCCCTAGTATTAGTCCCATTTTACAGATTAGGAAACTGAGACTGAATAACTTGCCCTAAGTCCCAGAACTGTTACGGTACTAGGACCCAGGTGTGCCTAATTCCCAAGCTCCTGCTGCTACCCAAGCATATGAGTTCATGTGAAGAATACTCTTTAAACTGTTTCACACACAACCTCTTATTTGGTCTTCATCAAAACTCCCAAACATAAGCAAAGTGGTTTTTACTTTGAAATTTCTGTGAATGTATTTTTTATTTTACATTCCTAATCTCATTTAAGATCTTTTCTCAGGGCCTCTGATCCCTCATCTACAACATATGTAAATAACAGAAGCTACCTCGTAGTACTGTCTGTCCTAAAATCAAATGAGATCGCCCACCTTAAGTATTAACCTGAAGTAAAACATTCAGTAAATGTCTGCTACCACCAACACCATCTTCTTCCCATTCTTCATGTCTTACCTTAAATACCACCTCTTCAGAAAGTCTTTCTTTGGCCACTTTGTATTTAAACAGACTCCCTTTTCTTTTCTTTTCTTTTCTTTTGTTTTTTTTAAAGATTTTATTTATTTATTCATGAGAGAGAGAGAAAGAGAGAGGCAGAGACACAGGCAGAGGGAGAGGCAGGGTCCATGCAGGGAGCCCAACCCGGGACTCCATCCGGGCACCCAGGATCACCCCCTGGGCCGAAGGCAGACACTAAACCGCTGAGCCACCCAAGTGTACCCTACTTTTTATTTTCTAAAATAAAATGCTAAAAAAAAAAAAATTAAACAAAATAAAAATTAAAATGCTCAGTGCTCTCCATCCCCCTTTGGAGCACTTGACACACTTTGTAGTTACATGTTTACTTGTCCGTTTGTTGTTCTCTCCCTACTAGAATGTAAACTACATGAGACACCACCACATCCCCAAAACTGAAAACCCATTTATAAATAAATAAATAAATAAATAAATAAATAAATAAATAAATAAATAACAAGAAAAGTGCAATATATGCAAGTAGGTGGACTAAGTCGGGGCCTAAGGGAAAGGGGGGGAAACTGGATCCTCTTGACTCAAGAGGAAGTTTTGATTAGGAAAGCACATGGGCAGGAAGGAGAGGTCGCAGGGAGAAACTAAGAGAATGGATTTTTACCAAGCAGGAAAAGGGAAGGATAAGGGATGGGCCATTTTTTAGAAGAAAATACTCCAGCGGTGTCCTCTGTAAAAAAGAGGCTGATAGGAACGCCCATTTCCAAGGAGTGAGGTCAAGATTGGAGGAGATGATGCATACCCATCAATACACTTAGCCCGCGTGGCTTCAGGCGTTTGAGGGAGCGGTTAGCTATTACCACGGTTGCTATGGTTCTGCAAATGAGAAAAATGCAAAAAAATGCAAAAAAAAAAAATGCAAAAAATGCAAAAAAATGCAAAAAAAAAAAAAAAAAAAAAAAGCAAGCAGGCGAGGGCTGACGGTACGACCTTCCTGGGGGAGGTGCGAGAACCAGGCTGACCCGACCGAAGCTGCACGGGCTCCAGGGCTCCCAACGCCCCAACGCCGCGCCTTACAGCCCCCGCTGGGGATTTTTAACAAAGTCTAAGGAGGGAACGAGCCGCCGCGGGCGCGCGTCCCAGATGCTGCGGAAACCTCGGGAAAAGGCAAGGGACGCCGTCCCGCCCTGTCCCCCTCGCTCTGTAAGCAGGCACCGGAGGCGAAGGTGAAGAAAATGAGTGAATCCGTCAACTCCTCACCGCCCCCCCCCCCCCACGTGTGCGCTTTTCCAGAGCGGGAACTCGCCTGAGAAAGTACGGCTTGGCGTAGAACCTGAAGTCCACCCCCTCGAAGTACACGTCGAACTCCGACACCCGGGCGTAGGGCACGCGGATGGCGACCGTGAGGAAGGCCGGGTCCTGGCTGAGGTCGAACGCAGGGGTCAGCATGCCGACTCCGCTGCCAGAGCCGCTCCGGTCAACCCACGCCGCCGGCACCCAGCCGACCCGCCAGCCAGCGCGCTTCCGGCACCAGAAGGAAGTGCTCCTGCGTGAGGCAGGAAGTCCCGCCCCACGCCGGTCTCCATGGAGACCGGACGCTGCTCGTGGCGAGAGGGCGTGGAGCTTGAGGATGGGACCGCAGGAATGCGACCAAGGGGCATAACTTCGGAAAAGCGGGGACAAGCGTCCTCCTGCGATTCACCAAGCCTGTTTCGAGATCCTAAGAGATTAGCCGTGGCAGGCATTGTTGGCTTTGCAGGTAGGAAGACCTGCGTGTTTGAGTCCCTTCTCGGCCGTTTCTCAGCTGTAAGGTCTTCGGGAAGTTGCAAGACCTCTCTATGCTTCAGATAACTCTTGTATTAAATGATGATAATACTGGCCCGGCGAAGAGGTCAGAATAACATGAAGTTATGCAAGTAAAGCCCTAACGACGTACCTGGCAAGCTGTCAACGCTCCCTGTGTGCAAGCGGTCACCGCAGGAGCCACAGCCCTGTCGTTACTGTGGTTTTCCTTAGCTCTCACCTGCCTTGTCACCGATTCCCTTTTCTCCCTCCCCCTTCCGTCTTTGTCGGTTTCTCTCTCCCTCCCTTTTCCTCTCCCTCTCTTTTTCTGCTACTTCTCTCCCCTTCTGAATTCCTTGTTTATTTTTGTTCACAGAGTGTCCACCCCACTAACCTCCCTGACTCTGTACTGTGAACGCCAAAGAACACGACTCAGAGAGGTTAAGCACCATATCTTATAATCATGCATCTTAAAATTACCAGAACATCTGATTCTTCAACCCTGTTAGTGCCTGCATTGACAAGCTGCCGTTCCTCTGTACCCCTTCTTGCTTTTTCTCACTTTTCTCCATACACTTTAGTCCATGCTCCTCATACTCTCCCAATGCTAGTCTCACTGATCTCCCTTTTAACCCCTACCTATTCCCTTGGCCTGACTTCCTCTCATTATGTTTCCTGTTATTCCACCAGAAACTCAGAGTAATCGGGAAACAGTATTTACCTCCCGGCTTTCAATGTCAATGGAAAAGGGATGAGAGTCATCTCTGTGGTAGTGAGTGGACCAGATAAATCCAAAAGCCTTTTTGACCTCCAATTTTTACGAATCTTGAAAATTAATTAGGACTCCGAAAAACATCAGCAGGAGCAAGTAAAACAAAAATTTCAAAAAAAAACGACTCTGCTTAACTCTGGGAGTCTTGATAAACATAAAATAAGAGGCTCTGTGTGAAACAATGGAAAGAATACTCTTTAAATATTCATCTATTTCCTGGGTAGCGGGGCAGCCCGGGTGGCTCAGCGGTTTAGCGCCGCCTTCAGCCCAGGGTGTGGTCTTGGAGACCCGGGATCGAGTCCCACGTTGGGTTCCCTGTATGAAGCCTGCTTCTCAACCTCTGCCTCTCTCTCTCTGTGTCTCTCATTAATAAATAAAATCTTTAAACATATATATTATTTCCTGGGTAGCAGGAGGATCAATTGAATTAGTTGGATACTTACCATGTGCCAGCACTGTGTCAAATCCTTTATAATGATCCCCTTTATCCCTTCTGACTGCTCTTTGAAGCAGGCAATCTATATCCCCAGCGCTCACACAGGAACACACTGCTGTAAGTGGTGCCTGGTGCCATGGGAATTGAAACCCAACTGGGCCCCCGACTCTAAAATACTATAGTTTCCTCCCTCCAATATTACCACCTACCCAACTGTTCCACATTCTGAGTCTAAGCCTTCCTGCTGTAGACCATAATGAGCTTTACAAATAATAGGTGCCCAATATTGGAAATGAATTGGGGCAAACTTGGAATTAGCAAAGCTCTCAAAAGGTCCCTTCAGATACGCCTTTGGCTAGATAATTTCAAATTAGCTTATCTAGAAAGAATCTTTACTTCTACCAGGGGACCTCATTCCTGTAGGTGACAAGCATTAATATTTTTAAATTATTAATGCCAAAGAAATATCTGAGGCTGAAGCTATTCTCTCCATGGGGACACTGTAAGTGAAAGCACTTTACAAACTAGACCTGTACACTTCCTAGATATTTTATTCTGTTTGGCCATACACTTGTACACGCACACACATACACACACACACAGGACTGCAATACAGATAAAGAGACTATATGATTCACTTCTGCTGTTATTTGTAAGAAACATATTGCATCTCCTATAATCACAAAATACTGACAGTTGCAACTAATTTCTAATTAGTGGTAAATTACACAAGTTAAATACATTTTAAAAAAATAGAATGTTTTAGATAAATCTCCCTCTACTGCCATCCAACTTTGGTCCCCTTTTCCACTTCCCCAAAGTTAATTCCTCTAGATAAACTTGCAAACTTTTTATATTTCTATATGCATTTCTAAGCACCTGTTACTTTATGTTTGCATATGCATGGGCACGTTATCACACAATAGATGTAAATCTATCGTACATGTTGTAACAATAGATGTAATCTCTTGTAAAATGTTGTAAGTGTACAACATTTTATTTTTTTACTTTGATCATTTTTCAGACCTATGTATTTTAGACTCATGGATCATGTTGAGTCAGTTGAGTTTCATGTCTAGATATAGAAATTGCTTGAAAATCAAGACATTATTTCAACATTTCATGTTAACTCTGGTGTAAAGGAAAATCAAACAGGAATGAATTTTTTATCATTTTTTGAGTCATTCAAAGGGTACAGTATTTGTTTTCTTTTTTTTTTTTTCTTCACACTTACTTTTGGATGCCCTTTCAGTGTTTTAAAAATAGTTTTTTCATTGGTCACCTTATTGAGGACGTGTATATAATTTACCATCTCTGGTTATATTAAATTAGCCTATCTTCTAACAAACTTGATTGTAATCTGCAAAGTTCAAAATTAAGTGTTAAATTTAAAAATACACTTTCTATAAACAGTTCCAGTTTCAGCCATATGACAAAATTCTATTGTTACAGCACTCTTTTAATGGTGAAATGCTCCTTGTTTCCAGAAGGTGGCATTCATATAGACGATTAAGACAGTGTTATCACAAAGAACAGAGTTTTAACTTACGTTGGAAATAGCTTCCTTAAAAAGCTATTTATAGCTCTAGTTCATTCTCTGAGCCATTTTTGGGAAGTGGTGGGATCTTACACAGAACTTGCAAACTACACCTTAACCACTGTTATTATTTTGGTGTACCTCCTTTCAGATTCCTATTCATAAAAGTACAGAAAGATTTTTAAGCAAAAATTGTATCATCTCTATATTTTTACTTTTTCACCTAATGTAGCATTACAATATTTCTGTTTGACTACTTTTTTGGTCAATAATATTGTACCATAATTTTACCCTTCTTATTTATCTGTGTTAGTATCATAACACTTAAAAGATGAATAAACAGAGGATTGGTTTTGAAAGAAGAAAAAAATGAAACCAATAGTAGAATCATAAACATAGGGATCCCTGGGTGGCGCAGTGGTTTGGCGCCTGCCTTTGGCCCAGGGCGCGATCCTGGAGACCCGGGATCGAATCCCACATCGGGCTCCCGGTGCATGGAGCCTGCTTCTCCCTCCGCCTGTGTCTCTGCCTCTCTCTCTCTCTCTCTGTGACTATCATAAAAAAAAAAAAAAAAAAGAATCATAAACATAGATCATGACCCAGGAATAAAAATACAAAAGTTAGAAAACAAACTAGATAAGACATTTTGAAGTTTGAAAAAAGTTATCCTTTTATAGAACAGTAGTATGTACTATAAAACTAGACATCCTAAGTTTTGCCATTCCCAGTTATAAACTGCTTCCAAGAGGGCTTGGATGAATTCTTGGATAATGTACAGATGAATACTGGATTGTAAAAGAGGCTTAAGGGATGGTCCCAACAGGATATAGACAGAGCAGACCATGAGTCTCCAGTGTTTTTTAAACCCTTTTATAGTAAGCACAACTTTTTTTGATCATCACATAAATCCTTCAGCCTATTCAAGTTATGTAGTTAAAAGAGCCCAGCACTGATAATAACCTAGCGCAGTGATGAGTATTTCAGGTAGGAGTTAGTCCAATTCCGATTTTCTACAAGTTCCCTAAAGCTCTGAAGAAAATCCAAAGTGGCTGCCATTGACACCAGTAAACTTTTTGCAACATGTTTGTGTAGTGTGTAGCTAAGGGCTTAGCAACATATATTTCAAGATGCTTAGTCCCATCCCATTAGATGAAATGCAGACCACTTAGAAAGGCTAACCAAACAGCATTCCAAGCTTTCTTCATTGTTAAACATCATATATCTAAAGGATATCTACAGGAGATGTTTTGATGCCCTGCCCAGATGACCTTAATGGAAATAGGGAATCCATCTGTCACTAGCAGCAAATGTGGTTAATGGCTTGCCCTTGACCCCTTCTCCAAAAAACTGCCCTAATCCAGTGTTTGTCCACCCCAAGTATTTCAGGAGATAATGCTTTGTTGTGGGCAGCTGTCCTGTGCACTGTAAGATGTATAGCAGCATCCTGGCCTCTTAACTTCCCAATGCCAGTACCATCCCTGCTATTGTGATAACCACAAATAACTCCCCAGACTTGGCCAAATGTCTCTCAGGGGACAAATTTGCCCACGGTTGAAAATGACCTAGATTGATTGGAGGATACAGGAAGTACTTCTCACCATCACCACCACCACCACTACTCTGCCATCCAGGCCCACAAAAATGAAGACTGATCTGAGGCAGATACTGCCTTAAATGACATATTTGACGACTCAAATATGGCTTATGCTCCAGGGTTCCTTTTGGGATCAGGCCAAGAGTAGTTTTCCCCAAGTCCATATCCCTGTTCAGTTCTTTCCTTTTCCCTGTCCTTCTTCACATCCTTCCTTACAGGTTTCTCCTATAAATGCCACCTGGATAAATCACATGCATCCAAATTCTTGTCTCAGGCTCTGCTTCAGGGAAATAAATCTAGGGCACCTGACCCATGAGTTCCTCTTGAGAAACTCCTTCCTTCATGTTCTTTACACTTCAGCAGAACTACTAGAAAAAAGGATCTACGATATCTACCAAAAATACATGACAAGTTTTTATGTAACTTTTTAAAGTTCTCATAATCTAATTATTAATCATTAATTATTATTAATCTAATTATTAACCATAATTAGTTATGATTAATCTAATCTTTTCTTTGATTCAAAGTGAATGTGTTTTTAGTCCATTGTACAGATCTAAATGCACCTCTTTTGGCATTAAAGATTATAGTAGGATTGTATACTGGCACAACTACCTTTAAAAATTATTTGGGGCTAAAAAAAAAAAATAAATAAATAAAAATAAATAAAAATAAATAAATAATAAATAAATAAATAAAAATTTAAAAAATTTGTTTGGGGCGCCTGGGTGGTTCAGTGGTTGGTAGAGCATCTGTCTTTGGCTCAGGTCGTGATCCCAGGGTCTGGAGATGGAGTCCCGCGTCAGGCTCCCTGCAGGGAGCCTGCTTCTCTCTCTGCCTATGTCTCTGCCTCTCTGTGTCTCTCATGAAATAAATAAAATATTTTTAAAAAACTAAAAATAAAATAAAAATTGTTTGGTGGTATATGCTAATAAACATATGTATGTCTGTATACATATATGCCTGCAATTCCTCTCTTTGATATATAACAGAAATGAGTGGTAATCATCCATCAAGAGAGATGTACAGGAATGTTCATAAATGCATTATTTATAATAGCCCAAACTGTATATAATTCAAGTACCCATAGAGAGTACAATATACAGGGGTATCTGGGTGCTCAGTTGGTTAAGTGTCTGCCTTCTGCTCAGGTCATGATCCCAGAGTGGCAGGATCAAGCCCCACATTAGGCTCCCTGCTTAGAGGAAAGTCTCCCTCTGCCTCTTCCCCAGCTCATGCACCTGTGTGCGCACTTTCTCTCTCTCTCAAATAAATAAATAAATGAATAAATAAATAAATAAATAAATAAATAAATAAATAAATAAATATTTAAAGAGTACAATAGACAGATTGTGGTATATTCCCTCAGTACTGCCACACAGCAATAAGGATGAACTCCTACTATACACAACACGCATGAACCACATAGGCACGTTAAGTCAAAAAGGCAGATCCAAAAGAGTTCATACAATATGTTGACATTTTTACACATGTGCATATTCATGTAATCCGCTCCCAAATTAAAAAAGAGATTTTGTGCATGGCTAGAAAACAGTCAGAAGATTTGGACCACTCGTGGATGCTGGGAATCTAGGCTGCTGATGGCTCACAGCTGTGTCCCTCACGGAGGCTTGCCCTTGCCTGCAGAGAAGTGCCTTGCACCAAATTACCCCTCTCCAGAAGGCTAATACCTGATACAAAGGCCTGGCCTCCTGCCTCATATGGGAGAACTTTGAAAGTCATCCCCACTCCAGAACTTCCTATAGAATTAACAGAGGCCTTGGTTGTAATTCCATCTGTCCAGTCCCACCTTCCCTTTCTTACAGGTATACTCCCAAGAGCATCCCCCCAAAACTGTATGCACTCAACTGTCCTCAAAACTGTTTCCTAGAGCCCTAATCTAAGATGCCATCTGTGCTACAGATCTATCCTTCCAAAAAGATTGGAATCACCACTTTCCTCTAATACTGAAATCCCCAAATTAACTCAATGACCTCTTTCTTGATTTTCCTGAAGGATCATTTCCTGGCATTTCTTCACTGAGGGGTCGTACTGCCATGATTTTGCCTATATTTTTTAAAAACTGTTACTGGGGCTCTCTGTCTTCCTTAATGCCTTTTGAGTATTGCAACCACTCAGAAGAAAACCAGTCTTGTGAAGAAAATGGTCAATAAAACTATGAGCTCTAAGCAAGAGAAAAATAGTTTCCCCTGCAATTTGAAACAATCTCTTTTGATTATATGTATTGTAAACTCATTATAGACACTTCTCTATAAAGTTACAATGGCATAACTGGATTGTTTTATATTGTTTTCCCAGAAGAGTTCACATTAGTCACTTTTTTCCTGAAAAAAGGATAAATCCTGTCAACAAGATTCCCTAGTGTTTAAAATGTGGGTAGTAATTATGTTATTGTCAATGGTACATAATCAAGACATAGCCTTGGATACTTCTATCAATCTTCTCTTTTTGCTTTGCTCCATTCCGCTCTCTGGTTGTATATATTCAGGGTTCCTTCACCTCTCAATTGATTTACACTTCTTTTCCTACATTGGCATTTTTTTGTTTCATATAAATTTTTTCTCTTTATGGGTTTTGTTTGTTTATACTTATTTTTTTTGATCATTTCAATACTTAACAACCATTTTACTGTGATTTTTAAAATCATAATTTGTAGCCAATTAGATTTACTCTCTCTTTAGACATAAAGAAACAAAAGGAAACAAGAAAACTTCAACTTAGGTCTTTATGGCATCAGAAGTCTGCAGCCAATAGAATCTGAATAGGCATTTTAGAGCCAGTTGCCTCCGTTATCATAGTTAATGTAAATTTTTTTCGTTCTGAAAAATAATTTTTTAAAGATTTTTTTCATTTATTCATGAGAGACACAGAGCGAGAGGCAGAGACACAGGCAGAGGGAGAAGTAGGCGCCCCATGGGGAGCATGTTGCAGGACTCGATCCCAGGACCCCCAGATCACAAGCTGAGCCAAAGGCAGAAGCTCAACCACTGAGCCACCCAGGTGCCTCTCATTCTAAAAAATAATGCTTAAGCACTTCACTTTTCCCTTGGGCAACACTGCTCCCAATTATAATAAGTTTGTGGTCTATATTTAGTCAACAATAATAGCTGGCATTTATTGGTCGCTTATTGTATACTCGCTATTTTTTCAAGTGATTTCATCCCCTTATCAATCCTATGAGGAAAAAAGCTATTCTGTCACCAATAATATTGTCTAAATGAGGAAACAGACTTGGAGAGGTTAAGTGGTTGCCCAAGTCCCAGGGCTTGTAAGTGACACAGCCAGGATTAGACCCCCTGAGCTTGTCCTGCCTTCAGCCCACTGTCTATAAAACACGTGCTTCTACCCTTAATGTTCTGGGAAGAGGGAAAGAAAAGTGAGTGGAGATAATAAAAGGTGAAAGACGTGATTCCTAACATCAAATAATTCAGACTTTTGTTAAGAAAATAAAACACAGAACGATTAGCAGTTGTGGTAGCCAGTTTCCAAAGATGCCTCCTCCCCCATTGAGCCACTACTCCCAAGGACCTCTTGTTTGATCCTTTCCCACAGTGAATTGGGGTTGGCTCTGAGTAGCTTAGAGAATGCAGAAGAGGTGACACTGCATGACTTCTTAAGGTCAGGTCATAAGAGGCCTTGCCACTTCCACCTTGCACTCTTGCAACATGTGCTCTGTGGGAGGCTAGCCACAGTGTAAGAAATCCAACTACCCTGAGACCACCATGCTGTGGGGAATCCCAGCCTAGCTCCAGCTGCTCAGCCATCCCAGCCCAGGCACAATTCATGGGAGTAAAGGTGCCATCTTGGACAGTGGAGCCCCAACAGACTCCACATGGAGACTAGGGGAAATCTAGCATCTGCCAGAAACAAGGAGCCAGACTTATGGCCCCATCCCAGCCACCTCCAATCCTTCGAGCAACCCCAGCTGACGCCCCAGCCATGTGAGAGGAGAGATAAGCCATCCCCACTGTGCCTACCGTAATTCCTAATTCACACAATGGTTAGCATAATAAAATGGTTGTTATTTTAAGTCATTGGGTTTTGGGGAGGTTTGCAATGCAGCTACTGATAAATGACACAGCAGTGAGAGACAACAAAGGGTGTACAGATTAAGTTAGGGAGATCCAGAGATAGAGAAATGCTTGGGGTTGGAACAATTAGAAACATCTCATTTCTGATAACAAAGTCTGGGGCCTGAGCAAAAGCTCCAGGGAGAAAAAAAGGCAGATAAATAGTGGAGAACCAGGTCACCTTATCTGATACGAAGACTGCAAGAATTGAAGCAATAAGCAGTAGGGTTGGAAAAGCGTCTAGGGCAAATTGGTGAGGCTAGTGAGTGCCAAGGAAAATAACTTTCCAGCTGAGTGGGGCTATGAAAAACATCTAGTACAACTCGATTTTTTTTTCTTTTCTTTCTTACAAATCAGGAAACTTAAACCTAGAGAAAGAAGCGATTTTGGGAGGGTCATGTAGTGGGTTGGCACAGAAATTAATACCAAGGCTAGGGTGTGGTCTCTTTCCTCCAGGAGCCCACAGTTAGGGAAATGGGAGCACTGTTTTGCATCTAAATCTAGATAAGCTTTCTCCCCTGGCATCAGAGGTACCACAGTAAATCCATCCTAGCAGATCGAGACAGCCACTGCAGCATTTAAAGCCAGCTGCCTTAATTTGTAGCTCTAAAGTGTCTAACATTCTTACCTCATTTCCTTCCTCCACCGTAGAGGCCAAACCAGACAGACACTCTACACCTTTCTGTGTCTGAGCTTTCACCACATTCTCCATTAGGTTTTTCCTTTTTTAAACAACTGGATCGAGGTATAATTTACGTTTCATAAAATCCACTTGGTTTTAGGTATGCTCTTCAGTGATTTTTAGCATTGAGTTGTGCAATCCTCACCATTGTCCAGTGCATGATATTTCTGTGGTCCCAGTAAAATCTCTGCCCATTCACGGTTTGATCCCTGTTTCCATTAGGAGCTGCAGACAACAAATAATTTACTTTGTCTCACAAGATTTGCCTTTTATGCCCATTTCAGATAAATGGGACTAGACAATAAGTGGTCTTTCATGTCTGGCTTCTTTTATGTAGCCTGTTTTTGAGGCTCCTCCATGTTACAACACACATCAGCATTTCATCTCTGTTACTGACGAATGTATCCACTGTACTGCATTGTTTATCCATTTAGTTAAGCGACCTTTGAGCTATTTACACTTTTTGGCTATCGTGAATCAAGTGGCTTCTATTAAATTTTACCAGAAGCAAGGATTGCTTGGTATAGAAAAATTACCAAAAGAAGTTTTGAGGATTTTGAGGGGATTGCTTATTAATAAAATGAGAAAACACAGAAAAACATGAAGATGAAAATAAACTCATCATTCAGATACACTCACACTATTAATATTCTACACTTTTTTGCTAAGTGTATATATTTTTTTCTTTATAATACCATATCATAATACTTTTTAAAAAACTATTTTATTTTATTTTTAAAGTTGACTCCATGTTCAATGGAGGGGCTTAAATGACCCTGAGATCAAGAGTTAAAATAGTTAACTCTAAAATAGTTAAAAAACTATTTTATTTTATTTTTAAAGTTGACTCCATGTTCAATGGAGGGGCTTAAATGACCCTGAGATCAAGAGTCACATGTTCTACTGACTGAGCCAGCCAGGTACCCAGGTAAATACATTTTGATAGCTTATTTTAAAATAAATGTTGTTGTGAATAATTTTTTTATCTCAGTCACATTCTGTTGAACTGATATACCACAATTTAATCCCAATTACGAGATAATAGTTTATCCTAATGATTAGATAATTCAGATCTATCCAATTTGTTTGCCATTATAAACAGTATTAACTGTTGCTATACTCAGAAAAACTATCTCCAGACATAAAACTATTTACTTCTGTTTTCTTTCAGATATTTTATGTTAATGGTTCATATTCAACTTTTTCTTTTATCCTGAAGGTATTTTGGTGCTTACTCCAAAGCCATCCTTCCACATTGACTTAAAAAGCATTCTTTATTGCACAACACAGATAAATATTGGCCTGAATTCAGGCACTTGGGTGGCTCAGTCAGTTGAGCATCTAACTCTTGGTTTAGGCTCAGGTCATGATCTTGGGGTTGTGAGATTAAGCCCTGTATCTGGCTCTGCTTGCGATTCTGCTCAGCAGAGAGTCTGCTTGGGATTCTCTCTCTTCTTCTGCCCCTTCCCCCAGTAGCATTCTCTCTCTCTCTCTCTCTCTCTCTCTCTCTCTCTCAAATAAATATTTTTTAAAACTGGACTGAATCTTTTCTACATAGGTCTGTATTCTATTTCATGAAGCAACTTTCATGTGCCCTGACCATCCTTTTTCAATTATACCTGACTAGCGTCATGATACACAGTGATGTTAGTCTTTTGTGAACATTGTCTTGTTTCATATCACCCGGGAAGTCCAATTTTTGTTAATACCTATGGCCAGGAGCTTTTGAAACAATTTATACATTTTAGGAGCAAAATCATCTTCTGAGTTCACTAAGAGAACTCCTGGGTTGAAGGCACCCTTTGAGTCCATTTCCAGAGTTATTTGTAATACAGTCACGGTCTGCTCTTTCCCTTCCTTTCTCTCCATCTTCCTCCAATCCCCCACCTGCCTACCTTCTATTTAGACTGGAGCTCTAAACTTCCTTCCCTGTCCCAGTGATGAGATGAGCATGAACTGTGAGTCAGTATGTTCTAAAAAAAATAGATGGATCTTGAAACCATAGTGTCCCTAAGCAGCACTGTTATGATCTGTATTAGGTATGAATTATCAGTGCACAAAATTCAGGTGTGCAAAAAAAAGTAACTTCGACTCTCCATACCTGAACCTAATTTCTCTCTCCAGCTGTAGTTTGCCAGTCAATTATTGGTAAACTTAGTCACTTCAGAGTTTTTCCTCTATCTCTTTAGGGTAAATTCAAGAGGTCAACATTCTTTTCTTTCCCTAATTCTTGCTAAGGTGTCATTTCATTTCTAGAAAGTTTTCTAAGAATCATGGCATTGAGTAGTATGGGGTGAGCTGAGGGGATAGCTGATCCTTGGATTCATTTCTCTTGCATAGAAACGTACATCTACAGAGACGTCCAAAGTCCTATCTCATAGCCATACAGTCCGTTCCAACTTCTGCTGAGGCATTCCCTCATTGGCACAGGACTATACTGTCTTTATACCTAGCATGTTTTAGATGTCTTGCTCTGAGCCCCCCTTAGGCAGTACCCATCCAGAGCTCTAGCACCTCCCTCTTCGAGCATACCCTCTCAGGAGCCAAGACCCCATAAATCCTGCCAAAATGCTCCTGAGTCCATTTCCAGCATTGGTGCAGGCTTCTTTGACCCTCCTAAAGAAAGACCAACTGCCTGTGGTGCACATAGCCTAATGCCCAAGGGTGGCCAAATGGTAGTGGTTTGCAGAGCCATGGACAAAACTTGGATGGGTGGGAGGGATGTCCATGTATTTCACGTCACTCCTCAAGGATGAAGAAAGGGATGGTCCAGACGCCCAGACTTGGGACTCGCTCTCTGCCACCTCCATGTTTAAGTGTAGTGCTTTTAAAGTTCATCCTGGCCTTCTAGGTTGTTATAAAAATATATTTGTCAAGGACGAGCATAGAGTGTATGCAAATCTCAGCCATGTACTCCATATCACTGTTCTCACTCTGCAGAGCACAGGGAACACCTATGATTTGGCCACTTTCCAAGGCTTTCACCCTATGTCCTCTCAACTCAGTTTCCTCCAAATAGCTGATAGATCTTTCATCCCAGCTTGAGTATTGATCTTACTGTCTTTTTGAAATTACTAGCCATTACCTTGAGCTTTTTAAAACTATAAATTTTTTTTAGTTTAGAAACCATATCAAGTGTACAGCTTGATGAGTTACCAGAAAGCAAGCATGTCCATGCCTACCAGATCAATATGTGATCAATAATGTGAACATAACCACCTACCTCAAAGGTCTCCCTCAGTCCACTTTCTAGTCACTACCTCTCTCCCCTAGCCAGAGGAAACCAATATCATGACTTTTAATACCAAAGATTAGTTTGGCTTGTTTTTGAATTTCAGAAATAAAATAAGTTTGTATTTTTTTTGTGTCTGGCTTCTTTCTTTCAATATTAAGTTAATGAGATTCACTCTATAGCTGCATTTTAGTAGTAACTTATTTAATTTCATTGCCATGTAGTATTCTAGTACATAAATATATACCACTACATATCCGTGCTCCTTTTTTGAGCATTTGGCTAATTTCTAGCTTTTAGTAATTATAAATGAAACTGCCATGAACTTTCTTTTACATAGCTTTTGGTGCACATAAATATGATTAATATTAAATATATATTATACCTAGGAGTTGGATTTCTGGAGCATAGAGTATGTATATGTTTAGCTTTAGTAGATTTTGCAATTTTTCCAAAATATTTAGTTCAATCTACACTTCTACTACTAGGGTATGAGCTTTGCTTGCTTCACAATCTAATCTCAGCTGTGCTAGATATTGTCAGACTTTTAATTTTAGTTATACTGGTAGAAATATCATTGTGGCTTTTTTCCCCTCCCAAAATGTTTCTATGAAAATTTTCAAGCATACAAAAAGTCAAAAGAAATGTTATTCACCTCTACCCTGAATTTTTATATGCACATTTTTAATGTCAGCTTTGATTTCATAAAGAACTCTAACTTTAGGTTTTGTTAGGAAAAATACAAGCAATGCTTTCATCTTCTTTCTGAACAGAGCAAGGATCTTAACCTTTTACTTTCCTATGAACTGTCTCCATTAATCTTTCATGTCTTTATTTATGTATGTTAGTCATACCCTGATTACAAAACTCCTCAAAATATTATTTTTTTAGATTTGTCCTGTGTTTTATCTATTTCTTAACTCACCACTGCTTCTTATATCCCATTCTTTCTTCTTGAGTTCAATTTCCTTCTTCTAAAAGTATATATTTATTACTCATGCACTGAGAGTCTCCAGGCAGTACACTTTTAGATTTCATGTGCTATATTTTACCCTCTGTATGAAATTCCAATTGCTGCTATAACAAATTACAACAAAGGTATTGGCTTAAAACAACAGAAATGTACTCACAGTTTTGGAATCCAGAAATCCATAATTTGTTACAGTGGGCTAAAGCCAAAGTATCAGAAGCACTGGTTCCTTCTGGAGGTTCTAGAGGTGAGTCAATTTCCTAGTGTCTTGAGATTGCCCAAATTCCTTGGCTTATGACCCATATCCTGAATCACTCCAATCCCTTGCTTCATCATTAAACCTCCAACTTCCTTTTTTGATCCTTCTTGTCTTTCTCTTATAAGGACCTTTATGATTTCATTTGAGATCCACCCAGATAATCCGGAATATCTCCCCATTTGAATATTCTAAACTTAATTATTTCTGCAATTTCTTCTTACTATGTAATGAAACAGTGACAGACTCCAAGGACTAGGGCATGGGTATCTTTCAAGGCAATTATTCAGTCTATCATAGTCTGCTCTTTGGCCCCCAGGATTCACTATCACCCCACATGCAAAATATATCCACTCCATCTCAACACCTCAAACTGTCAACTCATTACAATATCAGCTCAAGTCCAAAATCTCATCTAAATATTATCAGCTCACAAGTCCCAAATCTTACCATCTAAATAAGGTATGGGTGAGAATCTGGGTATGATTCATTCTCAGGCAAAATTTCCCTCAATTTATGAATGCATAAAACTAGAAAACAAATTATCTGTTCCCAAAATACAATGATGGGACAAGCATGGGACAACAATTATAGACATTCACATTCCAGAAGGGAGAAAAGAGAAAAAAGAATCACTGGTCCCACGCAGTTTTGAAATCCAATGCCTGAGAACAATCCTCTGTGGCTCTCATCTCTGCTTTCTGGGCCAATAGTTGTGCATCTTGTTATCCTTTACTTTTTCTTAAATGAGAGCATATGTTTGTCACTGATTTATTTTATCAACCTGTTTACTGCCTGTAGAATTTTGGGAGTTCAACAGCCTTTTTCATTTAGTCCTATTTGTGCCTTCCTGCCCAAGCTAACAGTGTTTCTACTCATAATATATTCTAAAAAACCCTGTGGGTCTCTCATGTGTGTCATGAGGATTCATTCCATTAAACAAAAAGCTCTCCCATGAATATTACTGGATAACATCATTTCCATTCCTGGCCTATGCTGAGATAACTGAGGAGATCCATGAGTCATATGCCTAATCTCTCCAAAGAGTCCTCCATGAGATTGAATACTCTGAATTTATGAATTTATGAATACTCTGAATTCCAGCAACAGCCTCACCCATGACTTTTTCTCCGGAACATAGTTTCCTTACAGTGAATCCTCTAAATTTTTGCATGTCTTGCAATGTAGATAGACTAAGACTTTCTCAATCATCAAGTCCTGGTTCCCCTCCACCTTTGGTTTTTAACAGTTCTTCCCCAAATTTATTTCTTACCTCTCATATTTTACTAAATGCCACAAGAAGCAGCCAGTCTGTACCTTCAATACTCTCTACTAAGTATCTGAGTTCATCATATATACAAATTCTGCTTTGCACATAACTGTAGGACACAATTCACCTAAGCTTCTAATACTATATACTAAGGATCTCCTTTCCTCCATTTTTCCATAATATGTTTCTCATCTCCTTGTGAGCTCTTACCAGCAGCTACTATAGCATTTTATTTCTTTCAATATTATGTTAATGATGATTTAAGTCTTCTTTAAGATGATACACACCTTCTCTACCATGCTCCTCACTTCCTTGTAAACCCTTACCAACAGCAGATTTAACATCCATAATTTTACCAACATTCTCTTTGAGGAAATCTAAGATTTTTCTATCACATGCTTCAAAATTCTTCCAACCTAAATCCATTACCAAATTCCTCAACAAATTGAACATTTTTAGAATTTTATACCCTGTAAGTTGGATGACAATTCTCCAGGGTATAAAAGTCTAAGTTCATGCATTGCTCTTCAGGACATCAAAGATGTTCCTCCCCTGTATTCTGTCTATGTTGTGGCTGATGAGAAATCCGGTTTTTTATTCCTTGCATTTACACAGATTTTTCTTTGTGAATTAAAGTTTTCCTCTTTCTCCTTTATGTCCTGTATATTTGTTGGCATATATTGAGACGTGGATTTCTTTTCATTTATCTATTTGCAACTCATTCTTTTTCAATGTAAGGATTTATACTTTTTTATAGTTCTGTGAAATTCCCAGCCATTTTCATCTTTAATATTGCATCCTTGAGCCCCATTCTTTCCTTCTGGATGTCTAATTAGAAGTATATTAAACCATGGGGCACCTGAGTGGCTCAGTTGGTTGAGTGTCTGACTTGATTTCTGTTCAAGTCATGATCTCAGGGTTGTGAGATTGAGCCCTGCCTCCAAGGTCTTCACCGAGCATGGAGCCTGCTTAAGATTCTCTCTTCCTTGAGGGAGACAAACCATGAGAGACTCCTAACTCTGGGAAACAAACAAAGGGTTGCCGAAGGGGAAGTGGTGGGGGGTTGGGGTGACAGGTACTGAGGAGGACACCTGATGGGATGATCACTAGGTGTTTTACTATATGTAGGCAAATTGAACTTCAATAAAAACAAGTGGATAAATAAATAAGTAAATAAATAAATAAGCAAGAAAAAGAAAGATTCTCTCTTCCTCTTCCTCTGCCCCCCAAAGAATTAAATTCCAGTGGAAACAATCAACAAAACTAAAAGGCAACCAATGGAATGGGAAAAGATATTTGCAAATGACATTTCAGATAAAGAACCAGTATCCAAAATCTGTAATTACCCTATCAAACTCAATACTCCCCCCCAAAAAATCCAGTTAAGAAATGGACAGAAGACATGAACAGACATTTTCAAAAGAAAGTATACAAATATTTAACAGACACATGAAAATACACTCGACAACACTCACTATCAGGGAAATACAAACCAAAACCACAGTAAGTCTCACACTGGTCAGAATGGCTAAAATTACCATCTAAAAAATGGAACTATCCTACCACCCAGCAATTGCAATACTAGGTATTTATCTAAAGGATACAAAAATAGTGATTTGAAGGGGTACATGCACCCCAATGTTTATAGCAGCAATGTCCACAATAGCCAAACTATGGAAAGAGCCCAGATGGCCATCAACAGATGAATGGATAAAGAAGATGTGGTATATATATAGAGGGGGGGGGGAGATTTCTCAACCATCAAAAAAAAATGATATCTTGCCATTTGCAACGATGTGAATGGAACTAGAGCGTATAATGCTAAGTGAAATAAGTTAATCAGAGAAAGACAAATACCATATGATTTCACTCATGTGTAGAGTTTTTATTTTTATTTTATTTTTTAAAGATTTTATTTATTTATTTGAGATAAAGAGCATGAATGGGGCTACAGGAGGGGCAGAGAGAGAGGAAGAAAGAGGGAGAGGGAGAAGCAGATTCCCCACTGAGCAGGGAGCCCAATGAGGGGCTTAATCTCAGGATCCTGAGATCATGACCGGAGCCAAAGGCAGACAGTCACCCAACCAACTGAGCCACCCAGGTGCCCCTAGAATTTTTTTTAAAGATTTATTTATTTATTTAGAGAAAGAGCACATGCAGGTAAGAGGAGGGGCAGAGGGTGAAATAAACCAAAGCAGACTCCCCACTAAGTGCGGAGTCTGGTGGAGGGCTTGATCCCACAACCCTGAGATCATGACCTGAGCTGAAACCAAGAGTCAGATGCTCCATCAACTGTGCCACCCAGGTGCCCCCAGTGGAATTTAAGAAACAAAACAGATGACCATAGGGGGAGGGAAGGAAAAACAAAATAGGATAAAAACAGAGAGAGAGGGAAGCCATAAGAAATTCTTAACTATAGGGAACAAACTGAGGGGAGGGAAGGTAGGTGGAGGAATGGGGCAATTGGAGGATGGACATTAAAGAGGACACTTGTAATGAGCCCTGGGAGCCATATGCAAGTGATGAATCACTAAGTTCTACCCCAGAAACTATTACCACACTATATGTTAAGTAACTTGAATTTAAATAAAATCTAGAAAGAAAAATAAATGAATATAGTAAAATAAAATTGAAATCCTATAATAAAAAAGTATATTAAATCCTTTCGTTCTATCCTTTTTTTCTTTTAACTTCTTAATTTTTTACATTTCTTTATATCTTTGGGCTACATTTTCAGTAACTTCCTTAGCTCTCTCTTCCCTTTTTTCAAGTTTTCTCTTCAGCTAGATTTTATATGCTATTTAACTTTCAAGTTGAATTTCTAATTTGAATAATTACGCATTTTGTATTATTAGAAGTTATGCTTTTTTAAAGATTTTTAAATTTTATTTATTCATGAGAGACACAGAGACAGAGAAAGAGGCAGAGACATAGGCAGAGGGAGAAGCAGGCTCCATGCAGGGAGTCCAATGTGGGACTCGATCCTGGAACTCCAGGATCACACCCTGAGCCGAAGGCAGACACCCAACTGATGAGCCACCCAAGTCATCCCAAGTTACGCTTTTTTATTTTCAAATCTACCCTATTCCTTTTGGTAATTCCTTGTACCTACACCTACTTTCATAACCTCTTTTATTTTTAAAAAACTATTGCATGTCCTTATATTCCACAGTGACCATTTCAATGCCTGTCCTTTTTGCAGATTGTTCTCTGCATTTTGTTCTTTATGTTGATTCTTTTTTTTTTCCTACCATGGCTTATTTTTGTGTGTATTTTACAGTTTGGGATGATGAAATCAAGTTCCTTGGAATTTTATCTGTATGAATTTCCTGAAACCTAGTGTCTTTGTTTCTTAGGGCCTCTATAGCCATTTACAAACCAGGTGGCTTATACAATAGAAATTTATTCTCTCAGGGTTTAGGATGCCAGGAGTCTGAAATCAAGATGTTAGCAGGGCCATGCTCTCTCTGAAGCTCAGAGGGGAATCCTTCCTAGTCTCTTTCAGTTTCTTGTGGCTCATGGCATCTCTTTTTTTTTTTAAGATTTTATTCATTCATTCATGAGAGATATGGGGAGAGAGAGGCAGAGACAGGCAGAAGGAAAAGCAGGCTCCTTACAGGGAGCCGGATGCGGAACTTGATCCCCAGACTGGGATCACAACCTGAGCTGAAGGCAGACACTCAACCACTGAGCCATCCAGGCATCCTGACTCACAGCATCTCTTAGCTGTGGCAATATGACATGAATCTCTGCCTCCATATTCACATGGCTTCTTTTTTCATTTATGTGTGTTTCCCTGTGTCATCTCCTCTTCTCCCAGGGATAAGGACACCAATCATTGGATTGGGGGCCTACTCTGCATTCAGGGTGTTTCATCTCAAGATCTTTAATCACATCTGCAAAGATCCTATTCCCAAATAAGTCACATTCTGAGGTCATAAGTAGAAATAAATTTTGAGGAATCACTTTTCTACCCACCACACCTAACTAAGATTTAAGTGTGTTCTGCCAATGAAAATTTGCTTTTGCTTTTGGAACCTGGAAGATCTACCAATTTAGGATTGTTTTAACCTAAAATTTCTCCTTGGATTTTTTCTTTCTTTCTTTTCTTTTTTTCAAAATACTTGTTTGTTTGTTTGTTTCCCTACAGAGGCCTATGTGAAAGTGGGTTGTTAGGAGTTCTCAATCGAATCTTTTCCCTCCTCTGAAGAGCACTGTCAACACAGGTGATATCTCTTCTATCTTTTGTGAGATGGGTTGTTTTCAAGGTTTCTATTCAGGGTGCCACTCTTTGAGGGAATCTGGTTTATTTTTATGGTATTCCATTTTTTATTTTACTTTTAATTGTAGTTGACACACAATATTATTTTAGTTTCAGATGTAGAACAGTGATTTGACAATTCTGTACATTACGTAATGCTTATTATGATATGCGTAGTTACCATCTGTCACTATGCAAAGTTATTACAATATTACTGACTATATTCCTTATGCTGTACTTTCATCTCCTTTACTTATTTATTTTATAACAGGAAATTTGTTCTCTTAATCACCTTCACCTATTTCACCCAACCCTCTCAGTATCTCCCCTCTGGCAACCACTGGTTTATTCTCTGTTTTTATGAGTCTATTTTGGTTTTTTGTTTGTCTGTTTGCTCATTTGTTTTATGTTTTAGATTCCATGTGTAAGTGAAACCATATGGTATTTGTCTTTTTCTTTCTGACTTATTTTGCTTAACAGAATACCCTCTAGACCCATTGAGGGGACTGTGTTTTATTCCAGTAACTCCACGCTAACCTCACACCTTGCTTAGGTTCTAAGCTTTATATGCTATCCAAAGAAAAGTTTGACTGCAATCCTGAAAAACCACTCTAGTCTCTTACTTTCTTATAGTTTCATGGCCTCCGAGATTGTCTTCACTTTCCCACCAGCTCAGCTCTGCATATCAAAAGTTTGTGCATTATTGAAGGATACCAAGTGAGATGTGAACGAATAAAAGATGTGTAATCATGTTAAACTAGAAAAACAACATCAGGAAGATG
This sequence comes from Vulpes vulpes, assembly GCF_048418805.1. Taxonomy (NCBI): domain Eukaryota; kingdom Metazoa; phylum Chordata; class Mammalia; order Carnivora; family Canidae; genus Vulpes; species Vulpes vulpes. The sequence continues at coordinate 72,415,373 of NC_132788.1, read as the reverse complement.
TTAATTCTTCAGAAGTTAACTCATAAATTTATTTCAAGACCAGTAAAGTGGTTTTTCTGTTTTTTAATTTTGGAATGAGACAAACCAGTTCTGAGTTCATATGGAAAAATAAATAAAAATAGTTTGCAAAGCTCTAAAACAATAGGACCCCCTAGTAGATATTTAAACACATTGTAATGCTAAGTAAATGAAAGTGCACTTTCACATGGAAGACAGACAGAATAGAAAGCCCAGAAATATTCCAAAATACACACAGAAATGCAGTTCATGACAAAAGTGACATTTCCAATTGATATGGGAAAGTAGTATTGATGTTGAGACAATTGAGTAACCATCTGAAAAAAATAAAGTTGGGCCTGTACTTTAATCAGAATAAACTCCAAGGGAATCAAAGATTTAAATTTTAAAATGAACCTATATATATTTGTAAGAGTTCTTTAAGCATATATTGGATAATCCTACAAATTGATAAAAGATAGGCAATTTGATTTTTCAAAAATGGGCAAAAGACTTGAGCAGAGGCTTCATAAAATAAAATGCCTAACTGGCGGGATGCCTGAGTGGTTCAGTGGTTGAGTGTCTGCCTTCAACTCAGGCCATAATCCTGGAGTTGAGGATTGAGTCCCACATTGGGCTCCCTGCAGGGAGCCTGCTTCTACCTCTGCCTGTGCCTCTGCCTCTCTCTGTGTGTCTTTCAAGAATAAATAAATACAATCTTTAAGAAAACCAAAACCAAAAAAAGATCCTACCTGGCCAATAAATACATGGAAAAATGCTGAACTTCATTAGTCCTCAGGGGAAGGAAAATTATATGCACAATGAAACACCACTACACATCCTCTAGAATGGTTAGAAGGAAAAAGATTACTAATATGAAAAGCTGGAGGTGATGTGGGGACACCTGGGTGGCTCAATGGCTGAGCATCTGCCTTTGGCTCAGATTATGATCCCGGAGTCCTGGGATCGAGTCCCATATCAGGCTCCCAGCAAGGAGCCTGCTTCTCCCTCTGCCTGTGTCTCTGCCTCTCTCTGTGTGTCTCTCATGAATAAATAAATAAAATCTTAAAAAAAAAAATCTTAAAAAAAAAAAAAGGGCTAAATGAGAAGGGCCATTAAAAAAAAAAAAAAAAAAAAAAGGGCCATATGAGAGGGTACTTGTGAGAAGATACTTCCCAGGAATCATGCCCTGAGCCAAAGGCAGATGCTCAACCACTGAGCCACCCAGGTATCCCTGGCCTATTTTTAAATAGAATTTTTTAAATTGTTGAGTGTTAAGTGTTCTTTATATATTTCGGATAACAGTCCATGATCTAATTTATCTATTGTGAGTATTTTCTTCCAGTCTATAGCTTGTCTTCTAATTCTCGAAATTGTCTTTCACAGAGTGTAAGTTTTTCATTATAAAGAAGTCCAGGTTATAAATAATTTCTTTCATGAATTATGCCTTTGGTACTGTATCCAAAAAGTCATTTTCATATACAAGGTCATATCGGTTTTCTCCTATATTATCTTCTAGGAGTTTCATACTTTTTGCATTTTACATTTAAGTCTATGAACCATTTTGGGTTAACTTTTGTGAAGGTTGTAAGGTTTAGGTATGGATGAATTTTTTATTTAAAAATTTTTTTTTTGCCTGCAGATGTCCTATTGTTCCAGCATTGTTTGTTAAAGAGACTATGTTTGCTCCATTGTATTGCCTTTGCTCCCTTTCCAAATATCAGTTGACTATACTTAACTGGGTCTATTTCTGGGCTCTCTATTTTGTTCCATTGATTTATTGTTTATTCTTTTACCAATTCCACAATGTCTTGATTATTGTAACTTTAGAGTAAGTCTTAAAGCCAAGCAGCATCAGTCTTCCAATTCTATTATTTTTCCTTCAATGTTGTACTAGCTGTTCTGAATCTTTTGCCACTCCATATAAACTAGAGAATCAGTTTGCCAATATCTACAAAATAACTTGCTGATATTCTGATTGGAATTGCTTTTAATCTATAGATCAAATTAGGAAGAATTGACATGTTGAGAATATTGAGTCTTCCTATATATGAACATGGAATCTCTCCTTTTTTTAGTTCTCTTTTTCATCAAATTCTGTAGTTTTCCTTATATGGATCTTGCACATGTTTTGTTAGATTTATACTAAAGTATTTTAGTTTGGGGGTCTTATTATAAATAGTATTGTGTTTATAGATTTAAAATTCCAGTTGTTCAATGCTGGCATATAGGAAAGTGATTGACTTTTGTATATTAACCTCGTATCTTGCAACCTTGCTATAATCACTTTTAGATCCAGGAATTTTTCATCTGTTCTTTTGAATTTTCTACATAGACAGTTTTGTTATCTTTAAACAAAGTAGTTTCATTTCTTCCTTCCAAATCTGTATACCAGTATTTTCTCTTCTTATTTTATTGAAATAGTTAGGACTGGGGATCCCTGGGTGGCGCAGTGGTTTGGCGCCTGCCTTTGGCCCAGGGCGTGATCCTGGAGACTGGGGATCGAATCCCATGTCGGGCTCCCGGTGCATGGAGCCTGCTTCTCCCTCTGCCTGTGTTTCTGCCTCTCTCTCTCTCTCTGTATGACTATCATAAAAAAAAAAAAATAGTTAGGAGTTCCAGTATGATATTGAAAGAATGTTAAGAGGGAATATCTTACCTTGTTCCTGATCTTAGTAGGAAAATTTCTCATCATTAAATATGATGTTACCTGTAATTACTATTGATGTTCTCTATCAAGTTGAGGAAGTTAACTTCATTTCTAGTTTTCTGAGTTTTTCTCATGAATGGGTGTTGAATTTTGTCAAGTACTTTTTCCACATCTTTTGACATACTCGTGTGATTTTTCTTTTATATCCTGTTGATGTGATGGATTACATTAGCTGATTTTTTTTTTTCATTAGCTGATTTTTGAATGTTGAACCAGCCATGCATACCTCGGATAAATCTCATTTGTTCATAGTATATAAATCTTTCTATACATTGTTGGATTTGATTTGCTAATTTTTGGAGGATTTTTTAAATCTATGTTCATGAGAGATATTGGACTATAGTTTTCTTGTATGTGTTTGTCTGATTCTGGTATTAGGGTAATGCTAGCCTCATAGAATAAGGAAGCTTTTCCTTTGCTTCTGTTTTCTGAAAGAATTTATTGGCAAATGGTATAATTTCTTCCTTCAGTGTTGGTTAGAATTCATCCATGTACCCATTGGGCCTGGTGGTTTCTATTTTAGAAGTTTATTAATTATTGATTCAATTTCTTTAATAGCTGTAGGCCTATTCAGACCATTTATTTCTTCTTGTGTGAGTTGTGACAGATTTGTGTATTCCAAGGAATTGGTTCATCAAATTGTGGACATAGAATTATTCATAGTATTCTTTTATTATCCTTTAAATTATCTGTGGAAACTGTAGTGTTGCCCTCTCTTTCATTTTTGAAATGAGTCATTTGTGTCTTCTCTTTGTCCTAGTGTTGCTAGCAGTTGTTTTATTGGTCTTTCCAAAGATCCAGCTTTTGGTTTTGTTGATTTTCTCTGTTGATTTTCTGTTTTCAATTTCATTGATTTCTGCTCTAATTTTTATTATTTCTTTTCTTTAGCTTACTTTGGATATAACTTGTTCTTCTTTTTCTAGTTTCCTAAGGTTGAAGCTTAGGTTTTTGGTTTTAAGCCTTTCTCTTTTCTAATATATATACAAGCAGCATAAATTTGCCTCTAAGCAAGATTTCCCTGAATCCCACAAATTTTGATAAGTTGTATTTCCATTTTCATTTAGTTCAAAAAATTAAAATTTTCTCTTGTGATTTCTTCTTTCACCTCACTGCTTTGTAAAAGCGTGTTGTTTAATTTCCCAGAATCTTGGAATTTTTCATCTATCTTTCGTTATTGATATTTAGTTTAATTCCATTGCGTCTGGAGACTATGTGTTAAACAATTTATATTCTTTTAATGTTGTTAAGACGCGTTTTACAGTTCAGACTGTGGTCTATCTTGGTGAATGTCCCATGTGAGCTTGAAAAGAACATGTATTCTGTATTTGTTGGATTAAGTGGTCTATGGATATCAGTTATATTCAGTGGGTCAAAAGTTCTATGTTTTTAATGATTTTTTGCCTGATGAATCTCTCCATTGCTGATAGACTGCTGATAAAGTCTCCAACTATAATAGTGAATTCACTTATTTCTTGTGGCAGTGCTATCAGTTTTTGCCTCACATATTTTGATGCTCTTTGTGAGATGCATATACATTGAGGATTGTTACATCTTCTTGGAAAATTGTCCCCTTTATCAATATGTAATTCCCTCTTTCCTCCCTGAAAATTTTCTTCCCTTGAAGTCTGCTTTTTTTTAAAAAAAAATTAAAGTAGCTACTCCAGCTTTCTTTTGATTAGCCTTAGCATGGTATAACTTTCTCCACCCCTTTGTGTTCTGATTCTTTACTTTGAATCTATAGATGTCTTTATACTTGAAGTGGATTTCTTACATAGGACATATAGTTAGGTCTTGTTTTTTGATTCACACTGAAAGTATCTCTTATTTGGTATATTTAGGCAATTGATATTTAAAGCACTTATTGATAGATTAAAATTTATTCTGTTACTGATTTTGATTCATTGCCTTTCTTCTTTGTTCCTATTTTTTCTCTTCCACTCTTTCTGTTTCTTGTGGCTTTAATTAAGCATATTACATATGCTTTCTTGTATAGCAATTATACTTCTTTGAAAAATATTATTAGTGGTTGCCCTATAATTTGCAATATATATTTACCACTAATCCAAGTTCACTCTTAAATAACAGTACATGGCTTCACAGGTAAGTGCAAGTACCTTATAATAATAAAATATTCCTAATGTCCTCCTCTCATCCCTTCTATTATTGCTGTCATTCATTTCACTTATACATACCTCTAAGCATTTGATATATTATTGCTACTGTTATTTTAACCAGACTTTTTTAGATCAATTAAGAATAAGAAAAGTATTTCTTTTACCTTATTCCTTCTCCAATGGTTTTCTTTTCTTTATGTAGATATGATTTTTTTTTCTTACCTATATCATTTTCCTTCTCCTTGAAGAAACTATTTTAACATTTCTTGCAGGGCAGATCTACTGGCAACAAATTCTCCCAATTTTTGTTTTGCTGAGCAAGTCTATTTCTTCTTCACCTTTGAAAGATAATTTATGAGGTCATAGAATGCTAGGTTGATGTATTTGTTCTCTCAAACCTTTATGTATTACACTTACTCTTTTCTTGCCTGCATAGTTTTGGAGAAGTTGGATATAATTCTTATCTTTGTTCTTCTATAGTTAAAGTACTTTTTTAATATCTGGCCTCCCTCAAGATTTTTGGTTTACCTTTGATTTTATGCACCTTGAATATGATATTCCTAGGTGTAGTCTTTTGGAACCTTATCTTGCTTGATGTTCTCTGAGCTTCCTCTTTCTGTGGTTTGCTTTCTGACATTAAGGAGAAAATTCTCAGTCAGTATTGCTTCAAAAATTTCTTCTGCTTCTTTCTTTCTTTTTTCTCCTTCTGGTATTCCCCCTATAGGCATGTTACACCTTTTGTAGATATCCCACATGTTTTGGTTTTTCTGTTTCTTTTCTTCAGTCTTTTTTTCTCTTTTTCAGTTTTAGAATGCTCCATTGACATGTTTGTAAACTCAGAGATTCTTTCCATAGCTGTGTCTAGTCTATAATGGACTTATCAAAGGTAGTCTTCATTTCTGTTACAGAATGGTCACCTGATTTATAACAACATCATTGGGAACTAACTGGGGAAAATATGGGTTTTTAAACAAATGGGTCAACTAAATATCCATATAGAAAAATATAATCCTGATCTTTACCTTATATTTTATATACACACAAACACACAACATAATCCACAATAGTTTGTAGACCTACATGTGGAAACTAAAACAATAAAGTGTCTAGAACTGTACCATTCAGTATAGCAGCCACTAGCCTTATATGGCCATCTAAATAAAATTTTTAAAAATTCAGTTCCTCAATCATATTATCCACATTTTAAGTGCTTAATGGCCACATGGGCCTAATGGCTACTATATTGGGCAATGTAGACCTAAAACATTTCCATCATCACATAAAGTTGTATCACACAGCTATATTCTAGAAGAAAATAAAAAAACTTTGTGAGCCAAGATTTGTTAGACAAAACACCAAGTATACTAGCCATAAAAGATTGAAAAGTTGGACTTCATTAAACTGAGAACTTCTACATATCAAAAGATACCATTAAGAGTGAAAAGCCACACACTGAGTGAAGTTATTTGAAAATGTGTATCTGATAATAGACTCATATTAATGATACATAAAGAATTCCCACAAATCAATAAGAAAAAGACAGATGCCCTACCCCTTAAATAGGCAGAAGAGGCACTTCACAAAAGAAGTTATCCAAATGGTCAATAAATATATCAAAGGTGCTCCAAGGAAATGAAAATTCTAACTGTAACATAACACACTCACCAGCACAGCTAAAATTAAATTAACACACAAGATCAAGTATAGGTGGGGATATGGAGTAAGTTGGAGTGCTGTCGGGAGTACAAATTAGTACAACCATTTTCAGAAACCATTTGGCAGCATCTAAAATAAATATATGCCAATTGTATTACCCAGAAATTCCACTTTTGGATGTATACCCAAAAGAGATGTGTGTTTATGTCCAGCAAAAGATTTGTGTAAGCATGTTAATAATAGCTGCAAATAATTTCATTACCTCAATAGTAAAATAGATAAATAATAATAAGCTATTGTATATTCATACAATGGAATATTATCAAGAAAACAGATATACAAACAAATGTACTGATACCTGGAATGATAGGAATTGACTTCACAGACAATATGTTGAAAGGGAGTACATATCACATGGTTCTATTTACATAAACTTTCAAAAAGCAGACAAAAATTAATCTATGATTTAGAAATTAGAGGAGTTATTATCCTTGAGTATATCCACTGAAAGAGGGCATAAGGAGTCTTCTGAGATGTTAGAAATGTTGTACATGTTGGTTTTTGTGGTATATCTAGCTATACAATTTTTATATAGCTACTCTTCATAAGTAATTCTAAACATATAGACATATATATGAATATGTATATATATGTGTGTGTGTATGTGTGTATATACATATATGTGTATGTGTGTGTATACAATTTGTAGAGAGGGTTGTGCAGGAAACAAAATGGGCAAATAATAATGGGAAGGACAATATCTCCTTAAAGAGGGTGGCCAGAAAAGGTTTTTCTAAGGAGGTGGCTTTAAGCAAGATGTAAATCTTGAAGTAGATTCCAGAGCCTAGAATCAGCAAAAGGAACCACAAGTGCAAGGACACTGAAGCAAGTAAGATCCAGAAATGGTAGAGGCCCTGATGGAAAGTCAGTGGGGCTAGAGCAAGCCCCAGGATGGATGCAGTCAGAGCTGCAATCAAAGGCCACATCATCCTAGGGTCAGATGCTAAGGTAAGGAGTTAAGACTTAATGAACCATGAAGAAAGGACACCTGAGTGGCTCAGTCAGTTAAGCCTCTGACTCTTGACCTCAGCTTGAGCTCAAGCCTTGTGTTGGGCTCCGTGCTGGATATGGAGCCCACTTAAAAAAAAAAGAAAAAGGAAAAGAAAAAGAACCATGAAAAATCACTGAAGATTTTTAAGTAGGGGAGATATAAGATTCAATTTATGTTTGTTTGTTTGTTTGTTTGTTTAAATCATCCTGGCTTAAAAATTGCAAGAAGGCCTGGGAAGAAGTAAGGAGATTAATTAGAAGGTAATTTCTATTGCCTGTAGGCCATAGAACAGCCACATCATATAACAGGAGCTGGGAGTGGGTGGTGAGGTTGGCACAATTTACATGGAATATGATAGGAATGAGGCTATTAAGAATTTGGCAAGGTTTGGACTTGTCAAGAAATCATGATTGGCAATTCAGAAGGAGAGAACTGGACAGATACCAATCATGTTTTGGAAGTACTGTGACATAATTTGCTAATTTACTGGATATGGGAGGTGAAAAAGGTAGCCTTCCAAAGTGGATCCCAATAATCCTGGGCTTCTGGTATTCCAGCCCTTGCATAATCCTCTCCTCTCGAGTATGAATGAGATGTGATGACTTGCTCCTAACAAGAAGAACAAGATAAAGTGATACAATGTCACTTCTGAAATTAGGTTATAAAAGACTGTGACTTTTGTATTGCTGCATCCTCTCTCTGACTCTTCTTACAGGCTCATGCTGGCAAGGAACTGGAGGCATCCTCTGGCCAATGGGCAGTGAGGAACAGAGACTCTCAGTCCAATGACCTGAAAGAAACTGCATTCTTCCAGCAGCCATGTAAGTGAGCTTGGAAGTGGATCCTTCCCCAGTTGAGCCTTCAGATGAGATCCCAGTTCTGAGCTGACAGTTTATTGCAGCCCTGTGAGAGCCTGAGAAGCAGAGGACCCAGCTAAGCTGTTCTGAATTCTTGCCCCACGGAAATGATGAGATTGTATTCGCATTTTCTTAGACCAAATTTTGGAGTAGTTTGTTATGCATAACAGATAATAACTAAGAATATATAATAGATCACTAATGCAAGAGGTGAGGGAAAAAGAGAAATCCAGGATAATTCCCACCTAAATTCTGCTTTGAGCAACTGAGTGTCTAGAGATACCAAGACTCCAGAAGTCAGTTCAGGGGTGATGGGGACAAACAAGCATTTTGTGTATTACACATCCAAGTGAGCAATTGGGTGAGCCATCATGGAACCCTTCAACAAGATGTCAGAAGTTCTACTTTTCCACCAAGCGGAGCAGTGAAATCCAAAAAGTGGGTTTGGACTCAGGGGAAGGAGCTAAGTCAGTGGAGTTTAAGAAAATGCAGTCCTCTCTTTTCAAGCCTAACTGTCCCAAGTTCCATTTGGGTGTTTGAGGCTAAAACCCCAGGCACTAAATCAATGTGACATTGTCTTATTTTACCCTTGTTGCACTGTCTTCCTTGAGGAAGAGGAGAGGCAGCAAGACAGAGTTTGGGATTTCTGTTTCACGGGGCCACAGAGCAACATGATGGTGGCCATTTCTAAACCTGAAAGGCCTAAGCACCAAGCCTTAGCTCAGTGTTTCTCAACAGGACCCCTCTGTTGGCACTCGGCCCAGGACTATTCTTGTCCCGCTAGAATGTCCTGAGCATTCTAAGAGGGTCAGTGTATATCTATAGAATCTGCTGGTAATCGTGACTATCCAAAACATCCTTCTCACAATTCCAGATGCCTCCTACTGGGATGGCACCTTATCCTCCTTGAGAACCAATGGACTATTTGTGCTCACTCCACTGCAACATCTCAGCCCACGCTTTGACCTTGCACCCTGCCATTTCCGTGGTGCCTGCTTGGCAAGGGTTTCCAGGTTATTAAACATTCTCATTCCTAGAATTTTAAATACAATGGGTTCCCAAATAATCAAAATATAATGTTAATATGAGAATGATTTCTTATAATAATTGAATTTTAGATGATTTGTAAGTCAACATGGAATCTGGTAGAAACTCTGAGACGTTGTTATAACTGGTCTTGTGTGTGCTGTGGCCATGCTGAAAAAAGAGTTGATAGAACGCTGGCTGTCAGTTCCTAGTGAATAAAAACTGCATGTGTCCCAATGCTTTAGATTTGTGACTAGAGATGCCCTGAAAGAATAGTTTGAAAATTCAGAAGCTTGATCTGGTGATTATAGCTGTTAGGGTCCCAGCGGACTCTATTCCTACACTGGGCCATAAAGTTGTTACTCTAGCTCAAATCTACATTAGAAAGAAAAAAAATTGCGTTTATGTATTTGTGATAAGCTACATTTTATTGTACTGATGACCACACAGCTTTTATTTGGACACCTATTGTGAGCCAGGCACCGCGCTAGTTTCTTTGAATGCATTTTTAAATTTAATGCCCACAAAACACCAAACTATAGTGTTTAGCGACACATGCTTACACATTAAAACTATTTTTTTTAAAAAAGTAGAGGTCCTTATTATATACATATATATCTATATATAAAATCTCAGGATGGTGGTGACGTCTAGAAGGTAAGGAGTGGGTGGCACTGAAGGAGGGGCACACAGAGGGCTTCTGGGTGCTGGCAATGTTCTATTTTCACCTCATTATATATATATATATACAACTTTGCTTTTCAATAAATTATAGAGTTATACTTTATTTTGGGGATGCATTTCTTTATATGTGTTGTATCTCACAATTAAGAGGATGAAAATGTAGATAATACACACGTCTTAGGATCCCTGTAAGGATTTTTTTTCTTTTTTTGGATCCCTGTAAGGATTAAATGAGATAAGGTGTACAGAGAATTTTGCAAAGTACCTGACAGGTAATGAGCATTCAGTACCTGGTAGTTGTTATCCGGTGTGGTAGTACTGAGAGACAGAAGGAGCTACGAACCCAAGGCAAGGAGAGCCTTGGAGCTCTCTCTGTGGAGAGCAGTATTACCATTCCCATTTTGCACAAAAGGACACTCAGGCTCAAATTGTGCAACGTGCTCAGGATCACTAAGCCTGTAGGGGACAAAGTCAGATTTTAAGCCCAGACTGTGAAGTTCATTCTATAACTTCTTTAGGCGACATGGATCTGGAGTGATTCTGTCTAACAGATGATCCACCAAGTGCCCAGCCCCGGCCCTGGAAAAACACAACAGAGATGCCCTCGCCTGGCTGGCTGGATGCTCCGGTGCGTGGAAAGATGGATACAAACCAGTGAGGGGGGACGTGCATAGCACAAGGAGATGAAGAGTGGACGGAACGGGAAGGTAAGCGAACGCGCGCTCCGGATGAACAAGCAGCCGAGGAAACGGGGAATGGGATGGGAGGGAGTGAAGGGGTGAACAGGTGGACGGAAGGCTGAACGCCTGGACGAGCAAGAGGTTTTGAGGCTGCACTCGGTGAAGCCTAAGCGCCAGGCTGGGGCGGCTGGCGGGTGGGCGGAAGGGCGGCTACTCCACACAGTACGGTAGGCGCGAGCCGCTCCTCCCGGAGCCCCGCTCGCGCCTCCTCCCCTCCTCCCCCCTCCCCTCCTCCCCTCCTCCCCCCTCCCCTCCTCCCCTCCTCCGCCTCCTCCTCCACCGTCGCCCGCTCGCTGGCCGCCCGGACCCCAGTCCCCGGCGGGCGGGCGGGCGGAGCAGGCGGCCGCCCGCGCAGTTGCGCTCGCCCCGCCGCCCGGCGCGCCGCGATGCGCAGAGGGGCCGCCGCCGCCGCCGCCGCGCCGCACCATGAAGCTCCGCAGCAAGGCGGCGGCGCTGCTCCTGCTGGCGCTCGGCGCCCTGCTCCTCGCGCTGCTGTCCCTGCGCGCCCGCCGCGCCCAGCCCCCCGCGCCGCCCGCGCGCCCCGCGCGCCCCGCGCCCGCCCCGCAGCGCCGCCCCGCGCCGGCCCCCGCGCGCCCCCCCGGCCCGGGCGCCCTCCCCGGGGCCGCCCCGCGCGCTCGGCGGCGCCGGCCCCCGCGCCCGCGCCCGCGCCCCCGCCCCCGCCCCCGAGCCGGCCGCCGGGGCGCCGCGAGCCTGGAGAAGTTGGCGAGGTGAGTCGTGGCGGCCCCGCCACCGCTTCTCGGGCGCCCGCGCCCCGCTGCCTCCGCCCGCGCCGGGTCCAGGGGAGGCTCGGGGCTGCCGGCCAGGGGCCGCCCGCCGTGTCGCTGCGCCCCGCCGTGTCGGAGCCACCCGCGAGTCCCCCGGACAGCGCAGGGCTGGGGGCACGCACGTTTTCGAAAGAGAAGTGCCTGGGAGGGCGGCTCATCTATCACTTTTATTATTATTATTATCATCATTATTTTAACAGTCAGGGCAAGACGTGTTTGCGTCCTTGCAAACACGCGCCCTTTGTTTAATCTTCCCAAAGCCATCACGATGCACGAAGGCTGTATCTGATTCTCATGTTTCGCAGATTTTCTCTTTCTCTCTCTCTTTTTTTTTTATACCAAAAACTTAGATGCGATTGAGTCGGAAAAGTTAGCTGTTTGTACCAAAGACTAGCCTCCCTCCTCTCGTCGACTCTTGAAACGCTCCGCAGAGAACAGAAGGGGCACTCGACCTAGGTTCATTAAAAAGAAAGTTTTTCTTCCCGGAAGGAGCGATGCGTGGCACGCGAAAGAGTGACAGCCCCGCTGTGGTCCCGTCCCGTGGCAGGCTCGAGCGCGGCCGAACTGTCTTAACCGGGAAAGCATCTTAACCTTTGACGTGGTGTCTGGTACCCTCCTGCTCCGCGCAGACCTCAGCCCGCCCTCCACCGCTTTTTTTTTTTTTTTTTTTTTTTTTTTTTCCCCCTCGGAGCGTTTTATCTTTGTCCTTAGGGTTGCTGGACCGCCCCCAGGTTAGGGATTTGCGTTCATTTCCTTTGTTGTGGAGAGCTTTTTTTTTTTTTTTTTTTTTTTTAACAATCCCCTTGTCCTGTAGTGAGTGTGTTTCCTCTGCCCTTTGGAGGCTGGTGGTGTACACACACCAGTGTAAGTGCTGTGGCTCCGTCTGCGGGTGCTGGGTTCCTTCATTACCCCAAACGCCTTGAAGAATTCTTCTTTGGCCCTGCTGACTTAAATCTGTTTTGGCGCTTTTACTGTAACTAAGAGAAAAGACACGAAACCTCAAGAAGTAGCCGTGTCAGCAGCCTTTGTTTCTCTTCTGCCTCACAATAAATGTACAGATGGGTGCTGACAAGTTTTACAGGGGGGGTGGAAAACCCCCCAATGATTTATAGAGTCACTTTTTAAGTATCTAGAAACATTTACAAGCTCTTATGAATGTATACATACTTTAAGGATGTTTCTGTTAGGGACTGGGGTTTCTCATAATGTGTTATACTGAGGCACAATTACGAGTTTACTGTGACTGGCAAGTGGAAGGGACAACTCACAAGACAGTGACAACTGACACCATTTAACATGGTTCACCTTTTGCAAGGCACCATGCTAACAGCAGTACACAAATGTAGTGATTGTTAACACTTACTGGATATGTATTGACCATGTCATCTGCACCGCAGCCCTATGATAGTGGCTTTCAAAGTGTAGTCTTTTTATTTTTATTTTTTTAAGATTTTATTTATTTATTTATTTATTCATGAGAGATACAGAGAGGCAGGCTTCCTGCAAGGAGCCTGATGTGGGACTCGATCCCAGGACCCCAGGATCACACCCTGAGCCAAAGGCAGAGGCTCAACTGCTGAGCCACTCAGGTGTCCCTGAGGTGTAGCCTGAACGGGCAGCAACAGTGTCACCTGAGGCCTTGTCAGCAATGCAGATTCTCGGGCCTCACCCCAGCCCCATGAAATCAGAATCTGTGGGGCTGAGGTCAGTCATGTGTTCTAGCAAGCCCTCCCATTGTTTCTAACACACATCAGTGTTTGAGAGCCTGCTGCATGAAATAAGTGCTAATTACTATTATCCCCATTTTACAGTTAAGCAAAGTAATGCTCATGGTTTAGCCATTCGTCCAAGGTCCACAGATCGCTTGTGGTGGGTGAGCTTTAGGAGGACTGGGCCTGGTTAACTCTTACGTGCTATGCTGATGTCCTACACTAATTAGCCTTGCCTACATTTCATAGTTTTTTGGAGATTTTTCTAAAGAAACGTCATAGATTTTTTACAACAGTCTCATTCTTCAAGGTGTTGGGAACATGGGGCGGCATCTTCTTGTCTCTATCTGAACAAATTGGCTCTGACTAGGAAGAGATCATGAGCAGAATCCAAATGGACGTTTTAGGGAAAGACTATTTCCATGAGCAACAGTACCTCCTGAAGCCATTTTTCTTTTGAACATATCTCTTATATTATCATGGAAGTCATGGCCAACACCATAGGAATATAGAACAAAATTTAAAAACTCGGGGAAGAGCGAACAACAAAAAAGCCACTGGAAGTCCTCAAGCTCAGCTGCATAAAGATGAAAGTCTAGTGTCCCCTGGAGAAGTTGACATTTTCTGGGACTTAATAATTTTTTTTTTTTTAAACTACCTGGACAGAAATGGCGGCAGAAGATTCTGAGACAATAAGGGAGTGGAAGGAGAGATCTTTGCATGGACTCCTTTATTGCTCTTCTAATCCTGCTTGGGTTAAATTTTTGTGGTTTGGGAGGAATTTCATTTTAGGGAGGGAAAAGAAAGCCTCGTGTATTCAGAAATCGGGTGCTTTAATCTCGTTACGTGGCTAGAATCCAGAAGAAATGAAGGTTACGTGATCTCATTTCTCGGGCCTGGGGAGTAGTCAGCAGCAAGCGTGGAGTTGATGGGCTCCAGGCCACCACCTGCTGACCATCCGTGGCCCAGGCTGCCTTGCCTCCCCCAGGGTACTGCTGTAAGTGAAGTCCTGCCACGTCAGCGCAGGAAACATAGCCCTCTCCTTCCACATCTTGTTTTCATTTCAGAGAAGTTTCCAGGGACTTGCCTAGTTAGCAGACAGACCCTACAATTTTATAACTAGTCATTTGTATGCAATCTGTCCTGTGGTGGCCTCTCCTCTCTATAAATATAAAGCCCAGAGGTAAGGTCTGAGCTTTTAGGTCAGGGGTGGGATCTGAAAACGGACACCACAATCTAAGTAGCAGTTCCAAGTGCACACGAGAAATGAAATCTTCCTTTTATTTTGGTTTATTGGTGATTTTTACCTGGCTGACTTCCAAAGAGAATTTGAGATGACTCTCAGTAAAAAACGTATATAATAAGGCCATTGAAATCGGCATAAAAAAATGAAAAGTCATAAAGAGGAGTAGGAAATAAGCACTGTTTGTCAAAAACTGAGCCACTATTGTTATAAGGATTAAGTATTAAATTTAGCTCTAAGCTTCCTGGAAGCCATGTCAAAAAGGGAATCATGATAGGCTGCCTCATTTTCCCTGAATGATAAGAGGAAAAGTTGATCAAGAGGGATGATTCAGTTTTCATGGAAATGAATTCTAATAAGAATTTTACTGGAGGATAAACTCTAGAAGCCTGTCTCTCCAGCTTGCTTCTGGAAACTCCTCTTTGAGCCCATGTATGGAAAAGGCTGTTGAATATACCTGCGAATCAGTGCGACATAGAAAAGAACTTGGCATCTGGAGGCCAAAAAATTGGGGTTCTAATCCCAAGCCATTTCACCTTAATTTCCTCATCTGTAAACTGAGCAAATCAATCCCAAAATTTTCCAAGATCTCTTCCAGCTCTGACATTTGATGATCCTGTGATGAGATCATCCAGTTTAGCTGTAAAATCCCGACAATGAGTATTGCTTAGGCCTTTGTGCTGTCTCTTGCAAAATCAGTTTCTCATTTATTGGCTCTAGCCTAGAGTCTTACTGATTACTCAATCTCAACCCTCCCCTGAACTTTATTCTTTTTCTTCTTGCAATAGCCTGGATATTTCTGTTTTCTCCTAAAATATGGTTTCTGAGAGAGACTTAGGTTACCTCTGAGCTCTGTGGAAGTCCTCTGCCATTTTATTCCAGAGTCATCGAGCAGATGTGTATTGCACATATATTCTGGACCAGGCACTCATTGTACAGTGGTGAAAGGAATTGCTGGCCTACCAGAATTTGGGAGCGGTGGGGGCGGGGAGACAATAGAGAAACACGTTACACTTGGCAGCCTCCCCAGCTGTCCCAATGAGAGGAAGCGTGTTTACTTGCTCATCAAGAGACACCATTTCCTGCAGTTCCCTTTGGTATCTGAGATAAGTCTTCTCAGAGGTTCAAGTCTGAATAAAGGTCTCACTTAAGGGGCACAATGTTATATAGCAAAATGCCAACTCTGTGGCAATCTTATAATTAGCTAGTGGCCCAGGACATATTAAAGGTCACCAGATCTTAGGTGCCATCTGTGATGTTATGCACTGGGAGTCTTGATTCTCTTCACATTCATTTTTCTTGGTTGGTCTGTAATTCCATCTTTTATTGATCAGCAAGCCATATTGTTTATTGCAAAATATATCCCTAGGGCATCTGGATGGCACAGGTGGATAAGCATCTGACTCTTGGTTTCAGCTCAGGTCATGATCTCAGGGTCCTGGGATACAGAGCCCTGTGTTGGGCTCTGCTCAGAATGGAGTCAGCTTGAGGTTTTCTCTCCCTCTCCCGCTTCTGCTCATGCTGTCTCTCTCTGTGTCTCTTTTTTTTTTTTTCTCTCTCAAATAAATAAATAAATCTTTAAAAAATATATCTCCCTACTCCCATGCTTACCACTGACTCCTAAACACCATCTTGTACCCGTGGACCGCTACAGTAGCAAGAGATCTGGTTTGCATGCTTCCACTCTAGCACCCTCTACAGTCCATTTCCCATACAGCTGCTGGAATCAAGTGAAATATGTGGACCACATTGGGTCTTTGCTGGTTAAAGCCTCCAGTGACAGACTTCCCACAATGAGAAGAAAATTCAGTTTCTTAGTCTGGCCTTCAAGCCTTGTTTGATCTCAGCCCCTTTTAGGTCTCTGACCTCATCTCCTACTACTGTGCTTCAGCTACACTACCCTTCAAGTGTGCTGAACTCCTTCCTACCTCAGCACTTTTTACTTGTTCCCTGTGCTAGTATGTTCTTTGCTCACATCCTTGCATAGCTAGTTCCCTTACTTCTTTCAGGACTGTGCTTTCAGATTTATTTACTTATTCATTCATTCATTCATTCATCTATTCATTCATCCATTCATTCACTCATTTATTTATTTATAGCACCCAGTATTATATATGAACATTGTATTTTGTTTGCTCCTCTCCTCCAATGTATACTTCATGTCTTATTCATCACTGTACAACTGGCACCTAGAACAGAGATGATCTCATAGTAGGTTCTCAATACACATTTGTCAAATCACCTAATGAATGAACACAGCACCCACGTTGTACCAGCACTATGCTAAGATTTTACTTACATGATTAAATTACATATTATTTAATAATGTTCCAAATAATCTCATAGTGAAGAACAATGAGAAGAATAGAGAGGATCTTTAATTGTTAACATCCTCAAAAGAGAGGGTATATATTTTTTCTTTTTAATAGATGTTACTTTTTAGAATAGTTTGGGATTTTTAGAAAAACTGAGAAAGTAGTACAGAGTTTCCCTATACCCTGCACCCGGTTTCCTCCATTATTAAAATCTTACATTATTTTGATACATTTGTTATAATTAATGAACTAATAGTATAATCACTAATGTACAGTTTATTTCCATTTCCTTAGTTTTTACAGAATGTCCCTTTTCTGTTCCAGGATCCTGGCCAGGTGAGCACATACATTTAGATGTCAGATCTTCTTAGGCTTCTCTTGGTCGTGGCAGTTTCTAAACAAACTTTCCTTGCTTTTGATGACCTTGAGAGTTTTGAAGAGCACTGGTCAGATGTGTTGTAGGATGCCCTACCACTGGAATGTGTTTGATGCTTTACTCTTGATAGTACTAAGTTATGGGTTATTGAGAGGAAAGCTGGTGAGATAAAGTGCCATTTTCATCATATCATATCAAATATATATGCTATTGACATGATTTATGACTACTTTGGTCACCTGGATAAGGTAGTGTGTGTTTGGATTTTTCTATTGGCAACTTGCTCTTTCTCTCCCCTTCCTTTCCATGTTATATGCTTTTTTAAAAAAGACTTATTTTTATTTATTTTAGGGGGGAGGGAGGGGCAAAGGGAGAAGAAGAGAGAGTCTCAAGCAGACTCCACGCTGAGCACAGAGCCTGTTACAGGGCTCAGTCTCATGACCCTGAGATCACGACCTGAGCAGAAACCAAGGGTCAGATGCTTAATCAGCTGTGCCACCCAGATGCCTCCATACTGTAAACTTTAAAAGGAAGTCATTGATTGCACAGCCCACACCTGAGGAGTGAGCAGAATATCTATATAAATTATTTGAAAATATCCCTGCATGGGAGATTTGATTCTTCCCCTCCATTT
This sequence comes from Vulpes vulpes, assembly GCF_048418805.1. Lineage (NCBI taxonomy): Eukaryota > Metazoa > Chordata > Mammalia > Carnivora > Canidae > Vulpes > Vulpes vulpes. The sequence goes on along the minus strand of NC_132788.1, from coordinate 72,397,476 downwards.
ATTAATGTATTTAGTCATTATATCAGTATGGACCTATGGGCATATGTTTATTTTATACTTTGAGTTACAATTTAATATGACTACTGTGTTGCTGGAATTGGTTCTTTATTGGTCATTAGGAGCTCTTACAGTTGGCTTTTATTCTTCTTTGACATACTCCAATCAATGCATTTTTATTTTTTGTTTTCTCATTTTTTGAGCACTTCCTTACCCTCTGGCCCTACAGGATGCTCCAGGCCCAACTTGTATATTTTCTGCTTCAAGGAGCCCTGATTCCCCTTACTGGAGAATGGTATTAGAAACCAAGATTTGAGCACGAGGCATGCTTGTAGGGATGTCGTTTTTCTTAGATCCTCACAGCTGACAGAGCAAAACATGTATGTATTTGTACTAACTTGCATATTTACGCATATAAATATTTCCATATGTAACTGTCTCTATGTTAAGCTAAATATTACTACATCGACCATTCTAGCTACCTTCCCTTACTTATTGGGGAGAGAGAATGTTTTTGCTTTCCCAAACCCCAGTTTTCTCCCATTTCATTGGCTTTCATTGGTTGAAATGCCTGTGGTATGGGGGAGGAGCTGGGAAAAGAGTGGGGAGGTAGGAGAGAATTGACTAATTGTATTACCAAGCAAGGTTTAGTTAGAGATGAGGCCTGGATCACTCAAACCAAGGGGGGTGGGGGAGGTGATGTGGGTGGGAGATGTTGTGATTGGCTCCTCAGCTTTGTTCCTCCCACGCCCCTGCCGTTTGTGGGTGGACCACACCTCCAGGAGGTGGTGTCAGCCAGGCATGGTAATCCCACCCCTCCACGGGGTGAGCTGTTTGCATACAGTACTAAAACATTCAATACATTCATTTCTCTGGCAACATTTATTGGTCTACAGGTGTTACCTGACCCAACTTACTGAATCAGCCAGAAAGGGAGACATATTTTATGTTTGGAGCAAAAGACTCCCTATGCTATATATGGACAAGGAAATAAATAGTCCCAGTTACTACCATGATTCTTAGAGGACCGGTTTTAGGATGAAGCCATCCCTGTGAGCAGTAGAACAGAGAAAAAGGAGAATATGGATCCTTGAGGACATTCCTGAGCCCACGAATCAACAAATCCTGACACCTGTCCTATATTGGGCCCTCTAGTTACATGCATTGGAGTTGAGGTTTCTGGTATTTTTCTCCAAAATCGTCTTACCCAAACTAGATGGTTCTTTAAGTCAGAATATCACTGGGGTGCCTGGGTGGCTCAGTGGTTGAGTGTCTGCCTTTTGGCTCAGGTCATGATCCCAGGGTTCTGGGATCAAGTCCCACATCAGGCTTCCTGCAGGGAGCCTCCTTCTCCCTCTGCCTCTGTGTCTGCCTCTCCCTAGGTTTCTCATGAATAAATAAATAAAATCTTTACCAGAAAAAAAATAAAATATCACTGCTGTCGTTGAAGAGAAAGGGGCATGATTACAGGGGCACATAGGAAATGCACATTCCACACCCTGGAGCACTCATCTTGTGCCCTTAACCTTGTCCCAGGTGGCGGGTGGTTCAGGGATATGTTCTTGGGCCAAATTAGACCCTTTCTTAGGGATGTAAAAATTGGATCAGAGACAGTTTAAGGGGAAGCTGTTTCTAGTGGCTAAAATTAAGGTATGAAATTCAGGATTGACTGCCATGTTTCTGCCCCGTGGAGGAAGCTGGTTTGAAATGAGAGTACATGAACCCAATGTGAAAAGCAACACAAAGCAACTAGGTGGTGAGGGGCGGTGGGGCGGGGATGGGAGTGGGGGTGGGGAAGGCAGGTCCTAACATTGTTCCCAAGGCCAGCTTCTGCCTTTTGCTGACTGTGCTGTTTCATCCCTATCCTAAAATCCATGAGTTTCTGTCATCACCAAGGATTTCTGACTAAATTGGGTATATGGCCCCTGGTTTTAACACCTTCACTAAGTTCGGTAAATAGTAGCCATGCTGACACTAATCCCCATACTAACAAGGAGGTTCTTTGGAAAAAAATTTGAAAACAAATCTGTTTTCCTTGGAAATACTTCTCTTCGTGTTATCTCACTGTGAGAAAATAAAAGACAACATTGTATGTTATATATATTTTACCACCATTTAAAATATTTTTTAAAAAAGGAAAATAAGAGACTTTTGGGAAGGTGGAATTCATTTTGTGTTCTTTTCCAAATCTTCCTCAGTATTTGATTTATTTCAGATTCTGAAAGTTGCCCCTAGAAAGAGGAATTTCTTAACTTGATGCCTTTAGTGGGACTCCGTGATCTTGTGTCAGCAGGGAGTGACTTTGATATATTTGAAGGTGATATTTTGATATTTGCACATGTCCCCTCCCCTTGACTTCTTTTAGCAACACAACAGACTGAAATAGTCTGGCAGAAATTCATTATGGTACAATTTAGAATCCGAGCTTTTATGTAAGAGACATGAACACATAATCCAAAATGTGACCCCTTTTCATGGGGGAGGAAACTGAGGTTCAAAGAGATAAAATGGGGATCCCTGGGTCGCGCAGCGGTTTGGCGCCTGCCTTTGGCCCAGGGCGCGATCCTGGAGACCCGGGATCGAATCCCACATCGGGCTCCTGGTGCATGGAGCCTGCTTCTCCCTCTGCCTGTGTCTCTGCCTCTCTCTCTCTCTCTGTGACTATCATAAATTTAAAAAAAAATTAAAAAAAAAACAAAGAGATAAAATGATAGTGCTGCTTATAAAGCACTTAGCATAGGACTAGCTCACGGTGGTTACTCAACAAATGGCTCACCGTTCTGAGTACTGTTATTGTCCACTGTTGTTTATTAGTTAGGAACTGAGTCATAACTAGACCTAGCTAACTAGCTGTGTGGTTTTGAATTAGTCCTCCTCAGCAAATCACAGCTTTCTCATAAGCTCAGCGATAAAATGAAATAACAGGTAAAATGTAAAATGCTGGCACAGTATGTAGCATTTGAGAAACTCGGCAATGTGAGCTGGGACTCGGATGTAGATTAGGGCAGACTTTTCTTGGATTATGGTGTGAGGAAACCAAAACTCAGCTTCCATATATGATAAATAATACACCAACCCCAGTTTTCTGATCCATAGTAAAAGCTGAAGGAGTAGATGAGGGAGAACCATTATGACTGCCTCTTGGGGAGTTGGACTATTGTTCTGGAGAGTATCAAACCTGGAATTGTGGCTCTCTGTAGCTCTGATGTCTGTTCAAGGCTAGAGAGCTATTGTTTCCCAGCTCAGAAAAGTAGAGGGTGGGCAAAGAGTTCACAGGAATTAGGAAGTGTTCTCAGGAACCCAAATGCAGAATTTTGTCCACAGACACTGCCATTTCGGGGTCTGCCTCTCTAGTTGAGCTTGAAGATGCTCTGGATTTGCCTCCTCCAAATTTTGGGAGAATTACAAGGACCTCAGTTGTCTGGCCGCCAGTCTTTTTTTTTTTTTTTTTTTTTTGTGAACCCAGCTCTGGTTTATTAGAAAAGGTGTGAACAGAGTTGCACCGACAGGAGTAGCCCCTCCCCCCCGCCAGTCTTAAAGTAAAAAGCTGTTGTGTTTGGGTATCAGATTTTACCCCATGGGGAGAATGCATTGTTAGAAATTTCATTTTAGAAGAAACACGAGAGAAGTCAGAAACACGTTGGAAATTGGCATTTTAGAAGAAACATTTAGTTTAAAAGATGTACAAAACTTCAAATCTGGTTTGCAATAAGATAGAATACTGATACCTAAAGTATGCTTTTTGCTGCTCTACCTGCCTGTTTTTGTCATGGAATTAAAATATTTAGAGAAAAATGAAGGTTTCTGATGCATTTCAAGTTAGTATTTAATAATAATGATGATGGTAACGACTAATATTTAATGATGACTTAAAATATGCCATGAAATGAGGCACCTGTGTGGCTCAGTTGGTTAAGTGTCTGCCTTTGGCTCAGGTCGCGATCCTGGGGTCCAGGGATCCAGCCGGCATTCGCTGCTCCATGGGGAATCTGCTTTTCCCTCTCCCTCTGCCCCCCTCCACTTGTACTCTTTCTCTCAAATAAATAAATAAAATCTTAAAAAAAATATATGTCATGATACTATATGAAGCACTTCCCTGTATTATTTCATTTCATTTCATTTCATTTCCCTAACAACCTAAGAGGTAGGTACTATCATTGGATAGTTGAGAACTCTTTCAGTTGCAAGAGATAAGCTTATACCACTTAGTCATAAAAGCAGATTTGGTGGCTCATAAAGCTGTAAAGTGCAAAGGAGATAAGGATTCCATCACAGGTGTATCCTGGATTTCTAGGTATCTTGCCTCCACCTTACAACTCTGCTGTCTTCTGTGTGGGCCACACCCTCGTGTGGGTGTTCTCTACGTGAGAGTTCTAACAGATCTGAGCTTGTCTTCTCCTCCTTCAGTCACTGTTAAGGCAGAAACTTCATCCAGCAAGAGTCCCAGGGCTGCCTCTGTTGACCTGACGTAGATCACGTACATATCCGATTGCTGATGTCTGTGCTTGGAGAGAGGATGATTCAGCCCTTCCAAACCTCATGGTCTGAGAACAGAAGAGGAATGGTTTCCCTAAAGGGAAATTGAGGTGCTCTTACCAAAAACTCTTAGAAATGGATGCTGGTAAGAAACACCAAAACCAAAAGCAGATGTACACTGTAATCAGTATACCCATTTTACAGATGGGGAAACTGAGGATTAGAAGTGGTTAAAGTATTTACCCAAGGTGGGGCAGGGTGCTCTATGTGCTTCAAGAATCAAATTGCTTACCATCATGCTGTACTTGGAAACAAATATTGAAATTTGAACTATTTGATTGCTCTCTAGAATCCCTCTGAAGATCCTTTGATAAAATCTCTTTTTTATCTTCAAAGATTTCTCTTTGTAAGAGAAAAATATGTTATAAAAAGTCCCTTCTAAGAAAGTTTTTATATATTTTTATATATTTATATTTTTATATATATGGAGATATATCACATATATTGGGTATAACTCTGGAAGATTATACCTTATACCAAAATGTTAACAGTGGTTATGGAATTGGAATTATGGTGTCCGCCTTTAGCTTGTCTGTATTTTAAATATTTTCTATGATGAACGTGTATTTTGTATAATTTATAAAATAAGTTAAAGTATATAAATTATAAGAATTAAAAGTCTCTTATTGCCTGAGGCCTTAGAGGATGGAAATTAGTTCGAGAGGGCATTTTTCCTCCTGTGAAGTTGGTCTTTCATGCTCTTTTTTGGTAAATGAGCTAGAAGTGTCCATTTGCAGAATATGAAATCCTCATTCTTTTCCCTTGTATGTCACCAGCCATTTATTTCAAACTAGCATTGCTTTTTCATATTTTACAATCTCACTAACATCTTAATTTGAAAAGAAGAGGGAGATGGAGAAATAGAATCTCCTGTGTGTCAGGAACAATCATGAGGGGAACAAATGAAATGAGAATTAGTCCAGGCAGCATCACAGAGTTAGAGGGAGAGGAATATATATAAATACACTTGTTCACGGTGTCAGCTAATGGTGAATGCATGGATTATGTAGGTGGAGTTGGTAAAAGTGTGCGCTGAGAGTCCTTCCCAGGAAGGCTGGGCCAGGGAGGCTAAAATCCAGTCCAGGCTCAGTTCACTGAGCTGTGAGCCCTCAGTACAGATAAACGGTTTATCTGCCCAGAGCAGGCTCCTTTTCTGCATCACTTGTGTGTGGCCCCAAATAGAGCATAATGATTAAAAACATGGGCTCTTAAGTCTAGCTCCCTGCATTTGAATCCTTGCACTGCCACTTACTAATCATAAAGCAGGTGTGTATGTCCAGTAATTTCTAAAAGCAGACACGCATACAGATAGGTACATAAACAAGATTGACAACTTCAGACATTGAGCACCTACTACGTAGTAAACCTAGACTTTATTTAGGAACACAGCCATGTTTTAAACATGATCCAGACTAAAAATATGTTATTCACAATTGAATGCGCTTATCAAATAATTGTATTATGCACTTCCCCCCCCTGCAAATTTTTGGCACTACGTTGACACTGTTCATATAATACCATGGCTTCAAGGCAAATGTCAGCTTCTCTGCCTATCTCAGAAGATTAATGATACTTGATTTAACTCCAAACCATGGGTCATTAAAAGTGATTTAACTGTTAGCACAGCCCTTAGCGTCATGTCTAGGTTTCTAAGTGAAGCCTCTACTCAGCTCCAGCAGGGAAATTTTTTGTCAGGGGACAAATGTGTTCCCAGACCTGTGGTTTGCAGGGAACTTTATGAGTGCCTTTCACTGCCAACGTGTAGTGTGGATATAATTACCCATTACCAGACTCTCCCTTCTAGAGGCTGAATCGAGGTGTTTCTGCTTCTCAACTGCCACTCTGGCCTCGTCTGCAGCCTTCTGCAGGTTCCAACAGCTATGGTTTCATCTGGTAGGATTCCACTCGGGAGGTAATCTATTCTTCCCCTAGATGAGCGGATTTGATTTCTTAAAATTCATCTTCAACCATTCCCCCCCCCCCGGCCAAATATTGCTATGTTGCTTTCCCTTTTAAAACTAATTACCAGCAACACTATTTTTGGATGATATTTTCAAGAACTGGGATTTCCTGTTAAGCTTCCACTGCCTGCCTGTATCCCAACATCAGGTTTACCTGAGTTCATTTAGCTTGTCGGTTCAGGAGAAGCCCTAGGAAGAGGTAGCAGGAGATAGAAAAAAGGGTCTGAGGAGAACCAATTACTCGCTTTAATAATTCAATGTGTTTTGCAGTAATGGGCTACAGAGTAAATAGTGCTACACATAAGTGCCGTATTTCATTATTTATACACTCCAGAAATTGAAGTTTAATTAAGTCACCCTCTTGAGACTTTTAAGCGATTAAGGAGATGCCTCGTCTCGGACAGTGTGGAGCTGGTAAAGCTGCTTCTCCCTCTGAGCCTCCTCTGAATATCATTTTTTGTTTGCACATGGAGGGCTTGCGCAAGACAATTGAGACAACGTTTTCCAAATTACAGTCAATCCCACATTGGAGCCATCATTCTTAGAATATGGCCACACTACCACTGCTAACATGAAACATTAAAACAAAAATCATTGTTAAAGATACATGCACTTATTTATTTAATTGTAGCTCAATTGCAATATAATCCAAATACCCTTTCAAAGTGTACAATACAGTGGTTTTTAGATTTATTTGCAGAGTTGTATGACCATTACCACACCGAATTTCAGTATATTTTCATTGTAAAGAGAAAGCAACCTTGTGCCCATTAAGCCATCACCCCACATTTGTTTCTCCCCCTAGTCCCTGGTAGCCACTAATCTGCTTTTTGTCTCTATGGATTTTCCTATTGTGGACTTTTCCTGTATGTGGAATCATAAAATATGTGGTCTTCTGTATTTTCACCAGGTTTGCAGTTCACTGAATTTAAGGTTCATACATGCAAAATACATCAGTGTTTCATTCCTTTAATGGACAGATGATTTTTCATTTTATGGATATGCCACCTTTTATTTAACCATATATCAGTTGATGGACATTTGGGTTAGACTCTTTGGCTATTGTGAATAATGCTGCTATGAATATTTGCTTACAAGTTTATGTGTGGACATGTGTTTTCATTTCTCTTGGGTAGATACTTAGGAGCAGAATTGCCGGGTCACATGGTAGTTCTGTGTTTAACCCGAACTGTGGAGCTTTTTTTCCAAAGTTGCTGCACCATTTTACAGTCCCACCAGCTGTGTGTGAGGGTTCTAATTTCTCCACATCCTGAGTATATTTATTTTAAGGGAAACTTTCTGTCACTGCCACGAATTCTTGGCAGTAACATAAACAGAAGGTAATCATCAAATGAGACCCTGAGAAGATGAAACAATGTTGGTCATTTCTAACTTGGCTGTTGAAAGTTCTGTATCTGAGATCTGCTGTCTTGAAACAGAGTTGAAAGGGAGGATTAGGCAACATTAGAAGGTGTTCAAGACATGTTAGCACCAAGCTGAGAGTTTCTCACTGACATTGTTGAAAAAGAACTGGGAAGGGAATAACTTTCTCACTCAGAGACTCAAAGTGATTTGATGCGGTGTCTTAATGATAATTGCAACTGACACATCACCCTCTGGAACACACAGAATTTGGAGGCACGAATGCCATATGCAAGCCCGTCTCATCCTGTTTCAGCAGTCAGTTCCATGGTTACGTCATGCAAGTAACTCGGAGGTGGGAGAGGTCATGTTTGTTATGTTTTTTGTTTTTCTTTTCTCATGGTATGTGTTTTCTAATAACTCTTGGGTAAATTTGAGAAACTGTGAAGGTTACTACATTCTTCGGATAATAGCTATTCACTCAGTACTGTCATCTCTGGGAATATACTGAAGGCCATAATGAAAAGAAGAAAAGATATCTGTTGGCTCACAATGTTTAGTACCAGACTTTTTTTTTTTTTTTTTTAATATGACAGAGCAGTTGAAAACAAGCAACAATAGGGCAATGCTGATAAGGTCTGGTATTTTCATTGGGTGTACTAGTAGATAGCCGTTACAGTGATATGGCTGTGAAGACTTAAAAAGTAACAAGAAAAATAAAAGAATTGGATGAAAAATGTGGCATATAAAGTTATAGGTACACTATTAGTACAGCTGTAAAAATATATATTCAATGGAATAAAGACCAGGATATAACATGCAAAGTAAGTTTTATAGGGCAAGATTTTTTTCCATTTACCAACATTAATATTCTAATACGTATGTTTCATATATATATATATATATATATATATATATATATATATATATATATGTTGGAGTGCAAGCATGCACGTGTGTGTGCATGCCTGAGTGGCTCAGTAAGAAGGAGAGGGAGAGAGAGAATCCCCAGCAGAGAGCCCAAGGCGGCTCCATCTTACAACTCTGAGATCATGACCTCAGCTGAAAATAAAGTCAGATAGTTAAACAACTGAGTCCTTCAGGTGTCCCTGTTTTTAATTGGAAGTGTATATTGCATATTTTATTCTGACCTTTTTCTAAAGATCGTTTGTTTATATTGCCTTAGATTGATGGCATTTAATTTTGTCTTTGATATAAACTACAATGAAAGAATTACAATCACCAGCTGAGGTAAGTTTGGGGAAGGAAGTAAGCAAAGACCATGACAGAGAATAAAAGGAAGGTGCTCCTTCATTGAGGTGGTCAGGAAATCTCATTCTGCTGTTTAAAAGAGGAGGTATCAATGCAAAGGGGAGAATATTCCAGGTGGAGGACACAGTTTTTATATAAAGGTCCAGGATGTGAGCACAGCACTGAGTGTCTCAGGTAGAAGGAAGGAAAGGTGGTGGGTGCAGAGGTCCCTATATTGAAGGGTCAAGAGGCAGGGAGCATCTTCTAAACTGGCTGAAGTCCTGGAGAATGCTGGGAGGGATTAGGCTGGGGAGGAATTCCCTGAGCAAGGAGCTAAGCTCTTCATTGAGTTAAGAGCAGTGTCAGGAAAAAGCTGTGAGATGACACCAACAAAGATAGAAGGTAGAATATTTTTCATCCACAGACTTCACTATGAAGACATGTTCCATCCCTGGGTGTGGCAGTGAGGTGGGCAAGGAGGACTCCAGCCCATCGACTGCCCTGAGGCTCCTGGGGCAGGGGAGGAGGAGCAGCCTCCATATAGGGGTCTGTCTGCAGTGGAGGTGGCGTCCTCACAAGGCATCCCCCTGTTTTCATTAAAGCAATATGTGAAGAGAATACCCTGAGGAAAAGGCTGAGCATAGAGTGGGCTTCCCTGAGGGCATGGGGGAAGAATTGGGGAGGAAAGAGAGGTGAGAGGTCAGCTCAGATCAATAGTTCTTGGCTGTAGCTGAACTATGGGTGGTTGTGGTACAAGCTTGTTAATAAGCAAACTCCAGGACCTCCCCCAAGACCCACTGATTCAGGATGTCCTGTGTGGAGGTTTTCATATTAACAAGCACCTCTAATGACTGATATGCAGCTGAGTAGGGAAGCCCTTGCACTAGATGGTATCTGGCATCTCTTCCAGCTGTGAAACTATAAGAATGATGGGGCTTTGGATCAGGGCCCCAGCAGTTAGCAACAAGGAAGAGATGGATTCGGTGAGCAAATCAAAGGCTGACTCAAGAAGAGAATATGAGAGAGGCAGAGCTAGTCAAAGATGATTGGAAACATTTTTAAGCCCTACAGTAGGACTCTTTGTTGACTGCTAAGCTATAAGTTTGTTTCTATGTGCCTTACGAAAAGGAAACGCATTGGCTTAAAAAATGGAACTGTTTGGGGGCACCTGGTGGCTCAGTTGGTTAAGGATCTGACTCTTAATTTCAGCTCAGGTCATGATCTCCGGGTTGTGAGATTGAACCCCACATTGGGCTCCATGTTGAGCTTAGCGCTGGGCATGGCGCATCCTTAAAATTTTCTCTCTCTCTCTCTCTCTCTGCCCCTCCCCTGCTCCTGCACTTGCACTTGCTCGCTCTCCCTCTCTCTCTCTCTCTCAAAAAAAAAAAAAAATTGAACTGTCCTCAGTTACGGTCAGGTGCACCTGGATCCAGGTGCTCAGGTAGTGCCAACGAAGATGTGACCTGCCACCTTTAGGCTCTGCTTTCTACTGTGCTGACTCCCATTCAGGCTCTACCAGTGTGGTGGCCAAGATGGTTATCATCAGTTCCAGCCTTAGTTGGAAGTTTCTCAAAATTCACTCCAGTCCTCTTTTATAAAGTATAAACAAAAACTTAGCCGTCAGAGCAGGGCTACAACTCCCCACTGCCCATTCCCTTCCCAAACAAGGGGTTAAGGAGTTTAAGGTTCATAGTCTGTACTTTCCTTGATCCTCGAAGGCTCTCAGGTGACATCTGAGAGGTGCTGAGTGTGCCTTTGGTAGGAGTGAGTGAAAGGTACACCCTTTCAGTGGCCTTAAACTTGATTATACATTGTGATCAACGCAAATGCTTACTACCCGAAACCTGAGATTTTTAATGTAATATGAGAGGCAGTAGGGTGGGGAAAGCAAAGGTCTCATTAAATCCCAACCACTGATACTTGAACTGCCACCAGAAGAGGCCTTTAGTTTTCTTTTTTAATACCTGTCATCAGACACCAAGAAAGATTGCACTCCCTAGCCCCTGCTTTTTAAACTGTGCAGTCCCAAATCACGGAAGCCTCTGCTAGGCTGCAGAGGAGTGCAAGTTTTCTTTAATTAAAATAATTTAAAAAAAAAAGTTGGGGGCAGCCCGGGTGGCTCAGCGGTTTAGCGCTGCCTTCGGTCCAGGGCGTGATCCTGGAGGCCAGGGATTGAGTCCCAAATCGGGCTCCCTGCATGGAGCCTGCTTCTCCCTCTGCCTGTGTCTCTGCCTCTCTCTCTCTCTGTCTCTCTGTCTGTCTCTCTCTCTCTCTCTCTCTGTGTGTGTGTCTCTCATGAGTAAATAAATAAAACCTTTAAAAAAAAAAAAGTTGTTGGGGTGCCTGAATGGCTCGGTCAGTTAAGCACCCAACTCTGGGTTTCAGCTCAGGTCATGATTTCAGGGTCATAAGATGGAGTCCCATGTCAGTGCCACTCGGCACAGAATCTACTTGAGATTCTTTCTATCCCTCTCCCTCTCCCTCCCCCTTGCTTGGTCATACACACATGCACATGTGCATTCTCTCTCTTTCTCTCAAATAAATAAAACCTTTTTAAAAAGTTGTTGTCAAATATTTTGGGCATACAAAAAGGCACAAATAATAACATAATGAATTTCTGTGTGCCTGGCACTCATCTTAAGAAATAAAAATTTAAATCCCCCAAGATAACCACCATCCTGCATTTGATGTTTATCACCCTCATGCACATTTACTACATAAGTCTGAGAACAATAGACAGTGCTATTTGGCTTTTTTTTTTTAATTTTTATTTATTTATTTATGATAGTCACAGAGAGAGAGAGAGAGAGAGAGAGAGGCACAGAGACATAGGCAGAGGGAGAAGCAGGCTCCATGCACCGGGAGCCCGACGTGGGATTTGATCCTGGGTCTCCAGGATCGCGCCCTGGGCCAAAGGCAGGCGCTAAACCGCTGCGCCACCCAGGGATCCCCTATTTGGCTTATTTTTAAGCTTCATCTAAATGCTATCATTCTTTTGCTATCTTTCTGCAGGTTGCTTTTTTCCTCTTTGACCTTATATTGATATGTGATATTCTGGTTTGTTAATTTTCACTGCTATGTAGTATTCCTCTTAAACATATTGCAAATGTTCATGATTCACCTATGTATAGACAGCAAAGTTATTTCCTTTTCTTCACTATTATAAAAGGGCTGCTGTGAGCATTCTTGAATGGGTCTTGTTCAAATGTGCAAGAATTTCTTCAGGTTATATATGTAGGCATAGAACTAGGGGGCTAGAGGGTGTATGTGCCTCTTTATTCCTGCTAGCTGTTACCAAATGGTTGTGCAAAATGTTTGGGTCAACTTACACTGTCAGTGGCTATTTTTTTTTATTTCTTTTTTTTTTTAAGGGGTGGGGGCAGAAGGAGACAGGAAGAGAGAGGATCTTAAGCAGACTCCATGCCCAGTGCAGAGATCTCACCACCTCAAGATCATGACCTGAGTCAAAATCAAGAGTCAGACACTTAACCAACTGAGCCCCCCAGGTGCCCCTCCCCAGCTATTTCTGAGCTGTTGCTCACCTCCATATCCACTCTGGAGTGTGGATTGTTTACCTTTTATATTACTCCTTAAATTGTGCCAATCTGAAAATAAAATGGAATCCCTTTACTATTTAAATTAGTATTTTCCTGATTACTAAGGTTAAAGCTTTTTGCTCATGCACAAGCCCAATAGGTGAAGCTAAACTGGGCAGGGTTATTTGGAAGGAGCAGTGGTTCATATTTAAGATCCCTGTGCTATTGCATTGATTGTTTTAGAACCTTTGGATGATACCTGTGCTCCTAAATATTGAGCATAATTTCAGGCAAACAAGTTTGTATTAGATCTCTTTTGTAGCATGTTTTGAATAATCTTTTGCCTTTAGAAAAAAAAAAAAAAAAGCCCTGCTGCCTCCAGAGCTCTGGATCCACTTGGCTCTGGTGGCCTGTGGCCTGTGGCAATCGGACTGTGATTTTAGCATCATCTATGGCACACCCTTCCCATCCTTTTACATAAGTTAATTGAGCACTGACTTTCATAGTTGATATGAAAACTGGCCCACAGAGCAGAGGAAGAGATGACATCGGAGTCCACACGGCAGGGGTCCTTCCGTTTACTGGGCATGATCCTGATCAAGCACCTTTAGTCTGTCTCCTCTGCCTGGAATGCTCCTCACCCAGAAATGCACATGACTCACCTCCCCACTTCCAAGTTGTTGTCAGATTTCACCATCTCCGTGAGGACTTTCCCAGCTTTGCACAGTATATAAGTACCTACCAGCCTATCAGCCACTCTTGTATTGCCTCCTGCTCAGGATGTATTTCCTTCATAGCCCTGATCACTGGATAACTTTCTGTGTCAGTTACTTAGTTGCAGCTACTTCCTTCTTTGTCTTTCCTCTACCACAGTTTCTGCAAGGACAAGCATCTTGGTCTGTTTTGCTCTCTTCCTGGTACGTAGAGCAGTTCTTTGCACATAGTCCTTAGTATAGATTTGTTGATTAATAAATGGTCTGAAGTTAGCAGGAAATAGCAGAGGAGAGCATTTCTGAGAAAGAAAGACACACACACACACACACACACACACACACAAGACAGCAAGACAGAATGCATGTGCCAAGACCTGGAGACAACCCAGCAGTCTACTGACCAGAAATGAAAATGGATGGAAAGTATGAGTATGTGTGACTATGGCTACGAATATGAATGGTTCTCCCCCGAGGCTGGGGGTGTTGGAGGCAGTTGCAAGAGATGTAACTAGAAGCCATGATGATCAGTTTGGACTCAATCTGGAGGGCAGCCAGGAGCCCTTACATTATTTTAATCAAAAGAATAACATTCCTATTCGCATTGTAGAAGAACATCACTCTGGTGCCAACAAGAAGAAATGATAGGGTGAGAATTAAAGGATAAGACTGGAGGCAGGTGGGCCATCTAGGGAAAAGGCACAGTGGCCGAGATGAGAAAAGCTGGTGGTCTCACCAGGTAGCAGCAGGTGGATGAAGAGAAGCAGACAACTTCGGGTGGTACTTAGGATATGTCTAGTGTCTTTCTGCGATCTGTGCGATCAGTGGAATCTGTATCTCGGCATCTGAGCTTAGTTGAGCCTCCAATAAGCTCCTCTTAAGTGAGCAAATTGGAAAGCCTTCCGATGTGCTCCACCCACATCTTCACCTCCCCTCCCAGTGAAAGAAATCTGGAGCAAGACTGCCGTGATTCAACAAAGCAGTGGCTAATGGAGCAGTGCACGGATTGGACTAGGAGGTTTTGGAACTAAGGTAGCATTCCATGTCCAAGTTTCCCCGGCCTCCAACTCTTTTGTGCAAGTAAATTAGTTTCATTTGTCTCAGGGCACCTTTTCCAGGCCAATTCCTTCCAACTTGCCTGCAAATGTCTCTCAGTGGTGTGTTTGAGGCTTGGCTGCATCTCCTTGTCTGGAACAAATCTTTTATTACGAGGAAATAGCTGGATGATGATTCTGGACTCTTGGACCTTATTCCCCTCTCAGCTGTTGACTCAGGATTTGATACCTTGGTAATTTGCAGCTTAACCTGCCTCCTTGCCTGCCTGTTTCTCATTAATATGACTTACATACTGGAAGCTGAATTTCAAACCTGCCACCTCAGCAATTTTGAGCGAGACAGTTAGGATTAACACCTGTTTCTCAAGACTCTCCAAAGATGTGATGGAGGGACATATGTTATTTTCTTTGCTCACCTCCCAGACTTGCATGATTTTCCTTTGGTGTGGTGGTCATGCATTCCACTGCAACCTAAAACCATCCAGATGATGGGGATATCATGTTGCTGGTTTCACATGGGAAAGCCACAACCCACCCTCATTTTGTTCATGTTGCATTCAAATCTAATTTGCGTGGCCCGTGTGAGTGTGAGCACCACAGCCCCAGTGTCAGCTGTTGGAAGTTTTAGCAACTTACTATTTCCAAACATGGGCCATTCAGCAGCCAGCAGGCACTCTCGACAGCTGAGTGGGGCAGAAAAAGTCTCAGACACCTATGACAGTCCAAACAGTGACTCATCCAGCTATTGCCAGGATAAATACAGGAATAAATGGTATTTTTCTCTAAGCAGGAAGAATTGTCAAAATGCTTATCACGTTATAAAATATAGCAGATTGTAGCTGTTCATGTCTTGAAATGTTCCAACCATTCACTAGCTGGGCTTTTTTTTTTTTTTAATTTTGTGAGTTTATTAATAGCCTTAAATTGTTTTTCTTCTTCCTAGGAGGCCTGGAGAACTCAGGAGTTTTCAGGCTGTGCTGCCTCCAGAGCTCTGGATCCACTTGGCTGTGGTGGCCTGTGGCAATCGGCTGGAGGAGACGCTGGTCATGCTCAAGTCAGCTGTACTCTTTAGCCACCGGAAGATCCAATTCCACATCTTCACAGAAGACTCTCTGAAGCCCGAGTTTGATAAGCAGGTGAATTTGTAGACATGGTGGCGCAGTAGTTACTGAGTGCAGACAGACTGCATTTTGGGACATGCATATCCCGTTCACTAATGTGATTCTCTAATTTTTGCTAGGTACTCAGTGTGGGACCACGAACTCTTGAGTCTGAGCCTTACTGTTCTCATATATAATGTGGGGATAGTCACACCTACCTTACAGAGCTATTGTAAGGGTTCAGTGAGATGATGAACTTGAAGCACTTGACCCCAGGGCCTAACCCCTCTGGTGTAGTTAACATTGCTCTCATTTAGGGGGCAGGTAGCTTTCTACAAATTATATGTGTTTTTTGAATGACAAGTAATAAATGTTCATTAAAATAAATTCAAATGATACAGATGTTATAGATTAAAAGGCAGGAGTCCTTGGTACCCCCAGTTCCACACAAAAAACTATCAGTTATCAATTTTGAGTTATTCCATATTTTTTTCATGTACAAGTGTGTGTTTGTGTGTGTTTATCTGTGATGTATGTATGTATGTGTGTATACATGTATATTTATAGATATAATCATATACATGAATAACACATATAATTGTATGTACCCAGATTAAAATATATTTCTTTTATAAAAGCAAGGTTATTTTCTATGTGTTGTACCGGAACTTGCTTTTCCTCCTTGAAAACCATATCATCAGCATCATTCCAGATCAGGACTCAAACATTCTTACCTCATCTTTTCTGGTGACCGTGTAATGTTTTATCATGTGCCCAGATCCTTGTTTACTTGGCTATTCTGATACTGAAGAACAGGTGATGATTTTTTACCACTGCACAAGGAGAGCTTTGGAAATACCTCTTCTCCCCAGTCTAGGTATGTGTGTGACTTTACAGACCACACTTGGCTTTGTCCTAGATGTTTTCTCTTGCAGTAAGGCCTTGAGTGCTGGTAGAGAAAGAAGCGGTTTTGTTTTGCATCTACTCACTTGGGGTCAGCAGGGCCTCCTCCTGTCACCAGCCTGGCTGCACTAATGAGAAATGCCAAAGAAGCATGTTAGGCAGAGAAAGGCTAATGACAGAAGGCTAGAAAATGTGTTATGTTTTCTAAAGAAAAATATCACCTTGACATCATCACCAAGAGAAGCCAAAGAGTCTCAAAGCTTTGAAATTGATTAGAAAATGCCTTGAAGGGCAGCCCAGTGGCTCAGCGGTTTAGCGCCGCTTTCAGCCCAGGGCCTGATCCTGGAGACCGGGGATCGAGTCCCGCGTCAGGCTTCCTGCATGGAGCCTGCTTCTCCCTCTGCCTGTGTCTCTGCCTCTCTCTCTCCCTCTCTGTGTCTCTCATGAATAAATAAATAAAATCTTAAAAAAAAAAAAAGAAAATGCCTTGAAAAAGATCGGAGTCAAAGGAAGGGGAAGGGGTTGGAACACACATGGTTTGCTGCTCTGCAGCTGTGGTGAAAAGAGATGGTGATGATAATTACCATTTATCAAGGGCTTCTGATTTATGATTTACTCCTACTTAACCCTCACCAGAAGGTAGCAATCATGTCCCTCTTTTGCAAAGAGTTTTAGTGATTTACTCATCAGGTGTTGGTTCAAGGTCACAGCTTCAGACCTCCATGAGCTTAACTCTTGTACCCAACTACCTCTCTAACTAGTAGACGGAAGACTCATCTGCAAAACTCAGCTCCCTGTGTGCTTGCTGCCAGATCTCAGGCAAGCCTTGTGGCATTTTAGAGCTTCAGCTTCCCTGTCCGTAACCTGAAGCTATCAGCATTGATAAAAGAGCTAAGGTGTCTAGAATCAGGATAGGTTAGGTCAGGCTGCCATAACACATCCCGAAAAGCTCAGAGACTTTCCATGTTCCTGCTGTTTTTCTCACACAGGCGCTTAGGTCTGGGACAAAGATGACAGAGATTGTTTGTGCCTTTTTTTTTTTTTTAGTTTGTTTATTTATTTAGGTAATTTCTACACCCACAGTAGGGTTCAAACTCACGACCCTGAGGTCAAGAGTCACATGCTCTTTTGACTAAGCCATCCAGGCGCCCCACGACTATTCACGCTTTGAGTTGCACCTGCTGGAACACTTGGCCTCTAAGTTCTTGGGATGCCATGCAGGAAAGATAGAGACAAGTGGATCACGACTGAACCTTTTGCTCCCCCAGCTTGGCAGTGACACGAGTCTTTTCCACTCATATTGAACTGTCCAGAAAGAGTCACAAGGCTCAACAGTAAGGGGCTGAGAAGTGCTTAGTGTGCAAGAAGGGAGGAAAGTGGGCTGTGGGAAAACTCTAGGAATGTCTTGCACAGTATCCATCTAACAAGTATTTGTTGAGTACCTACTGTGTGCTAGAGGCTGGAACATGAGGATAGAGTAGAACAAAATAGATTTGAACTTGAAGAAGGCAAGGGGAAGGAAGATGTGTGTAACTATGTGTATGGGCCAGATTATATTTCCCAAAGAAGCTCCCAGTGGCCCCACCTTCTGTTATTTGCACCCTAGGATGCTCTCCTCTTTCACCGTCCCAAGGTTTGGTCTGTGTGACTGGCAGCATAGGGAAGATGCCATGCTCTGTCACTTCTGAGATTACATTTCAAAAGGCACCCTGCTTTCTATCTTGGTTGCAATCACTTTCTCTCCTGAGTCACTTGGTATGGGGTCAGCCACTTTCATGTCAGAGCAGCCCTTGTCCAGGCCTACATGGTGAGGAATCAGGGCTTCTTGTGACACTCATGTGAGTGAGCTTGGAGACAGAACGTCCCACTGCATCAAGCCTTCGGATGACTGTAGCCCCAGCCAGGAGTTGGACTATACCCTCATGAGGGGCCCTGAGCCAGAACAACCCAGCTTACAGATTTTTGACTCTGAGAAACTGCATGAGAGAATATATTTTCGTGGTTTTTGAGCCACTAAATTTTGTTATAAGGTAATAGCTAATATATATGCGTCCATATGCATCATATGTATATATATGAAAAATAGAGTATGCTACATGTAATGTTTGTGTGACATTTAAGGCTTGGACATAGAAAGAATCTAGCGTCTGCCTGGCTTTCTTGGGATGCCTGCCCCAGGAACCTGGCCGACATGTGGTGAGAGAGCCCAAACTAGCCCATATGGAGAGATCATGTGGAGAGGCCCACTCAGAGAGGAGCTGAAATCCCCAGCCCATTGCTGGCCTCAGTTGCCAGACACATGAATGGACTAGCATTCAGATGATTCCAGCCTCCAGTCTTCAGAGCTTCTAGCCGAGGCCCCAGATATGTAGCAGTGTAAGACGCCCCTTCTGTACCTCATCCGAATTCCTGATCCATGGAATCTGTGAACATAACAGATAGTCATTTTATACTACTAAGTGTGGAGATAATTCACTATGAGCCATGGTAATGGGCATATTATAAATTAGGAACTAAATTGTATGGGAAAATCATTGAATTTGAAAAATAATTTGAATTGCTCTGACGACTTTATCCTTGTGATGGCTCCTTTCCTCAGGTCTTTGTTAGACCAGTGAAGCTCAACTAACAAAGGAAATTGAAATAGGGTATTAAAAGACAGGCAGGGATCATGGTGCCAGTTTAGATATACAATCTTGACTCTTATGGAAGTCACAGAACTTTTCTCAGTCTCAGTTGTTTCATCTGCATGGAAGGGCAAATGATCCTTGCTCTGTTATTGCAGAGCATACTTGTGAGGCTGAATCAGATGATCTGTTTATTCTTTCGTTCCCACAAAGATTCTTTGGAACATCTCCTGAACCTTGCTAGCCCTAAGTAGTAGGGCTTTGTGGGCAGTTGGTTTGTGTGTAGCCACAGGAGATGCTGGTATGGAGGGGCAGCATCTGCCACCCTTCACAAGGGTCTCATTTCCAACCCTGAGGCATTGTGGGAGTATCCAGTTTCTTGTGATAACTTCCTGTAAAGCTCAGGGCAGTGTGTCTGAGGGTAAAAACAAAACAAAGTGCCGGTTGACATTATGATTCCTCTGGAAGCTGCTTTAGGGGTGAATTCTATTATGTATAAGCTGAATGTTTTTTAAAATTTCTAAGCTGTATAAGTACAATAAGTCTAGTGGTACTTACCAGGTATAATGTAGATACTTAATACTTTGGCGTTTCATTTATTTTTGTCATCTCTCAATATAGAAACTGAAAATGCCAGCTGGTTGATTTCCTAGCCTTTCCAGGCAGCTCGGGAATCAGACATGTGTTTTAGGTTTGGCTCATCTGTCAGGAAAAAGTGGGACACAGAAGGGGGGATAACCACCAATCCATTCTGGTGATAGGTGGTGCCAGTGGGATGGAAACGTGCTGTGTGTGCGTGTGTGTGTGTCTCTAACACAGGAAGAGGTGTCAACAGGAACTTCCAGTGGCTGGAGTTGGTATATATTCAGATACTTGTACTGAAACAAATGTAAATGGACTGAACATTCCAGTTGAAAGACATAGATTGGCAAAGGTAAATAAACCCTTCTAGAAGATAGGATACTAAAGATCGCAGAGTCAAGGAAACCCACAGACCATGGGACCTTCCCATTCTCCTTCTGGGGCCGATTTTGGACTATTGTGCTCAGTTTTACTGAGTATTTTTCCCTAGTGTCCATGGGCTTGGTCAATATTGTCACACTGAGTGTTTATGACCAGTGTTAGTTCTAACGTGTCAGGACAGTTGTGCCGGGTTTTGTGCCTGGTGTGGGTTCTAATTGGTCAGTGCCCTTCATAAATCAGTTATCAAATACTTTCTCACTCCTCTTCTTCCTCACTCTGAGATTTCTCTCTCATATATCCATCTCTAAACTTCAAATTTAAAGCATTATCAATGGTATGTTTCTTCAAACATTTTTATGTGACCATATAAGCAACATGTGTACTTTGTAAAAAAAAATCATAAAATTATAAATAAAAAAATCAACCATCCTACTGGTCAGGAAAAGCAATTTTAACCTATTTACTTACATTTATTTTTTTATATATCAACATCCAAAATGGCATCATATTCTATATTTCCTCTCACGTCACTGAGTCTTACATTACTGAGTTTCTTCTGAATCTGGGGTTGTCTAACTTTTCTCTGTAAAAGACCAGACAAAAGTTTTTTTAAGCTTTGCAGGCTGTGTGGTCTTGTAGCTACTCAAGTCTGATAATCAGTGTAAAAGCAGCCATAGAAATATGTAAACATACTTAGGTGTGATAGTGTTCCAATAAAGCTTTTATTTATGGACTCTAAAATTCAAATCTCATGTGATTTTCACATGTCACAGAATATTACTCTTGTTTTTACTTTTTTAAGCTATTTATAAGTGTCTAATCATTCTTGGCTTGTGTGCTTTTTGTAGCAGGATGGATTTGGTGTTTGCACTTCCAGTGGCTTGCTAACCCTTATTGTACTGTGTTGTTACTAGTAGCTGCATGATATTCTGTTATGTAGACATACCCCAGAGCTTTTTAGCCAAATTGTTATTTAGGTTATTTCCAGCTTTGCACTGTTACAGATAGCGTTATGATAATATTGTTATAAATATGAATGCACTTTAAAATTTTTCCTTAGAAAATTCTTAGAAGTAGGGCATCCCCGGTGGCTCAGCGGTTCAGTGCTGCCTTCACCCCGGGCATGATCCTGGACACCTGGGATCGAGTCCCACATCGGGCTCCTGCATGGAGCCTGCTTCTCCCTCTGCCTGTGTCTCTGCTTCTCTCTCTCTCTCTCTCTCTCTCTCTGTGTGTCTCATGAATAAATAAATAGACCTTTAAAAAAAAGAAAATTCTTAGAACTATTGAGTCAATGGGGAAGCATTAACTCAAAAAATTAAGAAGATACACAGATGGCAGATAATCATACGAAAGAATACTCAACATCATATCATTGGGGAACTGCAAAGGAAAACAATGAGATACCATTGCACACTTATTAGAATGGCTAAATCTGCAACATTGACAACACAAAATGATGCTAAGGATGTGCAGCAACAGAAACTCTCCTTCATTGCTGGTGGGGATGCAAGATGGTACTACTACTTTGGAAAACAATTTGACACTTTCTTAGAAAGCTAAATGTAGACTATACAGTCCAGCAATCACACTCTGCGATTTACCTTGATGAACTGAAAAATTGTCTAAAAACCTGCACTACTACTTTGGAAAACAATTTGACACTTTCTTAGAAAGCTAAATGTAGACTATACAGTCCAGCAATCACACTCTGCGATTTACCTTGATGAACTGAAAAATTGTCTAAAAACCTGCACGTGAATGTTTACAGCAGCTTTATTTATAATCACCCAATCTGGAAGCAACCAAGATACCCTTCTGCAGGTAAATGCATAAACAAATCATTGTATATCCATACAAGGGAGGAGCCTTAAGTGAATTTTGTATAAGAAGGCCAATCTGAACAGGATATACACTGTATGATTCCTATTATATCACATTCTGGAAAAGACAAAATTAAGAGAAAAATAATTAGTGGTTGTAGGAATTCAGTGGGACGGAAGGTGGAAGGGGTAAATAGGTGGAAAAGAGGAGATTTTTAGGGTGCTGAAACTATTCTGTAATGGTGGATACCCAATATTATGCATTTGTCAAAGCCTATAGAATGTAC
This sequence comes from Vulpes vulpes, assembly GCF_048418805.1. NCBI lineage: Eukaryota > Metazoa > Chordata > Mammalia > Carnivora > Canidae > Vulpes > Vulpes vulpes. Next base: position 72,375,365 of record NC_132788.1, on the reverse strand, counting down.
AACACAAAGAGGGAACCCTAAGGTAAGCTATGGACTCTACTTACTAACATAATGGATATTGGTTCATCAGTTGTAAGAAATACACGACACTACTGGAAGATGTAGGTAATGGGGAAAGTGTGGGGATGGGGGAAGAGGGGGATGGTAGATGGAATTCTGTGCTTCCTTTTCAGTTTTCCCGTAAACATAAAAGTCCTCTAAAAAATAAAGCCCATTAAATAGTTTTGTTATGATATTAACATATGCAAAGAAAATAGTAATATATACTTACTGTGAAAGTTCTAAAGAACACAGAAATATAAACTTAAAAAATGAAACCACCACCTCCACAGGTGCCCACTTTTAACAGTTTAGTGTCTATCTGTCTAGATTTTTCTCTTCGTATAAAATACACATGCATATATTTTCCCTTTAAGACAGAAACATAAATTTTTTTTGCAGTTTGCTTTTTCTAAAGTCTATATATAATAAACATTTTTCCTTGTCAGCACATATAGAACTACTTTAATTGTTACAATAGTCTATTGTATAGTTCTATCATAATTTTCCCAATTCCCAATTATAGGGCATTTAGTTTGTTCTCATGGTTTTTTTTGTTGTTTTTGTTTTGTTTGTTTGTTTTTATTACAAACTAGCCTGTGTTGAAAGTCCTGTACCTTTATCTTTTAGGATTGGTTGTTCCCAATTTCCAAATTGTCCTCTTGGAAGTTTATTCAAATTTATATTCCCCTTGTGGTGTTTATGTACCAGTCTCCTAACATCCTTGACAACTCTGGATGTTATTTTTTTTTCTTTAATGCTAGCTATGGTCTTTCATCCATTGAGCATTAATCATTGTGGTGAAGTTGGGTAAGTTATCTGAATAATTTCCACTTGAACATCCAGAAGCTTCAGGTGTTTTCCATATTTCTGGGGCCTATTCACCCTCCCCTTGTCTTCCTTGTTTTTCAGTTACGACAGTGGCCTGACTCATATACAAAGAAATTTGAGCACAGAATCTACCCCATCACGTTTTCAGTTGGAAACCCTCAGGAATGGAAGAAATTATTCAAACCGTGTGCTGCTCAGAGACTCTTTCTTCCGGTAGGAACAAGGGCTTTTAATCAAATGATGCTTGTGAGATAATTACTCTTGGAAACATGGTGGAATTAACTGCTGTGTGTTTAGAGACATTTTACTTAGAGCTGAAATGTATTTCTCTTGGATTCTGTAATTGATTCTCTTAATTTTGGGGTATAGAGGGTTCCTGTGTTCAAGCAGTTGTCTTTCTCAAAGATTAAGGAACTGAGAGCATCCAATGCATGTGTTGGAGTATGGGTCTTTGTGACTTTGGTTCCACCTTAATAGCTTCGTGAACCTCTATTAAGTCCCCCATCTTCACTAGGCCTCATGTTCCTCAACAGGTTTTGCACATAGTTGGCCCTCAATAAATGTTAGCTTTGATAACTGTTACTTCTCTTAAAACAATGATTGCCAGATGTAGCCATGCTAGGGAATAATTCAAAAAAGGTCCAGAGTTTTTGGTTCAGCCTGTTGGTTTTTAATTTTTGGATTAAATATTTTTTGTTCCTTTTTAAAAATCCTAAATAGAAAAATCACTGAAGATGTATCAAACTCCCTTGGAGTTTGAGCCTGACAGGGCACTGAACAGGCAATTGGAAGTATGATCTGTGCTGAAGTCTCATGGATATATGTAACCTGGGGTTTCACACTGGTCGGTGAGAGGTCATAGAACATTCTTTGGGGCATGGCATTTATGGTGAGGCATGACCAGCATAAAAAGCAGGAATCACTGAGTGACAAGGGCCTGGCTGGTAATGAGAGAGAAGAGGGTACCAAGCAGATGGAATAATATATTCAAAGGCCCCAAGTTGGGAAAGGAGCATGGTAAGGAAAATAAAAGAAGGTAGAGTCACCAGAAAATAGGGTGACATGCGATTGAAGAGGTCAGCAGGGTTGTTTAGTCTTGTGTTAAGGGCATTGAGAAGCCATTGACTTATTTCTAACATGTAAATGGGATGATCTGGCTTGTGTCTTAAAGAGGACACACTAGTTCATTGCAGTGGAATCGCTAGGCCAGTTACTGCTGATTTGGGCATGCTGGGTACCTTCAAGATGGATTCAGAACCTGCCTGACAAATAGAATTTACCATTGGCTTGTTGTAAGAGTTGCAGGGGAGGGAGGTGAAAAGGATTTCACCCAGGTCTCTGAGCTGAACAACTATTAAGGCTGATCTGTTTGAAATTGCCAATATTCAGCTTTTTATGAGCTACAAAAAAAGGCAGTTTGTTCCGGTTCATCCTACTAAATGGATGGTGATCTTTGGAGAGATGGAAAAGACAGGAGGTTAACCAGTTTTCATGGGTGTGATGTGTTTAATTTGGGTCATATTTTGGTTTTGAGGTGCTCAGGAGATGGCCATGTAGAAAAGTCTTACCATCTGTTGGTTTGAAACTCTATACAGCAAGCGGCCTTTTTAGCATTTCCTACCCAGAACCTGTGAGAAGAACGAGGCCTGGCTATACTCTGGGTGCCTATTTGCACATGCTTACTCACTCATTAAATGACCTGTTTGTCACACGCCACAGACCTTCATGTGAGATGGGATTAATTGCATAAAAGTGTGGGTAAGGAAAGACTACCTCAGACTGGACCTAAAATCTGTAGGTTGATGATATAAAAATGAATTACTATTTCAGAAGATGAGAAAAAATGTCAGGTTTCTTCTTATCTCTGTTTTAGGGGAGAAAATGTACTCAAAAACCAAGGTTACTATTGGAAGATTGTCTTTCCAAACTATCCAAAAAATACAAGCAACCCAGTGAAACCACATTTGAATTTCCCCTGACCTTGTATGGTGACTTTATTGCCACTATTAAAAAAACAAACCTACCACATGATGATTTTCATTCATTCCCAGCTAAGTAAGTATTGCATTTTGAATGACAAATGAGTGCTGGCATTCCTTATCTGCTTTTGATAATGGAAACTAGCCCTCCTTAAAAATAATAAAGAGAGATTGTGGTTGACAGGACATTTACCTTCTCCAGGTTGTACATCATAACAGCAGATTATGAACATAGCATTTTTGGGCATCAGTAGAATGTATTGATCCTCAGGGTAATTTGAAATAAAGTCTAGGTGATATTTTCCTTGAAATTCATCTCTGTAAAACCAAATCAAATGTACTGCTGAGGCAACAGAGAGAAGATGGAGATCCCAAAATGCAAACATTCTAGCAAGCAGTAGGTCAATCAACTGAGAACCACAATCACCCATATTCCAAGGGGGTATAATCTACCCTAAGCCTGTAGAAAAAAAAAAAAAACAACAACCTTCTCACATAAGATTTTACTATCAGAATAAGATCAGAGAACAGGTCTGCAGCTCAAGCTTATTAGATTCACAAGTGCAATTAGTAGAACTCAGATCCCCCCAATTCATGATTTATGAAGTCCTGGAAACAGTGGACATTTAATTTTCTATTTCTTTGAATAATAGTCCTAAGAGCAAGACCATTATTAGTGCAAAGTAAACTGCAGATGGCTTCTACTAGTAAGCTCTCAAAGATGCATACTGTTCTCGGGTAACTCAGAAGCTTAAAGTATTTAAAACAATCTGCCAATTATAAATAAATTATATCTGTTCATTAAAATTTATTTAGAGTACTTTTCCCTTTTTCTTTAGTAATAGCTGTAAAACTTTCACTATTGTAAAAATAATTGAGTGTCATGAATTCAGATCACCTCTCTCCCATTTAATTGGAATCGGTGAGATTTTCTGATGGATCTGTACATTTTGTTACACACTCTGCCTCCTTGCTTCCAAGATTTCATTTATTTATTTGAGAAAGAGAGACAGAGAGAGAGAAAGAGAGAGAGAGCATGAGCAGGTGGGAGGAGCAGGAGAGAGAGAAGCAAGACACTCTGCTGAGCAGGGAGCCAGATGCAGATGCAGAGGCGTGGATGCAGGGCCAATGTGGGGCCAATCCCAGGACCCTGATCATGACCTGAGCCAAAGTCGGATGCTTAACCGACTGAGCCACCCAGGTGCCCCTGCCTCTTCTATTCCAAAAACCACTAATTATGGTCTTCTGGGGATCCTAGATATACTCCAAACATTACAGAGACACTGAATTGCAGAATCTTCAGAGACTTTATTGACAAGTGGCACCCAGTATGGAAATATACATTAGACTAAGGTGCTATGTAGGTCTAACCCAGGGAAAAAAGGCCTTTTTAATCCAGGTTTTAATAAATTCCAAGATTATAGTAATGTTTGATGTCTTTCCTGCTTCTACACTTGCCATAGGCATTCATCTCAGAGGAAGGAGTTAGAGAAGAATTTTGGCATGAGACATAAGATAAAATTGCTTACAGCCTTGACCTATAAATTCTTCCTGAATTCTCTGGATATTTCTATATTTCTAATAAACTCAACCCATCCTTTAATATTTCAAAGGAATATCATGCCAAATAAATAAAAATCTTAGATTACCTAGATTTGCTACATCATATCAAGAATAACAATATATAGGGGCACCTGCTTGGCACAGTTGGTTAAGCATCCAGCTTTTGGTTTTGGTCCAGGTCATGATCTCAGGGTCGTGGGATTGAGCCCTGGCATCAGACTCTGTGCTCAGCACAGAGTCTGCTTGGGACTATCTCTCCCTCTCTCTCTGCCCCTCCCCTCTTCAAATAAATAAAATAAATCTTTAAAAAATAGAGTAACAATATATCATCTTCCCTTTCCACTTATAGTTTGTTAAGGAGGTTTGTAACTAGTTCCAATATTTGGAAAATTATATCCTTACAAGTGATATTCTAATGAGTCAGCTGTAGGCTATTCATTAAGGCTACTCAAAAGGTTACCTGACTTATAAGAACTTCCTATAATTAAAGTCAGACTTCTGTACTATTATTAGTATTATAAGTAAGCATTAGCAGTCAACATTGAGTTTTCCTTGGAACCAACCCTTTGGATGTCAACAAATATTGACAAATATGTGGGAACATGTTAAAAATCTATTAGAATCACCATAAATGATGTCTGTATAGTTCATTAAGCATCAAGAGACCATAAATTATTGGGATGAGATAAGCTATCAAAAAGGTCACATAAAAATGATGCTAGATGCCTATTTCATTGAACAAACAAGCTTTCCACAATCCTTATCATTAGCTCATACACTACTAAAGGTTTGACATTCAGGATATTAGTTACAACTCTTAGTTACATGTAAAAAACTCAACTTCAACTAGCTAAGGAAAGAAGGAAATTTTTTGGCTTATCTTACCATGAAGTTCAGATGATCCCAAGTGTAGGGCTGATCCAGGGGCTCCCATGATGTCACCCAGGCTCTGTGTGTCTCTTCCTCAGTTCCTTGCAAAGCTCACTCCAGGAGTATAATGACTGCTTGAAGCCCCCTGACATCCAAATTCTAAAGGCTTAGCTTAGAAAAAAGAGCAAGAAGGGTGGCTACTTCCAAAATGGTGGCAGAAGAGCTCTGTGGAAATGTTCCCCAGTGAGACGGGCATAACTGGTGAAAATTGTTTTTTTTTTAATTTTATTTATTTGTTTGATTTAGAGAGAGAGGGAGAGAGAGAGAGAGAACAAGAGTGGGGGAGGAGCAGAGGGGGAGGGAAAAGGAGAGGGAAAGAATCTCAAGCAGACTCCACACTGAGCTTGAGCCTGACATAGGACTCAATCTCACAACCCTGAGATCATGACCTGAGCTGAAACCAAGAGTTGAATGCTTAACCAGCTGAGCCACCCAGGTGCCTCTGGCAAAAATTATTCTTAAAGCAACTATCTAGAATCTTTGGGTATTGTGCTAAGGGTCTAAGCAAATGAGGAAACAGAGTATTCAGGAAAATCTACTGATGTAACAAGTCCAGGCTTGTTCTGCTCACTGCATGACAGGCCCACGGGTCTAGATGTCAGGGTAAGGAAAGTAACTTTACCAGCAAGCCAAGGAGATACAGACTGTTCTGCTAAACAACTGTCTCCCCTAGGCATGAAATTCAAGCTTCTTTTATGTTAGCAAGGGTAGGGGGGGTGGTGAGGAGGTTGCAGTCAGGAGGTAACTGATGTCTGTAGATATCTAAGGAAGGTCATAAAACTTCTTTGTCCTTGGTCAGTTGATCTTTGTGTGCAAATTTGGTCATGTCATTCCTGTAAATGGTAAGCATAGCATAGTCATTTCTGTATGTGCTTCCTTATGTCCTTGGGTGAGGTAGGTTTTGGGAAGAAAGAAGTTTCTGCGAATCTTACCTGTAAGCAAAATTTCTTTCATGATTAACATATCTACGTAAGTGCAGGACTAAGGCAGAAGTTTCCAAGCTATAGGTCACAGCAGCAAAGGGAATAGAAGTGATATGGAGTCAAGCATGCTGGTTTTTTTCCCCTGTTACACTAAAACTTGTTAAGAAAGAGGGAGAATCCGTGACATTTGAACTATGACCTAATCCCTCCATCTCCCCTTCCAACTCAGTATGATGGAAAGTCAACTATAGACAATTCAATCAGGAATACAAGGATCCTTTTCTCCCCAGCCCCCAGTAGACAGATATGGTATTGCCTTAGGAGGCGCAAGTCATCAGCAGTTCTCATCTCTACCAGCTATGAATCATGGAGTTTAAGTTCCAGGCAAATGTGGCCAATGTTCTGGGGCTTCCTTAATTAATTAATTAAGAGTAAGCTAACAGCTTCATGAGAGCAACAAACTAAAATATAGGCCAGTTAGTTTATAAGAGAAGCAGGGAAAGAGACAGATAGAAAGTGCCCTCTTGTTGGCAGAACAATGTTCAAAGACTGGCCTCAGAAACTATCCCTGCAAATGAGCCTAAATTTAATTGTATCAAAAGGAGGAGCAATTTGAGCCTCAAAGACAATCGAACAATCAGCTGGCAATTAGTGGAGGCTAATAGCTGGGTATAATACCAACAGTCAGTTTAACAGAAAGATTAGAGAAAGGGTCAGTCAAAGATAGGTGATAAACCACTGTCATTTCAGGGTTACTGTGTGCATGCCTAAGGCTGCACCCACCCACTGAGGAACATCATAGGGTGCATGCAGTGGGTGAAATGGACTTCACTAAAATAGTCCAGGCAAGATGCTAAACAAATAAATAAGTAAACAACATCTATAAGCCCTGTAGGTTGGAGGTGCTAAAATATATTACCTAACATATCTTAAATTATATTAGCATAACATATTAGCATGCTAAATGTATTATCCAAATTTTTTTCAGCAAAAAATATGATGCATTCAAAGAAATAGGAAAGTATGACTCATTCACAGGAAAAAATGCAAGCAATAGAAAATGCCTATGATAGGACACAGATGTCAGATTTAATAGAAAAAGACTTCACCCTTTTGGGGGCCAGGCCTCACCCTGCTCACTTGCTGGGGTCTCATCCCTGAGGGACACAGTACAGCCCTCAGGCTTTGCTGGTATGGGCTCAGGACCTGTGGGCACCCGTAGGGTCTGACTAGGAGCGTATGGGCACCATCACCACCATATAGGCCCCCAGCCATCCCCAGCTGTCAGTAATTAAAAGCAATCTAATACACACACACACCAAAAAAAAAAAACAAAAAACAAAAAACAGAAAAAGACTTTAAAGCAGCCATTATAAACATGTTCAAGCAATAAAAAGGAACCATGCTTAAAGGAGTAAAGTAAGTTATGATGACAGTGTTTCATGAAATAAGAATATAAATAAAGACATGAAAATTACTTTTTTAAAGAGCTGAATGGAAATTCTGGAGTTAAAAGGTACAATGATTGAAATGAAAAGGCATTAAAGGAGCTCACAGCAGATTTGAAATTTAAGTAGAAAGAATTGGTAAATTTGAAGGTAAATCAATAAAATTCATGCAGTCCAAGGGATAGAGAAAAATAATAAAATTGAACAGAAACTAAGAGAAATGAGCAACACATCAAGTACACCTGCATATGCAATACAGGAGCCCTAGAAGGAGAGGAGAGAGAGAGAAAGGAATAGGAAAAAAACTATTTGAAGAAATAATGGTTGAAAAGTTGCAAACTTGGGTTACATGGGTGGCAGAGAGGTTGAGTGTCAGACTCTTGGTTTCAGCTCAGGTCATGATCTCAGGGTGAATCATGAGATCAAGCCCCACGTACAGCTCTGCATTCAGTGCAGAGTCTGCTTAGGGTTTTCTTTCCCTTTGCCCTTCCCTCAGTCTCTAAAATAAATAAACCTTATTTTAAAAAAAGAGAAAATTTGCAAATTTGATGAAAAACAATATATACATAAAAGTTAAAAGAACTCTAAGTAAGATAAATTCAAAGAGATCCACACACAGATAAATCATAATTTAAAAACCTGAAGACCGAGTGCCTGGGTGGCTCAGTCAGTTAAGCATCTGCCTTCAGCTCAGGTTATAATAATCCCAGGGTCCTGGGATTGAGTCCCTCATCAGGCTCCCTTCTCCATGGAGATCCTGCTTCTCCCTCTCCCTATCACTCCTCCTGCTTGCACCCTCTCTTTCTCTCTGTGTGTCAGATAAATAGATAAAATCTTTTTTTAAAAATCCTGAAAGACAAAGTCTTAAAAGCAGCAAGAGAAAAACAACTTGTTACATACATCCTTGTTACTTACATCCATTAAGATTAACAGCATATTTTTCATTAGAAATTGTGAAGGCCAGAAGGCCATGGCATGATATATTTAAAGCACCAAAAAGTGGGGGTGGGGGAAGCTATCAACTAAAAATCTTGTATCTAGCAAAACTATTTTAAAAATGAAGGTGGAGGGGATCCCTGGGTGGCTCAGTGGTTTGTTGCCTGCCTTCAGCCCAGGGTGTTATCCTGGAGTCCCGCGATCGAGTCCCACATTGGGCTCCCTGCATGGAGCCTGCTTCTCCCTCTGCCTGTGTCTCTGCCTCTCTCTCTCTGTGTCTCTCATGAATAAGTAAATAGAATCTTAAAAAACGGAAGGTGGAATACACATTGCACCTAGCAGTCCTGCAGATCTGTCTCTTGCTTTAACAGTGTTTGGACGGAACAGACACAGGGTTGCCCCTTCTACCAACTTCCAACCACCCTCCATCCTTTTTTCTAGTCACAACCTCAGAGCCATCTTCTCTGCCACCCCCTGCCTCTGGAACCAGCCAACACCCTATTTTGAGCTTAGCTCCTTATTACCAATCGACCATGAGCTCCCAGATTTGCCAGAATTATTCCACAGAGGTAGTGGCTGCCATCAGCTGCCTGGTCTGCATGCATCTGCTGGCCTCCTACACCTACTTACCTCTCTCTGGGCTTCTTTTTCCACTGTGAAGATGTGGCTCTGGAGGCTATGGGCCACATCTTCCAAAGTTGGCTAAGGAGAAACAAGGGTACTGGGCATCTCTTAATGATGCAAAACCAGTGTGGCAGCTGTGCCCTCCTCCAGGACATGCAGAAGCCATCCCAAGACGGATGGCGTAAAACCCTGGATGCCATGGGATTGCCCCTGGATCTCTGTGACTTCCCGGAGAACCACTTCCTAGTTGAGGTGAAGTTCATCAAGAGGATGAGAAACCACCTAACTTCCCCAGGTTGGCCCCCCAGGCTGGCGTGGGCAAGTATCTATTCAAAAGCCTCACCCTCAAGCATGACTAAGAGCCTCTGAAGCCCAGCTGCCTTTGAGGAGGCCCTGCTGGTATCCCCCTGGTGCCAGGGCTTATGCCTAAGCCTCTTACTACAGCGAGTAGGCAGCTTTTTAACTACCCTGGAGCCCTCTCCCATGGACCGAGTGGAAACAATAAAGCTTTCTGTAGGAGAAAAAAGGGGGAATGAGAGAAATCAAGTTATTCCCAGGAAAAGAAAACTGAAATAATTCGTTGCTAGCAGAACTGCCTTACAGACAATACTAAAGGAAGTTTTTTAGGCCAAAAGCAAATGACTCCAGATAATTCAAAATCACATTTTAAAAAAAGAGCATGAATAAAGGCAATTACATAGAAAGAATTTTATGAATATTTCATTTTTTAAGAGATTTTATTAATTAATTTATAGAGCACAAGCTTGGGGAGGGAGAAAGAATCTCAGGCAGATTCCACACTAAGCATGGAGTCTGATGAGGGGCTTAGTTCCACAACCCTGATATCACAACCTGAGCTGAAATCAAGAATTGGATACTCAACTGACTGAGCTACCCTGGTGCACCTTAAGATTTTATTTTTAAGTAATCCCTACATTCAGCATGGGGCTTGAACTCACAACACTAAGTCCCATGCTCTACTGACTGAACCAGCTAAGCGCTCCTGTAATGAATATTTCTTATCCTTTACTTTCTTAATTGATTTTAAAAACAACTATATAAGACAATATGTATATAAGTATGTTGTTGGCACTATAACAGAAATGTAATATATTTAACATTAATAGCACAAAGGAGGGTGGAGTGGAGGAAAGTTGTGTGGGATAAGAGAATGATACTGGGGGCACTTGGGTGGCTCAGTGATTGAGTGGCACCAGGGGGATACCAGCAGGGCCTCCTCAAAGGCAGCTGGGCTTCAGAGGCTCTTAGTCATGCTTGAGGGTGAGGCTTTTGAATAGATACTTGCCCACGCCAGCCTGGGGGGCCAACCTGGGGAAGTTAGGTGGTTTCTCATCCTCTTGATGAACTTCACCTCAACTAGGAAGTGGTTCTCCAGCTGAAAGTTGTGTGGGATAAGAGAATGATACTGGGGGCACTTGGGTGGCTCAGGTTGTGATCCTGGAGTCCTGGGATTGAGTTCTGCATAAGGCTTCCTGCAGGAGCCTGCTTCTCCCTCTGCCTTTGTCTCTGCCTCTCTCTGTGTGTATCTCTCATGAATAAATAAATAAAATCCTTTAAAAAATAAGTTTTAAAAATTAAAAAGAAAAGAAAATGATACTGGATAGTAACTTAAATCCACAGGAACAAATGAAGGAAATCAGAAATGGTAGAAGGTTAATATGACAAACTCCATAAATATATCCTTGCTCTCCTTAATTTCTCAGCTTCTTTAAAAGACAATTGCATGAAGTAGCAATTATAACAATACATTACTGGGTTTGTAACATGTATAGATGTAATATATACAACAGTGACATCACAAAATGAGACAAGAGAGTAGAGCTATATAGGACTAACATTTGTGTGTCTCACTGGAATTAAGTTAGTATAATTCTGAAGTATATATTGATAAGGTATATATGATAAGCTTAGGAACAACTGCCCAGGAGAAATATGGTGAAAACAAATCACTGAATTAAAATGCTATATTAGAAAATATACTTTTGATGCAATAGAAAGCAGTAAAAGAAGAGTAGAAGAACAAAAAAGACATGAGACATACTGAAGACAGAAAGGAAAGGGACAGACATAAATTCAACTACATCAATAAAATTAAATGAGAATTGGTAAGACAGTCCAGTCAAAAGGCAGGAATTGCCAGAAATGGTTGTAAAAAATGATATAATTCAACTATATACTATCTACAGGAGACATACCTTAGGTTCAAAGGTATTCCAAAAAGACGAAAAAAGACATCAATCCAACAGCAACCCCAAGAAAGCTGGAGTGGCTGTACTAATATCAGACAAAATAGAACTGAAAAAATTATTAGAGCAAAATAAGCACATTAAATGCTAAAAATGTTAATCTACAAAAAGACATAAGAATTATAAATATATATGCACCTTACAACAGAGCCTCCAAATACATGAAGCCCAAACTGACAGAATTGGAGGGAGAAATAGGCAGTCCACCAATAATAATGGGAGGCTTTAATGCCCCACATTAAATACTGGATTAAATAATGTATATCATCAACAAAGAAATAGACTTGAACAACACTTTAAACCAACTTGACCAACAGGCATATGTAGAACACTCCACTCAATACCAGTAGAACACATTCTTCTGAATGCATATGGAACATTCCTGGGATAGACCATATGTTAGGCCATAAAACAAGCTCAATGAATTTAAAAGGTGGAAGTCATGCAAAGTATGTTCTCTGATCATAGTGGAATGAAATTAGAAGTCAACAACAGAAAGAAATTTGTGCAGCTCACAAATATGTGGCAGTTAAACAACACACTTCTAGATAACCAATAGAGCAAAGAAGAAGAAATTAGAAAATATTTTGAGATATGGGGCGCCTGGATGGCTCAGTTGGGTTGAGTGTCAAACTCTAGATATCATCTCAGGTCTTGATCTCAGGGTCGTGAGCTCAAGCCCCATGTTGGGCTCCATGCTGGGCATGGACCTAATTAAAAAACAAATAAACCAATAAACAAAAACAAGAAAATACTTTGCGATAAATTAAAATGAAAGTATACATACCAAAATTTATGAGAGCAGCTAAGGCAGTACATAGATTGAAATTTATAGTTATAAACTGCTACCTTACAAATGAGGAAAGATTTTAGACCTTTCTTTTTTTTTTTTTTTTATTATAGTCACAGAGAGAGAGACAGAGAGAGAGAGAGAGAGAGAGGCAGAGACACAGGCAGAAGGAGAAGCAAGCTCCATGCACCGGGAGCCCGATGTGGGATTTGATCCTGGGTCTCCAGGATCGCGCCCTGGGCCAAAGGCAGGCGCCAAACCGCTGTGCCACCCAGGGCTCCCCAAGGAAAGATTTTAAATCAGTAACTTAAACTTCTACCCGAGACACCTTAGGAAGAACAAACAATCCAACCAAGAACAAGGAAGGAAATAGTAACAATGAGAGTAAAAAATAACGAAGTACAGAATAGAAAAAGAATAGAGAATATCCAGACCTGAAAGTTGATTCTTTGAAAAGATCAACAAAATGGACAAACCTCTAGCTAGACTGAGCAAGGAGAAAAAGAAGACTCAAATTACGAAAGTCAGGAATGAAAGAGGGGAGATGAATACCAATATTACTGATATAAAAAAAAATTATAAAGCAATACTGTAAATATCTGTGATAATTAGATTATTTTAATTAGTAATTTTATTTTTTTTAAAGATTTCATTTATTTATTCATGAGAGACAGAGAGAGAGAGGCAGAGACACAGGCAGAAGGAGAAGCAGGCTCCTTGCAGGGAGCCTGACATGGGACTCGATCCCAGTATGGGACATGGGACTTTAGCCCAGAGGCGCTAAACCGCTGCACCACCAGGCCACCCCAGTAATTTTATTTTAAATCCACAAAGAAAAGCTCAGGAGGAGATGGCTTTATTGGTGAATTCCACCAAATGTTTGAAGAATTAATACTGATTCTAATCTCTTAAAAAAAAAAAAACAGATGGGTGCCTGGGTGGCTTAGTCATTAAGCATTTGACTCTTAATTTCTACTCAGGTTATGATCTCAGGTTCATAAAATGAGGCCCTGTGTCAGGCTCTGTGCTAGGTGTGGGGCCTACCTAAGATTCTTTCTATCCCAATCTCTCTCTGACCCTCCACCCACCTCTCTCCCCTCTCTAAAAAATAAAATAATTAATTAAAAAAAAAAAACAAAAAAGAAGTGAATATTTCCCAATTATCATATTGGGCCATATGTTAACCTGTTACCAAAACCATACAGTGGCATTACAAGAAAAGAAAACTATTTCTGAAAAGAAAACTATCAGACCAATTATTCATAAATGTAGATGGAAAAATCCTCAACAAATATTACCGTATAGAATCCAGTAACTCAAAAAAGGATTTTACACCATTACCAGTTGGGATTTTTTTCCCCAGGAGTACAAAGTTGGTTTAACATGTTAAAATCAACTAATGTAATATAATAAATAAACAGATTAAAGATGTCATGAGCATTTCAATAGATGCAGAAAAAAATTTGACAAAATCTAATATGGTTTCAAGATAAAAACATTCAACCCTGGGAATAGAAGAGAACATTCTGAACCTGATGAAGGGCATCTACAAAAGCCTTAAAATTAGCATCATTCTTAGTGGTAAAAGACTGCATACTTTACCTCTAAAATCAGGAAAAAAAGAGTTATAAAATTTCTGTTCATTGTAGTGGAAGTTCTACAGGGCATTGGGGCAAGAAAATGGAATAGAATGAACTCTGATTTGAAAGAAGTAAAACTATCTCTATTTTCGAATGACATCATATCATATATACAAAATCTGCGGAGGGCAGCCCTGGTGGCCCAGCAGTTTAGTGCCGCCTTCAGCCTGGGGTGTGATCCTGGAGACCTGGGATCAAGTCCCGCGTTGGGCTTCCTGCATGGAGCCTGCTTCTCTCTCTGCCTATGTCTCTGCCTCTCTCTCTCTCTGTTTCTGTTATAAATAAATAAATAAAATCTTTTTTTTTAAAAAAAGGAAAATCTGAGGAAATCCATTCTAAAAATGATTAGAACTAATAAAATTTAATAAGGTTCCAAGATACAAGACCCAGACACAAAACAATTGTATTTCTAAACACTTGCAATGAGCAATCCATAAATAAAATTGAGAAAACAATTCCATTTATAATAACAAAAATAATAAAATACTTAAAAATAAATTTAGCAAAATGAATATAAAACTTGTACTCTAAAAATTTTGAGTTGAAAGAAATTTAAGAAGAGTTAAGTAAATGGAAAGAAGACTCATGTTCATAGATCAAAAGACTTAAGAATGTTAAGATGGCATTAGTCCTGAACACTGTCTACATATTCAATACAGTCTTTAGCAAAATCTCATTTGGCTTCCCTCTAGAAAGTTCCAAGCTGATCCTAAAATTCATATAAAAATTTGAGGGACTATAATATCAGTAAGCTCCTAGTCAGACAAACTAAATAAAAGCCCAGAGAGGACACAAATTACTAATATTAGAAATTATAAAGGGGACATCATTACTACAGTTTCCTTTTCATGGGCATTAAAAGTATAATAAAGGATTAACATGTTTATGATCACAAATTTGATAAGTTAAATGAAATGGGTCAGTTCCTTGAAAACACAAACAAGAAAAAATACATACTCTGAACAGTTAATGTCTATTAAAGAAATTGAATCAGGGGTGCCTGGGTGGCTCAGTCAGTTGAGTATCTCGACTCTTGGTTTCAAGTCAGGTCATGATCTCATGTGTCTCGAAAATGAGCCTGCATAGGACTATGCACTCAGTGGGGAATCTGCTTGAAGATTCTCTCCCTCTACCACTCCCTCAATGTACATTCTCTCTCCCTCCCTCCCTCCCTCTTTGAAATAAATAAATCTTAAAAAAAAAAAAAAAAAAGAAATTTAAAAAATTGACCTTACAAACAAAAGGCACAGGGCCAGGTGAGTTGGTGAATTCTGTCAAACAGTTAAGGATGAAGTTATACCAATTTCTCTAATCTCTTACAGAAGATAGAAGAGGAAATACTTCCTACTCATCTGTGAGGCCACCATTTCTCTAATGCAGAACCAGACAAAGACATATTAAGAAAAGAAAACTACAGACTAATATCTCTTATTGATATAGACGTAAAAATCCTCAACAAAACATTGGCAAATCAAATCCAAAAAAGCATACAAAAAATTATATACCATCCCCAAATGGAATTTATCCCAGTATGCAAGGCTGGTTCACCATTAAAAAGTCAGTTGATGTAGCCCATCACATCAACACGTTACAAAAAGAAAATCATGTGATCTTATCAATAGATGTAGAAAAAAACATTTGACAAAATCCAACATTTATTTGTGATAAAAACTGTCAGTAAACTAGAAATTAAAGATAACTTTATCAACTTGATAAAAACTATCTACAAGAAACCCTACAGCTAATATCATACTTAAAGGACCTTTGAAGGTAAGCTTTAGGACCTTAATAGGATAGGAATACTCAATATTGTCAAGATATCACTCCTTCTCAGGTTGATTCAACTGTAGATTCAACTCAGTCCCAATCAAAATCCCACCAAGTTATCTTACAGATGTCAACAAACTGATTTTATTTTATTTTTTTTTAATTAATTTTTATTGGTGTTCAATTTACCAACATACAGAAAAACACCCAGTGCTCATCCCGTCAAGTGTCCACCTCAGTGCCCGTCACCCATTCCCCTCCAACACCCGCCCTCCTCCCCCTCCACCACCCCTAGTTCGTTTCCCCGAGTTAGGAGTCTTTATGTTCTGTCTCCCTTCCTGATATTTCCCAACATTTCTTCTCCCTTCCTTTATATTCCCTTTCACTATTATTCATATTCCCCAAATGAATGAGAACATACACTGAACAAACTGATTTTAAAGTTCATATGGACAGGCCAAAGACTCAGAGTAGCTAATGCAATATTGAAGGAGAAGAACAACGTTGAGTGATTGGTGCTACCCAACCTCAAGACTTCCTGTAAAGCTATAGTGATCAAAATAGAATGATATAGACAAAAGAATAGACAAATAGTCAATGGAACATAACAGAGAGCCTATAAATAGACCCCCATAAATATAGTCAATTGATCTTTGACAAAGGAGCAATATAGTGGAACAAAGATAGTTTCTTCAACAAATGGTGCTGAGAACAACTGGATATCCATATACAAAATACTAAATATAGATTCAAGGGCACCAGGGTGGCTCAGTTAGTTGGGTGTCTCCCTTCAGTTCGGGTTATGATCCCCAGGGTCCTAGGATCAAGCCCCACATCGGGCTGTCTGCTCCACCGGGAGCCTGCTTCTCCCTCTCCCTCTGCCTGCTGCTCTCCTTGTTTGTACTCTCTCTTTCTGTCAAATGAATACATCTTTAAAATATGTGTATATAGATAGGTAGGTAGATACAGATCTTACATCACAAAAATGAACTAAAAATGGATCAGATACTGAAATATAAAATGCAAAACTATAAAACTCCTGGAAGATAACATAGGAGAAGACCTAGATAACCTTGGGTATGGTGATGACTTTTTAGATATAATACCAAAGACACGGCCCATGAAAAAAATAGTTGATAAGCTGGACTTCATTAAATCTTAAAACTTCTCTCTGAAAGACAGTATCAAGAGAATGGGATGACAAACTGTAGACTGGACGAAAATATTTGCAAAAGACATTTCTGATAAGGGTCTATTATCCAAAATATACAAAGAACTCTTAGAACTCAACAATAAGACCAATAACCTAATTTTAAAATGGACCAGAGAGGGCAACCTGGGTGGCTCAGTGGTTTAGTGCCGTCTTCACCCCAGGGTGTGATCCTGGAGACCTGAGATCGAGTCCCATGTCAGGCTCCTTGCATGAAGCCTGCTTCTCCCTCTGCCTGTGTCTCTGCCCCTCTCTCTCTCTCTCTCATGAATAAATAAATAAAATCTTTAAAAATTTTTTAAAAAATGAAATGTGCCCTTACCATTGGACTCAGCAGTTGCACTTCTTGGTTTTACCCAAAGTAGATAAAAACTTATGTCCACACTGTAATCTGCATTTGGATGTTTATGGCAGTTTTATTCATAATTGTGAAAACTTGGAAGCAACCAAGATGTTCCACAGCAGGTAAATGGATAAATAAACTGTGGTACATCCAGGTAATGGGATGTTATTTAGTGCTGAAAAAGAATTGAGCTATCAAGTCATGGAAAGTCATGGAGGAAACTTAAATGCATATTACTAAGTGAAAGAAGCCAATCTGAGAAAGCTACACACTGTTTGATTTTAATGATACAACATTCTGGAAAAGGCAAAGCTGTGGAGCAGTAAAAATGTTTGCCTGGTTGGAGGGCAGCCAGGGGGAATGGATGAACAGGCAGTCTACCAGGACTTTTAGGGCAGTGATAATTCTCTGTATAATATCATAATGATAAATATATGTAACTATACATTTGTCCAAATCAACACCAAAAGTGAACCATAATGTAAAGTATGGACTTTGGGTGATTATGATTAATGTAGGTTCATCCTTGGTAACAAATATATTATTCTGGTGAGTGATGTTGATAATAGGGGAAACAGGACATGTTTAGGGTGGCTCAGCGGTTTAGCGCCGCCTTCACCCCAGGGCATGATCCTGGAGACCTGGGATCGAGTACCACATCGGGCTCCCTGCATGGAGCCTGCTTCTCCCTCTGCCTGTGTCTCTGCCTCTCTCTCTCTCTCTCTCTCTCTCTCTCTCTCTGTGTGTGTGTCTCATGAATAAATAAAATATTTTTAAAAATAGGGGAAACTATGCTTGTGTGTAGAGACAGGAGGTATAGGAGAAGTATCTGTGCCTTCTCTTAATTTTGTTGTATACCTGAAACTTCTCTTAAAAAGAAAATCTTTATTGGGATGCCTGGGTAGCTCAGTGGTTGAGCATCTGCCTTTGGCTCAAATTGTGATCTCGGGGTTCTGGGATTGAGCCCCGCATCAGGCTCCCCTCAGGAAGCCTGCTTCTCCCTTTGCTTGTGTCTCTACCTATCTCTGTGTCTCTCATGAATAAATAAATAAAATATTTTTTAAAAAATCTTTATTAAAAAGAAGGAAGGAAAGAAGGAAGGAAGGAAGGAAGGAAGGAAGGAAAGAGGAAGGAAAGAAGGAAGGAAGGAAGGAAGGAAGGAAGGAAGGAAGGAAGGAAGGAAGGAAAAGAAAGAAGAAAGAAAGAAAGAAAGAAAGAAAGAAAAAAGAAAAAAAGAAAAGAAAGAGAAAAAGAAAAAAAAAGAAAGAGAAAGAAAGAAAGAAAGAAAGAAAAGAAAAGAAAAGAGAAAAGAAAGATTGATTCAAGGAACCCTGAATATCCAAAACAATCTTGGGAAAGGTGAACAAGTTTGGAAGACTCTAGCTTCCTGATTTCAAAATTTATTACAAAGGTAACCAGGCCACTACAGTACTGGCATAAGGTTAGACATATAGACCAATGGAAGAGAATTGAATCCACAAATAAACACTCATAGTGACAGAGTAATTCAATGGGGAAAGAGTAATCTTTTCAACAAAGGGTACCAGGGAAACTGCATATCCACATGCAAGAGAATGAAGTTGTATTCCCTACCTCATACCATATGCAAAAATTAATTCAAATGGATCAAAGAACTAAATATAAGAGCTAAAAATATAAAGGTTTTAGAAGAAAACGTAGGAGTAAATCTTCATGATCTTCGATAAGACAGTGTTTTTTTTTTTTATATGATACTGAAAACACAAACAACAAAAGAAAAACTGGATAATTTGGACCACATCAAAATTGAAAGCTTTTGTGCTTTAAATAATACCATCAAGAAAGTATACAGACATCCACAGAATAGGAGAAAATATTTTCATATCACATATAACAGACTTGTATCTAAGATATATAAATAACTCTTACAACTCAATAACAAAAAGATAAATAGTCCAATTTAAAAATGGGCAAAGGATCTGAATAGATGTGTCTGCAAAAAAGATATAAAAGGGGAAATATACATATGAAAAGATGCTCAACATCATTAGTCATCATCAGGGGAATGAAATCAAAACCACATTGAGATACCACTTCACACCACGAAGATGGCTGTAATCAAAAAGACATTATAACAAATGTTGGCAAGGATGTGGACAAACTGGAAGCCTTGTGCACTGCTGGTGAGACTGTAAACTGGTGCAGCTGCTTTGGAGAACAGTCTTACATTTCTCAAAAAAATTAAACGTAGTGTTACCATATGACTCAACAACTCCACTTCTAGATAATGGAGAGAAATAAAAACATATGTACACAAATATTCATAGCAGCATTATACTTAAGATCTAAAAGATGGATACAACCCAAACATCCATCAAGTGTTGACTGGGTAAATAAAATGTAGTATGTTCATGAAATGGAATGGTACTTGGCAGTAAATAGAAACGAGGTACTGAAACATACTACAGTATGGGTGTGCTTTGAAAATGTGCTAAGTGAAAGGAGCCATTCAAAAACATCACATATTATATGATTCCATTTATATGAAATGTCCTGAATAGGCAAATCTATTTATAGAGATAGAAAGTAGATTAGTGCTTGCCTAGGGCTAATCAGGTTGGGGAGAATAGGGAGTGACTGCTAATGTGTACAGAATTTCTTTTTGAGATGCTGAAAATGTTCTAAAATTAGATTGTGATGATGTTGCACAACTCTGTGATGTACTAAAAACCATTGAATCATTCACTTTAAATGGGTGAATTGATATGTAAATTATATCTCAGTAAAGCTGTTATAAGAGAAAACAAAAGCATGGTACTTAAGGACTATCATAAAAATCTGGGGTATATTATGATTGCCCCTGTATGGCTCCTGTTCTCATTCCTAAACAATTGTTATGGCTAGAAAAAAAAGATACTCTGATTAGCCTCAGTTAAATCACATTCCCATCCATGGGCAACATCCATCCACCTGCATCTGAACCATAAGGATTTGGTTTCTTCATAGGAGAGAGGGTAGCTCTTGTCAGAAGATGGAGGAAGATATGCTGGAAAAGACAAACAATAGATAACTACCTGAGTTAAGAATGACTGGTTCTGAGGTACCTGGGTGGCTCAGTTGGTTGAGTGTCCAGCTCTTGATTTCGGCTCAGCTCATGATCTCAGGGTCATGGGATTGAGTCTGGCTCTGCACTCAGGGTGGAGTCTGCTTGGGGTTCTCTCCCTGTACTCCTCCTGGAGCTTGTGCTCTCTCTAAAATAAAACAAAATATTTTTTAAAAATGACTGGTTCTGTAACACTTCTTCTCAAGCCTTCAAAGAAGTCCTTTTGCTTTGTTAGGATGAGAAATACACACACACACGTGCATACACACGCACCGTGGAGTCTTAGAGAAACCTAATAGCCACAGTACTAGGAAGCATTTAATGGAGATAGAAATTAATTTGAAATATATAGAGGCAGTATAGTGTGGTTGTTAAGACCACAGACTCTAGGGGTACCTGGGTGGCTCAGTTGGTTAAGTATCTGATTCTTGATTTCAGCTCTGAGTCATGAGATCTCACAATCTGAGTCATGAGATCAAGCCCCATGTTGGGCTCCACCCAAGTATTCTCTCTCCCTCTGTCCCTTGCCCACCACCTCATGCTCATTCTCTCTCTCTCTCTCTCTCTCTCTCTCTCTCTCTCTCTCTCTCAAAAAACAAAACAAACAAACAAAAAATGACTACAGACTCTGGAACAGTCCAAATATGTTCAGATCTTGCTTTTTGCTTTTACCATTTACCATTTTGCAATTTGGGGAAATGACTTTTCTTTGCCTTAATTTGTTCATTTGTAAAATGGGAATAAGAACACTATCAGCTCACAACAATAGTGTTGTGAAAAGTTAAATTAGTTAATATATTTAGCACTCTTAAGAACTGTGCTTGGCACAAAGTAAGGGTGTTCTGATATTTTTGTTATAATTGTTATTATTATGAGAACTGATATGTGTCATGAAACTACTAAGATTATTAACTTTTTTCCCAAAGGGGCCTTGTCTTGGTTAATAGCAACAAAAAATTTTTTGGTCTAGTTGGCTAAGCCATAACCAACACAGAACCATTATAACATGCCCCAGCAGAGAACACAATATTACAATATCATCAGACACATTGTAGCAAATTATCTTTTTGTCCCCAACGTCATTACCATCCTAGCAGTTCTGAAATCACCATGTTTGTTATGAAACATAGTATAAGAATTATCACTAATATTTGTTGATTACCTAGTATAACATGATTCTTTGGTTGCAAGCAATCATAAGTTACTCAGGCTAATTTAATCAGAAGAGGACTGTAGGATAAATATAACTTCTAAAGGAATTGTTGTTAGTATCCTCAGAAAAATAAAAGAAACTATTACATGAAGAAGCATTGGATTCTACGAAAAATGAAACATTTAGAAACTAAAACCAAAATGTTTATAAATTCAAAATGTGGTAGCAGAAATGAGTACTCAATAGAAAAACTGCAGAAAAAGCCAAGGAAATTGTTCCCAGCAATAATCAATAAATACCAATGAGATGGAGAATAGCAGTGAAATGAATAGACAGCGGACAGACCCACAGCTGAACAATTGTAGTTCTAGAAAGAGAGAACAGAGAACACAAAGGGTCAGAATCAACCTTGAAATTAATTCAAGAAAATTTCTCAGAATGAGAAGACATACATGTCCAGATTAAGGGAACCCATCAAAAGACTATTGCATTAAGTGAAAAAAAAAAAAGACACATAACATTAGATAGATTGGCTTCAACTTTCAGGGTCCCAGTCTGAGATGGCACATAGGAGCCTAGGAGCCTCCAGAACTCACGTCCTCTCATGGACACACTGAGTCTACAACTACCATGGAACAATGACCTCCGAAAGAAATTTAAAAACTATCTGAGTGATTCCTATGTATTTGGCAAGCAAGAAAATACCCATACCACCCACATTGGAATGGGTCTTAGCACACTGTCAACTACTGGGAGCCACTAGGAACAAAGAATGTGACCAGAATCATCACAAAGGTCTGAGAGACAGCCTAGAGCTTGGGTGAGGTTGATTGAAAAGGTTCATCTCCTATGCAAGACCACTCTATCAAGACTAGGAGAGGTGGCTGTTTCATCTAATGCATAAGAAACCAACACAGAGAGGCAAGGAAAATGAAGGAACAGAGGAATATGTTCCAAATAAAAGAACAGGATAAAACCCCAGAAACAGATCCTAATGAAACAGAGATAAGCAATTTAGCTGATTAAAAAGATACTTGTAATAAAGATGCTCACCAAAGTCATAGAACAATGCATTGACAAATTAAGAATTTCAGCAAAGAGAAAATATGAGAAAGTACCAAACAGATATCACAGAGCTGAAGAGTACAATAACTGCACTGAAGAATTCAAGGGATTCAGCAGCAGACTAGATTGGATGGAAGAAAGGACTTGAACTTTGAGAACAATGGGGAGAAAAGATCATATTTGGTGCCATTAAGCGGCGGGGGGGGGGGGGGTTCTATCCAAAGGATCAGAAATCAGAAGGGCTCCAGATTTCTCAACAGCAGTAGCAGAACTGCTAAATTGTTGGAGCAATGCCTTCAAAATTCAGAGCAGTATCATTTCCAACCCAGAATTCCACACCCAGCCAAACTATAAATCAGGCATATGGGTAGAATCAAGACATTTGCAGATGTGCCCATTTTTAAAATAATTACTTCCTCTAAATCTTCTCTCAGGAAGCTACTGATATACTGCCCCACCAGAAAGAAGGAGTATGTGAAGAAAGAGGAAGACATGGGACCCTGGAAGCAAGGAATCCCACAACAGACATAAAATAAGTCTTAGGGTGGGATGCCTGGGTTGGCTCAGTGATTGAGCATCTGCCTTTGGCTCCAATTGTGATCCCAGGGTCCTGGGATAGAGTCTGACATCAGACTCCCTGTATGGAGCCTGCTTCTTCCTCTGCCTATGTCTCTGCCTCTCTCTGTGTGTCTCTCATGAATAAATAAATAAAGATACTTAATAAAAAAAGAAGTAATCTCAGGGCAAAGAATGTGACAGCTGCGCAGTATCCTGATTGAAGCAGATCAGGAAGTTGTGGAATAAACTTTGCTAAATACGTATAAAACTAAGCAAAATGCTAACGGCAAAGGAGACAAGTGTTAATTCTAGGGAAAACAGAATTGTACAGAAAGGTATTGTGGTTTGCTCCATGGCTTGATTGGAAATAGTGTTTATATGGTCTTCATAAAATAATACTATATATTGATCTAAACAGTATTTTGATATGCTCTGTTGAAGGATGAGAAGTATGTATGTGAGAAGCATGGTGGGGTTGGGAGTTTGTGTGAAATGGAGCTAAATTATATTTCAGGGTAGAATGTCAACAGAGAAGGCATGTGTGACATAGTAAGAAATAGTAAGAAATACTTATTTGGACTCTGCCCCTAGTTTTTGACACATAGTTCCTAAAACTCTTGTGATTTTCTGAGTCATAGGGGTGCTAAGAATATATTTTGTTCTAGTATTTGGTGTTTGACTTTCTTCCTGACACAGCTCCTAAAAAATCTTGGAATTTCCTGATAGGAGCATCTTATACAGAATTTCTAAATCCCATGGAATTCCCTGGGTGATAGGAGTGATTTTTATTCCAATGAGGTAACTCCTGGTAGGCTCCTGGATGGGAACTGTCATCCAGAAGACATAGGCATGATTAGAAGCTTGGAACTTGGGCAGCTCTGGTGGCTCGGCGGTTTAGTGCCGCCTTCAGCCCAGGGAGTGATCCTGGAGACCCAGGATCAAGTCCCACATCAGGCTCCATGTGTGGAGCCTGCTTCTCCCTCTGCCTGTGTCTCTGCCTCTTCTCTTTGTGTGTCTCTCATGGATAAATAAATAAAATCGTTAAAAGAAAAAAAAAAGAAGCTTGGAAATTTCAACCTTTTTCCCTGTCCTCCAGGGCATGAGTTAATGAACTATCATGCTCATGTGATGAAGCCTTCATAAAAATCTGTAAAGTATGGGGTTTGAAGAGATTCCAGGCTGGTGAACACATCCATGTGCCAAGATGGCAGCACACCCCATGCTTTGTGAGGATGGAAGCTCCTATGCTTGGGACCCCTCTGAACCTCATCCTTCTACCTCTTCATCTATATCCTTTATTATACCCTTTATAATAAACCCATAAAGATAAGTGTTTCTTTGAGTGCTCTGAGCTGTTATAGCAAATCATCTAACTTGAGAAGTAGATCATGGGAGCTCTTATGTACTTGTAGCCAAGTTAGTTAGAAGTGTGGGTACCTAGGAACCAAGTACTATGATTAGCATCTAAAGTGAAGAACAGTCTTGGCAGACTGGGCCCTTAACCTATGGAGTCTGCACTAATTCAGGTAATTGTCATAATTGAATTGTGGGACACCCAGTTGATGTACAGTGTTGGAGAATGAACACATTTGATGTCAGAAGTCCTATAAATTCAGAGAAAAAGTCATTTTAGCATTTTATTTAGCAACTTGAAGGTACATATCCACAAAAGCAATTTAAAGAATCAGAATTGGTTATTAGCTATGAAAATAGGAAATGCAGTGGGAGATGTGGAAATTTGTCCACCTGTCTATCTCTGTTTATTTGTCTATGTTTAATTATTTTCCAACTCTTTGTTAACCTCAACCCCTATATTTCTCAAATTGTGGAAAAGTATCTACTGGCAACCCTTCAAATCAATTCAGCGGATTCTGATCAGATTTTGAAAAAAATTAAATAAAGTAGAATAGAATAATGAGCATGCATTGCATATAGTAAGGGCAAATATTATTTTCAAATTTTTTGTTTTATGTATTTATGCATGTACTAGAATCACAATGTAAATGCATTTCTTATTGTGACATATAGTGGAAAACAGTTTGAGAAGTGGGCTTTAAGATATATCTTCAGGACATACCACTGAAAGAAGAATATATGGTAGGTGGCCAAAGACCATGCAACGTCTGCTGCACTGAACACATGCTCTTCAGGTTTATGATTTCACTAACTCTTCACAACTCTGAGGACTGTATTGATTTGTATCCTTTTTACAAATGAGGAACCTGAAATTAGCCCAAGTTTCTTCTATAGTATAATTACTCTGCTCTACTTCTTGCAGTTTCAAAGTGCCTGAGTTTTCCCTTGTAGCTTACCAAAACATTACCAAAGTGTTCCAGAATGCCTCCTTTGGAAGATTCCCCTCTACCTTCCATTCTTCCACTATTAAATGGCTATAACAAAGGTACCTACCTATGTCTTTACTTTCCTCTTTAGTAAGGCTGTTGTATTTGAAATTGTTACGCCCTCACTTTGCTTTTCTCCTATCTTACTCTCTTCAGACTTAGAATACTACATGATGTACTTATTTGTTTCATTTTTTGACTTCTCTCACTAGCATGTGCGCCCTATCAGGAGAAGGATCTTTGATCTCCAACACCTAGTGTAGTGCGTGGCACACGTTAACAAGGTACTCTGTAAAGCTATTTAGATGAGTGCATGGGTGGAAGGAAGGAGGAAAGTAATGAAGGAAAGAAGGAGGAAGGGAAAACACATATACTTATAACCAGGGCTTTAACACGTGCTTCAAAGGGCAGCAGAGAGGATTTGAAGATCCAACGTTTATGAAAATGTCCAGCCTTGCACTCAGTAAATATTCAGTAAATGCTGCTTGGATTTGATTCTCAAATATAAGGAAAGGGAAAACGTTCTTAGAAAACTTCCAATTCCTGTGAGGAGCCACGGTTCCTGGTGACCTAATGATCCTGTTTCCAGTGACTCCCTAACAGAGAACGCATCCTCTGGGAAGTCACCTTCTGACTTAGACTGTTGTTTGTTTTCTTTCTTTCTTTCTTTCTTTCTTTCTTTTTCTTTCTTTCTTTCTTTCTTTCTTTCTTTCTTTCTTTCTTTCTTTCTTTCTTTCTTTTTAAGATTTTCTTTCTTTCTTTCTTTATTCATGAGAGACAGAGAGGCAGAGACGTAGGCAGAGGGAGAAGTAGGCTCTCCATGGGGAGCCTGATGTGGGACTCAATCCCAGGACCCTGGGATCACAACCTGGAGCCAAAGGCAGATGCTCAACCACGGAGCCACCCAGGCGTCCCAAGACTATTTTAAATGACAGTTGCCATGGCTAACAGGATGTCTACAGCCAACAGGGAAAGATAGTGTGTACTTGCTGGCTGGGATTGCAACACCTGATAACAGGAGGAAGAAAGCCAAAGGGATGGGAACAGATGGAAGATCTGAGAGAGCCATTATCTCAGAATGCAGCAGAGAAAGCAGATACCTTTGGTAATGCAAGGCCTGTGGAAAATGTCCTGCATGCAGATACAACAGTTGGCCACACAGCTGAGATGATGAAATCAAAGATCAAATACAAGTTTGATGAGCCAGAATTTTAGGAGAACTGTCCTAAACAAAGCTATCATTTATTTGCTCAGTTCAGAGGCAGTCTGAAACTTGTTTGCATTGAGATCAAAGATTAAACTGATCAGGAGAGTCTAGGTTGTTAGTGGGGAGCATGTGTGAATGTAGTCATGACATTGATGCATTCTGCTCTTTTTTAAAACTTCACAAAAATGAGTATGTAAGTTACATGTAATTCCACAAGAGGGCACAATAGAAGCAAAAATAAAAATTGATACACTAATTGTCTCCAATGCCACCCTATTTTAAGCTGGTAATTTTTTTTTTAATTTTTATTTATTTATGATAGTCACAGAGAGAGATAGAGAGAGGCAGAGACACAGGCAGAGGGAGAAGCAGGCTCCATGCACCAGGAGCCCAACGTGGGATTCGATCCCGGGTCTCCAGGATCGCGCCCTGGGCCAAAGGCAGGCGCCAAACCGCTGCGCCACCCAGGGATCCCTAAGATGGTAATTTAATTAACGACCTTAAAATCTCAAAACTGTTAAAACAGTAGATCACTATTTAATAAGAAATGGGTATTTATTTTTGTACAAATTCCCAATATATTTTTTAAAATACAGGGGAAAAGTAAAATAGAGGAACAGTACTTTCCAATGGTTCATGATTCTTTCTCCTATCTTAAACTATTTTACCATTATCAAATAGGATGTTTGAGAATTAAGCATTAAACAGAAAGCCCTTTGTTCTCTGCACATCCAAAATAAAAGGGTAATATCTCAAAGTAGACAATTAGCAAGTATTTGTAGCATGATTCCACTGCTATTTTTAAAAATCCAAAAGCACATATGTTTATGTGTGTATATATGTGCACATGTTTATACATGCATTCATTCAACGGTGTTTATTTAGCCCCAACTATGTATAGGCTGTCCCTGGAAATATGATTGTGAGCAAGATACACAGATTTCCTGCTCTTACAGAGTTTATATCCAAATCAAGGAAAAATGAACAAGAAAAACTGATTATACATTAATTTCAGGTAGTAATAAGAATTACATGAAAAAAATTATGAGTTTTTTTTTAAGATTTTATTTATTAATTCATGAGAGACATACAGAGAGAGGCAGAGACATAGGCAGAGGGAGAATCAGGCTCCCTCTGGGGAGCCCGATGCAGGACACAATCCCAAGATCCTGGGATCACGACCTGAGCTGAACACAGACGCTCCACCACTGAGCCACCCAGGTTCCCCAAATTCTGAGTTTAAAGAGTATTGGGGAGGGAGATGTCTGAAGAGTTAACAACCGACTTGAGATCTGAATGCCAAGCTATACTACAGTCACACTTGCATATAGTTAAATGTATAGAAACAGTCCAGGTGATGTTCACTGAAGTGTTAACATTAGTTCATTCTAATGAAAAGAGAGAAGGTGTGGGACTTGGAGTAGTGAGTGCAGAGCAGAGAAAGGAAAAGAGCAACTTGAATTTCTGACACCACAGATTGCTGCCTTGTCTGTGTTTTTATAACACTCAAGCATGCATTCGTGTATTGTGTAATTTGGAGAGATTTTTTAAGTGGCAAACCAATAAGAAAGAAGAAAACAAGAACATCAAAGCTTTTTGTAATGTACAGAAGCTGTCTGCTCACATTTGCAAGGACATAGAGATACACCATGAAAGTACAGGCGTCTTTCTGACCAGGTGTTCTGGCTCTGGCTGTATTTACATTAATACAAAAAATAAACACAGCAGTGATAATAGAGAACAGGATGATTGTATCGCCCTGTTTACTCATCTTCCTGCCATCTGTGTCCCTTCCCTTCTGCATGCTACTCCTGGAGTTTTGGTTTTTGAATGCTACCCTCAGCGTGTGAATTCTGAGCTCAGAATCTTCCCAGGGTCTCTGTTCCCATGTAGGATCAAGTCAAGACTCTCAAACTTTTGTTCAGGGCTCTACACATTCACACTGAGTTCACCTGTTCATTCTTCAGCATTATTCCAAATCATGATTTACCACTCCAGCCAGGCTGTTCGGCCCCTATCCTGAGATGCTGTACATATTTTCCTCCTCCATACTGCTGCCACATCACTCCTCCACCTCTAGCCTCACTAATTTTTTTTTAAGATTTTATGTATTCGTGAGAGACACACAGAGAGAGGCAGAGTCATAGGCAGAGGGAGAAGCAGGCTCCCTGCAGGAATACGGGACTCAATCTCAGGACCCCAGGATCATTACCTGAGCTGAAGAGAGACACTCAACCACTGAGCCACCCAGGTGCCCCTCTAGCCTCACTTATTAAAATCATACCCAATTCTTTAAATCTCAGCCCAACACCCTAATAATTTAAGCTCAAAATTCCCT
The DNA here is from genome assembly GCF_048418805.1 of Vulpes vulpes. Classification (NCBI taxonomy): domain Eukaryota; kingdom Metazoa; phylum Chordata; class Mammalia; order Carnivora; family Canidae; genus Vulpes; species Vulpes vulpes. Next base: position 72,346,330 of record NC_132788.1, on the reverse strand, counting down.
TTACCTTTAATAAATTATTTCTCAAAGTCACACACTCATATGCACAGGCTCCTGAGATCAGGTATTCATAGGAACTAGCTTTTAAAATAGATAGGTAGATTAGATAGATAGATAGATAGATAGATAGATAGATAGATAGATAGATCGTTATAGATATGTGTGTATGCATTGATTAGTATACATACATGTATTTTGAAGCTCTATCCACTGAAAGAGACTAGAAGCAGAATGTATTGTGCTGGAAATTAACAATGTGCAAAAATTTTTAAATGAATGGATGAATGATGGAGATGGATCAAATTGAAAGGGTATGGGAACCAATCTTACAGAGACCCATATGATCAGAGTTGGAAGAGCTTGGGCAACAAAATAAACAATGATAGTATTGAATTATAACTTCTCAAATAAAATAATTTCCCTAAGCCCATACTAATAGAAATAAGTAACTGAATGGATAAATGCATAGGTAGAAATGACAACTCTTCCCTACAAAAGATTTCCAATGAATACTTGTAGAAAGTATGAGGAAAGTAGAGAAAATAACCATTAGAACACCACTGTACTAATGACTGCTGGTAAGATCTACCAGATGCCAAATTGAGGGACTCTTACCAAGTAACTGACCAATACTTTTCAAAGGTGTCAAGATCATGAAAAGACAAGAAAAGACCGAGGAGTTGTCACCTGTTGGAGAAGACTAGGAAGACATAACAACTCAGTGCAATGTGGGATCCTCGATTGGATCTTTGACCAGAAAAGTGACATTCATGGAAAAGCTGCTAAAATCAGAGACACTTGTATGGTTTAGTTAATAGAATTGTATGAGGCTAATTTCTTAGTTTTGACAAATGCTCGGTGGTTATGTCAGATGTTAACACAAGGGGAAGCTCAGTGCAGAGTACCTGGGAACTCTCTGGACTCTTTTTGCAACTCTTCTAAAAGTCTAAAATGGTCTTAAAACATTTAAAAACACACACATACATACATATATGCAAGTTCTGGAGGCCTGTGTCAGACCTAATAATTCAGAATCTGGGGAGGTAGGGCCTGGGATTCTTTTTAAACAATCTTCTGAGATGATTGTCAGGTACACAGAGGTTTAAGTACAACTACTCTGTGATGGACCACATCCATCATTCACATTGTGAACATGTCTGGTTAGCATTAAGTGAAAATCAGCATGAGCCTTGGTGCCACAGAGCCCTGGTTTCACCCTGCTGCTGCCATTTTTTCATGGTGACATTAGGTACTCCATTTAAGCTCATCTGTTTAATTGGGGTTAATGTTACCACCTTAGCAAGGTTGTTGAGGCACTAGTATGACTGTATATGAAATGCCCAGAATGATGACTGACATAGAACAGATACTGAGTAAACAAGGGGATTATTATTACTTGACATTTGTAAATTATTTTATTGACAAAAATATCTGCTGATTGAATATTTCATATATTTCTGTGACCTTGGGCATGTAACTTAACCTCTGTATCTGTTTCCTCAGCTGTAAAATGGGGATACTAATACTAGCTCTTTAGGGTGTTGTAAGGATTAAATTATTTCATGTGAGAGAGCTAACGGAACAGTACCTCGCATATAGTAAGTGCTATATGAGTGACTATAATTATCATAATTATTTAGTCAGAATAGTGTCTTATCTACCTAGTTATTTTATGGGGTTAAAATAATCCCATAAAATAATCACAGTTTTGCATTTTTTTCAGATTTCTACCTCTGTTTACTAGAGGATGACTCAGATTGCCTAGACATTGGTATTGGTATAAATGTTCATTATTATTCAGCTTTCTCTCCTTCCTCAATAATCATTGTCTCTGTAATAGCCTGTTTCAAAATAGGTCCAGTGTGCATTTTTTCAAAAGCAATGTAATAGAATGGTGGAGGAAAAGGTATTTATTTTCACCAGATGGCATATTTATGTTGACATGTAGGATTTCCTTTCCTTTCTGCTTTTGCTTTGGAGACTTTGGAATTTTGGTCCCAGCACAGAAAGTCCAGATAGCCATAGAAGCTCTATTCCATCCAACTGATCTTTCTGTAGAATGAGAAGGGGCAGGGGTCATCAAGTATTTTCCCAGAGTCTGTGCCCCAGGAGGAGGCTCTCTGTCAGAGAAGGAGGCAGCTAGCCGAGGGGAGTCTCTCCTGCTCTTTTCTAGGGCTGTGTTGCTCTTGTGGTCAGCTTTGATGGACATCTTGCCTGGAGAAGAGTGTGCTGTAGGACTGATATTTCAAACAAGAAAAGAAAACAAGAAAGGACAGAATGAAAGATGATCTTGGGAAAACTCCAATTATTTGGCTTAGGAAAGTGAAAATTCACAAAGGTAGAAATAGGTTAAGTGATACCTCAGAGCACATTGGGTAAAGCAAACTTTAACTGAAAAGATATAATAATGCTGCCTGTGTTTCCCTTTTCTCTATTTCTATTATAAAATGTATATAGTGTAAAATATCTTAAACCATTTGAACCATGTTTAAGTGTATGGTGCTTTGGCACTGAGTATGTTCATACTGTTGTACAACCAAAAGCACCATCCATCTCCAGAGCTCTTCATCTCCCCATACTAAAATAGTGTCTGCATTTTTTGTGCCATTCCATGAGAACACCATTTCTTTACTCATAATTCAATTTAGTGGGACACCTGGGTGGCTCAGTGGTTGAGCGTCTGCCTTTGGCTCAGGGCATGATCTTAAGTTCCGGGATCAAGTCCTGCATTGGGCTCCCTGTAGGGAGCCTACTTATCCCTCTGCCTATGTCTCTGCCTCTCTCTGTGTGTCTCTCATGAATAAATAAATAAACCTTTTTTAAAAAAATAATTCGATTTAGTATATATGGGGACTGTGCCTCACTGATTCTGTGTGGTTGGATTGTGGCTATTTTAGTTATAAGCAAGTCTCTTTGTTTTTCCCATATACATAGATGGCTTTACTTGGCAAGAAAGAAAGTGTTTCTTCTTTTCTTCTTCTTGAAACCTTGTCTTTTCCTCATCTCTGTTCCTACCTCTGCTTTTTACCCTCTTTAAATATTTTTGCCTTCTTCTGATTATCATCAATGGCATTTTCCAAAGGTTCCCTCTCTGGAGTTCAATTCTACTGGCATCTGAATGGCTTCTTTATCTTTGCTTCCGTTCTGTCATTCCTCCTCTGGTTCCCTTTCTTTTCTTTCAGTTTCCAGGGCCTTTTAGAGATGCTTGAGAGGTAAGGAAATGGAATTATATATTTAGCACCTAGGTGTCCTCTCAATAGAGGCTCAACATATATTGGATATGCAAACGAAAAGACATTCACTGGTGCTGAAGGTGTTTTGTTGGTTTCCTCTTCAGGAACTTGAGTCTTCTAGTCTTCATTTGTTCACAGACCATCTCATTTCCCAGGGCCTGTCTTCATCTATCATCAGTCTTGAAGCATATTTAAAGTTTTATAGTGGTTCAGAGACAGATCAGCAGTTGAATTCCTTAGTTTACATAAATATTTATCGGATGCCTAGTCTCTGTGCCAGTCATTGGCATGGACTTCAGAAGTTAACTATACACAGAGGGTCTCTGCCCTCACAGAGCTTCTATTCTAATCAAAGAAGCAAGCAGCAAATGAGAAGATAATTCAGCAAAGGCCATTGGTATAAGAAGTGGTGGAAAGAAGAAAGTGAGGTGTTGTGATGAGGAGACTGGGAAGGGGGAGGGGACGGCTCTCTCCAGGAAGCCTTACTGAGGAGGTAACATCTGAGCTCAGATCTAAAGGATAAATCAGAGCTGGGTGTTCCAGAACAGTGAGTGGAAAGCTCTGCTTACATGGGGGAAGCCTTTGGGAGCAATTCACTAATAGGACAGGGAAGGTGCTTATCATAAATTACAGGAGCTCCATGGAGCTTAATGAACAGACTCATAAAGAGGGGAGAAGCATCAAATTACTGCTAAGTCATTTACATCAGCAGGTATGATTTGGGAACATCATCCATTTTCACACTAATCATAGTTTTGATTCTTTAGGCAATTATCTAAAACAATACCTGGCAGGGGTGCCTGCAAGTGGCTCAGTTAGTTAAGTGTCCAACTCTTAATTTTGGCTCAGGTTGTGATCTCAGAGTACTGAGATAGTGCTAAGCACATGGCCAGCTCTATGCTTAGCAAGGAGTCTACCTGAGACTCTTTCTCCCTCTCCCTCTCCCGCTTTCTCTCTCCTTCTTTCTCTCTCCCTCTAATAAATAAATGAATCTTTAAAGAAATAAAAATAAAGCAATAACTTACAAACCTTGAAACTGACTAGAGCATCAGAGGTTGTGCATATATTTCATAGTCAATAAAGATGCTCTTTTTTAAAAAAAAAAAAAAGATTTTATTTATTCATGTGAAACAGAGAGAGAGAGAGAGAGAGAGAGAGGCAGAGACACAGGCAGAGGGAGAAGCAGGCTCCATACAGGGAGCCCGACACGAGACTCGATCCCGGGTCTCCAGGATCACACCCTGAGCGGAAGGCGGCACTAAAATGCTGAGCCACCCAGGTAGCCCAATAAAGATGCTCTTTTTAAGCACATTTGCAGACCTTATCTTCTTCACTTCAGATGTCTTGAACTTAGGGAGTGAAGTGAGAAAACATTCCAAAAACTGATTCCTTGGTAAATAAGAAATTCATAGTTTCAATTTATTTTCCTTCTGAAAGAGGAGATTTATATGTTAATGTCTGTCTAAGCAAAGACTTAAGAGCATCTGCAACAGAGGAGGCCCTGGCCATATATAGGAAGAGGATCAAGAGCTTATTGACTCCATAGTAAGTTATTTTGCTCCCCAGCTCTGCTGACTTTGCTAGTAACAGAGTGATAATGAAACGTTTAAGGCCCTGAAGCCAGAAAAACCTTAGATTAGGCTAGGAGGTGAAAAAAACGCCACTGATAGAAGATGAGGTTGGAAAGGTGGGCAGAGTGTATTCATCCTGCAGAGCCTTTTGTGGGCCAAGGTGTGTTGTGACTATTTTAAAGTGCAGTGACAAATCTTGAAGAGCTTTAAGAGTGAAAGTGGCATCTTCTAATATCGATTTTTTAAAAAGGTTTCCTGAATATTTCATAATGATATAAGCATCAAGCCATCGAGAAGATGTAACCAACTTAAATTAGTATGCATCTAATAACAGAGCTTCCAAATCTACAAGGCAAAAACATACTTAGACCAATAGACAAATGCACAATATGAGTTGGAGATGTCAACACTCCCCTTTTGATAATTGACTATGATTAGTGTGAAAATGAATAAGTCATCAAATCATATCTGAGTTTCTTTTTAATCTTATTTAAATTCCAGTTAACTAACATACATATAATTTAGTTTCATATGTACAATATGGTGGCTCAACACTCCCATACATCACCCAATGCTCATCACAGCAAGCGCACTCCTTAATCCCCATCACCTGTTTAACCCATTCCCCCATCATCCTGCCCTCTAGTAACCATCAGTTTATTCTCTATAGTTCAGAGTCTATTTCTTGGTTTGCCTCTCTCCCCCCACTCCATGATCATTTGTTCTGTTTCTTAAATCCCACAAATGAGTGACTCTGTATGGCATTTGTCTTTCTCTAACATATTTCTCTTAGCATAGTACTCTCTAGCTCCATCCACCTCATTACAAATGGCAAGATTCTATTCTTTTTATGGCTGAGTAATATTCCATTATATAAATATACCACATCTTTATCCATTCATTGATGTTGATGGACATTTGAGCTGTTTCCATAATTTGCCTCTTGTAAATAATGCTGCTACAAACATATATCCCTTTGAATTAGTATTTTTGCATTTTTCAGTAGATACATAGTAGTGCAATTTCTGGACTGTAGTGTGAAACTAGATCACCTTCTTACACCATACATAAAAATAAATTCAAAATGGGCTAAAGACCTATATGTGAGGCCGGAAACCATAAAAATTCTAGAGAAGAAACAGGCAGTAACTTCTTTGACATCAGCCATAGCAACTTCTTACTAGCTGTGTCTCCCAAGACAAGGGAAACAGAAGCAAAATAAACCATTGGAACTTACCATATCTGTTGATATAAGTGAATTTGCAGTAATTTCATCCCCCTGCTTTAGCGTTTAGGGATAAAACTCTGCAGAGCTCTTGTGTTTATAATAAACAGAAAATCAGTAGAGATGGAAGTCCTTGACAACATTATCAGCCACATGACCTAATTGACAGCTATACAATTTATAGAATACTGTGCCCAACAACTGCAGAACATTCTTTTCATATGCATGGGGAAAATTCATCAAGATAGACCATGTGCTGGACCATAAATTTGAGAGGATTGAAGTCATGTAGAGTATGCTCCCTGACTACAAGGGGATTAAATTAGAAATGAACAACAAAAAGAAATCTGGAAAATCCCAAATATTTGGAAATCAAACCACATACTTGTAAATAATCCATGGTCAAAGATTAAACATCCCTCTGGCTGCTCTGTGAGGAATAGGGAGGGGAGTAAATATGGACACAGTGAGACCAGTAAACAGGTTTGTCCAGACTACTAGGGGAGCTGTAATCATGCCTTGGACTCTGGGAAGGTGGTGGAAAGGGAGAGAAAAGGGAAGATCCACATGTATTTGGAGGAAAAGCTGATAGGACTCTCTATGGTTGGATGTAGGCAATGTGAGTAAGAGAGGAAGAGTCTGACCTTGGGCTTTCTGGTTCACATTGTTTTACATCTCCCCTTTGCTCTCAGGACCCAGTACAAATGCATCAGCATCCCTTCTGTTTGGGCCCTGTCTGCTCTGGCCCCTAATCCCCAGCAGCCTGGCTCTCCTCCCCTCAGCTCCAGCGCCACCAGGCACCTTGCCATCAGGTTCTATGCCACATCCTCTTGGTTGTGGACCTTTCCACATGCTGTTCCAGTTGCCTTCAGTACGCTTTGCCCTGTTGTTTGCTCTTCACTCAGTAGATGGTGCTTCTTCTGGGAGGCCTTCTCTGCTTTCACTGCAGACTGGTTGAGGGGCCATGATATGTGCTTCCCTCCCACCCCTGTCACCCTCTACACCTCGCTTCGCTTAGCTACCTCCCCCAGTAGACCTCTCAAGACCAGAGAATATGCCTCATTCTTTCACTACTACTACTACTACAATGGCCACTGCTGCTATGGCCAGGTCCTTGCTCCCCAGGCTGTGAATCAAGGACCCTGGACCTTGTGGAGACAGGATGATAGTAAGACTGTGGCATATCAACTGAGTGCTTCTCTGTGTTTGTCAGAGGCTTCACACGCACTGTGCCATTTCATCATCACAGCAGCACTGTGAATGGGTTGCCTACGCCACTTAAAGGATGATAAACTGAGGCATAGAAGGCGTCAGTAACTCGCCCAACACCATATAGTTAGTAGCAGAAATGGAATTTGAGTTCAGATACAGTCATTACCCCCCCCCCCCCTTATCCACGTTTCACTTTGCACAGTTTCGGTTACTCATAGTCAACCTCAGCTGGAAGCAGATGATCCTCCTTCTGACACATGGTCAGAAGATTATTGGTAGCCTGACGTCACGTCACCATGCCTACATCACTCACCTCACTGCATGCCATCACCTAGGCATTTTACCATCTCAAATCATCACAAGAAAGGCGAGGCCAACACAACATTTTGAGAGAGACATCAGTCACATATATTATTATATGTGTATTATATGTGTATAATTATATGTGTATATTATATATTATATATAGCGTATTATAGGGCTTGTTCCATTTTATTATTGTTGTTAATCTCTTACTGTGCCTAATTTATAAATTAGACTTTATCATAGGCATACATGTGTAGGACAAAATAGTATGTGTAGGGGGCTCGGTACTTTCCACCATTCCAGGCATCTGCTGCTCTGGGAACATACCCCTCGTGGATTTAGGAGGGCTACTGAAATTAGATTTCAAACCGAAAGCTTTTAACCACTAAGTTGTACCGTCAAAGAACAGTTGAAGCAAAAACAGTGAGTCCCTGATAAACTTGTTGCCTGTGACCAGCCTTTGGTGGTCACTAAGCACAAAGAACCAGCAGGCTTCACAGAGGACAGCCACTCAGGTTGGGGCAGTGAATGGGGGCAGGGACAGGAACACCCGTTAGCCAGCATGATCACGTACAACTGGCTATTGTATGCTGCCTTTCTGCCCCCTCCTTCCCTAAGAAAACAAAGGCCTCATTTCTAGTGCTGACTGATTTCCATAAGGGAATTAGAATGGCTAATTTTATATCCTTTTGGTAAATATTCCTCTTCCCATTATAACATGGCCAAATGATCCTCTTCAAATTAATACCAGCAATAATTGCTGCAGAATTAGCCTCCAGAGACACAATGTTATAGAGAGAGTGGGTTCCCCCCCTCCCCGGTCCTTTGTTTTTTCAGATAAAGAGTAAAAAAGCCTTATGTACTTGTTTTCAGTTAAGGTAATAAGTAGATTGTGTTGTCAGAAGGTTCAAAAACTGCTTGACTATGACTCTATAAAAGGCTTTTTGTGGTTGACATGTTTTGAAGTGCTGTGAGCATTGATGGGAATGGTAACTAATTACACTTGATACTTTACAAGGGAGAACATAGAGACTTCTTACAGTAACAACACTGTTACTTGTTGAGTACTGACTATGGACCCGCCACTGTACCAAGTACCTTGTGGGTGTTATTTCACTACATCATTATGACAACCTGGGGAGAAGGGTGGTGGTGGTGATATGGCTTTCCACTTTTTACAAATGGGGAGCTGAGGCCTGGAAATACAGAGGAACTTGTCCAATGTCACAGGGCGAGGGGTCATCCTGCCTAGAATTGAACTCACGAATACTGGACTCAAGATGTTAAGAACTATCATGTCTCTGAGATGTACCATTAGGTATCGTGTGTCTGCTTGAGAAACATGAGCTACCTGCCAAAACTGGATACACTTAGTTTAACAAGCTCACACCTGCAAAAGCACCATTGTGGTCTAGAGCTAGATGATTTGATCAGTGCCCCCAGAAACCCTTGACGTACCCCCTCCCAGGAGCACCCAATGGGCTTCTTCACATCTGAGGGAGAGCAGGTGCCGAGGTAGGAAGGAGGGAGCTAGGCTTCAGCAGTTACAAATACCAGTAGGTACCCACGAGGGCCAGACAGGTAACTCAGGATTGACACACATCAGGTGCCATCTCAGATAAAGATGACTCTGTCGTAACTTGCATTGAGGTTAAAATCCTTGGAGTTGCACTTGACTTTTCTCTTTGTCTCACATGATGCCCACAGCCCACCAGAAAATCCTTTTGGCCATATCTTGAAACTCTATTTAGGATTTGACTTCTCACTCTCTGAGCTGTAACTCCCTGATCCAGGCCACCGTCACAACTCACCCTAATTACTAAAATGCTGTTCTAACGGGGCTCCCTACTTCCCCTGCCCACTTTAATCATCTGTTCTCAGTGTGGCCCACAGTAACCATTTCTCTAAGTCATATCATGTTGCCCCTCTGTTAAAGCTCCCCAGTGGTGCCATCTCACTCAGTAAAATCCTAAGTTCTTCCAAGGGCTAGCAAAGCCTCAAATGGCCCACGTCCCTCTGTATCCTCCTCCCCAATTCTTCTTTCTTGTGTTGGCCCTGGTTGAGCCACACTGGTCCCCTGCTCTTCTGGAAATGTGCCAGCCTGCTTTATTCTCATTTGCTCACCTCCTTCTGAGTGATGCTTTCTCTACAGCCCTATTTACAAACTCCTCTGTACCCGAGACCCCTGGTTCCTTTCCCTACTTTATTCTTCTTCTGCTTATATACTATATAATCAATATATTTGTCTTATTTATTATGCGACTCCCTCATGAGGGCAGAAATTTTTGTCTGTTTCAGTCACTGCTGGTCACAACCTGGCACCTAGTGGACCCTCCATAAATGTTTATTGTATGAATCAGCTGAGAAGTCAAGAGTACCTGTAAATAAGTGCCAGCTGATTTTTCCCTTGTAGAATGCAAGCCATTCATTCTTGCTGGAGCTGTCAATTTTTTAAATGACAGAAATGCAGAAATTTGGGGCACCTGGGTGGCTCAGTTAGTTAAGCGTCTGCCTTTGGCTCAGGTCATGATTTCAGGGTCCTAGGATTGAGCCCTGCATCAGGCTCCCTGCTCAATGGGAAGTCTGTTTCTCCCTCTCCCTCTGCCCTGCACCCCCACATTCGTGTGCATCCTCTCTCTCTTTCTCAGTCTTGCTCTCTCAAATAAATAAAACTTTTTTAAAAAACCTATAGGCAGAAATGAAAAGCACTGTAAATATTACACATATGAGCAAAAAAATAGTAAAAGACTAGATTTGTTCTCATTTCCATAAATTAAATAAAATAAATCGATAGGCTAAGACCATTTAAGGTGTGCTCCTTGTAGGCCAAAGTCTTAAAACATGACCAAACATTATGCTGGTGAAAGTAAGGGGCAAGAGGCATCCTCTTACATTTCTGGCCAAAATCTAAATTGGTCCATTTCTAGAGAAGTAGTTTGGCAATATGTATCAAGCTTACAAATGCATGTATTCTTTCACTAAGGAATTATACTTTAATGAATTTATCCTTACTAATACACTCCTGTGTGTTCGAAATGAATTAAGATAAGGAGGTTTCTCATTGTGACACTGTTTGTAATAACAAAAGCTTGAAAATAACCTAAATGTCCTACAATATGTAGTTAGATAAATTATGGTAGAGCCACACAATGGAATGTTACACGGGCATCAAAAATAAGTAAAATCTTTATGCACTGATATGTAAAGTCCTCCTACATGATTTTTTTTTAAAGCAGGCTGATAACATTGTGTACACTACACTACCATTTGTAGCATAGTAAAAGAGAGGAAGGTACGTATTTATTTAGCTATTTATTCTTACATTATAATAAACTTCTGGCACAACATGGAGCAGTCCAGTATCATCAGTTCCCTCAACGAATGGGACTCGGTGACAAAATCACAAGGAAGAATAAATTGTCAACACATTACCTTAATATATTTTTATTTTTAACCATGTAAATATTTACTACATTAAAAAGAAAAGAAATCCCATATTACATGCTTAGAAATCTCCCCCCAAAAGATACCCATTATAGTATTATTTCTAATAATAAAAAGGGGAGCAATCTTGTGTGTCAAATAATAGAATATTGGTTAAATAAAAATTTTACCCTATTTAAGTTTATTCTGGTTTTATAGATTTCCAGTACCACTTTTTTGCTTTTTTTCTCTCTTAATTAAACATATGGCCTCTAACATCATGTTGGAATATCTCCATTCTTCAGATCTTCATAGTTCTTTTTTTTCTAGACCTTCTCCAGTAGAGTCTTTTTGTTTTGATGAGGAGTAGTAACATTTTGTCAAAGAAAGTAATGATAGCTTTAATAAAATGATGACTTAGGGCCAAGAAAAAAAACTAGGGTAATCAAGTCAGCAAGGTTCTTTTGAGTGAATGTCTACATAACCTTTAATTGATTAGAGCATTAATGTTGTATGCTTTTATTCAAGCCTTATTAGATAATCAGCCATAAAGAGAAATTTGTACTATTTCACGTGGGTTCAAATAGCTTTCTCTTCCTCTCTGATTCTGTAATTCTGAATTAGCTTTTTATTGGAACACCACACAGTCTCTTTTCCCTGAAAACACATTCTAGAAAGTGACTTAATCTTGCTATAACCTTATTAGCTAAAATCCAGCAATCATTAGCATTATGTCTGAAATCTCTTTGAATTTTTGACACCTATATCAAACAGTGTGCATGTTCATCAATTTTAAATATTGGGGATCCCAATGGAATATTGTCTTAGCTTGCCAAAACAAAATACAAAACAAAATACAAAATACCATAGATTGTTTGGCTTAAACCATAGAAATTTATTTTCTCACACTTCTGCAGGCTGGAAGTCAGAGATCAGGGCGCCAGCATGATACTTCCCACTCATTTTTTCTCCTTTTCCCTTTATTCCCTTTCGCTATTTTTTATATTCCCCAAATGAATGAGACCACATAATGTTTGTCCTTCTCCAATTGTAAAGTCCTTAAAATTAAAGCCCAGAAGCCAGTTACTCTGGAATTATCCCATTTATTTTATGCTGTTATCAGGCAGCTCCATAGTTGCTAATTTAATCAGTAAATTGATTTACTACTCATTAACTAGGGAACTATATTCTGAGGGACCTGTCAGGAACTAGGGAGTTTAAAAATATGTAAAATAATGGCCTTTATCCTCTGAAGAATTCAGTCTAGTATGCATATATTTCCCTGAATCTTGTCTTTGATTTGGTTCTTCTCCCTCCAAAGAATCATACTCACCTTAAGGGATTACAGGTGCATTTGACATTACATGATGGATAAATGACACGTTGTAAAGGAAATTTTATGCCTCTTCACATTAAAAAATGTATTTACATTGTAAAAAAAAAAAAAGAGATAGTTTTTTTTCAGGTTCTGGTGAAGTACCTCTTCCAGGCTTGAGATAGCTGCTTCTCATCGTTTTCTCACATGATAGAGACAGACAGCAAGTTCTCTGGCATCTCTTCTTATAAGGGCACAAATCTGTTCAGGAAAGCCCCACTCTCATGATCTAATTGAACCTTAATTGCCTTCCACAGGCCTCGTCTACAAATACTATCACACTGGGAATTAGGGTTTCAACATATGAATTTTGAAAGGACAAAGACATTCAGCCCATTGCAAGTGTTGTTATGGTATTAGGATGATGTTAGGCCAGGGATCCAGGAAAATTCAAATCCTTCCTTAATTAAGCTACCACTAAATTTTGGGAATAATAGCAAGACAAGGCAGATAACACTATCACTAAGACTTTGAGGTCTCAAACCCCAAGGCAAAACTCTGGTAAACTAAGCAGTTAGGGAAGGAGAACTCAATTGCTTTAGGCAGCTGGCTTGAATGAACTGCAGCAGAGGTTAAAAATCATAGCCCATGAACCAGGAATGGTTTTTACACTTCAAATGGTGAAAAGAAATCAGAAGATTTTGTAGCATCTGAAAAATTACATGAAATGCAAATTTTAGTGTCCATGAATACAGTTTTATTGAAACACAGCCATGCCCATTCTTTTCACATTGTTGTCACTTTTGTACTACAGTGGCAGGCTTGTATTGTGGCAACAGAGTGTTGCATTTACTCTCTGACCCTTTAGAGAAAAAGTTTGCCAATTCCGATCTACAAACAAAGCTGACCAATGACTTGTTTCGTCTATTCCCAAGACTAAATCTTAGCTGAAAATGTTATTTCAAAAAGATGTAGTCATACCCATCAACATAGAAGAAATGGTCCAGAGACAGAATATTTACTCCAAGCCTGGCATGAACTGGTCTAGAGACTATCCAATTCATGTTACCTAATGCCAGACCCACCTGTTCCAAGAAAAAACTAAGAAAGAAGGACAGATGGCTTCATTGGAGGATGCAAGTAGAAGAGAGGGCCTCCGTCCATGTGCTAATGTTGGCATTCCTTTGAGAGTTCAAACCTTAACAAATATAGTCTAGGATCCTAGAATTAAACCATTCTGAATTAAGATTTATTTTCCTTTGAGTCTCTACCCCTTGATTAAGATTTATCCCTGAAGTCAAAGGTGACAGGAGGAATGGAAACTAAGAAGGGTACCCTTTCTAGAATTCAACATTGACCAATGAAATTGGTGGCACTGTTGATGTATCAGACCACTTCCTTTGTTTCTGATTTGTTTTTGTTTTGTTTTCACCCTCTTCCCCGCAAACTCCCAAAGGTGATTTTAAAGGATGTGGATTCTCTTCTTTACGTGGACACCGATGTTCTCTTTCTGAGACCTGTCGATGACATCTGGAAGCTTCTGAGGCAATTTAACGCCACACAGCTTGCAGCCATGGCTCCTGAACATGAAATCCCCAAGATTGGCTGGTATAGCCGCTTCGCTCGGCACCCTTTCTATGGCTCTGCTGGAGTTAATTCAGGAGTCATGCTGATGAATTTAACTCGCATACGAAGTGCTCAGTTTAAGGTAAAGAAATACTTTATATTTCATGTTTAAAAATTGGGATTTTTTTTTAGGTATTTCACCAGTGATTTTCCTAGATTGTCAGTGTATTGATTCTGGAAGTAAGTGGCTTGTAGTGGGATGGAAGGAGCCAGGGAAGAGGAAAATATTTGGGAAGCTATGAAATACTTGTTCAGGAAAAGTCCAGGTGGTTATGGAATTTAAAGCTTCAGCAGTATTGTTATTCAGGAATGTTATGTTGCATTTCTAAATTCTATAATGTTTGAACTATGTTTATACCCAAAGCTTCAAAAACCATGAAAAAGTCTGTGGAATTATCCTAGGGATATAAGTATACAGAGATATTTGTACAAGGCTGCTCATGGCCTCATCTTTTATCCTAGTAAAGAACTGGAAAGAATCTAAATGAACATCATTGGAGAACTAGTCTAAAAAAATTTTTTTAAATGCATCATCCTATTAAGAATTAGATCAACCTAAAAAAAAAAAAGGAGAGAGAGAGAGAGAATTAGACCTATAAGTAAGGTAAATAAGATCTCTAAAAAGTATCAAGGAGAGGAAGTTAAAATGCAACAGAAAGCATAGTACCATAAAGGATGATCTCTTTTATGGCTTAGAAATTTCCAGAAGAATACCTAAGAGAATACCTAATTGTCAACTGTGGATATTTCTGGGAAAAGTGGAGGTGGAAATGGTAGGAGGATGGAGGAAGAATTTTTTACTTTTTAATTTTATCTTTGTATGCTGTTTGAATATTTATTCTATGAATGTGTTGCTTCTATTTCAAAAGCAAATTATGTTAAGACAAGGAAAAGGTGTTTTCCCTTACTTTAATTCTGCTATTTGTATTTTGTTCCTTCATTTCTGAGGCAAGAATTAAGCATATGAAAAAGAGGTTCAATTTGGGCATGATTTTCTGAGTAGAAACTATAGCCCCAACTACTGGTTCCTAGTCCATCAAGTATCTATGTGTTATCATCCATCTGCCAAAACTCTAAAGTCCAGCTCTAGTTTTGCATTGTCCTGTGTCTTGTGGCCAGCAGGACTCCTTGTTTGTTCGCTTCATTCCTGGGGGTTTAGGAGAACCAATTCCTCAACACCATTTCTTGGTCGACAAGATGTATTTGCTTTGCCTCAGCCGCTCTGATGGTTTTCTCTTTTCCAGAACAGCATGATTCCAACAGGCTTGGCTTGGGAGGACATGTTGTACCCTCTGTACCAGAAGTACAAGAATGCCATCACGTGGGGAGACCAGGATTTATTAAATATTATTTTTTATTTCAATCCAGGTAGGCTCCCTTGCAAGAATGCCATTTGTGTAGGAGTCCACCCACCTCGTCTCACAGAGCACATTCCAGTCTGGTCTACCATTAACTGAGCCTGAATTGTGTCTGGTGTTCCCCTATGAAGTGCGCTCTTTCATTCACCCCCTGCCCCCCAGGCTTCTGCCCCGGGGGCGGCCCTCACGCTGCTGACACAAAAGGCCAAATGTTGAAACCTCCAACACTGGACTCCATTTTTGGAGAATATCTTTTAGATTTTGCCACACCATTCTTCTAAGAAGTGTGGTCAAAATTAGTGGCAGGGCACAGAACTGAATGACAACATTATAAACTAGACATGAGGCCCTCCATGGCTAAACAATTGCTAGATTGAAAGGAATGGATTCTTGGGATCCCTACAGCTAAGTATCTTGTTCAAGGTTAAATGAGCCTAGAATAAGGGCCTAGATTCCCCAATTCATTTTTCTTTTCATCTGAGGCAAAAGAAATCTTTCTTACGTGGTTGTATCACTGATTTGGTGGAGTTGGGGGAGGGAAGGAGATGAAAATTTCTGATCTGTGTTTTTTGTTGTTGACACCTAAAACAAATAAAATTTTTTTCTTTCCTCTTTCTTTTTCTTTCTTCTTACTTAGTATTGTTAAAATCAAAACCATATTTTCTCCTCAAGAAAGATTTTTTTGGGGGAGAAAAAGCACTCGTTACCCAGACTATTCAGCTCATTTCTTTGCTTTACAAAATCCTAAAATAGAGACTATTTATAGTCAGTCTATAAAGACTTCTGCCTGTGATAACCTGTCACCCTGGAAGCACCTACTAAGTAATTGGATTTTTTTTTTAAACAAAACTCTGAGATAGGACCTAATCTCATAAGTCTTCAGATCTAGAAGGAGCAAGTCCTAGAAAAGAAAAAAAAAAAAAGCAGACTGAAACAGTTTCTGGGGGAAATCCCCAACTGCAATTCATTAGATGAAGGGAATATCTTGGCTGTTCACTGGGGGCATGTTTTATTCCATTTCCCTCTGATAATAATAGGGATGTTATGGTCTGTACCTCCTCTTTTCTCCTCCTAAGCAGGTTTTGTCTTTTTTTCTAGGTGGAGATGGATTGGTTAGGACTCTTGGCTGCATGTGAAAGACCCCCAGAGTTAGCCCAAGCACAAAGGATACTTTTTCTTTCTTTTTTTTTCTTTTTTAAGATTTTACTTATCTATTCATGAGACACACAGAGAGAGAGGCTGAGACACAGGCAGAGGGAGATACAGGCTCCCCGTGGGGAGCCCGATGCAGGACTGGATCCCAGGACCCCAGGATCGTGACCTGAGCCAAAAGCAGATGCTCAACCATTGAACCACCAGGTGTCCTCACAAGGGATACTTTTTTATTAGCAAACTGGTGTCTGCTAGAAACTGAGGCAGGAAGGCCAGCAGGCTCAGCCCATGACCTGAAGCAGGAAAGGGTAAATGATAAGGAGGCCAGGGTAGACTTGTTGTCTCCCACTGACATTGTTTCTTCTTCTCTTTGTGCCCCTCATTCTCTGCTCCTCAGGCCTCAAAGCCAAGTACCAAGGTTTCATAGTCCAGGTGCAGCCACATGGAGAGATTAACTCTATCCTCTTTCCAAATTCCCAGGGGGTGAAACCAGATGGTTCCAGCACGGGTCAGCTAGGCCAGGAGCATAAGGTGAAGAAAGAATGGCTGACATTTATTATTTACTAAGTGCCAGGTGCTGTTCTAAGCATTATCTTCTTTAATCCTTGCAACCACCCTGAGAATATAATCCCCTATAATTTTTATAGACAAAGGTACCAAGGAAAAGAGAGTTTGGTAATTTGCAGCACTGCTAATGAGTGACAGGGCAGGGTACAAATGCAGGCCTCTCTGACTTCCACCCTCTGGGTTTTGGGGAGAGGGGAAATTTTAAGAGAGAGAGAATCCTAGAGAGCTGGTGCACATCCCAAGACGTAACTCTGTACTGAATTATTTGTCCTTTAAATATTGCCTTTTCCTCTCTTATGTGGCTAAAGCTATCTTGTATAAGCCCATCTGGACATATTCCCAAATAGGAATTCTAAAGATTCGCAGTTTCCTCCCCAGAAATCCTCTTAGCCTGTTGCAGATTATTTGAGGACGTGATCAGTGAGTAAAGAATACTTGAAGGCAGTTGTAAGCAGCTTTGCAATTAGACAGGAGCCCTTGTATTTAATTGGAGCTGAAAACCAGCTGAGTTTGATGGCTTCTGTACTCCCCATCTTAAATCCATTGAGTCTTCAAATATTATCCAAGAGTTTTGAAGTTGTTATAAACCCTGGTTCTGAGCAGTCCCAATAACCAAGTTTTCTAGCTTTCGACTGGCAAGTTCTTAGGTTACTCCTTCATTGTTCTTTGTGTGACCTACATCTGATTGCCCTTTTTCATACTTTCTCCAGATACTTTATTAAACACAAGATCCTTGAACTGAAACCTATTCAATATCCTCCACATGATAAGCTTTTTCTTTGTTTATATTGTGATCATTTTCTATAAGCCAGAAAACTATTTTGAAAAAAGATTGTTCACCTTTATCCCTAGAAAGGAGAGAGGGAGTGGAGGAGGAGGAGATTGGCCCTGACATGGGACTAAATACGCTTGTTGTTATGGTCCTTTCGGTTACCATGGACGAAGAAGCAATAAACAAAAAACCTGAGCACATGTCTGGAATGGTATTACAGAGGCTACATGGCTACTACATGGTAGCCTCATGTAGTTAATAACACCACTTTTGAAAATGTGTTTAAAAGTCATTAGTTTAAGGGCACCTGAGTGGCTCAGTTGGTTAAGCATCTGCTTTCTGCTCAGGTCATGGTTTCAAGGTCCTGAGATTGAGCCCCTTATTATGCTTTCTGCTCAGTGGGGAGTTGGCCTCTCCCTCTCCATATGCTTCTCCTACAATTCCTCTCTCTCTCTCTTTTTCTCACTCTCTCTCAAATAAATAAAATATTTTTCAAAGAAGTCATTAGTTTAAAAATATTTTACAACTCTTGCCATAATTAGATAGTCCATTTCTGTGGGTGTGTAATTGCAGGACTAGGTACTAGACAAGAGGAGAGAGCTGGAGCTCAGGAGGGACATGCAGGTTGCTCAGCCCACAGGACATTTCCTGGCAGGTGAGCCAAGGTAGCTTCTTCAAGGGGTGGAGAACTGAGCTCACAATTCTACATATGAGTTTGAGTAGAGAGCAGAGTTCTGTAGAAAGGGTTGATTTGACCAGAGCCAGAAAAGCACCCTACACAGGAAGATGTGCTTGGATTAATATGTTTATGTTCCAGGGAACAAAACTCAGGCCAGCTAAGGGACCAGGGGGTGGCCCTGGGAACACATGGGTCACATCGTGCTAGACCTCTTGGGAACTTGCTCTGGGAAACTGCTAAGGACCAGAGCTGATTTCTCCATCCCTCAGAAGCTCCATGGCCCCTGCCATCCTTGCTTCTCTCCACGCCTACCTGATTCCATTCTGTCTCTCAGCATTCTGTTTACATGAGGCCCAGCCCTGAGCCAACACAACCTTACAAGCCCACAGCCAATGACAATGCATGTTAAGTAACAGCCCCCTTTGCTTCCTAATTCACATTCTTGAAGAGATAGAGAGATTTGCTTGGCCCTGTTTATGAAGTGATTCCAAACCCAGCTATAAATTAGTTCTCTTTGGATGGGAAGACTACCTATGATCTGGTCGTCAGGAGCCAGAAGAGCAAGGCCATGCAGCATCTTCCTCTCTCAGACAGGAACACCTATGTCTCTTCCTTCTTCAGGAACAATTTCCAAAAAGGTGGGCTTTGGGCAGGGAAGGAAATGAGACCAGCCAAGTATGGGTAACCAGGCAGGGTGTCCAGCCAGATAGCAACAGTAGGATTCTGCTTACAGAGAGAGAGAAGAGCTAAAACGCTCATGGAATACACATAGATTGTCATGGGTTATACAAAGAGTGTGATGGCAGGGAGTTGTGAGGGGTTTGGTGGGGCCACAGGGAGCAGGACACACAGTCACATAGGACAGCCTCTTTGGTGGCCCCCTTAGGGCCTCATTCTCATCCTGCCGGGGTCACTAGAGCCCTATATTCTGAGTGTGTAACCACACTGGATCTTCACCCTACCCAAAGCTCCCAGCATCTGGCAGCGGTGAGTGTGTTGTGGGCTTCACAGGCCCAGCTACCTAGTGTTAGGATTGTTCCCAGAAACTGGTAACATCTTCTTGTTCAGGGAGCCTGGGAGTTTCATGAGCTCTGATAGCAAAGTCAAGAGTGAAGACTATTTGTGGGATATTTGTGGGAAGGGGTTGTATCTACTTTTTGTCTCTAGTGTGCAAGGCTTAGTACCTAGAACAGAGTTGGTCTTCAGAAGTGTTGGTTGGTTGAATGCATGGATTTGAGAGGATAGAGTGACAGAGGGAAGTGAATGGAAGAGAAGGTCCACACCAGGGAAGGCGAGGAGAGGAAGGAGAGGGAGAAAGCAAGAGCAAGGAGGACACATGTGGTAGAGGAATGTGTAAGTTCCATTTACTCATTCATTCAGCAGATACTGTTTGACTGCCTACTGTGTGCCAGCCACAGTGGGGGCACATGCAGCGGACAGAACGGACAAGTGCCTATTTCCATGAAACCCACCTTCCAAATAACAGCAACTAGTTGTTACAAATCATGGGTTATAATAAATGCTATAAAGGGAATAAATGGGGGCACCTGGGGGCTCAGTCAGTTAAGTGTCTGCCTTTGGCTCAGGTCATGATCTCAGCTTCTGGGAATGGAGCCCCACCTTGGGCTCCCCACTCAGCAAGAAGCCTGCTTCTCCCACTCCCTCTTCCCTTCCCCCCACTGCTTGTGCTCACTCGTTCTCACACGCTGTCTCTTTATTTCTCAAATAAATAAAATCTCTTTTAAAAAAAAAAGGAATAAATGAGGCATCGTGAGAGATTATCAAGGCTGGAGGGAGAGAATTGCTTCCTTAGATTGTGTTATCAGGGCAGTCTTCCTGGAAAAAGTAATTGCCCTTTTGTGGGACAAGGTGCATTCCGGAAGAAGGAAGAAGAGGTTGCTGGGAAGCCTCAGGTCCAGAATGACACATTAGAGAAAGAGAACTAACAAACAAAAATTAATGATGCATCCAACAGCCTCCATTCTGTTGGTAGTGTATCAAGTGAGTAGCAAGCCTGTCTCACCAGGAAGTGAAAACAATCAGGCATGAGCTGCTCCATGATCTTAGAGAACCCGAGAGTATGAAATAATCCGAAACGTAAGGAGCAATCAATCCACATGGTACTTTGGAAATAGTTAGGAGACTCTGGAAATAAATGTAGACTCCTGAAGCAATCGCTAAGGGATTCCAGAGCCTGAGATAATCAGTTAATGAGCTTCTTTATCTATGTAAAATGGAGAGGAAAATAGCAAAGACTCAGGATTTGAAGAGGGGTTAGCTGAAAAAATATTTTAAAATAAATTGCAGTAGTTGGAGGCCTGGGGATTTGGAATTTTAAAACCACTCACCGTATTATTTCCTGAGCAGTGGAAAGTACCCTGAACATTTCCCCATGCTGTCATTTTTCACCATCAGATTTTGACAGCCCTGATAATCTTGCTTAAAATAGATCCATTTCAGAATGGTTATTGATCAGGTGCCAAAATAGCCATCATTAGTCCACTCTGCATGTTCATCAGCGGACCTCCATAGATGTCCCCTCTTTAGTCCGCCCCATGATGCTAGTGTGACCCCTCTTCTCCTTCCCCTGATTAACCAAATGGAAATTTCAAAATGTAACCCATGTAGAATTTATCTGTGAATAAAAAGACACAACTGTTATTTTTATTTATTTATTTATTTATTTTTATTTATTTATGATAGTCACAGAGAGAGAGGCAGAGGAAGAAGCAGGCTCCATATACCGGGAGCCCGACGTGGGACTCGATCTCGGGTCTCCAAGATCGCGCCCTGGGCCAAAGGCAGGCGCCAAACCGCTGTGCCACCCAGGGATCCCACAACTGTTATTTTTAACTGCCCACTCTTGATTTCCCTTTCTTTGGGTAACAGGGTTCCAGTTTTCTCAGGGGAATTTTTCTCTCCTCCCCCCCATTAGCCCCCCCCCCACCTGCTTTTGCATGCAGTCCTAGAGCCCCGTGGGCTCCTAACTCCCACTCACCCAGTCAGACCATATCCTCAGAACCTGAGTGTGGGGGGATCCAGGAGCAGAAAGTAGCCAAGGGTGCAGCATCGGCAGCAGTGCTGAAAAGCTGACATTAATTAGTGCCCATCCCTCAGAATCCAGGAGCTGCCCCTCTTCCTGACCCAGTTCAACTCTACCCCCAATTTTTTTTAACTACTCTCTCTCTTTCCAAAGGAAATTTTTTTCCTTCTTTTTTTCCCCTTCCAAGCTAGAATCCAAGTTAATAACTTGCAATCCAACATAGATTTATCTTTCTTGAATATTTTAGATCAAAGCAATCTATTTATATGACAACTTTGCTACCATTTTCTTAACCCTTTGAAGAGACTGAATTTATCCCAGCAAAACTGAATAGCTTATCTTTTGTAAAGCACACTCTGATTTCCAAACTCTTCACCATGATCCGGCCATTCTCTCCTCCTTGAATCCTCTTCCAGGCCTCCATTTTTGACTGTCAAAATCCCATCCTTAGTCTGTAAGTCTGAGTTTAAATGAAACTTTACTGAAATGTCCTCCTTTCTATGAACCCTGATTTAAAAAAAAAAACAAAAA
Source organism: Vulpes vulpes (assembly GCF_048418805.1). Lineage (NCBI taxonomy): Eukaryota > Metazoa > Chordata > Mammalia > Carnivora > Canidae > Vulpes > Vulpes vulpes. Next base: position 72,324,320 of record NC_132788.1, on the reverse strand, counting down.
AAAACATGTTCATCTTGACTATACTGTATACTGTCTCCCTTACAAGAGTATGAATTCCCCAAGGGCAGCAGCCAAGCCTTATCATCCAGTGACACCAATGTCTTGCATTGTGTGAATGAATACTTCTTGCAATTACATGCTCAATGTATTTTGCGTTTCTTCCTCTGAAAAATTCTGAAGGGGATTGTAAAGATGTGAATTGAATTCCATCTGGAATCCAGTTTCATATTTGAGATTCAACAGCTGGGTTTTAGCTGGTCTTCAGGAAATCGATAAACCCTGAAACTTATGAGCAAATGTTCTTAGATATACCCAGTTGTACCTTTTCAATGATAAGGTCTAAAGCTTTCATTAGATTCTGAGAAAGATCTGTGATCCATAAAAGGTTAAGAATAACTGGCCACCTGCATATCTAGAAACAACTGTGATAAAACATTTATTACCAATGTACTAGGTGTCAAGAACTATGCTAGGCTCATATTTACCTTTACTTTGTTTTATTCTTCCAGTGACTTAATGCAATAGTTCTTATAACAATAACTGGTAATTATTACAACTTACAGTTATCATATGCTTTCCATATGTCATGTACTGTTACAAATAGTTGTATTTATAAGCTCACTTAATACTCCCCAGAATCCTACTGGACAAGATATTTACAGCCCTCTGCCCCTTACAGATGGTGAAACTCAGGCTCAGAAAAATTATGCAGTTTGGCTGAGTTCATGCAAGTAGTGACAGTCCTGTATACAAACCTGGTGAGTTGACTCCAGAGCTTGCTCCCTTAGCCATTTCACTATTAGCATAATAAACCTGGAGTTCAACCCCAGATGATGTAGCTTCCTTTTACTGCTTCTAAATTAAGGTCCAGATAACCCACCAAGCGTATACAGCAATGAGGCAGTAGAAACCAACTTTGAAAATACATTCGTCTGATTTCAAAGCCTTTCTATCTCACCTTCTGTCTTAGAGTACCCTCACTGGGCATGGAGGCTGCAAAGAAAAGGAAAGGTTTCCTTTGTAATGGGGTGCTAGACCACCTGGGAAGAGGCAAAACCACTCCCCCTCCATCACTGATCTCAAATGCCACAAAGGCAGGAAGCAGACTTTCCTCTGTCCACTGTGTACATAGCAGGCACTCAGTAAATATTTGTTGATTCAATCAGTGTAGTTACAAAAACAGAGATGGATTCTAGGGCAATTCACTCAGCAGGGAACATTAGCAGGTGCTTAAGCAGGGATTACAATTGCAAATACCCAGACAGATATCATAAATGAGCAATGTGATTCACTGGGTTTCAAAAGGCCACAATTTGTCTGAGGTCAGACACAGTTTAAAAGCACACAAGCACTTTTAGATATTTTCACTCACAGAGTCCTCATGCCTATATAGTGCAGAAAAGTCACACAACTAGAAGAGGAGTTTAAATCTAGATAATGTGACTTCAGGATGAGCACTACTCTCTCCCAGCTATGGATTATATGTGGGCAAGTGTGGAAGTGAATGCAAGTGAGGGCAGCATCATGGTTGAGAGGGGTTCTCCCAAGAAAAGGAAAATCTCACAAGGTGTTTGTGACTAGGAATTGGGGGGTGACTCGGTGTCACCATGGCCCATAAAGACTGAGTGATAGAATTATTATATATATTATTTATTATTATGTATATTATATATATTACATATATATATTATATATGTGTGATGAACCCTTCATTGTTTGGTTTCCATCTCGAAGCTCTCTGGAAGTAGTCTCTTAGCAGTGGTCCTTTTCATGAGAAGGGTTGGCCATCAGCCCAACCAATGAGCACATCGTTATATTGCTTTTCTGACAGCAGTAATTGATTTGGCCTTTCCCATGAACAATGACACACTTGCCAAGAGCTTTGATCCATACTGCTCTTGCCCTGGCTTTTAAACACACCAAGCTGAAGAGCCAGGAAGCTCACAAGGGTCATGAATTTATTGCTAATTTTATAATCCTAGCCACCAAGAGGAAATTTTCTGAGTCCAACAGGATTAGAGCCAAGTTTCTCAACCTCGGCACTACTACTCTTATGGGGATTGTCCTGTTCATTGTGGAATGTTTAGAGTATCTCTTGTCTCACCCACTATGACCAGTGGTGGTCTCCTCCATGTATAGCAACCGTGATCTCCCTCTAAACATTGCCAAATGGCTCCAGGGGGGTGGCAAAAAAACACCAGATTAACGCCACACATACAAGTACATGAATGTGCACGTGCTCACCCACAATGTATACAGTCACCTTGGCACAGGAACTTTTTTTTTCTTTGATCTTTTGGGGGAGGTTCTCCCCTTTACTGTTGTCATTTTTTGTTTTTTCCTTCATTTTGATTTTGTCGGTTGGTTGGTTTTTTAATACAAGGAGGAAGCTCTGCTTCTACCTTGATTCCAATTTTCCAGGTCTGTTTCATATAAACCTTTCCAAAGAGTGGATTGTATGTGCCTACACTGTTGACCACCACTGTGTGCTTGACATTTGGCTGAGCGTGTCACATGTGCTTTATAAACATAATCATCACGCTAGGAGGGAGTTCCTGTCCTACCCATTTTACAGATGAGGAAAGCGAAGTACAGGGAGGCTGAATTACTGGACCTAAGCTGCACTGTCTTTGAATGAGGGAGCTGGATTTGGACCCAGGCTGTCTGCTGACCTTTGTTGCCTTCTTATCCCTGACCCGTTGTCTTCCTTCTTTGGGTGAAACCTACCACATCCCTCGGATGTGCCCCTTCAATTCCTGATCTCAAAATATGGACAAAATGTGGTAAAGCCTGGGCCGTGAGTTCCCATCACACTCGCGTGTGGTGTGCAGGTTATAGAAACATTGGTTTAACCACCAGGCACGCAGAGGAGAGCAGGCACTGACTGTGGACATGTCTCTCTCTTGTCACCGCCAGAATATCTCTATGTGTTCCCCTGCCAGTGGAACTACCGTCCCGATCACTGCATGTACGGAAGCAACTGCAAAGAGGCTGAGCGGGAAGGTGTGTCTGTCCTGCACGGAAACCGAGGCGTCTACCATGACGATAAGCAGCCAACTTTCAAAGCGCTCTATGAAGCAATACGGGATGTAAGTGTGTTCCTGCCCCCGGTCAGCAGACGCATGCTTATTCAACATGAAGCAGGACAGGCGCTTTGGTCACCAGTACTTTGGAAGGCCAAAGAATTCCCCAGAAGCATTGAGTTCTGCCCCTTTGCCCAATCTCAGTCACTGCTTCACTCTACCCACTGGCTCCCTCATGCCATATCCATTCTCAATCTTTACCAGCAAGCCACTCGTTTTCTCTTGGTTCTTAAATAAGTTCACTTAAGAGGGAATTAAATACCAGAAAGAAACCCTGTGCCATTTGCTGTAACAGAGGGGAACGTGTTAGGGTAAAGGATGTAAGAACAAAATGATTTTGATTCTGAGTCCAGCCGAGTGTGTAGCCCAGTTGCCAGCATCCTGTTAAACAGTCAGCTGTGGAGGTGGTTGATGAGGATCACGGGACAAACTGAAAGTACAAATCGAGTCTTTATTGACAAACTGCAGAGGTGCAAGCCAGAGGAAAAAGAGGTCCCAACTCCCCACCCCGCCATATTGTGTTTGTACCCAGTAGAGAGTACTATACCAACTGGTCCAGAAGATGCAGACTAGAAGCAGAGATCATCTCAAGGCTCCTGCATCCTTATGGACCTGTAGGCAGGGGGAGGAGGAAGAGGAAGGGAAGGAGGGAGGAGTGGAAAGAGACCTCCTCCTTCCCTGGAGGCCTCCAAATGGAGGTGTCTGGGATAGGAATGCAGATATGCATCTGCGTGTGGCCTGCCCAGGGCAGGGGCCTGAGTTCTTGACCACAACCCCTTCAAGTAAACTACAGGCGTTGCCTGCACCGAGTCTGGTGTCAGGAGGGCAGCTCCTCCCACCCTCCACAGGCCTGCCAGTAGCCCTGTCCTTCCCCAGGGTTGAGTCTGAAAGGCCACACGGAGGAGCTGGACTTCTCACAGCCTTCTCTCTTACAACCTTGGAGAGATTGGTTAGCAAGTGTTGAGACATTAAAGATGCCCAGGAACTATCTTCTTGCAGTAAATGGGAAGGTTGAAAGAATCTTACTTTGGGGCTCACTACCTAAAATGCCAAATGTTGCCTGCTTTAACCTTTTTTTTTTTTTCTAAAGATTTTATTTATTCATGAGAGACACAGAGAGAGGAAGAGACCTAGACAGAGATAAAAGCAGGCTCCCTGCGGGGAGCCCGATGTGGGACTCTATCCCAGGACCCGGGATCACGCCCTGAGCCAAAGGCAGATGCTTAACCACTGAGCCACCCAGGTGCCCCTGCTTTTGCCTTTCACCCACACCTGGGGAAACACTGCTTTCCACATTGCTTTTTACCTTGATATGGCTAGGGAAAACCAGCAATAGAGATTCGGCGATGTCCCTTTTGAAATGGTCATTGCAAGACATAGATAGAGTAGGGGTCAGCAAACTTGGGCCAGACCTTCCTTGCTGCCTGTGTTTGTAAGATGTGTGGGCTCTGAACACTTTTGTAAATCACTGGGGGAAAAGGAAGACTATTTCATGACACGAGAAAATTATATACAATACAAATTTCAGCGTTCATAAATAAAGTGGTATCAGGACGCAGTGACAACCCATTCATTTCTGTGTTTGTGGCTGCTTTCAAGCCACAATGCCAGAGATGTGCATTTATAACAAACTGTGTGACCCACAAAGTCTAAAATATTTACTGTCTAGCCCTTTATCGAAAAAATTTGCTGACCCCAGACATAAAGTATGTAGACTTAGAGGTGTTTTTCTTAAGAATCAAGGAGCCCTTGTGGTCTTACAAATGGGCTTTGGTGGGAGCAGATCCCGAGACACAGGAACACATTTCTGCATGTGTGAGAATTGTGCATCTTGCTAAAGAAAGTCTTTGGAATTCCCAGAATTTTCTCTGCAGGGAATGAGTTTAGCCACATGTAAGCTAACACCAGCTTTCTTCTCCTGCATCTCCTGCTGTTGGTTTTCAAAGACCAGGTGATTTAATTACACAGAAAATTTGTCCTGCACTTAGTGATATCATCACTTTAGATATTCAAACACTGACCCCAGGGGCTGAGCCACTGAGGAGTACAAACACAAGTTAAATGAGTTTGCAGCAGTACATCAGAGCCGCTCTTGGGTTTCCTTTGTGATCTGTCAGCCCTAGTTTGGAATTGAGCAACTGTGATTCTTGAGTTACCATGTGTCTTGTTTGCTTTCTGGAGGAGCAGAAAGAAAGCCAAATAACTGGGCCGTAAATGATCCTGCCAAATACACTCAGCGATCACCCTCACGTGAGCTTAAAAGGACATTTGTACCCAAGCATTTCAATCAAGAATGTTACTAACCCCGTCCTGAAACAGGAACAAACACAGGCTCGCTCTTGGAAGACATGTGTCCCCTCTCTCTACAGGACTGTGCACTGTGTGTGGGGTCAGGGCTTGGCTCCGGGATTGACAGACCCCTCAGTGCCAACATCCAATTTTTGTCCCTTTCCAGGGATTCATCATTCCTGGGCTTCAGTTTCCTCATCTGTGAAATGGAGATAATAATATTATCTACCTCACAAAATTGTTGTGAGGATTCCACAAAATGATGGGTTTAGGTTTTATTTATTTATTTATTTACTTACTTACTTATTTATTTATGTGTGAAAAAGAGCATGCCAGCTAGGGAGGAACAGAGGAGGAGGGAGGTGGAGGGGAAAGAATCTTCGGGAGATTCCACACTAAGCCAGCCTCAAGGTCTCATGACCTTGAGAGCATTGAGATCACGACCCTGAGATCATGACCTGAATGGAAATCAAGAGTCAGACACTCAACCAACTTCATGACCCAGCACCCCAAAATGATGTTTTTCTTAAACTTGGAGCACAGTGCCTACATAGGGTTGTGCTTAATAGTTAGAGGTTGTTTTGATGCTGGCAGTTTCACACTTACCTCCTTCCCTACCTTGCTCACATGGTCTCACTCCGTCTTGCTCTTCCTCTCTGACTCTAAATATAACTTCTCTCACACACACTGTATTTCTTTCTCCCTTCATCTCTCTCTAAAAGTATTCTTCCCCTCTGTCCCCGTTCCCCCTCCATCTATCCCTCCATCTCTTCCCTCCTCTGTCTTTCACTTGTACACACAAACCCTAAGCCTGTGTGTTTGTGTTTCTGCAAAGGAGAAGTGAGTCTTCTCTCTTTGGGACCAAAGGAAGTCATCTATCAAGTAGACATCCTGTCAGTAATTCTTGCAACCATCATCTATGACGAGCCTATTTTATGCAGGTACAAGTCTAGGTTCTAGGAATTGAGAAGTTAACAAGGCCAACAAAGCCTGGTCTTCACGAAGCATAGGCTGTGGGTGGAGGAAGCCAGGCAATACTCGTATAAACAAAGAAAGAAAAATTGTACCAGGCAGTGAAAGGTGTTAAAAGGGAACCAAAGCAGGGTGATAGGCTTCCCCTGTCACAGACAGGGAAGAGTGCTCATGAGCTGGGGGCCTCCTCAAGCCTGATATGTGATTGGTAGAGGCAGCCATGGTGCAGTCTGGGGGGAGGTCCTGCTAAGAAGAAGAAGGAATAACCCAGGGAAAGTCCCAGAGGCAGGGATGAGTTTGGTGTGCCCAAAGAGCAGGGAAGAGGCCTGGGTGACCAAAAGTACAGAGAAAGACACCAAGGAGAGTTCCAGGTCACATGGAACCTTGAGGACAAAAGGGGAGTAAGGAATCTTATTTTAATTGCAGTGGGAAACACCTGCAGGAAAATAATACATTCTGATTTATGCTTTAAAAATATCACCCTGGTCACTCAGTGCAAGGAGGCAAGAGTGAGCACACAAGGGCTATTTATGAAGAGTCACTACAGCCTTCCAGGTGAGAGCTGGGGCTGGCATGCGCTGCGGGCAGAGGGAAGGTAGGCAGTGGTGGCCACATGCAGACATTGTTGTAAAGACAAATTTTACAGTGCTTATTGATAGACGGGATGAAGGATATGGGGGAAAGAATGAACCAAGGATGACTCCCAGGTTTTGACCTATTCATTTCCTGTCACTAGGGAGAGTGTGATGATAAAGGAGGTGATCAGTGGTCTAAACTTGTGCTGAGAAAGAAAACAGTTGTCCCAAACATGGCCCTTCTTGTGTTACATAATGCATAATCTCCTTCTGGGAAGAAATTCACATTTCTGATAAACACGCTTAAGCAATATTTCTGATGAACTTTAAAGGGATTAAAACTTGTTCTAGGAAACCAGACACCCACCCACTCTGTTGCCAGGCAAGCGTATACTGACCTTTTACCCTTCTTTTCTTCCTTTTTTTCCTAGTCTTTTTGTATAAAATTTCCTCGCCAACAATGAATCTTTGACTTGACCTACTAGAGGCCTTTTCCATTTCAACCGGATTGTAATAAAAATTTGAACATGCTCATAACCAAGTGGTCTGAAAGATTTATTTTGGAAAAATTCTGCTTATAAAGACTTTCCTTGGGAAAACACGAGAAAAATCACATCATGTCAAATCAAAAGCCCAGTATTAAGTGGGAAGAAACCACCAACCAATATTTGGTACCTGAATTATTAAAAATGAAGTTCAGTAATGATAAATTTTACTAGTATTACCTAAACTCTTAACTTCATGAGATTACTATAGACGTACCCTAAAGTTTCTTCACTAAGATTCCAACAAATGGGCCCCTGGGTGGTTCAGTCGGTTAAGTGTCGGACTCTTGGTTTTGGCTCAGGTCGTGATCTTGGGGTCATGAATGGAGTCACACATCTGGCTCCCTGCTCAGAGGAGAGTCCCCTCTCCCCTTGAGATTCTCTCTCTCTTCCTTTGTCCCTCCTCACCTTGTGCTCTCTGTCTCTAAAATAAATCTTAAATAAGTTGTGACAAATGCAAAAAATATGAAGAATTCAATGTTATCTCGCAGTAGATTTCAAGTCTCTACTTGCCCCTTGCTTCTCCTAAGCAAGAGCATAAAATAGAGAATATCCTGTCCTTGAAGATATATTTTGGTCACAGATTTTAAGAGCTTTAAGGACCCAAGTAAATCTTTTTTTTTTTTTTTTTTTTTTTTTTTGAGGTAAAGAAACTGAGGAGAATAAGTAATTGCCCAGGGTGGCACAGGGTTGAATCAGGTTTTGAATCTCCATCAAATGCCCAAGAACATCCAAACCTATGCTTGCATGCTTAATTCCCTGTCTCATTTTTTACTAAATGTAGTTTGTATTTAAAATGGCATTTCAGTCACTAAACATTTTGTTTCATTTTTTTAATCCTTTTTCAGTTTCCCTTTCAAGACAATCTCTTTCAATCCATGTATTACCCTCTCCAGCTGAAGTTTTTGGAGACTGTGCACACTTTATGTGGACGAATCCCACAAGTGTTTTTGAAGCAAATCGAGAAAACAATGAAAAGGGCTTATGAGAAACACGTCATCATCCATGTGGGCCCCAACCAGATGCACTGAATATTTTTCTATTGTCGCAAGTGGATTAGGCCTCTCGAGAATAAGGAAATGTTCATCTTTAAGCTGCCTGGATCTCTTTTGTGTGAATATTTAATGGTGCTCTCTGACAGTTGAGTTTAAAAGGCCTCGTTACATGTTGCTAAATTAGTTGCCCTTAAAAGGAAATATGCTTTAATTTTTTTAAAAATGCTATTTATCTCTGTTTTTTTAATTGTATTATTATTCACTTAACATTGTTCAAGCAGGTGGAGCTGTGAAAAGGAACTTTTGTGAGCCTTCCAATTCCTGTTAAATATCTGAGACGTCAGTGACATCTCATGTGGTATATTAATCGAATATTCTTGAGACTCTCTCTATGCAATAGACTCCCCCATACCCCTCTTATAAAAGTAATACATGCTTGTTGTAGAACAGAAAAATGTTAAAAACCTGTAGGGAATACAGGTGGACCAAAATCAAAATTAGGTTAAGCATGATCCTCCCAACCAGTGAAAAGATCGTTATATTAATGGGTAGTTTCTTCTAGCCTTTTCTCCTTACTGCTTTATTTATTTGCTGTCTGTATTTCCCATTGTGACACATATCTGAAACAGGTCATTGAACCATTTGAGTAAAAGCTGGGCCCTATGCTGAGATTTTTCTGTAGAGACAAAAATTTAGAGAAAATGATTATGGTTACAGGACTTTATTTAAAACACGTGTGGCAGAGGTATTCAGATTTCAGCTGATTGGGCAGTGTTAAAGGATGAAGCAGATCTGGGGGTGTTTTTAAAGAAAAACTGTTTAGATTTGTGGATGATTAAATTATAAGAAATATTTATGCAACCATACCTTCTGGAAGGAAATTCAATAGTTGTGTTAGACCCAAGGGGTCAATCTAGCAAAGATGTGATTTTGTGTTTACGCACAGACAAGACTATTTTCTCTCTTAACTTACTTAGTAGGTGTGACCTTCTCTCTTCTTTAAACTCTTGGTCAATAGGTGGAAATTAAAGGCCAACTCCAAACTTATGTGTACAGAATAGATGGTTCAGCTGATTCTATTGACAAGAAAATTCACTTCCTACCAGCCTTAGGAAGGTCTCTTTAAATTTTTTTCCTTCTCTAGGGTTACCTAGCTGTTAGCCAAGGAACCAGGCAGGTCTTATCACCTAGCTACAGTAGAGGAAATTCTATATTCCCCCAAGGGATCTGACTTAATCCCTAGTTGCTCCTGTAGCTGATATCAGGGTAAAGCATTTTGCATAATGCTTTATCGCAAAAACTTGTGCAGAAATAATCTTTGATGTTAGCAAGAGCCTAATGAACTTAGTAGGGGCCTGTATCATCTCTGTTGAGCAAATAAGGAAATTGTAACACAAAGAAACAAGCACACCCAATGCAATTGCTGTTCTGTAAGACCTAGAGATATGTATAAGATGCATCCTGTTTTACAGAGAATTTTTTGAAAATAAAAATATTAAATCTTCTCATTATATATAGACAATTATCTAAAAAGTATAAAATGAAAAATAATATTTTGTTAATGCAGATGTGGTGTTCTAAATAGTGGAACCCAGTAGGATATCATAGGTACTATATTCACAGAAAAAGTCTTACCCGCCAAAAATATATGAAGATCTCTGTGCTCCAAAGAAATATATAGATATCAATTAATATGAGTATACAGCACCATTATGGTAGTAAGAAATTCTAAAATGTTAGAGGAATAGCCTGTACTTTCCTTTTGATCAGTTGGGCGGTCTGTGATTTGTTATTTCTGTTAAGGAAATTACCATTATGATGTGGAACTCTTCACTGTTATATTTTATGTTTCCTCAATTCACCATTAAAGGTGATGTCATTTGTCATTTTATATCTAAAGGCCATGGGGCAATTTTTGGATTGTCTTTTGGATGGGAGGAAAACACATCCTACATACCCACAAATGGAGTTTTAGTGAAAGAGCCAGAATGTAAACATGATTCCCTGACTTCCATTCCAGTCTTTTAACTTGTTCAGCATGGCCAGTAAACCCTTACACATGTCATTCAGATTTGTTAGTGACTTACGGACCTAAAGAAGTTCCTTTCCTCTTTTGGTGAGTCCCACAAAAAAAAATCTGCCCTAAAGACTTCAAATACAGCAACGCCTTTTCTTTTATGAGAGTCTGGTTTACCCACAACTCTAACTATTGGTTCTGGTCTAAATATACAGAATTGGATTCCATCAAAGGGCTATGATAGAATTCTAGAACATTCTAGAATGATGCAGTATGAAAACGTGAAACCTTAGAATTTGGTGTGGTTTTTCTCCCTTGGAATTTCTTCATGATATCCTGAAATTCTAATTGAGTTTGTGGAGAATTTGGAGAAAATTTGCTCTTCCAATCCCTGCTGCCTAAAAGTGCTAATTATTTTCTATTTAGAATGTTACCATGAGGCAATATTTTCTTTGCCTTTGGTAATTTCCAGACAAATATTACATTAGCACCTTTGAAATCTGGGAACTGTAGATTTTAATTCAGTGGACTCCTAAATCATGCAGTCTGTGGTCTGAAGTTTGCCAAAGGTTGTGCTGCTCCATATGGCACATTGAATCTCTATGAGAAGAGCATGAGACTGGTTCATCTCCTCTTCTTGTTTCCTTCAGAATTCCGGTCAATGAATACAACTACAGAGTTCACTGGAGAATGAAAGGACACTTTCCAATAGTAAAATATAACTATTTTTGTATGCATTGAGATTGAGACTTTCTGTAGTAGGGTGACTAGAAATACAATATTTTTCTTCTGAATTTTTTTCCAATATAAATCTCAGAAATTGTGACTTAGATTGAAAATTTCAACATTAAAAAAAATTAACTGCCTAGAAAATCTGTTTTAATTTTCCTTCAACTTCCTGAATGGCAGTTTAGCATTTAGGGCGTAACACTCCAGCTATGCTATTTATTTGAAATCTCTATGACAGACTGAGTGCTTCCATTGCAAATTGTTGTGACTCTGATGGATTTATTATTCGAATGGATATTTATATGGACTCACCAAAGTTTGAGAGTATTGATCTTATTACACTTATGGTATTCATAAAACAAGCAAGCCATATAAGACCTTACTTATTGACAGTCACAAAATAGTGCTCCAGTAATAATAATCATTCCAACCCACCAAGAAGAAAGGACAACATTCATACCAATTTAAGTCTGAGTATAAATATTGCCTGATATTTATACAAAAAAAAAGATGGATGCCTCTGTTGGATGAGCCAACGTGAACGTGACTTCATGATGGAAAAATGTTGGGTGCCATGGAGGTACAAATTGTTATATCCTCATTGAATAGTATGGTAAGCAAGCTTCCTTAGGTTTTTCTGTTTCTTGGATCTACCCTTTCATCTTCCTTTTTTTTTTTTTTTCATTTTTACCTTTCCCTTCCTGTCTTTGATGTAAGCTACTGAGTAGTACCAAGAGACTTGGTGTTATTGACGGAGTGACAGAACTTGGAGACCCTTGTGTAGACAGAAGGAAGTTCTAATCCTTAGATGGAATCTATAAGAACTTTTCAAAACTTTTTAAAAATCACACAACACGTACAAAGACATAGACACGCACCCACATGCCTTTTAAAGAAAGAGCCTCGTGAATCTGTCATGCTCTGTGAATTGAAGAATTATAGATAGCGACAGCTTAGTTCAACTCATTTCACAGTGGTTGTGCTGGTGTTTGAAGCTGATGAGATTTCTCTGCCAAACAGAGAAAGTTATCCTAGTTTCTGTTCTTCACAGGTCAAAACTGGAAATACTCTCTGGAGTCCTCAAAATAAAACACTTGTGTGTGTGTGTCACCATCTGCATCAACATGTAAGAATCAGGTGTAGTTTCTGCATCATTAATTTTACACATTTGTATTGTCACTGAAAAGTGCATTCATTGATTATAGCTCCCAAGGAGACCCTGCATGGATTTTTTATGTTGGAAGACTTATTTTTTAGTAATTTTTCTTTGGGAAGAAATGAGCTTTTTTTTAAAAAAAAAAAAAAAAAAAAGCAATACTCCAAGGAAAATGAATTGTTATAGCAAACTAAAAGAAACGGAAATATTATGATTTAATTACTTGTCTTTTTGAATGCCATCTCCTGTTTTACCTTTTTTTTTTTTTTTAATTAAAAGCTTTAAAAAAAGATATGCCTTTCGGTGTTATTTGGAAGTGTGTTTCTTTTCTTTCACAAGACTTCAAGTTTAAAATTTTATAATACTGAATAGTAATATTTAAGTCCTTGCTTTTAAGAACTGGTAAAGAGGGATCCCTGGGTGGCGCAGCGGTTTAGCAGCTGCCTTTGGCCCAGGGTGTGATCCTGGAGACCTGGGATTGAATCCCACGTCGGGCCCCCGGTGCATGGAGCCTCCTTCTCCCTCTGCCTGTGTCTCTGTGACTATCATAAATAAATAAAAATTTTAAAAAAACTGGTAAAGAAATATTTGGTTTAGTGATGTTTCGTGTTTGAGATACAATGAGGAGAATTTGGAGAATGTGAAATCGGTTCTCCCCATTCCTACATTTTATTTGGCAAAATTGAACTTGACTTGTTAAGCTAATAACACAAATCAAAAATGACTGAATTGCACGAAGAGTTTTTGAGTCTATATAAAGGTTTTTCCCCCAATCCATAGTCTCTTTTTCAGATCAGCACAAGGTACTCCATGCATTTACTGAGTTCCCATCTTATATTTTAAAACATTTTAAAATGCTAAGATACCTGGATATGGTTTTCCGGAATAACTGGGAACCCACATCCAATTATTATGTGACATATAAGCTTTAGGAACTACATGTAGACAACACTGAATCTAAGTCCTAGCCCCACCATTCTCAACCCTTACTGGCCTTTCTGCTTCAGATTTCCCATCTACTACAACAGGGCCAGGGATGACTCTCCTCCCAGACTGTGGTAAAGAATAAACATAGAAACAGGGAATTTCAGGTATGCCTGGGTGGCTCAGTGATTGAGTGTCTGCCTTTGGCTCAGGGCGTGATCCCAAGGTCCTGGGGTCAAGTCCTGCATCAGGCTTCCCACAGGGAGTGTGCTTCTCCTTCTGCCTATGTCTCTGCCTCTCTCCCTGTGTCTCTCATGAATAAATAAATAAAATCTCTCTTAAAAAAAAAAAAAGAAGAAACATGGAATTTCAAAATTTTAAAAATTCCTTGACTGTGGTCCTCGAAACTCCTCTAAGTAAATGGCTAACTGATTTTAAGGAGTATCAGATTGAAGGAGTGGCAACCAATTTGTCTGCCCTGGTGTCAGAGGCGTACTTACCAGAGCATCCACATGCTGAAGTTCTGCTCGCCTCGTCTCTTTCCAGGAGCATAGGTGAACATGTTTGAAACTCACTGGCTTCTATAGTTTTACCTTTCCCAAAGCCATCCTGTTTCGGTTGGGTACCTTATCAACTCCTTATGCTGAAACACAGTTCAAAAGTAGCCTTCCGGTCATTCATCACAATCCCATGATATTCCCCTTCCTTCTCTTCCTCTGTTTTATAAGCTGGTAAATGTCACCAACGTCCACCCAATGCCTCATCACAGAAACTGGCCACTACTCTTGTCTGCACCTTCTCCCTCCTTGCACACCACCCTTCTCAATGACTCATCCCTTCCCTACTAAAATAGCCCACTCCACATACCCGTGGTGGCAGCAGCAAAAGGTCTTCACATTGTAAGTGACCATACAAAACTTGAACTAGTACAGGAAGTGCAGGGGGTGTCTTGCTTCTACTTCCAGAATATTAACTGAGTCAGTTTCCTGTATTTCTCTGCACTGTTGCCTCCATTCAAACCATTACTCTCTGGGGTCTTGTGATCTCTAGCCCGGATTGTTGTTATAATGCCTGTCTCCTCTCTGCATTCACTTTGGCCCCCACCAAACTATAACCTACCCCACTTGTGTGAAGCTCTTCAGTGGTTCCCCTTTGCTCCTATGATAATATCCAAACTTCTTTCCAAACTGCTCAGAAAGGCCCTGTGTGGTCTACCTCCTGCCTATTTCTTGGCCTTGTTTGAGTTATTCTTCCCCATTCTCCTAATTGTCACTTTTGCTGGTTTGTTTTCTTTTAAGAAGCCAAGCCCTTACTCATCAAGGGGCTCTGCATGCGCTTGGAATCAATCCTCCAACCTGCAAATTCACCTGACAAGTTTCTAGTATCCTTCGGGTCTTGATTTAAATACCACTTTCTCGTGGAAGCCTCCTTAGATCCATAAGGGCAGGTCCTCCTCTTACACTCACATCTACCTGTACTTTCTCTTTTCAGTATGTATTGTAATAGTAACAATACTTACTGGGGTAAAACTTTTGGTTTATTGACTGCCTTTCCCACTAGACACAACGTTCCTAGAGAACATGTAATCTTTTCTGATCTTGTTCCCTGTTCTATGCGTATCACCTAAACTCAATGACTAACACATTTCTGGTGCTCAAAATATATTTATTGAGAATGAAGTGATTCTGCTGTATCATGAACTGAGACCAGTTTATCCACAAAGCTTCATGACATACTGTATTGACTTGGAGTATTGTTCTCAAAACCTATTTTTCTTATAAATGTTCATTGTTCTGGGTTATAATACCTTACCCTCTAAAGTCTCATTCATTGAAAGTATATAGATTCATTGAATTTCTTGGAGATTTACTTACTTGTCCAAAAAATGACATGGTGGGTTACATAATGTTTAAGTTCCTTCCTACTTAAATGTTCTGTGTTTCCATAATCTGTTTTTGATGGCTCTGTTGTGGACATTTGTGGGATTTTGGCTGCCTGGAAACCACACCACACCTGGTACCAATTTCTGCCTTAGTTAAAACTCTTTAAATTGCAAGTGACAGCAAATACAACTCAAATTAATACAGAGAAAGAGACACAGGGAGAGGGAGACGGAGAGAAAATATTGGCTCATGTAAGTGAAAAGTCCAGAAATAGCTCTGAATTCAAGGCTTCAATGATGCCAAGGGAAATGTATCATTTTAACAATGCTTTTTTTCATTAATATTTTATTGAAAACCACACATCTTTCTAGGATTCCAGCCATAAAATTTTCATGTCATTCCAATGGAATCATTCCATCTTTGGAAAAACATGTTGTCTTCATGTCCAGATGAAAAATGGTATTGTCAACCTGGGTCAAGACATCATGAAAATTGTTCTCCTGGTGTATGTTTTAAAACAACAATATATCTTTTTCCCCTCATTGAGAACTATTATCCAAATAAAGCTCTCCTACTAGAAACAATTCACCAACTAATAGGAATGGATGATGGGGTGGGGGAGGTGCATTCTCATAAACTGTTGGATAAGAGTGTTTTATCACCATCCCTCTGCTCCATAGTCCACATAGACTCTCAGAGGTGACAGTCAGAATCATGAGTGTAGAGTATCTTCTTAGGCTATGACTATAAAGAGACTCCTGGGAATGCCTGTGCCTGTCTCTTTACTGAGTATTTGATCTTACCAAAGTAAGAGCACTTCTTTTTTTTTTTTTTTTTAGAATTGCTACTTTGGGTCTAGTGACAAAGTGAGTCTAAATGTCATATTAGGAAATTGTTCTCCTGCATCTAAGTTATTATTATTAGAAATGATTGCAAGCATAATAAAGGGCTGATACTGGCTTTGGTATATTAAATGTTTAAAACTTGATAATTGTTTATAAGGGTTCCCCTGATACTTTGCTAGTGTTTGCATGTGCGTGGTGGTGCAGCAGAGAGTTAACATACAACTAAGAGGCTGTGTTCAAGTGAGAGGAAATTAAACTTCTCAAGGTTGCCATCTGTCTGTTTAGATCCCACAGTATCTGGCATGTAATGGATGACCAGTACAGCATGCCCCCCGCCCCCATTCCCTTAACACACATTATTTCCACACATGCCAGCTCAAAATCTAATTTCCAGCCCCTGTGACTCTGCACGAAGGCTCTTTTTCCACTGCAGTCTGCCCTGCTTACCCATGGGCAGGCAGGAAGTGTTGGAAAATTAACACATCTGAGAGTAGCCCTCAACCATTGATTGGTGGGAATTGGTGGATACATACCCCAGTTCCCTCTCCTCTCAGGTTGGGTAACTCTTGATTATCTGTCCCAGAATTCTCCACTGAAAGCTCAAACCACTTACAGAGTAGTAACTTCTTGATAATATATTATTTATTGGCTTCCCTCCCTTGTCTCACTTTCCACTCTTCTACCAGTGTTTCCTTAGATTTGGCCCCAAATAAACCACTTGTACTCAAATCTTTGTTTCATCATCTACAGCTGAAAAATTTTTCATGTCAGTAAAAAATAAAATATCTATGATCTTATTATTAAAATAATTCTTCTCCTTCCTCCATTCTCCCCCCTTCCCTCTATCTCCCCTTTTCCCTGTTCCTACTCCTCTTCTTTTTCTTCTTCTTCCCCTTTGTCTTCTTCATCTCTGCTTCCATTTGGGGAAATTTGAATTCACTCCCCAGCCCCTGCACAAAATATTTGGAAATTAGCATTCTTAAATATCCTCCTATTGACTTTTCTCCCCTCACTGCATTTTATTAGCTATTATTATTTTGTATGTTCAAGCTTTATAACATTTATGCTCTGGTCTATAGCATGGCTATTATTTCAATTATATTAATAATGAACATAGTTGGGTGACTGATTTTATTCATCTCTAAAGATTCCCAAATACTTTGAGTTCTAGCCCTTATTTCCTTTTTATAAGGTATTCATTTTAAATACACTATTTTGGACTTGAGTTTTTATTTTGTTTGTTGTGTTTATGACATATTTAGCGACTTATTAATATTTTTGTACAACCTTGTTACAGTAATAATGGAAATACCATAAACTACTCATATTAAAAGGTACAATTTGATTGGTTGTAACTTATGTATGTTCACTTGAAGTCAACGTAACAAATATTTTCATCACCTCTAACATTTTGTAATAGTCTAATTGTCTCTTTTTAAGGTTTTATATATTTATTCATGAGAGACACAGAGAGAGAGTCAGAGACATACATAGGCAGAGGGAGAAGTAGGCTTTCCGCAGGGGGCCTGACACAGGACTCAATTCCAGGACCCTGGGATCGTGACCTGAACTGAGGCAGACGCTCAACCACTGAGCCACCCAGGTATCCCATCTCTTCCCCTTTTGATCTATCTCCTCCTCCATCCCTGTCCCTGGCTAACCATTGATCTCCTTCCTATTACTGTACATGAATTTGCAGGTTCCAGGATTTTATATAAATGAAGTCATACAGTATGTATTCTTTTTGTTTGACTTCTTTCACTCAGAATAATTGAGATTAACCCACATTGTTGCAGGTATCAATAGTTCATTCCTTTCCATTGTGGAGTAATATTTCTTTCTATGGATTAACCATCGTATGTTTGTTCATTCTCCTGTTGATGGATTTGATTATCTTCAGTTTTGGACTTTACAAATAAAGCTGTTATGGACGTTGATGAACAAGTTTTTGGACTTTTAAAATTATTTCTCTTGGGCAAAAATTAGGAGTGATGGAAGGTGAGTAGTACAGTAGGTATATGTTTAACTTTTCAAGGAACTGCTCAACTGTTTCCCAAATTGGTTGTACCATTTACATTCCCACTAGCAGTTCCAGTTGCTCCACATCCTTGCCAAGATTGTGTGGACACTCTGTTAATTTTACCCAATCTAGTGAGTATAAAGTGATACCTTATTATGATTTTAAGTCGCCTTTTCCTAGTGACTAATGATAGTATCAGCTCCTTTATTCATTTGACATTCATATGTCTTCATGGGTAAAATGTTCAAACCTCTTGCCCATTTTTTTTTTAATTGGGTTGTTAATGTCTTACTACTAAATTTGGGTGGCCTTTACATGGTCTCATTATAAGTCCTTTAATATATGTGTTGGAAGCACTTTTTCTTAGTCTATGGTTGCCCTTTTGTTTTCTTAATGGTGCTCCATTAATGCATTTCCCAAGAGCAAAAATTTTTATGTTGGTAAAGCCCAATTTGTCAATTTTTTTCTTTTTCTGTTTTATGCTTTGTGTTTTAAGAAGTGATGGCCTATCCCAACTTGCAAAGATTTTCTCCTGTGTTTTCATCAGGACATTTTATAGTTTTAGGTTTTATACTGTAGGGTCTGAATGTTCATGTCCCTCCAAAATCCATATGTTGCAATCCTAACCCCCATGTGAGGGTATTAGAAGGTGTGTCCTTTGATAGGTCATTAAGTCATGAGAGTAGATTAATGCCCTTATAAAAAAGAAACATGAGAGACATTATTTCTCTCGCAGCCATGTAAAGGATATATAATCCATTTTTAGTTAATTTTTATGTATATGGCAAGAGATAAGGATTGACATTCATTGATTCTTGTATGGTATTCTGGTGTTTCAACAATTGATCCTACTAACTTGTGTTTAGCTAGACATTAATATAAGGTCAATATTGGATAAAGACACAAAGGCAATAGGCCTTTGCATTCATTCATTCATTTAATTAACATTTATTGTGATCTATTAAGTACTAAAGTCACCAGAAGGCTTTGGAGACACATGATAAATAAAATACAACCCCAAACTTCAAATAGATTACTTTTTTTTTTTTTTTAAGTTGGCTCCATGCCCAGTGTGGAGCCCAATGCAGGGCCTGAACTTATGACTCTGCAATCAAGACCTGACCATGGGGTGCCTGGGTGGCTCAGTCAGTAAAGGGTATGCTTTGGCTCGGGTCATGATCCCAGAGTCCTGGAATGGAGCAGGGAACCTGCTTCTCCCTCTCCCCCTTGCTTGTGCTCTCTCTCTCTCTCTTTCTCTCTTGCTATCTCTCCCTCTCAAACAAATAAATAATCAAAAAACAAAAACAAAAACCTGAGCTCAAGACCTGAGCTGAGACTAAGAGTCAGATGCTCAACTGAGGACACTGCCCCCCAAATAGACTACATTTTAATTGAAGAGATAAATATAAAATTACAATGTGATAGGAGAAAAATGTACTGGAGCTGTGCATTCATATCAATTTAAAAAGTCACAGCTAACATTTTTAAAAAATGAAATAGAATATCAGAGTGCATATTAATGGCACATGTGAAGGCCTGAATGGTTACAGCAAATTCCGGGAATGGTTAGAAGTTTTCTGTGCCAAAAGAAAAGAGCCAGATGGATGTCCCAGGGTAGAGAGTGGGTGGAACAAGATAAGACCAAAAAGATAGGCTGGGGAGATACTACAAAGGACTTTTACAACATAGTAATAAGATTAGCTTGAGTCCCTGGCCTTTGTTTCTCAAAGTGTGGTCCCAAGAGATCACTTTATTAGAATCTACTTGGGCAGTGGCTCTGTTCCTGAACAAGTAGCATCAGCATTACCTGGGAAGTTGTTAGAAATATCAAACTTGGGCCCCATTCCAGAGCTGCATCAGAAGTTTTGGGAGGGAGGCCCAGACATCTGTGTTTTAATAAGCCCTCCAGGAAGTTCTGCAGACTGACGTTTGAGAACCACTGACTTAAGGAGTTTGCTAAAATGGGGATTCCTGGCTCTCACTCCAGGCCTGCTAAATCAGAATCTCTGGGATAAAGACCCGGAATACCTATTTTTATCAAGCTCTCTTAGTAATTCTAACTCATTCTAAGTTTTTAGAATAATGGGTCTATGTGGCATGTCATCAGTCATAGATTTTAAGTTGGTAGAGGAAACGACAGGAACTAGGACACTGGTAAAAGAAGAGTATGCCACTTGAGGCTCCTAGGAAAGACGACTAGACAAGAAAACATGGTGACTTTGACAAAGATAAATTGAATCATGCCATCACCTTACTCAAAACATTGCACGATAGATGAGAACCAAACTGTAGGATGTCTCCACAGGACCCACAGTGCCTGGCTTTCCCCTTGCTCAAAACATTGCACGATAGATGAGAACCAAACTGTAGGATGTCTCCACAGGACCCACAGTGCCTGGCTTTCCCCTTGCTGCCCCGGCTCTCTTCTCCACTCACCCATGGTGCTCCAGCCCTCTACCAGTTTCCTACAACATACTATGTCCTTTCCTTTCTCAAAGCCTTTGTCTCTCATTTCCCCAACTCTTCCCCAACATGGCTTAGATCTCAACGTAAATGTCATGTCTCCAGAGACACTTACTCTGATCACCCAAACAGATTGGCCTGCCCACATGGCCCTCATACCATACTATCTGTTTATTTCCTTCACACTGCTTACTATGATCTGAAACACCTGGGTTTTTATGCAATTGTCTACTTCCTTTATATTTGTCTGTCCTATAGACTGTAAGATTCATGAGGACAAGGATCCTGTCTGCCTTGTTCACTGCTGTCTCCACAGATGAGTTCCTGGTATAAAAGTACACACTAAGGAAATATTCAGGCCTGAGAATTTCCTTGGGTCAGCTTTGGGTTCCAAGTTTGTGACTTTGCTGGTAGAGGCTGATCCCTTCTCTACCCAATATACTCCACACCCTCCCACCTCCACGATACAATCCACATGTGATCAGGCAATTGCAAATGTGGCATACCTGTGACAAGCCAGAAAATAGCCAAATCCAAGAAAAGCAAGGGCTTCATCCTAAGTGGGGAGTGTCCCCATAGGTTGAGGGTGTATCCTGGAGGCCAGTGAGGTTGGAACAGCTTGAAGAAGCACTTTGAAAGCAGGGATAGGAGATGAAGTTGGAGGGATGTGGAATGGCCAAGTAGCCCACTGCAAGGACTGCGGCTTTTACTCTGAATGAAATGAGGAGTGACTGCAGGGTTACTTTGAGCAGAGGTATGACATGATCTGATCTTGTTAAAAGGACCCTTGCTGCCGTGTTATAATCAAGGATGGAAGGAGGAGAGCTGTTGGAGGCTGTTGTAATAATATAGGTGAGACATGTAAACACCTAATAAACATCTGGAAAGACTTACAGAGAGCTCACTACACTTCCAACAGCTGTAATGGGTACTGGGCTGGGGGGAGGGTCATAAGAGACTTTTGCTTGTCCTGTATTCTTTGAATTGCTTTATGAAACATTATTTATGAACTATTTGAGGAATTAGAAGTTACCACTATTATTTTTATTATAAATACTAATAATTTTTACTCTTTCCTCCTGAATAATTCAGTCTCAGGGCAGTCAAGTGTGGCCAAGAAAAGTAGGAATCTGCAAAGGAGTGGGAGAAGGTAGTCTGGTGCAGGGTGTCACAGCCCAAGAGAGGTAAGAAAGGCCACTGTTAAAGGGATTGGCAGTGGTAACAGGTTGGTCACATACCAGGAATATTGATCCAATAAATAAATATATTGTGGATAATGGCAGCAGGATTTTTACTGTTGGAGTCTGATACATATGGAGAGGGAGAAAACTAGAATGAGTCCCCCAGTGTTGGATTAGAATTGGAAGCTGTGAATTTTTGGTTCCAAATATATGTTCATATAGATAGATATAGAAATAAATGTATTTGTGGATGTGTGTGTGTATGTGCATGAATACATGTGTATACTCTGTAGCTCTGTCTGCCAATAGGGTCTGAGAGCAATAACATATTAATGGCAATGAACACCCTACCAGTCTTGTCTAGACTCCTAAATAGCATTCTCCACTAAAAGGAATCAGGACTTGAAGAAATGACTAATTCCAGGGCTGAAGAAGGGAAGATGCAAGATGTCCCTGAAATAGAGATTTATACCAGAAAATGAAGATGTACTCTAAGAATGATGGGGCCATGTCAAAAAGATGCAGAAGCCAGCTGGATGAAGGTCCTACTGGCCAAGTCTAGAACAATTTGGGTATCAAAATAAATAATGATAGTAATAAATTATGACCCACTGAATAGGAATCCATGAGTCCAAATTAATATAAATTTTAAAAATGAATAAATGTGAGATAATGCTTTCCTTATGTTATATTGCCAACTTACAACTGTAAAAGGAATGATGGAATTAGAAAACCACCATTTGGCAATCATCATAGTAAAACTTAATTCAACCAAGAAACATCAAGGGATATGAAAACTGAAGAGTGAAAGTTTAATGATATGTGGAGTATTTACAAAGTTGCAAGGTCCATCACCACAAAGCACTTTTAATTACTATTGCAGGCTGAATGGTAGCCCCCCAAATAATATGTCCATGTCCTAGAACCTGGAAGCTGTGATTGTTACCTTATTGGGAAAAAGGGTCTTTGCAGATGTCATTTAAGAATCTTGAGCTGAGGGCAGCCCGGGGGGGCTCAGCGGTTTAGCGCCACCTTCATCCCAGGGCGTGATCCTGGAGATCCGGATCGAGTCCCACGTCAGGCTCCTTGCATGGAGCCTGCTTCTCCCTCTGCCTGTGTCTCTGCCTCTCTCTCTCTGTCTCTCTGTCTCTCATAAATAAATAAATAAAATATCTTAAAAAAAAAAGAATCTTGAGCTGAGGAGATCATTCTGGATTATCCAGGTAGCCTCTAAATCCAATAACTAGTGTCCATTTAAGAGTAGGGTCAAGGGAGATTTGACAGATGAAGAGGCAAGTGACCATGGAGGCAAAGTTTGTACTGATGCAGGCAGCCACATGTCAGGGAGTGCCAGCAGTCAGCAGAGGCCAGAAGCAGTAAAGAATGGATTCTCCAGGACACTTGGGTGGCTCAGCAGTTGATTATCTGCCTTTGGCTCAGATTCTGATCCCAAGTTCTGCATCAGGCTCCCTGCAACGGAGCCTACTTCTCCCTCTGCCTATGTCTCTGCCTCTCTCTGTGTCTCTCATGAATAGATAAATAAAATCTTAAAAAAAAAAAAAAAAAAGAATGGATTCTCCACTAGAGCCTCCAGAGGGGGTGCAATCCCACAGATACTGTGACCTTGGATTCCTGGCCTCCAGAAATGTGAGGAAATACATTTCTGCTGTTATAAGCTACCCTGTTTGGGGTAACTTGTTGCAGCAACTTCAGTAAACTAACACAATGACAAAGAGGAAAAAAGCAATATCACAGAAGAGATCTGCAGGTACTACCTTAATCACATGATCCAAGTGAACGTCTCGATAATGAGACAAATTGAAATTATGGGCCACCTGCTAGGATGGAAGCAGAAGAATACGGCATCCCTTCTGTGACATGCCTGCCAGAGATGTGTCACCTGAATCTAATGAGGAAATATCGCACAAACCCCAAATGAGAGGCAGTCTACAAATCTGGTCTTCAACATGGTCAAGGTAATGGAAATCCAGGAGAGACTGTGGCTTCCTCAGGCTGAAGGAGACCAAAGAGACCGAACAACTGAATGTAACATGTACTTCAGGACTGGATCCTTCTCTTAGAAAGGATGTAGTAAGTCAATTAGTACAACTTAAATAAAGTCTGGGGATCAAATGGAGATAATCTATCAATGGTAACTCCTTGATCTTTTAAAAAAATATTTTATTTATTTATTCATGAGAGACGAAGAGAGAGAGGCAGAGACATAGGCAGAGGGAGAAGCAGGCTCCCTGTGGGGAGCGTGATGGGGGACTTGATCCCAGGACCCCAGGATCATGACCTAAGCCAAAGGCAGATGCCCAACCACTGAGCCACCCAGATGCTCCTCAAGTGTGTGTGTTTTTTTAATTCTTTGTGTTGTATTTGCAACTTATTTGTGAGTTTGAAATTATTTTTTTAAAAAGGAAACAGAATCACAAATATTATTTTTGTAATTCGTAACCTAAGTAACAACGATAGCTACTGTTGACTGAATCAGATCACCTGCTTAATTCTCACAGCAAAGCTATGAGTTAGGTACTAATACCGTCTCCAATTTGCAGTTGAGGAAGTTGGGGCATTTTGATATTAATCATTTACCAATGTTCACAGCTAGGAAGTGATAAGCCAGAAATTAAACCCAGATCTGTTTGATGTTAGACCCTTTTCTTTTAAGCAGTACACCATTCCATTTTATCATATTCAATTATTGGATATTGTATGTGTATACACATTAGTCAAGGTTCTGTGGAGAAACAGAAACAATATGGTGTGTGTGTGTGTTCATTTAATATAATGAATTGGTTTGCAATAATTGGTGATTATGGAGGCGAAAGGCCCCAAAATCTGCAGGGTCAGTCTGCAAGCTGGAGACCCAGGAAAGCCAATAGTTTAATTCCAGTCTAAGTCTGAAGGCCCAGGAGAGCCAGTGTTGTAATTCTAGTTCAAAGGCCAGTAGACCTGAGACCCGGAAAGAGTCAGTGGTTCAGCTTGAATCCAAAGGCAGGAAAAAAAGCCAATGACCCAGTTAAAAAACCATAGGGGCAGGAAGAATTTTCTTTTACTTGGTGGGGTAGGAGGGAGGGAGGGAGGTGTTAGCTTTTTGTTCTATTCAGGCTCTCAACTGATTGGATGAGGCCCACTTACATTAGGGAGGGCAGTCTGCTTTACAGTCTACTGGTTTAAATCCAAAAACACTCAGAAGGGCAGCCCGGGTGGTTCAGCAGTTTAGCGCCGCCTTCAGCCCAGGGCCTGATCCTGGAGACCCGGGATCGAGTCCTGTGTCAGGCTTCCTGCATGGAGCCTGCTTCTCCCTCTGCCTGTGTCTCTGCCTCTCTCTGTGTATCTCATGAATGAATAAATAAATTTTTAAAAAATCTTAAAAAAGACTCTTATAAAACAAAACAAAACAAAACAC
Organism: Vulpes vulpes; assembly: GCF_048418805.1. NCBI lineage: Eukaryota > Metazoa > Chordata > Mammalia > Carnivora > Canidae > Vulpes > Vulpes vulpes. The sequence goes on along the minus strand of NC_132788.1, from coordinate 72,299,228 downwards.
AAAACAGAATAACATTGACTGAATATCTGGGCACTCTGTGGCCCAGGCAAGGTTGACATGCAAAATGAATGATCACAGTGTATATACATACATGAGAGAAAGAGAAAGAGAGGAAGAGCCTAGGCCAAAAAAAAAAAAAAAAGTGGACTTTGATAACAAGAATTGATTGGAACCTATCTAGCCCTGCCTGAGGGAGAGAGGGACATGCAATTTCTTGCCTGTACTGGAAGACTGTACTCTCACATAGGATGATGGGATTGTGTTTCTAAACAACACCCACAGTCAGGATGAACTTTCTCTCAGATTACTCATTGGCTTGGGCTCCACAGGGCACCATCCTGCCTCCTGTGTGGGTTTGGTAAGGGCCAATCAGGCCCCTTCTTGTAGTCATCTTTGGGGGTCTCTGGTCACCACATCCCCTACTTTTCTGGGAATTCTCCATTGCCTGGCCCTGCTGCCCCACATTCATGGTCAAAGCATTCAGGTTTACACCAGGAGAACCTACATTCCAGGCCACAGCTGAGTGGGTACTTGGCCCAAGTCGGATTGTGACTGGGAGATACTGGTCAGTCATCTTAGCGAGTCCTTGGAAATAAGAGCATCTTTTTGAGAGCATTAAACACTGATTCAGAGAGATAAGGAGAGAAAAAGATGTGCAGAGCTGAAGAAGAGCAGGTCTCATGGGTGTGGTGGGGAGTCTTGGATCCCATAAAATACCCTTCTCTCCTAATAAATTCCCCTTTTCTTTCACACAATTAGAAGCAAACTCCTGTTATCACAGTCCACCTTAGTTAAGTCATCCACCCAGGCAGCCCTTACTACGCTTTGCCAGCCTCCTCTCCTGTCGGGACTCTTCAGCCCAACATGCCTGCCATCAACAATCACATCCCTCATGGTGCCAGAGAAAACAACCCAGGGTCTTTCCAAGCAGACCTTTTGTTACCCTTATTTTCAATAAAACAAAATAAAAACCTGTTAGCTCTTGAAAGTGTCTAGAAAAAAGTTAGCCCTGGTGATATGTGAAGCTACCCACCTATTTAGAAAAATGTATTCACCTTCATTTGTCCGTATTCCTACCTCAGCTTCATCTTGGGGTACAAATGAGGACTAAAAGGCCATGAAAATCAAAGCACCTCCATGGCTTTTTATACTGGTATTTTAACCTGCCCTATTCCCTGTTCTCCAGCCCTTGCAGATGCGGTGTGGCTTTTCCAGACTTTTCCAGAACCCTCTGTACTCATCCCTTTCCACAGACTCATCTCAGAGGGATGGCCAAACTCCAGTAATTCTCTGTGGGGTTATAAGAACATCCTTGCACATTTTCTCTGACATAGACCTTTTCTTCCTCCCATTTTGCTGTCTCCTTCTTCTACTTCCTACCGTGTATCTATCTTCTCAAGTTCAGCTTTTTCTCTCCTGCATACACTCAAAGCAATGGGCCAGTCCTCCTGCATGTTCATGTTTGCTTAAAGTCCATCATTTCCCCAGTACCTAGGCGGGCATCAAGGACTGTTTGCTTGGTTAATACCACTCTCTCTGCCTGGAAGCTTCTTCCCTATTGGTGGGAATCTTTCACAACCTTTAGGTGAGGCCCTTTTAAAAGGCATCTTCTATCCCTGCCTGGAGGAAATTTCACAGCCCTTACACCACCTGATTTGCATACTTGCCTTTTACTTTGCCTCAGAGTCTGGGCTCACACCTTATCTCTCTGGGCAGTTTGCTATCTCCTTGAGGGCAAGAAAGATTTCTTTCTTTTTTAAAAGATCTTATTTATTTATTCATGAGAGACACACAGAGAGAGAGGTAGAGACCTAGGCAGAGGGAGAGAGGTAGGCTTCCTGCAGGGAAGGGAGCCTGATGCAAGACTCGATCTCAGGACCCTGGGATCATGACCTGAGCTGAAAGCAGATGCTTAACCACTGAGCCACCCAGGTGTCCCAGGATTGAATTTATGACTCTTTAGAAGCCACCTAGTTCATTCTGGTTTCAAAGCCTGTGCATCTGTGGCTTCTCTGTTTTCAAACTTCTCTCCACTTCAATTGGCTACCTTCCACTCATAATTCAGGTCTCAGCTTAAATACTAGTTTCTCCTGGGATACTTTCCCTTATTCCCTTAGCCTGTCACTGTTTTGTGTACTTTACCTCCTATCACAGACTTTCTCCCACATTTGGAAGTCAAGACATCTCCAAGTGAGGGGAACCGCTGATGAAAAGGGGCAAAGCAAAATGGAAGAAATTCGCATGGTATGTTCTCTAACCAAGACAACTTTTTGTGATAATGGGATTTTCTTTAGTTTTTAAAAAAGATTTGAGAGTGTGTGTGTGCACAGGGAGAGGGGCAGAGGGAAAGGGAAAGAATCTCAAGCAGACTCCCTGCTGAGCACCGAGTCCTAGGACCCAGAGCTCCATCTCACCATCATGAGATGGTGACCTGAGCCCAAATCAAGAGTCAGCTGCTTAACCAACTGAGCCCCCCAGGCGCCCTGATAATGGGATTTTCTTGATCTGTGCTGCATAATACAGAAACCACTAGCCACATGTGTCTACTAAGCTCTTGAAATGTGGGTAGTGTGACTGAGAAATGAATTTTATTGAGAAACTCAAGAACTCAATTTTGAATTTTAGATTTAAAAAAATTTTAATTAATTAAAATGTAAATACCCACACCTGGCTAGTAGTAACTATATTGTCTCACACAGGTCTTACAAAAGAGAGACCTGCCGGAACAGAGGACTGGGTGATAGAGAGAAGGGGAGGCTAGGCTTGGTATCTAGAGAATAGGCCAAAAAAAAAAAAAAAAAGAGAGAGAGAGAGAGAGAATAGGCCCCTTCAGACTAGAAGGGACCACGATAAAAACTAAATCTAGCGCGTGGTAACTGTATATTTGATGATGCCACCTTCATACATTCCCCTGCAAGGCTATTTAGGTAGATGCTCTGAACAATGAAAGGGTCTAAAGACACGAGGGACTGGTTCTCTGATGGCAAAATGAGAAGTATTTTGGGTTTAGGGAGCTTTTGCCTACATCTGCCACCCAGGGTCAGGGTCAGAGACATTATCTTTAAGAGGGTCAGCAGTTCTAAGGGCTGTGTCCAAATCTGTACCTTCTAAGACAAGTCAAAAATAGCCTTCTTTCCACCCTCCCTTCTTCCCTCTTCCCCTTCCTTTGGTGGCTTTGTGCTAGGCTTTCAGAAGACAAGGTGGAACACAATTCAGCATCTTTTCCCTGAAAAGCTCAGACATCAGTGAAGGTAGTAACAATGAACACGCTGGGCCGGGCGCCAGATGTTCTGGGTTCTGGTTGCCCTCTGGCCAGGCCAGCTTTCTACATCTCAGCTTTCGCATTTGAGAAATGTCAGGGTTGGAGAGGACTTTTGAGGTCCCGCCCTCCCTAACTTCCTGGGTGCTTATGTGATGCAACCCAAATCACGATGACAATAAAAACAGCAGCCACGTTAACCAAGGGCTTGAGAGTTCCAGGCACCGTGCTAAGGGCTTCACGTCCACCGTTTCACTCAAGCCTCGGGGGTGTTTTTTGCAGGTGAAGAAACTGAGGCTCTGAGTGTATAAACAACCGGGGGCAGGGTCCCACGGGAAGCAGTAGAAGTGGGCTTTGAATGCATGAGGTCCCAGTCCCTAAATGCTTAATCTCTTTGTTGTATGCATTGCCTTTCTTCAAGGTGGGTCAGTGCCCTGCGCTGGGTTCCAGCAGGGAGGTATTCTTGGTACAATTATTAATAACACTGAAGGGCTTTTTTTTTTTTAAAAATCTATTCATTCATGATAGACATGGTGGGGGGGGGGTGTGCACACAGGCAGAGGGAGAAGCAGGCTCCATGCAAGGAGCCAGATGCGGGTCTTGATCCCAGGTCTCCAGCATCACGCCCCGGGCCAAAGGCAGGCGCTAAACCTATGAGCCACCCGGGGATCCCTGAAGGGCTTTTTTTTTTTTTTTTAAATATTTTATTTATTTATTCATGAGACACACACACACACACAGAGCCAGAGACACAGACAGAGGGAGAAGCAGGCTCCTTGCAAGGAGCCCGACGCGGGACTCGATCCCGGGACTCCAGGGGCGCTAAACCGCTGAGCCACCCGGGGTGCCCCCGAAGGTCTTTTTTACCGCACATTCTGACCGCTGTGTGCACACAGTCACTTAAATCTCCGAGCACCTGCACGCGGAGGTCGACACTCATTGCACCGACAGGGAGAGTAAGTAAGGCTCAGAGAGGCTCGGCAAATTGCTCAGCATCACGCAGCCATAGCAACCGGCAGGGACTCGCGTTCCGGGAGCCGGCCCGCGCCCGCTCGTGGGGCCGCGAGCTCAGCGCGGGCTCGCCGGGGGTCGCCCCCAGGGGGCGGGCGGGGCGGCGCGGGCCCGCCGGCGCTCCGGGACTGCCTCCGCCGCGCACGCGCTCTCGGGCTCCGGGCCGGGGCGCGCGGCGGGCGCGAGGACGGCGGCGGGGAGCGTGCGCGCGGTGACGTGCCGGGCGCCATGTTGGAGGGCTGGTGGTAGCGGCTCGGGGAGGTGCTCGCTCGCTCGGTCTCGCTCTCTCGCTCGCTTCCCCCGGCTCCCTTCGGTGCCCCCCCCGGTCGCCTGCGTGCCGGAGTGTGTGCGAGGGAGGGGGAGGGCGTCGGGGGGGTGGGGGGAGGCGTTCCGGTCCCCGGGAGACCCGCGGAGGGAGGCGGAGGCTGCGAGGGACTCCGGGAAGCCATGGACGTCGAGAGGCTGCAGGAGGCGCTGAAAGGTGGGGGTAGCTGCCCCCTCTCCCTTGCTCCTCACCCTCCGCGGCCCCCCGTCCTCTCTTCCAGGGCCGGGGGGCCCCGAGGCCCCGGCCTGGGGGGGGGGCGCCTCCGCGGTTCCCATCCCCCTCCCACCTCCCCAGGGGCGGGGAGCCCTGTGGGCAGCTCCCTCCCGCCCCGCTCTGGGCTTTGTGTCGGCCGCCGGCGTCTGGGCTGGGGGAGGGGAGCCGGGGAGGCTCCGGTAGGGGCCCCAGCGTCCCGCCCACCCTTCCGGGGAGACGCCGTGTGCCCGCAGCCCCCTTACGGGCAGGCTCCGTGTTCCGTCAGGCCCCCGCACGCCGGGCGTCGGGTTGAGAGGAAAAGTAGAAGGTTTGGGGTGAGGGGGGTGGGGTGCGAGGGAGAGGGCGGCCGAGCAACTTTAAAGTGTCTCAGGAAGTCTTTTTTCAGCGCTCCTGAAGTCCTTCCTGCACGCGCCCTAATTCTGAGGGGGTCGCCTCAGCCGCCCGCCTTCCACGCAACAGGCTTGGGAACACCGTGGTTCCCAGACTTAGAGTAGCGTGTGGTTTTTTTCCAGCGTTTTCACCATAATGCATGTTGACACGCGAAGTCCTTTGGAGAACGGCGGCACCAGGTAGCTGCAGTCCAAGACGCAGATTTACGGGCTTTAACCTCGATCCGCAGTTTGCGGGGCTTTTTCCGTGGGGCCTCAGATCTGTATTTTAATTAGCGGCCCAGAGACTTCTGTTGGTGTTCCCCTGGACCGCACTTTGAGAAACAGCGCCTCAAGGATTTATGGAGAAGCTGAGTGCCCTCTTTAGGAGGATTCTTGTTCACAGTGTGGAGAGACACCATTGTTGGGAGTAGAACTTGGGAGAATCAGAAGTGAATATTTTGGTTGAGAGAGGCTGGCCTCTTTTTTTTTTTTTTTTTTTTTTTTTTAAATAGCTGCTTAATATTTCAGGAAGGACTTGGAGAAAAAGTTTGTTTGTATAGTGTATTGGAAATGGTTGATGGACTTTGAACATACTGACTGACAATTTTTCTTTCTTATTTAGATTTTGAGAAGAGGGGAAAAAAGGAAGTTTGTCCTGTCCTGGATCAGTTTCTTTGTCATGTAGCCAAGACTGGAGAGACAATGTGAGTTGAAAACATGCCTTGGTTGTTTCGCTCCTAGGTTTTCATTCAGAATTGGTTAGGAGAGGGGAAAAAAAAAAAAAAAAAAGGATATTTCAGAAGAAATATCGGCAGAAGAGCTGAATTTCAGAAGAGGTGAATAATCTATGTACAGCTGTACAAGCTCCACTTAGCGCATATACTGTATTTCCTTTACGCGTACTCCAATGGGTTTTAAAAATTTGTTAACATTTTCTTTGTATCTCTGCTTTTGTAGATTTACAATTTGTCTTGAAGAGCTAGAGAAAAGAATGCCTATCCTGTTAGGACCCTTTTTGGCCCTAACAAACAAGCTTATTTCCAGAATTTTGTGGCTTTGATTTCTGTCTCAAATTTTTTTTTTTTTTTTTTTTGGTGGTGGTATTTTCTCATATTGTCCTGTATCCAACCTTTTGTTGTCATATTTATATATGTGGGTGTTTGAAGTGTCACTTCTATTTATTCTCTTGAGGATTTAGGGTGATTATCTGACAAATTCCAGATGCTACAGTTTTGACTGTCCTGTAAACTTTCTAGGATAGCTAACTTGTTACATATGCTCAGCATTTTATTAGGCTTGTTTCCAAATGTTGTGAATCTGAAACTTACACTATGAAGTTAGGATTGTTTTCATAAGGACCATTCCAGTTCATTGTGTGTGTAGTTTGTGTGGCAGGAGTTGCTTTTGCCATCACTAAGTGAGTTTGTAGAAAGCAGTGCAGATTTGGTGACTTCCTTGTACTCTTTGTAGGGGGGTGGGAGCAAGAAAGGATAAAGGTTTCTCTGGGTGCAGTGTTACTAAATGAGCTTTCTTTTGGCTCCCCTGGGTCTTGTCTATTTTTAAAATTCTTTTTTGAGTTCTTCAGTGAGTGTAAGCTTCAGCAAGTGATGTATACTTTCTTTGGCTTTATTAGTAGATGTTCATTTCTCACAAGATTTGCTTGTGGTTGTAGTATATGTAGCCTTTTAATAACTAGCCCAATTATAGAAAGGAAAAAGACCCTCTGATTTAGTAGTCATGTAGATAAGCTGCTTTATTAAAATTACCAGTCAACTTAAGAATGTATCTTGATGCGTTCAATCTTATATTTTTATTTATTCCACTTAAAAAGAGGAACTCTTTAGGGAAGAAGTCCTATTGCCTCTGAATTATAGTCTCTCTTAGAACATCTTGATTTTAAAAATTGATGCAACATAATTAACTGGTATTTATGTAGATAAGCGTAAAATGACTAGTTGCCAGCTTTCAGAAATAATCCCTAAATCATAAATTTTTAGATTGCCATTATTTCTTTCCAGTTGTTAGCTGGTCCAAACTTAACCCCCTACAATACCAAGAGGAGAAGCTTTTTACTTTCAGAGTTTTGATACAAAAGATATCAAACTATTTGGAGATAGATACTTAAAATCTCTTCTCCTTATCAGGTTTGTATAAACTGTCTTTTGATAAACCTATGTTGACTGTAAATAGTTGAAAACTTCTGAAAGAAAACTTCTTACCCTGCCAGACTGGATCACCATGTGGCTAGGAAAGTTTAACCTGGTTTTTGGGGGTAATTATTTTGTCTTGATAGGGGTCTTAAGTTCTGCCACCCCCTTTAAACTCCTCCCATTTTTTCACATTACTAATAGTATTTTGTATTAAAATGGTGATATTAGATTCTTCATATTTGGAAAGTATTTTTAAATTTGTCATAAAGCAGCTGGTGTTCACACATTTAATTTTAATCTTTGTTTTTAATCAACATGAATGTGCTTTTTTTTTTTTTTTAATTTATTTATTTGACAGCACAAGCAGGGGGAGCAGCAGACATCCCTCAGAGCAGAGAGCCCAGTGGGCGGAACTCCATCCCAGAACCCTATGATCATGACTTAAGTGAAGGCAGACTCTTAACTGACTGAGCCACCCGGGAACCCTGAGCATGCCCTCTGATTCTGAAATCTGCAAAATTGCTGTCATCCATTTATGGTTAAACTGAGCTTTGTCTAACTTCTAGACAAAGATTTTAACAAAATGTAAAGTACAGCAGATCAGATCTCTCTGGTGTTTTAGGAGGGATGGGTTGCTTGAGATAAGAATTCCAGTTTTTATTTTCATTGATACATTACAGCAAGTAATCATTAACAGAAGAAATATGTGGACTTTATTGATGGATAAAGATCAGGGACTGCTTAGGCTATTTATTTTTCATTTAAAAAACCCTCAATTTGACACTTGTGTTTTTAGCTTTAGAGAGATTTTAGAATTACAGTGTAGGTTTTTACTAGCAGGAGGTTGTAGGAGAATTTAAAGAGTACTGGAACACTTTTCCTTTCTGGTCTCTTAAAAATTACCTGTCAACATCTAATATAGGAAGTGGGGAAAGATGCCCAGATATGGCATACTAAACTGTAATGAAGACAGAGATTATCTATCTAAACCAATTCCCAAATTTGTTGTGTTTGGCTACTTCAAAAAATTATTTTTATGTTGAAAAGGTTACTTTGTCCTGAAAATGGGACATTGCCTTAACACTTTACTGAAAGTAACAGTTTGTAACTTAATGCCAAGTATATATTATGTGTTGTATAAACAGAAACATATGTGGTGGGTTTCTTTTTTTTTTTTTTTTTTTTTTTTTTTTTAGGATTTTATTTATTCATGAGAGATGGAGGGGGGTGGGGTGGGGGGCAGGCAGAGGGAGAAGTGACCCTCCGAGGAGCAGGAACCTGATGGGGACTTGATCCCAGAACCCCAAAGGCTGATTGATGCTTAGCCACCCAGGCGCCCCATGTGGGGGTTTCAATCATGAATTTTAACATTTGATGGTGTTCAGTTGTGGATTTAAACAAATTCAATGAGTCTTAGTTGCAGTTACTCTTTTTTGGTAATCATATTGTCTCATGTTTGACCTGTGGGAGCCTCTTTCATTTGATTCCAGAGTCCTTTTGACTTGATCCTTGGTATTAGTAGTCTTTGATAGTATCAGTAGTCTGTGGTATTAGAATATGGCCTAAACTCCTAGCCCAGACCCAGAATCAGCCCTTCTCAAGAAGCTATGCCTTTAGTAGGAAATGGTGTTTATGGACTAGAGATGCTTATTATTACTGAGTTGGTCATTGTTTCCAGACTTTTCAAAATGTAAAGAACAGCAGATCAGATCTCTCTGGTGTTTTAGGAGGGATGGGTTGAACTAATAAAATACTTTGTGATTCATACTGATGCTTCCGATTCAGAATCAGGACTACGGTGTTTTACTTCTTCCACCCCAATAGTTCTGGTTCTCAGGGACACAGTGGAAAAGTCTAGTAATAATACCAACATCACCAGTGTAATAATTACTAAGAACATAAAAAATTGTTTATATACTCACCCAATTTGTTAGCCCCCATTTAAGAAAAGTAGTTGTATCTGCACTATCTGACTATATAGCTGTTACATAATCTCTTAACCATCATTTAATCTTACTTTTATAGTGGCTCTATATCAGCTGCTCACCACTTCATCTTTGCGTGTCTTCAGTATTTATTTTGTCCTGAATCCTTTTGCCTTTTTTTTGGTTTTGTAAATAAAGGTGTTTTTTTGTATATTTGTTTATTGGAGTTCGATTTGCCAACATATAGCATAACATCCAGTGCTTATCCTGTGCCCCCCTCAGTGCCCGTCATCCAGTCACCCTATCCCCCCTGCCTACCTCCCTTTCCACTACCCCTTGTTTGTTTCCCAGAGTTAGGAGTCTCTCATGTTGTGTCACCCTCACTGATATTTCCCACTCATTTTCTCTCCTTTCCCCTTTATTCCCTTTCACTATTTTTTTATAGTCCCCAAAGGAATGAGACCATATAATATTTGTCTTTGAATTCTTTTTCCTTATTTCTGTTTTTTTTTTTTAATTTTTTTTAAGATTTTATTTTATTAGAGACGGGGGGGGGGGGGTGGGGGCACAGGGAGAGGGAGAAGCAGGCTCCATGCAGGGAGCCTGACACGGAGAGGGAGAAGCAGGGAGCCTGATGTGGGACTCGATCCTGGATCTCCAGGATCATGCCCTGGGCTGAAGATGGCGCTAAACTGCTAAGCCACCGGGGCTGCCCTATCCCTGTTTTTTGTTTTTGTTTTTGTTTTTTTTAAAAACAGCTTTGTTGAGGTATAATTGACATGTAGTAAGCTTCATTTATTAAAAATAACATCGTTTACTGAATTCTGACATCTACATTCGAATTTTGACCACACTCAAGATTGTGAACATATATATCCATTCATTATTCCCAGAACTTTGCTCATGAGCCTTTGTAATTTTCCATCTCTGGGTGTGGTCCTCTCCCCTAAGGCAGCTAATCATCCACTTTTCGTCACTTCAGTTTAGTTTACTTGTTCTAGAGTTTTATATAAATGAAATTATACAGTTTGTATTCTTTGGATTCTTTTACTCAGCATAATTGAGGTCTATGTTCAGGTATCAGGAAATAATTCTTTTTTATTTCTGACTAGTATTCATTATATGGATATAATATATATCCATATAATGAATATATATATATATATAATGGATTTATATATATCCTACAGTTTTTTAATAGATTCACTTGTTGATGGGCACTTGGATTATTTTTGTTTTTTTCTGTTATCAAAAAAGCTATGAACATTTGTGTACAAGTCTTTGTATAGACATAGGCATTGTTTTTTTCTTGAGTAAAAACCTGGGAGTGCTGGATCATATGGTAAGTGTTGTGTTTAAGTTCTTGAGAAACTGCCAGACTTTCCAGAGTGATTGTACCAGTTTGCATTCCCACCAGTATTATGGAGTTAAGGTTCTCCACATCCTTTCCAGTGATTAGTATGGTCCTTCTTTTTTTGTTTTAGTCTTTCTGATAGGCACATGTTGCAAAGTGGTTTTAATTTGTATTTCCCTAATGACTAATCATATTGAGCATCTTTTCATGTGTTTATTTGCTATTTGTGTATCATCTTTGGTAAAATGGTTCTTCAAGTGTTTGCCCATTTAAAATTTGAGTTGTTTTCTTACTGGTTTTTGAGAGTTCTTTGTGTTACAAACACAAGGCCTTTACGTGACATATGATTTGCATATACTTTCAACAACTGCTTTTCTTTTTATTCTCTTGATAGTGCCTTTCAAGGTGAAATTTTTAATTTAATTCTGTTTTGATTTTTAAAAATTTCTTTGAACTCTGTGATATCTGTTATGTTCACTTGTTTTCATGTATTTTCTAGTTTAGTCTGTCTCCTGATTTATTAAATTTCTAATCATTTGCTATATTTGTTTTCTAAGTTTCTCTAATTCTGACTATGTATCATTTTTCTCAATGTCTTTAGCTCATTTTGGAATAGTATACAGTTTTGATCTGTTTTTGGACAGATCTTTCTAGCTTCTTTCATTGTCTGTAGGGATGTTTGCTCTGCTTCTTACTCTTTTTTTCTTATAATTAACTTTGTGCTGGGTTTGACCTTGATACTTTTCTCTTGGACATTTTTACATGATACTAGTTTTCCTGACCTTTTTTTTTCCTGACCTTTCAGGAGGAAATACGGTTCAGAGTAGCTTTCCTAACTTCACAGAGCTCTCTGATTGTTTTGCAAAGTGTTGAAGAACGTGGAGCTTGCTTTCTGAAATTTCCAGGTTCTCTTTTGCACTCTGGCTGTTATTTGGACCCCATCTTTCCTTTATCTTTATTGTCCTCTTTTCTGCATACTGGGGTCATCTCTGGAGGGTCATGTTCGGGAGCACATTGGAGCAAGATTGCAGCTCTCCTTCAGCTCCCACTGTGGGCTCCCTTTGGTTCATTCACTAATGGGGTGGGCAAACCCATTCAGTTTTAGCTGCTGTTCTCAGATTGACCTGTCATGATTTTTAGTGAATGCTTGTTGGTAGTTTTGTGGTTCTTCTATTCCTAGGCCCTTCAAGTGCACCATTAAATTACTTCTCTCTGCTTTCTCTTGTATAGAACCTAATAAGGTACAGGTCATGCGACTGTCATTTTTTCTTATCCTTTTATTCTTTGCGATTTGTGAGGTTCGCTACCTTCTCAGCTAGCTTTTTTTTTTTTTTCCAGGTAGTTTTATTGTAAATGTTTTTGTTTGTTGGTTTTTGGTTTTGCTGTCTAGTTATGTCTAATATATGGGGTTTTGGAGAGGTAGAAAATTATAGTACCACTCACCCTCTCACAATTACACTTATAAAAATTGTTGTTTCTTCATCTATAAAATGGAAATAATAGTAGTATCTTGTAGTATAAGTGGTTAATACATGGAAAACTTAGCTCATCGCTTGGTAAACAGAGTAAATGCTCAATAAATAATAGTTACTGTGTTGAGAGTGCTTATGTTGAGTCTGCTTCCCCATCCCCCTACCTGCCCCCTGCAGTTTCAAGTTTTTTGTGTTGAGCAATTTTGACTTAACAGTAAGAAAATAAAAGTTAGGTTACTTAAAAGTAGTTACCAACAACTGAGACCTCATGATTGTAAATAAAATCTCCTTAAGTGAATGAGGTTATTAGATCCTTCTGTGGGTTGCTTGAGAGAATTTTGTTTTGTCAACATAGTATTTACTAAACATTGTTTCTAAAATATCAGTCTCCTAGAGTGCCTGGGTGAGCAGCCAATCCTTGGTTTCAGCTCAGGGTATGATCTCAGTACTGAGATCAAGCCTGGAGTTGGGCCTCTGCTTGGGATTCTCTCTCCCTCTGCCCCTCCTACTCATGCCTGTGCACCTGTGCGTGCTCAATCAAGTAAGCATATAAATTTTTTTTAAAAAAAGAAAAGTCAATCTCTTATACTGCCTTCATAATTTTTGCCATATCCTTGTATATATAATTATTCATTTAGTACTCTTCTCTAGTTTGGCTTACTTTTTTTCAAGAGAAAAATATGGAAGTTAATCCTTCATTTTACTCCTCCACAAAAATATAATCACTATGTTAATGTTTTCCCCTTGAGAGAAACAAAATCTGAAACCACTGGTTTGTTGCATTACTTATATCTTTCTAAGTCACTTTTTTTTTTTTTTTTTTAGATTTTTATTTATTTATTCATGATAGAGGCAGAGACACAGGCAGAGGGAGAAGCAGGCTCCATGCCAGGAGCCCGACGTGGGACTTGATCCTGGGAGTCCAGGATCCTGCCCTGGGCCAAAGGCAGGCGCTAAACCGCTGCGCCACCCAGGGATCCCCTCTAAGTCACTTTAAAATCTATAAATACTCAAATATATATATATATTTTTTTTTAGACATAGGCAGAGGGAGAAGCAGGCTCCTCATAGGGAGCCCGATGCAGGACTCGATCCCAGAACTCCGGGATCCAAAGATAGATGCTTGACCGCTGAGCCACCCAGGCGTCCCTAAAATATGTACTTAATATGAATTTTTCATGTGCCATGTAAAGTCCTGTCATGTATATAGAGGAAGCACAGTAGATTTTCAGTAAATATTAGTTACGTGGATGTCCTTTTGTTTCAAATATCAGCAACTACAGTGATTAAGGTATAGACATGAAGAAAACTGTAGTCATTTTCATTTGTTTCATCACATCATGCTATAAACCTGATGTGTTGTGTATACTGCACAAAATCTATTGATTGATGCATTGGAAGCTAGGCATGCCAACTTTGTTTTCTGAGTAGAGTTAACTTTAAAATTTCAATCTCTTTGGTGTGCAAGTGAGCTCATATTTTCCATGTTGAGCCCAGATTTTTACTAGTAGTTGGCTAGTCCCATAATTTCATGAGAGTTAGCATGTGGTAATATCATTCTTGGAAGGAGCATGGCTTGAATTCAGAATTTAGCTTGGCGACTTCCCTGCGTGAATTTGAGCACGGTAATTGTGAGCTTGTTTCCTCACCATATAGTTGCCTTGGCTCTTGTGAGGACTCAAATAAATGATAAATGAAAGGATGTAGCTATAAATATTAAAATTTGGTATAAAAATAGAATGGTCTATATGTTGGGCATAAACAGTGAATTTGGCTTAAGAAACAAGTCTGAGGTCTTCATCTTGTGTAAAGAGCTCTGGGTTGAGTCGGAGAACACAAGACCTGGGTTTGAATTCCTACTTCTATCACTTTGTGACCAAGGCTGACTTCTTTAGTACTTTAATTTCCTCGTCTGTAAAATAGGACTAACGTGGGACTTGAGATAAAATAAGTTTATCTCAAGGGATGTTGTGGGAATTCAATGTATTTTTATACATCTAAAGTACTTAATACAGTAACTGGCACACAATGAACATCCCCCTCTCATTCCCACCCCCTAAGTGAAAGGAAGCTTCTGTAACTAGTTATTTTATTTTCCATTATTTAAGTCAGTTAAATTACTATGGGATACAGTTTGCTCAGATACTAAGTGAGGGGCTTTTAATAGATAATTTCCAAGGTTCCTCAGCTTGGAAAGCTTATAGGATTCTGTGTTGTGGCAGTAGTTACCTGGGGATATAGTATTGCAGCAGTAGTGATTAAGGGTGGAGAATGGGGCACAGTGATAGTGGTTGATGTTAAAATGTCTGATGATGGTGAAAGATTAACTTTTGGGAGTATGTTGCAGAGGTGAATGGTTTGGAGACCAAAAAAGAAAAAGAAAAAAGGAGAATTAGTTGTGTATATTTGGATGAGAAAGACCAGTCATTGTTTGTTACCTCTTAATTCATTGGAACCACAAAGAGGTTCACAGAATGCCATTCTTAGTGTCACCTGTATACACACCTGTGGTTTTTATCTACATCCATAGATCTTTTTGCCTGCTGAATGATGAATACATAGATTCATAATGCTTATGGACTATTATTAGAAGTCTGTCAAAAACTTCATGTTGCCTCAAAACATATTAGTAAGAAGTTACGGATTTTATCCAGAATTTACTGTGCTTTCCCTCTGTTTTGTGAATTGTAGGTCTTTTACTTTAATGAAATGGGAGTTTGTGAGTGAAGGTGTGTGTGTGTCTGTCTGCATCCTTCTGTCTTTCTGTACCAAAATCAAGATTCAGTGTTAAGAGCAAAAAAAACAAAACAAAAGCCTTAAATGTATTCAGTGACTAAAAGAGTATAGACAGTTGAAGAGGAAAATGTTGGCTGTTATTTCATTTAATACATATGTCTCTGAAAGCATTTTACTTTAAAAATACCCGATGAATCTGAGAAATATATTTTAGATCTTCATTTTTGCCTTCACAGGCCTTCAGATGTGTTCAGTTGCTCGTCTTTGCTTTCTCTGGTTTCAACCACAGCAAGCCTGTCCGTATTATCGGGCTGCCTGGGTTTGGCACTGCTTTTGTGGAATCTACCTTGTGTAATAGGCACTTCTGTAGGCACCCTCCAAACTCCATTCCTGCCAAATACATTGAATATTATTGAGAGATTACACCGTTGACTGCAAAGTGAAAAATAGTTAAGTGTCAAATTAGTAATGATGTAAAATAACAGTATTAGTGCCCCAGTGCTTTTTCAAAATGTGCCATATATATGGCAGTTAGATAACTAGGGCTTTTTTGTTAATACTTATTAGTGACTTGGGGCACGGGTGGGAGAAAAGCTTTGAGAGGTTCTATGACAGTGAAGATACTCTTGGAGAGGTATATTTGTCAGGGTATCTTTCTTGATTCTGTGCTTATAATTTGCTTGATTTAGAAGATAATATTGGTGAAAATTCTAGTTTCATTATAATCTGTTTGAATGACTTGATGGAACAAGTTAGTTACCTAAGCCCTATTTTCCTCAGCTCCCCAGCTGAAAATGAACAATGCTGAACTTCAGTCTTTTGAAACAGCAAGCATTCAGTAAATCTTTGATTCTTTATTTTGTTTGTACACTGATATGAAAATAAAAGTTAGCATCAAAAATAACATTTATTTAATACCAGTTTTGATACTTAAGAGTTTTGCAGCTTACTGAAATTGAAGTCCTAATAATGAAAACATATTGACCAGTTACAGTGATCTCTGTTTAGGCCCAAGACTTTCTAAATTTCATCAAGCTTCCTTATACTTGTGACTGAGCTACTCATTTTTTTTTTTTTTTTAGATTTTATTTATTCATGAGAGAGAGAGAGGGACAGAGACACAGGCAGAGGGAGAAGCAGGCTCCATGCAGGGAGTCCCGACATGGGACTCAATTCTGGGACTCCAGGATCATGCTCTGGGCCGAAGGCAGCGCTAAACCGCTGAGTCACCCGGGCTGTCCCCCGCCTTTTATATATATATACATATATATATATATATAATTTTACATTTTATTTATTTATTTATTCATGAGAGAGAGAGAGTCATTTTGCTTTCCAGAAGTTTGTTTTAGCTATTTTCCTTCTTTGCTGTAAGTAGATCTGACTTAGACTTTTTCAGACCTAGAATACATTTTACTTTCCTGTCTCCCTTTGATTTGTCTAGGCTCCTTGCAGATGGCTGGGTATCTCTTAAGTATTATGGACCCTTTAAAAATTTTATTTTCGTAATGTTACTTCTTGATGTATACAAGGCTTCTCAGTACTCCTACATACAGAGTTTTTATTGGTCTTAAATTTGTGGACCTGAAATTGGGATTTATCTTTAAGGGACTAGAATTTCCACATAGGACTTGTGTTTTGGGCTAAATTGTTTTTTCTTCGTAAAATGCAAACTTTCAGTAGACGCTTATTTTGTGCCAGGCACTGTCAAATGTTTCATATGTGTATCTTAATTTGATCTTTACAACTACTCTCTTAAATAGGTATCTGCTTTTTAAAAAGAAGATACTGAGACTTACCGAACTTAAAAAGTTTTAAGATAGTACATTTGGTGAGTGAATTGGAGTTTAAACTCAGGCATCCTGACTTTAGGTCCTCTTATAACGTGTACTTTTAGATCACTTGGTGTCTTCTCACTTCTTTCCTCTTCACTGAAGCACTCTGAGAATTCTTTTAAAACCTTTAGAATTTGAAAATAGACTTTTGATAGGAATCTGTTAACTAGTTGTTTTGAGATTTTCTTGCTGCTTATCTAATCCTGACTAGATATCTCTGTCCAGCTTTCCTTTCCTGTGGCATACCATCATGTATGACCTTAGAAGGCTTACCTTGTAAGCACTGACACCATAGTTTCCTGGGGATTGTGGCAAGTATTGGGAGGTTGGGTGTGGTAATTAATTCGTGATTTAAGAAAAACTGTCAGGAGATATGGAAGAGTCAGTAAGGTAAATTACTGGATATACCCTTAATATTTGTGATTTAGACTATTTTTTCAGTAACCTCAAAGGCTGAAAACTTACAGTAATTGTAATTTTCCAGCAGCATAAATTTGAAGCACATAGGTGTGAGACATGCATATTTTAGTTGGAAGTAGGAGTCTAGCTTTCTTTTTAATATATGCCTTTTGAATTTGTTATTCTTAATCAACCAAAAATCTTAACCTCTGAGTATTATTGGGAGGTAGGTGGTAATATTTCCATTTACAGGTGATGAAACTGGAAAAAAATACTCTACAGAAGGATTTGAAATTTGAGAGGTGCAAGCTATTATAAATACATTTGGGAATTTTGCACTATTGTGTGTGTGTAACTTTAAGAGGGAGGGTGAGGATAGCTTGTTAACTGATGAAATATTTCTATTTAGAATTGTTTGTACTGAAGTGAATTTGATATTTTTGGAGATTGTTTTATTTTGGTCTTATTTTGGGAATATTGTCCTTGGTGACTGCAGGGTGATTTTTGAGATTATAGATGTTTTGCCTCAAAGTAATTATTTGGAGACAGGTCCCACCTTTTCTAGGGACTTGGCATGACAGAGTATTTCTGCAGGGTGTAATCTTGAATGTGGGTAGTATGTGGCCTAGTTTTCTTTTTTCCTCAATAAGTACTGTTGGTGAGTTCAGCGTTTTCCTGTTGATGAACTGTTGTAAGACAAGTAGTCTTTTTCTTCCTTTTTTCTTCCTTTTTCTTACTCCTGTATAGATATTGATGGCTCTCTAGTCTTGCCCTGTGAATTAGAGAGAATTCATGGGGATACCGGTTTTCTTGTAAATTTTGCCTGTGGCATTTGATTTTGCTGTCTTAGTTGCTGTAGGATATGACAGAAATCAATGCCATGGTCAAGATGTAGCCACTTCACATTTTATTTTCTGACAAAATATTAGGTGAGTGAACAGGTGGTAAATTTTAAATACCTGTTTTAAAACTTTGTCTTAATATTGTATCTATCTTGAACATGGAAACTATCATACATACATTTTTTGCTTACGTCCCCATTTCGGTTAAGGAGAAATTTGGTGAGAATAACTGCATATCGAGTTTAATGGACATGAATTAAATAATTATGCCTATACTGTGGAAAAACTCATGTACAAAGATTATGGAAATTAGTATTGCTTAGATAAGCTTGTCATTAAAATTTTTTTATTACAGAAGTACTAAAAAAAATCAGACCGTACTTTTAACCTGTTTCTTTTATATTAACAGAATTTTTTTGTGTATATAAGTGTATATGTGTTAATTCTTTTTAAAAAAGAGGTATCAAAGTTCTGCAGTTTGCTTTTTGTTAACTTGCTGTATTTGTTTTTTTTTTTTTTTTTAAATGATGATGACTAGTACATTTTTTTTTTTTTTTTTTTTTATTTATGATAGTCACAGAGAGAGAGAGAGAGGCAGAGATACAGGCAGAGGGAGAAGCAGGCTCCATGCACCGGGAGCCCGATGTGGGATTCGATCCCAAGTCTCCAGGATCGCGCCCTGGGCCAAAGGCAAGCGCTAAACCGCTGTGCCACCCAGGGATCCCACACCCTTTCCTGTATTTGGATATCTTATCAAAACACAAAAATTTGCCTCATTGTTTTTATGGGTTGCATAGTATTCCCTTGTTTGGGGTATACTGTAACTCACTTGCCCTGTCCTCCTTTGATGGTCCTTTAAGTTGTTTGGAATTACAAAACAATTCAAACAGTGCTTAAGTGAGCACAGATTAAAGAATGGGATCTATAGATGGAAGTTTATGTGCATTATTATTTTATGAAATCTTGGCAGCTGGCCTCCCAAAAAGTTTTTCAACATAACACTTATACCAACAGTGTATGAAAGTTATCTACCCCTGTCAGCACCAAGCATTGTTAGGCTTTTAAATTTGAAAATCTGATAGATGAAAAATTGTATATCATTTTAATTTGCTTTTATTTTGTGCCTACATCTTTCCATTTGTTTATTAACAATTATAGTTTCTGTTTTCCTCATTTATGAAGTTATGATTTGTTTTTCAGGGTTTTTGCTAGATTTTTATTGATATAAAGTAGCCTGATGAAATTACTTCTAAATAATTGTACTTTTATGTGTTAGGAATAATCTGAGTTTAAGACCGCATCAAACAGCAAGTTGTTTAAAAACAATGGTCATGACTATATTGACTATATAGCAAAGAATAGTCTTTGTAATGATTGGGTTGAATTTTTAGTTTCTGGCATATATGTCTTTTTAGTCACATTCCATAGACAGGTAGTCATATTTATCAGTTAAAGACACTTTAGAGACAAAGTATGAGCTGTGTCTTTAATTTTATGACTGTATTTGAAGTTCTGTCCTTTTGAATTTTTTCTTTGCAATCTGGTTCTGGCCTGTTTCTTTGTAAATAGGCCAAAACAAACCAGTTATTTTAAGTTAAAAAACTACATTTTGCTCTTCAGTTGACTGAATACTGCGAGCACTCTGAGATTGAAGAAATGTCCTAGAGTCCTGATACTCAAGCAGAAGTAATGAAAATAACCACCTACAAAAATAAGCTTACCTTAAGGATTGTACTGTCTTAAGTTTAGTTTTGAATAAATATGTTCTTTTATTTAGATGTAAGTAAAATATTTGATCTTACTTGTGCTTATGTAAGCTCATAGGACTCTGCAATGATTAAAACTACTTGAAGATGTTTCAGATTTTGAAATGGGAGCTTTTTCTTCAAATTTGCATTTAATTCTCTAACATTTGCCTTCACTTTCCTTTTCAGATATTTACAGCAGTGGTCCTCAAGTAGGGATGACAATGACTAGAGACATTTTTGATTGTTACTAGTAAGGGAATGCTATTGACATCAAATAGGTAGTGGCCAGGGGTGCTGTTGAAGAACCTATGTTGCACAGGATAAATCCCAACAATAGAGTATTATCAGACCCAAGATGTCAATGGTACCAAGATTGAAAGATTTTACTTCATAGGGAAAAGAATACATTAAGCTTTAAAATGTGTCTCATAGTTTATTCTTTGACTTGTGAAATAAAAACAATGATGGGTAGAATCAAGATCTTTAACCAAGTCTTCTACTTTTACCTTTTGGAATTCTATTTGAGAAACTTAGTAAAGTTTAATTTTGAGAGATAAATATTCTTGTCAAAGATTCATAGCCTCATTATAAGTGTATTTCTTGATTTTTCAGTAAAGATGGAAGTCTCAGATGTTTGCCTCTTATCAAATATTGCCTAGAAAATTCAGTTGCTTCTTTACTCACACTCAGAACACTTCTAACACTACATGTGTTAGCTTTCTTCCTCATACCAAGCAATTCTTTGAAACTAGCTAAGTGTCTGTCCTACAGTTCAGTTCAGTTCTGGCACTGTCTACCTGGGGTTAATTTGAGATCTCATAAATTAAGGGCTTACTCTCACAAAACTCTCCCTCCCCCTCAGATGCCAGTCACACATCCCAGATGTTACACCTGTGCTCTGACCAGGCTAAAAAAAATCAGAGGTTTCTATGACCTGCTCCTTGGGTTCCATTAATTTGTTGGAGTAGCTCACAGAACTCAGGAGAGCTGTTTACATAACTAGATTACTGATTTATTACACTGGATATTGAAGGGTACAAATGAATAGCCAGATGAAAAGATACATAGGGCGAAGCCCAGCAGGATCCTGAACTTAGAAGTTTCAGTCCATGTGGAGTTTGGGGTGCACTACCCTCCCAGCATGTAGCTGCATTCTTGTTCGTGATTCTGGAAGCTCTTTGAATCCCATAGTTTATGGAGGCTTCATCATGTAGGCATGATTGATTATTCACTCCACTTCTAGCCTCTATCTTTCTCTGGAGAATGGGGAGAAGGTGCTGAAAGTTCTAAGCTTCTAATCTTCTCTTGGTCTTTGTGGTGACCAGCCCCCATTCAGGAGCCCATCCAGAGTTGCATCATTAGAACAGAAGCTGTTTTTATCACTCAGGAAATTCCAAAGGTTTTAGGAGCTGTCAGGAACTGGGACCAAAGACTAAATAGTAGAACAGGTGTCCTAGAACCCCTGTTTTCAAGGCTTTTGGGAGCTCTGTGTTAGGAACCAGGAAGAGAGACCATTTTGTGTGTGTGTGTGTGTATGTACATGTATATGTCTGTATATTATTTCACAAATACATCCATTAGCTAGTTTCCTGGGACAAATATATACATAGAGGTGAGAGAAGCTTTAATTCGTCATTTCATTAAGAGTACTGGCTTTGTGTGTTAACATTAGCTACTCTGCACGTATTTAACCTATAATTTCCTGTAACTTCTGCTCATTGGTAGCTTGGCAACTGTGATTCAGGGATGAAATCACAGGCTATAACTTGGCTGATATATCAGTAGAACATTAGTGGTGGCAGTGTTGACCACTTCTTCCACCTCCAAAGGCGCTAACTGCCCTAGCCTTGAGAAGTCCCCTGCATACTAACCCTTAAAAGGGAAGGGTTAGATACATTGAGTCTGGAAAGGGTGAGAGAAAGATAAATTAGTTGTTTCTGTCATCTTTAATGTATTCTCTTCATTATCCATGCATTTCAGAAACAAGCTGACAAGGTCATCATAGCAGAAGGTTGCAAGTTCAAAGTGGAGAGGCCTACCAAACCTGCATATTTTAGTGCAATTACTAATAATGCATCATTAAATACGTTACAAAGGGTAACTGGGTGGAACACCAGATGAACAGATGTAGACCAGGACTGTTCTAGTTAGGATGTATGGTCACTCTTTGTTCCTTTTAAAGTCTCCCATGTTAGCATTATGAGTTAATATCATTCCTTCTTACACATTTATTTCAGTGAGGCAAATACTTTAAAATTTTATTTTTCCAATATTGTCTTTTGCTACCATTTGTAACTTGCCCAAATTACTTGGATTTCATTGAATATGCAGTGCTCTTTTTTGGTAGTATTAAATTCTAATTGCATCTTTCTTTTGGCTATCCCTGATGTTCTTACTCATGGTATAACATCCACCTGTCTTTGAAGATTGTTCAGGTAGTTCCATTCAAATATATAGTATCTATTGAAAAGCTTTCTTAGACCCCCTTTTCTTAATAGAAACCACCATATTTCTGATATGCATTGATCATGGTTTCTATTGCAGCTCTTTGCTTACTAATCTGTTTCTACTTGAGGTTCCCCAAGCTTTGAGGAGGCTGAAATCGTGACATAAAGTAGGAGCTGAATTAAATATGTATATAGAAGAAAAAGCAAAATCTTGTCTTCCTCTGTTAAAGAAGTATTCCGACTTTAGAAAATAATCGAAACTACTGTGTCCAAATCCTGAGATATGTATGTGAGAAAGAAGCTTGCTTTCTCTTCCCTTTTAGTTTTCCTTTGTCTAGATTCTATTTATCCTTTGTAAACTTTGTGTCTAAGCCTTCCCAGATTTTTAGACAATATAGTAACTTTGCCTTCATAAAATTTCCATTTGCCATTTCCTATTCTATGTTGGGTATTTTAATAGAACTATTATTTCTCCTATCAAGCTAAATTCTTTGGCTTTTGATCTTTATATCCTTCTGTAGTGTATGTCACTATTTCTTCAATAGTAGGCTTGCTGTCTTAGATTATAATAATAAAATAGTGTAGATTATGGCTTCAACAGCAGAACTTACGTTCTCACAGAAGTTGGAGGTCTGAGATCAGGTGTCAACATATTTGGGCTTTGGTGAGGGTTGTCTTCCTGGCTTGCAGAAATCCACCTTCTTGCTCTATCCTTACATGGCAAAGGGAAATGAGAGAAGGAAGGGAAGGGTATGAGAGATGAAATAGAGAAACAGCAAGCAGTCCCCCCCCCCCCCCGCCCGTCTCCTAATAAGGACATTAATACCATTTTTAGGGACCCACCCCCATGATCTCATCTATACCTAATTATACCTCCCAAAGACCTCATTTCCAAATACTACAATTTTATGTGTTAAGGCTTCAACATAAAAATTTTGGAGAAACACTTTCAGTCCATCATATTTGCAACTCATCTGTGCAATTAGTACATCTTTCTTTTTATACCTACTGATTAAATTCAGGTGTGGTTTCAGATATGCAGATATGTTCTTGAAATTTTGATTTCATGGGAGTTTCGTGAAGTAAATATTTTAGATGTACCCAGTTTAAAGGAAAATGGGAAAGAGGGTCTGGGATTTTTTGAGCCTCCTACATTATAATTCATATTATATGACATTCTGCGTAAGATATGCTGGTGTGAAATTCTTCTGAATGCAAAAGTTCTTTTTGTAATCTTCCCACCACTTAGTTTTTGTGTAATTTCTGATTGTGCTTTGCTTCCTTTCCTTCATTCCTTCACATCTCTATTAAGATGCTAGCAAATATTTATTGAGCCTATATTCTCTGCCAGGTTAGTTGCTGGGAATGGAATGCAGTGGTGAGCAAACAAACCACAGTTGGTTATAGTATTTATTATTTTAGCATTACAGTATTATTTCATACAATATTTTGTTTGCTGCTTTTATTGGCATTTGCCTGTATCAAATATGTTGTCTTCATTTTTAAAATTAGGGCTAGGGGGAACTGTGTAAGTGTAGTTCCTTTAGAGAGTAATTTCTTTCAGTTGATCTTTAAATTAGTATATGCTATGAGCCTAAGGCTAATCAGATATAGAAGGGGTCAACCAATAATAATAATTTTTGTCATATATTTGTTTTTAGATTTTGGGTAGGGAGGGGAAAGCTTTAGTTTTCAAGAGATAATAGCCTCATAATGTATGAAGTGCTATAGAGATTGATTGGATTAGATGGAGATAAAATTGAAATTGCTTTAAATTTCTGCTTTTCAAATTTTTCTGCTATGTATATATAAATTCCAGATATTTCTGAAAATTTTGACATAATCACACATATATATATGTATTTAGGTTTTATTTATTCATGAGAGACACAGAGAGAGAAAGAGAGAGAGGCAGAGACATAGGCAGAAGGAGAAGCAGGTTCCTCTTGGGGAGCCCTATGTGGGACTCAATCCCAGGACTCCTGGGATCACGCTCTGAGCTGGAGGCAGACGCTCAACTGCTGAGCCACCCACGCCTCCCATAATCACAAATCTTATTAAAATTAAGGTTTGGCTCACCTAGATGGTTCAGTTGTTTAAGCGTCTGACTCTTGGTTTCAGCTCAGGTAATGATCATGGGGTTTGTAAAATCAGGCCCTACATCAGGAGCCCCATGTCAGGCTCTGCACTCAGCATGGAGTCGACTTAGGATTCTCTCCCTCATCTTTGTTCCTCCCCCAGTTTGCATGTTCTCTCCCACTCACTCTGAAATAAGTAAAAACTTGAAAAAGTTTAACCTCAGAGTCTCTGTCACCCAGAAAAAGACATTTTAAAATTGAAACTAAGATAAATTTTATTCATTAGTATGTTTTTTTTTTTTCTGTTTTAGTATCTCTGAAATCGAATGTCTTTCAGATACCAGTAGTAGTCTAGGATTCTTAAAATCTTGGAGAATCTTAAAATTGATCCTGATTTAGATTTGATGAATATAGTGTAGTTAGCTCTTTGAAGTTTTAGGAGAAGCACATATTTAAGTATTGGATAGCTAGTGCAGTTTGGAAGTATCATTCATTCTTGAAAGAATGGCTTCTGAGTATTCAGTGTAAGGTTGAATTAATTATTGACTTGTATAAAGTCAAAAGGTTTTAAGAAATACAAGTATTTAGTTTTTTATATTTAGTTGGTAGTCTTCAAAAGTTCAGGTTGTTATAAGGTTTTTTTTAAGAGGGGAAGGAGGAAAGAAAGCAGAGCGCACCTGTGTGTGGTCCATGAGTGGGTAGAGGGAGAATCTGATTCCCCACTTAGCAAGGAGCCGGATTTGGGGTTTGATCCCAGGACCTGGAGATCAGGACCTGAGCCCAAGGCAAATGCTTAACCTACTGAGCCACTTAGGTGCCCCAGGTTGTTTTAAGGGTTTGTGGATAAAATCATATCCTTAGGGGATCCCTGGGTGGCTCAGAGGTATAGCACCTGCCTTTGGCCCAGGACGTGATCCAGGAGTCCCGGGATCAAGTCCTGTGTCGGGCTTCTGGCATGGGTCCTGCTTCTCCCTCTGCCTGTGTCTCTGCTTCTCTCTCTCTCTCTCTCTCTCATGAATAAATAAATAAAATCTTGAAAAAAATCATATCCTTATTTAGGACTTTTCGATATTTTGCTTTTTAAAAATTTATTGTTGAACAGTATAAAACTTAAAATTCTAGAATCGTCTTAATGGGATGAAGATTTCTAAGTGTGCTGATTTTTGAAATTACTGAATTTCTTATTGATGTTAGGTATAGAGTATTAAATGCGGCTGGATATTTAAAATGTAGTTTTTATTAAAAAGTAGGATACCTGTGTAAAACAATTTGAACAGTGCATTTTTTTCTTAAAAGAAGTGACAGTTCCTCCATTTTTGTGCCCCAGAATTTGCTGAATTTTTATATTCACCAAGTAAAATACAAAATGGAAGTGAGAATTTAGTGGCTTAAAAAAAAAAGCTACCAGGAAAACTAAAAAATACCTGGGCAAACCTTGTGTTCTAAGGAATTAAATTCATATGTTTCAGGAATAGTTGGAAATGAAATGCCAATGTCCTTTTAAAAATACTATTTGGATCAACTTTGCTTTCTAGTATTCAGTTTGAATATTTTTATTTCTCTCTCAGAAAATTTTACCATCAGTAACTTAATTTTTCCTATTTTATAATTTCTGACTTTTATTTATTTTTATTTTTTATTATTATTTTTTAAAGGAATTATTTATTTATTCATGAGGGACACAGAGAGAGAGAGAGGCACAAACACAGGCAGAGGGAGAAGCAGGCTCCATACAGGGAGCCTGATGTGGGACTCGATCCTGGGTCTCCAGGATCACACCCTGGGCTGAAGGCAGCACTAAATCTCTGAGCCACCCGGGCTGCCTTCATTTCTGACTTTTAAATAATTACCTTTTTAAATATTTTCTATTTTTTATACTCACATCAAAAAGAAAAACTTTATAGATATGATTGAAATGTACAATCTCCAGACTTACAAATTCATAAATATATACATTTCTAATTTCTGACCTAGGAAAATTAAGCTTTAGGTTGCTGTAGGAACATCATAATATTTTGAGGACCTTAGGTATTTATATTGAAAAGATAAAATTGAAACTATAATGAAGGGATGAGCTGCTAATAAAGAAGAAAATAACAAAGTTACTTTATAGTAGTGATATGTCATAAAGAGATTGGCAGTTTATATAACAA
Source organism: Vulpes vulpes (assembly GCF_048418805.1). Lineage (NCBI taxonomy): Eukaryota > Metazoa > Chordata > Mammalia > Carnivora > Canidae > Vulpes > Vulpes vulpes. The sequence continues at coordinate 72,272,910 of NC_132788.1, read as the reverse complement.
TATAGAGGGTCTTTGACATTCTGGAGAATTACATGCAGAGAACAAAGCTAAAATCCCAAATCTCTGAATACCATGGATAGTCTGCTGGACTGAAGATGGCTCATTTGGCAGTGTCCACTTAGACTTGAATTAATTTATTAGAGTCGCACCATTTTAAATATTAAAATATAAGAAGTCAACTTTGAAGTTGTAATTTGAAAATCCAGAAAAGGCTTTTTTCTCAGCTCAGATTTCTGCTTAAAGATTGAGCATTAAAGATGTAATCCTCAAAGAATATATGACTTTTTGAAAGAATCAAATTAATTTAAAACTTTTACTTGCAAGCAGAACAGACTGATTTTGGATCTCTCAAGCCCAGAAGAAGATAAGAGAAAAGACAAAGATTTATTTGAAGGATACTGAGGTAGAACTTAGCATCACGGGTTGAGTTAAAATAACCAAGCCAAGGATATGAGAATGGGCTACCTCAGGCTGGACTAGAAGTTGCTGGATGTTTCTTTTAGGTTCCTGACAAAGGGGTGATTTAGTCCAGTAATTTCCAGTCTGTGTTCTCCATATTTCACATTTCTGGGGGGGAAATGTCCAGTTGGCTGGCCCTGAGATTAATCCACTTTTTGCAAGGGCAAGTGATGTGGACAGGGAAACAATTGATTCCTGGAGGATCATCACATACCTTTCTAAGAAAGTGGCAACTGTGAGCTGGGGAGCCAACCTCATTAGTATGTGCTGTAACCAGCATAAATACATGCATATACGGTGTCCCTAGTTCATACAGATAAAGTGTTAAAGTTGTTATCCTAAAATGGTTAAGGAGATTATAACTGTGATTTGTAAGAAAGAACCTCTATTCTTTTATGTTTAGAAATTTTTCATTTTTACTAACATCTCTGAATTGTTGAAATGCTTATAAATTGAAGCCTAGCTTTTGCCTACGTTCCTATCATAGTATTTCTGTAACAAAAGACAAGTTTTTTCCCCAAGGAAAAATTCTGTTGGATGATGCTTAGCTTCATGGAACCTCACAAGTGGAGAAAAAGAGTCTAGAACCTAGTGATTATGGTCTGGGCAGAATATAATAGTTGCTTTAAGATAATAACGTACTTCAGGAGCAGTAGAGTAAGAAGTTGTTTTCTGAGGATTAGGGAGAGCTTCCTACATGAAGTAGTTTAGCTCAATCCACCTAGAGGGGAAAATGAGCAAAGGAATATCAGGAAAAAGTGTGTGGTATGAAGGTATATCTTGCTGATACTACATAAAATTTTAGAAAATTTTAGAAAGACCTTACAAGTTATTGAAGGTTTTTTTTTTTTTTTTTTTCTTTTAGCAGAGGAGAGATAAAGCAGAACTTTGCCTTGGGGAGCTGGAATCTAATTTAGGTGAGCTAGGGAAAACACTTAAGAGACTATTATGGGAGTTTAGGATAGAGGAAATGAGAACTTGAAATAGGACATCGTTAGTGGGAATCGACATGAAGATTCTCAAACATTGGGTTACTGTTCTGTAGACATTATCAATCATTCTCATCTTGATTTTCTTTGTAGGCTTTTCTAAATAGTTTCCTAAACTTCAGTTTTACTTGTCCTGTTTAGTCTCTAAGCTGTGTTATTAGCAGTGGTCTTGCTACAGTGTAAATATGTTCTGTGATTAAAATTTAATGCACCTTCCTCAAGTTGAAATTTAAAATCTTTATCATGACGTTTTAAGATGTATATTATAGGATTGTGCCTCTGCTTAAAACTTGCGCTTCCCCAGGTTGCTCCCTTTTTTTCTGCTTTCCTAAACTACTTAAAGTTCTCTGGTGAAGCCTGCTCTCTCACCTCAGTGACTTTGCACATACTCTTCCCTGCTGGAAGAGAGGCTTCTCTTTTCCTTTGTGCTCATCTTTTTAAGATATATATTAAAAGTCTGGATGTAGGCAAGTCTTGTTTCCACCATTGGATGTATAGATTTTGTTTGCTCTCCTTTTTGTTTAGATTGTGAATTCCCTGAGGGCACCTAGACTCATTGGTATCTTTTCCTACTACAGAGTAGCTTCCAGTTGCATATTTCCCTGCCTGCCCTTCTTCCCTCCCTCCCTCCTTTTCTTCCTTTTCCTTCTTTGTCTGTAACTAGATGTCATGACTTTCTAGGAGTATGGATTCTGAAGCCAAAATGCCTAGGTTAAAATCCTGGCTCTGCCACTTACTAGTTGTGCAACCATAGGCAAACAAAAACTCTTTGTTTCTTAGTTGCCCACTGGTGATAAGATTGGTGAAATAATACTGCCTAACTCATAGGGTGGTTGTAAGGATTGAATTAATATGTCCAAAGTGCTGAGACCAGTGATTGACATTAGTGGTTACACGTTTGCTCCAATTTCTGTTATGCGTTGCAGTTCAAATATGAATCTGTATTCCTATTGCAAAAACAGTTGCACAATCAGTACTTCCCAAATCTGTTTGGTAACTGGTATTTTCCTGATTTTTTTTTTTCCTATTGTAGGTGGGTTGTATTATTCTCACCAAAGCAGGCTTCAGGATATTCACCAAATAATTAAACACTTTTGTCAGACATATTTTCTGATAGTTGTGATATATATGGACACACACATATATATTGGTGAACAAATGTGTAGACATATAGTAAATACAATAAATTATGTTACTTACTTGTAAAGGCAATAGAAAAATGAGGGTAGGCAAATGAGCGTTAAGGGTGGAGGAACTTGTAATTTTAAATACGGTAATTTAAAATACTCAGCCTTATATAGTAGAAGAGCATTCCAGGCAGAGGAATCTTCCTGCACAAAAGTCCTTAAGAGTGTGTCCTGCCTTTTCACAGGCTAACAAGGAGGTCACAATGGCTGGAATACATTGACTAGGGACAGAAGGTCAGAGAAGTAAAGGGGATTAGATTTAGTTTATGTAAGACATTGGGGACCATTGTAAAGACTTTGGACTTTACTCTGGATGAAGTCAGGAGCCATTGTGGAGTTTTCTGTAGGTAAGTGACATTAGGTTTAAGATGATTGTTTTAAGAATGGCTGTGCTGAGAATATACTTTAGGTAAAATAAGCTAGAAGCAGGGTTTGTTGAAGATGAAGATAATGATATTATTGAAGAAAGACAATGGCTCAGGTAGCTGGGGGTGGTGAGGTTTAGTCATCATATTCTTTATATATTTTGAAGGTACAACTTCACAGGATTTCCTGTAGATAGGCTGTGGTGTATGAAAGAAAGGAGTCAAAAATGACTCAAGGGTTTTGCCTAAGCAGCTAAAAGAATTTCATCATACCTGCAATGGGAAAGGCTGTGGCAGGGGCAATATATAGGAAAGATCAGGAGTTGAGTTTTGGACATGCTGAATTTTATATTAATGTGGAGCAGGTGGATGGATGAAAGTGAGATCAGGAGACATAATTGGCATATAGATGGTATTTAAAATCTCCAGACTGGAAAAAAAAAAAAAAGGGGATCCCTGGGTGGCGCAGCGGTTTAGCGCCTGCCTTTGGCCCAGGGCGCGATCCTGGAGACCCGGGATCGAATCCCACGTCGGGCTCCCGGTGCATGGGGCCTGCTTCTCCCTCTGCCCCTGTCTCTGCCTCTCTTTCTCTCTGTGTCTATCATAAATAAATAAATAAATAAATACATACATACATACATACATACATACCTTTAAAAAAAATAAAATCTCCAGACTGGATAAGATCCCCAAGTGTGGACAGAGAAGAGATAGTCTGAGTTTTGGATTGCTCAGAATTAAGTTTGGGGAACCTGTAAAGGAAAATGAGCAACAAAGGCCAGTTATTTGAAAGAAGACCCAAGAAAATAATTAAGGAAGAATGGTCATCCATGTGAATACATTTTATAGGCCAATTAAGGATGAAATGTGTGAGAATTGACCTTTGAATTTAGCAATATGAGATCATTGATGAGTTTTATTAATAAGAGTAGATTAATTTTAGTGGTGGGGCTGAAAGCTTGATTGGAGTGGATTTGAGAGATAATGGGAGGGAGACACCTCTTAAGGAATTTTCCTGCTGAGGAGAGAAGTAAGAGGGATAGGTGGATAAGTGGAAATTTTTGAAATAGGAGAAATATCAACATATTTGCATGGTAATGGAAATGACTCATTAGAGATTAAAGAGTAGATATAGATGTAGTTGACAACATAAAGAGGAGAATTACACAAGAAATGCTCTGGAGTAGGTGCATAAATGGAGAGATTCTTAATAGATGAAAGAATTAATAGTTTATATGTGATTACAGGTGAGATTTCAGAATGTGTACCTGATCCTGCTAATAGGTGGATAAATGTGGTAGAACTCTGGAAATTTCACTGCTTTAGTTTTATAAGTGAAAACAGGAGGCAGAGTCATTGACTATGATGGTGAGGAAGAACTCAGTGGGGGTTTGAGGAGATGATATAAAGTGGTTATCTACAGGAGTCTGAGAGTAACTAAACTGGGGAAATATTTTACCTGTCAGCTTTAATAGTGTACTTGAGTCTAACTAGCATGGTGGTTAGACCATATTTATTTTCTACAACTTTCATATTCTCTCTCCTCTGTGCATTGCCATATGGGCACAGATTTGGTGGGGATTACATTTAACCAGTGGAGTTGATTTTGTGAGTACTATGAAGCCAAAGAGGGAATAGAGAGTCAACTGTATGCAAGGGGGTGATTATAATGATTATTAATTTTTTATGATTATTAATTTTAATTTTAGCTGGATAATGAAGGGAAAGGATATAAAAGGGGATGAGAGACCATAGAAAAGTGGAAGGATCAATGGATTGGAGATCCTGGTGGAGTCAAAGAATTTTTGGAGCAAGTGCAATATATTTTCTAGTTCATCGAGAACTGTAAAAAAGGTTTGACAAAACTAGATAATCTATAGGTGTTTCTTCCTATTCTCTCTTATCTGTTAGCTGCAATACTCTGTGTATTTTTTTTTTTTAAGGAAATATTTTGTTAGTGGTGGAGGGAGGAATATTGGGTAAAATTTTCTCTACTCTAATGAAGGGAATAGAGAAGTATTCTTAGGCTCAAGAGATTGCCTGAAGTTCTTATAATCTGTTGTATGACAGTACATAAGGTAAGCCCAGACATTTTATTATGGCCTAACAGAGGTCTTGGCTTACTACTCTAAGTCTTTTTTTTACTAATGCCACCTGGAAAGCTCTCTGCATAGTTCTACTGTGATATTCACAGATGTTCTCCCTGTCTTGAGTTTGAGTGCTTACTAAGTGTGACTTATTTTGCTGACAAGCACTGTCTGCTTACTCTGTTAATTACCACAGTTCTGTGAAGTAGGTACAGTTATTTCCATTTTTATAGATGGGGAAACAAAGGGATTATTTTAGATGAAAAATGAAAAAGTGACTGAGCTGAAATTTGAATTTAGCCAACCGTCTAGCTTATTTTCTTGGTTTTATCACATATAGGTAGACATTCTTGGGGTGGGGGGGTATCCATTTGTCGTTGTGTTCATATAGTTCTTGGACCAAAGTATAAATTGTCGTTGCAGTAGATGCAGTGCTTTTAATGGTCTGTTTTTCATCCTTTTGAGAGTATGTAAATACAGAAAATGCTTTCTAAGTAATTATATCTTTAATTAGCAGTTTTAGAGTAGCAAATAACTCTGGGGCATACTTTAAAACATGAATAAAAATAATCTGTATATGACATAGCACAAAAGAGACACATACCAATCTACCCAAAGCCCTTATTGCAAATACCGTCAAAGACTCTTTGAGCCTCATCTTCATACTCAAGATTTTCTGGGATGAATTCTGTATACAAAGTATACAGTAATCTCCCACCACTCGTGGATGTCTAAACTCTTTTTTATATTTCGATAACAGAAATTGTAAAGCCTTAACATTTACATACTTATATTTCAGTCTTTAAGAAAAAAAACCAAAACCCAGGATGCCTGGGTGGCTCAGTCGGTTAAGCCTCTCTCTCATTTTTTTTAAAGATTTTATTTATTTGTTCATGAGAATCACAGAGAGAAAGGCAGAGACATAGGCAGAGGGAGAAGCAGGCTCCCTGCAGCCTGATGGCAGGACTCAATCCTGGGACCCCAGGATCACAATGTGAGCCAAAGGCAGATGCTCAACCACTGAGCCAACCGTGTGCCCCAGCATCTGACTCTTGATCTCAGTTCGGGCCTTGATTTCAGGGTTGTGGGTTCAAGCCCCGCATTGGACTCCAAGCTGGGCCTGGAACCTACTTTAAAAAAAGAAAAAAACCCAACAATTAGAGATTCTTTGATCTGTACCACATGAGTTTGTCTCTGGGTCAGTGTGGAAAGATTTTTGCTGTTTTTTACCTTTACCTTTCTCAGTACATAGATTACACTTGAAAAAAATTAAGGTCACATCTCACAGCACATTTTCCTGTGGAAGTGAGTCGTGAGATAGATTTTAATGAGTGTTTTATTTTTTAAATGAATCCTCTGCATTTTAGAATTTCTCTCTACCATTAAAAAATATGTATATGCATATTATTTTATTCTTTAAATTTTGTGAGACTTTGACCTTGCAGTTCTCTCTTTCCCAGCCTTGCTAATTTTCAGGAACCAGTGTAATCCTCAACAAAAGGAATTGTGTTTTGCAGTGGTACTTGATGTGGGGGGGGGGGGGGGGGGAAGGGTACCATTTTCCACCTAGGGTCCTTTTGCCATTGTCTGGAGATATTTTTGGTTGTTACCACTCGAGGTGGGAGTGCTACTGGCATCAAGTTGTAGAGGGCAGGGACGTTGCTCAACATCCTACAAGTACAAGACAGTCCACCATAACATAGAACCCTCTAGCTGAAAATGTCAATAAACGCTAAGTTTGAGAAATTTGTCCCACTAATTAAGCTTCTTTTTCTTTTAGGTCCTATACTTTTCCACTTTGTTTTTCCATATTCTACTCATCCTTCTACATCTTTCTATTTTTCCATATTCTCATCCAGCTTATAGTTCTACTTAGTCCTGAAGCCTTTCCTAGATAGCTCTCTAAGCCTTCATTTTGTATTTCCTTTCTCTGGGTTCTCTTGTACCATCACTAAATCTCTACACCTAATGGTTTATGCTGTCCTATTTGTTTATTGTCTTTGTATCTTGTTTTATAAACTCATGTTATTAGTGGAGGATCAGGGTTCTGAGCTTCCTAATTGCCGTTGACTCTGATTAATAATGTGAGTTGGTAGAATGCAGAAAGGGCCCAGACTCTACCTATGTTCTGGCAAAGGTGACACTGAAGGAATGGACCAGTGCCTGTGGATGGGAATTTGGAATTGCTATCATATGGATTGTATGGAAAGTGATAGTAGCAGTGGTGAAAGTGGTGAGAAGAGCTACTCCCTTCGAGCAGGAAACAGAGTAGATCCATCTCAGCCACTAAGCTTGTGCTGTTAAAAACCCCAGGACCCCCTGAGTTCTGAATTGGTTGTCCTCAGCCTGAGCCTTGCGGTTAGAGGTGATGTATCTTTGGTTCAGTTGTTTATGAGGGACAAGAGGGCTCATGTTGGTATATTAGTAAATTTTAGAAAGATTTTAAGTAAGGGACCAAAGGTTAGCTAAGAGTTAAGCATAAGCAGGCTAACCAGAACACACTATTTCTTCAATTTTTTGCTTTGGTAGGGAGAGATGGGTGGGTAGAGGAAAAGTAACTTGACTCTTTAGACATGTTAGAATCCTTATGCATATGTAGGTTGCCAAAGAAGAGGCTCAAGTTCATGCTGAGGTATTAACTGAATGTATATTTTACTTCTTGAAGCTCTTTTCCATCAGATTGGATCCTTGATGTGTACAACTATCAGGAAATATTTTAATTTGAAAAATTCACTTTCAGTATTTGTATTAGAATTTTATTGCTTTGGAGCAGGTAAAATACCTTGCCATCTTCAGATAAGAGCTTCTGAGCAAGAAAATGTGTAACATTTCAAGGATAGTTTCAAAGTAGGAATAATTAGGGCAGCCCCAGTGGCGCAGCGGTTTGGCGCCACCTGGAGGCCTGGATGTGATCTTGGAGACCCGAGATTGGGTCCCACATCAGGCTCCCTGCGTGGAGCCTGCTTCTCCCTCTGCCTGTGTCTCTGCCTCTCTCTCTCTCTCTCTCTCTCACTCTCTATGAATAAATACAATCTTTGAAAAAAAAAGTAGGAATAATTAGACAAAAATTTTAGTGTCACTTTAACATTTATATAAAAACAATAGTTAAAGTTATTTTTTTTAAAGCAGTACAAAATGGGAATTCAAAAGTTATCTTCATACTTGTGTCACATAGTAATTTGCTTTCTCCATGATATCATAAGAGTAAGAAAAAGACAATTTTAAAGGGATGGGGATGGTGCTGTGCTTCTTAATGGAGGACAGTTTTTGTCTTCTGTGTAACATTTGGCAATATTTGTAGATGTTTATGGTTGTCACAACTTTTGAGACAGTGGGGATTGGTCACTACTGACTTTGGGAGATAGAGGCCAGCGATGGTGCTCAACATCCTACAGTGCACAGGACATTCTCCTGTGACAAAGAATTATCAGGCTTACAATGTCAGTGGTGCCAAAGTTGAGGAACCCCAGAATGAGAGGGTTGCAGAGGACCTATTCAGGTACAAAAGAAATCTCTTGTGACAAGTGAACACAGGTTAAAATATTCAATTTTACTAGCAGTGAATGAAATGCAAATTGAAGTGTTTTTCTACTATTAAATTGTGACAGTAATTTTGAGAGAATTTAATACTTGAATGTTGGAGGTGTTTCTATACTGATGACACTATAACGTGGTACAGCATTTCTGAGAGATTTTTGAAAGTACACTTAGAAGTTGATATTTATACTTTAGACTCCGTAATTCCACTTAGGAAATCTATCCTAAAGTAATAAACAGATGCCTCCAAAGTTGATTAGGATGTTAACCACAATTATTTTTAATTGTAATCAACTGGAAGAAAACCTAACTCTTTGAAATGGTGGTTATTAAATAATGGTGCAACTAAATGTGTTATAAATTAAAAATCCTACTCAAAGACTACTGATGATGTGACAATAGCCATAGTGAATAAAGAGGGAAAGAAAAGGGTATCAAACTAGAGCACTGTATTTTAAATAGAATTTAGTGAAAGATACACTAAAATATATTTTAATGATAATTACTGGGCAGTTTATGGGCAGTTTTCATTTTGTTTCTATTTTTTCTAATTTTTAACAACTGTACTAATATCAGAAAAAATTATTTTTACACTCTAGCAAAATTATGTAGTAGTCCTATCATTTCTTAGCGTATTTCCTGAGTAATTTGTCCTTTCCCATATACCAGGTTTCCTTTTGTGTTCTGTTTCTGGGCTCTTTGTTCTTAGATATATATGTATTTTTTTTGCTCATTTAACTGATAAAATATAATATGGTATAATCAGGAAAAGGGAATATCCTTGATTGAGGGCTCTGCTTACAGAATTTTTCTGAACTAGTAATTTGTATTTTAAAGTTCTTAAAAATGCTGTTGATATGTAAACAATTCACAGTGTGTTCTTATTTTTGCCACGTGTTTTTGCTCATGTAATTCAGCATTCAGATTAAATTTACTTGGTTTCGCTCTTCCCTGTCATGTAAAAGTCCTGACACTTTAAATCCTCCTGATTCAAATAACTGCCTTTTGAAGATTTTATAAGCCTGTCACCTTGCATGAATGATTAGCCCCCTTAAATTTCTTTTTGTTTTTATTCATTCATTCTTTACATATTTCCCGTTGATATTTGCAAATTGTATAGTGTTTGCTATCCCCTAGAGGTACTGTGACTGTGATCTCTTTTGTTAGCTTCCCCTATAGATTTTGTATGGAAAACAATGGGCTGAGTAGAAGTAATCTTAATAGAATTTGGAACTGTAAGAGGCAACCACGTTAAGGTGGTGGTTGTCACTGGCCACTAAAATGTTCTAGAACCAGCTGAAAAAAGATTTTCTGCCATTGAGCCTCTAAAAAATACTTTAACTTGAGAATTGTGAGGTAAGCATGTTTGTTTTAGTATAGACTGGTCAATTCCTATGGAGAAAAAAAGTCAGTGTGTAGTATTTCATAGGAGGATATCTTTATTAGTGATAGAGTTGTGCCTTCCCAAAGGAGAAACTGCATAAAGGAAAAGATGGAAAGGAAAGAGAAAAAGCAGAGGGAGGTGAGACTACTTTTTAAAAATTGAGTAATAAATTTCAGTAAGATAATGAGTTAATTTTAGCCAAGTAGATTAAATTATGAGTATTTTTTGGAAATTTTTATGTGGAGAAATTGATTTTAAAGTTTAAAGTGTATATTTTATGAGCATCTTTTTAGAGTTATTTTCATTTGAAAAATAAGGCGTTTTTGGTTTATTTCTAGTTTTTACTCAACTAATGAGTACATTACTAAGAAAATATTTTTTTGCCAAATTCTTAGTTGATTTGCTCATGGCCTGTTTTTGTGTTGAAATTATGTAATATTCAGGGAAGTATTTTCTGTATTTGTTTTTATTACATAGTTGTGACAAAAAGCTGCATCTTTTACATTTTTGTGTAAGTGGTTTTTCATCTATATATGGTGTAGTCACTTCTGAATTGCATCTCTTGGATCTAGTTCAAAATAACTTTTTGTTATCTTTGAAATTTAAATTACAATGTATACAAAATTCATTGTAGTTTAATGGAACTTAATTCCTATCCAAGTTAAGATCCGCATAGTTTGCTTACCTGGGCTATCTTTCCTCATCTAGCTGTTCCCATTAATGTGTGTGGCTGTTTTGTGACAGTTACTGGGGGCAGCCCCGGTGGCGCAGTGGTTTAGCACCGCCTGCAGCTCAGGGTGTGATCCTGGAGACCCTGGATTGAGTCCCAGGTCAGGCTCTGCATGGAGCCTGCTTCTCCCTCTGCCTGTGTCTCTGCCTCTCTCTCTCTCTCTCTCTGCATCTCTATGAATAAATAAATCTTAAAAAAAAAAAAAGTTACTGGAAAGGTGGGGAAAAAACTCCTCGGTGTGTAGAAATCCTAATTTGTAAAACATTATTACTTAGTGGCTTTAATAAAACAAGAAGAAATTTTAATTTAAGAAATGAAAAGTGAGGGAGGGATGCATGCACCTGGGTGGCTTAGTCGACTGAACATCAGACTCTTGATTTTGGCTGAGGTCATGAGATAGAGCCCCATATCAGGATCTGCACTGGGCAGGGAGCCTGCTTAAGACTCATTCTTCCTCTTCCTTACTCTGTTGCACTGTGTCCCCCACCCCCGCCGCCACTTATGTGCATGTGTGCACATTTGCTAAAAAAAAATTAATTAAAATTTAAAAAATGAAAAGCATAAGACTTCTCTTTCACTAGTCTTCCGTGGTGTGTTTTAGTTGAATGCTTGTGGGGAGTCCAGTGAAATTTAGAGATAAATTTTAGTAACCATTGGTAATTGTATGTTAACCAGAAATTATTATTAGGCATGTCAGAAATTAAAATGGGCTGCCTCTTCACACAAAACATTCCCAAAATAGACCAGGGAATGGAAGGAAGAGGTGATCATGCAAATCAGCTTTTAATAATCATCCTCACCAAAATTTTTTAATATTAATAAAATTTATATACCATATAATTTACTCATTTAATGGAATGGAATTGTCAAGTCACGTGTTAACTCTATCTTTAATTTTGAGGTACTGCCAAACTATTTTTCTACAGTGACTACACCATTTTGCATTCCCATCAAAAATGTATAGATTTCTAATTTCCCTACATCCTCCCCGGCACTTGTTATTGCCCCATCTTTTTTATTATTCCTACCTTAGTGGATGTAAAATGGTATCTTGTGGTTTTGATTTGTGTTTCCCTAATTGGTAATAATGTTAAGCATCTTTTAATATGTTTATTAGCCATTTATCTTCTTTGGAGAAATGCCTATGTGAATCTTTTATACAATCTTCCACACTTCTTTAAAATTTAAATTCAATTTGCCAGTATTTAGTATTAACACCCAGTGCTCATCACATCACGTGACCTCCTTAATGCCCGTCACCAGATCCCTCCTACCCACCTCCCCTTCTGCTACTATTTTTTTCCCCCCAGAGGCAGGAGCCTCTCATGGTTTATTTTCCTCTCTAATTGTTCACCACTCAGTTTCCCCCCTTCCCTTATTGTCCCTTTGACTATTTCTTAATATTCCACACATGAGTGAAACCTTAATGATAATTGTCTTCTCTGATTGACATGTTTCACTCAGCATAATACCCTCCAATTCCATCCACATTGATGTAAATAGTAGATATTCTTTCTGATGGCTGAGTCATATTCCATTGTGTATATAACATCTTTTTTATCCATTCCTCTGTTGAGGGACGACTCTGCTCCTTCCACTTTTTGGCTGTGGTGGACATTGCTATGAACATGGCTGCTGTATAGGTGTTCCGTTGTTTTACTACATCTGTATCTTTGGGGTAAATACCCAGTGGTGCAATTGCTGGGTCATAGGGTGGCTCTATTTTTAACTTCTTGAGGAACCTCCAGCTTTTTCAGAGGGGCCACACGAGCTTGTATTCCCACCAACAGTGTAAGAGGTTCTCCTCTTTCCACATCCTTGACAACATTTGTTTCCTGTCTTGTTAATTTTAGCCATTCTCATTAAAAGAGTATAAAGTGGTATTGTATTGTGGTTTTGATTTGTATTTCCCTGATCACAAGTGACAGGGAACATTTTTTCAAGTGCCTGTTGACTATGTCATACTTTTCTATTGGGGTACATATACATAACATATGTATACATAACACATCTTGCCATTTTAAGTATATAATTTGGTGACATTAAATACATTCACAGTCTTTTTTTTTTTTTTTTTTTAAGATTTTCTTTATTTATTCATGAGAGACAGAGAGGCAGAGACATAGGCAGAGGAAGAAGCAAGCTCTGTGCAGGGAGCCCAGTGTGGGACTCTATCCCGGGACTCCAGAATCACGCCAAGCCAAAGGCAGATGCTCAACGGCTGAGCCACCCAGGCATTTCTCGTTTTATTAAACTTTTAAGTGAAATGCTTTTTCGTTTTACTGTGAATTTGTGATGAATGAAGAAGGTGGATGACTGCTACTAACAGGAGTTTGGTACTGATGTCTTGATTTCTGCTAAAGTGTCTTCATTTTCCTGCTCCTGTTCTTGCACCATCAGGACAAATATTAACATAGTAAAAATGTCAACTCTTATGAAAATGGCTTATGAAATGGCTTTGGCCTCTTACACTACACTTTGAGAATTGCTGCACTAGTTTATAGGATTGTGGATGGGAGGGAAGAGTGATTGCAGATTAGTACTTCTTTGTTTTGCTTATAAGCAGTCACCCGTGTAAGATTTCTCTGCTGCCACTAATGTTTGTTACTTTCTCTTTGGGTAAATGGTTGGCATTTCTTGATTCTTGAATCTCCTAGAATTCAGGCTATTCAGACAAGTGTCATCACCAAATATTTTTATATTAGTGGTAAAATGTAAGAGGACAGGGTTAAAAAGATGTTTATATTAATTTAGTAAATGAATAGATACTAAGAGTATATAAAGAAATAATATATTTTTACTTTGCAGATCATGTTGAATAGAACCCATGAAATAAACCTTTTTAAGAGACATAAGATCCAGAAAATACTAGCTGAAAGAAAAAGAATGGAAGATTATTTTGCTATTTAACATAAATACACGACAAGAAACCTTTATTAGTTTATGTAAGCATTAGCTTGAATACTGAGAGCGTAGGGTCTCGAGTCATTCTGACTTGTCTATTTTAAATGTGAACTTGTGCCAATTTCTAATAACCTATTGAAGATGGGACAGTAACACCTCCCTGGTTAACTTTTTTAGGAGTAATAGAGTTGAAACAAAATATTTTTAAAATGCTAATAATTGAGATGTATATACATATACATACATAGTGGGCTTTCAGCCACACGGTTGTCCATTTTAAAGATTTTTATCAGAGATTGGGGTTTCATTTGGTTCAGGGGTGGGGAGAATTGAATGTACAGGTTTGGAGCTTGTGAATCAGATTCATCAGGCATGGTACATGCTACTGAACAAAGATATTCTCACTGCTCCTTATTCACATCTTTTTTTTTTTTTTTTTTAAGATTTTCTTTATTCATGAGAGAGAGACAGAGAGGCAGACATACATAGGCAGAGGGAGAAGCAGGCTTCCCACAGGGAACCTGATGTGGGACTCCATCCCAGGACTCTGGGATCATACACTGAGTCAAAGGCAGATGCTCAACTACTGAGCCACCCACGCGCCCCTAGATCTTAATTTTATTAGCGTCGGTGTCGTAGTGTATTCTGTATTTGTGCTTTGTGTTCAAGAATTGTAAAGCTACATGATACTGTGTTTTTTATTTTTTGCTTATAGGATTCAGTGGTCCCAATTTAAAGGCTATTTTATTTTCAAACTGGAGAAAGTGATGGATGATTTCAGAACTTCAGCTCCTGAACCAAGAGGTCCTCCCAACCCTAATGTCGAATATATTCCCTTTGATGAAATGAAGGAAAGAATACTGAAAATTGTCACTGGATTTAATGGGTATGCACTTAATATTATTTTAAGGATTTAATTTTTAGCCAACCATTACATGTTATTATTTAAGCTTTGATCATGGATTATCCATTAAGTTCTTTGTCTCTGGTGACATTTAGTAGTTAGTGATTTTTAGCTTACAAGTATATAAAATAGTTTAGCTTACAAGTATTAAATAAAGTACCTACTTTATTTATTTAGTTTTAACCACCTTTATGGGTATCAGTGGCATTTGGACTTTAAGGATTTGATGGTGGAAACATTCAGGATATATGTTAGTTTTTTTCTTCCCATTTTATATGTGATATTATAAATCTTTATACTTGCCTAGAAGCTGGACATCATTGAGTTTTGAGTAACATTTTTTTTAAAAAATGAAAAAATAACAATTTATGAACGTATTATACTTAGACTTCCCATTAAAAGAATTTTTTTTTGGAGTTCCCTCTTTACTCCTAAATAACAAATAATCATTTTTAGCCCTTTGTAAAACATTGCATTGAAAAGATACACTGCATTAAAATAAACTGCCATTTTAAAAAATGTTGCTGCGTGTCATATTCTGTGTCATTTTTAACTATTTTTCTTTTTAGGACTTTGTATTTATAGAGTTTTCTTTATTGAAAGGAAGAAGTATTTATAAAGTTGAATTGTTCGATATTTAGATTGACATTAAAATTTGGAGTGTGGGATGACGATACCAAATTGAATGACATTATGGGTATGTTAACCATGAATTCATATTTGGGGTAGGTTTTATTTGAAAGATTTCATTTGTAAGTATTTTTAGGTAGCATAAACAGTCTTACTCTTTTTTATTTTTCTTACTTTGGGGTGACTTTAAGTTTGTAATGTTTTTGCTTTTAACTAGTAAAAGCTCTCTATTAAATGCTTCATGGTATTTAGTCGTGAAAAAGATCATCCATTTTCTAAAATTATTTTAGAATATTGTCAGCATTTAAATTTTCCCTCTTTGAAGTGAAATTGTCAATTCACTTGTTGGCTTGATTTCTTGAACCTTAAGGATTCTGTAAAGCAGAGTGAATTGCCTTTTCCAAATACGGCCTACAACAGTGAATGCCTGAACACAGGTTTTCAAACAAATAATGACTAGATCAAATCAATTAAAGGAAGAAAAGCATGTTTCTATATTTATATTTTATTTCTAGTAGTTCATTCTTTTAATAGTACACAAAGAGGGATTTCAAGGGGTAGAAAGAATATAATATACATTTCTAGTAGTTTTTAAAAAGATAGTTATATGTCCTCTAAATTATGACATGGAAGAATAATATAAATTAACTATGTGTCTTTGCTTTTCTTTTGTCAATGTTAGACCTAAGACCTTTCTAAAATAAGCAGTAAGTTTCAGTTACTGTGGGTGGTTGACTGAAGTAGTGTGGCTATATATTTATGAGCAGTTCTGGAAAAAGTATATATAACAATTTGATACTTTAAAAAATCTTTTAATTATCACACCATCCCTAAGACAGGTATAATTGGTTACAACTGAAGAGAGCTCTTCATCTTTTGGCATGATAGTCTTTCTGAATATTGAATTTTTTCTCTAAGGTTACTTTAACATACATGATTGACCAGATTTTTCTTAGTCCTAAAACTTTGACATTATTTTATATGTACGTTGCATTCACACACAGATATTTCTTGTAAATTTCTACACCTGAGAGTGTACCTCTTCATGCCTTTTTAAAGGTCATATATTAGATTTTTATACTCTTAAATCTAGATCATGGATTTATAGCATGATCCTTTTTTATTTGGTATTGTTTGCTTTACAGTTAGTGTAGATGATTCAGGGAAGAGAGAATAGGTTCTAGATTTGGTTACTTTGTTCTCTTCTTTGACCTGTTATATTGGTACTTACTGAGTTTTCTCTTCAGATGGGGAAAACAGGAGTTTTTGCATTTTTTGTGTGTCAGTATTGATCATATTACTTCTTTTAGCTAAATGTGTTTGTTTTCTTCGCTTTCATTTAGCATAACTAATTGAGAATTGGAATTAAGTAGCCTTCCCTCCTCATTTGACTCCTGCCTTGTCTTGTCCTTTAGTCATGTGATTTGATTTGATGCTCTAATAAAATGTTTTAAATTGAAAGGTAGGACATAGCAGAAGCTTATATTTTTTTCTTGACATTTTTTATTTGATGCCAGGACAATGACAATTCAGATTATTGTAGGCACTATAAAAGGTGGTTAACTTTATTAAAAATGTTGACAGTTGCTACAGATTTATTTTGGGTTGGGGAATGGTGCAGATACTAGTTTACAATTACTTAGCATTTTTTAAAGAGTCTAATTTGTTTTGTTTGTACTTGTCATTTTACATTGATGTTTTCAATAAATCTCAGAATTTCTGATACTTGATTTGAGATAGAAAATATATACATAAAGGATGCCTGGGTGGCTCAGCAGTTGATTGTCTGCCTTTGGCTCAGGGCATGATCCCAGGGTCCCAGGACAAAGTTCCACAATGGGCTCCCTGCAGGGAGCCCGCTTCTCCCTCTGTCTATGTATGTCTGCCTCTCTCTGTGTCTCTTTCATGAATAAATAAATATTTAAATATATATATACACATAAGAATATTTATGTATATGTGTATTTATACAAATGTTAAAGTCTCAGTACAGATTAGAGCATACTGCTTTATGTAAAGATGTCACATGATTCCATTGGTATTTCTGACTTTTGTAGGACTTAAGAGTAAACAGAACTGAACCTGTTCAGCCTTTGATAACTGAGATATATAGATGTAGATTTTTTTGTGTATGTGTGTGATAACTGAGATCTATTTTAAGCTAGTTTTTACCTAAATAGTTCAGGTCAGATTTAAGTAATTGTGGTAATAACTAAGGCACGGTATAAATGTAACCCTTCATAGGAAATAAGGACATTGTAAAAATGACATCTTTATGCATAAAACTAAAGTGACCTGGCTATTTTAGCATTTTTCCTAACAGGATGTCTGATTTTATGGTTCTCTCTTAGTTTTTATACTAAATGGTCTTTGTGTTATATTTTATATTCCTTTATCTTTTTTCATGAGGAAAGTTGCTTGCATTATAAAGGAGTAAGGTAATTAGTTATCTGATTTTTATCTTAATTTCTGAATTAAATGAGCATTTTTTTCTGAATGCCTTCTTTCCAACTAAATACCTTGTATTATACGTTCAGAATATTTGTATATCTTAATGATAAAATATTTTTAAATAGCCTGAGGTCAATTATAGTCAAACTATAATCTCAGGTTAAAATATAAGATAGGAAATTCTTTGCTTGTTGGCCTTCTTGTTTAAAATTTCTCCTATTAAAAATAGCATTGAGTTGATCGTCCATGCTTAGATGTTTTTCTCTGATGTACAGTCCCTGTCCTGATATTTGAATTGTCATAGCTTTCAGGTGTCTAAGACTTAATACCTTTTTGAGAGAGCACATGAGTGAACATAG
The DNA here is from genome assembly GCF_048418805.1 of Vulpes vulpes. Lineage (NCBI taxonomy): Eukaryota > Metazoa > Chordata > Mammalia > Carnivora > Canidae > Vulpes > Vulpes vulpes. Next base: position 72,254,924 of record NC_132788.1, on the reverse strand, counting down.
GGTCAGGAGTGCAGAGGGAGAGGAGGAGAGAGAATCTCAAGCAGGCTCCACACCCAGCACAGAGCCCTATCCAGAGCCAGATTTCACAACCCTGAGATCATGACCTGAGCTGAAATCAAGAGTCAGATGCTTATTAACTCACTCACCCAGGTGCCCTGATATTTTTTTATTCAGTGAATGGATATTGCAGCCAAATTCAGTTATACTAAAAAAAAAAACAACAAAAAAACAAAAAAACAAATTCAGTTATACTCTATAACTAGCATAAAATGTGTTCCTTACTGTCCTTGGAATTAAAAGGACTATTTTAAAAGACAGATAAACTTTTGGTCTTGTTCCTCCATAGTTGGTCTTTGGAATGCTTTCTACAGCTCCATTAATTAGTGGGTTGCATCAGGATGATGATGGGAACTAAGATTTAATGAACACCTTATAAAATCTTCCAGGCACTATTAAGTGGTTTATATACATTATATATATTTAGTCTTCCTCATAATCAGTGTGAAAAGTACACTTTCAGAATCCCTGTTTTCTAGATATGGACATGAAGCTGTAAGAGGGATAAATTCAACGTGGACATGGTCTCCCAGTGGGCTAGCAAGTATGCCTTTTTTAACCACACTACCTTATAATTGGTACATCAAAAGTAGACTGGTCATTAGTGTTCTATAGTATTTGAGTAATACCATTTGAAAGGACCTGTCATTTTTGGGTCCTTTATTTAATGTAGGTTTTTTTTTTCCCCCTCTAGGTTTTACTGGATTTTGTAGACACACCGTTTTTTAAAGTTGAAAATGCCAGTTATGTTCTTTTTAAAAGTGCCCCTCCGTCTCCCAGTTCCTTATGTAATCTTAGTTTTTATCTTAGGATGGTAGGCAAATAAGATAATGTATTGCACATTAAACTGTGAATGTATTTTATTTGAAATAACCCCACATATTTTTCTACTGAGTCATTTGTTTTTATAGTATATCATTCCACTGAACATCCTTAACTCATTCCCCCAAATTTAGGGATGCTGATTCAGATTTTTCATTGTGTGCATTATTGCTTTTTTTCTTCTTAGCACATAGGGTCTTGATTTAGTGATTTTCATTGGAAAAAGGTTTAATATTTTTAGGAGTTAGAATAAACTGTTTTGTATGCTATATCTAAAGAGTAACAGAGTAATAGCAAACCTTTGGTACAGTTTTTGTACCAACCATTCATTTTCAGTTTATCTGGTTTATTCTTATGCTTCTTTTAAATATTTAACTTAAATGTTTCAGGTTCTTGCTTGCTTCCCTGGCATACAGGTTATTCTGTCTTGATAGTATGTACAGAATTTTATTAACATTTATTGTAATTATTTACCTGCTCTCCTACCAAGTAAATATTTCTGGCTTATTGTAGGCTTTCATATTTGCTTAAAAAGTTAAAAAGTGCAACTGTGTAAAGAGATCTTCACTGCAATTGTCAAGATTATAATAATGTTTTCAAAGGATACTTTTATTTACAAGTAATATTTGTATGTTAGCCTCCTCAGGCAGAAGGGTGGGTATTATATGACATTTTAGTGCCATCTATTGGACACTTTGTAAAATACCTTCAAAAATTCCTTAAAGTATCCAGAAGTAAACTCATATTATCATCTTAGGCTCTTTTATTGCTAAGAATGCTATGCAAACATAATACACTTCTCCCCTAAAAGCAGTATCATTCACCAACACATGCATTGTTAATAATTGGCTACACTTTTTCTTACCTTCCTGAAAAGAAAATTAGCCAAAACATTTAGTGTAAATATTGTTAAATAGAAAGTTTAAAGATAATTAGGTTTTAAAGCCATTTTTAAAAGAAAATACTGATTTTTGGTGTTTGAAAGAAATTTAGTTGGAGGAAAAGACAAAGCTAGGTAGTAGTATCTGTTTAAGTGTTTGTCAGTTAAGTATCGTTTGAATACTTTTAACACTTGGTGCTATTTTGCTGATTTTTGAATAATGTATACACTTTTAATTATAGTAGCATTGTGAGTTCATTAATGAGGGAATAGCATAGGTAGGATTTGTGTATTTAAGGTTTGGAAAGTAATGAACTTGGAGAAGAGGCTGAGGTGCAGGTATACCATTAATACTCAGAAATTCATGGTGGTAGTGCATTTCAAGTGTGTGTGTGTGTGTGTGTACACATGACTTAATATGCTGAACCTAATATAAAGGAGGAGATCATGTCCTTAAGCTTTCAATGAAATCTGAGGAAAGACAGTTTGTAAACTCGTATTTTTTATTATGTATTTAGCTTGGGAAATGTTTTTCTAATTTTTTAAATACAGTTAACAGTTTTCTGTATTAGTTATAGGTTTTCAATTATGTGGTATCTTTATAGGAATGAATAAGACAGACCAGTAAGCTGTTTCATTATTAGTAAGTAACATTGTCGGTGTGACTTTCTAGTTTAAAGATTCTTACTTTTGACTATGTACTCCACTCTGACTATATTTTCAAAAGGAAGAAACCCAAAGGAATTTCCTCTAGCAGTCATGATGAACATGAGAGTTCTGTAATTTCTAGCTGCTTCTGAGTATTTGTGACATCAGATACCCACTCTGTCTTTTAGTTAGCACTCAGTCTTTTGTTGATAGAATGATAGCTTTCTGATTTTTAAAGTTTTGGTGCTACTTGAGAAAAGATTCTTGGCCTGTCATAAGTAAGATGTTTGCTTTCGTGTGAATAACATACTTTATACCCTTTCAAAATCTGTTATAAACTTTATACTGACTTTTTTGTAAGAAAAGAATAGTATTGATGCTGAAAATACGAGAACTAACTAGTTTTGTCCCATTAAAAGATAAAAAATATTTTAAGTATGTTTAGAATAATAGAGGAGTGGACAAGGAATTTGAAGTTAGAGACGCTGGGTTTGAGTTTTGGCACTGTTACACACTAGCCACTTCCCTTGTGGGGGAGAGTATTGTGTCAAAAGGCCTATTATACACAGTAAAGAACTTTGTGAATATTAACTCTTACTTTGAGGTTTCGTAATTCACTTTATAAGGAGAATAAATAGATTTGAATGGCAAATACTGAGGTTTGAAGTTTATGTTTGTACTTTTTAGCTGTGTTTGACCTATTTAATGCTTTCATGTTTGCTGTTCAGATTGTAATTCTGAGGAATACTAATAGTATGTGAGATAATTTTTTAAATATTTATGAATGATTTTAGTTCCAACTCTCAGTTTTGTATTTGGTAGGATCAAGTGAAAATTTGACTATGGTAAGGCACTTATCAAAATACTGTGTTTGCGTGTATTTTACTTCTGATGAAACAGAGTGTATGTAAAACTAACTATGGAGTAGAATCCTATTTATAATACTTTTTCATTGGAATCATTTGCCTTTTCCATCTGATAACAATATTTGTAGTTTTATTTGGAGACACTGTAAAGAAATCTTTATGTGCAAAGGAATGCTTGAGGAAAAGCTCCTGTATTTAATAAACTGTAACTTGATTATTATTTGTGTTGTCTCTCTTGTAAACTTAAAATTATCATACGCAGAATGTTAAAATATATTTATTTCTCCATTAGTTTTGAAACTTGAAAAATTTTGTGTGCCTTTTTTTAATAGCTTTTTAAGGCAAAGGATTTTCTTGTTAAAAAGATAGATGTGCTTATTGTCTTGCCTGTTTTTTAAGTCACTCATCTATTCATCTCCCTATTACAGCATTTTCTTTTTCTCACTTAATACATGGGTGACTAGATAAATCTTTAAATAGTAAGAGTAATAATGTTCCTAATTCTCTTGATAATTAATGACCTCAAACTTTAAAATTATATTCTTTTGCAGTATCCCTTTTACCATTCAGCGACTATGTGAATTGCTAACAGATCCAAGGAGAAACTATACAGGAACAGACAAATTTCTCAGAGGAGTAGAGAAGGTATTTATTTTATCACTGGGATTATATTAAACTTTAGTTCTATTTCAGAAGGGAGTGCTGACTAAGCTGTTTCAGGCTCCTATTCTTCAAATAGGTTCTCTGAAACCTACCTGGAAGTTTTCCCAAATTGTTTTCCTAATTTGGGAAAAACTAAGTTTTGGAGCAAGATTTAGTAAGAGGGACCCAGAGGGAGGACTTGTGATCAGTTAAGTTTGAGGAAAGCAGCTTATTATTGTCTCCTCAAAATTCCTAGTATACATTAACATTAAAGGCTCTGCGAAGTTCAAAATTGATATTGTAACTTCAGTTGTGTTTTGCATGCTTGTTTACCCATTGAATTCATTTCTTTCTGGATTTCGGAGGTGCACAACTTTGGAAAATCTGATGCAAAAATTTACCTTAGATATTGAGAAAGATGTAGATCAGATTTAAGAATAAAGCATTGTTTTTATGTAGGGTAGGGGATATTTGTAGTTGTAAGAGAAGGACATTTTGAAGCAAAGAAACAGTGTGATGAACGAAGATATCAAGGTGTTTGAGGAAATGAAAAGTAGGAAATTTACATGTCTGGAGTAAAGAACCAATGAAGGAGCCCTGTGGGAACCAAGATTAGACCAGTGGGTGGCTAATTCCCTCTTTGATCCTAAAACATAGGCCAGTGTTCATTTTATGGTTCTAATTCAAACTCAGTGTATTTTTGTCTTGGAGCAAGAATCCAAAACCATTACTTAATGTTTACAATAGATACTAGGGCCTTACTAGATTAGTTTGGTTGAGCTACCATGCCCTTGATTTAATAAAATTCCTGAAGGGCCAGAAACTGAGATGATTAGTCATCAGTACTTATTTCCGCTTATTGGAAAGCTTAATAATTAGCTTTTGGCGATCTTTGAATGAAGGGGTAAAGTAGTTGTACCAAGAGTGACCCTCTCACCAAATCAGGGTTGCAATGTTTCATAGTTAGGTGACCATGGATCAGTTACATAACCTAAGTCGTGGTTTAAAGTATGGATAATAATCAGGCTGTGGAAGGGATCATATGTAAAACATTTAACTCTGACTCATACTACATTTTTCATGAATATTGACTTTTAATAAAGTTGGTACTCTTTGGAAGACTATATTATTAAAAAGGTCTGAGCCTCTTTTTTGGGGTGTATGATGCTACTACACATCAAGTTTTTGATTGGGTACTGCTTTTTAAGGAAATTCATTATACTTGGCCTAAATACTTTATTCTCTAAATACCTCAGTGTGATTTTGATCTCAAATAAGAGTGTGGTTCCACTGAATTACATCTGATATATAATGTCAGGGCTTCAAAGTAGCTAGAGTTGAGTTAAAATAATACTAGCAAAAGGAGCAAATGGTTTAGTAGGTTATTAGATATAGTCTGTTACTGTTTTAGTTTCTGTTTGATTTTAAAAGTTCATTTTTAACCATTTAATTTCTTGTATTAGTGAAAATTGGAGTAGATAGGAGCTTCATCTGCCAGGATTCTGAGCGCTTAAAAACAAATGATTAAACTTTGTCATAGTGCTTCTCATATTAAAGCATCAATTTTTGTTATTGCAGAATGTGATGGTTGTTAGCTGTGTTTATCCTTCTTCAGAGTAAGTATAGAGATTTTTGCATTTCTGTATATACTAATTAATATATCATTTCTAATATGTCTTTAAAATTAGGTTACATTTATTTTATATGGAAGGAAGCAGGATGACATCTATAAATACTTGTGAACCTACTCCCCAGTCCCTCAAGTAGAATATTACCAATGATATGACCTATATGTCTTTCTAGTAAAGAGATTTGGATTAAAGTGATTTGTTGGTTTACTATAATCTTAACATTTGTGGATTTATATACTGTCTTGGTACTCAGGGCCCTGAGATCCCATCCTAGATACCTTACCATGGCATCTCTAGGTCTTAAGTCCTAGGTCTGGAATGGCTACTTGATGACTTTCCTCTTTGTGATGGAAAAGTATTTCCAGTTGTCAAGATTTATATAGCAAATTAATGTATTGATTTAAGACACAGTCCTTGTTGTTTTTCTTATGAGTGGTTACCATGGGAATTACAGCAGGTTTAACAATGTCCTTGGCTTCTACCTACTGGATACCAGTAGTGTACCCCTCTTTCCCTAAAAAATGTCTTCTCATATTGCCAAAATCCTGTGGGACTGTGGGCTAGGGGCTAGGTGAAGGGGAGGTGAAAGGAGAAAGTTGTCAACTGTTGAGAAACACTGGGTTTATAAAATTTCTGTGATTTCATAGACAGTAACTGAGTTTGTTTTTAGAACTCTCACAAGAATATACCTGGGTTAAATGAGATTAAGGTAATCCCATAATTCTGTGTCACAGAATTCTGTTTGGTTCTGTGACCATGAGATCATACAAAAGATCTTTTAGGCCTATGGTTCTTTTGGTTAAAAAGAAAGCTAAACAAACTATAATGGTGTTTTCTTCTTTTCTCATAGGAAAAACAATTCCAATAGTTTAAATCGAATGAATGGTGTTATGTTTCCTGGAAATTCACCAAGTTACACTGAACGGTGAGATTACGGATTTTAATATACAGAGAGTTTGCATTTTCCTAATTTTGAGAAGCAGGTTCAGTATACTTTCTTAAATAAAGTTGGGCATTTTATGGAAGATATAATATATACTAAACAATTTTACAGCCCATAAACCTGAAAGTCCAATTTAGAGTAAATACTTCCATGATGTGTTCACATAAGCAAACCTTGGGAGGGTGACTTCTTAACCAAAATAGGAAAATGATGTTCATTTATCTTAACCCTAGGTCTAATATAAATGGGCCTGGAACACCCAGGCCACTTAATCGACCAAAGGTTTCTTTGTCAGTCCCCATGACAACAAATGGCTTGCCTGAGAGCACAGACAGCAAAGAGTCAAACTTACAGCAAAATGAGGACAAAAGTCACAGGTTTGTATGTGATTTATATTTAAAAACAAAAAATGTTTTCAAAATAGGTTGATATTTATCGATTGTTTTCAGTACTCATTATTCAATACATAGTATTGTTTTAAGGAAACTCAGCAAGGTTTTAGTGTGTGGTATTAGGAGCTGTCTGTTTTTTGGACCTTTTCGGCATATTAGCATATGAACATGTTCATGGAAATGTCTTAAAACTGCTAATGTGGGAGGGATCCTATTATAAACAGGATCTTAAGAAAATAAAGTGGTTATAAGTTATGATGATTTTTGGTTTTGAAAGGAACCTGAAAAGAGAAAAGATTTATACATGAGTTGAAAATTTTGTGAGTTTTTTCTCATTGTAAATCATTAAAGGAAACTTTATTTATATCCCATCTCAAATTTTCTGCATCACATTAAGGAGAGCAGTGAGCGGTTTTAATGAGTATGTCCATCTGGAACACTTGGAGTTCTCTTACAGGAAGACATTTAACTTACTGGAGAATTGAGCAGAAATGTCCTATAATATGTTGACTAGCTTTAGTGGGAAATGTTCATGAGAAGTTTAGGTCCCCTTGAAATTATCCTCTTAAATTGAACTCTAATTTAAAAAAATAAATTAAAAAATATATGTAACAATGTAAAAAAAAAAAAAGAAATTATTCTCTTGTGTTTTTCTCTGCCCAGATGTTATAATTTAACTTTGACACTGAAATAACAATTTTAAAAATTATTAGACCTTAAAAATGAGAATGTGGAAGATGAAGAAAACAATATATTAATGACACTTTAAAAAAACATTTACAGTGACTCTGCAACATCTGAATCCGAAGGTTCCTCAGTGAGCCCTATAAAAAATAAACATCCAGATGAAGATGCTGTGGAGGCCGAGGGGCATGAGGTAAAAAGACTCAGGTTTGACAAAGAAAGTGAAGTCAGAGAGACAGCCAGTCAAACATCTTCCAGTGAAATTGCTTCAGTTATGGTAGAAGAAACAGAAGCATCATCATCATCTCAGGATAAAGACAAGGAAAGTAGTTGTACCAGACAGCACTGTACAGAAGAGGATGAAGAAGAGGAAGAAGAGGAAGAAGAAGGTATTTAGAGACCATCTGTAAAAGGGTGGAGTAAGGAGATCCTCAAATTCTTGTACTTCATTTTGCGTGAAAGAATTTAACATAATGGAACTCCTTTTAATGCTGATGTTGGGCTTTTCTCCCACCTGTATGTAGTTGCTGCTGAGTTTCAGGGGATATGATTTGAACTGTAGAATATCAGAATTCATGAAACTTAACTGTGGAGGTATTTTGAAAATAAAATTTAACTACAACAACATTTGCTTATTTTTAGAGTCTTTTATGACATCAAGAGAAATGATCCCAGAAAGAAAAAATCAAGAAAAAGAATCTGATGATGCCTTAACTGTGAATGAAGAGACTTCTGAGGAAAATAATCAAATGGAGGAATCTGATCTGACTCAAGCTGAGAAAGATTTACATTCTGAAGGTAGTGAAAATACAGGCCCTGTAAGTAGTGGTTCTGATTGCCATGAGACAGAAGAATTAGGATCCAACTCCAGTAAAACTGGAGAGATTCTCTCAGAGTCATCCATGGAAAATGATGACGAAGCCACAGAAGTCACAGATGAACCAATGGAACAAGACTAACTATTTAGAAACACGTAGATGCAGTATTTTACATACAGTTCTGGTTTTACACTGTATAAAACTTTTATGTAATAAAGTGGACCTTTAGTTTTACAAGAGAAGCAGGTTGTAAAATAAAGTACTTTATGGGATAAATCCTGAAAGAGTTGTACATGTAAGAACTGTGAATATCAGCTCCTCTGGGTCCTGCGTACCGCTGACTTTTTTTCGGTCTGGTCAAATCAGTGGTTTGTGTATAGATTTTTTTTTTTTTTTTTTTTTTAAGAATTAAAGTTTTTAAACTGGAAGGTAATAATTATAATTTTGAAAACCTTTTGGAGATTATCACATTTAGTTTATACATATGCAAGAAATCTTTTTGTCTGTCTCTTTCTGACAACTCTAGCAGTTTTCATATTTTGGTCATAGTTTCAACATTTTAACATGTGAATTGTAGGGTTTCATGCTGGTTTCCAGATTTTATTGTTTGACTATGTACAATGGAACTTTAAGTCATATATACATACATATATATATATTATTCTAAGGGGGGAAATGTTATATTTTTCTGTTTCTATAAGAGATGAATACAGTGGATACTTTTTCTATTGGTAATGATTGAGTTCACCTCTTTCAGAAGACAGTTTCAGTTTCTCTTCTGAGTAATTCAAATAAAATCTGGCCCTTGTGAAACCCTGGAAATAAGTCTGTTGAAATACCAGGTTAAACACATTCCAAGAGATCTGTTCAAACTAAAATTCTTTTGTATACTTCTGAGGTGCCTGAGAAAAAGACTTCATTATTTATGAGAAAATATGCTTTATCTTGGAAACTGTGTTCAAACATTAGCTTACTATTTTGTAGAATGAATGCTGACATGAGACCATCTCAGAAGAACCCGGCAGGTTCCTTGACCTTTTGCTTGCTTTTCTGAACATTGTGAATATTACACATTTCTTTCTAAATTATTCTAGAGTATGCAAATGTCAATGGTATGAAACCCCACTGTACTGGAAGAATTAATATATTACTATAGTAATGTACTGGAGCTAAATGACTGAAGCTTTAGGGGTGCATAGAAACCACCGTAATTTGTATGACATTTTGAAGTGCATTAAATATTTTTGAACATGCTTCTTCGACAGCCAGTGTTATATTTTTCAGATTAACACAAAGCACAATGATTACTCTAAACTCAATATTTTCAAATTCACATATTTAAAGTCATGCAAGCTGCAACTTCCCTGTCAAAATTACTGGCTGCCAAATTTATACCTGTTTCTTCAGCTGTACCTTTTGATATTTAGAATTTTTAAATTTCTGTAAAGTAGATTTTGTAGACTGTAATGTGTTCACTGCCTTTGTGAAGCGGTATATAATTGTATAATTTCTGTGTGTAAACTGAATGCTTGGGCTTTCAATACAGTATTCATATAAAGCAATAAATATTAATGTTATGAAATATTCGAGTACATTTTTATCAAAATACAAAAGAATCCCTTTTTTAGTTTCAGATACCTGAAGTACGCAGATGAACTTATAAAACTGATGCAAACAATTTCTGACACTGTATCATAATCTTTGGGGTGATGTGGGTGGTGACCACAGCTTTTGCATTTTGACTACTTAAATTGCTTATGACTAAAATTACCAAAATAATTTGGCTCCGTTTATGTTTATAGGGTAATATACTACTGACTGACTTGACTGTCAGGTTCACAGCAGCTAAATGAAATATTTAAGAATATGTCTAGTAGTTGAAGTAAAAACTGAATATCGATTTATTGTACCCAGGAGGGGAGAAAAATCACACATTGTAAATTAAAAATTTTTTTTTTGCAAAAATGTTAAAATGAAGCAAATTTTAAATGTGACATTCATTTGTAGTGACCTATTGACCTGTTATTTTGTTGAGGGATATTTTGCCAATGAGAACAGATTTTAAACATTTTAAGTTTAGAAATTTTGAAATTTTCTTTAGAATATTTATGAAATTATTGTCAATAAACATATTCTTTAAGATCCTGTGACCTTTTGATATTTTTTTGTTTTGATTGTGCCATGGACCATTTGTAAACAAATCAATTTACTTCTGTTGGTTATAAGTTGAGGATTTAGCGTCATGACTTTGAGGTCTGTGGTTTTATTTGTAAACTTGCAATTGCTATTTTTGCAAGGGCAAATGTATTTCTTTATTAAATAAAGTACAATAATGGTGAATGTACCAAAATGCCATCACTTAACTCTATGAGAGATCTGCATTTTAATCTATAGTTTAATAGTTTTAATATTTATTAGATATTCATATGTTGATCATAGATCGAACTTGTTGCTGTTTATACAGATAATTGTAGAATGCTCATGGATATCTCCTTTAGGATAGGTGGGATACTTCTGTAGTTAAACTGGGAAACCTTGTTCAGCTGGTTTAAGATACTGATGCCCATTTGGAAGTAGATTTCCGCAAGTATGCATAGGTGCACTTACACAGACTTTGCTTGATGGAAACATCAGTTCTAATAGTAACTGATATGAATGTGGATTTTTTAAAGGCTAATTTTAGGCACATTTTCTTAACATATCAGCAAAGTCATATTAAAAGATCTAAATGAAGAAGCAAGACCTCAGTGATTTAAATATTTTTTTTTTTTGGCCTTGAGCAGTTTGTTTACCTGTTAGAATTTAGACTCTGAACCCAACATGTAAAAAGAACTTGAAATGCTGATGAGGATACAGAATATATGTAATATGTTTTTAGCACTTTTCCCTTTTAAAAAAAAGAAAACCTTATCCTAGTACATTTAAAAATCTATTCAGTTCTGAAAATGTAGCAGAACAGAAATGAGTAGTGGAAAATGTCCTATTTTAAATGTTGATTAGGTAAATTTAACCTGGTTAGGGTTTATTGTAATTTCGCCTTTCAGCAGTGTGGACAGAGGAGTGGAATTCCCCATCAGGAGCCATAACCCTTTGGCTTGGAAAGGCATCCCAGAATTCCTTTGCCAGAAGGTGCAGCCTGAAGCATGGAGGTTCAGAGTACTTTGTTTTGCCGGTGTAGATAGGCATGTATTTATGCATTTTTGCATTTGTAAAATCAGTAATTTTTCAAATAATGTAAATGTAATATACTAGTTTACTTATAAAGGTACTGGGCAGAACCTGTAGCTGCTACCATGTTTGATTATGAGAAATGTAACGTGATAAGGATGAAAATGCAACTTGTAGAACCAAAGGAAATAAAAATTTGGGGTAGTGTTTCAAATTGTCTTCTGAACAGGAGTTTCTTAATAACATGGGTTTTGATCAAATGAAGCTCAGTTCTCTCGAGGTTTGTGCTAATCATACAATGGATGAATGCAAAAACACCTTGTGATTTTATGTGGAATTCTTATATTAGGTTTATTGGATTATTGGCCTAATAAGAATGCTAGTATGTATTGGTTAGGATACATCTAATATTTCACATTTACAAAATAATCAGTACACTTTCTTCAGAATTTTCTTTTATTTCAATTTGGAGCCTAGATTACTTTGCCAAATGTATTATTTTCATAATGCAATAAAATATAAATTAGAAGAATATCTTTATGTGTGGAATTACTTTATTTACCATAATAGTTCACACCTCTTCTCTCCCAGCTCCTCTTCCCCAGTCACTTCAGATGGTTTAGGATCCATAAGCATTTCCTGGTCTATAAGGGAAAAAGCTGAATGCTTTATTTTATTGCAGCTGTTTAAGTGATAATGGTATTTCCACAGGGAGGGTACAGCTGGTTTGAATGGACAACTCAAACCTGGTATCTGACAAAATCCTGATTTACCTTGTAAAAAATTCTCTTGGCATAATTTGGCACTAATTTGCATGCACAGATCTACAACATTTGTATTAGGCTCATTTTAGAAATGTTTCCTCTAGACGACTACATCATTAGAAGTACAGAATTGCCCTAAAATGGAGAGAATGGATTGTTTTCTCAGAATACTGGATTCTTGTTTCTTTATGTGTTTTGCACAGTAGGTGACACTTGAGGCTTTGGACTCAGAAGATAGTACTAGTTAGCATGTGTTTGAATTTAAATATTCTTGAGTTTCAGTTTCTTCATATTTGATCTGTAATTTATCCCCAGTCAACTTTATTATTCAGTAAATGGGATTGGTAGTGCAGAGTTCTGGGATAATGATACGAAGTCTGATTATTGCACTAAATAGGAAGAAGATGCACCAACTTTGGCCACTTGCCTGTCTAGAATACTGTTTCCTGTTGTGTACTGTTTCCTGTTGTGTTCTGTTTTAGAGCAACAGACTTTTTTTTTTTTTAGTTCAGAATTCAGCAGTAGAGTTTGTGGTTAGCTGGATTTGTAAACTTAACAGGCTTTTTCTTCCCAAAGGCAATGGATTTTTAAACTGAAGTGACACAAATGCTGGCAATTCCCTGTTTCCCAGTCTACCCACTCCACTATTTTACTAATTTTTCTACTTCGACAAGCTAGTCCTATACTTGGCAAGTGGTTAATAGTTGAAATCTGGTGGACTTTGGATACTGTCTACACAATTCATTTTGTGATTCCTAAATTTACTAATCCTACAGTTACTTTCTTCCCACTTGAAGGGTTGTAAATTCATCCCTGAAGTCTTTCTTTGCTGCTAGGTTTATGGAATTGAGAGCAGTACTCACAGTTGGATGCCCTTGACAGGAAATCCACAGGCAGGTAGACTGAATCACCAGCAAATGAGTGTCCCAATAACAGAAGACTTAGGTCTGTAAGATCAGCCTTCCCTGGCCTATAGAAAAGCACAACACACCTTCACCTGATAGTGGGCAGGTGTTTCTCTAAGTGGGATGTATAGTCAAACCAGCCAAATCTGTTTTAATGTGGTATGATAGGACTTGATAATTGCATCAAGAAATGCAGTTGAATGGGCTTGCAAGTGTTAATGCTGCATATATTTGCTGAGAATTTGAGGGTTAGTGGTCAGTATTGGGCTGTCTTCATTTCGGATATTTTTCTTTGCAATTGTAATGCTACAGCATGAAAGGGTAAGCTTAGTTGATGGCGTAACAATTGCCATGTGCATTTAGGAGTACATAGTCTCCCACTTTTCACCTTGACTGGATATACCTAAAATTAAATTGGATAGCAACTTGTAGGAGTTGTGTATTCGGGGGAGCTAAAAGAGTAGAAGTATTTCCTATCTTAGAGGAATTCAGTCACCTTTGGAGAACAAGAAGCAATGCAGGTTTTTAACTAAAGGGTGGTCTGTGACGTAAAGATTCACAGGAGAGACCTCACTTGAGTGCAGCTGTGGCTGTCTGGAAAGGCTTCTCAGATTTGGCCTTGAGAGATGAGCAGGGAGGTAGCAGGTGTCATGGGCAGAACAGAAGGGCATAGGAGTTGCAGTGATGATGGTAAGTGTGGTTTGCCTTCCCCAGCGGGACCACCTTGGGTAAGCTATAGTATTTCTTTGAGCCTTAGTGTCCTCATTTTTGAAGTGGGGACATTCTTTTTTATTTATTACAGCGCATGAGTCGGAGGGGCAGAGGGAGAGAATTCTCAAGCAGACTCCCTGCTGAGCGCAGAGCCTGATCTGGGTCTTGATCAGGACCGGGAGATCATGACCTGAGCCAGAGTCAAGAGTCAGATGCTTAACCAACTGAGCCGCCCAGGATCTGACATTTCTTTTAAGGAGAAATATGGAGAGGAACATATGTATTCTGGGGAAGACAACAGTTTCACCAGAATCAAAGTTGAGGTTTCAATCCTGGTCAATAACAGAATAATAGCAATGATAATAGCAAGCACTAATTGAGCACTTGCTTTATGCCCCTCTTATCCTTAGCATGTGTCACCTCTTTTAACCTTCCCATCAGCCCTATGAGATGTATAATATTAGCCCCATTTTACAGATAGCTAAGGTAAAGGAAGGCAACTTGCCCTGGGATCCTTTGAAAGGGGCAAGGTCAGAATGAGAATCAGGGGCTCTTGACTCCAAAATCTCATGTTTTTCACCCTCCTTATGCTCCGATCTTTTCATCTTGCAAGGCCTGTCAAATTAGAGTGAGGCCAGCGGAGAGGAAGCTATTCCACATTCCACATTTCTGAACTTTCTCAGAGCCATTCAGACTGCCCACGTTTAGGTACATTGAGGGGCTTTGCCAGTCCTGAACCCAAGCATTTGGTTTCACACTCCATATTTCACTGTCTGGTTTCACCTTACATTTTCCAGCACCCATGGTTTTCCAACAAGATATTTTCAGTATATAATCTATTTTTAAAATTTATCTTAAAAATTAGTAATGCACACCTGGCAAAAACTCAAAGGAGTATATGTACACTGGGTGGTGGTTGTCCTACTACTCTTGCTTCCATATCCCTGCCTCAACCCTGAGGGAAATGCTCTCACTAACAGGGCAACATGCTTGATTGAGAGCAATGACCCTCGACCCAGATTGCCTGGATTTGAACCCCAGCTCTGCCATTTGTAGGCTGTGTGATCATTGCATATGTCTAAGAGAAGGATGAGGTCCCAACCTTATGTTAGAGCTTGACCATTGGAAGAAAGCCTTACTTGCTAGAGGTCTCCCCGACTTCCTTTCTGTAGTGAATGTGCACATTACACATAGCAAGAGGCACCTTACCTTTCCTGCCCTATTTAATATATTTTTGTAATACGTGTGTTTCAGTACCTACAAAGCCACGCCAGTCGTTTTAACAGCTGCATAGTATTTCAGTGGGTAGATAACCATACTTGATTTAACCAGCTTCCCTGGTTGAGAGCCCATAAAGTTTTCATTTGTAACCACTGTTCACTCAGTTCGGGCAGTTTGACATGGGGACATGTGAAATCAGCCTCTCCTCCCTTACCCCCACTTTGCGAAGAAACAAACAACAAACAAACCATTGAACTTTAAGGATTCCTTAAAAAATTAGTAAGCAATGTGGGAAATAGCCACCCTTGTCCCTAAGGTGTGGTGGAGGAGAGGAGGGGGAATTTTCTGTTAGGCAAACCACATGCTGTATTTCCAGCCATCTAAAATCGTAAGAGACACTATGATTTTATGTGAAGTAGGAAAATAAGCTGCCCATTGAAATCTGACACATGCTTAGCGATGTTCCTGCATCGCACATGGAGCAGTCACAACAAGTCTCTGCTGGCTTGCCATCATCATCTCTTCTGATGAATTTTGTGATTTCTCCATTGTTTGCATGGCTTTGGCTTCTGCTGGGCAACCTGCAATGAAGCAAGGCAGCTTCAGCCTCTTTGTGGGTGTTTTCATATCTTAGGCTCTTGGTTGTTGCTTGGCAAGAAAGTATAGAATTTGTCATTCCTGCAATGACAAGTACTTGCTTTACTAATTGCTCTAATTTACTAATTACTTGCTTTTCTATTGTTGTGACTTTCATGACACGATAAGCATTTTTTTTTGAAGGGATGTGATAACTTTTTGTCTCAGTGCAAAATCACAGGGTAAGCCTTTTAAAGATGTTTCCTTCCAGTGGCAATTAATTTCAACCCATATTGTTGTAACAAGCAATGCACATAGCTTGATTGCTGTGACAACAGTAGGAACAGCAATGGCCACTTCGCATATGTTCTCTAAGTGGCCACTGCCACAACCGCCACTGGCCCACCACTCTTGAGAGATGCACCCAGAGCTTGAGAAGAGAAGAGCACGTTGGAATCAACCAACTCAGAAACAGCCATCAGTCAACCCAGGCAGTGCTCTGCTGCTCCTTTGTTCATCCATATGTGTTTATTAAGGGACTGTTTATGAGCCTGGGCCAGGAGGTACAGCAATTGAGACACAGAAACAAGATAAGTAGAAATATATGTAAGACCAACATTACTAGCCGTATCATATGAACTTAAGAATTAGCTTGTGTGATTCCAGAAAAATGATCTGGTTGGTACTTTAATTTGATCATAATACATTTAAAAAATAAACTGTGGAACGATGGGTATCTTTATGATGTTGAACATGGTGTTGAGCTGGTAAAGGAATTCAGTCCCAGGATACAAAATCAGTGTACTGAATGAAACCTGTTACATTCCTATACACTAATAACAAAAAGTGAAATTAAGAAAAGCCCATTTATAATTGCACTACAAACAATGAAATGTCTAGGAAGAAACTTAACCAAAGAGGTGAAAGACCTGTATTCTGAAAACTATAAAACACTGATGAAAGAAAAAAAAAGGAAAGACATTCCATGCTCATGATTTGAAAGAATAAATATCGTTAAAATGTCTGTATTACCCAAATCAATCTACACATTTAATGCAAACTCTATTAAAATACCAATAGCAGGCACCTGGATGGCTCATCAACTGCTTAAGTGTCTGCCATCAGCTCAAATCCTTATCCTGGGGTCCTAGGATTGGGCACCAAGTTGGGCTTTCTGCTCAGTGGGGAGCCTGCTTCTTCCTCTGCACGCCCCCACCCACCCTGGCTCATGCTTTTTCTTTCTCTCGCTCAAAATAAAAATAAATAAAATCTTTGAAATAAATAGATAAAATATCAACAGCATTTTTCACAGAACTAGAACAAACAGTTCTAGAATTTGTATGGAACCACAAAAGACCTTGAGTAGCCAAAGCAACCTTGAAAAAGAAAAAGCTGGAGGCGTCACAATCTCAGATATCAAATACTACCTCTTTGTAATATAGGTAGTAAAAATAGTATGGTACCAGCAGAAAAACAGACACACAGATCAATGGAGTAGAACAGAAAACCCAGAAATAAACCCATTATTATATGGTCAAAAATCTTCCACAAAGGAGGAATGAATATCCAATGGGAAAAACTTTCTTCAACAAATGCTATTGGGAAAACTAGACAGCCCCATGCAAAAGAATGGAACTGGACCACATTCTTTCACCATAAGCAAAAAGAAACTCAAAATGGATTAAAAACCTAAATGTGAGACCTGAACCCATAAAAAAACCCTTGAAAAGAGCACAGTCAGTAATTCTCTGACATCCACCTAGCAACATTTTTCTAGATATGTCTCCTGAGAGAAGGAAACAAAAGCAAAAATAAACTATTGGGACTATATCAAAATTAAAAGCTTCTGCACAAAAAGGGAAATAATCAACAAAACTAAAAGGCAGCCTACGGAATGGGAGAAGATATTTGCAAATGACATATCCCATAAAGGATTAATGTCCAAAATATATAAAGAACTGATACAACTGAATACCCAAAAACCAAATAATCCAATTAAAAATAAGCATAAGATATGGACAGACATTTCTTCAAAGAAGACATCCAGATGGCCAACAGACACATGAAAGATGCTCCACATCACTCATCATCAGGGAAATACAAATCAAAACTACAAGGAGAGATTACCTCACACCTGTCAGAATGGCTAAAATCAAAAAAACAACAAATGGTGAGGATAAGAAGAAAAATGAACCACTTTGCACTGTTGGTAGGAATGTAAATTGGTGCAGCCACTGTGGGAAATCATATGTAGGTTCCTCAAAAAATTAAAAGTAGAACTACCCTATGATCCAGGAATCACACTACTGTATACCCCCAAAATACAAAAACACTAATCCAAAAGGACACATACAACCCTGTGTTTATTGCAGCATTTTAATAGCCAAACCATGGAAGCAGCCCAAGTGTCCATCAATAGATGAATGGGTAAAGAAGAGGTGGTATAGATCCACATATAATGGAATATTACTCAGCCATAAAAAGAATGGGATCTTGCCACTTGCAATGACATGGATGGAGCTAGAGAGTATTATGCTAAGCAAAATAAGTCCATCAGAGCAAGACAAATACCATATGATTTCACTCATATGTAAAATTTTAGAAACAAATGAGCAAAGGAAAAAGAAGAGACAAACCAAGAAACAGACTCTTAATTATAGAGAACAAACTGATGGTTACCAGAGGGAAGGGGGGTGGGGGATGGGTGAAACAGGTGATGGTGTAAAAGAGTACACTTATTGTGATGAAAAAGAATGTAAAAGGATAAAACATGGTATATCTTTCTGTTTGTTTATACTTATGACTTGAAAAAAATTTAAATTTCTTCCTGTAGGTTTGTGTGTTTTCCTTAAGTTTGCTCCTGAGTACATGCCAGTTATTACATGGCTCATGAGGTAAAAATAGTCTTTACATTTTTAATGGTTGAAAAAAAATGGAAAATAAATGTAGTATTTTGTAGAACATGAAAAATTATTTGAAATGCATGTCTCCGTGTCTATAATTAAAGTTTTATTGGAATGTAACTGCACCCATTCATTTTATGTATTATCTACAGCTCCTTTCTCACCACGAAAGCAGAGTGCAGTAGCTGCAACAAAGACGGTATGGCCCACCAGGCCTAAAGTATTTATGATTGACTCATTGCAGAAAGTCTGCCAATTTTTGTCCTAAGTGGTCATTGTTTTATTTTATTTTATTTTTTAAAGATGTATTTATTTTAGAGAGAGGGAGTGCAAGCCCGATGGGGAGGGGCAGAAGGAGTGAGAAAGAGAGTCCCAACCAGACTCCACACTGAGCTCAGAGCTGGGCTTGGGGGCTCGACCTCACGACCCCGAGATTATGACCTGAGCCGAAACCAAGAATCGGACACTCAACTGACTGAGCCACCCAGGCGCCCCAGCGGTTGTTGTTTTCATGCATACTTACATCCTCCAAGGGTGTAATCACGCAACTAGCCTGGTCCTACATTTAGGACAATTCAGAACCTCACCGAGGTTGAGGGAAATGAGCAGAAGACTGTCACGAAGGGTTGCAACCAGTAACTGAACCACCTAGAATGTATCCAGTGGAGAAATGGCCTACAGTACAGTACCACTGACAAAAGATTGAAAGTCTGTTTTTTCTTCCAATTGATGTTTGCTTTTTTCCATTAAATGGGATTATTTCTTTTGAAAGGTGTAGAATCTTCTTTGGGGAAAGATAGGAAAGAGACTGGCCAGGTAACCTTTTTTCAGAAGCAAAATGACAACCATCCCCTGGGAGCCACCACTCCTCCACGTTCTTCCTTGGCAGTCCTGGCCCTGTGGAGGTGGAACCCTCAGCCAGACGCTTCATGTCAGGGGCTCCCTGGCACTGAGGACCAGCAGGGTCTTTCCTTTCTGTCAGGAGTCCGCCCAAGGGCTCTGCTCTTGTGGAAGCTTTCGGATGCACGTGTCTTTCTCAAAAAGTTTCCCCTCATCCCACTTCAGCTCCTACTTCTCATTCAGGAGTTGAACCTAGATCCCAACCCGGTTTCTGTTAATAGAATATTCATCCCGATCTAAAGCAGAAACAGATGCCTCAGTTTGGCCTAATAATATACCCCTGCACTTAGGATAGCTTGTAAAAGTCTGGAAAAAAGACTTAATTTCCACTAGAATGTGTGCCACAGTCATGTATATGAATGTGCCAGGAAAAAGTTACTTGTGTTGGGGCTCAAAAAGCCAGAGGTGGGCTCTTTGGTGCTGCGGTATACATCCCCCTGCACGTGTTGTGCAGAAGTGGACCACGTGGAAAGTTTGTCGTCTAACTAAATGGATGCAATGAGGAGAACACATCATTATGCTGAAATTGTTCCTCTTTTCGCAGTGTTAAAATCTTCTCTGAAATGCTGGTGGAGGGGAGAGTTGGTGGTTGTGGTTGTGCCTAGTTGGTAAAATAAAACATTGAAAACTCTTGGTTGGGCCCCTGGGCGGATGATTGATCTGTATCCCAGAGCTATGATCGTGTACTTGCCTCTTGCCGGCCTCTAAGGTAGAGGCTGGGAGGTCCTGGCCCCCAGCCACCAACGAGCAGCCGAGCAGCCGTGCCTCACAGCTCAGGCCAGTGAGACGCAGGCAGGGCTTCCTTGCTAGGACAAAGTACTCTGTTATCTGCGTCTGTACCCTTTGTCTTTGTCTTTTTTAAGATTTTATTTATTTATTCATGAGAGACACACACAGAGAGAGAGAGAGAGAGAGAGAGAGAGAGAGAGAGGCAGAGACACAGGCAGAGGGAGAAGCAGGCTTCCTTCGAGGAATCAGATATGGGACTCGATCCCGGGACTCCAGGATCACGCCCTGAGCCGAAGGCAGGTGCCAAACCGCTGAGCCACCCAGGGATTCCCCACTTTGTCTTTTTCTATTCCGCCCCCTACTCTTCCCCTAGCTTTCTGTTCTCCAGTAACTCCCACCCGAGTCTTGAAACCACCTTCCTCCAAGGAGGAGACCAGCATGAGGGTGAAAACCAAACGCCGGAGCAGGCTTGGCACAGCAGAAATCAGAAAGGTGTTAGTTAATGAAATGCACCAGTAGGAAACCCCACCCTAGTGTATGCGCGGTTGGCTCTGCCCAAATAGCGTCTTACAAGCTTTGGCCGCCAAATCTCGTGATTGCTAGAAACTGAAAATAAAATGTGATGTGATCTTTCAGTGAATTTTTTTGCATATCCCTTGCTGCAAATCCTGTCTTCTTTATAGAGAGAGACTCCTTCAGGGCAGGGGGTGGGCTTTTTGCAAACTCTCTTCACCCCCCTCCCCACAAATAGTACACCAAGCAGGCTCCTAATGTTCTGTGAAACCTGTGCCATTCATTTTTTTTAAAAGATTTTATTTATTCATAAGAGACACAGGCAGAGGGAGAAGCAGGCTCCCCACAGGGAGCCCGATGTGGGACTCGATCCTGGATCTGGAAATCACGTCCCCAGCCAAAGGCAGAAGCTCAACCACCAAGCCACCCAGGCGTCCCAACCTGTGTCATTCAGATGCTCTCTAAAGTAGTTCAGCCGTTGACCTGCTATTGATATCAACACGATCTGAAAGTAGATCCTTACGCACATCTTGATCCACTGTGGCAGGAATGTCTGAAGCAAATGGCAATTAACAAGGGGTTATAATTTTCACGAATCCATTGGAGTTAAAAAGTACTGAAACCTCTCCTGGCGCTTCCTGGCACTTGAGGAATTTCAAAAGGGACCCAATAATTAATAGCAACATAGAGACATTTCTTTTTAAACTGACGCCCGGAAGTGGCATTTCTCAAGTTATGCCACCTGTCCGGCCTGGGCCTGTGAAACAAATGGTTATTAGTGTAGCCGTCTTGGCATCTGTTAGGCATCAAGTGATTTAGATGTACTTTTCCTGGTCCTCACAACCTGGAAGTAGGGACCGTTATCACTGCTCTTGTAGAGATAAAAAAATAAAAAATAAAAAAGTTTCTCAGAGAGGTAAATTAGTATCTCCAATGACACACAGCTGGTTAAGCTTTGAAAGGGGTTCTCGGGGACACCTGGGTGGCTCAGCGGTTGAGTGTCTGCCTTTGGCTCAGGTCGTGATCCCAGGGCCTTGGGATCAAGTCCTGCGTTGGGCTCCCTGCATGGAGCCCGCTTCTCCCTCTGCCTGTATCTATCTCTGCCTCTCTCTCTCTATCTCTCTCATGAATAAATAAATAAAATCTTAAAAAAAAAAAAAAGGGGGGGGGAGTTCTTTGATGTCAGAACCTGAGTGTTCTTCTTCCCAACCCTATAACATTTACCTGCATGGTTAAAACCTTTTCCTCTTCCTCCCTCTGTACCCCTCCATCCTTCCAAACCCATCAATCATCCCATTTACAGGATTACACAGGGTCCTCTGAGGTTGCCACCCTCTAAGACGGTGATAGAGTCTGAATGACCACCCCCCCCCCCCCGCCCCCTTTAAGATCACAGTCCCTAGGTGCTCATTTTTTTCTTTTTTTTCCCCTAGGTGCTCATTGTTGTCACCTACTCTATCTGCCTTGTCCGGAGAGTCTGTTACAGAGCAATCCTCTGCAAAGGCTGCAGTTTACAGGAGTCTCGGACTTCCTCTGTCTATGCTTATGGTAGTTGATGGAGACACTTTCCCCGCTCATGACAAGAACTTAGAAACGAGCATATTTGAGTCAATACGGTACTTTGCATGTTCTATTAATTGCAAATTCTGCAGCGTGTGACTGTGGCCAGGGTCGCACTAGTGGTTTTCCAGGCCTGCCGGGGGCCGGGCAGCGGGCGCCTCAGCGGCGGGAGCCGCGGGTCCTGAAGCCGCAGCCCGGGAGGGGGCGCGTCCAGGCCGCCCCACGGGGCCTGCATTTCTGGGCCGGCCCCGCGGCGCGGAAGCGCGGCCTCGCGGTGCCCCCTAGCGGCCATGTGCTTAGCTGCAGGGCGGCGGGGCGGCCCTTCTCTGCAAATAGGAATAAAGCAGGGAAGGAAACGAGGTCCCGCATATGCTTTTAGTCAGCAACAAATTTTGAGACGTGACAGTCCTGTCAAAACAAAACAATTCAACAAACTTCAAAGTAACCACAACAGAGGCTATGTAGGCGCGTTTTGGAGCCTCGCGACGGGGCCCTGCTGAAAAAAAAACGTGCCAGGATCGTTTCGAAGGACGGACAATAGGGCTGCGCAAGGGGGTGGGCGGGTGAGCAGCCCCCAGGTGTGCGGCGCTGCGGGGCCCGGCAAACCGCGGGGACGCCCAGGCCGAGCCCAGCGTCCCGCGGCTGCGGCGGGAAACCGACTTCCCCGCGCACCTTCGGAGACCGGGGAGGTTCTGCGCTCCGCTCGGTCGGCTCATCCCCCTGCCCTGCCCCTCTGCCTCCCTCCCTCCCTCCCTCTCTCTGTCTGTCTCTCCCCCAGATAAAACCCTCGGGATGCAGAAGCTCCGCGGTTCCCCCGCGCCCTGTCTGTCCGGGCGCGTCCTGGCTGCTGTCCCCGCCCTCGCGGAGCTGCAACGAGACAAGACTTTGGGAGGTGCAAGGCCCCCCCCCCCCCCGCGAAAGTGAAAGAGCAGAATGGGGGAGCCCTGGGTGGCTCAGCGGTTGAGCATCTGCCTTCGGCTCAGGGTGTGACCCCGGGGTCCCGGGATCGAGTCCCGCGTCGGGCTCCCTGCACGGAGCCTGCTTCTCCCTCTGCCTGTGTCTCTGCCTCTCTCTCTCTCTGTGTCTCTCATGAATAAATAAATAAAATCTTAAAAAAAAAAAAAAAAGCAGAATGGGATGGAGAGAGAAATTGAGGAGAAACGGGCGCCCTCCGGGGGAAAGCAGCGGTCACGTCCCGGACACAGCTGGGAGGCGGCCTGCTCTGCGGACAGGCTGGTGCAGGAAGGAGCCAGGGCGACGCCAAGGGATGGAGACGCGGAGCCCGCCAAGGGGCCACCGCCAGCTCGGGTCGTGCAGACGGTGAGCGGCGGCACCCACCGGACGGCCGCTGCGTGGCTGTGGGCCCGCGGGGCTTGCTTCCTGCCGGACGGGCCTGCGGGCTACACCTGCGCGGAGTCCCGGGCGGGAGGAGCCGGAGGAGGGAGGAGCCGGGGGAGGAGCCAAGTGGAGGGAGGAGCGGGGGGGAGGGAGGAGCTGGGGAGAGGGAGGAGCCGGAGGAGGGAGGAGCCGGGGGAGGAGCCAAGGGGAGGGAGGAGCCGGGGGGAGGGAGGAGCTGGGGAGAGGGAGGAGCTGGGGGAGAGGGAGGAGCCGGGGGAGGGAGGAGCTGGGGAGAGGGAGGAGCCAAGGGGAGGGAGGAGCTGGGGGCAGAGCCAAGGGGAGGGAGGAGCCGGGGGCGGAGCCGGGGGAGGGAGGAGCCAGGAGAGGAGCCAAGGGGAGGGAGGAGCTGGGGAGAGGGAGGAGCCAAGGGGGGGAGGAGCCAAGGGGAGGGAGGAGCTGGGGGAGGAGCCAAGGGGAGGGAGGAGCCGGGGGGGAGGGAGGAGCCGGGGGAGAGGGAGGAGCTGGGGGAGGGAGGAGCCAAGGGGAGGGAGGAGCCAGGGGAGAGGGAGGAGCCAAGGGGAGGGAGGAGCCAAGAGGAGGGAGGAGCTGGGGGAGGAGCCAAGGGGAGGGAGGAGCCGGGGGGGAGGGAGGAGCCGGGGGAGAGGGAGGAGCTGGGGGAGGGAGGAGCCAAGGGGAGGGAGGAGCTGCGGGAGGAGCCAAGGGGAGGGAGGAGCCAGGGGAGAGGGAGGAGCCGGGGGAGGGAGGAGCTGGGGAGAGGGAGGAGCCGGGGGAGGGAGGAGCTGGGGAGAGGGAGGAGCCAAGGGGAGGGAGGAGCTGGGGGCAGAACCAAGGGGAGGGAGGAGCCGGGGGCAGAGCCAATGGAGGGAGGAGCTGGGGCGGAGCCAGGGAAGGGAGGGGCCGGGGGAGGGAGGAGCTGCGGGGAGGGAGGGGCCAAGGGAGGGAGGTTCCATAGGTGCAGGGTTCCAGGAAAGGAGATGTGGACAGAACAGGGGACACGTGACTCCCAGGCAGCTGATCGAAGAGGGAAGTGGGTCCCTCCTGGATAGGCGAGCCCCCACCTGGGTGCCCCTTGGGTATCTGATCAGTCCCCACAAGAGGGAAGGGGGCCCTGAGAGCCTTGTGGAATGACCGGGTTTAAAACCCCAGGAGATGGAGAAAGCCCTAGAAATCATGGAGAAGATCTGCATGTGATGAGCTTAAGCTGTCTTCTCTCAGGCGGGAAGGGGTGGTAGGCTCAGATTATGATTTCCATTCAAAAAGTTAGAAAAAACAAAGAATTGACACACTTGATCGTACTTGATCAAACCTTCTTAGGCTTTTAAAGTTTGCGTGGCCCCGAGAGGGAGTTCCTCTCCTGCTTCACCAGCGTCATGGCCCCTTGGGAGTCCTGGGGGACAGGGCGCAAGGGCAGGTAGGCAGGTGTCCGCCCAGGGGCACCTGGGGGTTTATCCGCGACAGTGGTGAAGAGCTGCTCCCAGGGGCCTCGGGGTACCTGTGGCCGCAGAGCTCCCAGGGAGATGCAGGTGGTGGCTGTGGAGGCTGGGGTGCCCTGGAGTGGGGGGCAGGGTGGGGGGCGCCGGTGCTGCCCGGACGCTGCTCCAGGGCTCCCTTGTCCCTGAAAGCTCACTTCCATCCCGAGTGACTCCAGTCTGCGTCCCTTGGGAGAAATCCCACGTTTTCCTTGCTGTAACTTGTCACTCTCCTTATGAGACGGACCCTGTGCTACAGCCCAGCACATACCTGATGATGGCATTCACCCCCCACCGCACCCCAGTTTTCTTCTCTTGGGATCAGTTGCTCCAGTTTCTTTAATGCTCCTCCCATCCTGCTGGCTAGTGTTTTGCAACCCGGTGCCGCCCTGCTGGACGCACCACTCCAAGCAGAGTGACATCACCGTGGAAGTGAGGAACCGGCCACCAACACCCCGTGGTGGAGCAGGGTTGGCAAATTACAGCCTGAGCGCCAACAAAGGGTTTGCATTTTTAAATAATTGAAAAAAAGCAAAAGGGAATAGTTTCATAGTGTGTGAAAATTATATGAAATTAATGTCTGTAAATAGAGTTTTATTGGAACCCAGCCACATCCACTGTATCCCCCATACAGGGTGCTTTCAGACTTCAAAGACTGGCGGAGGGTTGTGACAGAGGCCACAAGGCCTGCAGAGTCCAAATTATTCACTGTCTTGGTCCTTTATGAATTTTTCCAACTCCTGCCCGAGAGTGATCCTGAATTAATAAATAAATAAATAAATAAATTAATTAATTAATGTAATTGTATCTATTTTTGAGAAAGAGAAAGAGCAGGGAGTAAGGGGTAGAGGGGGAGGGGAAGGGGAAGGGAATCTCAAGCAGGCTTCCTGCCAGTGCAGAGCTCGAGTGAGGGCTGGATCTCTGAGATCAAGACCCGAATGGAAATCAAGAGTCAGACGCCCAGCTGACTGAGCCACCCAGGCACCCCTGCCTTTACTATTTTATTTTATTTTATTTATTTATTTATTTATTTTTGCCTTTACAATTTAAAAAATCCATCTTAATCTTTCTATTGAAAGGCTAATGCAATCACATGATTTAAGATGTTCCAGGCACAAATACAATCCCAACCCCGAGCCCCTCTGTAAATACTACCAGTGGCTTCCAGGTCCTTGCAGACACACTAAATGCAAATATAATCAAGTACCCAAACAGAGCTCAGCTTTCTACTTCATTCTTGCACGCACAAATAGAAGCATTTGATAGGACTGTTGTGGACTGTGATTTTTTTTTTATTACACCCAATAGTGTATCTTGATTTTTCCCACAACAGTTGCTAAAGAGCTTCTTTATTCTTTTCACAGCTGCTGAGTATTTCATCGTATGAGTTTATCTATAATGTTATAAATTTAATCCATAATATATGTAATTCATCCTATCTGAGTGGACTTTTAGGCTCTTAACATTTTTTTTTTGTTTTTGCTAACACAGTCCTTCAATGAATAATCTTGCATATGTACCATTTCACAAGTAGGCAACTATGTTAGTCAGATAAGGTCCTAGAAGTAGGACTTCTGGCTCAAAGTGTATGTGCTCTTTGCTTTTGAAATAACCTGAACTATTTCCTTCTTCTCCCTCCACCTCTCTCTTCCCCACCACCTTTGCTTGTCTGTCTCTGTTTTGTCTCTTTCTCTTCCTCTCTTTCTCCTTTCCTTCCTCCTTCCTGCAAGTGGGAACTAGGATCCTGTGCTGGAACATCTGGAGAAGGTGCATGAGGATTATATGGAGAATATTTAAGATTTAGGTTCTTTGTCAAATCAGGGTCAAAACTGTGGCCAACTTCCATCTGCTTTTGGAGAAGACAAGGTGAGGATGCCAAATTCCTTTTTTTTTTTTTCAATTTAATTTTTTTGTTTTCTTCACTTTTGTACTATGCTTTATTTTAATTTTATTTAAATTCAATTTGCCAACATACAGTATAACACCCAGTGCTCATCTCATCATGTTTCCTCCTTAGTGTCCGTCACCCAGTCACCCCATTCCCCCCATGCACCTCCCCTTCTACGACCTCTTGTTTGTTTCCCAGAGTCAGGAGTCTCTCTTGGTTTGCTTCCTCTCTAGTTTTTCACCACTCAGTTTCCCCTCCTCCCCTTATGGTCCCTTTCGCTATTTCTTATATTCCACATATGAGTGAAACCAGATATAATTGTCTTTCTCCAACTGATATGTTTCACTCCGCACAATACCCTCCAGTTTCATCCACGTCAATGTAAATGGTGGGTGTTCATCCTTTTTGATGGCTGGGTGATATTCCATCGTGTATATAGACCACATCTTCTTTATCCATTCATCTGTCGATGAACATCATGGCTCCTTCCACAGTTTGGCTATTGTGGACATTACTGCTATGAACATTGGGGTACAGGTGTCTTGTCATTTCACTACATCTGTATCTTTGGGGTAAATACCCAATAGTGCAATTGCTGGGTGGTAGGATAGCTCTTGAGGAAACTCCACACTTTTCCAGAGTGGCTGCACCAGCTTTCTGCTATCAACAGTGCGGTGCAGGTTTCTAACTTGAAGATCCTGCAGAAAGGATCCTGAAAACGATTTTTTCCAAATTTTCTATCAGGAACATTATTCATCCACTCTTTATCCTGATGGGCAAAACATGCGTTCATAGCACTGTTTGGGGACTCTGTCTCTGAGTCAATTGGACACATCATAGGGTATCATCATAAAACAAAAATAGCACATCAAGATCCTCAGAGAAATGAATATAGAACTACCACATGATCCAGCAATTCCACCTCTAGGTATTTATCCAAAGGGAAGGAAAATACTAATTCATGTTGGATTTCCCTGCCTGGCAAAAATGACACCTGTACAGAGCTCAATCCTTACTCCGGCCCATGAGACTTTGCCATGACAGACGATGGCAGTTCAGAAAGCTTAGTGGAAAGCACCACGTGGGTTGAGACCAAGTCCCTTCAGGGCCGAGAGCTTGGAGTCTGAACAACACCTAGATAGAAGCCAGCTTCCTGCCCAACTTGGCAGGAGGGACGGGTGGAAGCTCCCTGCGTTGCTGACTCTGGGGAGGGAACCGGTAGTGTGGGAGGGTGACCCTGGGGGGAAGCAAGCCTCTACCTCCATCGTTTCAAAATAACATGCCTCATTGCATCTGTATCTTTGGGGTAAATCCCCAGCAGTGCAATTGCTGGGTCGTAGGGCAGGTCTATTTTTAACTCTTTGAGGAACCTCCACACAGTTTTCCAGAGTGGCTGCACCAGTTCACATTCCCACCAACAGTGCAAGAGGCTTCCCTTTTCCCCACATCCTCTCCAACATTTGTGGTTTCCTGTCTTGTTAATTTTCCCCATTCTCACTGGTGTGAGATGGTATCTCATTGTGGTTTTGATTTGTATTTCCCTGATGGCAAGTGATGCAGAGCATTTTCTCATGTGCATGTTGGCCATGTCCATGTCTTCCTCTGTGAGATTTCTCTTCATGTCTTTTGCCCATGTCATGATTGGATTTTTTGTTTCTTTGCTGTTGAGTTTAAGAAGTTCTTTATAGATCTTGGAAACTAGCCCTTTATCTGATATGTCATTTGCAAATATCTTCTCCCATTCTGTAGGTTGTCTTTTAGTTTTGTTGACTGTATCCTTTGCTGTGCAAAAGCTTCTTATCTTGATGAAGTCCCAATAGTTCATTTTTGCTTTTGTTTCTTTTGCCTTCATGGATGTATCTTGCAAGAAGTTACTGTGGCTGAGTTCAAAAAGGGTGTTGCCTGTGTTCTCCTCTAGGATTTTGATGGAATCTTGTCTCACATTTAGATCTTTCATCCCTTTTGAGTTTATCTTTGTGTATGGTGAAAGAGAGTGGTCCAGTTTCATTCTTCTGCATGTGGCTGTCCAATTTTCCCAGCACCATTTATTGAAGAGGCTGTCTCTCTTCCAATGGATAGTCTTTCATCCTTTATCGAATATTAGTTGACCATAAAGTTGAGGGTCCACTTCTGGGTTCTCTATTCTGTTCCATTGATCTGTGTGTCTGTTTTTGTGCCAGTACCACACTGTCTTGATGACCACAGCTTTGTAGTACAACCTGAAATCTGGCATTGTGATGCCCCCAGCTATGAAGGGGAGGAGGGCAGGGGGGGGGTGAATGGGTGACGGGCACTGAGGGGGGCACTTGACAGGATGAGCACTGGGTGTTATTCTGTATGTTGGCAAATTGAACACCATTAAAAAATAAATTTATTATTAAAAAAACAAAACAAAAAACAAAATAACATGCCTGCTCTCGCTCTGCTTTCCCCCAAAGGGCCCCATGCCTGCTGGGGGCTTGCTGCGTTTCTAACACAGAGGCCTCTCTGCAGACCCTCTCCAAGGACATACTGGGGGCAAGAGCACGTTCTCTTGGAAGCCATGGTCACTGTTCACTGGCTCCCTCCCGGTTCCTATTGGGTGCCAGGCCCTGAGGAGGCAAGGTGTGGATGGTAGGTACTATTGATTTTCAGGACAGGTTTATCATTTCAGTCTTTGTCCCATGGTGTTAGATTTAATTGCACTGAATTGGATTAATTGAAGCCCTACTGTGTGCTCACTGCTGTGCATGGTCCTGGGGAAAATTGGTGTGCAAAGCCAGAGCCATGGCCCTCAGGGAGTTTCCATCTTCCAGGGGCATGGCATCAAAGCATCGGCAAAGCATTCAGCAGCTATGCAAATGTGAATAGGCTCCTTCTTTCTCTACACCTCAGTTGATCGCTAAAATGGGTGGAGAAGCAGGACTTACTGCTCATTAAATGGCCAGGCATGGGGCACCATACATGTTATCATCAGCACATCATCTGCTAAGTAGGAATAGCAGTAGCACCTACCTCCCAGGGTTGATCTGATACTTCAGTGGGTTGGTCTCTCTGGAAGACTAACACCAGGGGCTTAGCTACTGGTGGGCTTCGCTACTGGGGCCCTGAAAGCAGCAGCCAAATCAGGTGTCCTCTCAACATCTCTTTCTCCCAGACTGCGACCTGGGCATGATGGTAATTTTGTTATTTGTCCTTATTGGAAAGATGAAACCTGTGTTCTTGGGACAGTTCAGCCTCCCCCAAGATCTGGTGACCTTTAAGATTACAACCTGGCAGTGTGTCGTTGCTGTTCATTTATTTCGAACAGCTCAGCCTGATAAACCGACTTTGTCAGAGGACAAGCAGGCAAATGTCACTTGCAAAAAATCCTAGGGAGGCTGCTGCTGGGTGCATGGCCCCATCCTTGTGTCTCATATCCAACCCTGTTACTAACCTG
Organism: Vulpes vulpes; assembly: GCF_048418805.1. NCBI lineage: Eukaryota > Metazoa > Chordata > Mammalia > Carnivora > Canidae > Vulpes > Vulpes vulpes. Next base: position 72,224,457 of record NC_132788.1, on the reverse strand, counting down.
CTTGGCCACTTCGTGCAGGTCCTTTCCTCCCCCTGGGTCTTGTTTTCCCAGCTGTATACTGGGGGGTTCGATAGAGCAGAGGTTTATTTACCCAACGGTGTCCATCAGACCCACTTAGAGAGCTTTGAATATATGTGCCCAGTCCCCAGCTGGGGGTTCTGAGGCTCTTGTGGGGGATCCTAGGAATCTGAGTTATAAATAAGGGGTCCCAGGTGTTCTGATGCTCCAAAAAGCTAAAGCACCACTAGGCCAGGGTGTCTCCGGGGTCCCCCTGGCCTTTTCTATTAAGCAATTGAGGGAATTCTTAGAAATGAACCACACTCGGGCTCTGGAAGGAACTTGGTGATGTGACCTTCTGTGCTTGGGGTTTCCATGGGAGGAGTTATTATTTTTGTTCCTTGGGTTGGGGGAGAAAAGAGAATGGGAAATGTAGGTGCACCTGGCCTGTCTGATCTGTCTGTGATCTCTAGGTAGTTTCCAAACCAAAAGGCTGGGTGGGAGATGCAGCCTGCAGGTTCCCAGTGTAGCTTTCTGGGCTGAGTGGGCAGCAGAGGGGAGAGCTTTTGTCACCCCCACGACAGTCCAAAACTACGGGAGGAACCAAAGGGACCCTGGAAAGTCAATTGATTTTCATTTAGTTCATTTCTTTCTAATGACTTTACTAAACAAACAAAACCCCCAGCTTCTTCCAGGGGAAATGAAACTCAAAAGTGTCCCTTTTTATTTTTTTAAAGGATTTTATTTATTTATTCCTGAGACACACACACACACAGGCAGAGACATAGGCAGAGGGAGAAGCTGGCTCCCTGTGGGGAGCCTGATGCGGGACTCGGTCCCAGGACCTGAGCCAAAGGCAGATGCTCAACCGTTGAGCCACTCAGTTGCCCTAAGAGTGTCCCTTTTTAAACTCCCTAAAATACTAGTAGTGGATGAATGAGTTATGGAAATTTTTTCCTGGATATAAAACATGATTATGCATTTATCTACCTTAAGATTTTATTTATTTATTTATTTATTTATTTATTTATTTATTTATTTATTGGGGGGTAGGACAGAGGCAGAGGGAGAGAATCTTAAGTGGACTCCGAGCTGAGGGCAGAGCCTGACATGGGGCTTGATCTTAGGACCCTGAGATCTTGACCCGAACTGAAACCAAGAGTCAGATGCTTTACTGATTGAGCCACCCAGGCATCCCTGCATTTATCTACCTTAAATTATGTTTTAAAAATAAGCTTGAGCGTAAATGAACACCTGTCTACCTTTCCTGTGACTTAGAGTCGGGGAGACCTAGACTAAGTCCTCACCTTGCCATTTACTAGTCGAGTGACCCTGGACAGATTATTTCACCTTCCTGTGTCTTTCTTCTCCTCATTTTAAAATTGAGAAAAATAAAATGTACCTCTGAGGATCACCGTGGCAGACTGTGTGATCGTAGCAGTGTGATCTCCGATTCTACATGCTCTCATTTCCAATGAGGTCCACTGTCCTTCTGGCAAGAGATGGGGCCCGCGTCTGGTCCCTGAGTCCAGCCCAGGCCACGGTATGGCAGGAGTGGGTACTGTGGCACTTCTGAGGCTAGATCATAAAAATACCACCCTCCTCTTGGAACAGAGGCACCATGCTGTGAGGAAGCCAACCCAGCACACGTGAAGGGCCAAATGCAGGTCATCTCTGTGATATGCTCCTGTCCATGGGCAGCTTCAACCACCAGACCTGTGAACAAAGACGCCTTCAGATAGTCGCAGTGGCCAGCCCTCAAGAACAGACCCAAGCTGCCCCTACACTGCCCTACAGGAGTGACTGACCCACAAAACCTATGAACTTAGCAAAATGCTTGGTTTTCTTTTGCCATTAATTTTAGGTGGCAACATCCTACATAGCTGTAATAGCTGGGATGGTTGTGATGAGAATTCAATAAGATATTGTAGGTAATGTGCTAAATTGTTATATCTACCATCCTGGGGGAAATTTTGACATGGACGAGTTTGTAAAATTCTGCTCTCAATTAGAGAAGACACACCCTTAGCAATACTCAGGAAATAGCTCTAAAAACTGACCATAACCATGCCATAAAACAAGTCTCAGCACATCTAAAATTACTGCTCTCATAGCTCATCTGCCATTCAACACAGTACTGAGTGTTGCCGCAGGCCAGGCACCAAGATACAGCAGTGAACCAAGGGAGCAGAGTCTTGCCATCTTCATTCCAGGGATGGATAATAAGCAAAAATTGTGGCAAATACCTAATATGTCATGTGATGCTAACATTTTTATGGAGGCAAAAATACAGCAGAGCAGAGAAGACAGGAAGCACTGGGTGAGGCTGTCATTACTTATAGGGTGGTTTGGACAGGCCTCTGAGAGGGGACATTTGAGTACACATAGGAAGGAAGTGAAGGGATCCCTGGGTGGCGCAGCGGTTTGGCGCCTGCCTTTGGCCCAGGGCGCGATCCTGAAGACCCAGGATCGAATCCCACGTTGGGCTCCCGGTGCATGGAGCCTGCTTCTCCCTCTGCCTGTGTCTCTGCCTCTCTCTCTCTCTCTCTCTGTGTGACTACCATAAATAAATTAAAAAAAATTATAAAAAAAAAAGGAAGGAAGTGAATGAGCATGTCTTGCAGGTATCTGCGAGAAGAGCTTCCTCGGAGGAGGGCACAGCAAGTGCAAAGGCCCTGAGGTGAGAGCGGCTAGATGTGAGAGAGCAAGGATGCCGGTGTGGCTGGAATCCAGGCAGAGCAGTGCGTTCTCCACCGTGCAGTTACATTAGCAATTAATAATTTAAAAAAATGGAAATGCCCTCAAGTGTTTGGAAATGTCAAACCATTTCTAAGTCACCTAGGGGTCAACAAATAAATCATAATGGAAATTTAAGGTGCTTAGTGCAATGCTTGGCTTGATCCAGAGCAAGTCTGCTTATAGACCAAGGAGCCGCATGGGTGGCTGTGGGGAGAGGCTAACAGCCCCCCCACCCCCAGCAGACAGAGAAGAGACCAGTTCTGGGCCCCAGAGGCTTGAGGATGCAGGTAAGTAAGTACGTAAAACACAGAATGCCCCATTCAACTTGAATTTTAGATACTTATAGGGGCCAAGGTAGGCCCTGCAGAACATGCAGCTATGGCACACAGATTACAAAGCTGAGGGCAGCCCGGGTGGCTCAGCGGTTTAGCGTTGCCTTCAGCCCAGGGCGTGATCCTGGAGACCCGGGATCGAGTCCCATGTCAGGCTTCCTGCATGGAGCCTGCTTCTCCCTCTGCCTGTGTCTCTGCCTCTCTCTCTCTCTCTCTCTCTGTCTCGCATGAATAAATAAACAAAATCTTAAAAAAATAATAAAGCTAGCATCCATCTTGTCAGTCCAGGTGGCAGGTTGAACAGTACAGGTCACCGGTCCCCTCAACCCTGGCACCGCCGGCCGGCCCAGGGCCACTTAGGCCCAGGCGCAAGGGCAGGAATGCTTTCTTATCATTCAGAGGAGCCCGTAGGACAGGTAGTTCACCAGCACCACCCCAGAGACGGAATTGCCAGATGTACCTAATGAAGGGTAAAGCCAGTTTTTCAGAATCAAGTCTCTTGAGGTGGATAAAACCGTGAGGCAGAGCCGCACCTGCTAGCATGGCCCCGTGGGCTTCCGATCAACGGCCCCCACCTCCTCAGCATTAGCTCCAGGTTGTCTGGGTGCTGCTGCACCAGCCTAGGGGCTCGCCCTCTGCGCCGCGAGAGCTTGGCGTTCGTTTTTACGGACTAGCTGCGCATCAGGCGGACAAGCTCGGCTGTGGTTCCAGTTAGTTGACACAGAAGTTTCTTAGGAGACAACCTGTGCAAGGACACTCCTCTTCCATCCCCCTGAGAGCTGGAAATAAAGCTCCCACCTGAAAGGTACCCTCCCTGCACCAGGGGGTAAAGAGACGTCCTTGTCATCAGAGACGGGACAGTTAGAGCCCAGAAGGCTGTTTACACGATTCTTGTGACATTTTTACCAATTTACTAACCCAGCCCAAATCCTGTTTAGAATTCCTCACGAGCTGAAGCTCTCAAAGTTTTCTTTGTTCTATCCGTTTCTCATGGATTTATTGTCTACTATGTATAAAAACTGCCTGCTTTGGTCATTTCTTTAGGTCTTAATTTCATTTTTAGGCTTCCATGCGCATGTACTAAAACTTCGGATTTCTTCTTTTTTTTTTTTTTTAAGATTTTATTTATTCATGAGAGACACACAGAGAAAGGCAGAGACACAGGCAGAGGGAGAAGCAGGCTCCCTGCAGGGAGCCCGATGTGGGACTCGATCCCAGGACCTGGGATCACGCCCTGAGCCAAAGGCAGATGCTCAACCACTGAGCCACCCAGGTGCTCCAGATTTTTTCTCCTATTAATTTGTTTCATTTCAATTTAATCCTTAGTCCAGCTGGAAGACCTTGACAGGTAGAAGAATTTCTCCTTCTGTATGCAGTATTTGTGAGATACTTATGCTAAACAAATATTGTTGTGTATTTGTAATTAAAACTGAACCCACGTGTGTGTGTGTGTGTGTGTACATGCACACACGCAATTTCAATCTGGTCATCCTAGCAGGACACTGCAGGGGTGGTGCAAGGGAAGGTGGAGGGGAATCACATCTGCCCCAGGCAACCTCGAGGGGCTGCGGGGAGTGGGCTGTTCTCTGGGGCCTTCCCTCTGCTTCTACTTACCCTGCCCTCACAGTTCTCAAGGAGGTGCACCTGGGCAGGAGAGGCAGGTGCCAGGACTGGGGACTCATGAGAGCCTCCTGCCAGACCCCTTGGACCTAACAGCCTCCCACCATCACCCATCAGCCCCCCAACTTGTGTCAACTTGGAGCCAGAGCCCAGGCTGCGGGGATGACCCCAGATCTGGGACTGGATCTACTTGGGGCTGAAATCCCACCTTGTATTTGGGAAAAAAACACGCAAAGAAAACACAGCCTGGAATCTTTGAGTGGGGAGAGAGTTCTGCCTAGCATGACTTCAGAGAAAGTGCATAACTTTTCTTTTCCATTTCTTTTTTAAGTGCATAACTTTTCTGTGGTTTCCTCGTCTGTAAAACAGGGATCACTGTACCATCTCGTGGTCATTATGAGAACAAAGGGAAAATCTGTGTGTGGGAAGGGAGATCATGCCTGGGCCCAATAAGTGGCATCTTTTTGGGGCCGTAGAGAGGGGCTCTCTGGGGAGGTGGGTCTGGAAGCTGCACCTGTGTTGCACTTCACATGGGCTAGAAGATGGCATTCTTAACGGCAGTGGGGTGAGCTGCTAATGAAGATTTCAGGAGCCCCAAACTTTGGCTCTGCTACCCGTGTTAGTATTGAAAACCTTTCTGGGCCTCCATTTTCTCAACAGAGAAGTAAAAAATACCTCCTCAGAGTAGCCAAGTAAGAGTGCACCCAGGTAAGGGTTGCTTTTGGTACATCCTGACTCAAAGCAGGAACCTATCTCTGTGTCTCCAGGTGCTCTGGGGAGTCTTGTGGGGCTTCTAAAAGTGCAGAGACAGGGCATATGGAAGAGAATATGGGAGGGCCTTTTTCCTCTAAAACCTTCCTTCTGGGGCAAGAAGCCCATAGGAGGGAACTAGATGAATTATTTGATCAGAGAAGTCACCTGCAGAATGTTCTAGAGAGTTCCAGAGGGGACTGGTAGGTAATTGCTGTGGTGGCTACCAATGGTCTTTTCTAGTCTTTTCCTATTTACTGGGGATTCAAAATTTGTCTTAAACATTTGAACAAGCTCTTTATATGACAAAGTCCCTCAGCCCTTCCCCACATTTCGTGCAAATCCCTTCCCATTGCTTTTTCCTTTATATTCTAGGAATATAGCTTCTAAATTATGCATAAGTAAATCCAGTAGTCCCCCAAACTGGCTGTGCCTTAGATTCGCCCGGAAGGATGTGTCTCCAAAAATGTAGACTGTTTAGCTCTCCTGTCACCCTCAGATGGTGATAGGACTGTGTAGTTCAACAGGCTGAAGAGGGTGGAGGTGTAATTCTGATGGGCAACCAAGCCTGTGAACCACTGGTCCAATTCTCCTTTGCTGTTTGTGATTTCTTCCTTTGCTTAAAATGGAGTAATTCACCGTAAGATCATAGACCAGCTGTTTCCAGTGTGGTTCTGTGGTCTCGGGAGCATCAGCTTCACCTGGTACCTTGTGAGAAATGCAGAGGCACAGGTCCCACTGCAGACCTACCCAATCAGAAACTCTGGGCCTGGGACCCCACATCGGTGTTTTAACAAGACCTTCAGATGATTCTGATGCTCCCTGAAGTTTGAGAACCACTGCGATAGACTGAATATTTGGTTCTTTAAATTGAGTTCTTTAATTCACCTGGAGTTGAATCTGTGGCGTGGTTTGAAACCCTGCGTTTCCCCCCTGTTGTTAGGATCCATCCCCAAATCATTAAATGTTTCTTCTGTTTATAAGCTTTGGAAACAATTATTGAGCACCTATTGCATGCCAGGGCTATGTATATGGGCTCTACAGATGATGTTCCTTCCTGGTCTTGCAAACACTTGAAATCTAGAGGCAGATAAGACTCTTGTCAATGCTAAAATATACACCACGGAGCACCAAAGAATGGCGAAAAAAAAAAAAAAGCTTTATGGGGGGAATAAAGGTCGGAAGGATGGTACCTAATTATGGGAAACAGGGAAAGGCTTCATGGGGGGAGAAGGGTGAGCTTTGGGATCACCTGATATGGGAATGGTTGGATTTTCTTCTTTATGGAAGAAATGACATCTAGAGGAGAAAGAAAATACGTCTCCCCTACCTGGTCATCTTGCCCCCCTCAAAAAGGTGATGTCCATGATTTGGAGTGTATCCTTCTCTTGTTTATACAAATAGGTTACAAACACAGATGCCCACTTACATCTTCCCACATATGGTGCCCTGCCCAGAACTCCATAGCATTTCTTGTGCAACAATATACACAGCATCCCTCCAGGGCAGTGGACGTGGCTTACGCTTGTTCTAATGGTGTACGGTGTTCCATAGTGCGGAACCCATGATTTATTCACCTGTTCCCTCTTTGATGGGCTTTGGCATAGTGTCTAGTTTAGGACCACAAGAGGATCAAGGGGTCATTTTGATAAGTTGGGATGCTGGGGAGGTGGAAGGAATCTAGTTGTTAACGGCAGGGTAAGAAAGTTGGGGTTTTTCAACTTTGGCAGCAGAAAACACTTGTATCAAGAACGTGGGAAAAAGTTTTTCTTTGGAAAATGCCTCAAAAAAAAAAAAAAAAAAAAGGTTGTTAAGAGGAATGAACTTGACGCGGGTTTTTCCAGTGACCTGATTTCCAGCAGCGCTGGCATCCCCTCCCCACTGCACCCTGATACTCAGATGATCTGGGATCTATTCTTGGAGCCCAGGCAAACATCCCACAACTGCCAACTAACTGTCTTAGGTTGGGCAGGACCCAGCCCCTGAGATCTGCCCCAAACCTTGCTTTCTCTTCTTCACCCTCCCCCATCCTGGGTGGATTTCCCGGGAAATCACCTCCACATAGTTCCGTAAATTTGCACCAGAGTCATCAAAGGGGATTGCATAAGAAAGGTTGGCAGCCCAGTGAGGCTTTGAGCGTTTTAGATCCGGTCTTCTTGGCAACGGGAAGCCCTTTCTTGCTCAGCATAAACAAACCCCAGCGCGCCCCCCCACATCCCCTTCCCCTCAAGGTTCAAGTTTGCTTTGAAATCCACAGCAGAGGATTTGAGGTGTGGCCTCATCTTGGCAAAAGCCTTAATTCCCATTATCTTAAGAGACTGTACCCATTACCCTCTTCCTCCCACATGTAATTTAATAAAAATCATGTGCGAGTGGGGAGGTTCCTCCATTCATCTGGAGTAAAAGGTCATCTTGAAGTCCCAGAGGCCACTTCCCCTTGTGCCTGGGAGCAGGCCCTGGGGAAGGCGGTGGTTTGAATGCTGGTGCTGCAGTCTGAATAATCACCACCAGAGAGCGCACTATACTTGAGAACTACCCGGTTCCTTTCCATTCTGGAAAAAGAGGCCTGTTCCTGATAGAGGAGAACCAACCCTGTGTGAGGTGGGAGTTGTCATCTCCCTCCACACGTGGAACAGCTAATGAGATAAGGCGAGGGGTTTCTTGCTGGGAATCGGAGAATTCAAGGAGAGACATGTCCAGCCATGCAAATATTAAATTCTGTCAATAGTTAATACCATTGTTGGCACCTGGGAGGCTCAGTGGTTGAGCCTCTGCCTTTGGCTCAGGGCGTGATCCCGGGGTCCTGGGATCCAGTCCCACATCAGGCTTTTCACAGGGAGCCTGCTTCTCCCTCTGCCTAGGTCTCTGTCTCTCTCTCTGTGTCTCTTATCAAAAAATAAATAAAATCAAACAAACAAACAAACCATTGTTAATCTCAGGAGTGTAGACCGGGTTGGTTGTAATCATTGGCATTTTCAGCTCTGAGTGGACGGACAGCGCATACAGGCTTTAATGAGTAAGTCAGAACCTGCCTCGGAGGCCCTGTTCACTGTTAAAAACTGATCTTTGAACAAGGTTGTAATCAAATGACAATAACGTTTTGGTCCTCAGAACCTGTTTGATAATTAGCTCCAGCTGTCTCCTGCAGCCCACAAAGAAACCTGTGCTGTACCTGGTCCAGATAAAATTATGGATCTGAAAGCCCAGGGAAGAGCTGAAGGTGGTAACAAGAGTGCCCGACATAGGATTTCCTCTAGAAAGACTTCTCTCATCCACCTGCCCTGCCCCGATGCTTGTGGTGCTGAGGGCTCTGGGCTCCATGATATCTTCATGGGAATCATCTCGCTCATCTTCATGATAATTTAGGGAGGTGGGAGCCTTTATCACACCCACTGAAAAAATAAGAAACTGGCTCAGAATAAATACTTAGCCAGGGCCATATATAGTGGCAGAGCTGGAATGTGAGCCTAGGTCGGTGTGACTCTATTCATTCATCAGACATGCGTTTTGTGCTGTTTGTTCTAAGCTGTGGGCTAAGGGACTGGGATACAATAGGAAGAAGGAAGATGAGACCCCTGTCCTTACAAAGCTTGCATTCTGATAAGGGAAGGCAGATTCTAGATCAATAAAAAAACAAGATACTTTTGATGGGCACTCTAAAGAAAATAAAGGGAGGTTTTTGTGGTGATGAGGGTACACAAGGGAGAGAGTGCTTAAGGAAGGCTTCCTGGAGAGCAGGTGCAAGAGTGGGTGATGAGAAGTTTCCATCCATGGCAGGATCTGGGGAGGAACATTCTAGAAGGAGGGCTCAGCCAGCCCAGAAGCTTGGACAGGGGACCGACTCACAGGGTTTAGGAGACAGGAGGCCAGTGAGGCTGGAGCTCAGTGAGAGGGAATGAGAGACACAGGGGACAGGGGAGGGGAAGGGGCTGGGTCTGTAGATCCTGTGCTCCTCGCCACCACACCAACTTCGCCTCAACAGTCTCCACATGAGAGTCCAGCTCCCAGGCATATGTGCTGCTGTCAGATGCAAGATGAGCCTATGGCTGGATTCCAGCTCATTTCACCTTTTTTTTTAAAACACTTAATTCATCCTTACTGGCCTCTCTGATTCCCAAAGGAAGACCCAGCTGCCAATTCCCTCTTTATTTTAATATCTCTCCGGGTCCCTCCATCTGCTTTGGATCAGGGTAGAAACTGTCATTGTCACGCCTGCCAAATGAAGCCCTACATCTCTGTTAACCTAACTGGCACTCGGACACCAAACCTTCAGATCAAGGGCAAGCCAGGCCTTTGAGATGACCAGAGGGTCCTGGAAGAGACAACTCAGCTGAGTTTGAAGGAAACATCCAGGGTGTGATGCGTGTGTCAGGATGGCTGTTGTGGTTTGTCCACAAATGTAGGAAAATGGGAACAAGGTAGCTGTCCACCCCCAGGAGCCGGTTAGCTAAAATTTGATCTCTTAATATAACGGAATACCAGGCAGCCGTTAATATAAAGACCTGGAGCCACTTTCATGACCTAAAGTGATGACCACCATATCTTAAGAGAAAAAAGCACACTGGACAACAGACTGTAGTCTGTCTCTGCATTGAAGAGATTTTTTTTTTTTTGCGGGAGGAGGTCTGTTGTGAGCTGTGCCTGGGCTCAAGTCCTATGTCCATTACTAGCCATGCGATCTTCGACAAGTTATTGAACTTTTCTTTGTCTCCGTTTATACATATGTAATGTGGAAAGGCTGACAATAACAGTACCCATGTCACCTGCTAGGCCATGCTTGTGGCGATGAGTGCCGGGAACAGGTTTGCGAAGATTCATAGCAAAATATTAACCATTGTCCTGTCTGGATGGTGGGATTTGAGTGATTATATATTTTCACTCTCTTGCCTAAAATCCTTCAGTGATGCCCACTTTTCCAAGGATGAAGTTTCCTCACGGGACACGCTCACAAGGCCATCTGCTGCCTGACCTGTCCCCTCCTTGGCAAACCGATCTGCTTGCTTTTTCTTAGAATCTGTGGACCCTCTTTCTTTTTCTCCAACCAGCCTTGTCCATTCCTCTCTCAAGGCCTTTGCTCACTCTCATGGTGCACTGCAGCCACGTTGCCTTTGCTGCCTCTCCTTCTTCTGTGGGCTCAGTCATCACTTCCTCAGGGGACCACTCCCCCAACTCCAGAGAGGCTGCCAGGCCTAATGGCTCTGCTGGGGCACCCCCTACCTGTACCCCAACTGAAAGAAGTGCCCAGTCATTCCCCTGCCAAAATATCAATTCCAAGAAGGTGGGTGCAGTGTCTGCCTCATTCCCGTGTCTGCCGTGTGTCCCACATATGCAACAGCTGCTCAGAGCTTCGTTGAATGAATGGCACAAATACTTCCTGTACTGCCTCTATTTTTATAACTAGCATTTAGCCTTCCTTTGAGAAAAAAAATAATAAAAAATAAAAATAATCTTCATCACAATACATGATCATGGCAAGAACGTAAAACAATTCAGAGAATGTTAAATTACCTCTATGGCATTATTTTTGGGTTCAGGACATATGGGAGCTATTCTCATGGGTGAGAAAGGATAGAAGCGAAGGTAAGACATTTCCATCTCCCTTCCTTGAAGGTTACGGTATGGTTGAGTGTGGGCTTTAGAGTCAGACCCCCTAAAATCCACCCCGGCCCGGCGCCAGCCTTGACCAGCTGTGTGACTTTGGGCAAGTGGCTATACTTGTCTGATTCTTTTTTTTTTTTTTTAAGATTTTATTTATTCATGAGAGACACAAGGAGAGAGGCAGAGACATAGGCAGAGGGAGAAGCAGCCTCCCTGCGGGGAGCCTGATGCGGGACTTGATCTCAGGACCCTGGGATCACCACCTGAGCCGGAGGCAGATGCTCAACCACTGAGCCACCCAGGCATTCCAACTTGTCTGATTCTTGGTTCACATTTACTAGACCTAGAAAGTAATAACTTCTGCCTATTTTGAAGGCTACATAAGATAATGCATGTAAAGTGCCCAGCACAGCGTCCTATAGTGAATATTTACTCTTCAGTGTCTACTATCTGTTTTGTTCCCTGCCATAATCCGAGTCCCAGGATGGCACCCCACACATAGCAGAGGTTCAGTATATCTTGAGTAAATGTGAAGAAGCCCTTGTGCCTTCTGAGACGCTTTGTCAGCAATTACTCATTTCTCTTAGGCTTCAGACCTGGGGAAAATCTCTGTTGCTTCTTTTCTTTGCTTATTTTAAAAGCAGCAATCCTCAGAGGTCAGAACCTGTGCAAGTAGGAAGAGAAACTTTGGCCTTGTGGTCTGGAGAGCAGTAGTCCTCAGTGATGAGACTATGAGCGGCCGTGGCTTGGTGGCCTGATATGATATGGTTCTTCTGGCCCCTTGAGATGGAGCCTCATTTGGCTAGAGCTTTTCTCCTTCACCTCTTCTCTTGTTCACAGCCAAGGGGCCACACTTTGCTGTTCCTTTGATCACATTGGCTGCGGACAAAATTCAAAGATGCTCCTTGTCTCATTCTCTTTGGCCTAATTAACTAGGCTCAAAAATCTTTATTGGAAGTCTTTGTTCTTGATTTCTTTTGCATCTGTTTGTGCCTTGGGGGAGACCATTCCAAAGAGAACCTATAGCCAGAGCAGTATTACGGAAAATAGGAAGAAGGACCCCATAGGTGAAGGGCTTCACCCAGCATTGAACTAAACTATAAACCTAGTTTAAAACATGAAAGAATTTTGGTTTTCTACCTAACAGCTTTGGTTAGTAAATTCACTGGATCTGTTTTTCTGGTACTGAGGAAAAAACAGATTTGGAACTCCTTGGAGCCTGGGGATATTTATGAGAATTAGTTCTGGCATGTTCCAAGAATGTCCCCTATTTTATCTTGGAGAAACATTTGCTAATTTGGTCTCAGCTGGCCTGGCACGTCCATCTTCATCTGACTGTCTATCCGGAGGCCCAGGATAGGGCTGGGGCATGTGTTCACCAGACCAGCTGAGACCACCTCCCTGCCAGCGCAGCACTGCCCTGCTCCAGTTTGAGCTTTGGGGGTGTCCACACACCTTGAAGGAAAGGGCACCCTGACCCCAACCGGGCTGGGAAACACTGAATGTGTGGGATGACTTACACACATTAAAACCCACCAGTGTAAGCCCTTGAAATCCCAATTTCAGTGCATCCAGCAAATACTTCATTTTCATGTGAAGTGTTTTGACTGAGATCAACTCAGTGTTGCTAAGAATAAGACTTGTTTTAAATTCTGGGCAGGAGCTACTGGTCCTCAAACCGTACCACGTCTGAATCCCATGGAGGGCTTGTTAAAACCCAGATTGCTGGGCCTGCTCCCAGAGCTTCTGCGTCGGGGTCTCTGGGGTGGGGCCTGGGAATGTGCATTCCTCACATTCCTCCAGGTGTCCAATGGTCCTTGGACCACACTTTGAGAATCAGTGATGTAAGAGCTTATTGGTCTGAGGCCCCTGGTTTAAACTCCCAGCTGTGTTACTAAAAAAAATATATATAAATGGGACATTCGCATAGTATAAAATGAACCATTTGAAAGTGAATAATTCAGTGGCATTTAGTTTATTCACAGTGGTTTGCAAACACTGCCTTTATCTAGTTTCAGAGCATTTCCATCATTTTGAAGCAAAGTCTCATACCCACTAAGAAGTTTCTCTCCATTCCCTCCCTCCTTTCCTATTGGAGTTCTGTCTCTGTGGATTTATCTGTTCTGGATATTCCATATAAATGGAATCATAGTACACGTGACTTCTCATTTTTTTTTTTCCGCTTAGCATGATGTTTTTGAGGTTGACCCATGTTGTCAAATGTATCAGTATTCCTTTTTATGGCTGAATATTCCATTGTATGTTTGTGTCTACAGTTCGTTTATCCATTCATCTGTTGAGGTCTGCTACTTTTCAGCTGTGTGTTGTTGCTCAAGTTACTTAACCTCTCTGAGCCCCAGCTTTTTACCTGACCGTAATAACAGCAATTTCTTCTTTGTGGCATCGTTGTGAAAATGAGTGAGAGCACATGTGTAGGCTGTCTGGCACGATTCCAGGCACATATCTGACGCCTCAGTAAATGGAAGCTATTATAAATACTCTTCAACCTAATTTAGTATTTCTCAGAAGTAGATCCTATGATAAGGATTTGAGTCCTAAGTAGCTTATTTGGGAGGTCATCCTCAGGATCATCTTGAGGGGAGTTGAGATGGGAGACAGGGCATTGAAAGAGCCAGGCTGGATTGTGTTTTCAAGCCAGCTATCATAGGCTGCACTAGAGCTAAGTCTTTCTATTTTGAACATTTTTAAAAATCTCTTTTCCCCCTCTCCCCATAAGAGGATCATGTAGCTAAATCTTGATGGAAACTCTGGGAAATGGTGTAGAGCACATTTCCTAGAGTTGTCCTACTAGGGGTGGGGGCTGGGATATTTATATACGGGCTCCTGCTGGCCACCCAGGGGGAAGGTTGATCCAGGTGTGAATTCGGCAGCCCTCAGGGCTAGAGAAAGGTGTGATAGAGAAAGCCCCAGGTAAGCAGATGCAGGTGCTGGCTGTTGGTGGTCCCACTGTGTGCCCTGTAGCGGCAGGCCCAGAGGAGGTGGGCTGGTACTGGCAACATCCGCTATGGCCTTCTACCTGGACAGTCCTGTTTTTGTGCCAACACTTAGTATTTCTATTGTTCAAGCCCATCTATGTTTGTGCCATCTTTGTCATGAGGTAAAGGCTTGAATGATGGATAATTTGCTATTTGGAGGCTCTGAATTTTGGTTTAAATTGTCCCCAAAGACTAGCCTGGTGCTTGTTCTGTAGAAGTTCTCACCGTAGACCCATGGGCCGCTGATGACATGTATGCATTCCCTCAGTGAAGCCCTCTAGGTGAGGCTGTTGGCTTGCGTTGTCCACCCCACTGCCCCAGGCTGTGCTGAACGGCACACCAAGCTGACTGAGCTCCCAAACCTGTTCGTGTTAGTTGTGTTGTAATTTAGAATAAATTCAGTTAAATGGGTTAAATAATAAATAAATTGAATATTGTGTAATCCAATTAGATAAAAGTACATCTAACATTTCTATGATAACCAAGATGAATGCTTTGGAAGCATAATTTGCTGAAAAACATTGCTGTTGAATTGGACAAGGGCAAGAAATATTGAAAAATATTTGTTCAAATTCTGAAGAATTCTTCATTCATATGGCTTTGGAATGGTTCTAGGTTCTCTCTCCTTGGGAGATATTGTTGGCTGGGTGACTCAGAGACTCTTTCTATCCCCTTTCCTCCCTGTCTGCCTCTATTACAGAGGCTGGAAGTCAAGTCCAAGAATTTCCAGCTTTCTTTGGAGCCTGGTATGTCAGTGACCCAGTTCTGATTAACGAATACATGAAAGTGTGTTGGGGGAGGGGGTGGTTCTGAGAAGCACTGCTTCCCGAAATCAGGAAGAGGTGTGTTAGGCCCTATGGTTTCATCTTCTTTCTGTGTTAAATGAGAGTCTGGAGGTGCAGCAACCATTTTGTGATCATGAGGCTCTAACCCAATACTGAAAGTCAGTAGAAAGTCTTTTAAGACAAGACTATTCATATTTAATAAAAGTTCATTAAAAGTTTATTCATATCTTCAGACTATTTCATAGATTAGATAGTTAAATGTTTGCATTACTTAAGCCATTGTTAGTTGTAGTCCAAAGCATTCTTAATTGATGCAGCTTCTTCAAAGAACTTGAACTCAAGATTCATGGATGGTGCATTCTGGGTGTGGTTTATGCAAGAAAGAAGGTATGCAACCCTGGTCAGGAGACCCATCTTCACAGGGATTGATCATTCCTCCAACTGTTGGCTAATGATGGCATATCTATATGTTTTAAGTTAAAATGTTGTGTAGGTACCCTAATCTTATCATGAGAAGAACAGCAGTCAGACTAGAGGACATTCTAGAGGACAGTGACCAATAGTCCTCAAGACTGTCATGGCCATGAAAGGAAATTGAGAAACTTTCACAGCCCAAAGAAGTCTGGGGAGACATGCCCCTAAATGCAGTGTGGTAGCCTGCCCTGGATCCTGGAACATAAAGAGGACATTAGTGGAGAAATTGGTGAAACTCGAATCCAGTCTGAAGTTTAGTTAATAGTAATGTGCCAATGTGAGTTTAGTTTTGACAAATGTATCCTGATAATATCAGATGTTAATGATGGGAGAAACTGAGTGATGGGAATTCTGTGCCCTGTTGGTCAAAACTCTTTCTGTAAATCTAAAGTCAGTTCAAAATAAAGTTTATTAAAGGGGCGCCTGGGTGACTCAGTTGGTTATGTGTTGAACTCTTGATTTTTTTTTTTTAAAGGATTTTATTCATGAGAGGCACACAAAGAAAGGCAGAGACATAGGCAGAGGGAGAAGCAGGCTCCCTGCAGGCAGCCCGATGTGGCACTCGATCCTGGATCCTAGGATCATGACCTGAGCCAAAGGCAGATGCCCAACCGCTAAGACACCCAGGTGTTTGGACTCTTGACTTTGGCTCAGGTTATGATCTCAGGGTAGTGAGATGGAGGCCAGTGTCAGGCTCTATCCTGGGCTCTATTCTGCTTAAGATTCTCTTTCCCTCTCCCTCTACTTCCCCACCACTTTCCATAATAATAATAATAATAATAATAATAATAATAATATAATGATAATGATAATAAAATAAAACACCCATCCCTTTAAAAAAAAGTTTATTAAAAAATGCTATGGAGGCATTACCAGTTGTTTTTCTTTTGGTATCTTCACTTGGACGTGTGATTAACTCACCAGCTACCAGCCTTCCAAATAAGATGTGGGTACTTCTAATGCATTTGGGGCACTCATTCATGCTGCTAGCCTTGGTGATAAGCAAAAAGAAATTCTTTGCAAACAACTTTCTCTCCCTTTTCAATCTACGTCTCATAGCCACCTACTGTAGAGCTGCTTGTGGCTTTAAAAGTTTAATGTTTAAAAATTTATTTATTTAGGGGCACATGCATGTCTTAGTTAAGCCTCTGCCTTCGGCTCAAGTCATGATCCTGGGGTCTTGGGATCAAATCCTATGTTGGGCTTCTTGCTCAGTGGGGAGCCTGCTTCTCTCTCCCTCTGCACCCCAATCCCCCACCCCGCTCTGTCTCAAATAATCTATAAAAAAATTATTTGAAGTTTAAATTTGTATTTACTTACTTTTGAATTTAAATAATCTATTTTCACTATTTAACTTGTAATCTAATTATTTTTACTAATCGAATTTGGTGTTCAATATGATTTATTTTAAAAGATTATTTATTTATTTATCTGTTTGTTTGTTTGTTTATAAGAAACACAGAGAGAGGCAGAGACCTAGGCAGAGGGAGAAGCCTGATGTGGGACTCGATCCCAGGACCTGGGGTCACGACCTGAGCCGAAGGCAGACGCTTAACCACTGAGCCACCCAGGTGCCCCCAATTTGATTTTTATATATTTGCTTTATTATATCATGCTGGGTGAGGAGATAAACCAATATGGTGGTGAGAGGTGGTGCCTGGGGACATGCAGTGGTTGGTTTACAGATAGGCTTTGGGCTTGGGACTTCATTGAAGCACTCCTGGGTGTGGTGCCCTGTCTTTGGGGGTGAGGGGGTTGCTCAGCCAATGGATGTCCACCTGAGCTGGTGACATCTGTGCCATCGTCAGCACAGAAGCCTGCCTAGCAGTGAACGTGGAGCCGAGCAGAACCTACACTTAGAGACCAGCCTTCCTGACATTGTTTGAGCTACTGGGATCCAGCCATGTTCCTATCCCTAGACATTTCCATGTAAGAGCCAGTAAATTTCCTCCTTCTCTGTTTAAAGCCACATGGAGTTGGATTTCTAATTCTGTCACTTGGAACCAAAGGATTTTTGCTGAAACAGTAGATGTCTCTCCTCTTCTGATTTTCAGTTGTGCCCTTTTCTCTGCCTCTCCGTGGTCCTTAGTGTGAAACTATACGCTGCCTGGTCTTGCCAGCAATTCTTGATTATACTGGGTTGGCTTCCTTGCTCTGCTCACTCTTGACTTAAGCAAGTTATAACCAGGGCAAATTCTCTAACTTCTTAGAGCCTCAGTTTTCTTGTTTGTAAAGTGGGAACAAAAACTCTGCCTGTGAGTCTTGCGTGGATAACGAAAGGCAGATATGCTTGTAAAGCATGAACGGGGTCCGTTTTAAATAATGTTATTTTGTTGATTTTTATCAATAAGAGGCCAGGTTATCATAGGCCTCTTATTTTTGTATCTTAATGCCTGGAGTATAGTTGGAGGTCGAAAAATTTTACAAAGTGTTAAGGACCTCTGTGCTGGTTTCTAAGAATAGAAAGCCGAGTAAGACAGTCTGTCCCCTCAGGTCCTTCTTTAAAGCTAGGGAGAGCCATCGCCTGGTTGAAGGTCAATCGAGAGCAAAAAGAGAACATACCTGAAAAAACAAAAAATCAGTTCAGGAATGCAACACAGGTCTTCTGAGCACCTACTTCCTGGCAGGCACTGTGTTAGCAGTGGACCTGGGAATAAAGTCAGATGAGTTCCTATTCTCATTAAGAGGTAATGAGAGGGGTAAACAATGTGCCCATATGATTTTAGGAACAGGTGAAGGAGTACTATATAAATGGACTCAACCCTGCGTTTGGAGGCCATTTGTCCAGAAAGGATCTAAGTTTTGCAGATATTGGATGGATGGCACAATGGAAAAAGTTTCCCAAAGAACCAGATAGGCCAATGTCCTCTCTCAGGCAGGTAGCTGCTACTTTTAAATTAAGAAAAAAAAAAAGACTTGGAATTAAAACAAAATTAATAAAAAAATAGCAAGACTAAAAAAAAGAGACTATCATGAGCACTGAATGTATTAGCACTAAATGTGTGGTTCAGACTGCACACACACACACACACACACACACACACACAAACTGGCCTTGAAATTGTCATTATTTAAAAATAATTATTTTTATAATATATGATTTTATAAAAAAAAACAGAGCTATGTCTCTCTTGCTACTAATTGTTTAACTCGCCAAGAAAATGTAGATTTCCTCTTTTCTCTATTTTGTATAAAACAAAATTAAGCCAAATATAAGGCATTTCAGAATTGCAGACATGCAAAATCTTTATGAGGAACATTTGACCTGATTTGTTTTACTAATTAACAAAGCACCCTCCCCTGAATGGCATGTTTCACCCGACAGCACATTTTTAATCAAGGCATAAATTGTAGCAAACCAAGGTTTCTAAGAAAACCATGAAACACCACCTCAACTGAAAGGATGCGTCTGTGTCACAGAAATAACACAGCGGGAAGCTGGATGAGGGGAGTGGGGAGTTAATTTGTGGGGGGAATGAAGGGTCCCAAGACATGACAACTTCCTGCCCCACACCAAATGGCCCTGAGCAGATTGTGGTGGGGTGTCTCCTGTGGCAGTTCACAGGAAGGTCCAGTTGCCATCACAGGGCTGATGGCATCCAGTGGCCTAAAGAGCAATTAAAGGAGAAATCATTTGGAGAAAAAAATGTCAAGAAGTACATGTCCGTGTGAGCAATAATGTTTGGGTCAAATAGCCTGCCCGTCCCATTCAAGTCTGAGCAGTTGGACGTGCCAGGGTCAGAGGCAGAGGGCTCCCCATGGTCCCAGTGGGTCCCTGGGGAACTGAAGTGCTCAGATCTGAGCTCTGAGGGGCCTGTCCTGGAGGCAAAGCTGACAAGCCTCCGTGATGGAGAAATGAAAGGCTCCTGCAGGAATACAATTCCCCTGGGCATTGCGGGAGACAGCTGCTGCCTCTGGCTTTAGGGCTGTTTATATTTGGGAGCATGGCTGTGTTTCATTTCCAACTTTAAAAAGTTAGCCTTTGATAGTTCTAATTTATGCAGGTGGTTGAAAATATCCTTCTAGGGCTCAAAGTGCTTAGGATTCTGCATTTAAAGGGAGCTTTGTGTGTCTTTGTCTCAATATCCACTTCCCCTTTCTCCTGCTCTTTCTGCAAGGGGTCCTCAGTGGAATTCTTAATTCTAAATGACAGCTAGAATTTTTTGAAGTAGATTTAAAAAATCTTAATACATCCTGTTAATAAAAATTCAGCCATGGAACTATATAACCTCTAAAACCATGTCTCTCGTAGTCCCATTTCCCAAGGGTGATGACTTTGCATGGTTGGGTGTAGGTTCTTCCAAACTGATTTTTATATTTTTGTTAAAAAATTTTTTTTAGGGCTAAGGGGTAAAGAGGGCAGAGGGACAGAGAGAGAGAGAGAGAGAGTCTTAAGCAGGCTCCGTGCACAGTATGGGGCCTGACACAGGGTTTGATCCCATGACCTCGAGATCATGACCTGAGCCAAAATCTAAAGTCAGAGACTTAATCAACTAAGCCACTTGGGTACCCCTCTTCCAAATTTATTTTTATTTTATTTTATCTTATTTATTTATTTTAAAAAAGATTTTATTTATTCATGGGAGACACACAGAGAGAGAAAGAGAGAGGTAGAGACATAGGCAGAAGGAGAAGCAGGCTCCCTATGGGGAGCCTGATGTGGGACTGGATCCCAAGACCCTGGGATCATACCCTGAGCTGAAGGCAGATGCTCAAACCACTGAGCCGTCCAGGCATCCCCTAAATTTATTTTTAATGTACAAGCAACTAACATATTACTGTTTTAACAGAAATGGAGCTATTCATACATCTTTACTTTGCTCCCTGTTGGTGGATATTTGTGTTTGTGATTGTCCAATATCTGTGGACACCTCTGTTAAATTATGACAGGTTTCCCCGTGGATATGCTTTGTTTGCTTAATACTCTGTCATGGAGATTTTTTTCATATTGGGACTTAGAGACCCACTGCTTCCCTGCTTTCTTTGTTTAATGACTGTGGCTATGTGGTTTCCCATTATATGGATTTAACACCATTTTTTTCCCCATCTACTTCTCATTGATGGACTGGAGCAGAACTTACAGATTTGGAAACTCAGTCTCTCTCTACCTCTCTTGCTCCACACACACACACATACATATACACACATTTATGGCACTACTAGGGTTAAGGACATGTAAGATCACATGCACGTATATACACATATATGCAGGCTCTTTATAGCCATGCATGTATTCAGTGGCAATGGAATTTATTCATGTATGAATTGCTTATATGTGTTGATATATATTGTATGGGCTATGAAGAATCTGTGCTGGCAAGCATGATGCAGACCCGATTTTTCCTAGAAAGCCTTGATAAATAAAAAGGCTGCAATCACACTTTGAGCTTTATAAGTGTAGAATGACATCTCTGCTTGAATGAGAAAAACAGTGGCCACAAGACCCTGATACTGAAGTCCAGTGTGTAATGATGGGGGATATTAATTAACGATGTTTCAACCAAGACCATGATCCAGGAACTTGGGGTTGTAGGAAGAAGGATTCTAGGAAAGTATGTTCAAAGGGAAGTTAGAGAGATAGAAACTAAAAACAACAACAACAACAACAACAACAAAAAACAGGGTGCTGGGAGTCAAAAGCATCAGGATTGGGGCACGGCTGGCTTAGTCAGAGGAGCATGTGACTCTTGATCTTGGGGTCATGAGTTCAAGCCCCATGCTGGGTGGAGAGATTACTTAATAAAACTTAAAAAAATGCACCAAAGTTGATGCAATCTTGCCTAGGAATTTTGGGGTCAAATTAACAAGCACTTAGATTCTTACAGTTAATTTCCTGTCCTTTGCTCATGGTGGAGATTGCTAATCCATACACAGCATCATTTTCCCTTTGAACCTGAGGTGGCTTCTCAGATGTTGTCTCAGCATTATTTCAGGCAAATCTGAATGACTCATGGCTCACCGACAAGATGAAATCTGTTGGCCCAAGTCTGTAGGGATCTCTTCTATGTGAGGGGCTGGGTTTCTGGGTGGTAGAGCTTAGCATTGCCCCTGACGGATTCCCCTGCACTTCTTAAACCTTTCCACACCGGAGTGAAAAACGAATGTACACCCAAACAAAAAACAAAACAAAAAAACCTAGTATGGAATGGTGGGACAAGTGAGGACTTTTGAGTTATCTATGGTGGAGTAAAGCCACTTGTTAATTTGGGAGCCTTGGATAAGTAACTAATTTATATTGGACTTAATTTCCTTTTCTTTCTTTCTTTCTTTCTTTCTTTCTTTCTTTCTTTCTTTCTTTCTTTCTTTCTTTCTTTCTTTCTTTCTTTCTTTCTTTCTTTCTTCTTTCTTTCTTTTAATTTCCTTATGTAAAATAAGGAAAGGAATACCCCCTAGGAGGGCTCAAGAGACATTGAAAAGTGAGAGGCATGCTATTATTGGAAACAATGGAAATGCTAGATAAGCATTATTTCCTAATTTCTTTTTCATCTTCTTGCTTCTCTGTCTCTGTAATGAGAAATTACATTTCTCACGTGGGGCTGACTGGCAGAACCAGGTTTATATGTGCACCCCTAGCTGCAAGGCATTCTGGGAAGTGTGGTACGTCTAAGAGGAAGGGACCCAGTAAACAGAATGGATGTCAAGCAACAACGCTGTCTATGCAGCACAATCTTGATACGCCTGTTGGAGCAACTTGCTGTGCTCACTCTGCTTCTCCTCCTTCATAACCTAAACTTGTACGTGGCCTTGGCTTGCCATTCTTTGCATGCAGCATGCACAGCTCCCTGCTTCAGTCTCCCTGTGTTTCCCAAATCAAACAGGTACTCAGGAGAGCCTGGCTTGCTCTGCTCAATTTCAAGTGCTAGGCCATGGCAGTGGTCACCCGACAACTCGGGCTGATTGTCTGTCCTTGGGTCCAGCTGCCCTGCTTCATCTAGTTGGTTTGGTCTAAGAAAGGTAGGGGTGAGGGGCAGGCTGTAGGGGACACAGCATGGCTGTATGGGCTCCAGCAGCTGGGTGGGAGGGATTATGCAGGAAGGTGTGAATGTGATAGACAACCACTGACGATTCTAGAATAGTTTACATTTGTGACTCAGCCCAAGTCTAGTTTTTACTATGACATCACCTGGAGCCCACCAGCTAACATCAAGTGGTTTCTTTTGCTGACTCCTGAGTATCACATTGCAGTTTCCATAGCACTGGGTTTATCCTTCTCCTAGGGCCTTTAGCACTTCTGTTCTGTGTCATACGGCTCCCCTGGCCCTGTTATTCAAAATATCACCCCTCCCCTTGCCTGACTTTGATTTTTTTTGTAGCTCCTATCATTATCTACCTCCCACTAAGATGTCTACTCCATAAGGGCAGGGATTTTCTTTTTTGTTGCATTCTCAGGACCTAAAATTGTGCTCGGTGTATAACCATAATTTTTTTTTTATAACCATAATTTTATAGAAGGTTTGTGATTGTTGAGGGCAGAAGGGAAAAGTAGCATAGTCCAGATAGATGACATTCAGGCAGTATGGCCTAGTGGTTAAGACTATGCACTTGAAATGAGGAAGAATGGGTCTTAAGTCACATTTCCATCAAATTCTAGCTATGTGGGGCTAGTTATTGCCTTTCTGAGCCTCAGTGGTCTCACCTTTAAAATGGGGCAAATAGTGACTTGAGAAATCTTTGACATGGCCAGAACTAGTCTTCAGATGTGTAGAGAGCCTCTGTGGGGGCAGATGAGCATGATAACAGGATAATGCATGCCCCACCTAAAGCAGCAGACACTGCTCAGTTCCTGTGGAGAGTGAAAGTAATGACTGTATATAGCCTGTCCTTCAAATGTTTCTGGTGATGATGGAAGTCCACATTTTTAAAAAAAGATTTTATTTATTTATTCACGAGAGACACAGGGAAAGAGGCAAGACCTAGGCAGAGGGAAAAGCAGACTCCTTGGGGGAGCCTGATGCAGGACTGGATCCCAGGAACCCAGGGATCACAACCTGAGCTGAAGGCTCAACCACTGAGCCTTCCGGAAAATTCCAGAAATCCACATTTTTAAATGCTGGCTCCATGAAAACAGAACTACTCTGTGGGCCAACTAAAAGATAAGCATGCCTCAGACTACTGGTCTATTGGGCTGGAAAATTTGTGACCTTTCATAAAAGCAAACGGGCAGCCCAGGATTTGTGAGTGATCCAGAAGCCTCCTTTTTTTCCCTGCCTTCTTTTCTTCTCTGTGGCTTTTCCACTTGAAAGGAATCACCAACCAAAAGTACAAGTAACAAAAGACATCAAAAAACGAAACAATTTGTGGGTCGAAGGATACCAGCAAGAAAGTGAAGAGGTAGTTCACAGAATGGGAGAAAATATTTGCAAATCATATATCTGGTATGGGAGTAGTATCCAGAATAAACAAAAAACTCTGATAATTCAACAATAAAAAGACAACCCAATTAATAAGTGGGCAAAAGATTTGAGTAAACATTTCTCCAAAAGACATATAAATGAGCAAAATGCACATGAAAGATACTTAATCAAAGTCACAGCAAGTTCTCACTTCACATTCTGCTAGGATGGCTACAATAAAGACAAACCATAACAAGTGTTGGTGAGAATATGGAGAAATTTGAACTTTCACCCACTGCTAGTGGGAATGTAAAATGGTGCAGGCACATTGGCAAACAGCCTGTCGATACCTCAAAAAGTTAAACATAGGATTATCTTATGACCCAGATTTCTTCTAGGTAATTCTCCAAGAGAATTGAAAACATACATGCATACAAAGCTTGTACCTGAAGTTTTTTTAGCAGGGTGATTCATAGTGGCCCAAACACAGCCATACCCAAATGTCCATCAACTGACGAACAGGTAAACGAAATGTGCTCTATCCATACAATGGCATATTTTTCCACCATAAAAAAAAATAAAGTACTGATAGACATTGCAACATGGATGCGTCTTAAAAACATGATACCTAGTGAAAGAAACCAGACACGAAGGCAACATATCAAACGATTCCATTTATGTGGAATGTCCAGAACATACAAGTCCCTAGAGGCAGAGTATAGCTGGGTGGTTGGCAGAGGCCCGAGGGGTGTGTGTGTGGGGACTGATGGTGTTGTCTCTGTCTTCACCTGCCTTCACCTGATGAAGTGCTTTAACAAAAGGAAACAATTTATTTTATTATTTTTATTTTGTATTTTGAAAGGAAGCCATTTCTAACAAGGCTGACGGTGTCAACTGCAGCCCCATATCTCATCAATCCTTGACCATGATGACTCTACTTTCTTTGATTAATGGCCTTTAAGAAGGATTTTACTCCTGCTGGATGTTGACAAATTGTGGGATGGACTAAAGCCACAAAACATGTTATCTCTTGGGGCTTCAGTGAGGTTAGAACCTAGGTCTCTAGAGATGAAAAATTACTTCTTTAACCCACTACACAAGGAGCCTTCCCTTAATCCAATTCCATGTGGCCTCATGCAAGTTGACCATGTAGCTGCGGCGGCACTGACGATTAATCACAATGCCTACAAATGTGGGGGGCGTGGCTCTGTGCTGCTGGGAAGACTCAGTTGGCCCAGCTGTGGCGTGTCAATAAGCCATGTGATCAATGAAGGAATGGCCATAAAACATCCTTTTGAAACCTTGAAAGGAATAGGACATTTACAATAGCAAAGTGGGATGTTGGGTATCAAAGGATCAGTCACTGGAGCCATTAAAATAAAGATTTAGGGATTTATGGCAGCTCTTTAGCTGTTTCCCCCAATTGTTAGGGGATGAAATTTGCCATATGGCCTTTCCTGTTGTGAAAACTCATAGGTCAAATGTTATAAATTCTGTCTTCTGCCAGGAGAAAGGATAAAGCAAGGGACTTCCTTATTTAAGCAAAAGATTAAAGAATAATAGGCAGTATATGTATTGAGAAGTTATGTTTTAAATTAATACTGTTATTTAGAATAGGCACTGTTCTAAATGCTTTGCCGATACGTTCATTAAGTCTGCACAACAGCCCTAGTAGCTGGGTGCTCTTATTATCGCTATTTTACAGGTGAGGGCCCTTAGGCACAGAGAGGTTAAGTGATCTACCCAAGGTCACACAGGCAATGGATGGTAGAGCCAGGATACAAATTGAGCCTACGCTTTGATTCTGTTGTACTGACTCAGAGTGACCTGCTGGGTTAATCCCACTTCAACAGTTTTCTGGAACTGTTTAATACAGTAATCAGAACTTTTATTTATTTATTGATTGATTTTTAAAGATTTATTTATTTATTCATGAGAGACACACACACACACACACACACAGAGAGAGAGAGAGAGAGAGAGAGAGAGAGAGGCAGAGACACAGGAAGAGGGAGAAGCAGGCCCCATGCAGGGAGCCCGATGTGGGACTTAATCCTGGGACTTCAGGATCACGCCCTGGGCCGAAGGCAGGCGCTAAATCGCTGAGCCACCCAGGGATCCCCAAGTAATCAGAACTTTTAATATGGTAATCAGCATTATAAATCCTTACTATCTGAATATAGGATATGACATTTTCTAATTAATTGCCTTCAATGAAGACATTTGTAATTTTGCAGAAGAGCTGAATTCAAATCTACACAATCTGATTCCAGGGTCCAAATATTAACCGTTCTTTCCCACTGGCTCTCAATGTGGCCTACTTCCTCAAAGCTGTTTTTCTCTCAAATGATCAAAATGGCAACTGTGTGTTTTAAATCTGTTTCAGAAGCTGATCAGAATCGCGATGTTAGTAATACAACTTGTTTGTCTTGGCACAAGACATCTGTCGTTTTTGCTGGGCTAGCGTAGCGTCTGTTCTCCCTTCTTTTTATTGTATTCCAGTTTTCCTTTGGGGGTCCCATGCACTCTCATTGCGTGCAGTCAAGGTCCAAGCTAAGTCAAGCAGACACTCTACTGGGAATTTGAATCTTTCATATTTGAATCAAAAAAACTCAAGCACAAAAAATGGTGGGAGCTGCTGAATTTTTTCCATGGGAACCTTGATTTAACAGTGCTGCCTGCATCTCTGGTTCTCCCTTGGTTTTATCTTTTCTGACATGTGGCTATTGTATCAGTTACCAATCGTTGTGATAATGCTGCATGACAAGCCTCCACAAAACTTTCGGTGACATTCAAAACTAAGCCTCCACAAAACTAAGTTGTGTGTTTGGGCTCAGCTGGCATTTGGTCCCAGTGCCTTGCTGGGTTGCTCACATGACTGGGGAATGGCTGGCTGTGGGCACATCTGGGATGGCCTTGGCTAAGGCAGCTGCCTCTGCTCCACATGTCTCTTACCTTCCAGCAGGCTAATCATGGCATGTTTTCATGGAGTGGCAGAGGCACAAGAAAGCTCAAATATACAAGCTCATTAAAAAAGTGAAATTCCAACTTTCCCCCTTTAAAAAAATTTATTTTGACATGATTATAGATTTACGTGGAGTTGGAAGAAATACAGCAAGGTCCTGTGTACCCTTCTTCTAATTTCCCTCAACAGTGATATCTTGCAAAATTATTTAGCACAGTATTACAACCAGGATGTTGACGTTGATACAACCCACTGATCTTGTTCAGGCTTTCTCAGTTGACTTGTACTCACTTGGGTGCATGTATGTCTTTAGTTCTGTGCAGTTTTATCACAAGTGTGGATTTGTGTATCTATTACAGTCAAGATATGATACAATTCTCATACCCCAGAGATAATTTTGCATAACCATGCCCACCTTTTTCTAGTCCCCTACTTCCTACCCAGAAATCACTAATCTTTCCTCCATTTTTCCCCCAAGATTTATTTATTTGTTTGAGGGGAAAAGGGCAAAAAGAGAGAGAGGGAGAGAGTCCTAAGCAGACTCCACACTGAGCATGGGGCCTGATGAGGGGCTCCATCTCATGACCCTGAGATCACAACCTGAGCCAAAATGGAAGAGTCTGACGTTTAACCAACTGCACCATCCAGGTATCCCTCCTTTCTCCATTTCTATAATTTTGTCATTTCAAGAAGGTTATATAAATTAAATCATAAATAAGTTTATAGCCTTTGGGGATTGGCTTTTTCACAGCATGATTCTCTTTGGACATTTATCCAAATTGTTGAGTATGTCAGTGGTTTATTTCCTTTTATTGCTAAGTCATATTCCATGGTATGGATGTACCCCAGATTGTTTAATCATTCACCGATTAAAAAAATGGGCTGTGTCCCATTTTAGGCTGCTATCAGTAAAGCTCTGTGAACAGCGGCCTCTTGTTGTATATAGGTTTTTGCGGGAATGTAAATTGCCATTTCTCAGGGATGGATGCCTAAGTGTGCAATTGCTGGGGCACATGATGGCTCTATGTTTTCTTAGGTAAGAAACTGCCAAACTCTGTGGTTTTACTATTTCACATCCCACTAGGAATGTGTGAATGATCTAGTTTTCTCTGTACTTCTGATAGGTGTGAAGTGATAGCTCATTATGGTGTTAATTTACATTTACTTAATGGCTAATGAGGTTGAAAATCTTTTAATGCCCTTGTGACCTGTATATAATTTTTGATGCAATGTCTCTTCCTACCCATTTTTTTGATTTGGGTTTTTTGCTGTTTTACTGTTGAGTTTTGAGAGTTCTATATATCTTTTGTTGGATAAATTAACTGCTAGTCTGGCCATACTCTTAACAGAAGGGTGGAAGATTTTAATTTTGATGATGCCCCATTTATCAGTTTTTCTTCGTAAGAACCTTGTTCTTGGTGTTAAGCTGACACACACTTTGCCTGGTCCTAGATCGCAAACATTTTCTCCTATGTCTGTTCTAATGTTAAATGTTTTATAGTTTCGTTTTCCATTTATGTCCATGATCTGTTTTGAGTTGATTGTTCTGTAGTGTACAAGATC
Organism: Vulpes vulpes; assembly: GCF_048418805.1. NCBI lineage: Eukaryota > Metazoa > Chordata > Mammalia > Carnivora > Canidae > Vulpes > Vulpes vulpes. The sequence continues at coordinate 72,196,305 of NC_132788.1, read as the reverse complement.
TGACTATTTGCTCCATTAGCATTTATTGAAAAGGCCATCCCTCCTCTGTCAAAACACTTATGCACCATTATGAAAAATGAATTAGGTATATTTGTGTAGGTTTATTTTGGGCTTCTTTATTCTTTTGTATTGACCAGTGTGTTTCTCTCTCCACCCATACCATGTTGTCTTGGTTGCTCTAGCTGTATAGTAAGGCTTAATAGCAGGTACAGCGGGTTTTACTACCTCATTCTTCTTTTTCAAGATTATTTTAGCAATTCTAGGACTTAATCCTTTGTATATAATTTTTAGAATGAGCTCATCTATGCCTACAAAAAATTTGTTGGGATTTTGATAGAAATGACATGAAACCTAGATTAATTTGGGGAGAATTGAAATTGTTGGTAGGTAGAGTATTACCAGACTCAGATAATCCATGAACATGATCTCTCTCCATTTATGTAGGTTTGCTTTGAGTTTTTAAATCAGAATTTTAAGATTTTTCAGCATGCAGATCTTATATTTATTTAATTACATTTATATCTAATCATTTCATTTTTTTGGTGCAAATGTAAATACTACTGTGTCTTTAATTTGTTATCAAATATTCATTTTTAGTGTACACAAATGTTGATTTTTTAAAAAGATTTTATTTATTTATTCATGAGAGAAACAGAGAGAGAGAGAGGCAGAGGGAGAAGCAGGCTCCATGCAGGGAGCCTGATGTGGGACTTGATCCCAGGACTCCAGGATCACAACCTGAGCCGAAGGGAGGTGCTAAACCACTGAGCCACCCAGGCATCCCTGTTGTTGATTTTTGTATGTTGATTCTGTGTCCTGATTCTTGCTGAACTTACTGGATCTAGGAGTCATTTTTTTGTACATACCTCAAGATTTTCTTTTCCTTTTCCTTTTTTTTTTTTTTTTTTTAAGATTTTGTTTATTTATTCATGAGAGACACAGAGGAAGAGAGGCAGAGACACAGGCAGAGGGAGAAGCAGGCTCCATGCAGGGAGCCCGATGTGGGACTTGATCCCGGGTCTCCAGGATCACGCCCTGGGCTGAAAGTGGCGCTAAACTGCTGAACCACCCGGGCTGCCCACCTCAAGATTTTCTATTTAAGAAAGTTTTATCTGCAAATAGGGACAGTTTTATTCCTTCCTTTACAATCTGTGTGTCTTTCATTTCTTGCTAATTGCACTGACTTGAAGTAATGTGTTAAATAAGAATTGTGGCTCAGTTGGTTGAGTCTACCTTCTGCTCCAGTCATGATCCTGGGGTCCTGGGATCAAGCAATGTGTGGGGCTCCTTGCTCAGCTGGGAGCCTTCTTCTCCCTCTCTCTCTACCTATCCCTGCTGCTCGTGCTCTCTCTCTCTCTCTCCCTCAAATAAATAGGTCAAATCTTAAAAAAAAAAAAAAGGATGTGAGAGAGAACATCTTGTCTTGTTTCCAGTATTAGAGGTAATGCATTCAACCTTTCACCATTAAGTATGACATTAGCTGTAGTTCTTTTTTTTTTTTTAGAAGCTGTTTACCAAGTTGAGACAGTTCCAGTCTATTCCTGGCGTATTATTAATCTTAGCATGATATGTCCTTTTCCATTCTTTTACTTTTTATTTATTTTAAAGATTTTATTTATTCATGAGAGACACAGAGAGAGAAATAGAGACATAGGCAGAAGGAGAGGCAGGATCCATGTGGGGAGCCCATTCAGGACTCGATCCCAGCCCCGGGATCATGATCTGAGAGCCAAAGGCAGATGCTCAACCACTGAGCTACCCTGGTGCCCCTACTTTCTTGTTTTTTAAAAGATTTTATTTATTTATTTATTTGGGGGGGGGGGAGAGGGAGAGAGAGAGAGACAAAGAGAGAGAGACTGCACAATCAGGAGGGAGGGGCAGAAGGAGAGGGAGAAGCAGGCTCCCCACTGAGCACAGAGTTCGATATGAGACTCAATTCCAGGATCATGACCTGAGTCAAAGTCAGATGCTCAACCAACTGCGTTACTCAGGCACCCCTCATTCTTTTGCTTTCACATGTTGTCATTGTGTTTGAAGTGAGTTTCTTGTGCACAGTGTATGCTATTCACTCTGCTGATCCCTGTCCTTGAGTTGGTATATTTAGACTACTCATATTTATAGTGACTACTGAAAGGTTAGGATTTAAGTCTACCATTTTATTATTTATATTATGTTTGTTTCTTCTGTTTCTCATTTCTCTACTCCACTTTTCTTGCCTTCCTGTGGTTATTTGAATATTTTTAATAATTCTTTTATTTGTGCTTTTAGTATATTTTTCCTGAATTGTATTTATTTAGTTTTTTTCTTTTAGCAATTGCCCCAGGTTTTACAGTACATGTACATAATTTATCAGAGCCTACTCATATTGGTGCTTTAATACACTGAAAAGAATATTAAAATCTTCTATTTAGATTCCTTGACCCTCTATATTTTTTAAATGCAATTGTCTCGATTGTTTCATTAGGCACCCAACAAATGGTGTTATAATTTTTGTTTCAACCATAAAATATGATTTCAATGACTCAGGGTGATAAAGAGAGTCTATTTTTAAACTTCTGTTGTTACCTATTTCACTATTGTTCTTCCTGTCGTGAAGTTAGGCTACTTCCATTCCCATTCTCATGCTTGTCTGAGAGCTTCTTTCAGCCATTCTTCAAGGGTAGGTCTCCTGGCAACACATTCTCTTAGTTTTCTTTCATCTGGAAATGTCTTCATTTCTCCTCCATTCTTCAAGAATCATTTCATCAGATCCAGAACTCGTGTTTGACAGTTTTTTTTTTTTTTTTGTTTCCCCCATCACTTGAAAAATGTACCTCTTTCTTCTGGCCTTCCTGGTTGCTGATAAGAAAGAACTCATTTGAATTAGTGATCCTTGGTAAGTGCTCGTAAGTAACCAGTTTCTCTCTGGTTGTTTCTAAGATTTTTCTTGGTATTTAGTTTTCGAGAGCTTAGTTACAATGTACCTTGCATTGGTTTCTTTAGGTTTATCCTATTTGGGGTTCACACAGCTTCTGAATCTGTAGGTTTATATTTTTTGTCATATTTAGGACATTTTCAGTCATGATTTCTCGAATATTTTTTCAGCTGCACATTCTTTCTCTTTTCTTCAGGGATTCCAAAGACACAAATGTACATTGGCCCATAGGTCCCTGAATGGCAGTTAATTTTCTCAGTCTGTTTTTCTCTTTTTTTTTTACATTGAGCTAATTCTACTGATCTGTCCTCAAGTTTACTGACTCTGTCATTTCCAGTCTATTCTTGAGCTTATCCACTGAAATTTTTTCAGTTACTGTATTTTCAGTTCTATAATTTCCCGTTTTTTTTTTTAAAGATTTATTTATTTATTTAAGAGAAACACACAGAGGCAGAGACACAGGCAGAGAGAGAAGTGGGCTCCCCATTGGAAGCCCTGATGTGGGACTCGATCCCAGATCCCAGGATCATGCCCTGAGCTAAAGACAGATGCTCAACCACTGAGCCATCCAGGCATCCCTAATTTCCAGTTTTTAATACTGGAATACAAGTTTTATTTATTTATCCAAGTTTTGTGTCTTTTAATCTGCTCAGTAGAATTAATAATTGTTGAAACAATTTTATGACAATTGCTTTAAAATTTTTGTCAGTTCAACATCTGATTTATTCAGCATTGGTATCAGATGACTCTTTTCTTGTTCAAGTTGAGATTTTCTATTTCTTGATCCTATTTAATCTTTTAATTTTAGCAGGAAGTCACTCTATTCGGTTTAGTGTGTAAATTCTGGCCTACTTTTGTGGGCTGTAATTCCAATGGCAATTTAGTTTTTTGAGCCCTTGCAATGCTATTCTGCTCTGTTCTTCTGGCTTCCTAGAACTCCTTCCATATCCCTCCTGGTGCTGCTCAGGACCTGGGGGACTTGAGAGTGGGCACTTTCCTGTGCACCTGGTATTGATAGGTGGAACTTGAGGGTTTCTGGACCTGTTGGACAGAGACTGTTTGTCCTGGCCTGTTTTTCAGCCATCTGGTGCAGGTGGGCTTCTCACTCTCTGGTGCCTTGGGAAACGAAAGCCCTTCCATATACCACTTTCTGTAGTTGGGTGGAAGACTAAAAGTCATAAGATCTGGTGGTTCTCTGCCACTGGGTAGGGGATCAGGAGACCCTGGGCCTTGTTTACCTTCTGTAGCTGTGTGGGGAGCTGGGGATGCCAGACCTTGGTTGCCTTTTGGGCAGAGGTTCAGAGATGGAAGTTCTGCTGGTAAAATGAGGTGTGGAAAGTGGGATGATTCCACCTCCTCAGGTTTGTCTTTTGTTGATGCTGTGGGAAGATTAGAGTGGGTTGTTCCCTGGAGCTCTAGTGCCAGTACTGTGGGTAGATCAGGCTGCTACTGATACTGGCTTAGGTCTCCCTTCCAAGTCCCTGATGGGGACTTGGGTCAGAACAGGACTTAAAACAATTTTTTTTAATGGCTCTTGGTGATTCTGGATTGAAGGTTCTCTGGTATGTAGTCTAGAATATGTGTGAATTCAAAAGAGAAACCAGGGAACTTATCATGGTTTTGTCCTTCAAGTCCTGAGGTCCCTAGCCAATCCATCTTCCTTTCTCCACCTTTTATGGTTGTTGGGATTATTTCCAGGGTATTTCGTTGTATTTAGAGGGCAGATACAGAGAAAAATGAATCTATGCTCCCTTGTTACTCTGCAAGTCCACTTGTAGCCTCTGCTAATGCTGTCCTGCAACATTCCACTGGCTGAAGCAAATCACACAGTTGAGGCTAGTGTCAAAGGGAGGGGTGAGTCAGTCCAGCCATGGTGGGTGGACACTGCCTGCTTACATGTAAAGGGTATGGAGATCAGAAGGGGTGAGAAGTTAGGGTCATCTTTGCAAATAACCACAGCGGTCCTTCTAATTACATCCTCTTTTCCCTTAGTTGGAGTTGGTCTCTCTTGCTCATAAACAAAGAATCTAGATGATGCATTTTTGAACCTTATACTTAGGTAAAAACTTGATCAGTCTCTGGGTTTTGAGTCTCATGGGGGTTGGGACCATATGCCCCATTATTTGCTGTGTCTTCAGTGTCCAGGGGAGACAGTTCAATAAAACGTGTTGAATTGAACAGCATTGGCACGGGGCCTCTCTCATTTCTTTTAGGTCACCTAGTCACCATGATGTTGATTTGGTCTTCTTCACCGTAGCTTTCTGGTTTGGAGTCTCCAACCCCTAATTTGGAGCCAGATGTCTCGTGCAGCCATATTTCAGTGACCAGGAAGTAATTGTGATCTGGATTTATGTTTTTATCTTTACGACGTATTATGATTGAGTGAGTCACAAACAACCCTTCTACTTTCTTTTAAGATGATTCTCACGGTCCCCAAACCTCAATGCTAAGAAGTCTGGTAAGGACTTCTGAGTCTGAGAAGCTTGGCTGGTACAAATGGAGTTCTCCATTTCTCTGAGGTCATTTGGACCCAGGCCAAAGAAGGCTATGAGATTGGACTCTGTGAGATGTCCCCAGACCTTAGAGATGGGTTTTATAGCTCTCTTGGCAGAGCATAGGAGGAAGACAGAATAGGACTGTGACACAGTCTCCCAACACACAGAAGCCCTCATATAGTGGGTTGTGCCTGTGGAAAGAGAATGTAGATGGAGGGCATTATGCCATGTTATTAGGCCAGACACATGGAAGTGTAGCATGTATTCACGTCCTTTATTGTTTTATTCCCTGCATGTTAAATTTTCCTAGTAATGGAGATAATATTGATATGAGTAATAATAATATCAGCTAGCATTTGCTTACTCATTCATGCAACAAGTATTTATATAACCTTATAAGGTCTTAATAACTACCCTAAGAATTGGCGCTATGACTATTCCCAGTTTCCTATTGAGGCACAGAGAATGTGTAACTTGAATGCCGGCTCATAGCTAGTACAGAGCAGAGCCTGAAAATGCCCTTCTAGTCCCCTGCTGCTCTGCAGAACCATGGTCTTTGGAGAGGATAATACAACAGGCATCTGAATTCTCAGATTGGCACTGGGGACCCAGGCTGATCCTCTACTCAGCATTTTGTCTTCTCTAGCCATTCTGCAGTATCAGAGCATGGCCTCTGATTTATCTAATATATCTAAATGCCAATTTAGAACCGCATATTAATTTCCTCATATTTTTTGCTTTTATCACAAGGCTTTTATCACATACTCTGAGAGCACAGGCTGTCCCCTATAAGTCACTGTCAGCCACCTGTCCCTTCAATCAGATCTGTACTCAGTACTAATAGGGCAGTGGAAGGAGTCATGGAGCAGCTGCACTGACACTGTTGGGAGTGCCGAAGAAATTAATTGAGAATCAAATATTTGCCTACTCCAGAGTGATTTATCACAATTAAAAGGAATAATTATTTGCCCTTTGGGTCATGTCAGAGATTTCGAGGGTTTGACTGCTGTAGCGTGTACATAAATCATTCTAGAGAAGAGTCTGCTTAGATTTCAATTTGGCACAGCACAATTTTCTAGTTGGGATGCCCATAGGTGCTCAGAGGAGTTGACTCCTACCCTGGGGTAGGTTTTAAAGGCAATGCATCAGGAGCATGTTGAGGGCAGCCAAATATTTCTTGAAAATCTTTTGGAGAGTCCCCTTTTTGGAAACCAAGATCCCATCCGTCAGTAAGTCCAACACAGTTAACTCTCCACTGTCTCAGTGGAGCACCAGATGTGGTATAGTTTCTTAAGGCCGAGAGTGAGAGAATGACTGTGGGGACAGTGGAGTCATATTTCTGATCTCAACTCTCTGTAGAACATGTGCTCAGCAAGTGCATGGAGGGTAGGGTCATTTACACTATTTCAACTATTTCCCTCCTCACCCTCCCCTTTCCTTTTTTTTTTTTTTTTCCTGGCCAGTGCATGTGATTGAATTAGCAAAAATCAAACCCATTATGATAGAGCCATATTCTAGTGAGAAGCCGTGACTTCTCAAAGTTAGAAAGTGCTTGGTTGGCATTTGTGGAAAATTCTGTCCTGTAAACCATGATGGCAGAGATTGATTAACTTTCACTGATGATTCCAATGAAGCCCAGGGCTGGACCATGTGATCAAAGCAGATGGCGTAAAATGTAACACGGTATCAGTTGTATAGACATTTGTCTTTGGTAAGCAAGCCTCTTGCAGATCAACTTTTAGGGACATTACCTTTTTCTCTATTTTTTTAAAGATTTCATTTGTTTATTTGAGAGAGAAAGAGCACTAGCAAGGAGGGGAAGGACAGAGGAAGAGGGAGAAGCAGACTCCTTCCAGAGCAGAGAGCCTGATGGGAGCCTTGATCCCAGGACCCTGAGATCAGGACCTGAGCTGAAGGCAGACACCCAACTGACTGAGCCACCCAGGCGCCTGGGACATTATCTTTTAGAAACATCATATTGTGCTCAAGTTTTTTCATTGAAAAGGGGTTTTCCTCGTGTTTGCCTATTAAATGCAAAGGTGCCCGCAATAAACTGTTCAGAGGTGAGAGCTTACTGCCCTAGGACATCCCAGGCCTTTGGAGAGTGGAGAGAGTTTTGTGATTCCAAGGCAAGTGGGTGGTGTGCACAGCAGTCTGCACATCCGACTCCGTGCAGGCTTGCCAGCGCTGCAGTGGCATCTCCTAATTAACTTGACCCACACAACCCTCACCTGCCATCCCAGTCTCCTGAAACTGTGCCACCTCTCCTCCCCGGGGACAACCAGGTAGCCACTTTGCATTCACACAGGAGAGGGAACTGCCAGCAACTGCCCCAGGATGCCCTGCCCCACACAGGGTCACTGTTCTGTCATTTTCCTCTGGACTTGTTCTCTTTTCTGCCTTAATGACCACGGCCACCTTTTGGCCAGCTCTTTTCCTGGTACCGCCTGTAATTGAGACTCAAATAGTAAAATATACATAACCGGCCGTTTTACCGAGTCATCATTTATGAATACAGCTCGATTAATTTGTTTAGTCAGATGTAGAGGGGCAATAAAAAGTGATTGACGAAAAACAATTAAAACAGTAAAAGTAAATTGTTTGTGTCCATTAAAACCTGCTGAGGCCGTCAGTTGAAAATTGTAGGCCTCAATGTGAAAATTAAAACTATTGATTCCCCCCCATGCGTGTGAATATCAGAGTTCTAATTTGTTTTGTTTTTACTGGCTGAAAGCCCCTGAGGTCAAAACGAAGGTACGCCTTCAATAAGCTCTTTTGGTGGAGTTAATAAAGATTTGGAAAGACAAATATGGGTAAGAAATGGCCGAGATGTTTTAGGGGAGAATTATGTGTCTGATGAGTACCCAAGCTGCACTGCTGCATGCTAATACTTTGTAATTTATTGCATTTTGGGAGTGAAAATGGAAAACCAACTGCAGAATATATGATATTCATAGGTTGAGTTTTTAGGGCTTTGCGTTAATTTATGTGAGTAAGATAGATATTTTTTTATTATTGTCATTTTATTTTTTTATGCGCTACCCTAAATCTTGTATTCCATGAACTATTATTTTTTAGTGTTCAATTAAAATACCGACATAAAAGGAATTTTACATGGATAGATCTTGACTCGTAAGAAGAAAACTTGGGGAAAAAACCCCTCTGGATGAGACGGGGAGGTTTTCAATCAAGAGATATGATGGTGTTAAACCTTAGAAGGCTGTAAAAACACAGTAGCATGTTTGGAATCCCAAGTATTAGGCTATCTGTCACTGTATCAGGTTGGGCATGAGTTAATATTAGGCTTACATACTTAATAAATCACACATGGAGAATGCAAAGTGTTATATTTGGTGATTAAGTGAATGATCAAATAAACAAGTCAGACTTTCTTTTACTCCCTAAGGCATGTTTTTTGAAGAAGTTTTAATAAAGTTAGAAAGTCAGCTCTTTGAATCCAGCATTTCAAAAGCTGTTGCAGTTGTGGTGTTACCTGACTTTGACTCATACACTGTTTTTCAGGGAAAAAACAATCAAATGAATAGCTAATTTTTCTTTTTTGGGGAGCTTTCCTTTCATTCGCTCCCATCCCATCCTGAAGAGTTTTCTAGAGAGAATATAAATTCTTTACCTGCAGAAAATGTTGTGGCTTTTTCCTCCTTTGATTTTATTTTTTTAAATAGCATTATTGAGGTATACTTGAGGAATAAAATTTGTGTATATTTAAGGTGTGCAGTTTGATGGTTTGATGGCCATGTGCATCATGAAATGATTACCACAATCGAGCTGATTAACACAGCCATCACTTACCTAGTTACTGTTTTTATGTGTGTGGTGGTAACAGCTAAGATTTATTCTCTTAGAAAATTTTAAAAGTGGAGTATTTATTCCCTGTATTTTGATTTCCAGAACCTAATCATCCCGAATAACTGAAACTTTGTGCACTTTGATCCTTATTTCTCTCTCCATCTCACACCCCCACCCCAGGCTTGGCCCCTGGTAGGCATCGTCCCACTCTCTGCTTTTATGAGTTGGTCTTTTTTCATACTCTACATGTAAACAAGATCTTGTTACAGTATTTATCTGGCTTCTTTCACATGCATAATCTCCTCAAGCTTCATCCTTGTTGTCTCAAGGGTTTGAAACTCCTCCTTTTTAAAAATTGAATAATATTCCATTGTATGTATATACAACATTTTCTTTATTCCTTCCTCTGGTGATGAACACTTGAGGCTGTTTCCTTCCCAAGTTCATTGCAGCATTATCCACAAATAGCCAAGATAGGGAAATGACTTGAATATTTCTCATATTGTTGACTCTCCAATGTGACCAAGTTGGAGGCATGTTTGTTCTGGTGGTAGGTTCCTAGGCACTACCTGCAGATATTCTGATGCGAGAGGATGACAGACTTTAGAAACAGGCATTTAAAAAAGTATTCTAGGTGGTTCTGATATGGGAAGCCTTAGGACTGCACATAAGAATACATACTCCAGAAGAGTGATGCTTACATTTGGGGGGGAGTTGGAAATGTCCTTAAGAATCTTCTCAGAACTCTCTCTTTCTTTCTCTCTCTCTATATGTGTATATATTTGCCTGGAAGTGTCTGGATTTTATGTTCTGATATTAAGAACTCCTGCTATAATATAAATATATACACATATATGTATATATTTATACATATACACACATGTATATGTATGTGTGTGTGTGTGTGTGTATATATATATATATATATATATATATATATATATATATATATATATTATGTGGAGGTGGGTAAGCATTTTCACCTGAAAGAAGAATTAAGTGGAGAAATGCCCAGGGATCACGTGGTTCCCATGCAAGACCATGTTATGGTTCTCCAGGGTTTACACAGCTTCTGAGCTGAGAGTTTTTGTGATTATTTGGTAGCTTTTGGCCCGTATCTGAAGGATGCCAGGTACAGGGTTCCAGGTGTGCAGGCTGTGGTGTTCTGATCGGCCCTCTTCCTTACTGTGCAGGTGTTTCTATATGGTTATTGTTCTGTGGGTATTTAGGAAAACTAAATCCTGTGCAGTTGAAGCTGGTGAATAGGGGCTGGGACATGCTAGGGATGGAGGGATGTATTTAGGGACCAAGAGACCGTATCACATGACCCAATCCGTCTCTTTGTCAGTGACAGCAAGGGTGACACACAGGAAGGTTGCGCTGGCCTTGCTGGGTCCCAGAGTCCCGCTGGACTGAGGCCAGCTCTTGCTGTAGACAGACGGCAGACTTTACAACACTTAATGTAATCTTTTCCTAAAAACAAAAGTGAGTTTAATATTTTAGGTGGGCAATACCATTGCGTGGCTTGCAACGGGAAAAGCATAAGACTCCAGTGAAAAGCCCTTGCCCATTAGGCCTCTAGTTACTTGTCTAACTTGGGAGAAATCTTATGTAAATAAAAGGAGCTATGTATGTATATGTAATTATCTTTTACATCTTAACACAGTTGGTAGTGTACGAAACACATTGTTTCTTTGTAAGTTTTAACATTTACATTTGTATTCTTCTCTGGAGCAGAATTTAGAAAGGGAATGTGATACCGTGTGTATAAATTTTATTACTTCTTCTCTTATTCTGAACATTGTGTGTAATCTTAAACAGATGTAGAGTGGGTACAAACATCAGCTCATTTCCCGAGGGCTCAAGTCTTAACGATCTGGAGCCACGCTCTGGGGTGAGGCCAGAGACTGATCGGATTGTACAGGCATACCTCAGGGATGCTGTGGGTTCGGTTCCAGACCACTGCAATGAAGTGAATATTGCAGTAAAGTGAGTCAAATGAATTTTTTGGTTTCCCAGTGCATATAAAACTTACATTTACACTAGAGAGCAGTCTATTAAGTGTGCTGTAGTATTATGTCCAAAAGGACAATGTTAAGTACCTTAATTAAAAAATACTTTATTACTAAAAAATGCTAGCCATCTTCTGAGCTTTCAGCAAGTCCTAATCTTTTGCAGGCAGAGGGTCTTGCCTCATTGTTGGTGGCACTGACTGGTCAGGGTGGTGATTGCAGGAAGTTAGGGTGGCTGTGGCAATTTAAAAAAATGGGACAACAATGAAGTTTGCATTATTGATTGACTCTGCTTTTCAGTTGAACACTTAGAGGCCATCGTAGGCCTAATTTCAATACTGTTGTGTCTTGGAGAGTAGGGAGGCCTGAGGAGAAGGAGAGAGGTACTAAAGGCTGGTTGGTGGAGCAGTCGAAACACACACACACACACACACACACACACACACTTAATCTTTATTAAGTCACTGTCTTATTAGGGAATGGTTTGTGGCACCCGAAACAAATACAATAGTAACATCAAAGATCACATATCACCAGAACAACTGTAATAATAATAATAAAAACGTTTGACATGATATGAGAATGACCAATATGTGACACAGAGACACAATGAAAGCAAATGCTGTTGGAAAAATGGTGCCAGTAAGCTTGCGTAATGCAGGGTTGCCATAAACCTTCAATTTGTAAAAAATGTAATTATCTGTGAAGCTGCATTTTAAGTATCCAAAAACTCAGTAGGAGGTTATAAAGAATAAAAATAAGGAGTAGAATTTGATTCATGATTGGCACAAAGCTTCAAGCTGGTGCTTCTGCTTCCCTGGTTCTCAGCAAGGCCCAGGGACAGAAGTGGCTTTCTGGGTGGCTACACATCCCCCAGGAGAGCGTTCATGGAGAGCGCTCATCTGGGCATCTGGGCTGGGGATTGTGGGCATGTCACTTTTTTCTCATTTAGACGATGAAACTTTGTAATTCTCAAACTTGATGATCACAACTACATGGGGCTTTTAAAAAGCCATGAACTCTTGTAGTCCTGCTGTGGGCTGATTAAGCCCTCAGGTGATTCTGATGTTGGCATTCCATGCCTGGACCAGAGGCTCTAAAGTCTTGTCAGCTGGAAATTGTAATTGTTTTGTCAATGTCTCTAAAAGGTGTCTTACCTCGACCACTAAGAGGTAACATCGATTTGACTGCCCACCTTTCAGCTGAATCTACAACAAATAATATGTCACCTTAGACTAAATAGAACTCCCTAAACTGTGAATCACAGAGCCCCAAATTTTCCCACCAATTAAGTGCACAAGCTGTGGTTCAAACACCCCCTTCTGTTCTCATTAGGAATAGGTCTATTCCAAATGAGGCACCTTATTAACCCCCTCCCCGACCTGGGAATCTCACATTGCTTGCAGCTTGCTGTACAACTTAACACACACCTAGATGTACATGCATGTGTGTATGTGTGTAACGTACTCAGGAGCAGACAAGATTTACCTCTTGTCCATTTTTATCCTTATGGTACCAATGTGCCTTCTTCTAGGTGATAGGGACCAGCATTTCTTTCTCTCTCTTTTTTTAAAAAGATCTTATTTACTTATTTATTAATGTTAGAATTGGGGAGCAGAAGGGAGGGAGGAGGAAAGAATCTCAAGTAGACTCCACAGGGAGCACAGAGCCCAATAGAGGACTTGATTTCATGACCCTGAGATCATGAACTAAAACCAAGAGTTGGGTGCTTAACAGACTGAGCCACCCAGGTGTCCCGGGACCAACATTTCTAATGTCAACATTATTTTTCTTGATTTCATGGCATAATGGTTAAACTGTGTAGTGTGTATTACAGTGATTTTGGGATCATCTGCATCAGAATCACCTGGTGAGTTTATTAAACCTTGCAGGTTTTTGAATGTCTGGTCACAAGGCCATGGAATCAAGACTTTTAACATACTCCCCAAGGTGATAATTAGAACGCCAACACCAACATCTCACTGATGGCTTACACACGTTTGATTGTGTTTAACTATGATAAGCCAGTGAATGGAGGCAATATCTTATTGTAATTAAGGACTTCTTCCAAACCAGATCAATAGTCATTTCTATCTATGGAACTTGTTGCTGCTGAAATTTTTTCTTTTTAGCCCATCTTCAAACACAGTATTCTGCAAGCTTCAGTGTGCTTGTAAATCCTTTGAGGATCTTGTTAAAATGCAGATTATGATTCAGTGTGCCTGGGGTGGGGTCTGAGACTCTCAATTTCTAATGGGCTACCAGGCGATGCTTACACAGCTGGTCTAGGGACCACACTTTTTGAGTAGCTCTATTTAGCAGGTTGATCTCTGCCTCTGTAAGTCACATGGGTCTGCCTGCCCAAGGCTGAGTATCATAATACTGACTCAGGATTCCTCTTATTTTCTTTTCTTTTTTCCAGGTGAAGGAAGCCTGAGACCCCTGGGAGGGAGACCTGGCTCTGTGGTGGAGGAAGGCAGCCAATTACATCACTAGCCAAAGGGCCTATTGATCTGGTGCAGTGGGGTTAGTATTGAGTGGGAAACAGCCAACTTCCTGCAATTCAGGGGAAGCCTCAGGAGAGCAGAGACCATCTATGCTTTATTTTGTAATTAAGGGGAAAAGAGTCTACCCTAAAATGTTGCTTAAGGGTCCTGGCTTTTAAATTTATGTCAATAGTAGTTTATGATCAAGGCACTTCCTGTGAAGATGTCAGTTCTGATATAGGTTTTTTTTTTTCTTAGTGGCTTTATGTAAATGTTTTAACTTCTTCCTGTATTGAGCTTAGTGGGGACTCCAGATCTAGTTGACCTGAAGCGGGGATGTACTTCCTTGGCTGTGCACTCCTGTCTGATTACGGAACTCATCCTCCTTCATCTCCTCAGCCTGGGAAATGAAGGTGACATCGGTTTTGTCAGAGACCTTTTGAGGGAAATGGACTTCAAAGTTCTTAGGAGTGTGAAGACCATGTTCATCACTGTGTAGTGTTGAGACCAAAGCTTGGAGAGGGCAGATCTCTTGTGGTTCCTACTCATGCCCAGTGCTGGGCCTGTGCCTGGTACATTAGCACTCAGTACATATTTAGATGGATGTGCATGCTACTAGCAGACACATGCTTTTTATAGAATTTAATGGACATTTCTCCAAAGATGAAGGTGAAACTTAAATCTATTTATTGGATTCACAAAAACTTTTCTATTTTACCACCAGAATAAGCTACCAAGACCAAAATGACAATCCTATTTATTTCAATTCGGTTGAGGGATAGAGTGCCAAGCTTTGTTAGCCTCACTGTCCTCACATCCACTAAAGTTAATCATATGCCTGTGACTGAAAATGCTAGATATTTCTCTGAAGTGTGTCTTCCCTCATCTCTTAGCAATAGAGTTTCCAGTTTCTACATGGACACATGGCAGCCTATAATAAAGGCTACATTTCCCAGTTTCCCTTGCATCTAGGCATGGTCATATGATGGATGTAAATGGAGGCATTTGTGATTTCCAGGAACTATTGTATTACTGTTTTCCTGCTTCCCATGGATGGACTATGAATGTGATGACTGGAGTTCAGCAGCCATCTTAGGCTGTGAAGATGGTAGTGCAGCAAGATGAGGAACCCTGAGTACTTTTCTAAAACTGCCTTACCAGCCCTGCACTGTCCACCTCTGGACTTCATTTATGTGAATTAGCTACTATTATTTTGGATTGGCTCTCTCAGCTAGACTGAATCCCACCCACACAAGAATAGGAGAATTATAATTCTCAGAAAGGACCTTTTTAAGGCCATGTGTTGGAAAACATGCTGTGGTTCAAGTTAGAGGTGAAGGTTTGCTTGTGACAAGGTTTTGGGTAATGTAGTGGGAGTGTTAAAAGCATGGGCTTAGGTGATCCCTGGGTGGTTCAGTGGTTTAGTGCCTGCCTTCAACTCAGGTCGTGATCCTGGAGTCCCCAGATCGAGTCCCATGTTGGGCTCCCTGCACGGAGCCTGCTTCTCCCTCTGCCTGTGTCTCTGCCCCCCACCTTCTCTATGTCTCTCATGAATAAATAAATAAAAAATCTTAAAAAAAAAAAAAAGGAAAGTAGTGTTGGGTCTTAGCTGCCATGAGTTCTTGGGCAGTCTCCGTAAGCTTTTAAGCTTCTATCTCCCTGCCTGTAAAATGGGGTAATAACATAGTACCTGATTTCCACTGTTTCTCCTCTTGTCACTTTGAGTTATGGAAACTCCATATAGTTAATTCTCTAAGGGCCAAAGCAATTTCAGTTCAGTAAAATACTTTTTGTATGGTTTTTCTTTTTTTCTTTTTCAATCAACTGAAATAACTGTAAAAATATAACTAGTTAAAGCATATAAAATTGTTGGTTCCTTTTGTGATATCAAGTCAATTATAGACAGTTAGCTTTTAGCATCTTAATGGCAATTCATTTAGGCCTTCTTAATTTGACACTTACCAAGTACCAGGCATTTTCTTAAGCCCAAGGAAAAAAGCCAAAACAACAACAAATGCTGAAGACCTAATTGCATGATTCCCGAATATGAAGCAATTGTATGCATCCCCTTCTCTTTACAAAGCATTTGGGTGATATGCAGAGAACATGTTTTTTAGGGGTAGAAATGTGGTATTCTGATATTATGATTCTTTTGTTTGGTCTGATTTATACAAGTGTAGATAAACTGAATCCAAGTTAGTGGGGCCATTGGGCTGTCCAGATGTTGACTCCACGTTCCTAAGGGCTTTGAGCTTGACCTGAATTTCGGTCTTTTGAGAGTCCAGCGACAGATTCCCTCCTCCCTAGAGTTCTTCAGCTTCCTGGCTTTCTCACTGCTTCCCTCTGTCCTGCACTCCTGTTTTTCAAGATTGTCTCTTTGGTTTACAAGTGAGTTTTTCTCATCTTGTCACTTGACTGTAAGGAATTTGAGATCAGGGGCTGTGGCTACTTATAGGGTCTGAACACAGGTCTTAGGCCAGGGTTTTATGGGTAATCCCTTCACATCCCTTCACAGCTGGACCAACTCATGGGAACAGCTAGGATTTTCAGAGCACGTGAATTCCATCCCTCCTTACTGAGCGAGAAACCTGGAGATGGGCTGCCCCACAGTCGTTCAGCTCCACGAAGAGCCCTGAGTTCTACTCAGAAACCCCACTGGGGGTAGATTTCCTGGGGCAGAGAACTTGCCCCTGTGTTTAAAGGTCAGTACCTTTTTCGCTCTCTGTTCTTTGCCTTCTCTGTTTTATTGTGCCTAATAAAATGCAGTGCTTATTTTACTATTTAATAATTTCTAAGATCAAAGGAAGTTAAGTAGTCATTTCTGCTTTTATTAATTAGTCTTTTCTTTTTCAAATTAGTTTTCTGTTGATGTTCTCAGCAGATAAATGTAATGTCATTTATTCCTTTCCGTGAAGGCCATTGAAAGTCTTAGTGGATTTAGCTTTTTAATTTATTCTTGAATTTTAAATAGGAAAAAAAATGAGAGTGAAAGTTAGAAGAGATATGTTTAAAAAGACATATAAGCTGCTTTTCGCCCGTTGGTTCTCATCTCTATTACCCAAGCGTGCCATACGGGCGCCCAGGAATCCTGCGTGACTGCACTTCTATGTACCATCCATAGTAGGGAAATAATTAAATCTAATGATTTTCTAATCTCCGTGGCAGATGTTCCAGTGGTGTTTTTATTCTATTGAAGAATAGTTTATCCCAGAATTTTTTTTGGCACTCTAAAGCCTTGGAATTTTAGGTGTTTTCATTATGACAGGAGGCATCTACTGCTGTGCAAAAAAGATCTGCGGCGTTTCATGTAAGTGTCACACTCCCGAGTGGGGACCAGGGCATTCAGCAATTCCAATTCCAGTGGGAATCTCGGCGTGGCACCATTCTGGCAAAGACTCTGAATTGTGTTATGTACGAGTACAGTTATGTTCCAAAGTATGTTTAGGGGCAGTGCCATGCTGGCTACCTTCATCAAAGCAAGAGGAAATGTTATCTCTGGTTTAGGAAAAAAATTGCTTTGCTTTCCTATAAACTAGGCTGATGGGGAAGGCCTTTCTATCAAAGGAAAGGTGGTTCACATGGCTTTTTAATCTTCCCAGATTGTTTGCTAATTAGAAATTAAAAGACCTGGAACTACCTTGAAAATGAATAAATAAACCTCTTAGGTCGGGGTAGAAAAGTTGATACACTGTATGTTGCATGAAAGTTGTCTTGGGCTGTTTGGAGTTTGAGGTTTCTGTAGTTAAAACAACCCTTGAAAAAATCGAGAACATTCAATGATATCAACATGCAAATATTTGTAAGAAAACAGCAACAGACCATATCTTCAAGGACTTGAAAGGATGCTTGGCTGGTATTGTCTTCCCAGAAGCTAAAGGCTAAGAGCCAACCAAGGCAGAGCCTTCTAGTCTGAGACACCAGCTCCTCCTGGAAAATGCACACAGCAACAAATATATCCAGACCCTTATTTTATTTTCCCTTTGATTTTTTTTTTTTAAACTGCAGTTTTGATTAATGACAAACATATTGATGTTTGGCTTGTGAGGTGTGCTCTTTCTCAGTGAAGGCTGGACCAAGGTAGCAAACACAATCTAATTAGTTCTTTTGAAGTAGGTCCCCTCCTGCCCCCCAGCCCCCGGCTCTCCAGCACCATTTGTTTTTAAGCCCCTCCCTTTAATAGTGTAACATTGTGTGGTCTGTGGACTCTTCTGGCATGGAAAAATTTTAATATATTTATGTATTTATTTATCTGAAAGGAGTCTTACATGCTATGCACGTGGAAATATTTTAGGGGAAGTGTACTCGTGTCCGCAACCTACTTAGAAATCTGTAAAATAAGGTGGATTGATGGACGAATGAACAGTAGATAGATAGCTGATAAAGCAAGGTAGTAAAATATTAATTGTAGAACCTTCATGGTGGGCATGTTGAAATTCCCTGTAAAATTCAACTTTTGTACGTGTATGAAAATTTTTATAATAAAATATTATTATAATATAGGTGGGGAAATATATTTATAGGATGGGAGAAGGGGTGGATTTTATCACATAGGATTCTCCCTCAGATAAAGCCAAGCCTCTAGGAATAAAATAATTTTTAGCACAAAAGTCCTGGTTTACAGGCAAACTTGGGGGGCATTTATTGCCTCAGCACAAAAAAAAGGCTAGGTGGGGCATTTTTCCAGGGTCTTGCTTGTGAATCTGCTTCTGTGTCATCTTAAAGACTCTATAGTACTCCATTTGGGTAAATATGCTGTAATTCATTAAGCCAATTTTTGATTGGTGTTTTAGTTGACCAGGTGCTGGCCTGCTGGGGCTATCACAACAAGATATCAAGGACTGAGTGGTTAAACAACAGACATTTATTTTCTTTGAGTTCTGAAAGTCCAAGATCAAAGTACCAGCAGATTCAGTTTCTGGTGAGGATTCTTCTCCTGGCTTCTGAGCAGCTGCCTTCTCAGTGTCCTCATGTGGCCTTTCCCCTGTGCTTAGGTGGAGGGAGAGATCTCTGGGGTCTCTATCTTCTTATAAGGACCTCAGCCTGTAGGATTGACCTCTTATGACCACTTTCATGACCTCACTTAACCTTTATTATCTTTTTGTGTATAAATGGGACAACTCCCTGACCCCCATCCTGTCCCCTTCCCTTTGGTTATATGATTTTCTCCTTTTTAAAAGAACAGCTAGAAGTAGTGCCTCCTTCAGGGCTGGCCGGGGGCTCTGCTCATCCACCTCTTAGGGTGCTGCCTCTCCCTCTCTCATGTGCTTGGTGTTCAATGGTGTATATTTGTTTTCCCAGATATGCGGTGCATGTTCAAGGGACATGTCTTCAACATAGTCCTAACTCCTGGGGCTCTGTATAAAGAGTTGGGGGGAAGGGGAAGATGCAGGTAATGGGAACCTAGCTAAAACAGGGATTGAGGTTGGTCCCGGGTGAGGGTGCTTCCGGCTGCCCAGCCTTCTGCCACCATTCCTGAGATTAGAGCTGCTGTTTCCATGGAAATGTGTGCCCTCCTCCACCCTCCCTGGCTCCCTGGTGTGATGTCTATACAAAGGTACTTGTACTTTCCCTTCTTAAACTACATTTGACAGAAACTAAATCAATATAAACAAACAAAGAACACCCAAAACCCCTAAGATAGGCTCTGTCTCCAAATAGTCACATTGGGGGTTAGGCTTCAGCATGTTAATTTATGCGGGGAAGCACAATTTAGTCATAACAATAAATATTTAAGTTGTTTCAAATTTGGGGCTCCTCTAAGCAATTCTGCAATGAATTTACATGTACAGTAGAAGTGGAATTGCTGATTTATAGATCATTACATGTAACAACCAGTAATGCTGATTTATCTGAACCAAGTTGGGTCATCATCTCTGTGTTTTCTGCATATTGTCCATAATCTCGCCATATAGACCAGTCTTTTTAATGCATGTCAGTCTGATAAGTAAAATATTTTATATGAATTTGTTTTTCTTCAATAATCTGTGATTATGCACTATTATATTTGTCTTTTGTGTACTTCTGGATTTGCCTGTTCATATCTTTTAGCATTTTCTTACAAGTCATTTGGCCTTTTAATTGATTTCAAAGGCTCTCACCACATTCAAGAATGCAGACTATGTTGGTAACAAAGCTTGCAAGGCTTGCTTTCCGAGTTGGTTTTTGCCTTTTAATCTGGTTTTTGTTTTCATAGTTTCTTGCCATACTGAGGCTTACTAATTTTCTCCAGGAGACTTTAGTATATTTATCGGGGTACAACTCTTCTCTATTGTAAATCAACACGGTTCATTTGTCTAACTGCTCCTCGCCCTTGTCCCGTCATGGGCTGAATTTGTGTTGCCAATAATTCCAATAACTGCCAATTCCAGTTCCTCAGAATGTGTTGTATTTGTAGAGAGGGCACTTAAAGAGATAGCCAAAGTAAAATGAGGTCACTAGGATGGGCCTTCATCCCCTCTGAGTGGGATGCTTACAAGAAGATGAGATTAGACGTAGTAGCACTGACCCAGTGGTGGCAGTGAAGGGCACAGTGAGAAGGTGGCTATCTGCAGACCAAGGAGAGAGGCTTCTGAAGACATCAATGAGGCTGTCACTTGGATCTTGAATTCCAGCCTTCAGAACTGTGGAGCAGATCTTCTGTTGGTTAAGCCTCCCAGTCTGTAGTGTTTGTTATGGCGGCCCTCGCAGACTTCTGCCCACACCACCTGGCAAACTACCTCCTACACTGGGGCAAGGATTCCTGTTCTCTTTCTCTCTCCACCACCCACTGCTGTTTTTTTTTTTCTCTTTCACCCCACTACCTTGAGCAAGATTTGACACCTAGTAGGCACCCAGATATCTGCTAAGTGAATGAAGAGGATCTCAGGTCTTTGATTTTGGTTTTGAGAATGTCTGTTAGGCTGTGCTTAAGTTATTGTATCAAAGAGGCCTAAACAGGATAAAGTTTGTCTTTCAAGGAGTAGTCTCTGGGTGTCTCAGGACAAGTAGGGAGGCTCCATCATACTCCATCCAATATTCTCTCTATCTATGATTCAGAATGGCTGCTCTTGCTTGTGCCATCTCATCTGCATCCTAACCAACATGAAGAAGGAAATGACTGCGAAAGCTTCATTCATATATTTTAAAAATCTGATTTGCATTGGCATACATAATTTCCCTTCACATTTGATTGGTCAGAAAATCACATGAGTATATAATTTTTTTTAAAAGATTTTCTTTATTCATGAGAGAGAAAGGGGCAGTGACATAGGCAGAGGGAGAAGCAGGCTCCCTGTGGGGAGCCTGGTGAGAGACTTGGTCCCAGGATCCCGGGATCATGCCCTGAACCAAAGGCAGATGCTCAACCACTGAGCCACCCAGGCGTCCCAGGTGACTGTAAAAAATTACAAGAGATTCTGGGAAGTAATAGTCTTGGGGCAGGTGGCCACATGCTGAGCTAAAACAATTAAAGGAAGGAGGAGGGAAGAATGGATATTGGACAGATAGTTACTCTGCCACAGGGAACATAGGAAAATATATTTTGAGTGCCTAAATGCTGTTTTTAAATATTTTACTTGGGCAGCCCAGGTGGCTCAGCAGTTTAGCGCTGCCTGCAGCTCAGGGCGTGATCCCAGAGACCAGGGATCAAGTCCCACGTCAGGCTCCCTGCATGGAGCCTGCTTCTCCCTCTGCCTGTGTCTGTGCCTCTCTCTCTCTGTCTCTCTCTCTCTTTCTCAAATAAAATGTTTAAAAAGTCTTTAAAAAAATAAATATTTTACTTTAAAAATTAAAAAAAAGATAACTAAAGTTACTTTGTGTGCCTTTAAATTTTAAGTGATGTGAGAATTTTACTCATATTCCAGAAATGGTATTCTTAAAAAATTTAAAGCCATGTTCTATTTGAATGCGTGGATTTCTTTTTATGTCTCAAGATGGGGGGAAACGGCTATATAAAGGGAATGAAGAAAAATTAGCAAATTATGTGGTAGTAATCACTAGAAGAACTAGAAATAAAATGGTTTCCAATGGTTGCCTTTGGGAGTAAAGGAGATGTGACATAAAAGTATTCCTTTTATTATATGTCCTTCTGTACTATGACTTTTTTTTTTATCATGTGCCTGAACTGTTTTAATGCAAATTAGAATGTTTAAAGAATAGGATTTTATAAAAATAAGGATCGAAAGTATAAATTAAGATAAGGCAATGAGAAGAATACTTAAAATCAATAAGATGTCAAATTCAGAAGGTACGTTTTTCATTTTTTCTGTCTTTGCCTTGATGATAAGAGCCAAGAACATACAGGCAGCTCTCTGATCCAGGGCTTTTTAAATAAAAGATGTGCTATAGGGATTAAGAATATAATGTCAACTGATTCATCCCTGTGGTGGTTAAGCAAAGATGGTCTTCCTCAGGGAGCTAGGATCTACTTTTGTTCATCGCAACTTTCAAGACATTTCTGTCCGCATTCCTCCATTTTAAGAGTCATGCATGGAAAAATAAATCAGTGTGTGATATTCTTCTTTTTGACCAAGGGATGAGATTTGAGTAAGGTATTCCAAATAGAAGCACTGGGTCTTGGTCGTATGTGAATGTTAAATTGCAAGTAGTGGTGGCAGGAAGGCTAAGATGTATGTTATTCTTTCATTTCTGAGCTGTCTTCTGCTGCAGGGTGGCTGAGAGGCTTTGTTGGAGGCATTCCTGCAGATAGCCTTCCCTGCAGACCAAAGTGCGTTTCTTCCACTTCTAAATTCATGGCTTTTGTGTTGTTGTGGGCAGCGCCACAGGATGGCTGTCACTGTGCTGTGTTAAGATGCTAGCCCACGGTCAGCTGGTTGTCCTCAGGACCACAGGAGGCTCCCCCCGACCCCCAGCATAGTCACTTCAGGGGGAAAAGCATCACGTTTGTAGTTTAAGCTGGTGCGAATCCCCTATTTACATTTTACTTGCTGAGCCAACTTGGGCCACTTCTAACCCCTCTGGCTCTGGGTTCATACTGGTACCGGGAGCAGCGGGAAGCTCAGGTGAGGAAATGCACAGTCTGCCACAGTGATTGGCAGGTGGCCAATGAGTGGTCATGTCAAATGATAAGTCTTCATCCTGGCTGCATTTATTGCCTGAGGATCTTTGAAGAAAACTCCCTGCCCAACTTCAGACTCACCAAACAGAAAACTTTGGCGGTAGGGGAAGGTGAGGGACAGTAGTATTAAAAACAAACAAAAGAAGAAGAAAAGCACATACAACTCTTCCCAGGTGATTCCCAGGAGCTGGGCTGAGAAGCACTGCCATGAAGATAAAATGCAGCTGTGTCTGTGGGACCAGGGTGGGGGGGTGGATTAGGAGACAAAACTCAACCAGAATTCCAAAGTAGTTAACTATTCACCCATGCTTCAAACTGAAGGGGTCTCAGCAGGCTCCTGCTTACTTCACCACATGATTGAAACTCCATGCCTGAGCTCCACCGAGTAAACCACTGTTTTAGGTTCTACTTTATCTCCCGAAGGAGATCACAGTGCCCATGTAGCTACTGCATGAACATACCAATCCTGTTCAGGGGTCTGTTAGTTTCCGGGGAAAAAAAACAACCACCTAGACTTGTGACTTGACCTAGGTCGGCTTGACTGACACTGGTTCTTCTGACAAATATTGGAGCCCCCAGTGATCATAGGTAGGGAGGTCTCCTCCTTCAAGCCTCACCAAGATGTGTTACCAGGAAATCAAACACACAATAGTAAGAAGGCAAGAAAGTGGATGTCACAAACCCATTCCTATATGCGGGGGGATGTCTGCCACTTACACCTGGGCACCCTAATGAACCCTTTGCTTTATTGGCTCGCTCTGAGGTCAATGCAGTGTTAATCCAAGGGCAAGGCCAGCCAGGCTTAAGTGTGTATTGGGGGAGGCTCCAGATCCTAAGAATTGCTCCAAGCCATTGGGCTGCAGTACCTAAGACATTCTTCTCACTCACTCACATCAAGGTCGAGACCCCATAAAAATATTTCTAGCCAATCACCCAATTGACCTCTAACTCATTTCTCCATTGGTAAATTAGTTACAACAGCACATAATTAAAAAAAATATTGATTTATTTGACAGAGAGAGAAAGAGAGAGAAAGAAACCACACAAGTAGAGAGGGAGGGAGAAGCAGATTCCCCACTGAACAAGGAACCCAACACGGGGCTCGATCCCAGGACCCTGGGATCATGACCTGAGCCAAAGGCAGATGCTTAACCAACTGAGCCACCCAGGTGCCCCTCCAACAGCACATATTTTTAATTGGTGAAATGAGTGATGTTTGAGAAATACAGATGGGTTAGAAACATTATGGAGGCACTCCTGCCTTCCGTGAAAAGTGTTATGACAGGAGTTGCAAATTTTTTACACAAAGGGTCAATAAAAAGTATTTTAGGCTATTGGGGCCATACAGTTGATATTTCAACTATTTAGCTCAGCTTTGGTGACATGAAAGTCACCACAGACCATATGTAAATGGCTTTGTTGTAATAAAATTTAAGTTAGGTTGCCCAGAAGCTGGCCTCTCTGCATTCGTCCAGCATGGATTAAAACAATTAAAATATTCTTTCTCTCTTTCTATATAAAATGTATTGTGTATATATGTACATAGCATAAAAGTCACCATTTTAACCACTGTTTATTTTTAATTATGGTAAAATAGATATGCCATAAAATTTACTATAGTAACCATTTTAAGTGTATAGTGTGGCCATTTTAAGTATATTCATATTGTCATGCAGCCAATCTTCAGAACCGTCTCGTCTTACAGAACTGAAACTCTGTACCCATAAACACTCCCATACTGCAGCATGCACCAGTGGTTCCTTTTTATGGCTGAATCATATTCACTTGTATGTATAGACCAATTTTGTTTATCTATTCATGTGTCAGGGTTCATTGTTCTTTGGCCATTTGTTTCTTAAGGGAAACTGTATGGTATTTTTCTTTGACTCGTTTCACTTAGCATTATACCTTCTAGATCCATCAATGTTATTGCAAATGGCAAGATTTCATTCTTTTAATGACTAATATTTCACTGTATATATATATATATATATTTATATATAAAACTACTTTATCCATCCATTTATGGATGGATACTTGGATTGCTTCCATAATTTGGCTCATGCAAATAATGCTGCTATAAACAGGGGTGTATGTATCCTTTCAAATTCTGTTTTTGGAAGGGATAAATACCCAGTAGTAGAATTACTGGATCATATGGTAATTCTATTTTTAATTTTGTGAGGAAGCTCCATACTGTTTTCCACAGTGGCTACATGAGCTTGCATCCTCACCAACAGTGTGCAAGGGTTCCTTTTTCTCCACATCCTTGCCAACACTTGTTATGTCTTATGTTTTTGATGTTAGCCATGCTGACAGGCATGAGGTGATATCTCTTTGTGGTTTTGATTTGCATTTCCCTCATGATGAACGATGTTGAGCATCTTTTCATGTGTCTGTTGACCATCTGTATGTCTCCTTTGGAAAAATGTCTGTTCATGTCGCCTTCTCATTTTTTAATTGGATTATTTTGTTAGTAACGTCTCCTTTAAAAAATAAATTAGAGCCAATTCAAAATTATCTCTGATCCTTTATTTTCAGTCACTTGCATTCTTCTTGAAAGGAGAGAAAACAGTATTTTCCTGAGGGGTGTTTAGAGGCGTATGATACCAATTCCATGTAATCCATAGTCTGATGTCTTTGTACTGTAGGAACTAACTGCTATTGTTGGAGAGTTTAAATTTTGTGGCAATTGCTGTTTATTGTGGTGACTTATTTCTTGTATTTCTTGAGTTCTGTCAAAATCTAATGAGACTTCAAGTGTTTAAGAAGAAAAATAACGATCCTGTTAACCAGTAGTTCTCAACAGGGGGCAGTAGTCCTTCCAGCTCTGAGGGCATTTGGAATGGAAACGAGAGTTGGGCATATCCTAACTCCTCTGGGTGCTACAGGCATTGGGTGGTCTGCTGCTCAGAATGTTAACTGTCCTGCACTGTGGAGGATGGTTCCACACATAGAGAATTGTCCAATGCCAAATGTCCTCATTACTCTGTTGGTCATCAAAGCACAAACTTCAGCACTGCGTGTGGTCCCTCATCAAACCTAGCCCCTGACAATGTTCTCAGTATAAGACACCCTCTACTTCCACTCCCTGCTCTTCTCCAACTGTGATAACTTCTTGTGCAAATGAAACTTTATTCTTGACTGGTTAATAAAATCTTCCTTCTGAGCATTCATTCCTCTGCAAAGCCATCGCTGACACTTTCTGCTCAGAGGGAGAGTTAGTTGTTCTTTCCCCTATATTCCTCAGCACCCAGTGTATCTCTGGTAGTCACTGGGGATGTCATAAAGATATTTCTTCTCTGGAAATATGGTGGGATTATATTTTTCAGCCCCTCCTTAAATCAAGCACAAATGACTTGCATTGGCCAATGAAGTATGAGCAGGATTGATTTGTGTAACTTCTAGGTGGAAGCTTTAAGAGGTAGTCATGCTCTGCCAATTTCTCTCTCTCTCTGCTGTGGCAGCCAGGAGCAAGGTGGACAGAGCATAGCGACACCATGCTCTGACCGTAAGTCCTGAAATAAGGAGGACAAGAAGCAGAGCTCTGAACCAGGTCACAGTTGATAGGTAACATGAACAAAACATAAGCTGTGGGGTTTTAAGTCTCTGAAATGTATTGATTGCTTGTTACTACTGCATGACCATGCTCAGACTGACTGAATGACCCCTCTGTTCTAACATTTATCCCATGATATTGTTATTGTTGGTTTTACCCAACTGAATCTCCTCCTAGGCTGTGGGTTTCTTGCTGGTAGACTATGTTGTTTTTGCTCCTGGAGCAAAATGGTTCCTGAGAGCCATCTGGCTGGGTAGTTCTGGCTCAGAGTCATTTATGAGGTCACAGTCAAGATGTCAGTTGAAGCTACAGTCATCTGAAGGCTTGCCTGGGCCTGAAGGATCCATGTCCAAGATTGCTTACAGTTGGCAAGTTGATGGGAGGCCTTTGTGAGAGGCCTCAGCTCTTCCCCATGTGGCCTCACCACCATGTGGTGAGGCCAGCGATTCAAGAGGGAGTAAGATAGAAATGACAATGTCTTTTATGACTTAGCCTCAAAAGTCACTTCTGCTGAATTCTGTGTGGTACAAGTTCCTCACCAAGTGTGGCCCACATTCGAGAGGAGAATTAGATTTTATCTCCTTTTGAAGAGAGGGGTGTTGCTATATTCTGAACATTTGGGTAAACCCCAAATCATATATTGAAATCCTAACCCCCAGATGATAGGATACTAGAAGGTGGGGCCTCCTGGAGGTACTCAGTTCATGAAGTGAGGGAGCTCCTATGGTGCTGTCATAAAAGAGACCTGCAGGAATCCCTTGCCCTTCCACCATGTGAGGACATAGCAACACCATGTGAGATGTCACTTATGAACCAGGAAGTGGGCTCTTACCAGAACGTGTGCCACCATGATGTCACTTTGATCTTGGACTTCTAGTCTCCAGAACTGGGAGAAATAAATTTATAAGGTATTCAGTCTGTGGCATGTTGTTGTCATAGCTTGGATACGCTAAGACAGGTGTCAAGAAAAACCGGTGGCCATGCTTTAAAACTACCTCACAGGCACCTAGTGAGCCCTCAGTAAACACATCCTGAAGGAAAGACCCACTATTTGCATTCAGTGTGCTGGGAAGGTCCTCAGTTGCTTTCCTCATTTACCTCAAATTCAAGGTTTCTTCCTTTCAATTAGCCTTTATTTCAAGAAACTAAGCTCCATCCCTTAGTTTCTTCAGTTTATTTCTGCTCCAGAGAATGAATTATGTATAACCAGTACCAGACAATTTTTTTGAGTGTGCCTGAGGAGCTTAAAATAGTAAGAGAGCTAAGTCTCACCAATCTTGTAAATTAGACACCTAAAAAATTGTCATAGGAAAGTAATTTGACGTTTTGTCCTTTCTACAGGTTGACAAAAATCACATTTATCTTGTTATTAGAGGATTATTTCCAAACTGGCAGTGACATTTGGGATTCCATCAGCACCACTCTTAACTGTAAAGAGGATTGTTTTCCTCATCCCTGATGTTTTTGGACAAAGCCCTGGATAGTCTCCTTAGCCAGGTCAGGTTGTCAGTCTTAGGATTACTTGAGATTCTGGGTAGCGATTCTGTTAGCTGCATTGATGGGTTGACCAGAGCTAAGAGGAATATAACCTTGTGTTTCTCATAGGAGCAATGGTTCAGTATTCACTAACACCATGTTATGTTTATAAAGCACAACTCCCACGGATAACCAGAAATAACTATCTCCTTCTTGAGGCCCCCTTTTGGATAATGTTCCTTTGCAATTATTTAAGAACCTCAGGGCCAGGACCAGCTATGTAATTTGTGGGGCTGAGTGCAAAATGAAAATGCAGGACCTCTTGTTCAAAATGTAAAAATTCCAAGATGAGCATCAATCCAAGTATATGGGGGCCTCTGTGACTGTACACAACACATTCCCACATAGCTGGCTCCACTCATAGATTTATTCAAGCTGAAAGACATCTCTAAACACCGGACTGGGAGAGCAGAATCTGATGAGCTCACCACAGTAGTTGCTTTGGGTGGCCAATGGTGTCATAGGTGAGGCTGCATGGTTCAAGGGGCACTGCTTGTCCACTACCAGATGATGGCCTTGCTGGTCAAGTCCCTGTTCAGGCTGCTATGTTCCTATTCCTAGAGTTGCTATTATGATTCATTACCGTCCCCAAAGTACAAACATGATGGGAGGGTAGCCAGCTCTCGGTAGAGTGTGGCATGCTAGCACAGGTTTCTCCTACCTTTTTGAAGCTCCATTGGAGGACTTATTTGCCAGAACACACCTAGCCTATCCCAGTCCACCCTCCGAGGTTTCTACAACTTTCAATTTTGGGGGAGTAGACGTCTCTAATAATTTTTACCCTGGAAGTTTCTGGATCTTGATGCTAATTTGCCTCTTCTCATCCCAGACATCTACATAGCAAGGGGGTGGGACAGCTTTGCTAACTTAAAGGACAAATAAATTCATGCCTTTGAAGTGTTGAAAGCATAGCAACCTTGGCTGCATATGAAGGAGGTACGTAAGTGCTCCAACACAGAGCAGGTGGCAGTTGCTCCACGGGTCCTTCTGGGCTGGCCTTTAGAGTAGCAGTGAATTCGCGCATGAAAGTGAGATATGTTTATGTCTTTATTTGGTTTGGCTTGCAAATATTTTTTTTTTTTTTAATTTCAGACTAGTTGCCAGCATTTAAATCAGGAAATTTCACTAACTAGTCCAATTTTAGGCTCTCTGAGAAAAACCTATGTCTTTGAAAACACTAGGCCTGCATTCCCACATCTGCCATCGGCAGAGCGGACAGCAGTTTCCCCTAGACACAGAGCACTAGCTTTCCTCTCCCACAGCCCCCCTGTGTCTGCCCCTTCCCCTCACCTACCTGGTCTGTGTGGGTATACCCAGACTGGCAGGGACGGCTCCCAACCTACTGGTGCCCAGCTGGTACCAGTCGTTAAATATTTCGACTCTCACCCTTGCCTGGAGCCATTTGAGTTGCTAACCCTGCTCTGGAGAGAAGCAGCTGTCAGCTTCTTGCTAAAAAACAAATTTAAATTCTGACTCCAGGGTCACTCTGTTACACTGATTAATCTGTTAGATTGTCAGTATTCTCCACTATTTCATTTATTGGGAGCAGAGCTTCGAGATGAAATCTAAGAGGAATTCAGAACGTCTGGCCATGTCTGCACTGATGGAGTAGGTGTCCTGGGAAGCCAATTTGCATGAGGTCTGCGGCCCCTCCTGGAGGACAATTCATCCTGATGAAATGAGAAGCCAGGTACTAGAACCTGACCTTGTTAGAGGAACTCACTTGTCAGATAATGGCATGAAGTCTGACATCCTGATTTCTCTCTGCGTCTAACCTTCACTGGCTCCTCTCCATAGCTTTAGAGAGCAGGGCCAAAAGTAAAAAAAAAAAAAAAAAAAAAAAAGCAACAGTGTTTCTTTCCAAACTCTTGGGTATCCCCTCAACAGAGTTGAATACAAAGAGACATTCCCCAATCTCTTTCCCAGGGTACTTGCCATTCTAGTAACACCCCTGTATTTTAGTGGCAGGGCCCGCAGACAATTCAGTGCTCTTGGGGAGAAGACATGTGGGCCCATCTTGGTGGTTTGGGGTTCTAACAAATCATCCTCTCAACTTTCAGGTCTTTAAATAGTTGCATACAGACATAAGGAGCCAAATGGGTTCAAATCCAGAAACTGAGAGCATGACGGGGTGGTTATATTGCCTGTATTTTTCTCAAAATATTTTACTGTAGATAAGGGTGTGTGCACATGTATGTGTTAAATTTAATATATACCCTAGGCGCTGTTGGCTAATATTTCAAGTATTCTTAGCCTGGTTACCCATTGCTGCATAACTTACCTCAAAATGTAGTGAGTTAGAAAACAACATATTAATATTTCTCACGGTTCTGTGGTTGGGCAGCTCAGCCAGCAGTTCTCACTTGGAATCTTTTATAGGGTTGCAGTCTGCTGGCACCTGGGACTGCAGGCATCTGAAGCCTCAGCTGGGCTGGATGGCCAGGGTGGTGTCTTTCCTCATGTGATTGGCACCTAGGCTGGGATGGCTGTCATAGCTGGGGGCTAGGTGGGCATCTCAGACTCTGTGTGGTCTCCCACCTGGCTAGCTGGGGCTTCCTCCCAGCGTGGCAGTCTCAGGGCAGCCAGACTTCCAAGAGAGCATTGTGAAGCTGCAGGGGTTCTTACCACTTAGCTTGGAAAGCCATGCTACGTCACTTCTCCCATCGCCAAGACTGACTGGCATGATTAATTTTGTGTCAATGTGGCTGGGTCTTGGTAACCAGATAGTTGCTCAAGTATTATTCTAGATGTTTCTATGAAGGCATTTTTTTTTTTTTAGGTGATATTAACACTTAAATCAGTAGACTTCAAGGAAAGCAAATTGCTCTTCCCAATGTGGATGTCTCATGCAATCAGTTGAAGGCCTTACTAGAAAAAGACTGACTTCCCTGGAAGAAGAGCGAGTTCTGCCAGCAAATAGTCTTTGGACTCATGTACCTTCAACTCTTCCCTGGGTTTCCAGCCTGATAGCTTACCCCTGTAGGTCTTGGATTGGCCAGCCATGACATAAAGAAAGAAAAAATGACAAATTGTGACCCAGTTCCTTGAAGTTTCTGTAACTGTGTTTCCTATAACTTCACTTTTTCACTCTTGACTAAGATTTGCCCAGTTTCAGAGGCAAGGGGCTTAGAATCACAACGGGAGTGTCATCCAAGAAAACATTCAGCCATCAGATCTCATCTGAAATTCCCACTCTGGGGTTGGTTAGCTGTATAGAAGTCATAATTTCTCATTGGTTGAATGAGTGGTGTTAAAGATACTTGGTTGGCTAGAGACACTCTACAGGGTACCACAGCCCTTGAGCTAAGGAGGTTTAAAAACCTGACAAGCCTAAAATGACAGCACTTGGTGTGGAAAGTTATTTAGCCCTGTGTCCCCTGCTTATCAGAGGCACCTGTTGCTTGATCTAAACAGAGGGATTACAAGTGAATGAAATTTTCTGCTATGCTTCTTGTTGAAAAGCTCAAGGGTAGAGAACCAAATGTCCCTGAGCCCACAGGAATTGGTGGTATGATTATTATGATCCAGCTTGCTTTAAGAAATGATTATACAAGTGGAAAAATTTGGTCCAAGGCTTGCTTTTGTTATAACATGCCATGCAGCAGTGAACTTTGGAGGAGCCCCATAGCTCCCACCTACCTCTAATTGTTGGCTATGACCAATACTGGCTCCCCCAAACCTGTCAGTGTTGAATGGCTAAATGGGGTTAGGTCAGTTTGCACCAGGAATATTTCTCTCCCTCTCTCAACAAGGACCCTGGAATTCATGTGACTTGGGTTTGCATATTTAGTTGCAGGCTGAAGAACTAACAAATTGCAAATGTGGCTGGGCTGGCCAGCATCTGACTCTGCTTCATTGGCTTACTGGAAGGAGCAGGTAGCACAAGCAATCATGCTTTCAAAGGGTGAGGGATTCTTGGTGTCCTTGTTCAGTGCAGGGGCCCTGCCCCAGGCAGAGGTGGCCCACCTGGTGTCAGCTGACCCCATCTCACCAATCATATTCATTACCTCTCATTCCAAGGCCATGAGCTAGAGAGGGCTACAGAGCTTACTCTACCCTTGTCTCTTTGAGGGAATGAGAGAGAAGTCTTCTTGTAGGAATAATTATGGAGAAAGGAATATCCCAACCAAAGTATTAAAGACTCCTGCTAATCCCAGACACTACCACAGAAAGAGAGATGGGGTCCTACATGATCAGTGTGGACAGGAGCCACTGACATTGATATTATTATTGGGAGACCATCCTCAAGCTGGTGATGGTCCATGAGGGCCTTATTTTATCCATGTGCATTAGTTGTCTCCCTAAGTAGACCTGAGGTTCAGGTCGTATTTCCTATGAACTGCCCTTTCTTCAGCCACTTAACACCAGTACAGAGCTCTGTACTGTATTTGTTGCCAACCACAGTATTGAGTTAAGGAGTTCAGCAATAGGAGCCTGGGGCCAACTGTGGGTAGGTCTGGCATGAACATTTGGAAGGTTCTCATGCATCATTTTCAAGCTTTTAATAATGTACTGATAGGCAAGGTCCTTACATGTTTAATTATTTATAAAATAATATTAAGTGGATTAAAGGTATATAACATGATGATTTGATATAGACACACACATAGTAAAATGCTTACTATAGTCAAGCCAATTAACATAACTTCTCACATACTTTTTTTGTGCATGAAGAAAGCACCTACAGTCTCTCTTAGCAAATGTCTAATATTGAGTACAGTATGATGATCTGTACTCATCATGCTGTGCATTACATCTCTAGATTTATTTATCCTCCATAACTCCAACTTTGTGCCCTCTGACCAATATCTCTCCATTTGTGTCTCTGGACCCCCGCCCCCTCCATCCTTCAGTCCTGGGTAACTGGTATTCTACTTCCTGCTTCTATGGATTCCACTTTTATAGATTCCACCTATAAGAGATCATGCATTTTATTTTCTTTCTGTGTCTGGATTATTTCACTTAGCATAATGTCTTCCACGTTCATCCCAGTTGTGTGCAACATGGAGGAAGCTCCTTGTAAATGAAAGGCAACTTATGGACTTCTACGGTTGATTTCACATTTTATGTTTTTAAATTCTTGGAATTAGAGACATAGGTGTGGTGGATCTTTCCTGTTTGCATATACTACATTCCTTCTCTCTGCTCTGTCTGTATTCTGGGAGGAATGAGCTATCTGAACCATATCAGTGGTCTCCCTCATTTATGGCCTCTAATTGGGTTCAGCTCATGGGGAGCTCCAGCAAGAAAGGCTATTTACTTCTGACTGTGCCTTGTACCTGCAGCTCTCAGCTTCTGACAGGGCCCTGTCTTCAGGCTTTGTGTGTCCCCATGTTCTCTTTCCTTCTCCTTGTCTCTCCCCTACTGACCCCACAATGTGCTCCTCCCCTACTTTGCACCTTCAGGCCTTCAGTGATAGCTTTTCTCTGCCGCCTCCCCACACCTTTGTAAATAGTTTGCATGTTCACCTTTCCTGACATTAATGACTCAGAGTGTCTCATCTTTTTCCTGCTTGGACCCTGACTCATACTCTGGGTCAGTGGTCCTCAGGGGACATTTGAGAATGTGCAGAGACCTTTTTGGTAGTCACAAATTAGGGGAGAAGGTGCTATTGGCATCTAGTGGGTGGAGTCTAGAGATGCCGCCAAATGGCCTACAGTGCCCGGGACAGCCTCGCAACAGACTTACCAGGTTCCAGATGTCAGCAGTGGTGAGGCTGGGAGACGCTGCTCTCATGGGTAACACTCGTGTCTGCTCTACAACTATAAATGCCACACAACTTTATAAGCCACACATGAAAACTATAGACCCAATGAAATTTTAATTAACAATGTTAATTGAAAGTTAAGGATGCAATTGTTGAGCTGTAATAAAGCTGCTGCTCACAATATGATGTGGTCCTGACTGCTTAGGTTCCGCTTGTGCATGCGTCTGGGCACCAAAGCCAGGTTAACTGCCTTCCCTAGTATATGTCTCTGCTCAGGCTCCTAGGGCACCTTTGCTCTTAGGGCACACAGTGGGGTTTTGTTGGCTTTTATTTAGCACCACTATACTTTTCATCTAAAGTCTACCATTATCGTTTCTCTCATAAACCTGTGTCAATTGATGTTTTGCTAATTGTTGCCAGTATGTTCTGTTCATAAATGTAATTGCAAAGGAGAACCCTGTAGCTATACTCAGTCCTTCAGATATACTTTTTTAAAGATTTATTTATTTGAGAAAGAAAGAGTGCAAGGGAGCATGTGGAGGAGGGGCAGTGGGAGTGGGAATGGGAGAGACTCCCAAGCAGACTCCATACTGAGTGTGGAGCTGGTCCCTGGGTTCAACCTCATGACTCAAAGATCATGACCAGAGATTGTGACCTGATTCGAAACCAAGAGTCGGATGCTTAACTGACTGTGCCCCCCAGGTGCCTCAGTCCTTTAGTTATTTTTAAGGATTTCGTGGAGATTAAGGCAGGAGACTAAAATGTTTCACAGAGAACTCATGGGACCCTGACAATCTATCCTGGCGGTCCTGTGAGGGGATGCTCTTCTTGTATTGGATGGAAAATGAGAACAGACTCCGAATTCCTTCCTTGGTGATAGAAATGCAGGAAGCTTCCACCATGGGTAGTAGGTTTTGTGAACAGACACAGCTTTCTCCTTGGCTCTTTCTCTGATGCCTCAAAGATAAAGAAAGGCCTTTCTAATAAAACCTTATCCCCAAGCTGCACAGTGGGAGGTTCTCACACATTCCAATCAACATGTTTTGCTTTCTCAGCTCTGGCTTTCTAAATGAAATTCCCCTGTGACATGAGGATAGCAACTTGAGGTTTTTCTCCTCATGAAAGAGATTTGTTGGATTTCCTCTTTTTCCCCCTGGCTGGGGAAGCGTGTGTGCTTCTGAGAGCTATTGAATAGTGTGCGGTACAGACCAGCTTTGCAGAGGGCTTGTATTCTAAATTCCGCCTGGACAATGCAAGCCTTATTTCTGTATGTAATAACCTCTCCGGCTGACCATATCAATCACAGAATCTTGTGTTGCTCTTTATTTTGTTCACGTGTTAGCACCTTTTGCAAATCTAAAACAATTATAAAACCATTTAAAAACAATAATGCTTAAATGCAAACACTTAAATGTTATTAAACTGTTAGCATCTTGCTGAATTATTTCCTTATGGTTAATTACTTTATTACTTTATAGCTAGTCATGATGGATTGCTGGTTAGTGTGGTTTCCACTCTGTCAGAAAATATAGTTGCATGCTCTGAAACTGTTAAGGGTGCCCACCACCACTTTCAAAACTGTTTCAAAGTATTTGGGGGGTGGGGAGGCTGGGGGAATTCTTTAATTTAGTTTTTATTTTTAAATAAATATTTAGCTACAGTGATTTTGATGAAAAGCCCTTTACTGGCTTAATGAAGGATTTTTATGAGTCTATATAACATCAGTGTCTTAATTACTACAAATGGATAATAAACCTTTTCTCATATGTGAGAATGGGAAACACACAGAGTGAGCGCCATTAGGAACAATTGGATTTTCACTTGGTAATTCAGTAAAAAAAAAAAAAAAAAAAGTAAATACTGCAAATAACAGCCCAAGGGTTAGACTCTGCAGCTCCACCGGAAACCATAGAGCATAACTAATTTTTACAGAGATTTTCTCTGTGTTTTTTGGGCTGTGACAAAGCAAAATATATATTCATGCAGGGAATGAAATCGTTGTTCATTTGGTGAGCACTAATTAATTCCTCTCTGTATGCTGGAGACATTTAATTCCTCATCATAAAAGGTCCTTGAATTTAGGACGCTGCCCAGGGAGGAATATATGACTCCATGCAAGTGTCTGCAAATGTACCAGGAGGGGTGGTCTGGAGTCTCATAATGTGTGTGTGTGTGTGGCTTTGGGAAATTCATTTGGTTTTAGAAACTCAGTTATTGCTAACACAGATTGGCCTTTGCCAGTTTAACAAAAGGCCAATCAGAAAACAATTTCAGAGAGGTAGTAGTTTCTGTACTTCAAGCAAGAAAATGAAGAGCCATTGAGTAGATCTTGAATGAACTACTGAATTATCACACTATTAACTTCCTAATCAGAGGGTTTCAAACCAGAGTGTGTCTAAGAACCACCCAAAAACTAGATAAAATGATTTGAGGGCTGTACTCTAAGATAGTGATTCAGCAGTTTTCAGTAGAGTCCAGAGACTTTTTTATTGAAAAGGACCACATGTATTACCCACGTTTTGAAAAAAATTGGTTTCTTTTGGTAGTTTAAACATGTCCCTTGAAGTTGTTCCTTTTATTTTCTTCCCCAATTACATTCAGAATATTTAATTTTACTCAGCCACTAATCAAATGGGCCTAAATTTCAAGTTAAACATCTTAAAGCCTGCTCATACACAGAATAGAGATGATCTCTGCTTATATACAGAGATCATTCTAGAAAATGGCAATTATTTTCAAAAAATGGCACGTAAGTGGAGTACATAACTCTCTTTACCTTTCTGTATAGCTGTGGTTTGAATGGAGGTGGGGCCCTGGGGAATCCAGAGTCTAAATTTGCAGAAAGAGTATGTCTTCAGCTTCAAAAACATATTTTCTAGGTTTCTTATAATGAGATCTTGATTGGCTGTCTCTAGAATGATATTTGATTAAAGATCTATCACTTTGATTGAGACCTAGCATTTATTTCAAATAGCATAAAGCATTTCCTTTGCCCTATAGTTTGTTCCCCTTTGGAACAATATTTTCAATATTGTGTCATGTGTTATTTTTAAGTGATCTGGTTATAAAACTAAAACATTTTCTTCTACTTCAACTCAAGGATCTATGAAACAGCATTATTTTTCTTATCAAAAGAATGAGGTCACCGTATCTAACCCAAAAGGGCCACTGGGCCTCTTATGCAATTCTTTTTTAAAAAAATTAAAATTCCCTGGTTCATTCCTGGGTTTTGGCACCAAAAAATAAAATAAAATAAAATAAAATAAAATAAAATATAATAAAATAAAAATAAAAAATTAATTAACTTTATGAAACTGTATTTGACATATAATATCCTATTAGTTTCAAGTATACCTCAGAGTGATTCAGTATTTTTATACATTATAAAATGATCTCTAAGGTAAGTCTAGTTACTATCTATCACCATACAAAATTATTAGGATATTATTGACTATGTTCCCTATGCTGTATGTTCCATCTCCATGAGTTATTTTTTTTATGACTGAAAGTTCTAATTTCTTAATCCTCCATCTATTTCTTTCATCCCTTCACTTCCTTCACCTCCTCCTAACCAACTATGTTTCCTGTATCTGACTCTGTTTCTGTTTTGTTCACCTTGTTTATTTTGTCTTTTGGATTCCACATGTGACTGAAATCACAGGGTATTCATCTTTCTCTGACTTATTTCACTTGCCATAATATCCTCAAGGTCCATCCACATTGTTGCAAATGGCAAGATCTCATTGTTTTTTATGGCTGAATAATATTCCTTTGTGTGTGTGCATGTGTGTGTATTTACCACATCTTTTTTATCCATTGAACTATTGATGGACATTTATGCTGCTTCCGTATCTTGGCTATTGTAGACAATGATGCAATAAATGTAGAGGTGCATGCGTCTCTGAATTGGTGGCTTTGCTTTCTTCGGATAAGTACCCAGAAGTGAGACAACTGGATCATATGGTAGTTCCTTTTTTAATTTTGGGGGGTAACCTCTGCACTGTTTTTTTATACTAGCTGCACCAATTTACAGTCCTCCCATTAGTTCATGAGGGTTCCCTTTTCTAGTGTTCTTGCCAACACTTGTTATTTTTTTCCTTTTGAGAGAAGCCAACTAATAGGCATAAGGTGATATCTCATTGTAATTTTGATTTGCATTTTCCTGACAATGAGAGATGCTGAGCATCTTTTCTTTTCATCTCTTGGCCATCTATATGTCGTCTGGAAAATGTCAAGTCTCCTGCCCATTTAAAAAAAATCATGTTTGTTTATTTTTTGATATAAAGTTGTATAAGTTCTTTATATCTTTTTTATATTAACCCCTTACCAGATGTATGATTTGCAAATATCTTTTCCCATCCAGTAGGTTGTCTTTGCATTTTGTTGATGGTTTCTTTTGCTGTGCAAAAGCTTTTTATTTTGATACAAATCCAATTTGTTTATTTTAGCTTTTCTTGCCCTTGTCTGAGGAGCTAATTCAAAAACGTATTCCTAAGATCCTAAGACTGAAGCAGAGAGCTTACTACCCATTTTTTCTTCCAAGAGATTTAGGTTTTTAGGTCTTACATTCACATCTTCAATTAATTTTGAATTACTTTTGTATATGATATAAGAGAGTGGTCTGGTTTCATTCTTTTGCATGTAGCTGTCCGGTTTTCCCAGCACCATTTATTGAAAAGACTGTCTTTTCCCCATTGTATACTCTTGCCTCCTTTGTCATAGATTTTGACTATATATCTAGATTTATTTCTCTTCTATTGTGAAACAGACCTATGTGTCTGTTTTCATGCCAGTACCACACTGTTTTATGTTAGCTCTGTGATATAGTTCGAAATTGAGGAATGTGATGCCTTCAGCCTTGTTGTTTCTCAAGATTGCTTTGGCTATTTGGGGTCTTTTGTGGTTCCACACATGTTTTAGGATTCTTTGCTTTAGTTCTCTGAAAAATTCCATTGACATTTTAATGGGGATTGCACTGAATCTGTAGATAGCTTTGGGTAGTATAGACGTTTTAACAGTATTCTTTTATTCCATGAACACTTATTTGTGTTGTCTTGAATTTCTTTCATCAGTGTTTTATAGTTTGCAGGATACAGATTATTTACCTCCTTGGTTAAATTTATTTTTAGGTAGTTTAATTCTTTTAAATGCAGTTGTAAATGGGATGTTTTCTTAATTTCTTTTTCTAATAGTTTGTTATTTGTGTACAGAAATGACCAATTTCTGTAAATTTTATATCCTGCCATTTTACTGAATTCATTTATTCTGATAATGTTTTGGTGGAGTCTTTAGGGTTTTTTCTATATAGTATCATGTCATTTGCAAATAGTGACAGTTTAACATCTTCTTTTCCAATTAGGATATAATTTACTTCTTTTTCTTTTTCTTTTTTTTTAAATTTTTATTTATTTATGATAGTCACACAGAGAGAGAGAGAGAGGCAGAGACACAGGCAGAGGGAGAAGCAGGCTCCATGCACCGGGAGCCTGACGTGGGATTCGATCCCGGGTCTCCAGGATCGCGCCCTGGGCCAAAGGCAGGCGCCAAACCGCTGCGCCACCCAGGGATCCCTACTTCTTTTTCTTATCTGATTTCTGGGGCTAGGATTTCCAATACTATGTTGGAATAAAAGGGTGAGAGTGGGTGTCCTTATCTTGTTCTTGATCTTAGAGGAAAAGCTTTTAGCTTTTCACCATTGACATTGACATATAGTGTTAGCTGTGGGTTTGTCACAGTCTTTTATTGAAGCCTTTATTTTGTTGAGACTTTGTTTCATAAACAGATTTTAAATTTTGTCAAATGCTTTTTCTGAATCTATTGAGATGGTCATATGATTTTTATCCTTTGTTTTGTTGATGTGTTATATCACATTGATTTGTGGATATTGAACCATTCTTGCATCCCTGAAATAAATCCCACTTGATAGTGGTGTTTGATCCTTTTAATGTATAGTTGAATTCAATTAAATAATATTTCGTTGAGTATTTTTGTATCTGTGTTCACCAGGGATATTGGGGTGTCATTTTTTTTTCTTTTTTGTTGTGTCTTTGGTTTTAGTATCAGGGTAATGCTGATAAATGAGTAAAATGAGGTTGGAAGCATTCTTCAGTTTTTTAGAATGATTTGAGAAGGATAAGTACTAATTCTTTAAATATTTGGTAGAATTCAACTATGAAGCCATCTGTCCCAGAATTTTTTTTTTGGGGGGGTGTAGTTTTTCAGTTATTAATTGAATTCATTACTTGTAATTAGAAAATATTCAGGGGCACCTGAATGGCTCAGGTCCTGATCCCAGAGTCCTAGGATCTGAGCCCCACATCAGGCTCTCTGCTCAGCGGGCAGTCTGCTTTTCCCTCTGCCCCTCCCCTGCTCCTGATCTCTCTCAAACAAATAAATAAAGACTTAAAAAAATAAAATATTCAGATTTTCTTTTCCTTTGTGATTCAGTCTTAGAAGTTTGTGTGGTTCTGGGAATTTACCCATTTCTTCTAGGTTTCCCAATCTGTTGACTTACTTATTCATAGTAATCTCTTATGATCTTTTGTCTTCCTGTGGTGTCAGTTGTAACTACTCTTTCATTTGTAATTTTATTTATTTGGACCTTCTTTCTTTTTCTGGATGAGTCTGGCTGGAGGCTTATTGGTTTTATCTTTTTAAGAACTTTTTATTTTGTTGATTTTTTCTATTGATTTTTTTTTAGTCTCTTTTTCATTTATATTTATTCCAATCTTTATTATTTTCTTCCATGGACTTTGGACTTTGTTTTTCTTTTTATAGTTCCTTTAGATATAAAGTTAGATTATTTATTTGGGATTTTTTGTTTGTTTGTTTGTTTTGTTTCTTGAGGTAGACCAGTATTACTATGAACCTCACTCTTAAAACTGCTTTTGCTGCATCCTATAGATTTTGGAAAGTTGTGTTTCCATTTTCATTTGTTTCAAGGTATTTTTGTATTTACTCTTTGATTTCTTTTGTCACCCATTGGTTGTTTAGTAGCACATTGTTTAGTCTCCATGTATTTGTGTTTATTCTTGTTTGCTTCTTATAATTGATTTCTAGTTTCATACAGTTGTAATTGGAAAAGATGAATGGTATGATTTCAGTCTTCTTTAAACTTCTTAAGGCCTGTTTTGTGGCTTAATATGTGACATATCCTGGAGTATGTTCCAGGATACATTCTCTACTTGAGAAGAATGTGTATTTGACAGTTTCGGGATGGGAATTTTTGTATATGTCTGGTCCATCTTTAAGACTAAAGTTTCCGTAATGATTTTCTGTCAGGATGATCCATTCATGTAAGTGGGGGTGTTAAAGTCACTTACTATTATTGTATTGCTGTCAATTTCTCCCTTTATGACTTATAATATTTGCCTTATATATTTAGGTACTTTTATGTTGGGTGCATAAATATTTAATGAATGTTATATCCTCTTCTTGGATTTATCTCTTTGTCATTATATAATGTCCTTCTTTGCCTTTTGTTATAGCCTTTGTTCAAAGTGTATTTTGTCTAATAGGAGTATTGTTATCCAGCATTCTTTACAACTTGCATGGAATATATATTTTTGTCCCTTCACTTTTAGTCTCTCTGTGTGTGTGTTTAGATCTAAAGTGAGTATTTTATAGGTAGCATGTAGTTGGGTCTTGTTTTTTCATCCATTCAGCTACCCTCTGTCTTTTAATTGGAGCATGAATCTATTTACATTAAAGTACTCATTAATAGGTATGTACTTAGAGCTATTTTATAGTTTTCTGGTTGATTTTATACTTCTCTGTTCCTTTCTTCTTCTCCTCTTGGTCTCTTCCCTTGTGGTTTGATGGTTTCTTTTCTTTAAAATTTTATTTATTTATTTGAGGTGGGGGGCAGAGGGAGAGGAATAAGCAGACTCCCCACTGAGCAGGGAGCCGAATATGGGGCTCGATCCCAGGGCCCTGGGATCATGACCTGAGATGATAGCAGACACTTAACTGACTGACCACCCACCCAGGTGCCCCTAGTTTGGTAGTTTCTTAGTGTTATGTTTGGGTTCCTTTTCTCATTATTTTGTGTATCTATTATTAGATTTTTGATTTGTGATTAGCATGAGGTTCATATAATCAACCTCTATCTACAGCAATTTGTTTTAAGCTGGTAGTTGCTTCAGTTTGAATACATTCTGAATGTACTAAATTTGTACTCCTCCATCGCATGTTTTAGGTTTTTGACATTGTACTGCATTCTTCAGCTGTCAGTCATTCTTTCTTATAGTTTTTGTCTCTTTGTTGAAGCCCTCACTGTGTTCCTCCATTTTTCTCCCAAGTTTGGTGAGCATCTTTATGATCAATACTTTGAACCCTTTATCACATTAATTACCTATTTCTAATTCATTAGAGTTTTTCCCCTTGGGGTTTTGTGTTATTCTTTTGTGAAATATATTCATCTTCTTATTTTGTTTGATTTTCTGTGTTTGTGTCTATGAATTCAGCAGAACATCTACTTTCTCTGAAGGAGTGGCCTTGTGTAGGAGCAGCTGGTGTGGAGTTTATATGCTTGACAACCTTGGCAGACCAGCTGTAGCTAGAACAGTTTTGGGCCAGGGAGGTCTCAAGGCGTGTCATGTCAGGGTTACCCTGGCTAGTTCCTAGAGTTGTAGTGAGCATGGAACTGGGTCTCAGGGTATGTTTCACCTGGGCCACCTTGCTGGGATTGTTAGAACTGAAGTGGGCATGGGTCCCAGTCTGGCTGGGTGGCTAGAGTTGCCTAGACCCTTTTTAATTTATGCCATCAAAGTGGAGGCAAAACAGAAAAAATGGCACTTACCAGTGCCTCTTACCCCAGAGAGAGTTTCAGCAGTTCTCTGCCCATTTGGTAGATGGTCTAGGGTTAATAAGCAGCTTTCTTTCACTTACAGTCTAGTTGCCTTTTAAATCACGATGTATTCACTTTGCCCCAGAGCAGGTGAGTGTGTACATAGGCCATTCAGTTATATCCCTCCCTAACATAGGTTGTCTTATTGAGGTTGGGATACTTCTCATTTCCATGTCTCCATCTGTCCAACCCTTCTCTGTGTGGCCTCTCTATTCTTTGTTGTGCAGGAGCTATTTAATCAGCCTTCAGTTCTTCAGGAGGAATTACCCTATATGTAGGTATAGATTTGGTGTATCTGTAGGGGGCGGTGATTTCAGGGTCTTCCTATGCTGCCATTGTGAACCACCTTCCCTGTTATCCTAAATAACTCTTATATTTATCAGTTTAAAAATTGAAGCTTAAGTTTTGATTCAAAAATAATATACTTTCAATTCTTGAAAGATTAAAACAGTACAAAGGAGAAAATGAAAATTGCTCAATTTGCTACTCTGACATTTCTGTTAATATTTTGGCACACTTGACTTTCAGTCTTTCATATCTAGATTTTGCTTTAAAAAGTTTAAATTTTACATTACTTCCTCTTAGGAAGTTATTAAAAATATTTAGTCTATATGATCACATCATTGTCATTTTTTGGGAGTACCTCCTAAGAGGAGAAAGCACTATGGAGTTCTTGGAAGCATTTCAGAGCAATTTTGTTGTCTGCTCTTTTCTGAACTAGTTTGCCCTCCTAATCATCATGAAATGTTATGAGATTCAATTTGGGGACTAGTGAAAGAAATTTATTTCTCCTCCTTCCATCTTGTCCACTATCTCTACCTTCCTTCCCATTCTTCCTCCTCCACCTCTCTCTCTGCCCTACTCTTTTCTTTCCTCAGCTGGCCCTTGATGGGTAAAAACACAGACCCTCCCATGGGGATGTTACTAATCAATACCCACACAACACAGTGGAGATGTAGATTTTTCTCAGTTGTGACTGCTGTAATTTGATATTTACCATGCCAATAGCCACCACATGTTTCTTTTAGTTAAATGACATTTATTTGACATCCTTTGTCACATGAGTAATCTTTATTCTATGCAGTCCATTTATCTTCTTTCAGTCTTTCAGCGACAATCTTTGTTCAGATAATAACAGTACCATGTATCCATCAGTTACTGGGCATTACAGTGTGCCAGGTGCTTCGTATGAATGCTTTAAATATATTTACTCACTTAATCCTTGCACACTTCTTAGAGGTCAATGGTGGCATCATGATTTGACAGGTGAGGCAGTGAGGCTCAGAGGGTTAAGGAATTTGCCTTCACATGGCAGAGCTGATAAATGGTGGAGCTGGGATTCCAATCCTACTTTCTTGGATGCTGAAGTCAGTGAATTAATCAAATGTTCCCCCAACGATTGGAGGAACTTTATAGAGTGGCGTTAAGATGTCTGCTAAATGAGTGACCTCATAGAACAGAATAGATTTATTTCTCCAGGAAGTTCAGTGAAATGAAAAGAATCCTGTGAACTTTCTCAAGGCCCAAGTTCTAATGAACTTGCTCTCAAGTTTAACTCACCACATCTTTCAAGTCGGGGAATTCCAAACTTGAGGTTTCCTCCTGAGGCTCTGCATTCAGCGATGCCCAAGGCTCTAGTTTGGCATTTTGAACAAAGCCCTTTTGAGTACTCAGACAGTGATGGGCTTCATGTCACATCTATAGGAAATCTTACCAGGAACTGGTGTCTGACTGAGTTGGCCATAAAGCAGACAAAACATGGTAGGTTATGAAAACACTCTGTTTGCTTAGTAGGAGATGGGTCATGGAATGAGCCCTGGTGAAATGAGATCTGGTCTCACATGGAAAGATGGTAAGTCTTTGGGCAAAGCGAGGGTAGAGTCTGGGAATCCATCCTAAAGAAAGTATGTGAATATTATTGGCACTTCAGAATAAGCTCCATTAGGCAATCCTGAAACACCGTGAAATCTGAGTTTACTTTTAATCAAATTTAGGACATAGTTTCTTGAGAAAAATCAAGAATCCAAGCTCTTCATCATTTTTTTTTTTTTTTTTTTTTTGGAGACTGATGGTGGAGGGAAGTAAACAAAAAGTTTTCCTC
This sequence comes from Vulpes vulpes, assembly GCF_048418805.1. Taxonomy (NCBI): domain Eukaryota; kingdom Metazoa; phylum Chordata; class Mammalia; order Carnivora; family Canidae; genus Vulpes; species Vulpes vulpes. Next base: position 72,151,785 of record NC_132788.1, on the reverse strand, counting down.
TTCAATAAAGACTTAGCTGCAGTGACAACCCACTATATTTGAGACCTCCCTTTTATGCACAACAAAATTATTTTCAGTAACAATTTCAAAATAAAACAAGTAATAGTAGTAAAAAAGGAATGCAGACAGTCCAAATGTTATTATTATTATTATTATTATTATTTTCTTTTTTTAAGAGAGGGAGAGAGGAATGGGAAGGGGCAGAGGAAGAGGGAAAGAGAATCTTAAGCAGGCTCCACACCCAGCACAGGTCTGTATCTGGACATAGATCTCGAGCTCATGACCCTGAGATCTTGATCGCAGCCTAAATCAGGAATCAGATGCTTAATTGACTGAGCCACCCAGGTGCTCCCAAACGTTCTTTTTTGACCTAATCTATAATCATGCCCTTAAAAAATAAAACAATATTACTGCATCAAAAGGAAAAAAGCAATGGGTTAAAATTTTAAATCATATTGTGTTTTTTGACAAAAGAGAGAGAACCCTTATATTCCATTGTAGTAATAAATATAGTTTTTGTTTTCAAGGTTCTGCAAATTTGTCAATGACTTCAATAAAGTCAACCTTCATGACTTCAGGTTAAATAGATGGTAGAGCCAGTTTTATCAATCTAACTTTACTCAAGGTTGATCAGAGAATATTTTCTATTTTAATTTTAAAACATTTCTTTCACATGAAGCAACAGATTCTCAAATAGCTGGGAGAAATCTTAAGCATAAGGCTAAATTTCATGGGAATCCATACAATTTTTATATCACCACAACTTCCAGAAAATGACAACATCACCCACATCTGTTTTTATTCAGATTGGATTTTGGTGGCTTTTAAACATCTTTACAGTTGAAAAAATTTAAACACAAACACCCAAGTGGTCATATTGAATGACAATTGGAGTAACTCAAATTCTATTTCTTGGTCCGTGCATCTGTTGTGTTATCTTTATTTAGAAGCTCCTGTTTAAATACAGACTTGTGTTGCACCGTGAGGGATTGGAAATAGAAATCATGCACAAAACAAGCTCAAGCCATTAAGAACTTGATCTTGAAACCAACACATGCAGTTGAGTTCCTGTTCATTGGGAATGACTGTATGATTAATTCTCAGAATTTACTTTTATATGGAATATGATGTTTATGAAAATATACAAAAAATCGAAATCATGCTAATTTGAAGCTTGCAGGTATTTACTAAAAGTGAACTGAGTAATTAGTTATTCAGTTAGTAACTAGTAAACCAGTTAGTAAATTTAGTAAACCAGTTAGTTTAACAATTGTTTAGAACTTAACACCGACAGGAGTGGTATTTTTGTTTGTGTTTTTAAGGGAAGAGTATTTTTTACATTGACATTCTTTAGAAGCACTAGCTTATGGTCATAATAAAATGAAGACTAGGCAGTTTTATTGTTATTTTTTAAAAAGATTTATTTATTTATTTTAGAGTGAAAGAGCGTGCATGCAGGGGGAGGGGCAGAGGGAGAGAAAGAGAGTCAAGTAGGCTCCCCACTGAGTGGGGAGTCCTATTGCAGGGCTCATTTCCAGAGGACCCTGAGATCATGACCTGAGCCAAAATCAAGAGTCAAATGCTTAACTGACTGGGCCTCCCAGATGCTCCTGTTGTTTTAAAATTCTTTACAGCCAGTGTACTTCCTCATTGCCTGAACTTGGGGAGGATCATCCTCTCTACCTCCACCTCTCCCTTTGAGCTTTGGTATATCCCCTCTTAAAGGATTGCTTTGGATTCAGGAGTTTCCAGCTATTTCTGATATATTTCATGATTCTTTTTTTCCTGCCACTTTTATCAAATGAAGGATCCCGGAGGGCAACGTGGGCCAGGGTTAGAATTCTTTGGAAATGTAGCCTGTTTGAAGGACATCCCCAATCTGAGCATATGAGCCCATTGCCCTACCATCATGAAAATAGCAGTTTGGTATTGCTAACCAGAGGAAGTAAGTGCCTCAGCCATTGGCCTGCTCACTCCTAGTCCGTAGCCAGGTGTCTCACCACAATTAGAATGCCTTATGACTCTGGTAAGTGATTTTCATCAAAATTGGATCTTTTCCTAATCTGAGTTCTTTGGGAGGTACTCAAGCATACCAGCCCTCTCTCTTTCTACCAGAGGCAGAAGTACTACCAGACTGGCTCTCTAGGTCATTCTAGCAAGTTGTTCTTGCTAGCTGTGTTTATTCCCTTCTCCTAGTTGCATTTTTTTCTAAAGTGGCTGCTTAACAGTACATTGTAATCTTGATCAGCTAATCCCATTAGGAGATGGTCCCTTTGCTGGACAATCTCATCAGAAATTCCCCTGGAGGGAATATTAGTATTAAATTTGGTGGAGGGAATCCTAATTCCATATAATACATCCTCTCTAAAACATATCCCTCTCCCAATGAAACCAGAAGATCTATGCATTCATCCTTATCTTGCTAGTACTCACTTCTTAGAGGTTTTATTTTTACTATGGAAATGATAAATATAGCAAATGAATTCCATTTGGTTTTCACTGTGAGGTACAATACTTACTGAAATGAGGAGCATTGGGAGCCTATGAGAATAATATGTCTGTAGAACATCTGGAGGAGAGGTAAAGAAAATGTTTTTGCAGGTTTTTTGGGAGGAAACAAATGGGCTTTGGGTTGTTGGAGGTAGGGGTCTGAAAGCATTTTGTCTCATATGAAAGATGAAGCATATTTAGGCCAGGAGGCCAAAGAGACATGAATCATGGAAACCAAAGCCTATTAGGCATAACATTAAGTGTACTGGTTTGTTTGCCAGTCCTGGGTTTATTGTCTGGGATCTACCCTGGGGCATGAGGGGTGGTGCATTTCTCAAGTTCCTGCATCAATTGGCTGGATTGGGCCAATGGGATTCGTCAAGGGCTAATGGGAGGGATATACCCCCTCCCCCCTCACCTTGATTAATGTTTCCTTCAGGAGCTGTGATTCCTCTGTGGCTTCAGGCATGCTGTGATTCTAGCTTTAGTGGTTGGCCCCAGCCCCTGGACTGGGACAGGGCCACTTTTTGTCCCTGTATATTCAGGGTGGTAATAGTTTCCTGCTGTTCCTGCTCTCTGGGACTGCCTTGCTGGCTCCTCAGCTCTTTCCTCCCTTGAGTAACAGCTACCTGATTTAAATTCCCTCTGCCTTAATTGTAGAGAAGTTTCCATTTTTTTCTGATAGGGTTAGGAAGAATACATTCTGAATATTTCTGTTTTTAAAAGTGGCCCAACAAAAACCACATTTGAGGCAAACATTTGTTTATTATTCACTTACTAAGTCTTGTCCTTCCTGTCTTCCTCCTGGGATTCTGTTAAGGACTGAACCTAAATTGTTCTAGACCAATATCTCTGCTGACATGAACATCAATGGAAAAGAATACAGGTTTCATACTTATTCGGTTAATTGATTGGATGGATTGCGGGCGCTCAGTAAATTGACTGAATGCTAGAGACTCAGGGTTGGGAGTAGGTAGGAAGCCAGGCACCTCTGTGGTCATAAGAATGTTCCTGTTGCCACTACCATGGCTGACTTCTAACCTGAACTTCCACCCTTATGATGCCCAAGATCTTGAGTCCTGTCAGAGAAAATGCCACTGGCTAAGCTTAAGTCACGTGGCTCCCTCTGTAGTAGAGTATATGGGCATAGGGAAGAAGGAGCTCTATATTTGAACTTGTGTGATGGATAGGAGTCTGTGCAATATAACCCCCCTGCTGAGACCACACACAGTGTAGAAGAGGAGACTCTCTGGAGGGAACTGGGTCACTTTTGGGAAGGGATCATGGAGTCCCAGCAGTACAGAGGGATGAGTATTCACCTCATTCTCAATGAGTAGTAGTTTTTGGTTACTGTTCCTATTCCAGCCCCTCTGGTGAAGGTGTGATAGCAACTAATATTTTTTGACACTCAAGAGAATCTTTTCATTTAAGTCAGTTTACAGGTGAGAAAACTGTGGCCCAAGATGCTGAAGTAAATGCCAAAGTCACATTCCTGGAAATGTAGCATGACTGGGTTTTGATTCAGGTAGGTCTGACCCCAAAGCCAAGAATGGCAACTGTGATATCAGGAAGCCTTTTTCCAGAGGAGCTGCTTTTGTTCACCACTCATCCTCCTCAGAGGGCCATTTTACACAGGGGTTGATTCAAGCACCAAGTCACTTGCTCAAGAACATACATGGTGGGAAATAGTGTTAGGGGCTGTATTCCAGATCTTGTAGTTCCAGGGATTTTTCTTTATTTTCTCATTCCCTCAGGTGTTTCAGTGAGAACTCTGGTCTTCAGAAGCAAAAAAGAGACAAAGAAACCTATGGTTGTATTGGAAAAAGCTGTGTAAGATTATCTCCCTTCAGGGGCTTACAGTGTACAGTGTATTGAAGGCTCTGAAAAGCCCTAAAATGATAAGCCCTGTAGAGCTTTTGGGCTTTGTTTAACTCAAAATTTACTCACCAAATTTGATCTTGAAATATGTTATACTCATTAACATTTGTATTAGGCAGTGTTCTCCAGAAAAACAGACACAATAGGAAACGTATCCTAAGCTGGAGACTCAGGAAAGCCAATGATGTAATTCTAGTTTAAGTCCCAAAGCCTGGGAACTGGGGAGCAAGAGGTGTAGGTCCCAGTCCAAGCACAAAAAAAGGAGTGAGTACCTTCTTCCTTGCCTTTTGTTCTGTTCAGGCCCTTAACAGATAGGATGATGCCCACTCACACTGGATTTTATTGAGTTGGCTAATTCAAATGCTCATCTCATCTGGAAACACCCTTGCAGACACACCCCAAAATAATGTGTAGTCTGGACACTCTGTAGCCAGTCAAGTTCACACATGAAATTAACCATCACAACAGATCATCTGATGAACACCAATTAGGGAAATTTTACTATCCTACTATCTTGCCATCTAGGTAAGCTGATGAGGATGTGGTCTCATAGTTGGGGCTGTAGCTGCTTTGAGGGACAGGGGAAAATATGTTGGTAGCTCAGGTGTCCCACACCACCCTGGTGGGGGCCATGCAGTTTGGGTGCCAGTTCAGAAATTCTGGACCTTCCTCAGACCTGCCCACATTCCAAGACACAGCTTGTGTTTATGAGTGACTTTCCCTTTCTTTTCCTTCCCAAATACACAGGCACACCACCTTGCTATGTCACCTTCTAGAAACATTAAAATGGATTTAAATACATTTGGAACTGTTGTGATACCACTTATAGTAACTAGAGATCTCCTAGGTGTTTAAAAACTACGTTTGGAGTCCGTATTAGTTCCAATGTTCAGTTAACTAACTCGTGGACTGTTGTATCCTGGGTTTAGGGGCAAATTCCTGATACCATGAGTCTCCCCCTGACAAAGGCACATGGGAGAATTCTACAATTTAATGGGAGCATTCTCAATTAAAAAAAGCAATCCCACCTCAAACCTTTTATACCTGACCTCGTTTTAGAAATGAACAACACAGCAATCTTTCCAAATGGAATTTTCTGGGTTTTGCGTGTGCGTGTGTGTTAGTGGTGGTGGCAGTGGTGGTTGTTTTGTGGTATCCTCATTAGAGAACTAAATAATAAGGTCTCTGTAGAATTACAGTGACTGTATTTGAACTGTCAGCCATCTTCCCATGATGCATTGCAGCTTGCATCTTTTGGCTGCAAAGCTGTGATGTTATAAATCTGGAAAGAGACAGGCAAATTACAAATTAGGCATATTGTGCTATTAGCTGCAGATTTCATGATAAATTCTGCACATAGAAACTTCCCAACAATGGTCCTATCTGTGAGAATTTGTACATACTCTGTATATATCTTTCGAAATGAAGACCGATGACTAATGGTTTGGTTGAGGAATAAATACATAATGAAGCATCACCTTTGATCTTTCTTGCTTTCTTTGAGGTCAAAGTTGGGATGGGTTATAAATCATGATTTATGCCTTTAAGTCTGTGGTATTTTTCTTTTTTTAAAAAAAACCAGCCTGTTCCCCCCTTGGTTTGATTTGAGTTGTTTAATTATTCATCAACCTGCAGTACTTCCACTTCTTCAGTGTTAGGTGTATTTGTTTAATTTTGGATACAGTGTGATTTTCAAGGCTTGACTTTGTCTTTCCACCTGCATGCATTGTCTTTGTGTTTATTGCATTATATGACTATAATATGAAGATTTGGTTGCAGTAAATAAAAACCTAAAACACATATATGTGTCCCTGCGATGAACTGCAATTGAGACCAGAGATTTTTAAGTAGAATTTACAGGCATTTTCTTCACTTGATATATCTTTTTTATTTTTCTTGAAAACTCAAATTTCTTTTTTTTTTAACTCAAATTTCTAAATGTTCATAGAAGCCGTGAGGCCTCCAAAACATGACATGCTTCATACACAATTATAATGAATTTTTGACTACAGCTTGACTTGCTAGTGTAGGCATCTGATAAGAGGGAGTTTTTAAAAATGGTATTTCTTAATAGATAATTGGTTAATAGAGAAAACTTGAACTGATTTTGCAGTCCCAGAGAGGCAACCTGTTCCCCTCAAGCTAGAGAGACAGCGAGGCGAATTCTTTTTTATCTTAATGGTAGGTTTTAAATTTGGGGGTTGTTGGATGGACAAGACCCTGTGACACATATAGCCCCTAACCTCCATACTCTTCAATGTTAAACTACCTCAATCAACCTCTTAGCATAATGTGATGTTATAATTGGATAACAGCAAAAGCTTATTTCATACATTCCTTCTGTTAATTTGTTTTTATGCCCCTGTTAAACATCACTGCCACTTGGTACTTCCTGGGGAAGAAACAGTTGGCAATGTACTTGAGACAAACCCTGGAGGGCCTCACATACAGGGCAAAATGCCCCCTCCCTCCCCCATATTGTCTTCATACCTTGAGAGTTCTCTTAACTATGAGATTGTTGAAAGAGCAGAGAATATTTTAGCGAAACCAGCGTCACCTCATTAAGCAGCCTTAGCAAGAGCTGAATGTGGCCATGTGGCCACTCTAGTGAATATAGTCCCGGCACTAAAAAACATTTATCGCCATCATTAAAAAAAGAACTTTTAAAATGAGTTTGAAAGAAAGTCATTACCTCCTTAACTACCAAATAAACTCAGTGGTCTATGTAGATTATGATGAAATATCTCTGGTGCTTCCATCTTACTCTCTTTGTTCCGAAGCTGTAATTCATGGCTCGCCTGTACTGGCAGTTCTCCCTCCAGGTCCCTCCCCGCTCCTCTCTGCTGCCTTCTCCCACTTCATAGTTTGGCTTGTTTGCTTTATGCTCTTGTTTTCATCTCAGAATTAACTTTATTCCCTATCGTCTTTTAATGTGTGTGTGTGTGTGTGTGTGTGTGTATAGTCTAAGGTATAGAAACTTTGACTAAAACTTGGCTGCTTTTTGGAGGATAGAGAACCAACTATTATAGCAAGTTTTGCTTTTGGATTTCTGTTAGTGTTTTTTTGCAAATACTGTAATTCACTGATAAGTGGAGGTTGTAATATATTCAGGGAAGCTTTAATGAGTTGACTTAGATCATCAGGGATAGAGAAATGCCCAATTTCTCTATCTTCTAAAGGTCCAAGGTCTGAATGTTCAGTGTCTGGAAAGCTCCACGAATCCTAAGAGGACACACTCAGTACTTTTTCATTCAGAGAGGGCAGATCACAAAAGTGTTCCCTTCTTTCTGTTTTCCTCCTGCCTGCTTGGTAGAGCATTCTGAACGTAGCTGTGCTCTGTCTTTCAAAGCAAAGGTAGGAGTAGGGTTTGGCCAAGGCATTCTGAGGATGATACTATCACTAGGCATTGGAACCTTTGTGCTAGTCAGCCATTTTCTTGGCCTCCTGTTTCCATGGCAATATCTAGAGGGCTTTGGGCAAGAATTAGCTAAGTCTCCCTTTTCATCTGGGTCATAGTTTTAAAACTCATTGCAAATCGTTTTGTGGCTGGAGGTTTGCTTAAATTAAGTGTGGGATTTCAGTCAAAAGGGGCTTAGTAACAAACAAAACCACATCAACGTGTGTGTCTGTTGTGAATGGTCATGTTTATTTTAAACTAACAATATCTCTGGTAGGGTTGAGGCCCCAAGCTAACTTGTTGATTAAAGTCCCCTTCCATTAGTTCTGGGCCTGGCAAGCAGGACAAAGGACAAAGCCTTCATGGCTGCAGAATGACATCCAGAGGTAGCCACACAGTTGAGATACCTGGTTCTAATTCCCCTCCCTCCTTCCTGGATGTGACCTTACATATCCTCAGAGCCTCACTTAGTTTAGAAGGCATGGTTGCGAAACCAGACCAAATAATGGATGTGAAAGCATTTATTAATGACTTGAATTTGTTACAATTGCTTTTGGGCTTGATTTGTGGGAGGACCAGTGTCATGGGAATATGATCTGTGCAGTCACACAGGCCCTGTGCTCAGAAGGGCCCTGGGCTTGGTATAATGCTCTACTTTTGCCATCTTGAAATTCTCAATAATTTACAAATAAAAGGCCTCACCTTTTCTTCCTCCACTGAGTCCCCCAGTTGCATAGCCAATCCTGATTTTGGGCCCACAGGGGGTTCATCTGGCTGGATTTGTTCACTCAGCAAGTGTTTCTGGGCCCTGCTCCAGGCAGGTGTGATTTTTTTTTTTGTCCTGGATCAGTCTCTAGCCTCATATAGTTACAGTCCCAGGTAGAGATTCTCACTGCTGGTGCTCTCATCTGCAAGGCAGAGGCATATCAACTGGGAAGCCACTGCCACTGAAGCCACAGGGACCTTCCTTTGTAGGTCTACCTTCAAGACTTTGAGGAATGTTGAAATTATATTTATGCAAAATTTATAATATTCTGCTTCACCTTTGGATCTGCCTCTGCCAGTAGGGAGTACTGTTTGGAAGGTATTCTGGGTATTTATGGTTTTCATAAATAATCGGAGGAGGGGACAATGCTGGCCCTAGGTGTCAGGAGTGAGGAAGACTAGATTTCCTGCAATGCATGAACAGCCCCACGTCTTAGGTTATTTTCTTACATTCCACATGACATCCTACATGCAGTTCACATGACCTAATTTAGTCATTCTGGTAGTGAAAATTACTTTCCATTTATTGAAAGTAGGAACTCAATGCTAGTTTCCACACAAGTACACTATACTTTTTACATGATTTTAATATGCACTGAATTATCCAGCAGTGCCACTACAGTAAAAAGAGAAGTTATAGTTTGTTTCATCCAGAACTTGACTGTGAACTGTTTATTCACTAATTTGAAATGTTGTCCATGAGGACAAGAGTATTGGTGGCAATGGGGCACCTGGGTGGCTCAGCGGTTGAGCATTTGCCTTTGGCTCAGGTTGTGATCCTGGGTCTGGGGATCAAGTCCTACATTGGGCTCCCTGCAGGAGCCTGCTTCTCCCACTGTCTATGTCTCTGCCTCTCTCTCTGTGTCTCTCATGAATAAATAAATAAAATCTTAAAAAAAAAAAGTGGTGCTTGACCCCTGCTATCGCACACTGATTATAGTGTCTACACTGGCTGTGGCATTCAGGGTAGTTCAATGCACACAGACACACGAGTATACCTATTTAGGCCTTATTTTGACATATGCAGTCCTAACTTCATTATTAAGTAGATCCAAGCATCTGCCATCTGCTTTATGGTCTACTTAACACAGGACTCAGCTCTCGGGCCACGTATCTGTCCTCTGGTTTGTGGTCTGTTTCTCTATTGGTCACAAGCCTAACCAGCATTAGGGCTGAAAAAAAAAATGATATTCAACAGAGACCTCATGTGGCCCACTAAGCCTGAAATATTGACTAAATGATCCTTTACAGAAAAAATTTGCAGATTGTCAATATATTGTAGTAATACTTGAGTGGTGATATATCAAAATACATAGTTCATTATAAGTTATTTTTCTTTATCATATCTCCTTTATAGAAGTGTAAGGGCCTCATATAGATTCAGGCCATTTGTCTGTTGGATATTTGCTGCTTTCTCTCAAGATAGTAAAAGGAAATGACTGTTACGTTGAGGCTGGTGTGGGGGGGAACTTGTGGTCTCTCTTTGGGAAGGGCTGCTTTAGGCCGAAGGCTAAAGTGTATTTACAAACACTAGCCTCCTCTCCTCTGTTGGAGATGTGCCTTCTGTGCATGTTCCTGTGGCCTTTAGCTCAAGATTTCTGGGAGCACACCCACACTCATATGCCACCCCTCCTACTCTTCTCAGGTCAAGGCCCAGGGACGAACAGTGGCTACACTAAAGCTGGTGAGAGGTTGTCTATGCACAGCAGATTCCTGCCTGCCCCTCTGTGGCCCCTGGTCTCATCAGCCCTTTCCCTTTGGTCTTGGTGCATTCCACCTCCCCAGGCCTTCCTACTTGGCCTTCCCCAGCTCTGCCTTCCTCCCTGACTTGCCTCTGCCTCACTGAGAACAGGCCTCCCTCATGTACCTTGCTCCCACCATTCCCCAGCTCCGTGGATGTGCATAGATGAGGCTCAGTCACTGTTTGTATACAACAGCTCACACTCAATGGTTGTAGTTCTTTCCCATGTGAGGTGTGTGTGAAAAAAGAAAAATTAGACATGTTTTAATACTACATTGGCCTGTCTTTGAAAGTAAAACCTTTAGAAACTTATATGTGAGTTTTCAGCACAGAGTGGCCAGAAAGATGAAGACTTCTAGCCATTGCACTTGGAAAGGTGAGAAACCACGATCAAGACTCACTGGAAAGCTTGGAATTAGGGCTAGGGATCTGAAGGAACAGGGGGACACTACTGCTGGGAGGAGTAGATCTGGGGAGCTTACCCTGATGCCTTGGCTCTAAAAACTGCCTTCCCACTTGGCAGCTAAGTCTTTACTGCACAACCCTATCTCCAGCCACACCTCATGAGATCTGTGGAGACACTGGGCTTTTCCCCTTTGCCTTAGTTCCTGTCAGTGTACTAGTGACTAGTAATTAGTTAATATTGTCATCAGTTCACTTTAGGGTTTTTACATCATTTTCTGACTTCAGGGCCAAACCTGTTGCTCCAGTAGGGAACAAAAGTCATAGAGGCTCTCTCGTCTCTATGATCCTCCAGCCTCTTCTCTGGTGCCCTTCGAGTTGCAGTGTCTACAGTAGGATCCCTTCACTAAAGGGAATTTGGGTCACATAACTTCTGGCTGGACTGGTTTGCAATTGTTCAGATGATCTTGTCAAGGATTTCTCCATCTCTTCTCTCAGGGTGGCTTTCAGTCTCAAGCTGTTTTTTTTTTTTTTTTTTTTTTTTTTTTTTTTTTTTTTTTTTGCACAGGGGCAATGCTAGCTTTGTGGGAAGGAGAAATGCTTCTCTCTCCACTCTTTCCACTTCCATGGAGGCAGGGAACTCCTACTCCCCATCTCATGTTTCATGGGGAGAAGGAGCAGCATCTTCTGATATTTGAAAGAAGGAACTGGGTATGTTCAACTCAGCTACCTTTTGTTTTTTGGCGTGAACTGTTCTTCAGAATGCTCATATTATTGGCCATGTGTGTAGTAAGCTTACTTGGACAGGCTGCACCCCTGAGAGGCTGATGTCTCCCATTTTTGGAGGTAAAGTTAGTACAATTGTGATGTGAAGTCAAGCTTCACTCTCCAGCATAAAGCTGATACTGTTTCTCTCTGTCATCCTGACTCTCTTGTTAATCTCTTTTAATTAGGCTTGTACATAGGAGTCGAGAAAGATTGGTACTTAAACATCAAGCTCCAGACCCCATCTGTGACCATAATTTGTGCTTTTCATCTTGATGATTTAGCAATCCCAAAGAAAAATTTCCTTTCTTTGTACTGTGTTAGCAGCAGTTTCCATATGAACCTCACGGGTTAATTCTGAGTCACATGCCAAATCTTGAGCTGTGTTTGTTACTGATTGGCCACACCCAAGGGTCACAAGGACCCTCAGATCCACAGGCCTCAGACTGAAAGGAGGAAGGGTGAATGTCTGCAGACAATTCTTCTCAAGCCGTAATGTACATACCAATTGCCTGGGGATCTTGATAAATGTAGATTGAAATTCTCTAAGCTCTGGGGTGGAGCCTGAGAGTCCTGCATTTTTCTTTTTATTTATTTTATTTTTTTGAGTTCTGCATTTCTAAGAGCTCTCAGGTATGCTGACACAGCTGGTCTGGGCACCACATTTTGAGTAACAAGGTCTGAAGCAACATTCGGATGTGGTTGCCATAGGGGGAATGATGCGAGTCACAATACCAGGGAGGGCCACCATAATCCCTTTCTGTAAATCCATTTTTTATGGCTTCTGCTCAGTGAACACAAGCACTAAATTTCCCATGAAACCTAGCTCAACAACTACAATCTATAGTGACCTGTCCTTTATTGAACTCCTTTACATTTACTGCATGAAATTAATCAAATTGTTGATGATAGTGAGACTTTGTGACATGAAAAAACTGAGGCTAAATTTATTCTTAAAAAACAAAAGGAAGGAAGAAACCTTTTTTCCTATGTGCAAGGGCTATTCTGTAGGGCTCCTACTGTAGGGCAATCTATTCTCTAGTACTGAGATTGAGTGGGGTTCTGTGGCCTGCCCATAAGATAACTTGCTTCATTGGAGGAAATTAGTTCTATATTCCAAACAGATTATACTTATAAAACAAGTCAGCTGGAGCAAGAATTACTTGAATAAGTTTTTTCTTTGCTTGAGAATAAGCAAGAAGTTTATTTATTATAATTTTTTCTTTAAAAAATTTTTTTTCTTTTTTGTTTTCTTTGTTTTGTTTTTAGTTTATTTATTATTTGAGAGTAATGTATGCCAACATGGTAACAGTGATTTTTCTGGTGTTGATGAGGTTGTTCTGGTTGTCTAATACAGTGTAACTATTCCCTCCACCCCAACTGCTGGCAAACAGCCTTTTATTTGACTCATGAATATGTAATCTGGTCAGAGTTTGATGGGGCAAAGCTCATCTCAATTCTGCTTGTGTTTGGTGGGGTGGCTAAAAGGCTAGAATCATCTGAAGGGTCACTCATGTATCTAGTTCCTGAGCTGAGGTGACTCAAATGGCTGGGGGCTGGCATAGCTGGTGTCTCTCTAACTCTCTTTTAGTCTCTCACATGGGTGATCTCTCCAGCCTGGAGACTTCCTTTATGTTAATGCAGGGCTCCCAAAGCACATGTCGAAAGAGCAGGAGTGGAGAGGGGGAGGGGAAAAGAGAGAAAGGGAGAGAGAGGATTGGCAGGTGGTGGGGGCAGGACCAAGCTGAAGCCACATATTCTTTCATAACTTGTCCTTGGAAATCATATGGCATCACTTCCATTGAATTCTCATTGGTCAGTGAGAGTACAAAGACCCACTTAGTTTCCAGTGGAGGGAACAAGGACTCTTAATATGAAATGTCAGTATTGAACTACAAACTGCCACAGAGACTGTAGGTGATATGATAGCCTTGTAAAAATATATACCTTTTTGATGTTTTCAAGAATATATAGCTTTAATATCCAAAAAAATTGCAATAAAGTGACTTTGATAAAAAGGACTTAGTATGGGACCTCGGACATGGTGTGTGTTTCTCTGTCCTAATATCCTAGCCACTCTCATCACCGATTATGACAGAATCAAGCCTGTTCAACACAGAATGAGGCATTGGTAATTGGGCTGGCCAAATCACAAACAAATTGATTTCTTCTCAATTCTCCTTGATAGTACCAACCAGCAGTAAGTGAAAAGCTCAGGATTTTCTAAGTCAAAGGGGTAGAGAAAACCTCCTTGAAACAACTGCCAGTCCTTTCTGTTCAGCCAAACTGTGTAATTGCAAAGCCTGGCGTTGGGCTCGAACAGCAATATCCTAGCTGCAGGGCATGGCGGCAGATGGAGTATGGCGTCTAATAAGCTCAAACTCCCCAATGCAGCCTGGCCACATAAGGAGAGCAGTAATAAGACTCCAAGAATGAAAACATCCATCAAAGCCTGACAAACCTCTGACATAGATTTTCTTTATGTTACTAAAAGAGCTAGTTAAATGTGATGGAACTGCTAATAAAAATTCTTTGGTGGTCCTAATGAAACAGCTTTGTACACCCAATCTCCTTCCTTGTTAGGTGAAAAGGAAAGCTGCATTAGAATTTTTGGTGGCTAACGCTGATTATGGTCTGGGAAAACAAAAGGTAACCAGATCAAAGCAACTCAACTCACTTGTCTTTTGGATTTGGAGACAAAACAGTGATGAGTTGTTTTAATGGTAGCCACAGAGAGATTGACTTTGTCATCATAGTCAAAGAGCAGATGCTTGAAGGGATCAGGAGATGAAGGCGCGGGATTTGCTTTTCCCTTGTTGGGTCTAATATGTTGCTTTTTCTTTCATTGAACATGTTCCCTCAGGCCAGTGAGGTATTTCTTCTGGACTCAACAGAATGGAGAGTGATGTGTTCCATGCTGGAGTCAACACTGGCTACAGAGGAATTCTTAAGGCACTTTAGTTGCAACATAGTGCCTTGGTCATTTTTAGGTTGTGTCCCCCTCTCGCTTGAACTGCACTGACCACAAAACATCTGGAATGATATGGCATTGCATTTGTCCACCCTGATTACTTCCTGTTTTCCAATGTCTGTTGTTAGAACGCTTGATTCCGTTGGCTTCCTTGCTTCTCTGCCATTTAAGGGGGTGTCATCTTTTTTTTTTTTTTTAAGAGAAGGAGATGCAGGAGGAGGGGCGGGGGGAGGGTGGAGAGTGAGAGAGAAAGAGAGAATATGAATCTTAAGCAGGCTCTACACCCAGCATGGACCTGATACACGGCTCGATCTTACCACCCTGAGATCATGACCTGAGCTGAAATCAAGAGTAGGACACTTAACTGAACCACCCAAGTGCCCCAAGTGGTAGCATCATTGGCCAAACTAGGAGTCCTGAGGTCTGTAGTCTCTTGTCTTCCCATGCTCTACATAGCCATGCCTTCTGAGATCTCGCCAATCTCCAAAGGCCAATCTCCTTTACCCAGGACCCAAAGCAACCCTGTCCCTTTTCCGGTCTGGGGGAATTCTTACTTTCTCTCCTTTATTTCTGAAGCTGTTTTCTTCCCTGCCCATCTAGTGTTCTGGCTTTCATGAATGTGGGCCTTTACACAACCCAGGGAAGGTGGTAACAGCCTTCTGCTTCCAGGAGAGGAAGACACAGAGGAAAAACATATAAATATACTTCTCAAAAACATAACCCTGTGTATTGATGATTCTGGTGTGTCATGCTGATTTTATAGATGAAGAAACCAAGGCCTAGGGAGATGAAGGGATTTGGGTAAAATCATACTGTTAAGAAGCTGAGTGAGGCCTGTGTTCTGGGAGTCGAAGCCCCGCATGTCTGTGTACCTCTCCATCAGTAGCAACCGTCAAAGAGGTTCATCCAATACTGTTCAAATAGGCGATGCACTTCTGAATATTTGTTGTCAGAACGGCCTTTGATTTCTAATGTTCATTCTCTGGGTGGAGCAGTGGATCAAGGGTCAGAGCATCTGGGAATTTTGGCCTTCAAGCTGCCATGGTTGTGTGATCTTAGATAAGTCGTCTGACCTCCTGTGATCTCAAATTTTTTTTTTTAAAGATTTATTTATTTATGAGAGAGAGAGAGAGGGAGAGAGAGAGAGAGGCAGAGACACAGGAGGAGAGAGAAGCAGGCTCCATGCCAGGAGCCCGATGTGGGACTCAATCCCGGGACTCCAGGATCTCACCCTGTGCCAAAGGCAGGTGCTAAACCGCTGAGCCACCCAGGGATCCCCAATATCAAATTTTTTAAATCTAAAATACTTGCTCAGTCAACTTCACAAATACGAATTGGGAGAAAACATTGGCAGCATTCAGTGAGTTGTAAGCACCACATGGGTACAGCATAAACAGTCGTGATCACTGTGGTCTGCCTTTACTTGCTTCAGACTCCAGGAGGTCATATTCTTCACCTCCTTCAGTTCTGAAAGTCCCCAAAGACAGAGTCATGGCATCACAAAATGGGCATTAGAGGCATTTATTTGCTTATTATTTATTAATTTTTGTGTGTGTGTGTGGGACCTGGGACTGTCTCTTGTCTCCTTGGGATTTAACACTCCTACACAGAAGTTTGGGATGCCGTCATGTTGACAGAAGTCACTGAACAATTAGCTTGTATCATTAATAGTTTGTTACCAACCTCCTTGCTTTGCTGATGTGTGGCCTTGGGCATCTCAATTAACCATTGTTCCTCTCTAATGTATTATGAAAGGGGTTGACTATGCTTTGTGACAGTTCTATCCTCAAGGAAGAAGTTCTCCTGATTAAAAATAAAAGACTCCTCTCACATCTGCTTTGCAAACACAGCCTCATCCCTTGCTCAAGATCTGTAGGTCTTTGGTGCCAAGTAGAGCAGAATGCTTCTTTTGTAGTGCTCTGTTACCATCTGCATAATGGGAATCCTTGTTCAGGTGACTGACTGTTTCCCTTACTAGGCTGAGTTGCCAGGAGTCAGGGCCTTCGTATTCTTGATGGTATCATCAGCACCATTTAGCAAGGTTTTTTGTGTAATTACCCAATAAAGCTTATTTGAATTGAATTTTACTGCTGATATGCCTTCTCCAAAAAAAAAAAAAATGGCTAGTAGACTTGTTAGGAGCTGTTGTTATTCCTATAGCAAGTGTATTTTGCAGATATTTGGTTGTTTAACTGCAGAAGGTGAATACAAAAAATATACCTTATGCCAGATATTATTATATCAAATAGTATGCCATAGTAGGCAAAACCATGGCATCAGCAGATCAAGATGTCTTATCTGCCATAATGCCTCTAAAGTTATTTTGGAAGTTGCCTTAGAAATAAGCTTATTATGAGGTTAGAACTTAAGAGGGTCATGAAACAACAATGCATATATGTGAGGTATGAGGGAAATATTTAAAAATGTATGTCGCTAGGCCCTCCCCTCAGAGATCAGTATTCACTGTGCCGGAGGTGAGGCCCAGGAATCTGCATATTTAACACCCCTGTTGTTCAGATAAAGGTGGTCCTCTGAAAGCAATCCGAGAAACACCAGACGTTTTATTCTAGTTCATTAACAAAAAGCTGAACAGGGGATCCCTGGGTGGCGCAGCAGTTTAGCGCCTGCCTTTGGCCCAGGGCGCGATCCTGGAGACCCGGGATCGAATCCCACGTTGGGCTCCCGGTGCATGGAGCCTGCTTCTCCCTCTGCCTATGTCTCTGCCTCTCTCTCTCTCTCTCTCACTATGTGCCTATCATTAAAAAAAAAAAAAAAAAAAAAAAAAAAAGCTGAACATTAGTTATTGGCAGCATTGAGATTTCTAAAGCATTGAAAAGTTGTATGACTCAAAATTTCAGAGAAAGATAAAAACCTTAGAATTCACCTTAGGAATTCAGGTAAGGTTTAAGTAGGGAAAGCTAATGTTCCAGTACCTATTATGGCATAAAAAACGACCCAGTATGTAGCTTAAAATACATTTTATTTGACTTTTGACTTTTGGGGTCAGGAGTTAGGGAAGGACTTGGTAACGCAGTAGGACTTTGAACTGCAGTCCACCAGCTGTTCCTATGGAGGATCCACTTCCAACACGGCCTTTTTAATGGTATGTCTGTTGCCAACAATGCTCCTTGGCCTGTCTTTCTGTCCACACCCTCCTCGGCCTCTCCATATGGCTTGGCTACTCAGGGTCTCATTGTGTCAGTGTAATGGTACTTTTTTATAGCAGCTAACTTTCAAGAGGCAGGAACTGGAAGCCACCAGCTCACTTAAAGTCTATGTGGATACTTGGCACAGTGTCACCTCTGCTGTATAACACTGGGCTGTGCATTCCTGGGGCCCGCCCAGATTCAAGGGGACATAGGTTTCACTGCCAAAAGAGCATGTGGGATGAGGGACGTTGGATAAACCATATTTGGAAAACACTATTTGCCACATGTAACTCACACAGGTTGGAGCAAAAGAAAGTCTCCTAGAGAATAAATGCCTTAGTAAGGGGGTCACAGTATAAGCATAATTCAGAAACAAGTGCATTTGTTGGGAGTGAAAATGTTGGTGGGAGAATTTTATAGCTCAAGCTTAATAATTTCCGTGTTTACACAGTGTTCATTTCTTGCATATTTTCATGGCATGGTTGAAAAAAGCGAACTCACTTTCTCATGTGTTCTCATTGTCCTGCACATCTTCTTCAAGAACAAGTCTCCACAAAAGATGTGCCTTCAACTTATTGATGGCCTTGGAATGTTCATACATTCCCATGGATCAGGTTTAAATGTGTATGTCCTCTGACTTTCCTTGAGTTTTTAAGAATTCATACAGTCATGTCTTCACTCCTCAGTGGTATTTCCTCTTTTCCAATAATACTTTAAAATCTAATTTCATTGTTCCATTAGATGTGGTTCTTCCATTTTGATTTCTGCTTTTTCACTCTTTTGCAATTGGGGCTATCATATCAGTGACACTAACTAGTGGTTTTATTACACTAGAGCGTAAAAGAATTGCATTTCCTCTACATTTATAAATGTCGTATCCACATTCAGGCTGTGCATAGATTTCACTGAAATGCCTTGAACTTGTTAGTTGATCCACAAATAGCTCCTCTATATATTTATGATAATACTTTATGCTGAACAACAATTTCACACTTAGAACTGTCCCTACTGGTTTGTCTGTTTTAAATGTCATCTGCTCATATTTATAAATGTGGAATGAGCTCACTTAAATTGGATTTCTTGGGTCCAAGACACTGCTGATTTTCCTAATGACCAAATAACCAAAAAGCAGAACAGATTAAGGAAAAAAAGAAAAAAGAAATCTCAGGCATACACAATTTTCAAGCAGTCAGGGTTTGTTTAAAGCTGCTTTGTTCGGCAGGAATGGTTAATAAAAGAAACATTTCCCCAAAGAATTGTTGTGGTCTTTAATTAAACTCCTTTCCCATAGGTTTGTAATGCAGCATTGAACAATATTTGGTCAGTTTCTCTGCCTGGTTTTCTTAGTCCCAGGCTGGACTTTATTGGATCTCAGGTCCTACGGGAACATTAGGAGTGGAGAGAGGCAGGCCACGTCAAATGAAAAGTTAATTGTGTTTAAGCTGTCTTGGATACCAGCCTCCAGTGGGCCTTAGCTGAGAGCCACGCTCAACCGTCGGGTACCTGGCTGTTTAGCTGGGGCCGTGGCCAAGAATTTACCTGACCCAGGGAAAGTGCAGCTGCACAAAGACTAGTGACCACAGGAAAGGCCAATCCAGGTCCTCACCTTTCAGCTGTCATGGGCTCAGGGACAGTGGACAAGGGGGCGATTCATTCTGCTGGTGGGGCTGGAAGTTGGGATTTGCCCTGGGGAAGGAGTGCAGCAGGATAGCAGGCCCTCCCTGTAGTTCATTAAGACTCCAAACTGTCTTGTGGAAAAGCTGTGATAAATTGCTCTAAATGATCTGGAAGCTAAGCACTGTGGGAGTCATTGAAGTATTTTGTCTGGCTCTCTTCCTGTCCTTGAGTTGAGAATTCCGCTTTCAGAGCAGACACCTGCAGTGTGTGCCTGGAGTATCTAAAGTGGGTCATTTTGAGAAGGCAACGCTCCCTTCTTGTCTGCTGCCAGGGTGGACCACTCCCATCTCCTTCACCCATGGCACATCCCTGGCCACACATCACTGGGAAGGGAAACATGGAGTTCTTTCAGGGCACTTCCTCATCTAGATGGTGGTGCCATACTTGTTTATTTTACGATTATTTATTCAGCAGCTCACATCTTTTACTTGCATTAGTGTATGCGTTAACACATGAAATCGCTAGGAGTTGGCCATTTTTCAACCTACAAAAATGTCAGTTTTGTGAGGTTCAGTATATTTTACACAAGGAAATTATAAAATAAGATAGTGTAAATACCATCGAATAGATCAGTAGCCATGAGATGTATTTAAGCCAGAAAGAGGCATTTCTATAATCTAGGTGTTAGTGATAACGTTTCCATTGGATAGTGGTCTTCGTTTTCTTTTGCTTTGAGAGACCATGCAGTGTGGTAGTTAGTGCTTGGCCCCCATGTCCAGACATGTTTGGGTTTGATCCTCTGCCTGAGCGTGTGTCAGCTGGTTGGCCTTGGGGAAAGATCTGGACCTGTGTTGTCATCTGAAAATGAGGCTGATATTAGTACCTACCACCTAGATCGCTGAGCAGATCACATTGGATAACATCTATCTTGTCAGATGCATCTCCCACCAAATCCCTTTGCAACTTATTGCTCTGCATGCTCTGGACTTCTTTTACTTTCAGTGTTCTGGGACCCCTTCTGCCACTGCCTCTGCATGTGCCATTTTCCCACTCTCCAGAATGTTCTTCTCCTATGCTCTTTCCTATGGGGTTCCTCCTTGCTTGAGATCTCAGCTCATTTCTTGTTTGTTCTTAGCTACTCTCAGCATCTCTGACTAGGTCATAATTGTTGACTTTTACACTCTAATGGAACCTTGTAATTTCCTGTTGTAATCTGATCACAGCTGCAATTTCAGAGTAAGGTATGTATGTATTGATACAT
Organism: Vulpes vulpes; assembly: GCF_048418805.1. Taxonomy (NCBI): domain Eukaryota; kingdom Metazoa; phylum Chordata; class Mammalia; order Carnivora; family Canidae; genus Vulpes; species Vulpes vulpes. The sequence continues at coordinate 72,131,349 of NC_132788.1, read as the reverse complement.
CTGCCACCCTTATTTGACTATGAGCTTCTTATGGGCAGGAAACAAGTTGGTTTTTGCTCATTGCACACTGCAGGACCTGACTCATAGTTGGTGCTCCAGAAATATTGAATGAATAGTTTGCTTTCTAGAAGTTCTTCCATTTAAGGTTTTGGGGAGAGTCCCTGTATTTCTGTTAAAAAATGAAATAGGAAAGCATGTACATAAGCAGTGTGTATGTGTGTTTGCATTGAGAGATCCATCAGTTAAAAAAAAATTTACCCTGGGCATTTTGTGCAAAGTGGTGGATAGGCATTAAAGTATAAGATTTAATAGTTCAGATTCTGTCAGTAGTCTAGGCTCAAGCTTAGTTTATCCTTTATTTGCTCTGTGGTCTTGGGAAAGTTGCTTGTCCTGAAATTCATTTTCTACATCTATACACTGGATATTAAAAATAGTACACAGTACCTAAATGCTATGAGTTGGATTATGCCCCTTCAAAATTCATATATTAAAGCCTTAACCCCTAGTATCTCAGAATGTGACCTTAGTCGGAGGCAGGGTCTTTACAGAGGTAATGAAGTTAAAGTGAGGTTATCAGAGTGCGCTGTAATCCAATAGGGTTGGTTACCTTCTCAAAAGGGGGAATTTGGACATAGAAACACACAGAGAGGGAAGGTGAGGTAAAAGATAAAGGGAGAGGACAGCTGTGTATCCGCCAAGTTGAGAGGCCTGGAGCAGACCCTTCTCACGGAGGCTTCAGAAGGAACCATCCCTGTCGACCCCTTGATTTTGGACTTAGAGACTCTAGAACACTTGAGACAGCAAATTTCTGTCATTTAAGTTTGTGGTACTTTGTTTCAGCAGCCCTTGCCAACAAATACCCTAAATTAGCCAGTTTAATACACAGACCATATATGTTAAACAGTCCAAAAATATCAGTCACTCACAGTAGAAAACATTGATTTTTCTTGTCCATGGGCCTGTGGGTTGGTTGCAGTTCACCCAGTGCAAGGCCAGTTGGGTTCAGATCTACTCCTTGTGCCTACATCATTCTGGCACTGGCCACTACCTAGGGCATGTTCTCCTGGAAGAAAGCAGAAGAAGAGCCCAAGGCGAACAATGCAAGCCCAACAAAAGCCTCTCATGGCATCATACCTGGTAGCAAAGCAAGTCACCTGGCCAAACCTACTTCAAATAGGCAGAAGCATATATTCTGTCTACTATAGTGGGGAGTATTGAGAGTGACATGGAAAAGGGAGAGAGTGACAATGATCCAATTGATCAGTTTCTTTAAATTTTTTCTAAAGATTACTTATTTATTTGGGAGAAAGAGAGAGAGAGAATAAGCAGGGTGGAGAGGGTGAAGGAGAGGGAGAAGCAGAATCCCTGCTGAGCAGAGATCTGGACCCAGGACTTGATCCCAGGACTCTGAGATCATGACCTGAGCCAAAAGCAGGTGCTTAACCAGCTGAGCCACCCAGGTACCCCTTGACCACAATATCTATACGTAACAGGGTTGTCTTTACTAAATCAGATTTTGCACTTGAAACTTTGAGCCCAGGGCCTGGCACCTAGTTGGGGCTAGATAAATGGCTGTTGCTATTATTGTTGTTGTTGTTTTTATTCCTGAACAAATTCTAGTGTTCATCTTCAATTGTGAGTCTACACGGACTTTTCCCTTTCAAACAAGTAGAATTAGCCAAATAAATTGCATTAATATTTGGTTAAGTGAAAGTCTCTATAGGCTGCATTATCGCAGCTGTGATTAATTCTTTTAAATTCTTTTAAATTGCATGTCTGCTTCAGTGGATTGGAACAGAGATATGATTTCAAGCTTATGTTTCTCGTTAGGATGTTGAGGCCACAATTAAATGTGTTTTTTCTTCTTCTTTGAAAAAAAAAATCAAAGGCTCTTAAAATGGATTGTTGTGAAAGGACACATAAATAGGTTTTAATCAATAGCTGAATTCTCCAAAGCATCATCAAGACAAAGTGGTAAATGTTCAGATTAAATTTGTGATTGGTTAAGCTAGAAATCCATATAGTTGCATGTCACACAGTATTTAATAAATGGCATGTAGAATATCTTAATTGTACCCATTTATCACTTCCTTCTGTTTCTAGATGCATAAAGTTATCAGAATCTGGAAACTCAAACATTTTTATTTCCATTTCCTTGGTTGGGCTTTGTCCTCTGTCTTTCTTGGTGTATTGGATCTGATTTTGAGCTAAATATTTCTGACACAACCTTCATGACTCATTTACATTTAAATAGTAACAGGAAATCTCTTTGCCAAGAAGGCTATTGGAATCAAATTTTACCCCAGATCTTTTTTTTAAAGATGTTGTTACTGACTTTTTTTGTACATCAAAGTACTTTTTTTGATTTTTTAAAAAAATCTAAGTATTATAGGCAGTGTACAAGTTTTTCATTTTTCATCTTGGGTGCTTATTATTGCTTCTGATGCTCATAATTTATACCAGTTGCTATAATGTTAAAAATTAGAAATGAACTTCTGAGATGTTCATTGCCTTTGCTATTGAAATTTCATTAAAGGGAGTTTGAAGTATAAATTCATGCCCTTGAACTTGTTGTCACAGGTTGAATGAGATCTACTTATAGGATAGGGTGGATATAATTATAGAAAAGGTGATGAAATCAAATAGATTTCTATTCAGCAAATTGAGGTGTGATTTATAAACATCTACATGATGAGAAGATTTAAAGGGAGTTGAAGCAAATTGAAGATGATCAAGGGTGAATCTCTCTGGCTGGGAAAACTGGCATATATGATGGAGGATCACAGAAAAAAAAAACTCCCAGGTATCCAAATGGATTTCACTTACCACACTACCTCATAGTCCTAGGAACTTTTTAAAAGAAGGTATTAGAATCACAAGAAGGCTTCCCAGCTTGTAAAACAACATCAGCTGCATCAGTGTACTTAGACGTTGTTGTTCTAGATGTCTATGGGAAGAAGAAATTCATTGTGTGCTAAGATCTTGTCATAATTCTCCCTGAACTGGATTTAGGAAAGGCTCAGTAAAACTTGTTTAATAATAACTTAGATTTGATTGTTTATTCTGTACCAGGTGTTGAGAGTCTTACATAGATTAGATCATTTTATTTCTGTCAAAAGTCTTTTTAGGTTGGTTGTATTATTCCCATTTTCAGAAGATAAAACTGAGGCCTAAGGAGGCTGGGCAGTGGCCAAGTAGTGGAGCTGGGAGCAATGCCTTGGCAGCCGGCCTAGAGTGCCCACAGTCTTAACTGACACATTTGTGTTCAAAATCTCGTGTGTGTCCATCTTTTGGCATCTCCTTCTTTCCCTCAGCTGTTCATGTAGACACTCCATTCTCTGTTTATACACTGGGAATATAGTGTATTTATAGCAGAAAAAAATGCCTGTCTTCAAGGAGTTGATAGTCTACTCAAGAAACAGACAAGTACTTCTACAAACATATAATGAAATTGCAGGTTGAGCAAAGTGTGTTAACCATGAAGCTGAGGAAGGAGCTAAAAGGCTGGGAGGAGAAGTCTTGTCCTAGAGATGTTAATGTTTGAGAGTTTTCAACAAAGAATATCAAGGTGTTCTAAAATTCACTGAATTAGGGATCCCTGGGTGGCTCAGCAGTTTAGCACCTGCCTTTGGCCCAGGGAGTGATCCTGGAGACCCAGGATTGAGTCCCACGTTGGGCTCCCTGCATGGAGCCTGCCTCTCCCTCTGCCTGTGTCTCTGCCTCTGTCTCTCTCTCTCTCTCTCTCTCTCTCTCTCTCTGTGTCTCTCATTAATAAATAAATAAAATCTTAAAAAAAATAAAATTTACTGAATTGCTTGCTGGAAAAGTAAGCATGATCTACTAGAGTAGGATAACGTCACAACTGAAATGCGGTGTGCAAATGATTAGTATTGGTGTATGCAGTGGGGAAGGTGGGGAGGACAACAGAAATGGGGCAGCCAGTTAGGACCAACTGGTTTTGAATAAGATTCTTTCTGTTCAAGTCGCGCTCGCATTCCTTCTGTCCTTTTCCCCGCCACCAGTTCTTTATAGAATATTTGCTAGATTGTTCCCTCTGCCCCTTTTCTACCCCCTTCAGTTGGAAGTTTTAATTTTTCAGATCTCTGCCCATTTATCACATTCTCAAAAAAAGCCTTCCTCGATTCCCTGTAGAATGTCATATTCTTTGTTAACAATTTTCCTGGAATCCTGTTCACTCTTTTGAGCATATGTCTCTGGTGAATGATAAATTTTTTGGCAGGTTGTGTGGATGCTGTCTTCCTTGCTCTGTTGAACTATAGGCTCTTTGTGGATAGGGTCCATGTCTGTTTTAGCTCCTCAGTTATCCCTAGAACTTACCAGAATATAGAACTCATTAAATCTCTGCAGTTTTAAAAAATTACATGAATATCGACAACTCAATATCTCTCTCCATGTTGGTATAAATCAACTTTAAATTTTACTTTAGGAGTAGTTAACATTTGTATGAATGAGAGACCCATGTTCCAGGGCTGCCATCAGATATTACTGTCTGTTAATTAATATAAGGGATGTTAGAAATAAGTGTTACTGGTGAAAGAAATGGTGTTCAAGGTACCAATTGGTTAAAATCTGTCCTTGCACAAATGGGGTTGTTAAGGAAAGAATGATTTATGACACTTGTTAAAGATGGTAAGTCAGACTTTATTCAGGACCATCCTGTTAGGTGTAGGGAACACTGCAATTGGATTTTACATTGGAGGAGAGAGAGAGAATGGGCCCAACTCTGAAATACAGCACAGGCAAGAGGGAATTTATAGCAAAGGAGTAGGATAAGAGTCAGTGGATGGAAAATTCCTAAGAGTGAAAATGTGGGCAAGGGGGTAGTTCTGGCGAAACCAAGCTAATAGGATTCTTACTGAAGACAGACCAGATGATCAGACCTTACCTGGGGGACAGTGGGAAATGAAGAACCTGATGGGATATCGAGAATGATTAGTTGTCAAAGGTAGAGGGGTTCTGATTAAATGACTTCTAAGGGTTCTTGTTAAAACCAGATCTTATGAGGACATGCACAGATGGGCCTAGGAGAAGGCTCAGGAGCCTGACTAAAGTTTGGTTAAGCAAAGAATCTTTGTCAGGGTTTAAGATTAAAGTTAATATAGGTCTAGAACTCTGAAGGGTCTAATGTCTGTGCTCCAGGGAAGACTTTGTTGACTAAATTGACTTAATGAGAGGTGAACCTGGCTTTGTATTTACTTCAGGGTGAAACTTCTGTACAAGGTGCTTTCTAAAATACCTAAAACCCTGAGAACAGGTACTTGGCTTGGGCTAGGCCCAGATGGTTTGATTCTCCAGGACCTGCTTGCTCATGACTGTTTATAGGTATGGTGACCCTCAGCTTGAGACTTGCTTATCTGTGACAGACTGCTCACGTGGGAATAGGGGGTTGAGGAGAAATATGGCTCTAAATCACTCTTAAACATTGGAGGTTCTCCAGATTCAGTAAGAAAGCTTGGCAACTATGAGTGGCCAAGTTGGGTTTGGTCATCTTACAACAAGAGAGCAATAGACCATTGTTGAATGGAAGAGGCGGTGGTGGGTTAGAGAAAACCAAGACAGTCAACAGATCTTGATGACTGATTTATGTGGATGTGAGGGAAGAGGCGAGGATGACTGAAGTGTTGGTTCTGGGAGCAGGTGTGGGTTGGTTGAAGCAGGCTTATGACTCCATCTTGTAAACTGGGCTGGTCTCTGACTCTATTAGGAAGCAGACAATGTTGGTCTTTGGTAACCTCTCACCTCTCTTTCACTGTGCCCATTGTGAAATACTTCTCACCCAGTGCTCTGTCAAGTAACATCCTGTCTGCTGAAGTGCTGTGACTGAAGGTCTCACGGTTTTTGTTTTCCAGAAAAGGCACATTGGAGTCATCTATTTACCCAACCTGCATTGTGATGATTATGGCTGGAAATCCCATGGGACTCCAGCCTGTGTAAATGAATCTGTGCATTTTAGAAAACCTTTTATCTTGGGCTCATTTTAGATTTACTGAAAAGTTGCAAAAACAATATAGATCATTCTCTTATATCTCTTTCTCCACTTGCCCCTATCATAACATCTTATACAACAATGGTGCAATTATCAAGAATAAGAAATTGATATTGGTATAGTGTTCTTAACTAAACTCCATACCTTACCTGAAATTCACCAGTTTTTCTCTAACGCCCCTTTTCAGTTCCAGGATCCTGTTCAGGCTCCCACATTGCATTTTATTGTCATTTTTCCTTACTCTCTTCCAATCTGGGATAGATCCTCTATCATTCCTTGTCCTTATGACCTTGACACTTCTGAAAAATATTGGTCAGTAATTTTCTAAATGGATCTCAGTTTGGGTTTGTCCAGTGTTTTCTCATGACTGGGCTGAGGGTAGGCATTTTCAGCATGAATTCCACAAAAATACTATCTTTCTCAGTAACTGATAGGAAGGACTCATGATGTTGGTATGTCTTATCGCAAGTGATGTTTTCTTTGATCACGGCTTGGTAAATTGACATTTGCCAGGTTTCTCCTGCGTGAAGTAACTATATCTCCCTTTGTAGTTGATAAGCAAATCTGTGATTTTAAACCTGGAAGCAAGCCAAATGAGGCCAGTGAAATTTGGGGCAAAAAAACCCTTTTACCAACTTCCATTTAAAAAGTGCTCATTCGAACACTGTGTTCGTCTTGGAAAACTTAGGCAGAATGGTTGATGTAGCTAAAATAAAGCCATTCTTTGGCTGCTTTGGTGGCAATTTGTAAAGATGAAAAGAGTGATAATTCCTGTCTCCATACTGCTGTGATCGTAAATCCTATCTTTGATCATTTTACTTGCCTGACTAAAAATGTTTGTTGGGTTCTGAATGACCGTCAGAAAATGCCCTGACTTGCCAATATGCTCCCCAGGCCCCTCTACCACACAGGACAGCCTTGCACTTTCTCACTTTGGTTCTTCCTTGATTTTTTGTCTGTCCTCTGTGCTCTCGAATCCCATGCGTTAGCCATGTTCAACCAGCAACTGTTTCTGGGTCTCTATTTTTGCTTATGCTGTCCTCGCAGCCAGAACACTCCTTCCTTTTTCACCTCTACCCTTTAAAATCCTTGTTCCCTGTGGATAAACGTGATGATCTCATCAGTAATGAAGCTATTGTCTCGCAGCTCCAAACTCTCCTTCCTCTGCTTTGTAATACTGAGGCTGGGCCACTACAAACCACTGCTTCCTGGAAGGCTCTGGCAGGATGAGGGGCTGGAGAATTCTGGGAGCTGTTTTGTTGTTGCAAGTGTCACCCCAAAGGATGCTTCTCCATCCCAGAGTGGCAGTTCCTTCTCATAGCAGCTCTGGAATTCACCTGCTCTTTTGCCAGCATGAGCAGAACTAGCCACATTCAGCCTGTCCACACAGCAGGACCCAGAGACCAGTGGCCTCTCTTCACAGGCTGGGTCCCTTGAGGAGGGGGAGTCCCTCCTCTAAGTGCAGAGCTAATGGCAACCGTGTGGCAGCACCACCTTCTCAGACATCTGAGTTTTGGCTTTGTAGAGAATGTTCTCTAAGATTCTGAATTCTAATCATTCCAACCTCTCCCTTTGGTTCCTGCATTCCTGGTGGTAGTAGTGGTCTCCTTATGTGATAGCTTAATGTTCTCTTTTTGCTTTCTTTAAAGTTGATAGTTTCATCCCTAGCTAACACTTTTATTAAATTCTCTCTGTTTCAAACAAGCTAACAAAACACTGGTACGGTTCCTATCTCCTGCCCGGACCCTGAATGATGTGGAAGTCCACACCAGGGCCATTGCTAGGGAACTGAGACTCATAGATGGGTTTGAGGGGATCCCATGATGGCTCATGGGATTCTCAGACTTGAGCACACTGTTGAGTCCTGTTAATGGAGAATGTACTGCTGGTAATCATGGCATCCTGTGGCCTAATGATTCATCAGATTTATGGTGAAGCCCCTACTGAGGCAAGGAGTGAGGGGGCCACGTGACATTTGTCCTTGACTATGATGGCAGTAACGATGACTCTTAGGACCACGGTGTGAGGTGGATTTTTTGAGAGTGCACAGGGGCTCTCACCGAAACCGGGTGACAAGCTCAGGTCTTTGAAACTCTCAGCTCACATCCATGGGTAGAGGACAAGAGAGCTTCCCTGGCAACCTTAAAAGACTTTCTTACTGAAGCCACAGTTGGGAATGATGGTGGTGGTGCTGTCATCATCACCATTGTTTCTCTGGTTTGAGGGAGAGAGAAAGAGAGAATATGAATCAACCCAGTTTGGCTCAGAAGTCTTCTCAAGACCAATTGGCTATAGCCAGGCAGGAATGCCACAGGGGGAACATGACTGCTGACTATGGGAGGCCTTCCCACCAAAGACCACAGAGCCGATACCCCGATAGCTGTCTTTTGATAACCTCCTGGAAGTACAGGCCATGGTGCAGGGAGGAAACCTAGTGCTTGGTCACCTTGGAGGTGGGAAGAAGACAAGAATTCTTTTGCTTTTCAATCTCCACAACAAAGTCTGACCTTGAAATAGTCTACTGCCTCTGGTAGCTCTCTGAAGTTGATTTTCTGAGAGACTTGCAAGATTCAGGACACAAGCTTGGCTGCTCTGTGCCTTGGTGATAGAACAAGACTCAGAGTTGGGGAAGAGGACATTTTTTTCCTTCTGCTTGGAAAGCACTGTGGCTTTGGAGCAAGGACTGAGGGAGCTCAGCACTGTGTGGTACCTTGAGAGGCTTGCATTTTCGAGGCAGAGAAACCACCTCCTTGAGGAGGGTTTGGGCTGCTGCAGCAGTGGTGGTGGTGGTGGGGGGGCCTCCTCCATCCTCAGGATGCCAGTCAGGACGCCACAATGGAAAGACACATCAAAAGGATTCCCCTGAATAGCGAGAGCTTTGGAGGTAAGGAGTACAGAGCCAGTGTAATTCAGATATAAATGTAATTTCATTTATACTCTCATGCTGCTAAGGCTGGGGATTGCTCCGGTTACTTGAAAACCTGCCTAAACAACTTTCTTTTCTCTTTTTGAACAGCATTGTTATTCCACACCATTAGCCTATGGCAGGCTCTCCTCTTTCTGAAGACTTAGGCATTTGAAACTCAGGCCAAGAGAATGACAAAGGAAGCCCTGGACATTGAGGCCCTGGTTTTCCCTTACGTGGTTTTTTTTTCTTCTCAGTGACATTTCTCGGGGTTTCCAGAACGAAGCTGACTGGCAAGGGGCTCCTGAGAGTATCAACTCCCCAAAGGCATTTTGGGGTTTGTCGTTAACAGACTTGGCCAAGCACACATTAAAATAACTCATTACTTGTTCTACCTGTTGTTTTTAAAAGGCAGCATTGAAACTCTTTGAATATTTTGCTGTGAGGGTTTTGGCAGAACATATTTCAAAGGGGGTGGGGGATAAACAGTGGGAAAGAGCAAATGAATTTCCTGTGAAAGATGGCTAGCTAGTTAGGACACATGTGCATGTTGCTGGTGGATGTAAATTAGAATATTTGGAGATTCTGTGGTATTATTTCTGAAGCCCTTTACTTATTATTCATGGTTTCATTATGGCCCCTTTTATTCACACACACATCTAAGGGCGGGGTAGGGGAGGGGGCAGGTGCTGAGCTTGGCCTTAAAAAAACAAACAAACATAAAACTCGCCATATATTATATTTTAGAGTTATAGGTGCATGCATTTTTTTCCCTCCCATCAAATCTCGCTTTTCCATTTTAGCCACATAAATGGTTGTCATAGTGACATTTGCTTCCAGCCTCCATAGCTTTGGTGCAGAGCAGAAAGCTCCAACAGTATCTGGTGACCGTAAATTCAGCCCTAACTGTCCCCTTAGCTCTCTGAAACTAATCAGAAATGAGGTCTGCCAAGGAGCTGCTCCTGCTCTCACAGAATAAGTGAAAATTACATTGAAATTAGGCTACAATGGCCCCTTTGTCTGAGTTTTTCAGACTGGTGGTGGTCATTTGTAAGGAAAAGTTTGCTCATTCAGCATTTTAAAGGACATTTAGCCAGTAAAAGTAATAGTATCTGTGACCCAGCAGTAAAATAGGACATGTAAGCCCCTTGAACAATCTCTGCATATCTTGGGTCTGGAGTTGTCTCTTAAAAGTTGTGAGATGGTCCAAAGAATAACATTTAAAAATGTCTTCCAGCTGACCTCAACTTCTTTTCTTTGGTAATATTTTGCTAATGTTATTTTGTAAATCTTTTGTATGTATTAAGATCTAGCATCATCTCGAAGAATATTTCCTTCTGGATTGTTTTTTTTTTTTAATCAAAAGATAAAACTATAATCTAGAGGCAAAGACTCGGGGAGAATCTCACCGTTTGAAGCTTTTAATTTAGTCATTGCCAAGACTGGAAGACTATAGAGGTGGAACTAATTAATAAGAGAACGTGGAAAAGTCAATTCCCCATCCTAGCTCAGGAGGCAGGTCTGTGAAGGTCAGGTATTGCCACCAACCCTTCCTAGGGGTCCTGTGGGCCTTCAGCTGTGGCCAGTCTGACATCCAACAGAGGATGGTAGGCAGGTAGGTATCCCTCCATCAGTGGCATGAAATATGGAAAAAAAACAAAAAAAGGACGAAGATGACACAGATAAAAACTCATTTGGGATGCTTTTGGATGCAAGAAATCAAATGGTACCCAAGAATGATTTCCTCTGTTTGGACTTAATTTTCTCCTCCTAATAAGACATTGGGAGGTAGGGAATTCCAGAGTTGGTTCTCTGTGAGTCCAGAATGCCATGGCTCTGGGTGATTATCTCTGCAAGTATCTATCCTTCCCCTCCTGGTTTAAATATGGCTACTGTCACCCCAAGTTCACATTCTAAGTCCACATAATCCAGAGCTGGAAGGAGGGAGAAGATGAACATGCCTTACTTGCTCATCCATCTCCCATGCTCCCTCTTTTTCTTTTTTGGGCTTCAGATCTTCCCTTGCCCCTGCACTGTCCACTGGTGTTTCATTGGTAGAACTGTATCATACAGCCATCTCTAGCTGCATGGAAGGCTGAGGAAATGAGTATCTGGCATTTTCTGCTACTACTGGGGTGAGTGGAACCTGCTGATAGAGTAGAAAAAAGAGGTGACTGGTTGCCATTATGGCAACCAAAAAATGGCAGCCATAGATAAAGTTTGGGAAATGAAATGATTGAATGACATTGATTTTTCCCTCCACTCCTATTTATGAATAAACTGGCACCAGAGGAGTGTGGTGTCAGACCAAAGATCTGAGTCTGGATCTTCTGAATTTGAGGTTGATGGTGACTTAACATCTGAGTTGCATATTCCAGTTGGCACAGCAAGGGCTTTGTTTAGCACGTATAAGTTTGCTTCATTTTTGCCTTTAGCACTAGGGTTGGGGTTGGGGGAGGGTGGCTACAGGCTTCTCAGAGTAGAGGGCACATATGCTGTAGCTTCCCACTTCTGCTGAAAAGTGGCAAATCATTTCTTCCTAATTAAAGATCAAACATTATTTCAGACGGTCCCCTTCCTAAGATGTCATGGGAGATGTTCCTCATATCTGTCAGTGGTACTGATCATGTTGTCATTTTTGGCAACTAATTCCTAGAATGAATAATAAAATTATAATAATCTTGCACCGGAGGGAGGACGGCCAATTTGTAAAGTCCATTAAGAACTGAGCAAAGGATTGTCCTCTAATGAGATGGAGCCCGTCAGGGAGACCGTACATCAAGCTGCTCTGTCAAGGATACACAAAGGGACCTGGACGGGAGGGGCTACTGTAATGCTGGCAGCCAGGGCGGGTTGTCTTGGATGCACATTTACATATTGTCATTGATCAGCTGCCAGAGAAGAGGATGACAAGCAGAACACCAGGGTTCTCCATTGTGAGGCTTGGGGTGTGTTTATGCCACCACTGATTCATTCCCCATGGGGGAAGGAGCATTACTCACCATTTCCTCGTGTGCCAGAAAGAGAAATGGAATCAACGAGCATATCATCTCCTTGTTGGAAAATGACAGCGCCCTGATTATAAATCCCCAATAAATTGATGGAAGAGCTGTTCAAACTTCATAAATACAAATGTTTTCTGGGATTAATGGGAAGTTATTCCTAGAAATGACTTACAGTTCAGGAACCAATCTTTGAACTGAGCTATTGGTTTTTGGTTTTGGTTTTGTTTTCCTTCAGATGTCACCAACCCCTCAAAGCAGCTGAGTGTAGATGGCCAACATTGTCTGTCCAGCCCAGCCTTGTCCTCCCCCACTTTTCCTCATTTTCTGTTGCCAAACATTTATAGATTTAGAAAAGCTAAATTATCCCAGAGGAAACTTTTTCTTTTTGAAGGCCCTTTATAAGAGAACTTAAAATTGGAAAATCTACCTGCAATATCTGGGGAGACATAACCACTCCCTTGTAGGACAGAAGCCAAAATATAGCTTGTTATTGTGTCTTCTAGAATTAAAAAGAAACTTCAGCAACTATCTTAACATTTTTGTTTTCAGTGTCCTTGTAAACTAGGATATTGAGCCACTTGGCTGTCACTTTGGGAAGGGATTGTGCCAACAATGGCTTATTTTCTGAAACATCAGGATTCTTCTCCTTCGTGAAGTCTAATGGTCATCAGGGGACTGTCACTTGGTATTTGTATTAATGTTGATACTCTTATTGAGTGAGTGCTTTTATAAGTGGGACTGGGTCTTTTGTCCAGCAGTAGGAGCATGTGGGCACTTAATAAGTACAAATCAATACCTTTTGCTGATAGTGGAATGTAGACCCATCCACTTCCCAGATGGCTCCATAGGGAAAGTTGCATTTATAGCTTGTGCTTTATTCTAAAGAATATTCGAAGGGCTGCCTACTATAGTCCCTTTGTTTGAATCTGTGCTGGGTGTGACATTGACCCAGGCAATACCTTCTGTCTGCTTGCTGGTTGCTGGAGAGCCAGAACTACAATTCTCCTTCCAATGACTTGCTATCATTCTAATTTACCCTAAGAGTGGGCTGGGTAAGCAGTGGGGATGTTGTCTCTAAGCCTGCCAGCCTCCTAAATTGCCTTCAAAGGCACATCCTTCTTTCCTTTGAAGAAGTTAGAGGCTGAGGCTTGAGCTCCTCTGCCATTTCATACTTCCCATAACTTTTTCAAAACAGAACTAGGATGAATATTATCTTCTTGTGGTTTGTGCACAGACTGATTCATTCCATCTCCTTCTTTATCTTCCAAAGTCCCATTGCCAGGTGGATATTGTATATAAGAACATTTTCCCGAATTAGAGAATAAGGGACAAGGAGGGCGCATAGGGAACATATGAAATCTAAGAATTAGGCAGCACTTTAAAACAAAACAAAACAGCACCTTGGTTTCCCTCACCATGGGGAATCCTTACTGGTCTTTCCTCCTCAGATTTTGGACTTCTGCAAAGCCCTCCTGCCCTCCTGTTTGCTTATTAGGTCAACAAATACGATTGAGCATGTGCTGTGCAGCAGGCGCAAGCCTACAAGCTTGGATGCAGAGCAGTAAATGCAAACAGACACCAGCCCTGATGTGATGGGGCCTGTGGTTTAGGATAGAGGCGTAGAGAAAGGAGGATAGATTAAACACACAACACACACACACACACACACACACGCACACATTAAACACAACAACACACACACACACACACACACACACACATTCTAGCACAACGCGAGAAGGCCTGAGAAGGAGGAGAACAGGGTTCTGTGAGCAAGATTAGTATCTTCCCTGCTCCTTTTGTATTTTTGCAAGCCTCCCTCTTTATCAGGTTGCCTGTGAAATTCTCTTTCTTCCTTCTTTCTGTCAACTCTGTCTGTTTGAATGGCCTCATTCCAGATGTGTCTCTGGTTTGGGATCCTCACCTCTCTCACTAAAAAGTCACCAAGGTACTTCGTTAAATGAAGTGCTGTCTCCCCTCATTGGAAATATGTCACCACTCTCCTATGGGAGGATATCTGGGCTATGGTGGTATTTTAAGTCGCAATTACTTCCTTCCTGAAATACTGTCTCAGTGTTCTTTTTTTTTTTTTTTTTAAGATTTTATTTATTTATGAGAGACACAGAGAGGCAGACTCACAGGCAGAGCGAGAAGCAGGCTCCATGCAGGGAGCCTGATGTAGGACTCGATCCCAGGTCTCTAGGATCAGGCCCTGAGCTGAAGGTGGCGCTAAACTGCTGAGCCACCTGGGCTGCCCCTGTCTCAGTGTTGTATTTCAAAGTGCAAGATATCCAAAGTGAGGGGTAAAAGTTGTGTTTAGATGGTCTCGGGAGAATATTAATTAACACACATCTCATGGGGATACAGACATTTTCTTTTTTTTTTTGAGATACCGTCAATATATAATAGCATATTAGTTATGGGTGTGCAACATAATGAGTCAATATTTGTATTTATTGCAAAATGATTACTACAATAAATTTAGTTAACATTCACCACTACAGTTAAAATTTGCATATATACACACACACGCATGTACACATGATACCTATAATTTATTTCTTCTTCTTATCTTTTCCTTCCTTCTTTCTCCTTATTTTCCACATTCACTAGGTGGGGACACCTCACACCCATCAGTTAACACATGTATGTGATAACAAAGACTTTTTAAATACTTGTTATATTCCAGGCCTGTTCTGAAACCTATTACAAATCAATACTCTTTTTTTTAATTGAAATATATTTGACATACAATGTTACTTTAATTCCAGGTGTACAGCATAGCGATTGGACAGGTCTGTATGTTACACTGTGCTCATCATCACAAGCGTAGCTACCATCTGTCACCATACAATGTAATTATAACACTATTGACTATATTCCCTCTGCTGTAGCTTTCATCCCTATGACTTATTCATTCCATAACTGGAAGTCTGTATCTCTTACTCTCCCTCACCCATTTTGCCCATGCAACCACTAGTTTGTTTTTGGTATTTATGGGTCTGTTTCTATTTTTTTGTTTATTGCTTTATTTTTTTAGATTTCACATATTAGATCAAGTACTATTTGTCTTTCTCTGTCTGACTTATTTCACTTAGCATAAACCCCCTCTGGGTCCATCCATGTCATTGCAAATGGCAAGATCTCATTCTTTTTTATGGTTGGGTAATATTCCGTTGTGTATATTTACCACATCTT
Organism: Vulpes vulpes; assembly: GCF_048418805.1. Taxonomy (NCBI): domain Eukaryota; kingdom Metazoa; phylum Chordata; class Mammalia; order Carnivora; family Canidae; genus Vulpes; species Vulpes vulpes. The sequence goes on along the minus strand of NC_132788.1, from coordinate 72,116,234 downwards.
CCTTATCCATTCATCTATTGATGGATACTTAAGTTGCTTTCCATATCTTGGCTACTGTAAACAAACCGATACTCTTAATTGGGTTCAGGAGAAGATCTCACCTGGATGTTGGTATGACTTGGTTATTTTCCTCTCTGAACTCATAAAGAACAGCCCTCCCCTCAGAAGTTCCAACACCTAGTTAAAGTTAGAGAACTCTGTTGTGTTTTATTTTGCTATCTTCTTTTTAAGGTTATCTTTTATATATAGCAGCTGATTCAGTTTCTTTTGAAAATAAAAATTTTAATATCTATATAATATGTAACCATATAAGGGGTGGTGGTGCCTGGAAACAGCAAAATCATGTGGTTAGTTGGATCCACTGAGGCTTGGATATCTTGCTACCATGTGTGTTAGCAGACAATGTGGTAGGCAAGCTGATGTTGCATAGTGCAGATGGGGAGAGGATGCTGGATTAGTCAGAAGACCTGGTATAAATCCAGGTTTTGCCACATCTCATCCGAATGACCTTGGGCAAATCTCTCTTCTTTTTCAGCCTTGATTTTCTCTCCTTCTAAATAATGATGAATACCAGACTGCTGTAAAGATTAAATGAGAAAAAGCTTGAGAAAGCGTTTGGCATGGCATCTGGCAAGTAGTTGGTGTAGAAAATTTTTTGTTTTTAAGTGGGAGTTGCAACATTTTATTGAATTAGCAAGTGACTATTAAAATAAAAAGACATCATTATGAACAGCTGCTATGTTCCAGGAACTGCGTTGTCAGTGATGGCCATGACAGCCTGGGCCCTCTGCTCACAGAGTCTCCATGCAGAGAGACAGATGAGACATGTTTTACCCAGATTCCGGGAATAAGGACTGTGATGGGGGCAAGGGAGAGAGTACTTTGGGAACATCTGATAGGCAAGGTCTCACCTTTACTGGAGAATGGAAAATGTTTGGTGGAGCAATCACAACAAGAAATTGTTTAAACTGAGACCCCCCAAAATGTGTAGGTGCCAGTTAGGCAAAGAGGAGAGGGAGAGAACCACATTGTATACATTAGACACTTCTGAGAACTTGACCCTGACCGTTACACACAGAGCAGATAAACTCATCCAATAAGCAAGCTCAGTTTATGGCATCCATAAAAGGGTTTCATCCATCCCCAGTTCTCAAGGCAGTCCCTTTATAGTGGTGATCTTTCTTCCTGTTTTATATTACAACTGAAGCTGTTCCTTTTCCAAATCGCCTGGCAGCCAGAGGAGTTTTATGCACACTTGGGTCTCTAGAAACAAGCCATTGTTCCAAGTCCTCAATTTCTCCATCTCCACTAGCCTCTTACATACTATTCCCTCATCTCCTACAGGCACTTCATTGTCCTTAAAATGAGAATCTCATTCTGTGATTGTTGGTTCTGTTTGTTTGTTTGTTTTCTGACAGTCATCTTTGATGGGGGCAAGAAGATCAGATTAAATGCTATATTAGACAGCATCTCCCTCTCTATTTCTGGCTCATTTAGAAAGGAAGATCTGTGACATTCACCATGTTGTGCCATGTAAAGAGAAGAAGTCTTCAGAAGCCAGATGTGAATTAGGATGGCAGGGGAGGTGTTAAAATGTTCTTGTTTGTGGCTTTAAAATAATCAATATTCATGTAAAGGTAACTTGACCAGGAAGGGACATTTTCACTAGCATTGTGCTTCTCATGTGTTTCTAAGCCAGGGACTCTTTTGTTATGCAAGTTGGCATTTCTATTTTCATCACTTTAGAAATAGCGCCAGTGTTGTCTAGTCTAATGTCACCTCTTGCTGGCATGCTAAGCATGAACTATACCATGAGTTTCTTTTCTTTCTCTCTCTCTTTTTTTTAAAAGGTGTATTTATTTATTTTAGGGAGAGTAAGGGGGAGGGGCAGAGGGACAGGGAGAGGGAAAATTTCAAGCAGACTTTGTGCTAAGAGTAGAACCTGATACCAGGCTTGATCTCATGACACTGAGATCATGACCTGAGTTGAAATCAAGTCAGACTCTTAAGCAACTGAGCCTCTCAGTCACCCCCATGAGTTTCTTGAATAGTTCTTGTCCCTACTCACTCCTTGGATTGGCTTATGAACCACACCTGCTTTGTAAAATGCTCTTCTGCCTGGAATACTGACCACCCCACCTCCCCATTCACCTGGACCACTCCTTCTGGTCTCAGCTGATACATAACCCCTGGGGAGCTTTCTCTGAAAGTGCAAAATGAAGTTGATGCTCCTTTCCTCCACACATGTTCATATATGACTTTATAATTCTACCATCAGGATACTTATTGCAACCAATTATATTTGCCTGATTACTTGTTAGCTTGCCCCCCACCCCACTCTACTGAGGTTGTGGGTGAGCTGCCATGCTCATAGCTGCATGCCCTGTGTCTAGCAAAATCCCTACACCTAGTGGGTGTTTAATAAATATTTAAATGAATGAGTGAATAAAGTCGTGAATGGATAGGTGGATAAGGATAAGGTAGGTGACATTATGTGTGCTTGGTTTTGAATTCAAAATCATTGATAGTCATTATTTTTCCAGTCTCTTGATATCTTTCTTTCTTTTCACCTAAGACATATCCTTCTGAGACATATGCTAAATATAAAACGTTAGCTTGGGTTTCAGATCATCTCCACTGCTCAGGGCAACCCTGTTAGAGTAGTATCTTTGTTCTTGTTTCATACTACATCTGACCTATCTCAACATAGTACCACAGGAAGGGTTTTCTAAAGGATTTCAGCAATTAATTCAATGGCTAAGGCAGGAATGTTGAAGGTAGAATAAAATTACTTAAATCCTGACTTGCCTCTGGCCAAGGGGCTTAGCTCTTGAATTCTCATCTGTAAAATGGGAATAGTCATACTCCTTCAATTTCATAGAGTTGGTGTGACTAAATGCTGTATATTTGAATGCAGCGTCAATAAAATAGACAAAGGTGACTATAAAAGGATTCTTAGAGCAGTGGCCTTTGTTGGCAGCATGTGTTAAGTAGTAAATACAAAGTTCAAATTAATTTTCACAGCTATAATGCAATGCTGAGCACTCGTTGAGTAGTCAGTAAATACTAGCTGCTCTGTTAATCCTCATTCCTATTAATTTATGAATACACTTCTCTGCTTGCCTCATCCTGAGGCACCAGGGAAAATGAAAGCATATTCCAAACTTCTGGGAGTGACAGCAAATACAGCAGCATTAGCCATACCTCTGCCATCTTGAGAACTCCTTGTCAAAGAATATTTCAAGCATCTCTCACATCAACCTTCCCTTTGCCACCCTCTCTTTCGCTTTTGCTCATGGCAACTCCAGTGACAAAACTTCACCCTGTAACAGGGAGGATGGTGACAGGTGGCAAGTGACTGTGAAGAAAAACTCTTGGGTAGAGGTTGAAGATGAACACGTGCCTTACAAATTTCCCTGGAGGCTGTCATCAGAGAGTTTCAGCCAACTGACATTATTCATGATCTAGCGTGAAAAATTGGTACCGAGGCCACTTTCAGCTTTGAAGTTAATTTGAGCTTTTTATTTTCTTCTGTGCATTTAAGATATTGGACCACGTTAGAGGTGTTGTTGTACTATGGGGCTTGCCTCTTTCACCCCTGAAGCAGTATTCCTTGCCAATCAGATTGTTGTGGATAATTAAATACTGTTGACATCTTTTTGGAAATCACCTTAAGACTTAATAATATGTTTTTGTGCTTAATTTTTGTGAAACTAGGTTCATATTAGCATTTGATTCTTCTATTAATTATGCTTTTCTGCCTGGAAGTAGAAGACAGTGTGCCTGGAATGTCCTCTGTACCTTTCTAGATGAGAGTATACCTAGAATTTCTGGGATTTTTACCAGAAATGGATTAACACTGAATCTGGAATTTATATAGCTTAATTAGAACAATCACAGTGATTAGGTGTGAAAGGAAGAAGGATGCTGTTTTAGTGTGAATGTTTGTACATGTACCTACATATGAATATATACATGTTCTGACATATATAATATGTGTCCAGTGCTTTAAAACAGTTGTCACTTGCCAAGATATATAAATGACATAGAGCAACCCTTTCAACTTAGAAATCATGCTTGGGAATGATAGTAATGTGAATGTGATCAGCCATTTTTAACCTGGCCCCTTCTGCTCTAGTTGATGGATCAGTCTATCATGACATCACCCGTGAGACATTCATAGCCTTACAAATCATTCTATCACTACACACTGTGTTATTTGCAGCAGCTTGATTTTAAAATTGAATTATTGGCAGGACTTCCAGGTATGGCTGAGTAAGGAGGTCATCAAATCCCTTCCCCAAAATGCATCCATAAAGCTGGACAAAATTGACAAAAGCAACCATTTTGACATCCTAAAAATTAGCCAGTGGCATAAAACAATCTGAGAAGCATTTATGCTTAAAAGATTGCTGGAATTCACCACTGTGAATCTGTGGTGTTTTAGTCTGAAGCTGCTCTCCTACTCAGGTTGGGTAGATTGGGCTGTCACAGTAGAAGGGGGCTTGCATGGATTTTGTGTAGTGGTGTTATTAATAAAAGTGACGATCTTGGTGACCAGGAAGTAGAAAGCTCTACTGGCCTGAGTTTTCAGTCGTGTTTCAGGTAACCGTGTTCCTGGTTGAGGTTTTGCAGGTTCATAGCAGGGACCAGAGAGAGCCTAAGCTATCAATACATTCCTGGCCAACCCTAAAACTTTCCACATCACTACAGAATACATGGAAGGGCCTAGCAGTAAGCAAAAGCTGGGTCAGACTTGAGAATAACCTGGCCTTTTAATGTCCACTTCTACCCTCTACCATCAGCAAAGGGGATAGTATGCTTACTGGTTTGGGTATTTGAGTTCACATTAGCATTTGATTCTTCTATTAATTATGCTTTTCTGCCTGGAAGTAGAAGACAGTTTGCCTGGAATGTCTTCTGTACCTTTCTAGATGAGAGTGTACCTAGAATTTCTGGGATTTTACCAGAAATGGATTAACACTGAATCTGGAATTTATATAGCTTAATTAGAACAATCACAGTCATTAACTGATTATAAGAACAGTACACATGAAGCCAGATTTAAAAAATAAAATCAAGGGGTGCCTGGGTGATTCAGCTGGTTAAGCATCTGCCTTCCTCTCAGGTCATGATCCCAGGATCCTGAGATTGAGCCCCAGGTCGGGCTCCCTGCTCCATGGGGAGCCTGCTTCCCCCTCTCACTCTGCTCTTCCCCCCTGCTTATGTGTTCTCCTGTGTACTTTCTCAAATAAATAAAATCTTAAAAAAAAAATAAAATCAAGAGTTAAAAAAAAAAAACAAACCCTGAGACACAGGAGACAGGTTTCAAAGTTTAGCCAGAGAAAGTTTCTGAGTAAATTGAACCAACGAAATAGCAACAGCAGCCATCAGAGGGGAAAAATCAGAATCCAGAGTTCCTACAATATATTATCTAAAATGTTCAGTGTTCAACCAAAATATGAGACCCACAGAAGAACAGGAAAGTCTGACCTATAATTGGAAAAAACCACATTCAGATACATAAAGTTATAAAAACCATGCCTAAAGATTTAAAGGAAGGTGTATTAGGGTTCTTCAGAGAAACAGAACCAATAGGATAATCTCTCTCTTTCTCCTCTCTCTCTCTCTCTCTCTCTCTCTCTCTATATATATATATATATATATATATATATATATATATTCCTGTTATATATTAATTAGGTTACATGATTATGGAGGCCAAGAAGTCCCATGATTTGCCATCTGCAAGCTAGAGGAATCAGGAAAGCTGGTGGTATAATTCAGTCCAAATCTGAAGGCTTGAGAACAGGGGACTAGAGGTGCTGATGGTTAAAGTACTGGTCCCAGTCTGAAGGCCCCCAAACCAGGAGTACTGATGTCTGAAGGCAGGAGAAGATGGATGTCCTAGCTCAAATAGAGCACATTTACCATTCCTTTGCCTTTTTTTCCTGTTTGGACTGTGAAGGGATTGAATGATGCTTCCCCACACTGAGGTGGGGCCATCTGTTACTTAGTTCACCAATCCAAATGCTACTCTTGAACAGAAATACTCTTAAAGACACCCCAAGAAATAATGTATTATTACTAGCTTTCTGGGCATCTCTTAGCATACTCAAGTGGACACAGAAAACTAAACATCACAGGAAGTATGACAATAATTAACAGCTAGAGTCTCAATAAGAAGATAGAAATTATGAAAAAAAAAAAAAACCCACATGGAAATTCTCAAGTTGAATACAATGACTGACAGGAATAATTCACTAAAGGGATTCATGATAGCTGAAGAAAGCATCAGTGAACATGAAGATAGATCAATAGAGAAAAATCTACTTAGAGGGAAAAAAGAATAAAAATAAGAACAACGCCTCAGAAAACACAAGGCATCAAATATACCACCTAAATGTGATGGGAGTTCTAAAAGAGGACAAGGGAATAGAAAAGCTCTTTGAAGAAGCAATGGGTAAAAGTTTGTTACATTTGATGGAAACACATCCACCCAGATCAACATCCCCCAAGTAGTGGTAAAGCCAAAGAGATTATCATTTAGACATATTATAGCCCAACTCTTGAAAGTGAAAGAGAAATTCTTAAGAGTAGTAAGAGAAAAATGGCTCTTTATGGACAGGGGAAGTATCAGTATGATTAATGCTTGACTGACTTCTTATCTGAACAGTGGAGGCCAGAAGATCATGGATGATGTAGTCAAAGTACTGAAGGAAGGAAACCAGGGATACCTGGATGGCTCAGTCAGTTAACCATCTGCCTTCAGCTCAGGTCATGATCCTGGGGTCCTGGGATTGAGCCCTGCATTGGGCTCCCTGCTCAGCAGAGAGTCTGCATCTTCCTCTACCTCTGTCTCTTAAAAAAAAAATAAAAATAAAAAAATAAAAAAAAATAAAGGAAGCCAAAACCATTAACTAAGAATATTATATCCAGAAAAACTATCCTTACAAATGAAGCAAAATAAAGACATTCTGAGATAAGCAAAGGTTGAGAAAATTGGTTGCTGGCAGACCTACCAAGAAATACTTACAAAATCCTTCAGGCTAGAAGGACAGGGCCCTAGATATAACTTGTTATAACTTGAATAGATATAACTTGAATCCATAAAAGAAGATGAAAATCACCAGAAATGATATAGATTAATACAAGAAACTCTGTAAATATATCTTTTGGATATCTTCTCTAATCTTTCTAAAAGATAAAATGGTAATTATAGCACTGTATTATATACATAATATACACACATGTTCGTAGAAACAAAATACCAGGGAATGGAGCCATGCTGAAGCAGAGTTTCTATTTTTTATCAGAATTATGTTAGTATTAAGCTGAAGTTGCTTGCAATAAATTAAGACATGTTTTAATTCCCAGCGCAGCCACTAAGAAAATAATAAAAAATTAAAATATTTCATAGAGGGATTAAGATGTTACACTGAAAAGTAGTTATTTAATGTAAGAGAAGGCAATCAAGAAGAAACAGGAACAAAAAATATCGAAAATAAATAAAATGGAAAATGTAAATCCAGCAGTAACAATAATTTCACTAACTGGGAATGATCTAAACACCTTATTCAAAAGGCAGAGATTGTTAAACTAGAGTTTTTCAAAAGCAAAATAATCTCTTACCTCTAACACAAAGAGCATGATTCATAAGAGAGAACAAAAATCTATAAATTTGTTGCATCAACATGAAAAACTTTTGTTTTTCAAAGGATACCATTAAGAAAATGAAAAGACATAGACTGGGAGAAAATATTCACAAACCCTGTCTCTGATGGACTATATCCAAGGTATATTCAAAACATTCTTAAAATTCAATAATAACCCACTTTTTAAAAACTGGCATAAGATTTGGATATACATTTCACCAAAAAATATATGGTTGGATAACAGATGTATAAAAGATGTTCAACATCAGTAATCATTAAAAATCCAATGAAAACTGGCATGAGGTATCACTATATATCCACTAGACTGGCTATAATAAAAAAGACAAACAGTATCAAATGTTGGCAGTATGTGGAGAAACTTAACTATCACATCATCCTAATGGTAATATAAAATGCTATAGCCTGTTGGGAAAACAGTTTAGCAGTGTCTTAAAAAGTTAAAAATAGGGGCACCTGGGTGGCTCAGCTGGTTGTGTCTGCCTTTGGCTCAGGTCATGATCCCAGGGTCCTGAGATGGAACCTCTCATTGGGCTCCCTGCTCAGCCAAGAGTCTGCTTCTCCTTCTCCCTTTGCCCCCCAACCCCTGCTTGTTCTCTCTCTCTCTCTTTCAAATAAATAAATAAGTTAAAAAGAACTGTGTGGACTTAGCAATTCTACTTCTAGGGCTCTATCCCAAAGAAATGAAAACATAAGTTCACACAGAGAATGTACACATGACAGCATTATTTATAACAGCCCTAAACTGGAGACAATCCCAATGCCCATCAACTGGTGAATGGATAAACAAAATGTGGTTTGTCTATGCAATGAATGAAACCCCATTCAGAAATACAAAGGAATCCATACCTGTATAACATGGGTGATCCTTAGAAACATTTTAAGTGTAAGAAGCCAGATGCAAATGACTACCTATTGTATCATTCCATTTATAGGAAGTGCCCAGAAAAGGCCAATGTAATCGAGCTAAAAAGCAGAACAGTAGTTGCCTTGGGTGGGGCTGGGGGTGGGGGAAGCAAGTGAGGATTAAGTGAAAGTGGATAGAATTTTGAGGGCAAATGGCTAAGTCTTATGGTACATAAATGAAACCTCAATAAAGCTATTTTAAAAAAACACTGATGCATAAAATATTGAATTTTATTTTATTTTATTTATTAACTTTTTAATTTAATTTAATTTTATTTATTTTTTATTTATATTATTTATTTTATTAAACAATTCAGATAAATAATTCCAGTATTTGGATTTCTGAACAAATGATCATCTCCTCTATGGCCAGATATGAGAAGAACTATCTGAAATGCATAATCATAGCACCATAATGCTACTCTCTACCTGTGTTTTACACATACGCAGAACGATACTGTGAAGCTACTGCTTCCCCAGTGAGTGAACAAGGACTTTCCCTGTTACCTGCCAGCTAGCTTAGGTTTTTTATAACACTACTTTCTGGAAATGTTTTCGAAATATATTACATAGCTTTGCTTCATAGTACCTTTTAGGATATAAATACATTCTTCTCTACAGTCAGCATGCTCCAGCACATGCTTTCATCTGCTAGTGTTTGGCAGGCGGCAGCGTATAATTGCTGCTGATGAGTGTCACGGCGTGTATCATACTGTAAGATCTTTTGGCCACTGAGTGTTCCCCATGTTATTCTGAGTTGAGTGTGGAGTTTACTTATTCCTAGTGATACCAAAGGCACACAAATGGTAAGTACAGGGGCTGCTCCAGAGAAGCAGTGGAAGAGCCCCCAGCTAAATGCAGATGTAAGGATTGGATTGATTGATTATTTGATTGATTGATCGATTGTTAAAAAAGATTTTATTTATTTATTCATGAGAGACACAGAGAGGTAGAGACATAGGCAGAGGGAGAAGCAGGCTCCCTGGAAGGAGCCCCATGTGGGACTCGATCTTGACCCCCGGGATCACGCCCTGAGTCAAAGGCAGATGCTCAACCACTGAGCCACCCAGGTGTCCCAGGCTTGGATTTAGAACGTGTGGTGGATGCACTTGTGGAGAAATACTTGAGGAAATGTAGTCAGCATCATCAGGCAGTAGGGGGCTGGGAGAAGTCCTTTGGCTTTGTGATAAACCTTGCTAGCTGCCATGACTTACTAACATTTGCCTGATGGATTGCAAAAGAAAAAAAGCCCAAGGTTGTCACATCTTCAAGAACTGAAGCACATGGAAGTTATCACATGACTCAGGAACTTCTCAGGGCACAGATTTTCTAGAACACATCCCCACGGCACAGTTTCCGGTAGTGTCGTCCCTATTTCTCACAAAGTCTTCCAACACCCATGCCTGCTTCATGGCTGAGGGGTGGGGTAATGGGCTTATACTCTGAAAACATAAGCACCCAGTCTTTCTCTCCTCAGTGGTACCTCTCTGGCTTTATTGTATCAAGTCTTATGCAACGGGAGTGATGCTTCTGAATGAACATCCAGATAGTGTCACTTCCCTGTGTTAAACCTATGAAAGGCTAGCTATTACCCTCAGGATTAATATGCATTGCAATGCCCTAACTGCCCATCCTTCCTTGTCCTCTGTTGCTCTCATTCTAGCCATGGGGTTCCTCCTGTTTGGACAATTTTGTTGCCTCACAGACATGGTACCACTCTAATGCCCCCTTCCCCTGGTGGTATCTCTTTTTCATTTTCTTTTTTTCTTTTCTTTTTTTTTTTAAGATTTATTTATTCATGAGAGAGACACACACACACACAGAGAAAGAGAGAGAGAGAGAGAGAGAGGCAGAAGGAGAAGCAGGCCTCATGCAGGAGCCTGATGTGGGACTCGATCCTGGGACCTCAGGATCATGCTGTAGGCTGAAGGCAGGCACTAAACCAGTGAGCCACCCAGGGATCCCCTCTTCTTCATTTTCAAGTCTCTGTTTCCATGTCTGGGAGACTCCCCTCTCACTTACGTGCTTCAAAGTAGTTGATGTGCTTCTCCAAAGTGTTCCCTTAGCAGCTCTTAAATCCTGTTTTCTTGCATTTACCACCCTTATGACAGATACTACTAATTACTCCCTCGATAACCATTATATCTTCCTTCCTTATTAACAGAACCCTGGTTTTTCTCAGAGAAACCATGTGCCCTATTAAAAATACTTACCTTCAATCGGAGAAGGACAAGCATTATACGGTCTCATTCATTCGGGGAATATAAAAAATGGTGAAAGGGAATAAAGGGGAAAGGAGGGAAAATGAGTGGGAAATATCAGTGAAGGTGTCAGATCATGAGAGACACCTAACTCTGGGAAACGAACCAAGGGGTGGTGGAAAGGGAGGTGGGTGGGGGGTTGGGGTGACAGGCACTGAGGGGGGCACTTGAGGGGATGAGCACTGGGTGTTATGCTGTATATTGGCAAATTAAACTCCAATAAAAAAATATACAAAAAAAAAAAAAACCTTCCCAGACCCCCTTGCAGCCACATGTGGTCATGTGACCCGCTTATAGCCAGTAAGGTTTAAGGGAATGTCTCTTCGGTGGAATTTCCAGGTAATCATTTCCATTTACAAGACCTGACTTAACTGGTCCACCCATTGTTTTGCCTTTGTTCTTTACTTCACACCCCCTGTTTGGCATTCAGATTTGAGCAGCAGCTATCTTGTGGGAACAGAAATGAAGCAAATATTAAGGATGGAGTGCAGGAGAGCACAAGTTGTCTGTGGCCTTTGTCTCACGGGACATAGCCTTGCATGTCTGGGGCTGCCTGCCCTCGTATTTGTTCCTACATGAAAACAGACCTGGTTAAGTCAAATCCCTATTTGATTAAAGTAGTGTGTGCAGCCGAACTCATTCTTGATAGCACCATTGTTGTTGTTGTTGTTATTGTTTTAATTGGCTATTTGTTTAACTATTTCTAATGACTAACTTCTGCAGAAGGCAGAGATTTTGTCCTCATCACTCTGTAGTCTCTGTGACTATAATGATACTGGGCATGAGTGGATGTTTAGAAGTGTGTTGAATAAATAATTGGTTCAGTGAATGAGTCAAGGTGAAAATGTGTGGATTTCCCCTATGATTTTTATTTAGTCTTCCTGGGTACACTCCCATATGGAGCTGGGTCTCAATATTCCATAAGGATTTTTGGCCCAACTCTGTAGAACAAGATGTCTCAGCCTTGGTACACCTGATATTTGGGTCAGATAATTTTCTATATGGGGAAGTGTCCCCAAGCAGTGTAGGATGTTTAACAGCACTCTTGTCCTCTAGCCTCTAGATTCTACTAGCACCCAAGCTTTCCAGTTGTGGCAAACACCTCTGTAACCAGAGTTTGCTAGATGTCCTCTGCAGTGCAAAACAGCCCAAGCCCCTGTTCATAAACCATTGCTCAAGAGAAGAGAGGCTGATGTTGAGTTCTATGAACTACTGGGTAGCACGGGCCTGTGTGAACCCCTTAAATAGTTTGCAAAATTTGTTATGTGTTTGTTCATTGCTTTGGGTAGAGTGCTTACAACTCTCATATATCCTTAAGAGAGTCAATGACCCAGCAAAATCAAGAACCATTCTTCTAGAATTTTCAAGCTGTTTTAAAACTTTTCATCATGTTTTCCTTTAGCCTCCTGTACACTGTTGAACTTCATTAGTTAGAGAGGCTAAGACCACTGCTTAATGACTGTGTGAGTTCTAATCGAGTGTTCAAGCCCAGTAAACTAGTATTGCTTATGAGGCTCACAAACTAAGCCATTTGAAATTTTTTGGAGAGCCATGAGGCCCACAAAATAAGCCATTTGAAATGTTTTGGAGAACCATTGTGAATATGGAAATTGAGGACAGAACTCTCATACCTTCTAACATAATGGTCAATCCACTTCACAAAGGAGAATCAAATTGCAGTTCTCAAAGTCGAAGTGCAGCATTAATTGGATGAAAAGTAAGAAGAGAAACTCTCATAAACAGGTTACTTAAAAATAGTCTCAGGTGAATATATACCAGCAGGAAAATTTAAATTATAAAAAAGAAATAAGATGGATGTAAGCATGACTGAACTGAATTTAATGGTTGATGTTCTCACTTACTTAATCACATAATGCCCCTACTTGGGACTCTATTACTGAAGCAAATCATTTGTTGCATCCAAAGGGAGCCATAATAATGTAAAATGTGCCATGAAATACCCAATTAAATTATTTTAACACATTGGAGATTGTGGGCTGGTACATGTGTCCTAGTCTTTCCTCTGGCTGACAGTCTGGAGGGTATGATATGCATTTAATATCTGGCTTTATTTCTCTACTCTGACCTGTGTGTGTATGTGTGTGATGTATACATGTGGATTCACCACTCTGTTCTAGCTATGAAAATGTTTGAGCATAGCACTACCAAAAATATAAAGAATAAAACTAATCTGTAAATAAGCCAGTCGCCTCCTAGAGCATTCCTAGGGGAAGCTGGGAATGTGACATACCAGGAACTTGGAAATAAGGTCTTCTAAACTTTAAACCATGGTGGAAGCTTATTGTAGTGAATCTGCCAGGGACATGTACCTGGCTAACTCATAAAATAGAGTTGTCTGCTGGAAACACATGCTTCCTTTGCTTTTGGGGAGAGGGTGGGGAGAGAAGGTAGGAAACTACCCTTTTCACCTGTAAGGTGTTTTCATAAATGTAGCTTTTAATCATCCTTGTTATTTTTGACTATATAGTTGTAGGCGAACCATGTAGTATTTAGCTATATATAGTATATTGTGAGGATTAAATTATATGCATTTATCATAGGAAAATAGAAGAAAATAAGAATTTTGCATAATATTACCATCAAAGACAACCACTCAATATGTTTTCTTCTGTTTTAAAATCTAAAAAACTTTTCTTTAAAAGAACTATTCTTATTAATACAGAAAGCTGTGAAAGTAGCCTATAATGCTTGGGTCCAGAGTTTGAGGTTTTTCCCCTTCAGAGCCTTGCACCCGCACATATCCTTAGATTGAAAACCATCCACCAAATTCTCTATTGTTTCTATCTCTATCACTAGTCAGATCCATTATGCACATAAGCTTGCTTGCTTTTATACAAAAAGGCATGTTCTAGGAGATGGGATGAGAAGGGATCTATAGAAAAGTTCAGAAAAGAGAATAATAGCATCCCAAGCCCATCCTCCTGATATAACTTAACACGGATGGACACTTAAAAACATAAATGTCCATTTTTCCAATTTTGCATGACTGGGATCCTACTAACTATTCCGGAAAGCCAGCTTTCATCTCCACTGTGCTTTTGTGTATATTACAAAAGGTACGCCCCTTCCTCGTGGATACAGTTCCCATTTATCCCCTCGGGTTTGTGGAGGGCTCAAACATAGCCAACAACCCTTGATTTTTTTTTTTCCCTTAGCAATATGTGGAGGACACATACTATCATACATAGATGTACCACCACTGGATCACATCCAAGAGGGAACACTGAATATAGTGCTTGTGAATTCTAGGCACTGTTTGGAGAGTTTTATAAATATCATCCTATTTAACTCTTCAGCACCTCTGTAGTCGTACTATTACTTTCTCCACTTTATAGATGAGGAAATGATGGCCTAGAGACATGAAGTTGCTTGTCCAATGCCCTCCGGCTAGTGAATGGCAGGGGAGGGATTTGAACCCTGGCAGTCCTCTCCCAGAATTTGTGCTTTTACTCATTCTGCCATTCTAATTAATCTCTTGTTGGCAATTTCTTCTTTTCATTCCTATTAAAATCATGTTTTAGTGAACATTTTAATCTGCTTGTATCCTTAGGATAATTTTCTATTTAGTTTTTATTTAACACACTATTAAAGAATACTAAATGCCTGGCACCATTCTAAATGTTTTACAAAAATTAACTCATTAATCTTCCTACCAACCCCAGGAGTCAGTATATTGCAGATGAGGCAGAGAGAGATTAACTAGAATAAATGCCAGAGCTGAGCTTCCAACCCATGCAATCTGGATCCAGAGCCTGTTTCCTTAACCATCAAGTTATAGAGCCTCTTCCTCTATAAGTATCATGGACCATATTTGGGTATAAAACTACCAGATTGCACTGAAGAGTGTTCCTGTATGATTCCCACGTTAGGGAATTTTGCTCTAGCCATCTTTTTCTATGCATATCAAAATATAGTTCAGATCATACTGTATATCCAAATTAATCCAATTATTTCTTTATTAAAAGTAATTTAATATAAAAAATATATAAAAAAAAAAAACACTAGCCAGTGAGAAACCATCCATAGATAATCACCTATGTCTGCTTTAGGCTTCACAGTATTTTTTTCATGGGAGTGTAAATGTATCTACACATTATAAAATTGCAATGAAAATTATTTTTTGCCATTAGTCTTTAAAACTAGTGTTTATTGCTTGTATAACAATGAATTTTGGGGTGTGTGGGTGGCTCAGTTGGTTAAGCATCTGCCTTCAGCTCAGGTCATGATCTCAGGGTTCTGGGATCAAGCCCTGAATCTGGGCTTCCTTGGAGCCTGCTTCTCCCTCTGCTTCTACTGCTCCCCCTGCTTATGCGTGAGTATTCTCTGTCTCCCTCTTTCTCTCTGTCTCTCAAATAAAATAAAAAAACCCCACAAATTTTAAAAATCTTGGATTTTTGCTAGAAAAAATAACACAGTAATGAATATATTCGTGCATTATTCTTGAGGCGATTTTCTGTTTCTTTAAGGTAGATTCCAGGAAAAAGAAAAGTTACATCAAAGGCTATGGCTTTATAGATATATTTTTACTTAGTTTGTAGCAGACATTTTCTTAAGTTACAAAAAACTGTTCACGAGGATCATTTTACTCTCTGAATAATATGCAATTATATATGGGTAGACCATACCTTAATCATTTCACTCTTGTTTTAGGACTTCTATTTAGAATGGTGTTCCTCAATTATTTAAAGTTAGTGTTCCCTTTTGATAAACATTAATATCTCCCACCTCATTTAAAGCAATTTTTTGACAGTATTTGAATTACTAACAATTTTAGGAATAAAACATTTTAATTTGATTTTGAAAAATTATCTCCCTTTCACCTAAAAATCTTCCTTTAACATTTCTTGGATTTAAGGTCTGAGGGTGACAAATTCTCTTAGTTTTCTTTATTTTTTTAAAGAGGGAGAGAGGGTGGGAAGGGGGAAGGTCCGAGAGAGAGAGAGAGAGAGAGAGAGAATATCTTAAGCAGGCTCCGGGCCTAGCACAGTCTGACGTCTGACTCAGGGCTTAGTCTCACAACCATAAGATCATGATCTGAGCCGAAATTGAGTTGGATGCTTAACTGACTGAGCCACCCAGGTGCTCCTGTTTTCTTTCATTTAAAACTGTTTTTATTTTGAAACATAGGGCACCTGAGTGACTCAGTTGGTTAAATGTATGCCTTCGGCTCAGGTTCTTATCCCAACGTCTTCAGATCAAGCCCCTCATCACCGGGCTGCCTGCTCAGCCAGGAGCCTGCTTCTCCCTCTCCCTCTGCCCCTTCCCACCTGCCCCTGTGCTCACTCACACACACACACACACACACACACACACTCTCTGTCTCAAACAAATAAATTAAAAAATATTTTAAAAAATGTTTTTATTTTTACTTCATTCTGAAAGACATTTTAGCATGTTAATTTTTATTTTTTTTAAAAAGTAATCTCTATACCCAATGTGGGGCTTAAACTCATGACCCCAGGATTAAAAGTTGTGTGCTCTACCAACTGAGCCAGCCAGGCACCTCTGAAGAACATTTTAGTTAAAGACTTTTCTTGGTCTTTCATCAGGATTTTACAAATGTTGTTCCACCGTCTTCTGGTCTCCAGAGTTTTTCTTTTTTAAGATTTTATTTATTTATTCATGAGAGACAGAGAGAGGCAGAGACACAGGCAGAGGGAGAAGCAGGCTCCATGCAGGGAGCCTCACATGGGACTCGATCCCAGGACTCCAGGATCACACCCTGGGCTGAAGGCAGGCGCTAAATCGCTGAGCCACCCAGGGATCCCCATGGTCTCCATAGTTGCTGATGAAAAATCTGTGATTTCAATGTTTGTTCCCCTGTATGTAATGTGTGGTTTTCCTCCAGCTCCTTTAGCATTTTCTGTTCATTTTTGGCTCTCAGTGCTTTGACTATGAAGGCTAGGCATTATTTTCTTTGTATTTATCCTACCTGAGGTTTGTTTAGCTTTGTAAATCTAAGTATATGTTTTTAACCAAATTAAGGAAATTTTGGATGTTTTATATCCAAGTTTTTTTTTTTTTTTTTCTGTTTCTGTTTATCTTCCTTCTAGGATTGCAACTATCCAAAAACTAATCCATATGTAATCAAACCAAAATCCTATGAGGCTCTGTATATTTTTCATAATCCTTTTTCTCTGTGTGCTTTAGATTTGATCATTTCTTTTGATCTAGTTGCAATTTCACTAATTCTTTCCCCTGCCATCTCCATTCTTCTAGTAAACCCATCCACTGACTTTAAAATTTCACATATTTAAATTTGCAGTTTGATAATTTCCATTGGAATCTTTTTTTTATAGTTTCCAATTCTCATTCATTATGAGAAGATGTTTTCTTTACTTTATTGAACATAGAATAGTTGTTTCAAATTCCATTGCCTGGGTCATCTCAGGATTGGTCTCTCTTGTCTCTACTCCAACAATTGGTTACTGAGTAATTTTGGATTATATCCTCCTTGTGATGTTATCTCACAGAAACTCTGGATTCCATTATATTCTTCTGTAGAGTCCTGGTGTTTTTGTTTTACCAGGCAATTAACTGGGTGGAACTCGAATGGTAACTCTGACTTTTGAGCAGTAGGTCAAATCTCTGTTCTGTTCTTTTATCTTTAGCTGGGCTGTTTGGAAGTCTGCTCTGGGCCTATTTAGTTCAGGTCAGCCAGACACTAGGACAGAGACTATATATGTAGAAACTGGACTTCTCCCTCTTTGGCTTTCTTCTCTCTAGACTTCTCTCCTTACTCTCTGGTTGCTGTGCTAGCTCCAAACTCTGTCTTCCTCTGCCTTGGGTCCTAAAGATTGGTATTTTTCCTTCAGAGTTGTGGCTGCCCGATGTGCTAATTTCAGCCTGAAAGCTGTAGAGACAAGTAAAATGATTTTATGCTTTCTTCCAAGTCGTGACTAGGAAGACTTCAGGCTTCAGTACCTTCAGGTCTTTGTTCTTTTGTGTGCATGTATGTTGTCCAGAGTTTAGAGGTATTATGTGCTGGACCCCTGGGTTCCATAGGCACCTCTTTATACCAGAATGTCTGCTCTGTTCAGGCTTCAGTACTTTCAGGTATTTGTGCTTTTGTGTATGTGTATGTTGTCCAGAGCTTAGAGTTATTATGTGCTGGACCCCTGGGTCCCATAGATACCTCTTTATACCAGAAGCTGGGCCTGTGTTCTGAAAATGCCACATAATTTATGTTTCAACAGTTAAACCTCAGAGGCACTTATACCCACCTCCAACTCAAATAGTACTACTTTGAGTAGCATTTATTACTTAGGTTATTAACCATCGATTGGTGAACTTATTTAATGTTTCTTTCCCATGAAAGCATGTGAGCCCTGTGATCCTGGTACATAGTAACATCTCCTCAAATATCTGAATAAACAAATACGTTCAGGAGATGAAGTGGGTCTAAACCACAGCAAAGGCACCAGCAGTAGAGAGTATAGGGTGTATTAACAAGGTATATTAGAGAGAGCTTTGGGGGAATTGGCTTATTGGCTAGGTGGGTGGGGGTGTGTGAAAGATGGAGGATGGTAGGAAAGCCTCCAGGATTCTAGCTGGAGCTACCTGGTGGGTGGCTAGAGAGGGCAGGGAAAGACAGCTTTGCTCTGATGAAGACTGGATTTCTGAGTGTTGAGAAAACTGACTCTTTAGTCTTTCCAGGCCGGTGGTCACTCCTAATTTTTGGTCAGCATTCTCCTGCCCTCAGCCCATCCTTGACCGGAACTGAGATTAAAGGAGCAGTAAACATATTTCTAATTCTTTAGCCCTGATCAGGGCCAGATGGCTCTTCTGAGAGAGAAACGAGTAAGTCTAGAATCCAGGGCATCTATTAAGGAAGGGTGTTTCTCTATGATAAGAAGCTGAGTGTTGAAATTTAATCCTCCAAAGTCCTGACTCCCCAGGACTCCATTAAATTGTTCCTATTAGCGTGATTGCTCCAAGATACCACAAGAGCAGGGGAAATATTAGAAAGCCTGAAAACGAGGGGAGAGATATTGGAAGCTGTGCTTCAGTCATGATTTAGGAGCCTCACTAAATTCGTAAGTGCAAATGTCTGACAGCCTCAGAACCTGAAATCTTTCATCTTCCTGGTGGAATATGAGTTAGCTTGTGCAGTAAAATGAAAACGGGTGGGGAGCACCGCAGTAAAGTTCATGTGCCTTCAGAAGCAGGGTGGGGACGAGAGCATAATTACATGTAGAAATGCTGCCGTGGGCCTCCGTTCCTGCAAGTGGCCGCGATAAAGACGGCATCTATTCCTGGCTTCCAGGCCAACCTGCACCACCCAAACTTTTCTTATGAGCATCTTTGATTTTGTCAGAGGCTTCCTGCTAATCCTTCAGCGGAGTTGCTCTTGCTAGGCTCAGTCAAGGCATTTAGCCCCCGGAAAGCCTCTCCCGACGGAGTCCCCCTGCAATTAAGGCAAACAGGTTTCCAGGGGGGAGTTGCGGAGCGCTGTGTCTTCCAGGGGGCTTTCTGTTGCCCGTTCTGTTTGGAGGCGGGTCCCCCCAGGAGGCCTGGTTCTCAGCCACCCCCACAGGCCTGACACCAGGGGACTGATTGCTCATCATCAGGGGGAGTTTTCTGCTCTTCTTGTCATGCGGTGAGAGGTAGAGACTGGGGGATGCTGGGTGAAGAAGGAAGCCAGGCAATTGGAGAATTGGATGCGGACGCCAAGGGATGCAGCGCTGAGCGCATTCAGAGTATTTTGCCCAACAGAATGGGCTCACCAAATGTCATTGACCCTCACCTGTCAGCTCCCTCCCACACGAGCCCTACTGTTACTTCTGGGAGACCCCAGGGGCCATCTGGTGAGTGCTCAAAGCACCTCTGTTTTTCTGTGCCAGCCTCCTCACTACGTTTCACTGCCCTTCAGCCGTGTAGCCGTGCATCCCTGGCAGCCGCTTGGTCCAGACACAGCAGGTGCCGCTGCTACTCTGAGCTGCTTTTCTGTGCACTGAAGCCTCTCTCCTGCTTCCCGGCATCCCTTCCCCATTGCTGCCTTAGTCACTGGGGTCCTGAGGCCTGGGTGAGGTGGGGACCAAAGGGCTCCTTCTGCAATTCCTTGAGAGTGACCTTGTCAGTAACCTTGTGTGCACCCAGAGCTTCCTGAGATTGTTCTGGAAAACAGCCCCTGCATTTCTTCCCTGATGTCTCTCTCTGAAGTTACCATCCAAAGCTGTGGCTGCACAGTGAAATCACACATGAGCTTTTCATAGGTAATGATATCCCCATCCCAGCCTAGAACATCAAAATTAGGATCCCATGGAGTTAGGCCCTGACAGTGTGGTTTGTAAGCTCCCAGGTGACCCTGATGTGCTGCCTGGGCTGAGAAGGGCTGCTGTGTTGGTGGTGGAGGGGGTGACCTCAGTCTGGGCTGAGCAGAGGACTGCCATCCCCATCCTGCCTCCCTACCTCCAGCACCTCCTGCAGATGCCTGCAGGCCTCTTCCCTTCCACACAAATGGACATCTGTCCTTGGCTGGTCCTGGCAGCGGCCCATCAGTTTGGCTGGAAGTCAGAGTTTGGATGCTGTTCACTCTTAAGCATGTTAAAGCAGCCATTTCAAATCCGGCCTTGGCTTAGCTCAGGTGAGTCTCCTCACTGGATAGCACAGGCTAGATGGGGGGACTGTGGGGTGGAAAGCTTGAAGCAGGCACGATTATTTTTGGCTGTGCAACCATCCATAAGTTACTCAAGCTATCTGAACCTTGGTTTCCCTACCTGTAAAATGGGACTAGAATCAACCTTGTGGAGTTGCTACATTGTACAAATCAGGCAACACATACGAAAGCCTTTCATGAGAGTGTGGCCTTAGGGAAGAGCAACACCTGCTCGGTTTTCCACTCAAACCTAGGGCTTGAGTTCCTCCTGGGGAGTGCGAGGGGCATGCTGGGAGTTCATTACCTCTACTGGAAAAGCCATTCCGGGTATATGTTCGGGGTGTGTGTGTGTGTGAAAATTTGATGTTTTATTTTTGTAAATGGGGAGCAGTTTTATCATTATTGTTTAATTCTGTAATTCTCTGCAATAGTGTTACTTCTTACAGCAGAATTGCTAATTTCCCCTGTACTAGGAATTCTGGCTTTGGAATATTTTCAAGTGTTTAAAATGTTATCTTTTAGGCTCAAGATTCTCCAATATCAAAGACCTCAGAATCACCTGAAAGGCTTGTTAAAACAGATTGCCAGACCCCACCCCCAGAGTTCCTGATTCAGCAGGTCTGGGGTGGGGTGAAAGTGTGCATTTCTAACACGTTTGTTCCCAGGTAGTATCAATCCTTCTGGTTCAGAGAGTGCTTGGAGAGCCACTGTGTAGACTTTTTCTACAGTGTCACAGCATTTCCTGTCCACAGCAGTGGTTCTTCTCCTTCGCTATACCTTAGAACCACCTGGGGAACATTTAAAAATACTAATCTGGGCTCCTGGGTGGCTCAGTGGTTGAGCATCTGCCTTTGGCTCAGGTCGTGATCCCTGGGTCCTAGGATCGAGTGCCGCATCGGGCTTCCTGCATTGAGCCTGCTTCTCCCTCTGCCTATGTTTCTCGCCTCTCTCTGGGTCTCTCATGCATGAATAAGTAAAATCTTAAAAAAAAAAAAAAACAAACTAATCCCCCACAGCAACCAAATTGGTCTCCTTGGGTGGGGCCAGGGAATCATTATTTTTAAAATGTTTTGTGAAGGTTTCTAATGTGCAGCCAGAGGTGAGAACCACTGACTTGGCGTAAATCCCATTTCCCTGCTTCCAGTATTAGGCTCTAGAATACAGTCTCCACCCAGAAGCTGGGTCTGTTTTAAAAATACCAATCAGATTATCTCATGGCATTTCTCCACTTAAAACCTCTCATTTACTTTCTGATGTATTTAGGATAAAGTCTTAACTCTGTACCACACCTCCAAAGTCCAGTCAGTCCTACTCCTCCTCACTCATTCTATCCTAGTACCTCACCTACACACCACCTCTTGGGCATCTCTTCCCTTCCTCCAATGGGCCACACCCTTCCCTGTGCCAGCACTCTTGTCCTCTCTGGCTGGGATGCTCATCCCCAACCCCAGCACTGCTGTCTCCTTCTGTCTTTCAAGCCTCAACTCAAACATTCCTTCCTGAGAGAGGCCTTCCTGGCCCATGCTGTCAAACACGGCTGCCACTACGTAGATTTGTGCACGTTACGGATCACACAGCCCTAGGGACCCCTTTACTTTATGGTCATCACAGATTTGTATATACATGTGACAGTTTTCTACCAGGTGGTGCTAAATGTCTAGAGTAAGGGGAGGACCCTTTCCAATTCTGAACAAAGCCACCGTCTTTTCTATTGGTGGTGGCACTACTAAAATGGGCCATTTCCTACCACCTATCCCCTACTAAGCTCTCATATTCACCCATCTACCATCTTCATAGCCCTGATCAGATTTTGATATCTTGTTTATTTATTTGATTACTTGTATAGCATCTGACTCTCAGATAGAAATCATCTTCCTGAGGGCAGGGACCTTGCCTACCCTGTTCATTGCTGCTCCAGGTGCCTGTGAGGTAGAAGGTACACTAATAGCATTACTGAATAAATATGTAAATAAAGGAACCCATCAAATGATGAGCTACAGATACCTACTCTGTTCTGTGACTATTACTGCAAGGCACCTGCACCCCAGACAAATTCTTCTAGATTATCAGGCTAATTTGGCCACATTGGAGGCCATGTGCCAATCATATCCTCTCTTGAGCCAGGTTGACTTCTCACTCACCGCCCACCACAGGTTAGGTCAGACAATGGTGGGAGGGGCCAGAGCAGACCAGTACCCACATTGCATTTCGCAGGGAAATATGACAGGGGTGATTAAGTGGCCCTGCAGTCCTTTACACCATCGCCTTATGGGGGGGTGGGGCTGTGGAAGTGTCAGTAATCGATAATTGCCCATTTTATATGGAAGGTTTATAGGCTAATCTCAAGAGTAATTGTTTCTGAAAGAGTAGTAAAATTAGGCAAGGAGGCCATCCAAGAGGATGGCTTGTGAGGGGCGGCTGCACAGACAGGCTATTAGCATCATGGAGGTCAGACCTGTCTCGAAGTGAAGGGCATCGTGTGTCCAGAACGAGGCATCCTGGCTTGAAGTGTAATCTTCCAGAGAATTTAAATAGTACTTGGAAGAAAAGCCAGGGTTGACAGAAGTCTGTGCTCTGGAGCAGAGAGGTAGAGTCAGGAAGGGTCAGATAGAAATATCTAGTGATTGGAAGCAAGCAGGCTCTTTTTCCAAAGTTGTTTTCTTCCTTAAGCATGAAGAAGTTTTCTATAATCAATACAACTCCCTAATCTCCTTGCAGTTGTAATATTTCCTTCTATCCTTTCAAAGTGGTGCACAGTGCACATTTCTATGTGAAACCGAAGGTGAAAAGCAGTTGTACATCTCAAACAATTATCCTTGAATTGCAAGATAATTGGCAGGATTGTCCCAAATGTAACCACCCTTACTTACAAGGTCAGTGAGAGGGTGTGGGGCCTATATGCCTTCTTATCATTTAAAAAGTGTTGATAGTATAGTAGCATCTCTGTAACTAGGACATCAGACCTGTGTATTTTCTTTTGTTTAGTGGTATAAAGTCTCTCATGCAAATGGGTTCAGGTTAAAAAGTTAAATTGATTTTAAAGAAAATAATTAAGGAGCTATCAGGAGAAAGAAAGGAGATACAAGAATTGGTAAGTCCTGGGAACCAGGACTGGGGCACCCAGACCTAAACAAAAGATTAAGCAAATACTCTCTTTGTTTAATGGATGGAGATGTATGTAAAATTGGTTTTGCTCAACATCTTCATCATAAACACTTGAAGAGAGAAGCAAGACTAACCTGCACTGGGAGCACCTGTTTATTCTTTGCTGAGTTGGAAGTTCCCCACATAGGCTATAGAGCAGAAGAGGAAAGGAAGAAGGTACTGCTTAGCCAGCTGGATTAGCCAAATCACTGTTGGTTTTCCGATCGATGGAAGAGCAATGCTGCCATCAGATGATGTGCACGTCCTCAGAAAACCTGCCCTGGCTTTGAACACATAAAATGCATAAATCTTCTCTAGCAGCCATTGACCCCAGCACGAGGGTGGGGCGAAGGTTATCAAACTTGGATCTGTTCCTAACTCAATAACTAGAGAGAGAACAATTTGTACTTGCTGGCTATGCTACAACACCAACAGTTGCCTGTCTTGTGGGAATGCTCCAATGCAAAGAATTTAACATGGATGTATTTTTAGATGTTTAAAATGTGGGTCTTTGCTGTCAACAACTGCTACTAGTTTTGAACACATCAGTACTTGCTGACAACTGCTCTTAGCCCATTTCTCTTGATGATTTTACTATAATGGAAAAGAGGCTGGGGTAGGAATTCTAAATAGGCACTTCTTTATTGTAGATTTATACTGTCCAATATGGTAGCCACTAGCCACTGGGGCCATTTAACTCTAATTCAATTAAAATTAGATAAAGCTTAAAATTCACTTTAAATGCAAAATCTCAAATTCAGCTTAAAATTCTCCTTTGGACTAGCCACATTCCACATGCTTAATAGCATCATGTGACTATTAATACTGGATATTATATTTGATAGGCATAAGGATAGAACATTCAGGGCAGAAATTTCTTTGGACAGTATATGAATGAATCCCTTTTCCAGCTTTGGACCAAATCAGCCTATTTTCAGGGAGTATCATCCTCTCCTAGGGGATTTGGGTATATGTGTTTGTAGGGGGGAGGCATTCAGCAATTAGTAAAGTTTTTCAGTTTTTCAATTCCTAGCTATTTCTTAGTATACTTGCATCACCCCAGGATATGCCTCCTGTCAGCATATCTGCTCCATCTGAGGTTGATTGGCTTCTCCACACGAGCATGTTGTTTATTCTGGGTTTTCTAATTCAAAGGAATTCTTGCCATTTCTGGAGAGAGGTAACAGACAATGAATCAAAAAGGAAAAGTCACAAATAAATCAATCTTTAAGATTTTCACTCACTGATGGTCTTCCCCTTAAGGCAGTGAAATAGTTCATGGACAGCATTTGCTCTTTTTGGTAGAGCGTATGTTGAAAAGATTTAAAGAAGAGGTGATTTAAAGGTGCAAGAAAATTTATTTTCAAATTTTTCTAGATAGAGTCAGGACATTGAGCTGGAAAAGCCATAACTGGCTCTTGCAAACTCTGGGTATCTTTTATTGAATG
Organism: Vulpes vulpes; assembly: GCF_048418805.1. NCBI lineage: Eukaryota > Metazoa > Chordata > Mammalia > Carnivora > Canidae > Vulpes > Vulpes vulpes. The sequence goes on along the minus strand of NC_132788.1, from coordinate 72,091,183 downwards.
GGTCTTGGCCCTTGCAGCACAGATTGACTGCTGCCCTTTGACTGATGGCAGAAGAAACATCGATTGAGCCTCTGCTAAGAAAACAAGTATCTCCACTCGATTCAAGAAAATACAATGTGTCACACACTTAGTGAAAATCAATAATGCAGGAAAATTTACTGGCTGCTATTCAAATCTCAGTTCCTCTAATTGTAGGAGCTGGCAAAGTCACTGGCTTTTGAGGTTTAGCAGTTAGGCAGTAGGTACCAATCACTAGCTCTCTGGTAGACCTGAGAAGAGCCCAACTGTGTTGTTTTCTGTGAAAATGAAATGGGAAACAAGTGGAGAAAGCCAACTGCAAAATAGATTGGAAGCTCTTGTGATGAGAGCAACTCAAACCCCAGAATGGGACTTTGGGGTTTGCTCTGCAGAAGAGAATGATGAAGAAGTGCCTGGAGCAGGGTTTCTCAAAACAAGATTCCTCACCTGGTTCACTTCCCCAGTAGAAGTTGTCCACCTGGTACTGGTTAGGATTTGAGTTTATGACCCTGCTTTCTAGAAACCGAGGCAGTGCTTATAAGTAGATTGATTTGAATAGAGAAGAAAAGGAGAGCCCAGAGGAGCCCTGGAATGGAGGCATTGCCTGTTGTGGTCAGAATTGGAGGCAAAAGTTGCTTATTACGCCCTGTCCCTTTCTGAGCTACACACACACACACGCTTTAGAAACAGAAAGGGAAGATTGTAGAATGCAGAGAGGACAGGAGAGAGCTGGAGGATGTAGGTACAGAAGGACTGATGAGACACCGTAACTGAATATTGAACTCTGGGCAGTAATATGGTGAATTACAGCCCAGCCCTTGACGGATGGCTGGAAGTCATCAAGTCCCTCAATTTTACTAAGTTGTCATTCACATGTTATATTAGCTGAAACTGTAACTACTGCTTCCCCCCTCAGAAGGGAAAATGGCTCTCCGGGCTATGTCACCACCTCCGTGGTATCGATTTTGTGTGGGTGGGCAGTGATTCATGGGACACCCCACCCCTTTCATTTCTTGCTCCAGATTGTCAAGGGTCTTGTGTGAATTGCGCTGGTTTCCCAACAACCCAGCAGGCTGCCTCGTCGTGTTTGCAAATGATTGCTTTGGATTTGGGAGAGAGAGGACCACTGGTGAGAGAATCACCAAATATAAAGTGAAATAAGTAAGACAAGGAGGAAGACGTGGTTTGTGGATCTGTCAAGGATTGAAAGAAACAGTTCTTACCCTTTAATTCGGTGGCATCCCGAGGGAAGGAGACAGGGGAAAGTAAAATTAGGCTGTTGTTATTTTTATGTTCAATTAACAGAGTTTTCCAAGCCACACGTTCTCATTTTTGTTGAAAAATCTGCCCAAAGCTCTGCTGCAGAGAAAGGAACAATTAAGTGTTTATGAAGACATTAGGCTGAGTGGCTCTCGGTGAGTCAGAGCTAATTTTGTCCATCATTAGATACCGGGGTGCTTCGGGTGCCTCTCTGATTCTGTTCTCAGTTGGGATTTGGGATCTGAACCAGACTTCTGCTGACTATCAATGTTCTTTCAGACTCTGCCCTGGAGCTTGGACTCCCCCTCTCCCTCACAACCTCCTCCAAACTTGGCTCAGGTCCACAGGGGATGTTTTTAAATTTATTTATTTATTTTTTTATTTATGTATGATAGTCACAGAGAGAGAGAGAGAGAGAGAGGCAGAGACACAGGCAGAGGGAGAAGCAGGCTCCATGCACCGGGAGCCCGATGTGGGATTCGATCCCCGGTCTCCAGGATCGCGCCCTGGGCCAAAGGCAGGTGCTAAACCGCTGGGCCACCCAGGGATCCCCCAGGGATGTTTATGAGAATATTGAAATCTGGAGATTTTTCCATGAGCAATGCCTTGATCTTGATCTTTGACCTGGGAACCCAGAGCCTTATTCTTGGTGTATTTTCACTGTAATTCTATTCTGTTCTACTCCATTCCAACTCCTTAATCCTAGGCAACGTATTTAGCAGGTAGCTCTCATCTGAGATGTGATATAATAATAACAATGTCTAATAGTAACAATCTTTGCTATTGCTATACTTTCAGTAATATGTTGCATATTCTGTTAATATATACTGATTATAATTGTATTTCATATCACTGTTGATATAATACTTCTTTTGTCACTGCTAACAGTTATTGAACTCTTAGTATAAGCCGAATGCTCTGCTAAGCATTTTTCATGTATTACCTCATTTAATCCTTGCAAAACCCTATAGGTGAGTCTTAATAATTTTACCCATTTTATAGATGGGGAAACTGGGACTTACAGAGTTTAAGAGAACTGCCCTAGGACACACAGAAAGATGATGGCAGAGCTAGGCCTTCTACCTCTGTGTTCCTCATTTGTCACCCCTGTAAATACTGCTCTGTGATTTGGTATGGTGTGACAGGTGCCTCCAGGCCCAGGTGTCTGGCCCTCCTTCAAGCCTTCTGTTCTCAGGATGATGGAGAAGCCAGTTTCAGCCTCCAGGAAGATGTCATTTTCCAGTGAACTGATGATGGCCCCAAGCCCCATTAGTTGGCCAGTGCTCTGGGTTTTAGGGTGGCTGTTTAATGGATCGTGCAGCCAGTTCACTTCTGGGTCACCCCATCCTCGCTGACCCCTGGCGATGGTTGATAGATAGGACCTGGGGCTCCGTCCAGCAGTGGGTGCGTTCTGCAGGGTGCCACCCCCGGGGGCAGTGCAGCGAATCAGATCTGTAGATTAGCAGAAGCTCTGCCCCCACTGCCGGCTGCCTCGTCTAAGTAATGTGTGAGGAAGTGTGCAGGGAGCCATGTGATGATGAATTATGGCTGGCGCTGGGGCTGCGAAGTGGGTGAAATCGACCCAGTCTTGTCTTTGTTCTCATTGAAAAGAAAAACAACAAATCCCAGTTGCTGAAGGTAGAACCTTCAACCACCATCCTAGGAAATCAAGAGAGTCTTAGTTTGTCTTATTCATTCTGCTCTGGGGTATCCAAATCAGCCCCCAGCGCTGGTTGGGGCAGTCACGTGCTGGTATATATTTTGAGAGCACCGAGAAGCATCTATAATTTGTTGTGTAGCACCTACCTGGGAATCTACAACAGTGCTGTCCCTCTAGCCCACACTGGGAGCCCCCGGTGGGTTCAAAGGCTTGCCCAGTGACCTTCACCCTGGAGAAAAAGATCACCGAGAGGCTACATTTCCTAGGGGCAGTGGGTTGCCTGGGACCAATGCAGTGTGCGCCTATTGTCCTGGAATAATTATTAGCTTCCCTTTCACTCTCAAAAGTATCTTCCTGAGATAGAAATTATATAGTTGTTTTATGGCCCAGTAAAGAATGAAGATGCTGGAGTCCACAGCATAAGTATGAATCTTGGGTTTTTCTTTTTATAGCCCTGTGATCTCGAAGAGTTAGCGTTCTGAGCTTCAGCTTCCTCATCTCTAAAATGGGAAGAATTGTGGCAATTGTTTGTGAGGGTTGTTTTGTGGATTAAACAAGATCATATATGCAAAGGGGCTAATGTGAAGGGCTTACATGTTAAGCACTCCGTGAAAACAATCTCTGTGCGGTGTGTGGGTACACCTTGTACATCTGGAGTGCAAGAAAGGAAAACTGGCTTGTTTTCTTGACCTCAGTCATGTTTCTGCTTGGACCCTCCTTTTTCTTAGGCTGGCAACTTAATAGTCTGTGAGCCTCTGCTCAAATTTTAGTCCTGCCAATTGATAACTGTACTACCTGTGTAGGTAATTTTGCAGTTCCACATTCAGTGTCCTCTGCTGTAAGTTGGACTGGTGGTTACAGCTTAAGTTTAAGACTCTGGACTCTGGAGGCAAGCTCCTGCTTCCACATCCTGGTTCAACTATCCTATCCCCGTGTGACCTCCGAGAGTTCCTTCCCCTCTTTATTACTGTATCCTATCTGAGGTTAGATTTTACCCTACATGGGGCCCCTTTGTGGCTCAGTGGTTGAGCATCTGCCTTTGGCTCAGGTCGTGATCCCAGGACCTCTGCCTATGTCTCTGCCTCTCTCTATGTCTCTCATGAATAAATAAATAAAATCTTAAAAAAAAAAGTGCCCTAGAGTGTGCTATGAAGATTAGAGATGTGAATACATGTAAGCCTCTGAACTGTACCCCACACATCGTGAGCATCATTGAAAGTTAGATATAGGTACAGTGTTATTTTTCAGGGAAATATGAAGAAATTTAAATAACTGTTCATGATTCCATCATCCAGAGATAGCCACTGTTAATATTTCAGTGTATTTTCTTTTATATTTGTAGAAGTAATTTCTAAAATCCTGTCATGATGTATAGACACTTTGTTATCTTTTTTCTTTTTCTTAGGTCAATCATTTCCTCTATGTTACCGGTTTTTAGAAATTCAATTTTTACTAGTAGCATTATATTACATCGTATGGTGAAATCTATTTTTTATTCCCCTGATATTATATATTTATGATTTCTAACTTTTTTCTATGAAAAGTAATTGTTCAGCAAATATTGCTGAATGAAAAACATAAATTTTGGGATGACTTCTTTGGTTACCTCCTTTGGATAGAGTCCTTTGTGCAGAAAGACTGGGCCAACAAATAAGACAGTGTTTAAGGCTCTTTTTTTAAAAATTAAACAATCAGATTAATTTGTATTTACTTAAGAGTTTTTTAAAATTCTTTTTTATTAAATAAATCATTTTGTATTTAAAATTATTCCCATTTTTAAAAATTTTAATTCCAGTGTAGTTAACATCCACTGCTACATTAGTGTCAGGTGTACAATATAGTGATTCAACAATCTGCACATTACTCAATGCTCTTCAGGATAAGTGCACTCCTTAATCCCCATTACCTATGGCCCCCAACCCCCACCCACTCCCCTCTGGTAGCCATCTGTTCTCTATAGTTAAGAATCCGTGTTTTGGTTTGTCTCTTTTTCCCTCTTTGTTCTTTCGTTTCTTAAATTCTCCATATGAGTGAGATCATAGGGTATTTATCCCTTTCTGACTGACTTATTTCGCTTAGCATTATACTTTCTAGGTCCATCCATGTGGTTGCAAGGTTACTTTGAATTTAACTGGCCACATAGTGGCTACCATAGTGGCTATGGTATCAGACAAAGCAGCGTTGTGCTCTGTTCATGAATGCAGCAGGACAGCCTTGCACGTTATCTGGGAGCTCATCCTGGTATTCTTTTCTGGTCACCACTGTAGGCAGGATGAAGTGGCAGCGGAGCTGCTAGTGATGATTTTGGGAAACAGTTCCCCTTGGTCTCCTGTTTTCATTCAGCAGCATTCCCAGAAGGCCACCAGCCCAGAGAGCTGATGTCACTTCTTCCATTAGAGGAGACTTCAGTGTGCGCCCAGCTTTGCTGTTTTCTTTGCCGTGCTGACCAAGGATCTGCCTCTCTTACCCTTTTCCCGGGTGAGATGGAAACCCCAGAAAAGCCATCTCTCTCTCTCTCTCTGCTGCTTTGTCCCCTGTCTCATGTTGGTTTGGAAGGTGATGAGTTGGTCCCCTGCTTCCCTCTGCTCCTTCTGCCGTAGATCCTGGCCAGGGCTCAGCGTCCAGGGTTTTAGTTACTCCTCAGATGCTCAGTTTGCGATGTCTTTTGTCGCTGTTTATCCTGGTCATGTGACAAGTAACACAGGGTGGTTCGCTGCAGGCCTGGGCTCAGTACCTCTGTCATGGAGAGCCAGCCGGGCCCTCTGTGGAGTGTGACTGACTCCCATCTGCTTGGCCCTGACCAGTGGGGCCAGAGCCGAACAAGGCCAAACCGCCCAAGGAAACAGCTGCCAAATGGCTCTTGGCAGCCGTGGAGATGCCCTATGGCCTACTCCTGACCACATCAGAAGAGAAATTAATGTCACACCACAGAATCCAGTTTCTTAATTCTTGGCAAGCTCAAGCTATAGATAATCTCATTTGTAAATAAATGGAATCATTTCAAAACCCTAACAGACATAGGCAGCAAGAAGTGGTAAAAAGGTTTGAAGTAACATTTGTTTCCGGCTCTGTCCGGGTGAGAGTTAGCTTACACGGTCCCCTGTGGTCTAACTGTACCTTTTATTTTTTTTTTTTTTAAATCAACTTTTAGTTCCACGATTTGAAGGAGTGGCCAGGAACTTACACATGGCAACTATTATGCATGAATTCTTTCAAAGGCAGATTTTCTTCAAAGTGGCTGTGAAGGCAGTAAGAGACAGCCCTCTTAGGTCTACGCGTTTGCTGAGTGTCAGGCACTGTGCTAAATGCTACTTGTGGGTTTTTTAATCCTTACAATGTCCTCCTAGAGCCTATGACATTTGTCTTCTCATTTGCAGATGAAGCGATTTGAGGGAAAAGAAGGTAAGTGGCTTGCCTAATGTTACCCATTTAGTAGCTGATAAAACTGGGATGGCAGTCCGAGCACATGGTCTCTAGGGGCTGTGTTTCTTCCCTCTGCACTAATCATATTTAGCACAAGGAACATAGGTACGTGCCAGACACTGTACGAGAGGCTCTTTATGTGGATTCTTCTTCTTCTCCTTCTCCTCCTCCTCCTCCTCCTCCTCCTTCTTCTTCTTCTTCTTCTTCTTCTTCTTCTTCTTCTTCTTCTTCTTCTTCTTCTTCTTCTTCTTCTTCGTCTTCTTCTTCTTTTCTCACAATAATAGCCTTATAGGCTGTGGGTACTACTCTTACTCCCAATTTACAGACAAACAGACTCTGAGGGTCAAGACTTGAGGGATGTTGACCTAAGACCATGTAGCAAGGAATGTGGAACGAGGATGGGTAATAGTTAGACTCTTCCAGAGCTCAAGTTCTTAGCTACCAGGTTGTACTCCCTCCCTACCAGTTAGAAGGTTTGTCCTGGGAGGTGGCCAAAGTGTTATTACCCAGACATTTCCAACCGATAACTAACATAGTTTATGCTTTTTAAATTGAACTGTGAATTAGGGAGCCGCCACAGGTCTGTGGTGATGCCATGAGAGAGATTTAGTGGTATAGATCAGTGCTCTTCAAACTAGTAGCTATAGTGAAGAATCATTTTTTGTTTCCAAATTTCCAACTCCTTGTGGTCCCTCTGTGCATGGATAATGCTGTAGCTTGTGGTACATGACTGACTAGGAAGCTGGCAAGACCCTAAATTTGGAGATAGGACCACAGACCTATGCTTAGATATCAGCAATGTCAACCTTCTCTAAGACTTTCTAAATGCTTTCACTCGATTTCTGTACATATCTCACATCTCATTGTAGACTTGTAGAAAACATGGACCAGTGCTGGTGGTGGACTACACTTGGAGAGTCATTACCAAAAATGGGATTTCAAGCTTGTAATTCAGGAAACACTCATTCCAGTGCCTGCTTTTAGCTTGCTGTGTGGCCCTAGGAAAGTTTCTTTCTCCCTCTGAGTTTAGCTTCTTCATTTAGTGAATAGATTTGGAGCAGATAAATGCAAGATCCCTGCCAGTTCTGAGCCACTGTCATTCCATGTTGATTTTAAGGGTGGTCTGTCCTACAGAGGCCAGTGACCAGAAACAAAAGAACAACATAGATTTGGAATATGCTGAAAATGGTGTGTTTCTTGACAAAGCCTGGCATAGGTGACTCACACGAGCTTAAGAAAGGACCCTGATGATTTCAGTCTGTGGCATCCCTGTGTTTGGCAGATAAATTTCAAGGGCACGAAAATAGGTTGAGGCCACTGAAAATCAAAGCACACCCAATGTGCCAAAGCGAGTTGTGTGTGGTAAATCTTTTGAGCTTAATTACAGTGATAGTTAAAATAACAGGAAATATAATGAGTTTTGTAAAGTACAGTTCCCTCGTTGGTTTTTAAGTGCGGTTTCTTTCAACATCAGTCAGGAGGCTGGAGCTGAAGTCCTGGGTTTCTATATCAAAAGCATTTGAGAAAGTGATTCAAGGGCCTCCATTATATTGAAGCTTCTGAGAGATCCCTTTCTTCCATGACTGTAAATGCTTGCCACCTAAAGTGTGGTCCGTGGCCCAGCGGCCTTGGCATCTCCTAGGAGCTTGTTAGAAATGCCGAGTCTCAGGTCTCACCCCACACTGAAGGAAACAGAATGTGTATTTTATCAAGATTGCCAAGTGAACCATATATGTTAGTGTGTGACAAGTATAGCTTGAGGCCACTGGGAATTGCTCTTAGAAAGGAGAAAATGAAAGAGTCATTCAATAAGTAACACTCTCGGTGTTTGTATGGTAGGCTGTGTACTGGGCCCTGGCCTGGGGTTTGAAGGCAATGGATTTGGCCCTCTTTCAATAGGAATAGGGCCATGCCGTCTTGCATGTCACACTGGACTCAGTGTTTTGATAGAGCACGAGCACATGAATGACATCAGAGGCACCCAGAGGAGGGGCACCTTTCCTGCCTGATGGTGGTTAGGGAAGTCTTCCTGGGCATATGGCTTTTAAGTCAAGACACAAATATGTGATCAGAAAGAATGGGAAAGTGCAGGTGTTTCTAATGGGGACTAAAAGCATAGGGGCTTGCTTTGCCATCTGTTCCGGAAAGATTTAAAGGCAGACTTATAGTTAGTTTCTGATTTAGGACAGTGGCTGGCAAACTGTGGCCTATGGGGCCTAATCTAACCTACTATTTATTTTTGTAAATAAAGTTTTATTGGAACAGAGCCATGCTCATTTGTTTACATATTGTCTATGGCTGCATTCATGATCCAACAGCAGAATCGAGAGATTGCAACAGAGACTTTTTGGTCTGCAAACTGAAAAATATTTACTGTCTGGCTCTTTACATAAAAGTTTGGGATGCCTGAGTGGCTCAGTGGTTGAGTGTCTGTCTTTGGCTCAGGGTGTGATCCTGGAGTCCCGGGATCAAGTCCCATGTCGGGCTTCCTACGGGGAGCCTGCTTCTCCTTCTGCCTGTGTCTCTGCCTCTCTCTTTCTGTGTCTCTCCTGAATAAATAAATAAAATCTTAAAAAAAAATGTTTGTAGGCTACTCTTCTAGAGCAGTGGTTTTCAAAGTGTGGATTCCAGCTCAGCTGCATCAGCATCATCTGGGAATGTTTTAGACAAGAAAATTCTCAGGCCCCACTCCAGACCCACCGAATTAAACTTTCTGGGGTGAGGCCTAACGATGTGTGTTGAACGAGCCCTCCAGATGCTCTGATGCACATAGAATTTGAGAAACACTGCCTTAGAGCCAACTCCTTTGTGCTTTGGGGCTTTCCAGAGTCCCATCTTCTCCCAGACTGGGAGATCGTTGCATGCCTGGCTCCTTCTGTCCTTTAGGGCAGCTGAGATAACACTTCTTCAGAAAGACCTGCCTTGGGCACCCCATGTAAAGGTTACTCCCTGTCCGGTCTATCTCACCTCTTCTTTTTTTCGTGGCATATGTGGTATTTCTGCCACTTACTCTCCCCCTGCGACCACCATTTTGCTATCTGCAAAGTCCTTCTCTTGCTTTGATTCCTCATCTGTAAAATGGGGATGATAAATGTACTGGTGTTATCTGGTTATTGTGGGGAATAAAGAAGTCACCATATGTTAAGTGCTTAGTCCCTGGCACATGTAGATGCTTGCCTAAGTAGTGATACAATGCTCTAGAAATTTCCTCGTCTTTGTTTGCAGGAGTCACTTGCTAGAGGAAGCGAACCTGCTTTGGCTTGGGACCCAGATTTCCTGAGTTCTAAGCAAAAGTTATTTTCATTGGTCTTCTTGGCCCTTGCTCCAGTCACTGGACCAATGGAATGTTGGTGCCACAGACTTGAAGGTAATTGGCTTTAACCCTCTTGTTTATAGGGCAAAGGAACCCCCATCTCCTCTGTTGTTGTGAAATGCTTCCTGAATACTTCACGTGTTTTATCTCCTTGGTCCTCACAACACCCCTACTCATCCCCAAGTTTAGGTGAAATACCCATGGCTCAGAGAGTTTCATTCACTTGTCTACCACCACACAGCTACAAAATGGCATATTGGTGGGTCACCCCCAAAGGTCTGTGTTTTTGATGGATTGCTAAAACTTGTTCTAAGGTGTCCCAAGTGAGCATGATTCCAACCTGTGTTGGCTTCTTTGGAGATCATATTCTTCTGGAAGGGTAGGATCTCACTTCAACATTAATCTAAATTAGTGTAAATTAGTGTAAATGTCATCGACATTCTTACTGCTCTCTACTGATGTGGCATTGATGGCCTTCTCTTCTCCTCCATGGACATATGAATCAGCAAAAGCTGGCTACAGTACATACCACACAGAATGGGTTAGGCTCATATTCCTCCCATACTTAGCTTCTTTCATTATATTTGAAACAGACACTGAACCTGGCATTGCTAGAATAGCCTTTAGCAGCCAATTAGCTTCAGATATGGGTGGAGAGACTGGAATACAAAACAAAAACAAAAACAAAAACAAAACCCAAAGCGCGCGCGCGCGCGCACACACACACACACACACACACTATGTGGGAAAGTGAATTGTTAGGGTGACTAGCAAAGGTAAGACTGGTAAAATATCCACTTACCTGTATATCCCCTGCGATGCCTATGGAAAAATATTAATATGTAATGAAGAGTTGCTAGCAAAAACAAATAATTTCTTAGAGTGTATATTTTAAGGGTGAGGCCTTTTTGAAATAAGAAAGTTATGAGATTGATGGTTACATAAAGCCAGGTCCTCCTTGTTCAAAGATTTAAGCAATAATAAGGGCTACTGGCTCTCCCAGGCAGTTCAGCTCAGGACTTTGTAATTACTTTCATCTTGATAACATCCCAGACTGGGGTATTTTTATTGCTTGCGAAGAAGAACTGCCCTCAAGTTATCTGCGAAAAACCAGTCAAAGGCACGTTTATAAAGGTATTGACCTTAAGATAATAATAAAGTGTGTGGTTGAGGGGGTGTGAAGGCATATTGGGTTTGTGCAAGATTCTAAGGGAAGGGGTTGTCACTGGGGAGCAGAAGGGTGGAAGAAGAATGGGAAAACTGGAACCTAGCAAATGATGGAAATGCATTTGGATTCTTTTATTTTTGTCCTGACTCGGAGAGGCCACAAGTATTTAAGAACATAGATGACCATTGTGCCTGGGGCTTGTAGGGCTTTCCTTGAGGCTGCTTCACTGTTTTGGAAAGTGCAAGGCAAAAAAAGGAAAGGGGTTTTAAATAAAAATACTAGTTTCATGCTGAAGTTGTACCTCACCACAGTAAAGTTCCATACTCGAAGCTTTTCAGTGGTCCTCCGTCCTCAGACCTGAAGTATGGCCTTATGTTGGAGAATCACTCTGGGACAAGTAAAGCTTCTTTCCTCCCTTTCTGAAATAAACACCATGAAAATCAAGCCAGTTCTGGTCCTTAAGTGTAGACATGAGCCTCAGTTGTGGGATTCAAGGGAGGAAAGTAACTTGGAGCATTCAAAATCTCTCTCAAATACCTGCTCTAAGGTCACAGCCCAAGATAGCAGGTGGTTTTCTTTTTTTTCCTTTCAGTTTTACTGAGATATAATTGACATATAACTGTGCATAAGTTTGAAGTGGAGAGCACAATGATTTGATATATGTATATATTGTGAGAGGATCACCACCCCAAGGTTAGCTAGCATCCATTACTTCACAGTTACAGATTTTTTTTTTTCCTGTGATGAAAGCTTTTAGGATCTAGTATCTTAGCAACTTTCAAACAAATACAGAGTTGTTAACCAGTCACCATGCTGTATGTTGAACTTATTTATCTTCCAACTAGATGCTCATAGCTTTTGACCCCTTTCACTCATTTCTCCTCACCCCAACTCCTGCCTCTACGACCGATTTGTTCTCTGTTCCTGTAAGTGAGGTTTAATTGTTGTTCTGTTGTGTGCACATCTTTTTAGATTCCATTTGTAAGTAAAATCATATGGTATTTGTCTTTCTCTGTCTGACTTGTTTCAGATCTACTTATTAAGTAGCTTTCTTTCTTTGGATAACTCTGATTTATCGGTGATAGATGAGTGAAGTGCTGTGTTGAGCAGGGTTTAGAGGTCGTACTTGGCCTCAGCAAGGAGGAGTGCCACAGTGAATTAGCAACGTCTGCTGTGCCAATGAAAAAGGCGTGTGATTTCATGTGTACCAGGCAGTGGACATCACCATGTTAATGTTGAGCTAAGATGCCATCCCGGAAAAGCACTGTGTTGTGCAAAGCTATTGCATAAGTGGGGTAGTAGTCATATTTTTCTCTGAAATTTTTAATTTTTTAAATTTATTTTTATTTTATTTTTAAAAAAGATTTTATTTATTCATTCATGAGACACACACACACACTCAGAGAGAGAGAGAGAGAGAGGCAGAGGGAGAAGCAGGCTCCATGCAGGGAGCCTAATGCGGGACTTGATCCTGGGACTCCAGGATCACGCCCTGGGCGGAAGGCGGCGCTAAACTGCTCTTAAAGGGTTTAGGAGAGGATCCGCTCTCTTGAATTTTTTAGAGCAGTATTAGCTTCATAGCAAAATGGAGAAGAAAGTGTGGCGGTTTTCCATGTACTCTCTGCCCTCACAAATGCATAGCCTCCTGCCATAACATCCCCCAGTAGAGTGGTAGGAGAGTTGTTGCAATGAACGAATCTCTACTGACACTGCAACAGCACCCACAGTCCATAGCTGACGTTAGGGTTCACTCCCGGTGTTTTACATTCTGTGGGTTCAGACAAATGCATAATGGTGCATATCCATCCATACATCCATTTTAATAGCATACAGGGCATTTTCACTGCCCTAAAACTCCTCTCTGCTTTGTTCATCTCTTCCCCACCGACCCCTGACAATCACTGATATTTCTACTGTCTCCATAGTTTTACTTTTCCCAGAAGGCCATATGGTTGGAATCACACAGTTTGTAGCTTTTTTTCAGATTGAATAACCACAATCTTAATAAGTGACTTGGAGAGGTTTCATAGACAAATAGGTTTATTTACTTAGGTTCCACAGGTGCATATGTGTCTAGGCCTGAAGGCTGAGTGATGCTGTAAAGCAAGAGTTGGCAAACGTTTTCTATAAAGGGACAGATGGCGAATATTTTAGGCTTTGTAGGTCAAGAGACAAAAATCAAAGTATTTATATAACCATCTGAAATATAACCATTTAAAAATCTACAAATTGTTCTTAGTTCATGGGCTATACAAAAACAGGTGGTGTGCTGGATTTGGCCCCCAGGCTATAATTTGTAGACCTCTGACAGTGGCTTTAGACATGGACGTCACCAGGTAGACAGCATTTCATCTTCAGTTTCCATACACCATGCTCCTCCTGTAAACTGGCTGCTTCCTTTCCTTACCTAACCTGTCAGAGTTTAGTGGGCAACTCTTGGGCCATAAGAATGAGCTCAAAAGCATGAAATCATCCTTCTGATACTCTGTGTGTCATGTCTTGCAGAGTTGGTGTCAATATGGGATATGAGGGAGACTAAAAGGGCAGTTGAGGGTGCAGAAGCAGCATGAACTAAGGGAACATGGGCTGGTGGGCTCCTATAGATGATGCTCTGTGGCTGGAGTGATGCATTAGAACAAAGGCCAGCTCTGACTCTGCCATTTACAAGCTTTGTACCCTTGGACCAGCCGGCTTTCCAAATCTCAGTGTTCTCTTCCATACAGTGGGGATACTGGCACCCGCCTATCTGCTGAATAGGCTTGACATAAGACATAGGTCGTATTGTTTTTATTATGTGAATCTGTAGTGTTTAGCATTTTTTGGATCTTGGACTATTGAATGAAGGTGAGTGTGAGGTGTGGTTTGATGGGCTTGGGAGCCATGTGCTGAGAGCTCCAAACTGGAGAACAGTCCTGGGCTCCTGAATGAGTTAGTTTTAGAAATGAGAGAAAGAAATGTCACAAGCTGGCAGATTATTCTTGTGGAATCATGTAAAACCTGGCAAGTGGGAAATAACCACCAAGAGACTTAAGTAGTCTTGTAAAGTAAAGTAAAACTTTCTTTGGTCATGGTCTGGCCCTCAGTCATGTGGCGTCAGATGGGTGACAGTTCACACTTTTGTGATTTTGTCCATCTTTCAGGGAAGGATTCAGTCTGGCCAGGCTTGCATGGCTGATGCCCCAGAATCAGAATCTGCCCCACGGCAGATGGGTGACAGTTCACACTTTTGTGACTTTGTCCATCTTTCAGGGAAGGATTCAGTCTGGCCAGGCTTGCATGGCTGATGCCCCAGAATCAGCTGAATCTGAATCAGCTGATTCTGGGGCATCAGCCATGCAAGCCTGGCCAGACTAAAAACTGCTAGTGCTAAAGGGATCAAAATGCTCATGCCTGGATGGTCACCTGCTTCTTTCCCTCTAGGTAGGAAGATGGTTCTCACCAGAGGGCTGACCAGGGAGTGGGGAATGGATGCTAGGCAGGTAAAGGAAGTGAGTCCACAGGCCCAAGGCAGGGACAGCCTATTTCTGTTTCAATTGTATCCTGAGCACTCATGGATGGCTTTGGCCAGGAGATTGGAAAATTTTTTATTTTGCTTTAAGTGTCCTAAATTGTGTATGTGTGGGTATGTGTGTGTATATATATATATATATATATATATATATATATATATATATATATAATAGTACAGCATCTGAAAAGTGCAGGAAAGCACAAAAAAGGTATAAATCACCTGTAATTTCATTACTCAGTTACAACCTCAGTTAATATTTAATGGACAGTTTTTTCTATGTATACATACATTTTGAAAAATATGTCATATAATACCGTACCAGTCAGAGTTCTCCAGAGAAACAGAACCAATAGTGTATATGTATATATGGACAGAAAGAGATCTTGGTATATATATCTTGATATATGTCTGTCTATTTGAGAGAGAGAGAGAGAGAGACTTCTAAGGAATTGGCTTACACCATTACAGAAGCTGAGAAATCCCCAAGTGTCCGTCATCAAGCTGGAGACCCAGGAGAGCTGATGGTGTAGAGTCCCAAGGCCAGCAGGCTTGCAACCCAAGAAGAGTCCGTGTTTCAGTTTCTGTCTGAAAGCAGGAAAAGATTAATATCTCAACTCAAGTCAGGCAGGCAGGAGTTCCTTCTTACTCTTGGGAAAGTCAGCCTTTCTGTTCTAGTCAGGCCTTCAGTGCCTTGGATGGAGCCACCCACTTTGGGGAGGGTAATTTGCTTTACCCTGTCTACTGATTCAAGTATAATCTCATCCAGAAACAATCTCACAACACACTCAGAATAATGTTAAACCAAGTATCTGGACATCTCATGGCCCCATCAGGTTCAGACATGCAATCAACCAGCATAAATACTGCTTTAGAAATGACCTTTCATCTGATATATTAGGAGCATTTTCCCATTTCATTATATAATCTTTCAAAAAAACTTTTAAATTATACCACATTTTAATTATTTCACCATTGTTGGACATTAACGTTGTCTTTCCTGGGTCTTGATGTAGTTCCTGAAAATCCTTTCTGTCCTCCAAAGACAACTCTAGTTTTGTTCCCTGAAACCCCTTTATGTAGTTTGGATGTTCAACAACTTCTCTGGCCAGCACTTCTTACTCCCTCCCTAAAACTTAGTACACTTCCTGACATATAGTGGGTATCTACCCTGTGTTTCTTGCCTAAAATAATTCCCCACCTCAAATTATTCTGTACTACACATTCTATTGTTTCTTTCATAGCATTTTCCTCTACCTAAAATATTTGCATTTGTTGCTTCTTTATAGGTCTTCCCAGCTAGAAGAGAAACTCTGTAAGCACAGGGACCATCATAGCTCAAAAATACATTTACAACACAGGCACATAGCAAGTGCTCAGTGAATATCTAAGAAAGGAAAAATGACTATGTGAGAAACTAATCTTCTTTAAAAAAAAATCTGAATTTTCAGAATCTGATTTGTAAGTCTGGGAAGGAAAAGAATATGATTCCCTTGTACAATGAAAAATGACAACAAATATAAGCCATGTTTTGATTCACTTTGGCCAAAATTAGACTATAAAAACTTGATAATTTTTCTGTGGTCTGTTTTTATGCCCTGACATGTATTTCTGACAGTATTCTCTCAAATAAGATTTTGGAAGCATGTACTATAGCATGCATGGTCCTTTCCTGCTCTTTTTTTTAGCTTGGCATTTCTGTCCTTGATGCCTTCCCAACCTCAGTAAAAGGCTGTCACTGAAAACATGGCAGGTAGTATGTGGAACACCTTTGAGTCCATTCCACATAAGGGTTGGGATTCACTAAACCCATTATCCAGGGCTTGTGCCAGAGAAGGTTGCTGGGGGGCAGTGACAGAGGAGAGAAGGAGATATTTGCCTGATTCACAAAGACCTTGTTGGCCTTCTCGCCTTTGACCTCTTGATTCCAGTTAGCAGGAAACTTCTTTCTTGTTAGGGGCCAAAATGTAGCCTATAGAATAGCAGGGCTGGCCAGATAAGGCTGGATCATTGTGGCACAGAAGTCTGCCACATGCGCATGGTATCTGCCAATTGGCTAGGTTCTGTTGGACAATGAACATTATCAATTGGGAGTTTTGGTCTCCTCTGATATTGAGTTGAGCTCTACTCTTCTCATGGACCAGGTCATTAAACTGTACGGAGGTCAGCAAACTTTTTCTGGTAAAGGGTCAGAGAGAAGATGTGTTTGGCTTTGCAACCTCTCAACTTTTTTTTTTTTCAACTTTTCTATTGCACCTCAAAAGCAGCCTGACACAATACGAGTGTGAATAGAATGGCTGTGCACCAATGAATCTGTATTTATAGAAACAGGTGGCAGGCTGGATTTGCGCCGCGGGCTGTGGTTTGTACACCTCTGCACTATAGCTTTGTGATTACGGATGTGGATTCTGGAATCAAACACACCTGGCTTCACCCATTTCTGGCTGTGAGACCTCAGGGAGAACAGCTAACTACCTTGAACTCTGTCTCCTTATTTAAGTGAAAGGAATCAAGGAGGTCCGTTAAGAAAGTTGCTCTGCATGGAGACTTCACATTAGCATTATTTTTCTCAAATTGCATCAGGAACAGTTTACTTTTTTACTTAGGAACTCTTCAGTGGGGGGGAAAAAAACATGTTCTGATGCAGCAAATGAGACCTTCCTTTAACTTTGGCAATGTGTGATTCTGTGGCCACCTGAGTCACCAAGCAACATAAGGTATCAGAAAGGAAATGGATCCATAAAGAACCTTCGCTTTTAAAGTCCATAACTGGCATCCTTTAAAAATGCTAACTGATTTTTTTCCTCCAGAAAATAAAAATAAGTTTCTAAAATCAAATTTTCCTTTGTGTCCTGTACAAATGTACTTGGAGTAGACAAAATAATCCCAACTTGCCTGCAGAACCACCTCCATGTGGTCCAGCCAGAGCTGCCTAGTGTAAAGGCTCTCACGGCAGTGGCTGCTCAGCAAAATCCAGGGGGGTTGCTTAATGAGGGGTGAAGACAATATGGGCTCAGGGATGCGGCCAGTTGCTTTTTCACAGTTGGTAGGCAGTGTTGCAGGTGCATTCTCTTAATGAGGGTTAATTTGTCTCATATTTTAATTTGACAGAATCTGGCCATGTTGTTATGTATTCCTTGGAGGTGACTTGGTTGTTCTTGGTTGGCATAAAGAGAAAATGGAGTGTAATTTGGGGGTTATTCGAATGATAAAGAAGCAAGCTGGAATTTGTAAGAAATCCTACGTTTCCGGTGCCCAGAGTAACAATTACGTGGAGGAAGAACATTTTAGCACAAACAGCAAAGATGAAGGAGGGCTAAATTATGTTTTGGAAGATTCCAGTTCACAGTGGCTCACTATACAATGAACTGAATCAGCATACGTACCAGAGGTGTTATTTTGCCCTGCGTGTGTGATTTTGCCTGTTGCAGATTCTGCTACCTACAGGGTACTTAATGGTTCCTACTCTGAGAGCGAACACAGATTCTTTCCATCCTTAATTGGAGGCAAAAATGTTGTTGAAAAAAAACAACAACACATGTTTTCACTGAGAAAAAGTCATAAAAATGATAGGTACTTATTGAAAAAGTTAAAATGAGTAGAATTGACCCTTCCCGCCCCATGTTAATCTCAATCATAGATTATCACATGTAAGTACTGGGAAATTGCTTGGGTGTGTTTTGGATTTTGAAATGGAGCCATCCAGAAGTCCACAGGGATGTATTCACGGTATTTGGAAGAGTCCTTTAATTTGCACGTGATAGAAAACAGACTCAAACAAGCTTAAGCCACAAGTGAAATGGCCATGTTCCTGGGAAGTTAGAGAATGGATCCAGATGGATTCCTGATTGAATCCTGGGGTTCACTGGGAGCCTCCTATCCTCCTCTTCCTCTCTCTTTCTCCTTCTCCATCATCCAGTTCTCTCTTCTTTCCAGTCCTCTGCAGACAGCTGTCCTGCCCTTGGTGGGAGAGATGCTCACCTACATCCCCATGGTCCTAACACGCCAGTGCAGCAGCTCTTGTGGAGAGAACTTCTTTATCCAGGGACCTGTACATCAGTCCCAGCAAAGGACAGTGACTGGCTCTGCTTGGGCCAATCTCCATGGACAGGGGAACAGTAACGGGTTAAACTGCGGTCACTTTCGTGTCTGTGACCAGGTGGAGGAATGGTGGTTGGGGACTGTGAAGCACAGGGCCACATTAACTCAAAGGAGAGGGAGGTTCTGATTCCAGAAAAAGGGGAGAAAGAGTGCCAGTTAGAAACCCAGTGCCCCAGAGATGTGCACATGTGCACATCCTAATTTAAACAACAAAAAGCGGAATACAGAGTCTTTGCTATTCTGTAGCTTTGTTTTTCTCTTGGTACATAGCCTTGTGTGTGTGTCTCTGTATGTCCTTACAGCTTTCTTTTTAAAAGCTGTATAATACTCACCTTGGCACGCATTCTGTTTTACCAAAGCCAAAGGAGCCACCATTGAATGAAAGACAATCATGTAACATCTCTCTTAGAGCACATGACAATTTATATTTCGGTATTTCATTGTGTGTCTTTGACTTTGACAGCTTTCCTCAAACTCCTAACTCTTTCTTTCTTTCTTTCTTTCTTTCTTTCTTTCTTTCTCTCTCTCTCTTTCTTTCTTTCTTTCTTTCTTTCTTTCTCTCTTTTTCTTTCTTTCTTCTTTCTTGATTTTATTTATTTATTTATGAGAAACACAGGCAGAGACACAGGCAAAAGGAGAAGGAGGCTCCCTGCGGGGAGCCTGATGCGGAACTTAATCCTAGGATCCCAGGATCATGACGTGAGTGAAAGGCTCAACTACTGAGGCACCCAGGCACCCTCAAACTCCTAATTTCATTAAACAGATCTAAAAAACAGAGATCTCCTGCTATGTGTAGGATTGGCCTTTGATTTCTGAGCCTCCAGAAAAGCTTCTGACTTGTTCCTTGTTGCCTGGAATTGCACATCCCTGGCTCCTTTCCTTCTTGCTTGAAAAAGGAAAAGCTTAGTCCTGGAGGTGTGATGATTTTAGTGAAGAGTCATTTTTACTCCTGAAGGTCAATGAATTTGTCAGAGCTTTTCCTGCCTGGAGGTTTGGATAGGAGGTAGGTGGGAAATCCTGTGCCCTCAGGAGCAGAGTGCTCCTTTTGGGTGGGTGGAGGGGGGGGGCTCCTATGAGGAAGGCGGAGGGAAGTAGAGGTGGGCAGGGATAACACTGAGTGCATGGGGGGTTCTGGGGATATGTTGGAGCTCAGTGCCTCATTAGAGAAAAAATATGGAAACCCCCCACACACTTCCTAGGGATTTGGCTCCACATGTGCCAATTTCTTTAAGAGCCTCAAGTTGCCCCCCCAGTTTCTGCCCACGTCTTTCTGCCTCTATGCCTCCCCATCTGTGCGTACTGCTTTGACTCTACACTTGTTAACATCTGAACAATGCCCAGCCCCTTCCACTGTGTTTTGTGTTTCCATAAAACAATTGGCGAGCATCCCTTTTTATTGGAAGTTTTAGGAGTTCATGGAAAGGAATCATGTTGGGGTTCACGTGCCTCTTCCTGCCACTTTCTGGAAGAAACACGATGGTTTCTTCATTCCTGATTGCCTTTATTTCTGGGATAAAAAGAAACTCTTCTGCCTGCCGCCTGTAGGAGAGTTCTGGGTGACCTTCCTGAGCTGTCACCGTATAACCCATGTACTTTCAAGAGGTCAAATGGTTATTGATCTGCTGACACAGTGCAGTGTTGTGTTGGAAGCAGGCAGGCTTGGTTTCAGATTCTTGTCCCTGCTTCCTGACTGTGTGACTTTGAGTCAGTTACAAAACCTCCTCAGACTCTGCTTCCTCACCTCTAAGAGAGCATTCGTGACGCCACCTCCCTCAATGCACTTACTGTGAGCCTGAAATTGAGAATCCCTAGCAGAAACCACAGCACCTGAATGCTTGTGGGGCTGGGGGATAGGGGGTGGGTACCTTGCTGAGAGACGGGGCTGAACAAGTGGGCTACAGTATGGAACCTTTTAAGTGCATACCCAGGTTTTGGCTTTATGTTTAATCCAGTTAGGAGCCATTAAAGGTGTGTGAATAGAGCCGGGTCTTAGCCAGTTAATTCTGGGAGCACGGAGGAAGATGCATGGTCCAGTCAGACCCAGGTGGATGCTGATGAGCGCTGGTGCTAAGACCACCACAGATCTGAGCTGGGTCGTGAAGTGGTGCCAACAGAATTTGGTAAATTATTAGATTCTACCTTGGAGTTGGCTTCCATTCATTCCTATCCCTCTGCATTTATTTTTTTGTGATTTTTGGTACTCATCAATTATGCATATCGTATAGTATTCTAATAATTTATTATGACTATTTTATGACTATTTTTCTAATGGCAACAAAGAGAACATCTCTGTGGGGTGTACAGCCTTTATAGGCTCTGGTTCCCCAGCATGAGGGCTACTTATTTACTGTGTTGCCCCAGAGTACTAACACCCAGCACAGCAGAGACCTTTAATTAGTATTAAACGAGTCATCATTTTTGTACTTGTTCACTGTGGAAGCATGAATTGAGAGATATGAATTGTAGGGGTCTTTGATGGACTCTTTGGAAGGAAGAGAATCTCTCTCCTAAGGAAAATGGCAAACACTTCTCTACAGGTGGTAGTCATCTCCGGGTGGGAATATCACCTGAAGTACATATCTCAAAGAATTCTGTTGCTGCCATGTTAGACCCGATCCCCAGTCACCTGCATTTGAGATGGTGTTTTAGTTTCTTCTGATGCCCGCTGTGTGGGGTAGGATGGTCAAAGAGATGCATTGGAGTTGTTTGCTGGAAAGGGGATCAGACAATACCATGGAAAACTGTGTATTCAGACAAAGCACAAAGCTGTCAGTAACAAGCTTTCTGTTTTTGGCAAAGGCTCAAGGGCTTCAGAATTTCCCCAAATCTCAGGTGTGAAAGCTGAAGTTACCTCTAGGCTGTTTCAACTATGTTACATGATTGGTACTTCTTGATACACCCAAATCTCTGAGGGCTTGGCAACCAGAAAGGCTAATCTTTGATAGGGTTCAACAGTCCTCAAATAACTTCCCTGGCATTGGAGGTACTCCGTTGGCTTTCCCCCACCTCCACCCAGCCATATTGGTAAAGCCTCCTACCTTGTTCCACCCTTGAGTTTATTTACTGTGGGGGTAGAGATGGCATGAAATTCCCAATTTCTGTTTACGTCTGACATGCCCCCATGTCTATCAGTCTCCTTAATTATGAAACACTGAGACGGACCTTTGAAATGGAAGCCAAATCTTATTAAAGGCTTAATCATGGGTCTTTAATTCTTATAATTGCTTCTGATCTCTCTTTCTCAGTCCCTTTTAAGCAAAATAAGTTTGGGGTCTACATTTCTGTAAAGTCGTTGAGCTAGAAGAGGCAGGATCCAGTATAAGTATGTGCAAATTGTACAGAAACATGTGTGCTCTATGTGTGTGTGCCTGGGGGGCGGGGAGCGGGGGGAAAGAAAGGACTCTTGTCACGTATACTGCATGTTCCATTAATCTTCCTAGATTCATGTCCTTATAAATGAGTCTAAAATCATGTTGTCTTCCTGGGTAAGCCCTAGAAAAGTGAGGCGTGTAAGCCAGGCTTGGTCTGTGGAAGGAGGGCCTCCGCTCACAGCCTGAGTCCCTTCTGCACCACCTTTGAGGTTGGTGGGGGAGTCTCTGTCTCCATTTTTCTTTGTAGTATCCAGGAGCCTTCAAATCTCATTCCCAGAGGAACATGAGACCCATCTCTTGAAACCGTGAACATTTTTTTTGAGTTAGATCATGCTTTAGTTAGATAATGTTCAGGTCTGCCTAGGGGCTTCAGTGTGAGGAAATGAGAAAATGTAGCAGAACTGGGCTTACTGAACAAAGCTGCCTGTCTTGAGTTCATCCAACCAAGGCTAACATAAAACAAGTAAAAAAAAATGAAATGAGGACTTTTGCTAAGTTTGATTTCATATTTTGCTCGCTGTACCCAGAACTTTCTGTTGCCCATTTGCAGGGTAATATGCAAGTTACCCCCTGTTATCCTTGTCTGTATTTTACAGCTCTTGAAAAATCAAACTGCCCTTTATTCTGACTGTTTTTCATCAAATACAAATGCTTACAAATACACCAAGGCATAAGGTCAGAAATCAATTCCGTCGTCTTAAAATTACCTACATGCGGGAGATGGCTGCTCCAGGGAGCCTAGTTCAATATCTCATATTTTACTTGTAGAAATTACTTGTTTGGCTTCCTAATATCTGGAACATGCTATGGGATATTTTCTCTTAATTTTCTTTTAAAGCAAAGAATTTGAAAGTGCCTGATGAAGAAGACCAGATAGTGTGGGACCAAAGGAGGTGGACATTGTTTAGACTGTGTTTGCATACAGCACTCAGCAGCACCAATGAGCAGCTGGCCCCTGGGTGCTGCTCTGTCACTCCTCTGGACCTTGGAGCAGCTGAGGATTGTGTTTCATCACAAGGGTCTAGGAGTCCTTACCCTCCAAATGATACTAGTGCAGTGCATTCGTGGTATCATTGGCCTTCAAAGTAGGCAGATTTTTCTCCTCACGAGTCAACTAAAACATTTGTCAGAGATTCTTTTCCCATTAATAGTTGCCTCTATCCATTGTAAGCTGTGCTCCAAGTGGTTTGATCCTCATAATTAAAGCATCAAAACCAATGGTTATAAATTATTTTTTAAAGGAAATTAATGATTTCAAGATCATCTCTATAATAGCATCCCTCTCACCTGAATCCTGATAATAGTTTTGAGTGGGATAATAAGAGTAGAGTTATGTTCATTCAAACTTAAATGTATCCCTCCATCTTTCCAACCTTCTGTCCAACCATCAATCTGTTTATCTACCCATCGTCTCTCAGCCATTCATCTATCCTTCCATTCATCCATATGTCCATCCATCCATCCATCCATCCATCCATCCATCCACCACTTGCCAAGTACCTGCTCTGTGCTAGGCACTAAGGTGGGAAGTGGGACAAGTGGTGAACAAGGCAGACAGGGTTCCTAACCTCATGGAGCATATATTGTATTGGCAGAAATAGAAAATTAAATAGTAAACAAATTATTAACAAAAAATAATTTTAAAAAGCAGAAAAGCAATTTTAGATAGTGGTAACTGGCTTGGAAAAAGTGAAACAGGTAGCGTGTTCAGGGTGGAGGTGCAACAGAGCCACTGTACGTAAGGTGGTTGAGGAAGGTTTCTCTGGGAAGGCAACATTTGAGCTGAGACCTAAATTTTAGAAAGACTGTGTCATGCAAAGATCTGGAGAAGACTGTTATCAGAAGAGTGAATGGCAAGTGCAAAGGGCCTAATATGGGAATGAACTCAATAGATACGAAGAACAGAAAGGAGGCTAGCAGGTGATAAAAAGAGAGGCAGCATCAGGCTGTGTTTAAAGAGCATGGACTTGGAGTTGCCTGAACTGGAATCTCAGTTGCCATACTTAATCAGCTGTGTGACCTTGGATAAGTTCCTTAATCTCTCTGTGCTTTTCCTCACCTGGGAAGTCGGGGGTAATGATAGCCCTACCTCATGGTGTCTGTTGATAATTAAATGAGCTGATATTTGTGAAGCACTTGGAATAGTGCCTGGCACAGAACAAGCACTCTATAAATATTTGCTGACTAAAAAAATTTTTTTTTAAAGATTTATTTATATATTAGAGAGAGGAGAGCGAGAGAGCATAATCAAGCATGCTCACCAGTGGGGGGAGGTACAGAGGAGAGTCCCCAAGCAGACTCCCCGCTGAGGATGGAGCCCAAGGTGGAGAGCTCCATCTCGTGACCCTGAGATCATGACTTGAGCCAAAAAGGAGTCAGACGCTTAACTGAGCCACCCAGGCGCTGCTAACTAAAAAAGTTTTTAAATTAAGTTGAGAAATTACATGAGATCTATTTTACCTGTGCCTAGTGATTATAGTAATTCATAGACAGAAATCTTACAATATCATGGCTTGTCACTATAGGGGGAAAAGGTGAATTGCTGACGTATTTCAATATCCTCATTTTAGAGAACAGACTGAGCCTTACTTGCAGATTTTATTTAAATTATTTATGAAGTACGATATATATGACTATGTTCTTGTTATAAGACATTCATAGAATGCTACCAAAGCTAAATTTTGCACTGTTCTTTCCCTCAATTGTAGGCCCCTCCCTGGAGGTCAGTATCTGGCTCCGCTGGCATTTCTCTATACTTTCATATGCTGAAGTGACACATATGAAAATACACAGCTTTGTTTTTATATATTGAGAACATCTTACTTTTTAAAAATTTGTGGTAAAATATACATACAGTTTCCCATCTTAACCACTTTGAAGTGCACAGTTCAGTGGCAGGAGGCACATTCTCAGTGTTTTGTTAGAATATCTTGTTCTTAAACTTTCTTTTCACATTTAATTTTCATTTTCTTTTTACTTAACAGCATGTCTTAGTGATTTTTCTTTAGCATTTATGTAGCTTTTTCTCATTCCTCTTAACCTCATCTTGGCATTTCATGATGTTATAAATAGTTCTTTGAATCATTTCCATATTACTGGACGTTAAATTACTTCCAAGTTTCTGCCTGTTGTACAGAAAGTGAATCTTTAAAACATTTTCTTTCTTCACTGCTGAATAATAATACATGATCCAGAGCCATATTGGGTAGGAGCATGACTTTTCACCATTTTCGTGTTGCTTGTGAAGCAAAATGATCCCTTCCACTTTGGCAGAAAGGCATCTTTAAATCAGAAAGCAAGTGATGGGCAATTGCTCTGTAATAATCATCTAAGGTTCCAAACTGGTCCAAATGGAGCTTTAGCTTAATGAATTACACGGGCGAGGTACCTTTTACATAAAGCCCCACTGGAGAAAATTGCAATCTGCTTTGTCTCCTGTTTGTTTTCCTTCCATCATCATTTGAGGGGTGCTCAGATGTGGCCTGGTAAATAACGGCGATATGATTTGTAATCAGACACCTGTCCATCCCATCACAACTGTCAGGATTCACGAGGGTCCCGCCACATATGGGGCAGTGCTGGCAGCTCTTGCAGGCCTGAGCAACCCTTTAGTGGCTGAGAGCATGTGAGAGGGTTTGGCTCCCCAGGAGGCGCTGGCTGCTGCTGAATCCCGGGCCCTGGGAGCCCTCACCCGCATGGAAGGGTAAAGGTTCTCCAGAACTGCTCTCCCGGCAGGACTTTGGAGTCTGGTGTGTTTGGTTGTCAGGGACTAATTGCGAGGCTTCACTGGTCTAGTGAGGACTGTCGCAAAGGAGGTACATATTACAGGTGAACTAAACAATAAGGTTTGTTTCTTCTTCACCCTGCTGAACATTATATCCCTAGGACTTTTATCTTATAAATGGAAGTTTGTAGCTTTTTTACCCCCTTAACCCCTTTCACTCCTCTGCCTCTGGCAAACACCAGTCTATTCTCTGTATCTATGAGGGGTTTTGTTTTTTAGATTTTGCATGTAATTGAGATCATACAGTGTTTGCCTTTCTGTTGACTGACTTAGCATAATGCCTGCAATGTCCATCCATGTTGCAAATGATAGAATTTCCTTTTTTTTTTTTTTGATGGCTCAATCGTATTCCATTGTGAATATGTACCACATTTTCTTTCTCTGTTGATTGATTGTCTGACTCTTAGATTGTTTCCATGTCTTGGCTGTTGTAAGTAATGCTGCAGTGAACATGAGCCAAGGATAGTTCTTTGGGATAGTGCTTTTGTTTGTTTCTTTTGGGTAAATATCCAAAAGTAGAAATGCTGGGTCATGTGGTCATTCTAGTTTTAGTTTTTGTTTTTTTGTTTTTTTTTTTTTAAGAAACTGCACAGTATTTTCCATAGGAGCTATACCAAAACAAAAAGATGAGAAAGAAAGAGAATAAGAAAGAAGGAAGAGGAAAAAACAAGAGTTTGTTAACATTCTACAGCAGATGTGGAGGTGTCACTGGTCCACATCAAGTATTACTATTGTTCCCTATTGTTCCCACTTCCTGGAGTGGCTTTGTAGAGAGAGAGATTGTGGATTCCCTCTCAGAATCCACAGTGGCACTCTTATCTGTACCCCTGCTGATTTGTTTGCAAGTAATCTCTCTCCACCACCTTTCCCTGATGAGGCAAATTCATGGATATTTCCACAAACCAGGCCCTCCTTCTGCATCCTCAGGTCATCCTAATATCAACTCAAGTTTGACAGATCAGAATTTAATGTAGAAAGGTTTATTTTTTTGGAGAAGTCAAGAATTTTTCTGTCTGACACTAAAGTTTGGTCAGAATAATAAGGAATGGGACTGCTTGGGACCCTGAAATTGTTAGGGAAGACCTGGTTTGTATGCAGTCAGCTTCAATTGTTTTATAAATCTCATAAACAAAACAAAAAAACAGTAACAATAAAAACAACCCCCTCCCTCCCCCCAAAAAAACCCAAAACAAAACAAAAACCCAGTCTAAGATAATCCTATCCAAAGGAACCATCCAAAATAGACCTCAAGAAGACAGGGAAAAGGGCTCTGGCTGATGAGGCTGTGTGATATTTAAATGCAATGTGCAAAGTTCAGTGTATTAGGAATTCCAAATCACCTCAAAGAAAGGAAGAACAGAAGGGTCAGGTGCTCAAGTGGCTCCTTCATTTCCTGCAGACCATTAACATCCTCAGTCATCATTTATGCTATCTGTTGGGGACATAGACCAGGTATTTTGTGACTGACCAATTCCAGACTTTCTAAAGGAGGGTGTCCCCACCCTCCCCAGACTCCCTTTTGTTCGTGGGTGTCAAGTGTTCATTGCCAAGGCTGCCTGGTCATTGTCTATAACATAGGACATGCCGACATCCTGTCCAGGTCTTGTGAAGAGACTGGAGTGTTGGTGTTGCTACTAAGAAAGTGGCCCATAGCTCAGTTAAATACGGTTAACGGGTTTGTTCATAATGAGAGTTGACACTTCTTGAGCACTTACTATGTGCCAGGCCTTTCATACATTAGGTCATTTAATCTTTACAGCAACTCTCAGACATAGGTGGTAGTATTATCATACCCTAGAGGCTTAGAAGGGTTAACTTGCTCAATGTCACAAACAAGTGTCACTCCAGAGCAGTCACTCGTAATCAGGGGTCAGCAAACTATGGCCCAGAGGCCAAATTTGGCTCCTGCCTGTTTTTTGTACATGGCTCATGATCTAAGAATGGCTTTCATATTTTATTTTTTTATTTTTTTAATTTTTTTAATTTATTTATGATAGTCACAGAGAGAGAGAGAGAGAGAGAGAGAGAGGCAGGCAGAGACATAAACAGAGAGAGAAGCAGGCTCCATGCACTGGGAGCCCGACGTGGGACTCGATCCCGGGTCTCCAGGATTGCGCCCTGGGCCAAAGGCAGGCGCTAAACCGCTGCACCACCCAGGGATCCCGGCTTTCATATTTTAAAAATGGTTTTTAGAAAATCAGAAGAAGAATGACATTTTGTAACAGGTAACAGTTATACGGAATTCAAATGTTGGTGTCTGTAAGCAAGGTTTTACGGTCACACAGCCTACATCACTCCTTACATGCTGTCCAAGACTGCTTTGGCTCTACTGCAGCAGAGTCGAATGGTCACAACAGAAATTGCATGACCTGCAAAAAACCGTAAGGTCTATAGTTTGGTCATTTACTAAGGAAAGCCTGCCCCCCTCTGCTGTTAATCACTGTGTAATTACCTGCCTGTTAATCATCGCTAATAATAATAGGGAGC
This sequence comes from Vulpes vulpes, assembly GCF_048418805.1. Lineage (NCBI taxonomy): Eukaryota > Metazoa > Chordata > Mammalia > Carnivora > Canidae > Vulpes > Vulpes vulpes. The sequence goes on along the minus strand of NC_132788.1, from coordinate 72,063,090 downwards.
CCTTCCTTGACCTCTGCCTTATGCCAGGCACTGATCTGGGCACTTACATTGACTCAGGAATGGCCCTTTGCAACAGCTGTCATCATGACTTCTTTTATATATGAGGACACTGAGGCATCAAGAGGCACGATTGCAGGCACTTGACATCTATGAACATACTCCTTAGACAGGCATACCATTGCCCACATTTGATGAATGAGGAAAATATAGGACAGAGAGGACCAGTGACTTTCCCTCAGTTATGCAGGAAGCTGGAGGCACAGGTGCTCCTGAATTCCACTCAGCATTTTGACAGAGGGGCCATCGCCACATGCCCAACAGGTCTGGGTATGGATCTTGGTGACTCTACCAGGCTGCTTCAGGCTGGCTACATCCTCTGAAAGCTGGTCCCCCCGCCCCTCAGAGCCCTGGACTCCCATCCATCCCTGCTAACCGAGCTTCAGTAATGATCTCATTTACATCTGGGAGGGAGGAGAAGATTTAGTTCAAAACCAAGTGGGCAAAGACGTATTCCATATACGCGCCTTTTAAGCCGCATGCTAAAGCAGGTCTCGGTAATACCTTCTCTCCCTGGAACCAGAGGATTCAAATCCCGCCAGGCCAGCAGCAGGCCCTTCTCCTTTCATGTCAGATAAGTGGAGGCTCATGAGGCATCAGTGGGAATAGTTTTGATGGTCTCGCAAGGTGAGCGCCTTTCCTTTTCCTTTGAAGGCATTGCTTTTTAGGAGTGATTGCTGAGTCCCTGTTTGAATAAATTTAGATGGTATTTCTTGAAAGCTCTGGTGCTCACACTATGGATGCATAAGTAGGACATCTGTTTTGGAGGCGTGAGAGGAGAAAGGTGCTCTTAATATCCTCAAAACGGCTTCCCGTCAAGATTTCTTTCCATCTCATGTGAAACTACTTTGCCTGCCCGCCACCCCCCACAACCCACACATGCACACACACCTTCATCAGTCCCAAGAAAATGCTCGCTAAGCACCACATGCCAAAAGCAGCTTCAATTTTTGTGATTTGTATTTATTCCCACAAATATTCATCTCCATTTAAAAATTGGGCAAACAGAATTTCACAGACATCTGAATCTGCTGTAAGAAGACTGTTATGTGTTATGTGACAGGCCATGGGCTACAGAGAGGAGAGAGTATGCATCTAAAATAGAAGACAAAAGATTTTAAAACCCATTTGAAAGCAAGGCAGTCCTGTAATTTCTGCTGACCTCCGTTGCCTTGTGAGTGTAAAAAGAAAGGCTAATTCATAGCGGGTGGCTGGGGGCAGTTTGGGAATGATCCCTGATGGAGGCAGAAACCAGTTTCGAAATGAGAATAAGATTTACAGAAGAGCATTGGGGGTGGATTTGCCACAGGAAATGGGCAACGTCACTCAGGAAGTAAAAAGAGAAACATGCTTAAATTCCTTATCATCAAGTAAAGCATAGATTAAAGACTGCTAAACTACAGCACTCGGATCTGGCCCTCTGCCTATTTTTGAAATAAAGTTTTATTGGGGCATAGCCACCCTCTTATTTATTGGCATATTATGTTGCTTTTGACACATGGTGGCCGAACTGGGTAGTTACAACAGGGACCAAGTGGCCTTGCAAAGCTTAAAATACTGACTCTCTGATCCCTTTAGAGAGAAAGTTTGCCACCCCCTGGCATGGATACATCTGTACCAGGTGAGGAGAAGGAAAGTCACATGTGGAAAGGGGAAAAAGGGGAAGGTTTAGAAGAAGAGCAAGAACTAACAAGAAAGGTAAGTGGTGAGAGGCAGAGGCAAGGACCTCCTTGGTTTCATTTGTGCAGATGTGCATCCCCTTTTCAGCTTACCGTGTCTCCCTTTCAACCACATATGGCCTGTTAATCACGGTCCTTGACAGCTCCACTCCCCGTGGGACCGTGGAATTATAGTGTCGTTGCTGTTGGCCAAAGGGGCCCCATGATCACAGCTGGCCCTGAAGAGTTCAGTGTCATAGAAAATTTGGAAGCATAAATTCAAAACTCCAGAGAGCTGTAGGGACACATGGTGAATAGCCACATGAGGTCTGAAGGCCAGTGGCACCAACTTCCTGCTTGAGGAGTTCCACCCTGCATGTGACAATAGCTCACCAGGGTGAACTTGGCATTTGCCCAGTTTTTAGAGGGTTTTCCACAGAAAAACATGACATGTTTGGTCAGGTAAAGTAGGGAAACACTGGGATACATACAATTAAACATGTCTGTTTGCTGCAGGACTTCTCAGAGCCTTTAATAAGTCTCATGAAGCTCTGGGAGCAGAAGATGAGGTGTAGTATAGTGTTTGTCAAATGCATTTCATATGACCTTTCCCCTCTCCCTGCCTTTTTTTAATTTTTTTTTTTTTAAATTTATGATAGTCACAGAGAGAGAGAGAGAGAGAGAGAGGCAGAGACACAGGCAGAGAGCCCGATGTGGGATTCGATCCCGGGTCTCCAGGATCGCGCCCTGGGCCAAAGACAGGCGCCAAACCGCTGCTCCACCCAGGGATCCCTCCCTGCCTTTTTTAAAATTGACAACGGCTGGAGTTTATGGAACCCATTTGGGGATGTAGTGGCCTAGGTATTATTTCAAGATCAATGTATTTATATAGGTAACAGAGTCTTAGAAGTCATGAAGCTGCATGCCTTCATAGTAATGTTATGAATCTTCTCCCCAGGAATTCTATAAAATCAAATTTAGGCCTGAATGGTGGTGCTACTAACTTGAATGTTACTCTTGGAAATTTGTTTTTGGTGTTTGGGTTTAGGGATTTTGTAATTGCAATTTCTATTCTAATTCCAACCTCAGCTTCTACACTCTTATTGGCCTCTGAATTCTCTCCTTCTCAAGGGGGTAATGGCAAAAAGGGGGTGGAAATAATAAAACTTTGTAATTGGACACTTAAAGGTCAGTCACTGGAAAAAATGAACCAGCACATTGCATCAATGGTTGTGGATGATGAGTTTTTGGTTTAAAAAAAAAAAAAAACTCCTGTATTTCAAATACAGCCTAGAATCAGCCCTAATTGCCTGAACCGTGGGCTTCCAAATGAGTGTTTGGAAATTGGCAATCAGCACAAGTCCACATCTGCTGTGATAAACTCCCGACTCCACTGTGTCCTCAATCACGTGAAGAAGCCTTCCTTATTTCCCTTCGTAATACTGTCCCTTCAGTGTAGATTTTGCTTCCTCTGTGACATGCTTTGCAAACAAGGGAGGGCTACCCTAGGGGCTTGGGGAAGTGTGTCAGGGTTTACTCAGAGCTCTAGGATAAGCCCAGTGTATTTTCCTCAAGTATTTTAAAATAAGTTTTTATTGAAGTCTAACATACACACACAGAAGAGTACACAGGACCTGATGGAACAGCTCAGATTTTTGACATATGAACATACCCACATAGCTGGCACCCCTGAAGTATCAGTGTCAATCACACATGTTTTATTAAAGCAAGTACAGATACTTTACTAAATAATACACCTTATGCTTAAAAATAAAATACATGACCTCAGGGAACTTTCAGAACTCATGAATTACTACATTTTTTTTTTTTTTTTTGTTCCTGGGAAAGCTGCCCACTTCTCTGATCTTTTTTAAAAAGAGTTTATTTATTCATGAGAGACATACACAGAGAGGCAGAGACATAGGCAGAGGAAGAAGCAGGCTCCCTCTGGGGAGCCTAATGTGGGACTTGACCCCAGGACCCCAGGATCACACCCTGAGCCAAAGGCAGATGCTCAACCACTGAGCCACCCAGGTGTACCCCACTTCTCTAATTGAACAAATTCATTCTTTGCCGTTAGTTGCTATTTGCTGAAAAAGTTCGAGGAGAAATGACAAGGCAGAAAGAAGAAGTAGCCGGCCTCGCCCTGAGTCCTTATGCCGTGTTAGGCATTGGGCAGGCGTTGCCCTAAGTGTTCATAAAAAGCCTGTGGGCAGGTACACGGTGTACTTGAAGCCGCTGAGGCTTCGAGGCACTGCCTGGGAGCTACAGAGCTAACATCCCGGATCCATCTGACCTGAACATCTATTCTCTTAATTGCTCTGTTCAATTGCCTCTGTGACATTTCTCGGTTTCCTTTTGTTTGGGGCAAGTGATCTCACAAAAGAGTATTATTGTTATTATTATTTTTTAATGAATTGACTATCCTGACTTCTTTGTGTACTGCTCTAAAAGTATAAAATTTATTTTTAGGTTGGAGACACACATCAATGGTCTTGTTGCCTAGCCCTCTGTCAGTTTTAGAGGAAAAGCAATCCAAGTTGAATTTGGAATGAATTACCTTCAAATGGCCATGCTTTGCAATGTACTACTGTAATCTGGGATATTGCAAGGCAGCTTAATGTGCTGGGTGATGACACGTATGACCATTATGTGGCTCTCCCTCATTGAATGCGTTGGGCGCAACCCAAATCATAAATCTGCCAGCAGACAAAACATAAAATTTACATGCAAGATCAAATCTCCCCTGTTCTGATTTTTACACAAGGGTCACCAGTGGGTAGTAAATTAAGATTCAGAATAAAAGTTACCTGCAGGTGCTAAATCACTAGACCATGTCAGGATCATAGAATTTTCTTTTGTTAATAATACCACTGTTTGTTATCAGAGCCTGTGCTTACATGAACCCTGGGTCACTGTTTGTATAAGGAAAGATGCCCTTTGTCCCTCAGAGATTTTGGATTTCTTTTGTTGAGTGCAGTTACATTGTTTTCCCAAACAGCAGGATATCTGGTACCAAGATCTGAGTTTGAAAGCTAAACGTAGGCAAGCAGACATGCTTGGATGATCTGTCATACTAATAAATCTCGTGTTGCCAAGAAATTACACATATATTTTAATTTCATTAGCTTTCAAGAAATATTTATTGAGCACCTGCTGCCAGATATTGTTTTAGGCACTGAGTGTGCAAATAAGAATAAGACAATTCCATTGAGGAATGATCAGTCAGGATCAGTGCAAGAAAAAGAAATCACCCTAGGTGTTTTAAGCATGTGGGGACTTAATGTCGGAAATCTGATTCTTAGAAAATCCCAGGAAGTGTCAAAGGAGTGATTCTCTGAATGCCTCTGAGGCACAGTCCAGTCAGCCAACAGGAGGTACCAGGAATCCATTGTCACCAGCACTGCCATCTCAATCACCTCTTGACACTCAGAAGAGTGGAGAATGCATGCTAAATGCTATTGTACAAAAAACCCCTCACTTTTCTCAGCTCTTTATAACAAAGACAGGGAGATGACCTCTGCCTCACTTCTGTGTTCATGAGTGCAGTTAACATACAGAGTCGAATTTATATCCAGCTGCAAAGGAGTCTGGCAAAAAGTCCTCCAAACTCTCCCAGTGGAAGAAGGATGGAGTGGGAGATCAGGAGAATGGGTCTGTAACATCCCCCAGTGCACCTTTTTACAGGTGCAAAAAGGCATAATTTCAAGGTAAAAGGTTCAGTACAGTCACTGAACCGCATCGAGTGTTGTGGAATAGAGAGGACCTACACGTATCCTAACCTGGGGGATCTCTTAGAAGGATTTGTGGCAGGAGATGCATCCACATTGAATCTTAAAAGTTGAGTAGAAGTAATCCAGGTGGAGAAGTAAAGGAATAGCCATGGGGACAGCATGAGCGAAGTGGAAGGGTGTATGTGTATGCATCTGTATGTGTGTGTGTGTGTGAGTGTGTGTCTACAAACCACAGACAATGCAGAATTCATAATCAGCCTGTGAGTAGATATTATCAGGAGATGGAAGCACTGGAGACAGATACAAATAAAACCAAACATAAAAAGGCCTGTTTGCCATACTGGATAGACACTCCATAAAATGATGGAGCATATTATGAACATTTATTGTTTTTGCCTGTTTTTATTCATTCTCCATACTTTTAAGAGTATCCCTTAATTCCTCTGGGGAACTTATTCTCCCAAACTCAATCAGTATGGTTCAAGTGAGATTGACCCCACCTCCTGGCTACAGTTAGAAGGCATGTGACCTCATTGTGCCCATGAGTGTAAAATGTATTCCTGGCCATGTGAACAGGAGGCTTGAGTCAAGCCAATCAAAGACAATAAGCATCAGACCTCAGACTCTCATTGCAGTTATAAGTGACTATGACCATTTTGGGTGTGTTTTACTTTGCTGGGGTTGCTAAGTGGAAGACATGAGCTTGGAGATGCTGAGGTTCCCCCAGAGACTGCCTGGGAATGACATCAACAGGGAGGAAAACAAAGCCCAGGGGTGAGGAAGATTACGTGCTAATCATTTCCCTTGGATCCATGAGCCATTGGCCATGCTTAGCGCTAGCCTGACAACCCCCAGTCTCCTCAGTCACATGAGCCAGAAAACTCTGCTCTTGTTCAGGCCACTGCGAATTGGATTTCTGCCATTTGCAATGGAAGAGGTCTTGCAGATTATGTGGGGCTATCGAAAGGTCTTAAGTATCAGTATGATGACATAGAACGAGTGGGTGTAAGATCCAAAGCAGGGAGGTGAGTGTGGAGGCTCTCAGCCTCGTCCTAGGGAAACACGGTATGAGCTAGGCTTGGTGGTGGTGGAGGGCACAGGTTTTGGAAATGGTTGGGACCTGAAGTCAGAAATGCTGCTAATTTTATCTGGGCTAATGGCGACGTGCCATAGCCTTGTTTGCAGTTCAGACAGTTGTGTTACAAAGTAGTAACCCATGACAAGTATGCAGAGGTGATGTGTGCACACGCCAGGTCATGTCTTTAAAATAAAGCTCCCAAGACACCTGGGTGGCTCAGGGGTTGAGTGTCTGCCTTCGGCTCAGGTCGTGATCCCAGGATCCAGGATGGAGTCCCACATCGGGCTCCTGGGAAGAGCCTGCTTCTCCCTCTGCCTGTGTCTCTGCCTCTCTCTCTCCCTGTGTCTCTCATGAATAAATAAATATATTTAAAAAAAATAAAACAAAGCTCCTATCTTCTTCTGCTCCTCCTCCTCCCCTTCCCATTGATGGGCTGGAGTAGGGACATGGCAATTGTAGGCGAGCTCAGAAATGCTGAGGAGACCAATGCTTGAGGAAGATCTATCTATCTGAAGACCCTGGATTCTGACAGCTTCATATAGTAAGACCACCTACATTCTTGCACCAATGACCACCTTCTCCTTTTACTGAGAGAGGAAGCTTTTATCCTATTAAAGCCACTGTTTCTTAGTCTGTCAAGGAGGCTGGCCCATTTTCCTGACTAACACGGCAGCCTTTTAAATACAGGGAGAGAGGAAGAAGAAGGAGTCCAGAGGAAATGATGGCCAGATTTGTATTTCAGAAAGATTGCTCTAATGGAGAATAGATTTGGAGGGTGGCTACATCTGACGTCATGGGGGCCAGTGCACTGGTCTGAGGGGGGAGAGAATGGCATTTGGAACTGGTGTTGTGGTAGATGGGACAAGAGGAGATACAGAAATGGACTAGAAATATGTTTAGGAGCTAGAACCCACATAAATAATGATGAGGTTGAAGGGAAAGAAAGAAGCTAGTTGCCTTAGGCCATTGGGTGGAAGAGTGTACCATTTACTGCCTTTGGGACCACAGGAGTAAGACAGGTTTGTGGGGAGAGAGAATGAAGTCAGGTTGGGGCACACTGAGTTTGAGGTGTGACCTCCCAGAGGGTATGTCCAGTAGGCTTTAGGATACAGAGGCCTAAAGTTGAGCAGGGAAAGTAGACCAGAGGTAAAGACCTGAAAGTTGGAAGCAGATAAATGGTAACTGAATTGATGAGTCTTGATGGAATTGCACCATGAGGAGACAAAGTCGAACATAATCTTGAGGGTGTAGCACTTATGAAAAGGAAGAGAAGTGGACAAAACAGAGATGGGGGAAGGTCAGAATAAAAAAGATGGGTTTGAGCAGAGGGTGTAGGTTAGAAACAGCTTGCTGCTGGGAGGCCGAAAGAGAATGATTCTTGAAAGGGTCCCCTGGATTTGGTAACAGAGAGGTTCAATGACCTTGACAAGAGTAATTACAGGGGAGAGGTGGAGGCAGAAACCACCTTGGAGTGGTTTGAGACATGAGTAGGAGTAAGATAGGGAAGAGAGAGTGTAGACACTTCCTTCAAGAACTTGGTGATAAAGGGAAAGCAAGGGATCAGGCGTTGGCTGGAAGATGACATTACATTTAAGGCGAAAGTGTATGTTTTTTCCTCCCTGTTTCTAACTCCCATAAACCTGTGAATCAGTGGGTATGCATAAAGGGTATAACATTTTCCTGAAAAGACCTAGAAACTGTTTATTTTAATGTTCTAGCCAGATAAAATATTATAAAGATCTTTCAACCAGTCTACAAGTAGAGTGATAACCAACTCTCTCTACTTTCATTCAACCACTTGGTATTTATTGGGTGACTGCTATGTACTTGGCACTGTGCTGAATGCTACAAGGGGGAGAGAAGACATGGAACGTGTGATTTCCATCTCGTAGGAGCTTACGGTGATAATACCTTGTAAAGGCACAGCATTTAAAAATTACACAGTGATCTGGAATACATTTTGTTAACATGGCCTGCTAGCCACACACCTGTAGGAGTGAAGTGCCAGGTGTCTGCAGGAACAGAGCTGCAGGTGCTAGCAGTGCTCTCCACATCACAGAGCGCGGACCCCCGAGTGGAGAGTCGGGGGTGGGGTGGGAAGCAGAGCTCTTGATTCCACCCCCGACCATGTAGCCAGGAGTTCCCTAAGGACATGTACTCTGTGCAGAAGATGATTGGTGTGCTGGCAGAGAGGCACATCAAGAGAAAGGGCTGATCATTCAGGACCCTGATGTGGGCAGAGGTACCTTTGGGTGACAAAGAACCCAGGGGTCTGCATTTTATCTTCTTGTGCTTGTCCACATCCCTGAACTGAGCTTTCGTAGCTGGAGGGCTCCTTCAGGTTGCCAAGAAGGCAGTCCTCCTTGGGTGATGTTAGCGGTGAAAGAGGGGAAGGGACGGCTGGGAGCAAGTTAGTGTAAAGATAGTGTAAGGAACATGGAACATTCATCCAGGTCCCATGATGCCAGCACCATCACTGAGAACACAGCAGGAGCTCTAGTTCTGCTGAAGGCTCCCAGGACAACGATATTGCTAAAGGATCATAACTAATCCACTAATAGTTGCTGAGAGCTTATTATGTTCCAGATACTGTGCTAAGAGCTGTTCATCCATTACCTCTCTTTCTTTTCTTTGTAAAAAAGATTTTATTTGTTTATTTATTTATTTGAGAGAGAGAGAGAGAACGAGCACAGGGGGAGGAGCAGAGGGAGAGGGAGAAGAAAGAATCTCGGACCCTGAGATCCTGAGCTGAAACCACGAATCTGATGCTTAACTGACTGAGCCACACAGACAACTCTCTTTTGTTGTTTTAAAATTAGTTTTTGAAAAGATAATAGAGTCACAATTCAGAAAAAGCATGAATAGGGGCACCTGGATGGTTCAGTTGGTTAAGTGTCTGCCTTCAGCTCAGGTCATGATCCCAGGACCCTCGGATGGAGCCTCACATCCACGGACCCTGCTTCTCCCCCTGCCTTTCCCCTGCTCATGTTCATACACATACTCCTTCTCTCAAATAAATAAATAAATAAATATTTTTTAAAGAAAAAGTATCAATACTCTTGCCTGTTGGACAATACTGTTAATAATTTTTGTATATCCTTGTGGATATTCTTTACCTTATCTGTTTTTTTTTGTTTGCTTTTAAAACACAAATGGAAGCCTTCTGCACCCTTGTTCTGTACGCAGCATGTCCACCAAACAGTATACTATAACTTACGGTTCTTTCCAGGTAGAACATAAAAGAACCTGTTTTTTATTTGTTTACGATGGGGAACAGCATTACATCCCATCCGTTGTTTAGATTAACATAATTTGTTTAGTCGTCTGTAAAAAGGTATTGAAATTGTTTGCAAATACAAGTAATGCAGCAATAAGAAACCTTACCTAGAAGTCATTTTCTATCACAGCTATATCTGTAGGATGAAGTCCTAGAAGTATAACTGCCACGTCAAGGGGTATGTGCCTCTGTGACTTTGGTAGATAATGCCAAAGAGCCCTGCATGATGGCTACATCTGCTTTATACGGCCTCCAGCCATATGTCTGTTCCACGCAGCACAATGGGTTACCCAACTTTTTGCACTGTTGCCAATAAACTAGGTAAAAACTGGCCTCTCAGTATAGTGACGGTGGGCGTTTCCCTTAGCATGAATGAGCACCTGTTTGTTTGGTCATTTGCATTTTGCGTTTATATTGTCTTCTGTTTTGGGGTGTCTCTTTGACTTCAATTTCTAGATGTTCTTACTTATGAGAGAAGTTAGCATTTTGCCCATGATTCTCCCCAGCTTGTCTGTTAGTCTTTTTGCTTTACATAAGTGGTTTGCCCATGCTAATTAAAACATTTTGTATATAATTGAGTTTATCAATCTTTTGTGTTGTACTGTTATCAAAAAGGTATCTCCCATTGTGATGTTATAAAAACACTGTCCCAATTTTTCCCCCAGTACTTCTTTGGCTTTATTTTCATGGTTCCATCTTTGATCCATTGCAGTTTATTCTGGTATATGATCTAAGTGTGTATATTTCTTTGCCTGTTTCTCTTTCTTTTTTTAAAGACTTATTTATTTTAGAGAGAGAGCATGAGCAGGGGGAGGGCCAGAGGGAGAGGGAGAGGCAGAGAGAATCCCACTAAGCACTGAACCCAACACAGGGCTTGATCCCAGGACCCTGAGATCATGACCTGAGCTGAAATCAAGAGTTAAATGACTGAGCCACTCAGGTGCTCCTTCTGTGCATACTTCTGATGGTTGCTCTGCTATCCCAACACCATTTATTAAAAAACCCTTCTGTACTCACTGATGTAAAATGCTTCATTTTTTTTTTTATTTTTATTTTATTGATTTATGATAGTCACACACAGAGAGAGAGGCAGAGACATAGGCAGAGGGAGAAGCAGGCTCCATGCCCCGGGAGCCCGACGTGGGATTCGATACCGGGTCTCCAGAATCATGCCCTGGGCCAAAGGCAGGCACCAAACCGCTGCGCCACCCAGGGATCCCCAAATGCTTCATTTCTTATACAGCATTCTTTCATCTAATTCCTCTGACACTCTTTGAAGTCAAAGTTTGTCTCCCATTATACAGATGAAGAAATGGACACTCAGAGAGGTCAAATATTCAGGAGTGGTATTACCCAGATTTGAGCATACGCCTGCTCTGATGGCTATATTATTTTTCTCAACAGCAATCCTAGGAGAAGATGATCTGGCAGGAGCTTGTGTCTTCTCCTCAACACCAGTACCCTCACGTTATTGGGATTATGTCTCTGTTGCCACTCTCCCAGCCACTGTCTACTGACACCTCCTCTCTGCAGCTCTTGGGCTCAAATGCTCTAAAAGGGAGAATGGTTGGGTCAGCCTGCAGGCATCCACTGGAGCAGTCTTGCTGGGTGACACAGCCTCACTGCCCATTCCACTGGTGGCCACAGTCAGGTAGAAGCGCCAATCTGTGTGGTGACAGCCACACACCGAGGAGGAGTGCCCTTCATTCTGAGGCTTGCCAGAGCTGTCTAGGGGAATGGGTAACATTCTTTATTCTTGGTATGTATGAAGTCTTGTGTCCCTTGTAAAGATCAGGGATTTTGGGTTATAAATGACAGAAATCCAACTTGAGCTAACTTAAACAAAAGGAAAGCTTATTCTCTCTTCTAATAAAATTGTGGAAAAAGCTGTGGTCTTACTGGCCTGGGGATGCCAGGATTCAGGAACATCAAAACCATTAAACATTTGTCTGTCTCCTTTCTGTCCTCTTGTTCCTCCTTTTCCTTCTTTGGTGCCATAATTTTGGTTACAAAAGCTCAGGGAAAAATTCTGATTGACCAATCTTGGGTCATGAATCACTGTGGCCAGGAAAGGGGCACATAGGACCTTGGACTGGCCCAGCCTGGCCAGGGGACCACTACCAGGGTTAAGGGCTAGTGGGTAGTGTCTTTGGAAATTTCATCAAAGCATGTGGTTGGCGTGGAGAGGAACAGGGAGGGGTGACTTTTATCAAAGGCCACTAAGCAGAGCAGAACAGATTGATCCCATTTTGTTCTATCCATTGGTTCAGAGCCAAATCAGAGTACTTTGCCTGGTGTTACTGAGTTGTGGCATCCGGCAGTGCCTCCTTCCACCCTTCCTCTTTCTGGGAAATAACTGGATGTCCCTGTGAATTTTAAATCAACCATCCTCTTCTCGAATTTGTGGCTACTGATCAGTTTGTCTTACATATATTCATTTGCATATTTATTTTCTAATCAAGCAAACTTGAATTGTTTGTGCTGGTGGGTCTGCTCCCTTACCATCATGGTGGGATTAGAGATTCCAGATTTGTGTGTTCATTGATGAACCAGAAATCTGGAACTAGCTCGAGCAGAATGACAAGATTTAGTTAAGGGACAATGAAGACCAAAACCTCAAGAAGAGTTCAGAAACAGGCTTAGAAAGTCCTCATGAATTCTTCTGCCCCTCTCACGTCTGGTTCTACCCATAGACTGACCTTCTAGGGTTCAGCTGACTGACTCTCCCACTGACCACATGTGTCCTCCTGTGCCTGTCTTTCGAGCGTATACACTATTGTTCTGGACACCTACAGAGACCAATTAGTTGGCTAGGACTGCTGTAATGAAGTAGCACAGAGTTGCTGGCTTAAATAACAGAAATGTACTGTCTCACGGTTCTGGAGGCTAGACATCCAAAATCAAGGCGTCCCCAGAGTTGGTTCCTTCAGAGGCCTGTGAAGGAGAATCTCATTCCTTTCTCCTAGCCTTTGGTGGTTTGCCAGCAACTTTTGTGTTCCATGGCGTGTAGAAGCATCGCTTGACCTCTGTTTTCACTGTAACATGGTGTTCTTTCTATGTGTGATATCTCTCTGTCCAAATTTCTGTTTTTTATAAGGCCACAAGCCATATGAGGGCCCACCCTAGTCACCTCATCATCATGAATTACATCTACAGCGATCCCATTCCCAAATAAGGCCACATTTTGAGGTAGTAGGCGTTAGAACTTCAGCACATGAATTTGGGGAAGATGGGGGATGCGATGAAGCCCATAACACCAACTGATTTTCCTTTTTTTGTCCAAATTCAAACCCCCCAGAAGAGAGAAGCTGACTGGCCCATCTTGAGCCAGATGGTAGATATCTACTAGCAATTGAATCAACATGGTGGTTTGGCGGTGCAGTTAGGTGGCAAGTACCCCTGTGAATTGGGGAGCTTTCCAGAAATCACAGAGAGGGTCTGTTAACTGTACATTGACTTCTCCCATCCACTTCTAAACTGCTGAGGCCTCTCAGTGGTCATTTGTTATTGGCAGACATCTTGGCAGTGACGTAGCTGAGCTCTTCAGATGTGCTTCCGTCAATCCAGTGAACAAAAATCAGGCTTACCCTGGCCACGCTGGGATCTAGTCACATTCCCCGAGCTGCCCTTATACCTGGCAAAATGTGCTACACTTACTCCAATGCTTGTTCTCCTTTCTTATTTTCCCTCAGAAGGGAACAAAGTTTGTTTTGGATTATAAATGTTCTTTTTTTTTTAAATTGAAAACTAGATAACATAAAATACGAAGAAGAAAGTATGAAGCACCCCCACTCCCACCTGCTTGAAATAAACACTGTTAACAGGTTGATGCACTTTCTTCCAGACTGTTGTAATCTATCAATAATTGTATATACATGCAAATTCATGCATGCATATGTTAATAGCATCATATTATATGTGGTATTCTGGCTTTTTTATTAAAATGTTATTGATATCGTTCTACATTAATCTGTGTAGATGTACATCAACTTCGTACAACAGCTACGTAGCATTTCGTAATGTACTTATTCATTCCATTAATGGATATTTTAGGTTATTTTCCATTTTTTAAAAATAGTGGTATGTTAGTGATCAGATCATCCTTATCCATGTATCTTTATGAATTCCTGGAAGGAGCATCGCCAGGTCAGGGTATGCCCTCTGTTGCAGATGAAGAAATGGTAGCAGAGGATTATCAGTGGCCAGGTCATTCTACCCCTCTCCCCCACCTTTCTCAAAACACACATAGATGCTTAGAGAAAATCTGCTTCTGTGTAGCATTCGGGAGACGAGAGGATGCCGGCTTCCGTGGCAGGGGCTCTCTCCACGGGAGTTCGCATCAGACTGCTCATGTTAGTGGGCCCACTCTCCTTTGCTCTCATGTATCAATTTACAGCCTCCAGCCCTGTGCTCCTGTGGTTGCAGGCGCAGACCCGTGATCGGGTCCCTACCCATCAGAGTAAATGTGGATGAGTTTTCCTACTCTGTTTATGATCTTGTTGTAGATTGCTTTCTTCCTGTGTCCTTCTATGTCTAGGTTGAAATCTTGTTTGTAAGATGGCCTGATGCCTTCTGAGCCCAAACTGGGTGCCAAGCAGAGCAGGTAGTGACCTGGCTGTGGCCCCAGAGGCTGGGGTAGAGTGGGTTTTATGTTGACTGGAGTGGGCAGGGGGTTTTGCCTTTAAAGCCACCCATGAACCAGCAAAAACAACAACAAGAGATAAATTTAAGTGACCCTTGGCTCTCCAGGAAGATGTCTTGGTGTCCCTGATTTTAAAGGCCTCTGCATTACATGGAGGGATTGATGTATGGCTTTTTATTTAAGCTGGTCTTATTCACTTTGTCTACAAAGCCTGCTTTCAAATCACCTGCCCATGACAGATGACAAAAATCATGCAGTTGTGATGTCTGGATTGAAAGACAGTCCCCTGTAGGTCTTTGTTTTCTGGGATATTTGCAGTTCCCTAAATCTTGGCTTATTTGTATTTGGGTTTGGGGAGCCTGTGGAAGAACTCTGCAGGGAGGAGAAGGGAAGGTTTTGTGTGTGTGTGTGTGTGTGTGTGTGTGTGTGTGTCTGTCTTGCCACAGGCATAGCTCACAGCTATCAGACATATCTGGGCATTGTCAAGGGAGTTTAACCTGGGCGCAGTTACACAGCTTCTTGAAAACTTCATACAAAAATATGTTACTTTTTTAAAAAAGATTTTTATTTATTTATTTGAGAGAGAATAAGCAAGGACAATGGCAGAGGGAGAAGGAGAAGCAGGCTTCCCCACTGAGCAGGGAGCCCCATGCTCGGCTTGATCCTGGGATACCAGGATCATGACCTGAGCCAAAGGCAGACGCTTACCTGACTGAGCCATCCAGGTGTCCCCACATTACTGTTCTCCCTGTCATTTATCCTAAGTGTATTGCAGGTAGGGACGGGCTTCATTTCACGCAACCATTCATCAACCCATGAGCCATAGGGACCATGCAGCAGCCAAAGGAGAGTGGAGTCCATGAGGCCCTGAGTCCCTAGTTTGGGAGGGAAGAGGGGGGTGCCAGTACAGTTTTAAGAAATTTTGTGTTAGAGGATGTGAAGTTGGAAAAATAGATTAAGGGACCCCAGGGAGACTTTTTTTTAAGTGCATATCCCAAATGTGTTTGGAGAGAGATTGGACTACGCTAATTTTATGATGTATAAGGAAAATTATAAATTCACCTTACCATGCATCAGGTACCAGGGCTAATGCTTTATGCACATCATTTCATTAAATAGTCATAAAAAAACTTTTGTGCCTTCACTATTCCCATTCTACAGACAAGAAAGCTGAGTCTGGGAGAAGCTACCTCATTTGCCCAGGATCACAAAGCTAATGCACAGCAGGGGTGTGATTTCAGTTCTGTCCTCTTCAGCACCCACCTCGGCTCTCAACCACCATCCTATATGACTCCATGAGTTCATGTGCAGTTTTTGGTTTTGGTGAGATCTTTCCTGAGCAATAAATGAAAGCAAGGTGAACATTATCTCATCAGCAATAGACTGTTTCAATGCTGGAAGGATGATTCTTACTGTCCTGGGCAAGATGCTAACAATAATTATAATAGTTTGAGTTAACTGAGGATGTCCCAGGGGCCAGCTTTTGCGTTAAGGCTTTGACATACATTATATCATTTAATCCCACCCAATAACCCTATGAGAGGGATCCCTGGGTGGCGCAGCGGTTTAGCGCCTGCCTTTAGCCCAGGGCGTGATCCTGGAGACCCGGGATCGAATCCCATGTCGGGCTCCCGGTGCATGGAGCCTGCTTCTCCCTCTGCCTATGTCTCTGCCTCTCTCTCTCTCTCTCCCTCTCTCTGTGACTATCATAAATAAATAAAAAATTAAAAAAAATAACCCTATGAGATAGGTACTGTGATGATCCCTGCAATTTCCCAAACTTTTGCCTGTTTGCTCCTGTTTTATTTTAACCTCCATCCCGATAGTTAGAATTAGCAATTACAAGCTTCATGAAGGCAAGGGACTCTTTCTGCTGCCTCATCAATAAGTTGCTGGTATCTAACCCAATGCCTAGCAGATGTTGGGGATCCAGTAAGTCGCTGCTGAATCCAAGACCAAACTAGTATCCTTGTGAGGCAATCAGTGAATCCCAGAGATGTTCGGTAACTAGCCTAAGACCTCAGGTCTCGACTAGTATACAGGGATCTCAGGAGCATGTTGATACTCTGGTTCCTCCAAGTATGAGTTAAAAACTTCATTTGTTGGCTTCAGGAGGTCTAATGGGAATAGTTATAATAAGGGGAAATCAGAATATTAGGAAGATTTCTAAAGAGTAAACATTTGACCCATTCTGGCTTGGGTAGGCAATATTTAGCCAGCTATGTCCCGGAGAACAGGGCTTCCTGACTGTGGTCAGCTGCCTCATTGAAGTCTGTGGACTGTCTATGTTTGGAGCATCACTATCCCAGCTCAGGAGTTGGACCAAGCTGCTCTTTAAAATCTTTTGTATCAAAATTGAGAAATATCAATGTTCCTATGCAAAGACTGCAACAAACTTTGCAAGATGGGCCCCAATTTCCCTGGCATTTCTTGCTCTGAAGTTGGTCTTTCTGTGAACCATTTAAAATCCTGCCCTGTGGCTCTACCGGTAAGAGCACTATGTCCCAGGCATATCTTTATCTAAAACCAGCAGGAGAAACCTCAAGGAAGGTATTTTTAACCAAAATCCATGGGGTTAGTGCAACATGGACTCTACAGACTACTCCACTTCCACTACCAAGCCTGTACCTTGCTTCTAGACGGGGGTTGTTGAAACGCGGCCTGGATGGGCCAAGAAGATACCAATCTGGGCTTCAGAAAAGAAATAGCCACTTACAAACAGGTGCCAGATTCCTTTTTCCTTTTATATTTTAGTCATTTCTTATTTAGCTATGTTAAGCATAGTCCTTTCTACATCAGGCATTGTGCTGTATGGAAGGATTGCCAACAAGTGTGCTAATGACATCTGTGGCTAGGAAATTCTGTGTTGTAGGGGGCTGTCGTAAGCATTATAGAATCTTTAGCAGCATCGTCTGCTCACCAGATGCCAATTGCAACCCCTTCCGGTTTGTGACAACTGAAAATGTCACGAGACATTGCTACTTGTCCCTGGGGAGGCAAGATCACCCTAGTTGAGAACCACGGTGCTAAGTGACTTACATACATTGTAGCATTTAATCGTCCCCACCCTCTCAGCTATTATTCCCCATTCTGC
Source organism: Vulpes vulpes (assembly GCF_048418805.1). Lineage (NCBI taxonomy): Eukaryota > Metazoa > Chordata > Mammalia > Carnivora > Canidae > Vulpes > Vulpes vulpes. Next base: position 72,045,550 of record NC_132788.1, on the reverse strand, counting down.
AGGGTTCGGGCCCGAGGCATAGGGAAGGTCAATGTTGTACCCGATGTCTCAATGTTAGAGCATGTGCAGCCAGAGCTGACGTTTTTAAGTGCAGTGTTCTATCACACTGACAAGTGCAGTGACATCTTACTAGAAAACCATGTTGCCTACCTCAGTTGAGCAATTTCTCTTCTATTTCTATTCCTTTATTTGCTTAACACACATTTTTGGAGCACTTCCAATGTGCCAGGCGGTGTTCTGGATGCTCAGTGGGATAATAGAGTGAATGAAATCATATAAATCCCTGCCCTGTGGGATTTAGAAGTATGAACATGAAGCATCTCCTTGCCTGAACCCTCAGGACAAGTGAAGGAGCAGGGGGGCCACATCACCACACAGGTGACAGCTTATGTTGACATTTTGCTTTTCTTCCTAATATTACTATTGTTTTTTTTTTTTCTAATAGTGACCTCTGTTTTAAGAGCTTTACTCCAGCCAAGCTTTGAATTCCTGGTCACTGAAATTTAGCTTTTAGAACTATACTCTATGTGGCTTTGGTGGAAATTGAAGTAAGATTCGGGAATGGAGAGCATATGTATTTTTAATGCAATATTGCAAAATAGCTGCTCAGCAGTTTTTCAAGTCTAATCAGGTAAATTTTTTCTCGCTTTCTCTCCCTTCCTGGGTAAGCGATGAGGTTTTGATGTTCTTGCAAGTCATTTAATAATAAAGGCATGGATCTAGCCCGTTTTAACTCCCTCTTAATGGGCTGGAGTTGATGTTGTGATTTTTTTTTTTTTAAAGGGAGAATTTTGTTTCATTTTAGGTTCAATGTGAGTTTTTGCCATCAGAGCACACATATAAGTTTCTAACACTTATGGAAGTCTTGATAAATGGCACCATAAACGCAGGCAATTTTCTACATCTTGTTCGTCGCCTTTTGAAATTTACAAGGTTTCTTCTTTAATACAATTGTCTATGCCAGCTAACAGGCGGTTTTACGGTCTCTGCGTATTTATCATTAGGATAAAAAAATCCTCACCTTAGATTCTTTATTCTCCCAGGAACATAAATAATTCCAAATAACCAGCAATATGTTGGCCACAATTTGATTTGGTAGCTCTGGGGAAATAGCTCCTATTTTGCTAACTGTTAAGCCCCTTTCTACCACATACATTTGAGTTCTAAAAAGCCTGGGCACATTGTGAAAGTGTGCTATCAATCTGATGCATGTACACAGAAATGTCAAAATGCAGTTTTGAAACAATCATGACATGATTGAAGTTGCTCTGAACCCTTTTCACACCTTTCATCTTAGGCTACTTTGGGGGAGGGACAGAGAACTGTGTTTAGGGAGGGCAGGTTTTCCGGTTCCATTTGAGGCTGTCACAGGTCACAGTGGTATAGAATTGTTGGAAATTGAGTTATGTTTCTATTGTATTGGGACAATCAGTCAAACTGTCATCCTTTTAAGACAATCAGATCAAATCAGTTCCCCTCTCCTCCCAAATGCCTAGATTAACCTGTTAGGATAATTTTTAATAGTTATTTTTAAAAGAGACTTTGGCCCTGCTCTATATACATCTAACTAACTGCTACCAACTTAATGTAAGATATAACTAAATATATGTGTAGCTGGAGATATATTTTCTACATATTATATAGAAGTATATTATGTGTTGTAGGGACATATCTTAGACGTGTAAAAAGTTTTATTTTTCTCATTTGCTATTATTTCTTGTATATTGCTCACAAACCACTTTATCAGACTTTCTCAACTGTATATGATTGCAAACAGGTAATAGGAAAATGATGGAGACTTAAATGGGATTAAGGTAACTTTTTTTTTTTCCACGTTAAAAAGAAGTCTGAAGTGGAAGGTTCAGGGCTGATATGGTGGTACCACAAAGTCATTAGGGATCCTGGCTGTTTCTAGAGTTTTGTTCTCCTTCCTTAGGGTGTGACCATTGACTCATGGTCCAAAGCGGTTGCTGGGATACCAGGCATCTCAGCCAGGTTCCTGGCAAAAAGATAGAGAAAGGAGAGAAGTCTTGGCTCACACTCTTTTAAGAGCTTTTGTGGGAGCATCACATAGTATCTCTGTTTCCATCTTACCGGCTGAAACTTCTTACATGGTCACCCAAACTTGCAAGGAAGGGGTGGTGGTGGTATAATCTTGCAGCTGGTTAGCAACGTACACAGCTGAAAATCAGGATTCTGTTACTGAGAAAGTTGGACAACAAGACACACCCTCATTCTACTAGGGGAGAGAAACTTAAACTTGCCAAGTAAAGGTAACTCAGACCCTTCCTGTTTAAGACTGCTGCTTTCAAGTGAACGGTCTCTTTTGCATAAATGCTGATTCTCTCTTCTTCCTTTTCTTCTCCCTGGGTGGCCTCTGGTTAGGAAAAAGGTTAGCAACCTCAGAAGGGGACAGCTGGGCAGGGGGAGGCGCCTCTTGTGTGTGCTGACCCCTTCAGATGAATGGTCCTGCTGTGGTGTGCCAAGGGGGCTGAGGACATCAAGCAGGCCTCGCTGCCCTGTGCCTGGGCTGGTTGGGTATCTGGGGTTGCACGGGGAACTATATATGCCCTCCAACCCTGGCCCTCAAGACATCAAGCTCAGTGTGCGACTTGCTTCATTGGCCAGGTGTATCATTTCCTATCAGCCCAGTGCCTGGGCTGGTTGAGTGTCTGGGGTTGCACAGGCTCCCTGCTGCTGCTGACTACACGCTTCTTACACCTTCCATTCATGAGGGCTCTTCCTGGTCTCCCCTGATCTCCCAGCCCTCTTGGAGATTTCACAGCTGCCTCTTGGGGCCCCAAGCACATGCCTGGAGAGGAGAACCCAGGCAGGATGCTAGATCCCCATCTCTCACTTTGTGAGACAACGACAACTTTGTCTCATTCTAACTGCTTGTCTTAGAGGGGTGGGTCTCCCCATGGTTCTATGGGATGTCTATGGGATACAGGGAGCTGGCCTCAAAGTTTCTGCCACCCCCTCCTTTCAAGGTCCAGGCATATGGGGGGAGGAAGGAGAAAATCGGAGGCTCAGAGGTCTTAGGTCTTTGTCCTGCTTTTCTTGTTCCTTATGTGTGTGTCTCCCCACTCTGGGGACTTCACTGTTGTGGGATGAAGTGCATTTTCCTTCCCCAACAGACTTTATGCCTAAGCCTTAGTGGCCAAAGAACCGCAGAGGAAATAAAAAGAAAAACATCGGGGCACCTGGGTGGCTCAGTGGTTGAGCATCTGCCTTCGGCTCAGGGCGTGATCCCAGGGTCCGGGATCGAGTCCCACATTGGGCTCCTTGCAGGGAGCCTGCTTCTCCCTCTGCCTGTGTCTCCGCCTCTCTCTCTGTGTCTCTCATGAATAAATAAATAAAATATTTTTAAAAAAAGAAAAACATTGATCATAAGGGAAAATACTTTGTAAGATGTCCTTTTGGTATATGCCCAAACTGCTTGTTTTCTAAGTCAGAAACAGCATTGCAATATCCTGGGTTTGGGTGTGTGCATGTGTGTATTTCATTGTAAATGTTATAAAAATCAACTTTGATTCTGCACTGGTCCAATGATCAAGATTAAGAAATTAACAAAAATTCTAGTCAGATGTTTATAATACTATTAGTACATGGTAAGATTAGAATATGCCCTACTTTAATGAATACTGAGTTGTTTGGATTAAAAAAAGAGAGAGACTATTTCTCATTTTTTTAGGTTTTAATTATTTATTTGAGAAAGAGACAGAGAGACAGAGATTGCAACAGAGAGCAGGAGCAGGGAGGAGAGGGAGAAGCAGGCCCTCCCCTGAGCAGGGAGCTTGACATGGGGCTCCATCCCAGGACCTTGGGGTCATGACCTGAGCTGAAGGCAGATGCTTAACCGACTGAGCCACTCAGGTGCCCCAAAGGTACCATTTCTTATTACGATCAGTGTTTTTAGTTCCTGGCATGGGTTCGTCGAATGAATTACAGATATATCTGAAATCAAGTCTGTGTAAGGAAAAAAAGAATTCACAACCCTCTGGACCGGTCTTTTATTTTAACCCTAGATATTCTTTCCCCTTTGGCATTTTGATTGTCTAATTCACACTCAGCTGCCCCTTGGCACATTTTTTTTATCCTGCTCAGAGGCGATATGAAATTTACACGCTCTGTCATTGGCAGTAATTGCTTTAGGGAGCACCATCACCACACTCCTCCGCCACCCGTCAGCTTAGCCCTGTCGAAACGCATGGCACCCACATTAAGAACATGTTTTATTCGGCCTCCCTTACTCGGTGACACCGAGAAGGAAGCATCGTTACAGAGCTGAGAGGGAGCGCCACTGTTTCTAAAGCAATAAACATTTTCCCTATCTTTTTCTTCTTTCATGTTGGTGGCTATTAATTGTAAACTTTCATGATATCGAGAACAGTAAAAAGGGCAATAAAATTGTTCCTGTGAATTGTGGGGCTTTGCGCCTGTGGCGTTTATTTGTTTAGATATTTATTTATTACTTAAGATTTTTTTTTTTTTTTTAGAGATCTAATAAGTCTGCTTCAGAGGCCCAGGGTAGCCACTTTTTTATAAGGTGACCAAATATTAATCTAAAGATTAATCAAGGTCTGCCTGTTTCCTGGGGCTATACAAGGTACTCTGACTTTTGGTCATACTTATCTTTTATTTTTTTTTCTTTGAGAGAGGAAAATGCCTTTTGATTTCAGGAGGGCTTTATTGAACTGTAACTGGAAGTTGGAGGCTTTGTAATTTATCTGTCGAAGAGAAACAGCCATCTCTGTATTACTGGTATAATATTTGCTGGGTGTGTTATTTGTGGCCAACATTTGCTTTGGAAGGAAAAGGCAGGGTTTTCACTCCTCTTAGTGAGCTATGGGAATGATTCCTCTGGGTCAACTTGGATCCTTTGAGGAATTTATACCTGTCCAATCCCCTAAGTCCTAAACCACATTCTAAAGCAGAACCTAAGTGGATATGAGTATGGGTTTCACAGTAACCCTGTCACACTTGGAAGAACTCCCCAATTTCTGGTCCTCATCACTGGTCCACTGCAAACTAAGCTAAGTATTTAGATGTTTGTTTTTACTAATGGTTAAAATAGTACAGAAATATATATATGTATACATATATATACACACATATATATTTATACAAATAGATATACAGAAAATAATACAGAAATATTAAGTGTACAGTGCAAGTATATGGGTAAACCACTATTAGAAGTAATTGTTACTTGATGCATATAAAATTACATGAATTTGAAAAGATATGGAACATGTAGACTATATGGAAGCCATAGGGTTTAGGACATGGGGCAGAGCAGATGAGATGTGGTCATTATGGAGATCAGTAATTCCCACTCATAATCGTTGCCTGTTGGAGAGAGTGATATCACCAATTTCTGGTGAGATAAGAAAGTAAGAATAATGAAAGTTCTGTCCTTCTTTTGTGGTGTTAAAATATCATTATCACAATGATAAGAGATGTTAGTGATAGTTAATATTTTCTTAATCCTTTCTTGGAGTTGTAGGCTGGGTGGTTATTCAGAGTATTTGTTACCCCTCTAAAGAGGAGAACTATATATCCCCTCCAACTCTGGCCCTCAAGACATCAAGCTCAGCTATGCGACTTGCTTCATTGGCCAGGTGTATCATTCCCTATTAGAATTTTTAAGAGACAGTGTATATTCCATGATTATTTCTTTCACCTCTTCCATAAGGTCTGACCTATTCCATAAGTCTGGTCGGAGGGTGAAGGTGACATGGAGTAGAGTGGCAGTAGATTCATACTGGGAATGTTGCATGCAGAGGAAATAAAAGTTGGTTGTTGTAAGTCACTGAGACTTGGGGCTGCTTGTTGCTGAAGCATGACTGTCTAAGCAAACTGATACACTTGGCAAAATTAAATATTTTTCTTTCTAAGGCTTCATTGGGTATTTAAAATTTGTTAAGTCTATAAAATTCAAGCATCTAGGACTCAGTGTGTATATGTATAAACAAAATGGTAGGTAGGAATTTTTAATATAACGGAGTATCTGCCACACTGGGTACAGTAGCCACTAGCCACACATGGCTATTGAGCACTTGGAATATGGCTAGTCAGGATTAAGATGTGGTATAAATGTGAAACATACCAGATCTCAAAGATTAATACAAAAGAATGTGAAATATCTCAATAATTTTTATATTTATTACATCTTGAAATGATAATGCTCCAAATCTATTGGGTTACCATCAAATATAGCAGTAGCATTAATTTTGGCTGTTTTTATTTTTTTAACATGGCTACTAAAAATTTTTAAATTACTTCTGTGGCTCACATTAGATTTTTATTGGACAGCCCTACTCTAGGCTGTGTTAGCTCTGATAGTGTCCACTAGTGAGACCTTGTAGAAGTAGCTTCCTGTCTCACGCTCACTCCTCATCTGTAAGAAGTGAGAATAATATCTGCCTGCTAAGGGATATTATGAGGGCTAAGATCATGACCATAAATTGTACAACCCATAGTAAATGCCCTTCTTCTCCCTTCTGCCCTTCACAATGATGTATTTTTTAGAAGCTTCCTTTTGCATTACAATCCACTCATATTGTCTCCTGGGGGGGGGGCAGTTAATTTCATAACTTTCAAATGCCTCTGAAATTTAGAACCCTAGTGTTATGGGTAAGAGAACTGATTGGGCCAAAGTTTTGCTCTGAATAACATGTGTGAAGCCTTCTCATTCTGCTTCTGTACTTTGGCTTCTCTGGAGGGTAGAGAATTGTCTTAGATTATTCACCTCTTTAGAAAATGCAAATGATCAATGCACTCTAATGTATTATGTGGGGATGTTCATCTAGAAATCATTCATCTTTATTGATTCTTTTGACACAACACATTTGGGGGTGCATAAAGCAAATTCCCTGTGGACTACAAATTAATTTCCTTCATGAATCTACTCAAAGATGCCAGGTTAGTTTATTTTTCCTGATGGCTGGTCCATGAGGCACCTAGAATCATTTGAAAAATGTCTTACCAGTCTAAAACATTTTTATATAAAGACTTCCTTTTACTTTCGTTAGGTATTCAAATTAGTTTATATATATATTTGTGTTTACAAATATCTGGACTCCTCTTGGGAATTCTTTGCATATGCATATAGCAGTCTGCAAAATTTTAAAGCATCATTTATAATACAAATCTATTGATTCAACAGCCTCAGGTTGTGGTGGGTTGCTTGATGTTGTGACCAGCAAATTATGAAGCTGCAGACTGCAAGCTCTATGACCCAGCTGTCAGACAGCATCCTACTTTGTGGCCTTCACAGTACTTTCTAGAAAGGGTTCCTCCTTATTTCCATCAGCAAGGCCTAAATTAAAGGAGTGAGGATTAAGGGACTGTGGCGATCATTCCTGAAAACTCCACCACCATCACCAGTCTGTGTTGCTGGGCTCTGAATCATACAAGGCACTGTATGAACACTTCCTGAGTTTCTAATCTCCCACAAGCCCTGTTAGTCTGTCTCATTACTTAGGACACCCTTTTCTCCAGAATGGCCCCTGGGATTTGGGACCTCCTCAAGCACCTTTATTATTTAACTTCAGGTTCAGCTACAAATGAAGGATGACCAAAACAACAGTGATTGAAATAAGATTGAAATGTATTTCTTCCTACATAAAAAAATACCTGGGGTGTAGGCATCTAGGACTGCTAGTGTATTCTAAATCCCCGGGGACATGTCTTCCCTTTACCTTGCTACTCTGAATTTGTCTACCTCATGGGCCAAAAAAGCTGGTTGAACTTCAGCCATCATGGTCACATGCTGGCCAGCAGAAAAGAAAAAGGTAAAGAAGGGTCTGTCCATAGGCTTTTCCTTTCAGATCAGCTTTTAAGAAGTTATTCATAACACATCTGCTTACATAAGACTGGCCAACACTTGGTTACATACACTTGGTTGTATCAAGCTGCCAGGGAGATTGAAAGATACTGTCTGGATTCAGAGCAGCCCTGCCCCTGCCAAAAGTTAGAGGTTCTATTAGTAAAAAAAGAAGAGGAGAGAAGATATTGAGGTAAAGAGCTAGTAGTTTCTTTTCTATCATCCCAATAATCCTTAAATAGAGACTTCTATGGACCTTATTTTGTAATACTTGATTAGACTTTGCTCCTCACCAAATGAAGGAGGCAGCAGTATTTCCATTTTTCCGATAAGTAAATTAAATTCACGAAGTTTGCCTTTATGTTAAATCAAAGTCATAATAATAATAATGCCAGTTATTACCATGGATGTTTAATGTGCATGGCAGCCATTTATTTTCATCTCTCCAAAACCCATCGAGTTGGCTCTATAATAACCAATTATACTCAATTTTACATGAGGAAATGTTGGCTAACTTGTCCAAGGTCACAGGCTACTAAATAAAAGGAAGAGTTGGTAGTAGAACATAGCAATTAGTTTCGAACCTTTTGGATTTTTGCTTTGTTTTTTTTTTTTTATTGTTGCCATAACAAGTTACTCATGAAACTACACCCATTTGTGATCTCTCAGTTCTGTCGGTCAGAAATTCTATGGGCCATTTCCCAAAGTGTAGGAACATCTCCCCATTTTAAGACTAGCAGATTAGTAAATTTATTAGTAACCTTAATTCCACATGCAAAAATCCCCTTTGCCATGTAACATAGCCTATTCACAAATTCAGGGGATTAGGGGATGGAGTCTCTGGGGAGCCATCATTCACCTTACCACAGACAATGACCCCTAGTGAGACACACCTTTTACGTGGCAACCCAGGGCACGTGTGCGCTATAGAGAGTTGAAACGAGTTTCACCAAACAGTACTTACCTCTCCAATTCTATTACTTCAGTTTTAAGAAATGCCAGGCTTAACCCAGTAGATTGATTTCATGACCCACAGCTAGAGAAACACTGCCTAAGCTGCTCCCATTTCCACTGCTGCCACCTCAATCTTGTCATCTTCCTCCCTTGTCTGGGTTGTTAGGAGCAGTTGCCTCTCAGGTGTGATTCATGATTCTCCACTCTCCTCCTTGAAGAGAACCCACCAACCCAGCTCCCTTTCCCCTCACCACTCGTTTTCCCCCAGATATCTATATTCCCCAGGATTGCCGAGCTAAGAACCCTGATGGACATTTCAGAGAATGTCTGTGACTGAGATGATCCCTGCTTTTCATAACCAAGGCCTGGGAAAGATGATCACTGCAAAGATGGCAAATGGGTTTAACTTGGATCTACCGATAATGCCTAAGACTGGGGTGCTGTGAAAAGCAAGACGACATCTCATGAAGGACTGACAGAGGGCACTGGTATCCATGAGGGATGTCTGCTGTGGACATAGGATGGAAGAGAGATGGCACAGGGGCCGGGCATTTGCCATCTCTGCAGTTGGTGGCAGTCTATCACCCCACCCTTCCAGTTAGCAAAGCCACAGTAAACATCCCTTGGAAAGCAAAACCAAAAGGAAAGGGGAGACACTTTAAGCAGCGCTAAATCTGGAATTTAAGAAAACTCTCCCGTGTTTGTGTGGAGGACGAGATAAATAAGATCTAGCAATTTGTGGGAGGCTGGGGAAAAAATGATTTTTGTAATTTGGGAGTACGGAACTGGGAAGGATACAAATCACTTTCTTGGGCTAAAAGACTTCTTAGCTCATTAAAGCCCATTGCTGCTTTTACAACCATCTTCAGCATCATAAATCTGTGCTTTATCATTTTGAGAGGTCTTTGTATTTGGTCATGTGTCTGTTTCCTCAGACCGGAGAGCGGAAGCTCAGATGCTTACAAGGAAGACATTTGGAGGCAACATCATAACCTGGTTCAGAGCCCTGTTCTGGAGTCAGGCTGCCTGGTCTAAACCCCAGCACTGCCACTTACAATAAACTTGATTTTTAGCAAATTGCTTTACCTCTCGGGGCCTCAGTTTATCTTTATGTTGCTGACAGCTGGGGGTGCCAGAAAATGGGGTGGCATTTGTAGGCTGATGGCCTATGGATAAGGCCTCCTGCTTTGTAGGGTCCTTTGGAGTGATAAATCATAGACTGAATGAAGAATGTGAAGCATGTAGTCAGAGACTGATAAATGGCAGTTATTATTATTGCTTAGTCCAAATCAATGGCTCGTATTTGTACCATTGTTTAGCCATGTTTTAATTATTTGTTTATGTGTTTCTTTTCCCCAGAGGGGGCAGATCAAAGGCCTACTTTTGTAGGCTGAATTTCAAACACATTCTATGCATCCATGTGTGTTCCCCAGGGTCTCCTCTCCCCACAGTGGCCATAGGGATAGGGATTTTCACACCTACATCAGATTATGCTGACCCTGGTCAAACCCGACAATTTCAGTGGTGCTTCCCTACCTGTACCCCTCTGACTTCGTCACCTGTCTCACCTCATTCCACGCCAGCACGTGGGCTCCTTGTAATTTCTCCAAGGTACCAGATGTGTGCTGACCTTAGCCATTACATTAGCTATTCCCACCTTCTAGAACATTCATCCCATAGAGATATTCATGGCTGTGTTTTCACTTTATTCAGAACTTTGCTCAAATATCACCTTCTTAGAGAGCCTTCTCACACTTCCCTAAAATAGAAACCCCTTCTCCCATGATCACTCTTGGTATTGTTGCTCTGTGCCATATTTTTTTCATAAGCATTTTATCATATCCAGATGTGTTGTATTTTTGCTTATTAGTTTTTTGGTTTATCTTCACCCACACAAAATGAAAGCTCTGTTACAGAAAGGACTTGACTGGTTTTGTTCATAGCTGTATCTACTGTGCCTGGAAGTCTGCCCAGCACACAGTAGGCCCTCAATAATATTAATTGATTGAATGACTAAATAGATTTTAACTGAAGACCTACTACGTGCCAGCTACTACATCAGGCTCCAGTATGTACAAACTGAACAAGATTGGACATGGTCCTTACCATCTTAAATTTTGTGGTGGATTAAGAGAGACACACAGGCAAGTAAGTAAGTTCCCATACATGTGAAGGACATTATGATAAAGGAGCTAGAGACAGCTCTGGGGGGATACTTAATCTAGGGCCTTCTAAAGGAAGGGGTATTTAATCTACACCTAAGAGGATGAGTAGGAATTGAGCTAATGAAGGGGGTTTTGGAAGGTGGGGAAGAGTGTTTCTGGCCAAAGTGGAAACTTAGTCACTGAAGGCTTTCTGGGTAACGTGGGTTTTTGATACCCCAGATCTTTTACAAATGATGACAGTTGCACCATGGGGGCTGCGCAACTCTATGCAGTAGGGATTTAGGAGCAACAGTTTGGTTGAAAGGGGGATTGCTTTGAAGGAGTATTTGCCCAAGAAGTTTATATTTAGATCATATTTTATTTTTGGTGGTGGCTTAGGGGGTCTGAGAAGCATGAATTAAGGGGCAAAGTCACTCCTGGTCCCCTGTTAGTGCCACAACCATAGATGCTTCCACAGTGGCTGTCTGGCAGATGTGACAGTGTGTAATTCCCTAGACTAGGTCAACTAAAGCATTGTGATCTCCAACTTGTCTTCTCTCCTGGGTTACTTGATGTAAGGGAAGGAAGCCAGCTACAGGTCATGAGGACTCTCAAGCAGCCTATAGGGAGGCCCACAGCAGGAGGAACAGAGGTGTCCTGCTCATATCCAGCACCATGGGAGTGGACCATCCTGGAAGGCACCCTCCATCTCCAGTCAACCCTTCAGATGACCGCAGACCCAGTCCACATCTGAATGATGCTTCATGAAAGGCCATGAGCCAGGACTACCCAGCTAAGATTATCTCGAACTCCCACAGATGATCTCCTGACCCACAGAAACTATAAGGCAACAAGTGCTTGTTTTAAACCACTAAGTATAGGCTAATGTGATTCATAGGAAGAGATAACTAATCCCAGAATTGTACTTTTGTTGTTGGTATTTCTTTCCTATAGTAACCAACACTTTTCTTGGCTCTTAGCCCAATTTCCAAATATGTTCTTTTTCTATCTCCTCCATCTCTGTTATGGATCATTATTGACCCCACCGAATAGATAAAGAAACAGAGAAAAGATTTTGTAATAGATTTGTAAAAAGTTGTTACAAAACTGGAATTGGTCCTATTGGTGCTCTCATGCCATTACCATTTATTTATTTATTTATTTAACCAGTGATTGGGCATGTACTATGTGTAAGGCATCCCATTGTGAATACGATGAGTACCCTGTTTCTTTATTTACTCATTGCCTTGAAATTGTTCCTATCATTTCTCCTTATTTTCAAATGAGAAAACTGAAGGTCAGCAAGGCTAAGCAAACTTACTGAGATCACACAGTTCATCAGTGGCAGTGTCACTCTCTCACTAACCGCACTTTTAGCAACGCTCTGAGGAGCCCTCTGGAGTTGGGTACAGAGGCAGGGAGACGAGAGGTGAGAGTGATGATGGTGTAACCCCGGGTTTCTCAAATAGTAACGTGTGTGCAAATCACTTGTAAATCAGCCTGGGAATCTGCATTTCTAACCAGCCTCCGGGCTGTGCCACTATGGCTAGCCCAAAACCACATTGTGGTGAGCACAGATGTAGAAGACATGAAGCGTGAGATCAAATGACCAAGGGGACAATGTGTGCCCCCAGCCACCTCACGCCTGATCACAAAGCTTTGGAGATCCGATTTCTGGGAACAGTAAGTGCTGACAAAGCTGTAAAAGAAAGGGCGCTCAGGAGCTTCGCCTCATTTTGGAAGCAGTTAGCCAGCTAATTTGGTTTAATCATCATAGGAAAATGCAAACAGAAAGGAGAGGGCACACAGCCTTCATCCCCTGCATCATGTTCCGGGCTGCCAGACCTCTGGACTCCAGGCTGTCGCCGATACTACACAGAGGATTTATATGTGGAATAAATATTCTTAAATCTTTATAAGGTGCCTAAAATATTTATGGTTGTTTTAGTTTGGTTTGCATGCCATATTGCGCTCCTACATTAAGCAGTTTTTACACCATCAAGCTTTTCCATTAATCATTTCGGCCTGTTCCCAGCAATCTTAACTGAGGGGAGATCTATTACATTCCGCGACCAGAGCCAAATGATCTAATTTCTCCTTTGGCTGTTTCATCGAATGGTTCATAAACCTATGGCTATTATTGTATTAGGAAGACACATTGTAGTCCCCGAGTGTCATGTTGACATGTTTACGTTTCTTTTTCTTAAGAGAAATCATGATTAAAATGGAATATTCTTTCACAAGAGGACATTTTATAACAATTTCGGCCTGATGAAATTAAAATAGGTGAACGTTCAGTCTCCCACAAATGCTGAATTGGTTGAATCAATGTCGCTGAAAGATCAAAACAGTCTTGCTCCTCTCTTCTTAGGACAGAACTATCTTAGTGGAGCTTTAAAGAAGAGAGTTACTTGCTGAGTGAGAATGTTGTCCTGAGTAAACAAAAAATGGTGGTGGTATTTTTTAGGAGAAGAGTTGGGGCTTGGAATGGGGACGCCTGGTGGTGTTGCTTCTCTCTGGTCGACGGAGTGTATGCACATTCTTGAAAAATAATTTTCTGGGTGTCTCTGAGTCCAATTTGACCCTTGAGAAGGTGACAGGTACCATTTTGAATACAGTTGGCCCTCGAATGACATGAGTTTAAACTGCATGAGTCCATTCTTATTTAGGAATTGGTTATTAGTATGGTTTTCAATCAACATCAATTGAAACTAATTGATAGTTTCAATTAACTATCAGTAGTTAAGTTTTGGGGAAATCAAAAAGCCATACATGGATTTTCAATTGTACAGGGGTCAGCACCCCTAACCTAACCCTTGAGTTGTTCTACGGTCAATTGTAATGTTAAAGACTAGAAAAAGAACAAAACTGCCCCAAATATATTTGGTTTCCCTTGTTTTTTTGGATTATGTGTGTGTGTTTCCTTTTTGACTGGAGGAGAAATGATCATAATCATCCTCACACCTAAGTCATATTTAGACTTTGTTGTGTACTAATGTTAAATAGAAACCACCACAAAAACAAACCATCAGTCTAAACTCCTTTAATCATGGGATAGTTTGGCTCTCAGGAGAAAGCAAAGCCCTCAGTCTATTTAAGTTATAAAATTACCTTAACTTTTTAAACTTACTTTTGGTAATAGACACATCCAAAGTTGATATGCTCCTGAAGGAAATTTGTTATTCTTTGCTTCACCAATAAGAGAATTTGTAGATAAAATCTAATGAAGTTCAGAAGTCATTTTTGGAAATAATCACTTTCATTCACTGAGTCATCCCCAGCTGAATGTTGACTAATAGGCATCCATGCCATATTCCTTTGAAAACCACACATCCTCCTTTGCTTTTGGTTGTCATTTTGCATTAGTTTAGGCAGATATGAACTACCCAGGCCACTATCTGCCACGTTAACCTGATTAATTTGCCACGGTACCCAAAACTATACATAGCAACTGGGGAGGGCAATTTACATGCAATCAAAACAAGCCCAAATCAAGTCCAATGGGCTGAACCACAAACCCTGGAGACGCTCCCACATCCATCCATTGTTACGGCTGCTTTTGTGATTGCATGATGTGATGTAAGATTCAATGTTTCTCTTGTTTTGCTTACGACTATAATTTTTAAAATAATTCTTGCTGGAGTACTCAGCTGGTGAGGAGAACCGACGAAGGGCCAAAATTCAGTATTCTTGACCAGGATTCAAAACCTAACCTAAGTTTTGTTTGCAGGTTGACAGCCCAAAATGGTCCATTAAAAAAACATGAATGCAGATGGCTGTATGCAAGGAAGTCACAGCTGTTCAACCTGGTAAGATTCACATGCACATGTTCTCAGCCAAGGTATCTAAAGCTTTAAGCAAAAAGGCACAATAGGGGGTGTCCTTGTGCTGATATAATTACCCTTACCTCTGCCCTTTCTCATTCCCCTCCTCGCTCTAGCATTATGAGGCTTGAAACATGGCCAGGCTCCCTAAATCCCATAGGGCCATGATTATTTCATGATAACAACGCTCCCTGGAGTGGTCTTATTGGTATTATAAAAAGTGTTTATTGTGGAGAAAGGCTATATTTTTGGTGCTGGCAGTAAAGGCTATTGAGAGGCAAGCACAGCTGTGGTTACGGTTTGAATTGATTAATCTCATGCTTTAGACATCTCATTAGCCAATCAAAGTAATCCTAAAATAAGAAGGAAATTGGTAGAGAGGAGCTGAGCACATTTAGAATGAGGCCATTCCTTGTTTCCTGCAGCAAACAGCAGTGAAGCTTCTCCTGAGGTCTGCTTGCTTCCATTGCAGAAGAAAAGGATTCACTGCAAACCCTGCCCTCTCACAGTCAAATTCAGGGATCCTAATGCCCTCTCAGTATCTTCTAAGCCACGAAGTATCTCAGTTTTATCTTCAGAGACAAGATTTAGGAGCTAAACATTGGAGGTAGCCAAAAATCAAGTGAAGATTGCCATGAATATGGGGATATTTAACAACATGACAGCTGGGGGTGAGGGGTAGATGCAGTTTACAAGCTTTCTAGAGGAAACAGAGCATGTCCCACCTGTTCAGCCAGCACCCAAGGTGTAGTCCTTGGAGTAGGTTGTAGTGAGGAGTCCCAACTGCACAAGCCCTAACATAGATATCAGACTTCTTTTTTTTTTTTTTTTTTTTAAGATTTTGCTTGTTAGAGAGTATGTGGGGAGAGAGGCAAAGGGGGAGGGAGAGGGCCAGGGAGACACCACAATGAGCATGGAGCCCGATGCTAAGATCCTGAGGATCCTGAGATCACTAGTCCAGCCCAAATCAGGAATCTGACACTCAGCTGACTGAGCCACCCAACTGCCCCCAAATGAGTCTTATTAATGGAGGGAGAGGAGCTACTGCCAGACACACCAAAACAGGCACAATGTGGGCACAGGTCAGCAATTGATGAGCTTGGTGCCCCTAGGATGGAGAGAGGCAGTAGAAGTGGTTGGGTCTTTCAGGCACAAACATAAATGAAAAAAAAACCAGTTAGATCCATCTAAATGCCACCTTTCCCCCTGCTGCAGTAGTGAAAGCCTCATTATGTGCTGTCAGTGGAGAGATGGTGAGCATTTTATCAGGGACTGTTTATTGAGCATCTATTATGTGCTGCAGGTAGGACAATGGGATTCAAAAGTGAGTGAGGTCTGGACTTTGCCCCCGACCAAGGAAGGCCCTCACCATCAGGAGCATCGACAGATGGTTCTTAACCTATCGAGTGTTGTGGACTCATTTAGCCATCTGGTGAAGCTTTAGGCTCCCTTCTCAAAATATGTTTTAAAATTATTAAATAGGTATCATAGGATCACAAAAGAAATAAGAGTAGTATTGACAGTTATCATAATGCTAAGAAAAAAGCAAATCTGTGATATAGTATTAAGTGTGGTTCTTTATTATAACCACAGTGGATCTAACAAATTAGGAATTAATATAAACAATATTTTGTTATATCTATAATAAATATGACATGATATGAATATATTTGCCATTTCTATGAATGGCAAAGTTCCAGGTACTTGTTTCTCTTATTTATAATTTAAGGATATGTCCAGTTTCAGTGAGATGTCCTTGAAAGTGAGAATGTAGGGTTTTTTCTTCACATCTAAGTTCAGGTTGGCATTGGCTATTTGAAAATTTTCTTAAGTCTGTGGGACCACATCTGTGTTTAAAATGCCTTAGAATTCTCTCCTTGGCCTCTGTCCCTGGAACACAGGTTAAAGCTGAGGTCAAGGGGCAGGGAGATAGAACGCTATCTGCTGCTGGCTCCAGTCACTGGAGAAAACGGGCCTGGATGATGGAGGCAGGGGTGAGGGAGGGTTCCTATCAGAGTCAGGAAACTTTGCGAGGAGGAGCCATTTGCATGGGAGGACAAAGCTCCCCATGAAGTGTGTGTGTGTGTGTGTGTGTGTGTGTGTGTGTGTGTGTTGTGTGTGTACTCTCCTCCAACAAAATCCCTTACTGGTCAGTCTTAGAGCTTCCCCTCCTATGTGAGCTGACACATGAGGCTCCTCTGGTAGGGCTGCAGGTACCAAAGCCCAGGCACTGCCTATCCCTAATCCCATACCCACCGCAGTAGATGTGGTCCTATAGAACTTCTTAAGAAGAGTTCCAAATAGCCAATGCCAATTCATGGGTATTCTGAGATTAAATGTATTTCCCATTTCAGCCCTAAGTGTGAAAGTGTACTGTGTAGGATGATTTATAAGACCATCCCACCAGCTCTGGTGGTGAGATAATCTCACTCACCTCTGCTGAGTTCATGAGCAGTGAAGATTGCTTGGTCTTGCTGTGGTTTCCTCCATCCACGATATTTTGTACAACCAGATGAATTCAGCTTGTTTTGAGCAGAGGTCCTGGGTGTGATCATATAAGTTATGAACTGACTGTGTTAGGTCTGAGGACAGGTAGGGCTGAAATTCCCATCTGATGCAGAGCTGGGTGTACTTGCTGGAACCTTTTTATGCCTTTAAATTTTTTCCGAAGTACCTCGTATGCCAGTTGGAATTTTAGGTCTTGATCTAGATTCTTCCTTAATTCTTTGAAAAGTATGTATTTTTCTTCCTATATTCCTCCTCTGCCTGGGCCAAGTAAAGACCCTCTTCTTGGTCACTAAGGTAACTGAGAAGCCCCCAGGCTATAGGAGGAGGTCACTTAAACCTTCTTATAAAATTCTGCTTTTGCCCTATTTACAGAAGATTCCACATATCTTGTCGTCAGGTTCTCCTAAGCCTGAGTCACTTCTATTCCTTGTGGTTTTTTTTCTCATATTCCCTTGATAGAATAAAAATTCCTTTTAAAACCTATTGTGTATTGTCATACACAATAAGAAAAAACTCTAATTTGAAACTATTAATGGAAAATAGGAATTAATTGCCATAAAGAGGCAGTAACTATGAGAGTAGATACTGTGCTATGAAAATCAAATATTGACATTCAATTCTACTTAAATGCTGGTATAGAGGTTTTCAGGACCCATTTGAGCTTTTGTCTTTGAAAGAACAGAAGGAAAATTGACGAAATAGCTTTCTGTGTGTGTGTGTGTGTGTATGTGTGTTTTATTTGAGTATAGTTGACACACGATGCTCCATTAGTGTCGGATATAAAACATAATGATTTGACATTCTCTATGTGTTATGCTGTGCTCATCACAAGTATAGCTACCCTCTGTCACCATAAAGTGCTATTATAATACCATTGAATATATTCCCTATGCTTTTATTAATTTATATGTATTACCTAATATATATATATATATGTATATATATATATATTTTATTCTCATGACTTACTCCTTCAATAACTGGAAGCCTGTGTCACTCCTCTTCACACATTTTGTTCATCCCCTCCCCACTTTTCTCTCTGGCAACCATCACCTTGTTTTCTGTATTTATAGGTTTGATTCAGTTTTTTGTTTGTTTATTCATTTGTTTTGTTTTTTAGATTCCACATATGAGTGAAACCAGATTGTATTTGTCTTTCTCAGTCTGACCTATTTCACTTAGCATAATACCCTCCAGGTCCATCCATGTTGTCACAAATGGTAACGCCTCATTTTTTTATGGCTGTGCAATATTCAATTGTATATATACTATATCTTCTTTATCCATTCATCTATGGTTGGACAGTTGAGTTGCTTCCATATCTTGGCTATTGTAAATAATACTGCAATAAACAGGGACACATATATCTTTTTGAATTAGTGTCTTTGTGTTCTTTGGGTAAGTACCCACTAGTAAACTTACTGAATCATACTGTATTTCTGTTTTTGATTTTTAGAGAAAACTGTATTTTCATTGTGGCTATACCAATTTACATTCCCCCTAACAGTGCACAAGGGTTCCTTTTTCTCCACATCCTCATCAACACCTATTTCTTTCTTACTGATATGTGAAATGTGATATTTCATTGTGGTTTCAATTTGCATTTCCCTGGTGATTAGTGATATTGAACATATTGGCCGTTTGTATGCCTTCTTTGGAAAAATGTCTGTTCAGTACCTCTGCCCATTTAAAAAATTTTTTTTTAATTTTTTAAAAATATTTATTCCAGAGATGGGTAGAGGGAGAGGGAAAGAAAGTCTCAAGCAGACTCTGCACAGAGAGTGGAGCCTGTTGTGAGGCTCTGTCTCATGACCCTGAGATCATGGCCTGAGCTGAAACCAAGAGTTGGATGCTTAACTGTACCACCCAAGATTTATTAGAGAGACAGACAGACAGACAGAGAGAGTGAGTGGGTTAAGAGCAGATGGAGAGGGAGAGGATCTCAAGCAGACAAGCAGACACTGCCACAGCCAGACACAGGGCTTGATCTCATGACAAGAACCAAAATCGAGAGTCAGACTGAGCTTAACCAGCTGAGCCACCCAGGTGCCCCTCTGCCCATTTTTAATCCAATTGTTTTTTTATGTTTATCTGAGTTGTATCAATTCTTTGTATATTTTGGATATTAACTGCTTAGCAGATATATCATTTGCAAATATCTTCTCCCTATTCAATAAGTTGCTTTTTGTTTTGTCGGTGGTTTCCTTTACTGTGCAAAAGCTTTTTATTTTGATGTATTCCCAGTAGTTTATTTTTGCTTTTGTTTCCTTTGCCTCAGGCACCATATATAGAAAACTGTTGCTATGGCTGGTATCAAAGAAATTACTGCCTATGGATTTTTAGGGTTTTAGGTCTTACTATTAGGTCTTTAATCTATTTTGAGTTTATTTTTATGTATGGTGTTAAAAGGTAGTCCAGTTTCATTCTTTTTCATGTAGCTGTCCAGTTTTCCCAGCATCATTTATTGAAGATATTGCCATTTCCCCATTGTATATTCTTGCCTCCTTTATCACAGATTAATTGACCATATAACCAGATTTATTTCTTGGCTTTTTTTTTTCTGTTCTTTTGATCTATGTGTCAACTTTTGTGATGTATCATACTGTTTTGATTATTACAGCTTTATAATATATCTTGAAATCTGGAATTGTGATACCACCAGCTTTGTTTTTTCTCAAGATAACTTTGGCTATTTGGGATCTTTTGTGCTTCCATACAAGTTTTAGTATTATTTGTTGAAGTTCTCTGAAAAATGTTGTTGGTATTTTGATAGGGAATGCATGAAATTTGTAGATTACTTTAGGTAATATGAGCATTTTAACAATTTTAATTCTAATCCATGACCATTTGTTTCTGTCATCTTTGTTTTCTTTCATAAATGTTTTAGTTTCCAGAGTACAGATCTTTCACCTCCTTGGTTAAGGTATTTTATTTATTTATTTTTTTTTTTGGTGCAATTATCAACAGAATTGTTTTCTTATTTTCTCTTACTGATACTTTGTTATTAATATATGAAAATGCTATCAATTTCTGGATATTTTGTATCCTGCAACTTTACTGAATTAATTTATAATTTCTCTTAGTTTTTTTGGTGGAATCTGGGGTTTTCTATATATATAGAATCATATCACATGCAAATAGTGACAGTTTAACTTTTTCCTTACCAATTTAGATGCCTATTATTTCCTTTTCTTGTCTGATTGCTGTATCTAGGACTTCTAGTACTGTGTTGAATAAAAGTGGTGAGAATGGACATCTTTGTCTTGCTCCTGATCTTAGAAGAAAAGCTTTCAGTTTTTCACCATTGAGTGTGATGTTAACAAGTTGTGGATTTCTCATATAGGGCTTGATGTTGAGCTATCTTCCCTGTAAACTCATTTTGTTGAGTTTTTATCATGAACAGATGTGGAATTTTGTCAGATGCTCTTCCTGTATCTATTAAGATCATCACATGATTTTTGTGATGTGGTACATCACATTGATGGATTTACAAATACTGAGCCATCCTTGCATCCCTGGAATAAATCCCACTTGATTGTGATGAATAATCCTTTTAATATGTTGTTGAATGAGGTTTGCTAATATGTTAATGAGGATCTTTGCATCTAGTTTCATCAGGGATATTGGCCTACAATTTGTTTTTCTTTCTTTCTTTTCTTTCTTTCTTTCTTTCTTTCTTTCTTTCTTTCTTTCTTTCTTCCTTCCTTCCTTCCTTCCTTCCTTCCTTCCTTCCTTCCTCCTTTCCTTTCCTTTCCTTTCCTTTCCTTTCCTTTTCTTTCCTTTCCTTTCCTTTCCTTTCCTTTCTTCTTTCCTTCCTTCCTTCCTTCCTTCCTTCCTTCCTTCCTTCCTTCCTTCCTTCCTTCTTTCCTTTGTGGTATCTGTATCTGATTTTGGTATCAGGGTACTGCTGGCTTCATACAATGTATTTGTAAGGTTTACTTCTTCCATTTTTTGGAATAGTTTGAGGAGAATAGGTATTAACTCTTCTTTAAATGTTTGGTAGAATTTACCTGTGAATCCATCTGGGCCTAGACTTTTATTTTTGGTACTTTTTTGATTACTGATTTAATTTTTTTACTAGTAATTGGTGTGCTCAGATTTTCTATTTCTTCCTGACTAGGTTTTGGAAGATTGTATGATTCTAGGAATTTATGCATTTCTTCTAGGTTGTCCAATTTGTTGGCATATAATTTTCTATCCTATCCTATACTGTTATAATCCTTTGTAGTTCTGTCAGTTGTTACTTCCATTTTGCTTCTGATTTTATTTATTTGGGTCTTTTCTCTCTCTCTTTTTTGATAAATCTGGCTAAGAGTTTATCAATTTTGTTTACCTTTTCAAAGAGCCAGCTCTTGGTTTCATTGATTTTATATATGCATGTGTAAATTGAGTCTCTCTGTCATATATTTCTGTTCTTATTTTTATTATTTCCTTTCTTCTACCAACTTTGATCTTTATTTGTTCTTTTTTCTCTAATCCCTTTAGGTGTGAGGTTATGTTGTCTGAGCTTTTTCTTGTTTCTTGAAGTAGGACTATATTGCCATATTTCCCTCTTAGAACTTCCTTTGGTTCATCTCAAAGATTTTGGACCATTGTGTTTTTATTTTTGTTTGTTTCCATGTATTCTTTGATTTTTTTCATTGACCTGTTGGTTATTTAGTAGTATGTTGTTTAGTCTCCACGTATTTGTATTTTTTTCCAGTTTTTTTCCTTGTGATTGATTTCTAGTTTTATATTCTTAGGGTTGGAAAAGTTCCATAGTAGGATTTCAATCTTCTTCAATTTATTGAGACTTGTTTTGTGACCTACCATATGATCTCTTCTAGAGAAGGTTCCATGTACACATGAAAAGGATGTGTATTCTGTTGTTTGGGGATAAAATTTTCTGTATCGATTTGCTATGTCCATTTGGTCTAATGTGTTGTTTAAAGGCACTGTTTGCTTACTTATTTTCTAACTAGATGAGATATCCATTAATGTAGTTGGGGTGTTAAAGTCCCCTAGTATTACCGTATTACCATAAATTTCTCTCTTTATGTCTGTTAGCATCTGCTTTATGTATTTAGGTGTTCTGATGTTGGGAGCATAGATATTTATATAGAGATATTAATAATTATATCCTCTTGTTGGATTGATCCCTTTATTATTATGTAATGCTTTTTTGTCTTTTGTTAGTCTTTGATTTTTAAAAAAAAAAGATTTATTTATTTATTCATGAGAGAGAGACAGAGACAGAGACATAGGCAGAGGGAGAAGTGGACTCTCTGCAGGGAGCCCAATGCAGGACTCCATCCCAGACCCCAGAATCACTCCCTGAGCCCAAGGCAGACCCTTAGCTGCTGAGCCACCCAGGTGTCCCTGTTAGTCTTTGATTTAAAGCACATTTTGTCTGATATAGGTATTGCTAACCTGACTTTTTTTCCACTCCCATTTGCGTGGTAAATGTTTTTCCAAACTTTTACATTCAGTCTGTATGTGTGTTTAGGTCTTAGGTGAGTCTCTTGTAGGCAGCATATAGATGGGTCTTGTTTTTTCTGTCCTCCAGTCTATGTCCTTTGACTGCAGCACTTAGGCCATTTACATTTAAAGTAATTATTAATAGATATGTACTTATGGCCATTTTGTTAATTGCTTTCTGTTTTTTTTTTTTTTTTTTTATAGTTCTTCTCTGTTCTCTTCTTGCTCTCTTTGTGATTAATGAGTTTCTTTAGTGTTACATTTGATTTTCTTTTTCTTTTTTGTCTACCTATTATAGGTTTTGGGTTTCTGATTTTCATGAGGTTCATATATAACACCCTAAGTATACAGCAGTCTATATTAAGTTGCTGGTCCCTTAAGTTCAAACACATACTAATTTTTTTTACTCCTCCCACATTTTATGTATATACTGTCATACTTTACTTTTTTTTTTACTTTACATTTTTTAATTTATATTTTTCGTACATTTAATTATGGCCATTTCTTTTCCACTTTAAAGAAGTTCCTTTAACCTTTCTTATAAGGCTGGTTAAGTGATGATAAATTCCTTTATTTTTTGTTTATCTGGGAAATTCTTTTCTCTTTATCTATATCTGAATGGTGACTTTACTGGGGAGAATATTCTTGGTTGTAGGTTTTTTACTTTCAGCACTTTGAATATAGCATGCTATTCCCTTCTGGCTTGCAAAGTTTTTGCTGAAAAATCAGCTGATAGCCTTATAGAGTTTTGCTTGTCATAACCCATAACTCTTTGCTTGTCTTTAGAATTCTTTATCTTTGACATTTTAATTATTATGTGTTGTGGTGTGGACATCCTTGGATTCATTTTGTTTGGAAAGTTCTTTGCTTTTCAACCCTGGTTGTCTATTTATGTCTCTTGATTAGGGATGTTTTCAATTATTCTTTCTTCAAATAAGTTTTCTGATCCTTTGTCTTTCTATCATATTCTTCTGAGACCCTTATCATGTGAGTGTCACTTGATGTTGTTCAAGAAATCTCTTAACTTACCTCATTTTAAAAATTATTTTCTCTTTTTATTGTTCATTTTGGGTACTTTCTATTATCCTATTTTCTAGATTGCTGATATGGTCTTCTGCATCATCTGACCTACTATTGATTCCTTCTAGAGTATTTTTCGTCTCAGCTATTCTATTCTTCAACTCTCATTGGGTATTTTCATATTTTCTTTTTTAAATTTTATTTAAATTCAATTAATTAACATACAGGGTATCGTTAGTTTCAGAAGCAGAGTTCAGTTATTCATCATTTGTATATAACACCCAGTGCTCATGATATCACATGCCCTCCTTAATGCCCATCACCCAGTTACCCCATCCCCCCACACCCTTCTCCTCCAGCAACTCTCATTTTGCTTCCTAGAGTTAGTCTTTTGTGGTTTGTCTCCTTTTTTAAAATTTTATCTTATTTTATTTATCCCTCTCTTTTCCTATGATCCTCTCTTTTATTTCTTAAATTTCACATATGAGAGAAATAATAGGTAATTGTCTTTCTTTGATTGACTTAATTTGCTTAGCATAATACCTTCTAGTTCTGTCTTTGTTGTTGCAAATGGTAAGATTTCATTTTTTTGATGGCTAAGTAATATTCCAGTATATATGGATACACACACACACACACACACACACACACCACACATCTTTATCCATTTGTCTCTTGGTGGACATCTGGGTTCTTTCCATAGTTTGGCTATAGTGAACATTGCTGCTATAAACATTGGAGTGCCCTTTCAGATCACTACATTTGTATCTTTTAGATAAATACCTAGTAGTGCAATTGCTGGGTCATAGGATAGCTCTATTTTTAACTTTTTGAGGAAACTCCATACTGTTTTCAAAGTGTCTATACCAGCTTACATTCCTACCAGCAGTGTAAGAGATTTCCCCTTTCTCCACAGCCTCGCTAAATTTATTGTTTACTGACTTATTCATTTTAGCCACTCTAACTGGTGTGACATGGTATTTCATTGTGGTTTTGATTTGTATTTCCCTGATGCCCAGTAATGTTGAACATTTTTTCATGTCTGTTGGCCATTTGTATATCATCTTTGGAGAAATGTCTGTCCATGTCTTTTGCCCATTTCTTGACTGGATTATTTGTTGAGTATTGAGTTTGATAAGTTCTTTATGGATCTTCGATACTAGCCCTGTATCTGATGAGACATTTGCAAATATCTTCTATCTCTTTGTCAAAGGTCTCCTTGGATTATTAAATTCTTCTCTGTAGCCCAGTGAGCATTTTTATGATCATTACTTTTTTTAAAGGTTTATTTATTTATTTGAGAGAGACAGAGAGTGCAAGTGAGCAAGGGGAGGGGCAGAGGGAGAGGGAAAGACTCTCAAGCACACTCCCCACTAAGTGTGGAACTCTACTCGGGGCTTGACCTCATGACCTTGAGGTCATGATCTGAGCTGAAATCAAGAGTCAAATGCTTAACCAACTGAGCCACCCAGGCACCCCAACAGTCATTATTTTTAACTTTTTATCAGGCATATTGCTTATCTTCATTTCATTTATTTCTTTTTCAGAGGTTTGTCTTATGCTTTCTTTTGGAGAATATCCCTCTATTTCCCCATTTTGTTTGAATCTCTGCTTTTACAGATTATGTGGAATGCTGACTTCTTTTAAACTTGAAGGAATGGTCTTGTGTATGATCATCCTTTACATAGACTATGTGCCTAGTGACTTTCATTGGCTGGATAGAGCTGAGGTTGGTATGGGCTAGAGGTCTCAGGGTGGTGGTGGGCTGCAGTTTCCCATACGCTGCATGCAGGGGATACCTTGGTGGGGCAGCTGGATCCAAAGCAGATGTCAGCCAGGAGGAACTCCAGTGCTCTGCACCAGAGTTGCCTTAGCAAGCCATCTGAAGCTAAAGTGGTATTACCTTGGAATGTTCTGGGATGCTTTGTACCTGTGTCACCTTGGCCTGAAGGCTTGGGCTATAGTAAGTACTCACCAAAGGTATCCTGATGTGCACTACCCTGTGGCTACCTTTGTGGGATGGTGTGGGCTAGTGACCTAGGGCTCACCAAGGAAATAGGCCAATTATGATACCTGAACTTTGTACTAGTCTATGCTTCAAAAATGGAGAAGGAGCATAGACCATGTCAGCCAGCCCCTTCCTCCCAGAGTGAGTTCCAGCAGCCTCTGGCAGAGTCATAGGGATGGCTTTTTAATATGCTAGTTGCTCTTTAAACCACAACTTTTTCTCTGTGCCCCATTGCATCCAAAACAGCGAGCTGACTTCAGTGTCTGGACACTGTTCTAATCTGTACTTGCAAGGTAGAGGAGGATCATCAACCATGTTGCTGGCCAGTCCCTCTGACCTTGAGGGGGTTCCAGCAGTTCCTCTGCCATTTGGCTGAGTTCTGTTATCTCTTATAAATGCTAGTTACTCTTCTAAACCACACCCTTTTTTCTGTTCCCAAGGACACAGGAATTTGCCTCTCATCCCTCAGTATTATTCCCCTCTACTGCAGTTTGCAGCACTGGGTGTGGGGTTCCCTTTGTTTCCCCCTCTCTCTTACTGTTCTTTTTTTGTCATTCTATCTTTTGTTATGCAGAAGCTGTTGAATTAGCCCCCAGTTCTTTCTTCAAGAGCATTTTTCTTTAAATATGCTTAATCCAGTGTGATCTGTGGAGAAGGTAAATTCAGGGTCTTCCTAGGCTGCCACCTTGGACCAGAACCTCCTCTTTGTGGTTTTAAATTTAATATTATTTGATGCCTTATTCAGAGGGATCATGTTCCACATAGTGCGAAATGGTACCTTAATGCAACCTACCTTGCCCTATAAAAGGAAATGCGAGGGAGGTATCTATTTCCATGGAATTAAAGAACAATTTCATTTTATAAAATGTGAAAAAATTGTTCATGCCTGCCAGCTCATTTCAAACTAAATGTGAATTAGCTCTTTCTAGATTTTGTCACCTCAATCTAATTGTTATCTCCAGAGTCTGATTTGAGTGGGTCTTGAAGAGGCAGCTGGCATGGTTGGGGGTGGGAATGTTCATTACCAAGGCAGTCTTTCATCCTCATATAATCTTCATGTGAGTCCATGGGAACAAGCTAGCTAACAGTTGGCCCCACAAGTACAATATATCAGCTGCCAGGTCTCCCAGGAGTAAGTCATTTGCTCAGGAAACAGCATGACATGTAATTCTGGTAGTTTATGGGACATGTTTCAATAGCTTTGTCACCACAGTCTCCCTAGGAATGAATTTAAATGAGAAGGTAAAGGTGAAAACTGTAAGATATTTATGAAATAAATTGAAGAAGACACAGATAAATGAAAAGATAAACTATGTTCATGGATCTGAAGAATTAGTATTGTTAAAATGTCCATAGTACATTTATACTATACTAATTTATAGATTTATAGATTCAGTGCAGTTTTTATCAGTTTCAATGGTATTCTTCACAAAAACAGAAAAAGCAATTTTAAAATTTGCATAAAATACAAAAGACCCTAAATAGCTAAAGTAGTCTTGAGAAAAAAAAGAACAGAGCTGGATATCTCACACTTTCTGATTTCAAATTATACTACAGAGCTGTAGTAATCAAACCAATATGGAGCTGGCATAAAAACAGACACATAGGCCAGTGGAACAGAATCAAGAGCCTAGAAATAAATTAAACTCTAAGGATTTTATTTTTTAAAAAATTGGTGTTTATTTTTAGAATTAAGTGTGAGGTGAATTGATGGTACAGGAAATGGCTCTTCTAGTAGGCAAAGGATGAGGTGATGGATTAAAGTGACAATATTGTCATCAGTTATTCTGGATCAGGCAATATGCTTTCGTTTTACATTCTTTCTGGGTATCCCTGGGTGGCTCAGTGGTTTAGCTCCTGCCTTCGGCCCAGGGTGTGATCCTGGAGTCCTGGAATTGAGTCCCACATTGGACTCCCTGCATAGGGCCTTGCTTCTCCCTCTGCCTGTGTCTCTGCCTCTCTCTCTCTCTCTCTCTCTCTCTCTCTCTGTCTCTCATGAATAAATAAAATCTTTTTTTTTAATAAATAAAATCTTAAAGAATTTTTTTTCATTCTTTCTTGCATTTGATCATCCTGACAACTTTATTGGGCAGGTATTATTCTCATCATTTTCTAGATGAGAACTCTGATGGATGATAGGTTTAGTAACTTGTTCAGAGTCCTGCTGGTCTATTTTCTACCACCAAGGAGCTATGACTTTTAGAAGACCGTGCCATTTTCTTTCCTCCTCTCCTCCTCTTTCTTCTTTTTTAAAAAGAGTTTCTTTATTTATTTGAGAGAGAGAGAGAGCATAAGTAGGGGGAGAGGGAGAGGGAGAAGCAAAAGCAAACATCCTGCTGAGCAGAGAGTGTGAAGTGGGACTCGATCCCAGGACCCTGAGATCACGACCTGAGCTGAAGGCAGATGCTTAACTGACTGAGCCACCCAGGTGCCTGTGTGCCACTTTCTATTCCTTGTTTTCCTCATTTCTAGAATCAGGGACTTTGACCAGTAGATTTAAGCTTGAAACTCTACCACAAACTGGGTGGTTTAAAACAGAAGAAATGTATTCTTTCATAGTTCTGGAGGCTAGTTTGAGAAGTCCAAAATCAAGGTGTCATCAGGGCCATACCCCCCTCCAAAGTCTCTCTGGGGACAGTGCCCCTTTTCACCTGTGGTGGCTCCAGACATTCTTTGGCTTGTGCTTGTATCCCTCCAATATGTGCCTCCATCTTCACATGGCCTTTTTGTCTTCTGGGTTTTCTCCTCTCTGTCTCTTATAAGGAGTTTATTGGATTTAGGGCCCACCTAGACAATCTATGATGATGCCGTCGTGAGATCCTCAATTCTAGCTTCAAAGACTCTTTTCGAGTAAGGTCACATTCACAGGTGTGGGGGCTAGGACGTGGATATAGCCTTTGGGGGCTACCATTCAACCCACTACACTGGGTCTCTGTTTCCCCCATGGAAAAGGAAGAAACTCATTAACACTGACACTTCTAGCCATTCCTAAAAATATTGCAACTCTCTGCCCTGCATTAGTAGGACTGTAGCATTGAAAAAGATGAGAGAGAAATAAATCAAACAATGAAATGAAATAAATGAAGCATGATGGAGGAGAGGAGCTGTGTCAGTCATGGCTTTCAGAGTCCCTAGTTTCACGGACTGCACTGTAGTGCCAGTCCGAAGGCTGAGTCACGGATCACCTACCTGCCTTTTGTGCTCAAGGCATACAAGATTCTTAGAAAATCTACCCTAGAACAGCTTTAATGCATAGCTCACCCCAGGTCTTCAGAATTCTCCCCAGGTCTTGGCTGTGCTTCCCAATGGGCTATCTCCTCTAGAATAAACCAAGTTATCATTCAGAAAGGGCCTGCTTATATCCTCAAATTTGCATACCCAGATGAGGCTGCAAAGCCATTTATCTCTCGAGAGCAGCCTGCTGTGGTCCCTTTTATTTTTTTATGGGATTGTCCTTAAATGGGTGATTAGTTTGGGGTGATTTATAAATGCTTCAAGCTTGGCAATTTCCTCCTTAATGAGTGGACAGATTTGTGTCTGGCTTTAAGCAGCCTTGGTTTTTGTTGTTTTAGCATGTTCTCCCACCCAGTCCCGCCCCTCGCAGCCCCCACTCTGAGCTGGCTTCCGTCTCCATCAGCTTGATCTTTCTGCCACATTTCCCCAACATCTAAAATTTGCCCGTCTTTGGCCATTTAATTATTTATTTAATTTGGAGAGGCAGGAAACAAGATGCACGTGGTTTCCCCTTTTCATTCCTCTCTCATTCAGACACCAGAGAGGATCGCACTGACCTTGGATCCATTATTTATCCTCTCTGGGCCTCGGTTTACCCATTGGAAAGTAGAAAAATGATAGAATCTTGTTCTGTCTTAGGGTTTGTTTGAGAAGGGAATTAGCTAACATTTGGAAACTGCTTAGCACCATCGTCTGTTCTCGGTTAGTCCTTGATGGATGTGATCTGCTGTTTTTACTGTTCTGATGATATGACAAGAGGCGAGCATGAAAGTGAGGACACAGAGCTTTATGCTCTTAAACCCCATTTTATCTACTTACAATTATTCATTCTTGGTCTCTTTACAGGGAAGCTTATCTACGGTGGGCCCAACTTTCTAACTCACTGTAATGATATACCTTCCCTATGTTTTACTTTGCTCTATTTTTAATTTAATGTCTAATACTAGTGAAGTTATAAATGTATGGCAAAAGTCACTTTGCTATTCCTGAGTTTCCCTTTCTGGAGGCAAAGCACTTTCATCTTTTTTAGCTGTTTTCCATGATGGCTACTTCTACATGTCTAAGAAATATAGTTACATTGTTTTTTCTTGACTTACATATTTTAGACTGTTAATAGGCTTCCTGAAATGAAAGATGATAGATTCATTTTCTTGTATACTCTCCCACACAGACACAAACCCACACACAAACCCCCCCTTTCCTCATTCTTTGTTGTTATATCACAATTTTTGATGCAGTTACTATTCTGTGCTCTTATTATTTTTATTATGTAGATATTGTTGACTCCTGAGCCATGGAGTGAATGATACAGTTAATTCTGGCTTTTCTGTACAACCTGGAGATAATAGTTGCTCTGATTATTTATTTTAATTTGCTTAGTTTTCTGGGTACTTGTTGCTAACTTTTTCTCAAACACTCTCATGAAACTGTAAGGCCACTTTCAATATACAACAACACACCAAGTCTATCATTAGTTTTATTTCCTGAGAGTCGTTGCTCTGTACGAACTTGAGCTGTTTGTCCTGGGGGCCAGCTGCACATTTATCTTCCAGGGATTTTTTTTCCTCTTGTGATTGGTGTTCTCTTTCCTGATCTGTTGGAAATTGTTCTTGGTTTACTCTTTCATTTCAGTGTCACAAATCCCCTAGTATCCTGCTATATGGAATGCAAAGAATATGAATGCTTTACGTTGCTGAAAATGTAGCTATTTTGTTGTCACATTTCATTAACACTTGATTTGGGTATGTAATTCTGGGTTGGAGGTAATTTCTTAGAAAATTTGAGGTCTTGCTCTATTGCCTTTTGACTTTCAAGTTTGCTATTGAGAAGTTTAATGCTGATTTTTTTATCTTTTTGGGTGATATGCATATGTAAATATGCATACATTTGCTTCTGAGAAAGTCCTTATCCATGTAGGCGTGTGTGTGTGTGTGTGTGTGTGTGTGTGTGTGTGTGTGTATCTCAGGAAGTCCTTTACTTTCTGAGTTTGTAGTGTTCTGAGGTGTCGTAATGATTAAAGTGGACTTTTAGTCAGTTGCTCAGTCTGGGCATCCATGGGCTCTTTCGTTCTAAAAATTCATTTTCTGCTGATCTAGCACATTTTCTAGTTTTATATCATTGATGGATCACCTTCCCTTCTTTTATTCTTCCTGTTTACTTCTTCTGAGACTTGCATTTTGGACTCTTTGGACTGAGCCTCTAACTTTATTGATTCTCTTCTATTTCATATTTTGTCTTTTGTTATACTTTCTGAGAGATTTTTCTCAACTGTTTCTTCCATTTCTTGAACGGATTTTTATATCATACTTTAAGTTTGTAGATATTCTTTGTTACTCTCAAACTATTTCCTTCTATAGAATTCTGTTTCTGTCTCAGGATACAATATCCTTTTTATTTGGAAATTTAATTCTATTTCCTGCACTTTTTTTCTTCTGAGTTCTTCCCACTCACCCCACCTCCCCTGCCGACTCTATTTGTTTTGGTACAAAGCTTTCATTTTCAAAGATTTATTCAAGAAGATGATGGTCTTTGATTGCTCATTCATATTTTAAGAAGTAGGGAAAAAGCTGCTCAAAAGTTGAGTGGGTGTATTTGGGATGCTTATGTATATGTATTTGAAGTATGTGTGCATGTTGAGATAAGTGTGTAGTATTTTGTATTTCTCTCTGTGTTTATATTATATATGTGTATGTTTGGCTTATGTGTGTTGGGGGCGTGTGTATTTATGTATTTGGGATATGTCTATGGGGTGGAGAATATATTTGTACATTTGGAGTATGTGTATCTGGAGTGTGTGATTCTTATGTGGGTATGCATGTATGTTTGGAGTGTGGGTTTGGCGGGAAGAGATTGATAGCTTCACTGCAAGGTAGCAAGGTACATTACAAGCATTTTGTCTTGATAATCCTCAGAATGTCTGTGTCTGGGATTTCTTCACTTGGATCAATCAGCTTCTCAACTCAGGAATTCTTCAATCTCCTGTCTTAGGAAGTATAAACTCAGCTCCCAGGATGATTCTAGGAGCCCCAGTGGAAAGAAGGGACAGGGGTCTCATTATTGGTGTGCAGACTTTTACTGCATCCCTCTGAAGCACTTCAGTGCTAAGTTTTTGTTGTGCTGTGAGTTTTCATGATTGGAAAACATGCCTGGTTTGATATCTCTGGTATAAAAATCCCATTAACTCCTAAGGGTCAGAATGGGTCCTAGCCTAGCAGTAAGGTGATGAGAGAGGTCCCCAGGAAGTCTAACTGTCCTTTTCATGGACTTTGAGCTAATTCTCCTCTTTTTAGCCTCATCTCTGATCCTTTCCTTTTGAAACAACTGGTATCTCAGTTTCTGAATCTTTCTGGGGCTCAATGTTACAAACTGGCATCCTTGTTGCCTCTCATTAGCCATATATATTTAGGTCCTAGATTTCTTGGGCCTAAATGTATTGAGAAAAATTTTGTTGTCTTTCAACTCTTGGCACCTTATCTTCTGTTGTCTTTGTCCTTGTGAGTTTATAGCTTTTTGTACCTTTATAGTATTTAAATGAGATTTTGGAAAGAACAGAAATACTGCATGATTTCAATCAGTACTTTCCATAAGTCTTACTTACTCTTTGCTAACTTATTGTAAGGTCCCTACATCTTTAAGGAATGTAACAAAAAAAGTGAGAGTGACATATATTTCTAGAGACAGGTAGCTATTTTTGCTAGGTTCTGTGTGTTTTGGTGGGGCTGTACAAACATATTTCTTTCAACATATATTTGTTTTATTTTTTTTTAAGATTTAAAAAATTTATTTGAGAGAGAGAGAGGGTGAGTGGGAGGGAGGGATGGAAGAAGGAATCTGAAGTTGACTTCACGCAGAACCTGACAGAGAGCTTGATCCCACAACTGCAAGATCATGACCTGAGCTGAAACCAAGAGTCAGATACTCAACTGAGCCACCTAAGTGCCCCTCAACATGTATTTGTCCAGGCAGTGTTTTAAAAGGGGGTGGGGAGATGCAGAGGCTACCAGACAGCTCTGCTTGGGGGGAAATTACTTTCTAGACAGTCATGAGAGACAGAATATAAACATTAGCAGGTGGTCTTAAGTACAATGTGGGAAATAAAATAGACAAGTTCTGGAAAGTTATGAGGGGACTAGTGGAAACTGATGGCATCAAAAACAAAGAAGGATGGATAGTTGGGGCTCAGCAAGTTTTTATTGGTGAGAGGAGAGTAGGAGATGTAGCATGATTCGATTGTAGCTTTTGTAAGCTCATTCTGGCTGCTAATTCTGGAGCAGAATGGGAGATAGGGGCTAGAATGGAATCCACAAGGCCTGTGAAAAACTGTTTAGTAACTTGGAGAGAGGTGCTGATGGCTTGACCAGATGGTGAGGTCAGGGCTAAGTTGTTTTGGTGGCAGAGAATGCAGGACTTACTGTGGGACTGGATGTGGAAAGAGAATAATCAAGAATAATGTCGGGGGGATCCCTGGGTGGCTCAGCGGTTTAGCGCCTGCCTTTGGCCCAGGCCGTGATCCTGGAGTCCCGGGATCGAGTCCCACATCGGGCTCCCGGCATGGAGCCTGCTTCTCCCTCTCCCTGTGTCTCTGCCTCTCTCTCTCTCTCTCTCTCTCTCTCTCTATCATAAATAAATAAATAAATAAATAAATAAATAAATAAATAAATATCTCCATTTAAAAGAAAAAAAAAGAATAATGTCGGTATTTTTGTTTTCTTTGGGACAGTTTGAGGAGCAAGTTTATGGAAAAAGGCAATTGAGAGAATGGTTCTGGAATGTGAATTAAAAAAAAAGAACCCCACCTTTTTATTACAGCATAACCTATATACAGAAAAGCACAACCAACATCAGAGATGAATTTTTACCAAGTGAATACATTCACATAAATACCATGCAGGTCAAGACATAGGGCCCTCCAGTCCCACGCTGTGTTAATTTTGAGATTTAGGTGTCTTCCACAGCCAAATGGGGATATTAAGTGTCTGGGGGTAAAAGTTGGGAGCCTGTGGCCTATAAATGATATTTAAAATCATGGGACTAGATGAAGCTAACTAGATAGAGATCATGATGGAACCCAGATTTTTCTACTGCTATATCATGGGTAGTGTGGATAGTCAGACTGGGAGTCTGGGGGTAGAATCGTGTTACGACCCTGAGCAGCAGCTGTCAGGTAGGAGTGACCAGAGACCATGGTGCTCTGGGAGTCAGGAGAGGGTTTTGAGGAAAGCATGACCAGGTACGCTGAAAGCTGCTGAGAACCTGGGAATAATGAGGTCAGGGATGGGTTCTCTGGCCTCGTTGGCATGAGGGTCCCTGGTGATGTGGAGGTGTGGCTTCACTTGGGAGCTAGCTGTCCAGTAGAATCAGTGGAGAGGGGAACCTATGTGAGGGAGTGGAAACAGCAGCGTAGCACAGAATGAGACCACTGGTGAGAAGGGGAGCAGAGAAATGCAGGCATCCTGGAATTAAATTAGGAGGCTATTTTTTAAAGGATGCTCTCTGAGTATATATACTCTTGGGAATGATCCAGTAGCATAGTGGTCTTGACATGGGAAGGAATGGGTCTGAGTTCTAAGGAAGAGGAAGCATCCAGAGGACATCTTTATTTTAAGGAATAACAACATTTCCCTGAAGAGAACAGAAATTGTGAGCAGAGACGGGTTTGCGCGCAGGTCAGCTGATGAGCATGGTGTTGGAGTTCTCGTCTTTCTGTTTCCAACTTGTTCCTGAAGCATCAGCAAGGACATAGGCTCAGAGCACAGTGCAGAGATGAGAGAGGTGTCTGGGTGCTGGG
The DNA here is from genome assembly GCF_048418805.1 of Vulpes vulpes. NCBI lineage: Eukaryota > Metazoa > Chordata > Mammalia > Carnivora > Canidae > Vulpes > Vulpes vulpes. Next base: position 72,010,782 of record NC_132788.1, on the reverse strand, counting down.
GGAGGAGAAGGTGTGAAAGAATCATGGAGACCCTGGGGGCGAAAACATACCAGAGAGATGCAATCAGCTTGGAAATTTTGGGTGCCCTCCTGAGATTTGCAAGCCTGAATCTCCAGTGGGCCCAGCTGGCATGGTGGTAGCTTTGTTTTCTGCAACCATGTTCAAGTGCTTAAGTGCCTGCTGGAGCAGGCAGGTAGAATCAGCGACATCACGTAGTCCTGGCCACATTCCGAGGGATAAGGTAAGCTGCCTGGACACACAGAGCTCATCTGTCATGGAGCAGGACTCCCTTCTGACTCTCCAAGCGGTGCCATTCTGTAGCAATGCTGCCATGGAGTGAAGACAGAAAGCAAGCTGACAGGGAGAACAGTGACTTCCTCAAAGGTGGTGCTTGGTGGTTTTTCTTCTGAGAAGGGTCTCTCTTGGTTTCCAGCAGGAAGCAAAAGCCAAGGAACAGGTGTGGGAAACCAAACTGATTTCCAGCTCCTTCTAGGTTGGATCATCAAAGAAGGTCATCTTTCATTAGTCTCTGATTGCACAGGACCAGCTTGCCAAGCGCATCCTACCATGATTTGTGGATTACTCAACATGCGGTGTCATCTCCCTGTCTTATCTTCTTGACTGACGGGAACCATAATGAATTCAGTCCATCAGGGTAGCAGGGAGCTCTGGTCCCCAAGTCATGCCCCCTCAACCTGCTTCTGGTTTCAGCCAGAGCCAACAAGGGCTGTTCCATGGAAGCTCAAGTGCATCTTGAGCCACATGTTCTGCCTGGAGGATACACAGCTCTGCATTCTGCCCCAGGGCCTTCCCACGGGAGTTCGTTCAGCTGGCACACAGGCACCCATGAGCATTTGCATGTGTGCATGCACACGTGTGTGTGTTAATGCCAACCTTTAATCCAAAGCAAGAGGGGAGCTGGCATGTCCTAGCTCTCCCACCTTTCCAGACACTTCTGGGAGGCATGACGTCTGCTCAGGAGGTCCCAGGAGCTTGGAGCCCCGATGCTCCCGGGACTACCAGTGCCAGCTCCCGCTTCCATTAGCTTTCTCTTCCCCTCCCCAGTGCCTTGCTCTCTCTGCCCACTCTCTCCCGTTGCCTGAGGTCACTTCCCAAGTAAACCCCCTGTCCCCAAGGCCTTTTCCCAGGTTTTTCTTTCAAGGAAATGTAGGACAGCCACTCACTTGAGCAACGATTCTTTTAGGGTGACTCCCACAACACAGCAACCATTTCGGGATGATGTCAGTGAATTTGACACGGGACAGGCTGAGCAGCAGTGCAAATGCAAGCTGCTGACCGCAAGGGCTTAAGAGCTTGCGCTCTGGAGTAGGATAGATCTGGAATCCAGTGGACTCTGTCCATCTAGATTTGACATTAATGACTTAACCTCTCTGAGCCTCCCCTTTCACATCTTAAGACAGGTGTGATGAGTGAGGGTTTCCCAGTCGAGATGAATGTAAGTAGCCTGGGGTTCTTGGGCGCCGATCCCCCAGCTCCCCTCTCACAGAGCTGGAGCAGCCGCATCCATCTGTCCCACTTGTGTCACCAGTGATTCTTCTGGTGGCTGGCTGCCCGCCGCACCCTGAGCAAAGCTGTCCTGGAAGCGTATTAAGTGGAGGAAGGGGAGAACCTGCTGCCCCACCTGCCGAGGGCCTGATACATGTCAGGGTGAAGATGAGAACAGTAGTTTATCATAATCGTTCTTAAGGCGCCACCTGCGATTTCTGCCCTGAGCCTGTCTCCTGCCTCCTTCCTTCTCCAGAAAAGACACAGGAGTTGGAAGAGTAGATAGTGTCTGTGCAGCCACTGGAGGAGAGGGCAGATGGCTGGGCGACCCCGGGCAGCCAGTTCCTAGGCCGCAGGATCTGCTGGGCAAACAGGAGCAGCTGCATCTACACCAGGGAAGAAGCCACTTCTGGGTGCCCTTGGTTCCTGAGCATCCAGGGAAGGGTGTGTGTGTGTGTTCCTGACCAGCCCAAGTGGGGCAACAGCTCTCTCCCCAAGATGTGCCAGGAGTTGCTCTTAGCACAATATTTATCTCATCACGTAAAGCAATCTAGCTGGTTAGAAAAACAAGTTTTATTGCATTCTTAGGCAGTGCACTTAGCTGGCTGGTCTCCTATAAAGCCATCTGTGTTTGACGGTAGAAATGACTTATCAGTGTAAAGGCTGGGCAAATTGGATTAAGGAATCACCGCGTGCTGAGAAAGTGGACAGAATACATTTAGAAATGGAAAAGAGAGAGAGAAAAAAAAGAAATGGAAAAGAGGAGACCCCCCCCCCAAAAAAAAAATCGGGGTGGGAGAATGGAGTGGTGGCCGAGCCCAGCTGTAAATCGCACCTCCTCTACTTGCCTGGCTGTGTGACTGAGGGCGGGTTACTTGACTTCTCTGTGCTTCAGTTTACACATCAAATGGGAAATTCAATGAGAGAACACAGGTATTAGCAAAGTCCTTAGAACAGTGTCTGTAAATAATACGAGTAATATCAAGGTACTGAAAAACTAAACACGTTAGGAGGTAACTCTGCAGGGCCGGGATCAGGATAAGTAGTGTGAGATATTCACTTGGGGTGAATTTAAAGGGCTGGCATAAAGCTCAGTAATCAAGGTAAATGGTACTTTAATATTTTTCAAAACCTCAAAATCCATGATGAGCAAAATACCGAATTTTAAAATAAAGACCGGATGCCACCCTGCAATTGTACCACCCTGCCTCACTTGCCTTCCCCTAATCCTGGCCCTGCCCTTCCAATAAAACTTTATTTACAAACACAGGTGACCAACACAAGGGCTGCAGTTTGATGCTTCTAATTTTTAAAAAGGATTGTGTTAAAATATTACTTATCCTTATTACTGATTTTTTTTTTGCCACCCCCTCATATTTTGTATGCCAGGCGTGTGTCTCATCTGCCTCACCCTCGTCCCCGTCCTGGATATTTTCTCTGAGAATCTCCAAGAAGTTCTAAATTCAAACCCACTTTGGAGCTCTCAGGGGCAAACAAGGGCTTTTCCCTTTCAGCTAGAAGATGTGGACTATTCAGGGAATACATGCAGGTGACACTTTGCGGGGGTGTCAGGCTGCAGGGACGGGACGGGCTCCAAGGTCACCTCCGAGCCCAAGTCCCAGCCCAGGAGAGACGGGTCTGCTGCCACCCCTGCAGCGGTATATTTTTGAAGTTAAACCGAATGCAGAGGCAGGAAGAAAGCTGGATGGAAAACCCCGGGACCAAGAGTTGCTGCCGTTTTCTTTGTTGTTTTAACCTTCTTGGTGCTCTTCCGAAGGAGGCATTTGTCAGCGCTGCCATCAACTTTAGTGCCCTGGGTTTATAGCACTGGATTTAATAGGAAGGACATAAACATATACTTTTCATCCATTCTCGCTGTTACTCGCTCAGCCCAGACAACAGTTAGGATTATCATCACCCTTCGGAGGGAGCTATTAGGGGGCCGGGGTTTCTCCCTGCCCTGGCAGGGCCATAAAGACTGCGCCTCGGTGCGCAGACACACACCAGTAATGCATCCCGGTCATTATCCCAGGGCCCCCACCCCACACCATTTGTTAGGATTAATCCCCTCTTTTCAAGGCTTAAAGTCGACCCGTTTTTACCTCTCCCCAGACAGTTGCTCAGACATTACAATAGCCTGTACAGGATGCGGGCTGTGGGCTGACCTTTCTTGAGGGCAAATAAGTTAGGGCTCGGAATTGTGGCTCATTTAGCCCTTCTGCTAGAGCAGTGGCACTTCTGTGTCATTTGGGCCCAGAATGCTGCCAACACAGCCACTCACTCCAGAGAGCTGGGGAGAAAGTGAGCTTTCTCCTTGACTTACCCACCAGCAGCCAGTGTGATCTGAGCCAGGCCACTCAGCCAGCCTGTGCCTCCCATCCTGTGCGTGGAAAGTATGGCCAGAGGTCACTCCTATGTCCAGGAGAAAGGCCATGCTGTCGGGAGGCAGTGGGGTGACTGCCCCATCCCAAATCAAAAGCATGAAGGTGGTGACTGCAGATTCTCTAGCTTTGCAGAGTATCTAGCAAGAGAAAGTCCTTCCACTCATTAGAGTGACATGAGAAAAGTGTGTAAGAAATGACTCAAATGAAAAAGGAAGAGACACACACACATATCGAGCAACTATCCAATTTTTAAAAAAGATTTTATTAATTTATTCATTCATGAGAAACACAGAAAGAGGGAGAGGGAGAGACACAGGCAGAGGAGAAGCGGCTCCCCATAGGGAGCCCAATGCAGGACTCGATCCCAGGACCTGGGGATCACGACCTGAGCTGAAGGCAGACACACTCAACCGCTGAGCCACCCAGGCACCTCAAGCGAACCATCATATTTTAAGGAAGAAATCTGACACAGCAAAGCAAGAGTTGGTTTTCTGTTATTTCTGTGCTGATCTTTGGGATTTGATGGTTTGTTTCTTTGCATTAATGTGAGTTTTGTGACATCCTGGAGGGCACGAAAACTATTCAGTAGTTTTTTTTTTTTTAAATGGTCAATTTGTTACAATTATACTTCAATTTTACCTCACGCTTTTTAATTCCAAATTCTAAATCTCATTATCCTATTTATAAATCTCGCATTTTAGCAATCTCATTAAAGGAGACTTTGTTTACTATTTGAGCTCATTCATTAAACTTAGTTAATTAAGCCTTTTTAAAGATTTTAAACTTAATTTATCAGCTGACTGTATCCAATTTCTTTTTTAAGAACTTTATTTTATTCAGTTGTATGAATTTTCTTTTTTTGTTTGGCTCTTTTAGAGTTTTTGGTTCTTTTTATTTTAATTCAATTAATTAACACATAGTATATCATTAGTTTCAGAGGTAGAGTTTAGTGATTCATCATTTATGTATAACAGCCAGTGCTCATGACATCAAGTGTCCTCCTTAATGCCCATCACCAAGTTACCCCATTCCTCCACCCAATCTCCCCTCCAGCAACCCTCAGTTTGTTTCCTAGAATTAAAAGTCTCTTATGACTTGTTTCCTTTCTGATTTTATCTTATTTTATTTTTTCCTCCCTTCCCCTATGATTCTGTTTTGTTCCTTAAATTTCACATGTGAGTGAAATCATATGATTATTGTCTTTCTTTGATTGACTTATTTTGCTTAACATAATACCCTCTAGTTCTATCCATGTCATTGCAAATGGTAAGATTTCATTTTTTGATGGTTGAGTAATATTCCATTTTATATATATATCATCTTTATGCATTCATCTGTCCATGGACATCTGGGCTCTTTCCATATTTTGGCTATTGTGGAAATTGTATGAGTTTTTAAAACTTTCCAAGTACTCAAGCAATGCATATAACTCTAAATATAAATATAAATTATAATTTATAAATATAAATTATAATTTATATTTAATTTATAAATATAAATTAAACTTCTATAAATATGGTGAGCCTTAAAACCTCTTAAATGTTACAATACTGTTCTGAAAATAGATTACAACTTCAAGCTTGAGTTACTCAAGTATAATCTCCAACAGGAATTTATAAGGGTGATTGATTAACTCAATCAAACATTTCTCTCAAAAAACTCATGTAAGAAAATGAGCACAAATTTTCTAAGGTAAAAAGTATTTGTTGCTCACAGATATTCCTTTTCTTAATTCTAAATCTTTATTTTAAAAGATGCTTACCCAGGTAACAGATATTGTTTCAAAGATTTGGGGTCTGCCTTTTTCCAACCAAATGTAGACTTCTTTCTCAGTTTCCTGAAGTTTCGCAGTGACCCAAGATACCAGCTGAAATGCAGATTCATGTCATGTACCTGATTAGCGTAATCTGCGTATTTGTTAGTCTATACCAAGGTCTCCTTAACCAGGTCTACTGATCCTACAGATCCACTCAGACTCTGTTGGGTTTTGCAAGTTCTCTGACCTTTAAAATATTGGAACTTAGTAGAGCTCTGCACTTAAAATCATACATATTCTAATTGATATTAAAATTATATCTGATTGCCTTTTCTACATCACAAGGCCATATTTGACTCATGAATGCTGTTATGAGCTGACTTGTGTCCCCCTGGAAAACCATATGTTAAAGTCCTAACTCCCAGTATCTCAAAATGTGACCCTATTTAGAGAGAGGGTCTTTACAGAGGTAATTAAGTTAAAATGGGATTATCAGGATGGGCCTCAATCCTATAGAACTGGTGTCCTTATAGATGGGAAGCTTGGACACAGAGACAGACATGTACAGAGGGAAGACAGTGTGAAGATGGTCCTGTGACACTGGAGTCAGGACTGATACATCTACAAGCTAAGGAGCTCTTGAGCCTCAGCAGCTGAGAGAGAGGCATGGAAACAGATCTTTCCCTAGTACCTGCCAAGGGGCATGACCCTGCCAACACCTTGATTTCAAACCTGTGATCTCCGAAACTATAAGGCAATAATTTACTGTGGTTTTAAGCCGCACCATCTGTGGTGCACTATTATGGCCGTCCTAGGAAATCAATACGTGTACTGAGGATATCATTCCTGTGACACTTTGTTTCTGCCAACTGGAAGGGTTGACCTCAGCTTCAGAGTAAGTTCATGCCATCTTGTTTTTTTAAATCACCTACTTCACCCTGCCCTTTGTTCTTGCTGCCGTCTCCTATGTCACCTCCTCAGAGAGGCCTTCCTTGACCACCCCACTGGAAGTAGCGCTGTCTACTCTCACTTTTCATGACCGACCTCCCTTATGGGCTTCTGAGTGCTCTTTCCAGTCTGAAGTTGTCCTGTTCAGATATTTTTTCATTATTTGCTTCTCCTCTCCCATACCACTAGGACATGGGTTCCAAAAGGCTAAGGACCTCACCTGAATTGTTTCCTGCTCTATCTGTGGTATCTAGAAAAGTTGCTTGGTACATAATAGGCATCTGACAAATATTTATCTAGTGGCTGAGCTTAGAGCAAGATCAAGATAAAAATAGTTCCAGATCAATAGTTCTTCCCTTACTACTTTAAGTTCTTTTTTTCCCCATGTTCCTGGAAGATACCAGTGGACAGCCTGACTCCCCACCCCTCCCTCTGCCATCTCCCTTTCTTCCTCTTCCCTTCCTCTTCTCCACTCTCCCTCTTTTTTATTCTTCCTTCCATCACAAGAAGCATCATCCATATTCTAGGCATTGTGCTGGGTATCAGTAGGTCCTTATGGAGCTAAGATCTATTGTGGTAAAAAGCATTAAATTGACTGTTAGCATTTTAACAAATGTTAGGAATTAAAATCCCAAGGTGCTCTGTGTATTTATGATGGGGGACCTTCCTTAGTCTGGAGGGTGTGTAGAGATGGCAAAGCTTCTTTGAGGAGATGACATTTTACCTGTGGGCTGAAAGCAGAGGAGGAGTTACAAGGGAAATTGGTGAGGAAGAAGACTCTAGAAAATTGAACAGCATGTGCAAAGGTCCTGAGTGGGAAGGAATGCTCTGGAAGAAATGAAAGAAGGCAAATGTGGTTGAAACATGGATAGGGCCAAAGAGAAAGACTGAAGGAGTCATTTTAAGGATGTGGGGGTGCTTTTCATAAGAGCAAAGGAAACATAGGATTTAGGCTAAATGAGGACATGACCAAATTTGTGTTTAAAAGAGATCATCTTGGGGCACCTGGGTGGGTCAGGTGGTTAAGCACCAACCTTTGGCTCAGGTCATAATCTCAGGGTCCTGGGATCCAGCTCTGCATAGCATTCCCTGCTCAGCAGGGAGTCTTTCTTTGATTGTCTTTCTTTGATTGACTTATTTTGCCCCTCCCTCTGCCCCCCCCCCCTGCTTGTGGGCTCTCATAAATAAATTATCTATCTATCTATCTATCTATCTATCTATCATCTATCTATCTATCTTTAAAAAAGGGAGAGAGAGAGAGATCATTTTGACTGCCTCCAGGAGGAAGCAAGTGTAGGATGCACAACATTGAATTTGGGAGACCAGCTGAAAGACTATGGCAGTGGCCCTGCTGAAAAATGCTGGTGGCTCAGATGCTGTGTATCCCCTATTCTAACAGACAGCCATTGTGTCCATGATATTTCATAGGTTGTCAAGTGAAGGCATCTCCTAACACGCTCTATGCAGCTGGGCAGTGTAGCAGTTGGCATAGCCTTCTTGGAAGGGGCATCTCTCAAAATAAAAAAGGATTTTGCAGTGTGGGATTGTGAAATAATGAAACAATGGAACAGAAGTGTAAAGATGATTCTAAGAAGTTCGCTGCAGTGTTGATTATGGTAGTCAAGCCTGGGCAACAGTTAGATGGCCCTTCTCATGGCATGACTGCCCATACACCCACGTGGTGGTACGTTCTGCACTTCAGAACAGTGATGATACAGATAGTTATGGACATGAGAGAATGTCTGCAGTATCTTTTTAAGGGGGAAAACAAGGTTATAGAAATTATAATCCTATTTCTGTAAATAAACAGACAAGTGTGCTCTGGCTTTCAGGAAAACGTAGAAATGATTCTTCGAGTATTTCCTTGTGTAAGAAACTCTGTAAACTCGCTCTCACTCAGGCAAGAGAAAAAGGGAACTATTCCAGGGCATGGTGTAGGTGGACTCTTGCTAAGACTCAGGGCTGGGGCAAAGTGTCCTTGAGGTCTCTCTCACTCACACTATTGGTTTTAGAACTATCCTTAAATGCTAAAGGAAATCTTAAAAAATGATTACTTCTTTATTTAAAGCAATGTCCTCCATTTCATGAGTACTCAGCAGGCTATGTAGATAGTGGCAAAGAGCACTGGCTCTGGAGTAAGCCCTAGGGTGCACCCCAGCTCTGAGTGGGACTTCAGTAGGTCATTGAGCCTTGCGGAAGGTTGTCATCCTCACTAGCGCAAAGGTACATATCTCACAGGGTTTTCCAAAAGCCAGCTGAGATTCATATTTTAGCTCAATGCCTGGCACATCTTAGGTGCTGTGTAAATGCTGAGAAATTGTTATCGTTGTTCTCTTAGTACATACCTGCTCCCAGGCACCTGATGTGTTCTTGATTTTAATTGACTTTTACCCCCTTGGAGAACCCATTCAACAAGGGATGGTGGAGAGATAAAAGCCCTGGGGTGTAAGTAAGAGGCCTGGCCATTTTGAATTCTCAGTTTTCCATGAACCCTCTGTGTGAGAGTTAGTACCATGTAGCCCCACAAAGCTAAGCATCTTTAACTTTAAAGATAGAAGGTTAGGCTGAGCCAGCTTCCATCTCTATAAATCTGAGACTGCATGGCCTACGGCCCTGATAAAACCTATGTGACCCCTTGTTGAGACTTCCAGGTAGAGACCCTTATCTGTGTGCCCTCGGCTGGAAGCGATCTTTCATGAACTAATAAGAAAGAATTCTGTTTCTGTTTGCTTTCTGACCCCCTTACACCAACTGATAGGCCTGCATAATGCTGTTATCAACAATTTATGGTCACCTCAATGCCATGCTCTTAACAGCAAAGCTAATCACATTTTAAGCTTTTTGAGTTTTTCTCCTTCAAATAATTGCTTGGCTTTCCCGTCTAACAAATCTTGAAATGATAGTTCGATTCTTTGGTGCAGGAGAACTGGAAGATGGTTCTGGTCAATCCCAGCGATTTCTGCCCCAAACAGGGACCTATTAGGAGGAAATGGCAGTGGCCCACTTTTTCTCTTTTTGTAAGGTGCTGTGGGCCTTGGCTCTGGATGGTTCAATATTGGCCGACTTATTGCTTCCTCGTCTGTGGGTGTCTCTGAAATTATCCATAATTCAAAGTTTATTACCAGCATTTCCCAATTACATTTCTTAGTGAGTTGTTCTCAGAGATATGATTGGTTGGGTATTGTGAAAAGAAATACAAGAAGAAAAAAAAAAGATTGCAATGAAATAAAACTTCAGTCTTGGGAGACTATATTTCTTTTCTTTTTTCGGAGACTCATAAAGTCCTTTGTCCTATCAAAGTCACTAAAATGTCCTGTAGTCAAGAAACTGTTTCCACGTAGTTTAATATACTTTGGTGAATAATGCTTTTTTTTTTTTTTCTCCTCTTGTGAATGACGATTTGTGTTAAAACACTTCTTAGCATCTTGGTGAAAGTTTGGAAAATACTCTAGATTGTGCTATTGACCATTTGAGCACAACTGAACCCTAATTGTAGCTTCTATCTATAAGAGCTCTTGAGAAGCATTTGACCTTGACCCCCAATTACCTAGCTGAGGGGTGACTGCATGGGTTCTTCTGTGGAAGTTCACTGTCTCTCCCTCCTTCCCTACCACATGGTGAGCACCCCTTGAGGTTCTGTGAGATGTCTTCTCTCCCCAGCTTCTTAGGCCTTAATGGAGCTGACTTTGGCTTCCAGGATCAGAGGCGAGGGGAGCAGAACTTCATCTTGCTCTAGCCTCCTACCTTTCTAGCAGCTCTGGGGCAGGCCGGAAGTCAAGAGGCTTTTCTGGCTCCTGAAATCCAGGTCTCCTGTGCCTTCTTGTTCTTCCCTCATTTGGAATCTGGGCTGTCTGCTTCCTATCTTTGCCTCATCTTCCTTCTACTTGCTGACCCAGGGGTAGTGTTGTATGTGTCTCTTTAGAGACTGGCTTTGATCTTATTTTTGAGATAGTCACTCTGGAAAGCCAGGTAGTGATCCTATTTGAGAGAAATCAAGAGTTATAGGAAACTTCCCAATAAAGAGAAACCCAGGAAGACATTTTGCCCCTGTTGTATGCTTGAGCATGCCAGTTCACTAGGGCTGATGTGACCAAGTACTACACACTCGGTGGACTACACAACAGATACTTACTCTCTCACTGTTCTAGGCTAGACGTTCAAAGATCAAGAAGTAGGTAGATTTGGCTCCTTCTGAGAGCTGTGGAGAGAATCTATTCTGTGCCCATTTCCTAGCTCCTGGTGGTTTGCTAGCCATCTTTGGTATTCTTTGACTTGTAGACATATCAGTTTGCTTTCTGCCTTCGTTGTCACATGGTGTTCTCCCTGTGTTTTTGTCTGACTCCAGATTTCCCCCTTTTTATGAGGACATGGGTTGGATTGGATTAAAGCTTACCTCATTTTAACTTGATTACCCCTATCAAGACTCTATCTTTAGGTCATATTCTGAAGTGCTGGTGGGGGTGGGGGTAGGGGTTAGGACCTCAACCTATGAATTTGGCGGTGGGGGGGAGGGGACACAGTTCAACCCATAACATTGAGCATGAGGGAGCACCAGAGTAGTGATGATACACATAGCATCCCCTACTCCTGATGGAAAATGGGAGTAAGGGTGCTGTTGACATTACCTTGCCAAGACCCGTGGGAGGCTGTGGTTTACCCATCAGCTGGAACATCATACAATTTGTATCTATCCTTTGTTTAATGCCTGTAGAGCATCAAGCAAGTTTATATAAATTATCTCATTAAATCCTTAGAGAACCACCCCTCTTCCCTTAGACTCCTGCCAAACTCCTCATGGTGTCTGCCCTCATCCCTCTGACAGAGTCTTCAGTCACTTCCCTCCTATTTTCCTGCTCCAGCCCTACAGGTACTCTTGCTGTTCCTTGAACATACTACCTCACTTGGTGTCTCCTCTGCCCAGCATGCCCACCACTCATCCCATACCCTCCCATTCTTAGCTGCCTTCAAAGGCTCAGGTCAATGAAGACTTTGTTGACCATCCTGTTTAAAATGACAATACCCCCCACCCCCCAAAACTCCTTGCCCCTTCCTTGCTTTATTTTTCTCTGTAGTACTTGTCATCAAAGGAATTCTGTGATTTTCTTTGTTGTTATTGCTTATTATCAGTCTCTACATTGGAAGGTAAGCTCCAAGAGGGCAAGGATTTTTCTTTTTCTTTTCTTTCTTTTTTTTTTTTTTTTTTTTACTGAGGTTGCCTTAGCCCATCAAATAACATTTAGTGTACTGTAAGGGTTCAGCATATATATTTTTAATGAACAGATGAGTGATTGGAATAAGTGTTAATAACCTAAATCCCAGATAAGGAAATAAATTCAGAGTGCTAAAGACCAAGGATACACAGAAAGGGGAGGCGGGGCCACAATGCAAACCTACACTCCAAGAGATGCATAAATCAAAACCACAGTGAGGTATCACCTCACCCCAGTGAGATGGCCACTATCTGCCAAAGAGAAAATAACAAGCTCTGGGGAGGATATGGAGAGATTGGAACCCTCCGACACTGTGTGGGATTTTAAGATTGTATGACTGCTGTGGAAAATTATAACTACCATATGACCTGCATTTCTACTTCCAGATATATGTTCAAAAGAATTGAAAGCAAGGCCTCAAAGAGATATTTGCACACCCATGTTCACAGCAGCACAGTTCCCAAGGGCCAAGAGGTGGAAGCAACTTCACTGTCTGTTGACAGATAAATGGTTTAAGAAAATGTGATGTATATGTTCAATGGAATAATGGTCAGCCTTAAAAAGGAAGGAAATTCTGACATTTCCTATTATATGGAAGAATCTCGAAGGCATTATATTAAGTGAAATAAGACAATCACAAAAAGACAAATACTGTAGGATTCCATTTTTATGAGGTACCTGAGCTAGAAACAGAAAGTCGGAAGGGTGTTAACAGTCGGAGGAGGGAGGCAGCAAGGCAAGTTCTTGTTTAACGGGTATCAAGTTTCAGTGCCATAGATGAAAGAAGTTCTGGAGATCTGTTTCACAACAATAGGAACATACCTGACACTGATCTGCACATTTAAAAATGGTTAAGATGGTAAAATAAATAAATAAATAAATAAATAAATAAATAAATAATGATAGTTATCTAGATAGCATCAAATTAAAAAAAATATTTGCTCACTGGAATAAAATGGGGGAGGGTTGCATTGCAGAAAATGGCAACTAATAAATGTAGAAGGAATATAAAAAGACAAAGCCAAAACCACTCATAGTCTGCAGCCTCCTGGGGTATTGCCTCTTGGGCATGTCTTCTGGGTGCTGGCAAAGGTCTGTATCAGATGTAATGACCTCACCAAGAGCTGCCTCTGTTTAGAACCAGGAGGGCCTGGCTCTGGGCCTCAGCATGAAACCAAATAGTGCCATCTCAGGCTCATTGAATGCCCTTCCCTTCACAAAGAGTAATCCTTCACCCAAGAGGAATCTGGTATCAGGGAGATAGGCTGAGCCCATATAGAAAAATCAAGGGCAAATGCATTTACTGCATCTCTGGCAGAGGCACTTCTACACCACAGCCAGGCCATCCCATAGAATGTGCTGGTGAATTGTTGGGGGAGTTTCTCAGAGCAGTTAGGGCAGGAAGTATAGAAGAGCTTGCATTGGGCAAAAGTCAAAAACAGGGCCTGAACCGATGTCTATCAATACTACCGACCCAGGAGATTGTTTTCCAACCAGGGATTAAAAGACAGGGCACTCCTGGAGGGAAGGGGGGGTAGTCCCTCGGGGTGTCTAGGAGCCCAGGGTGTGTTCAAGAATGCCTGGGGTGCAGGCATGGGGGCATCTGTAGGGACACCACACATGTCCATCCAACAGAGCCCGTGTCCACCTCCACCCCAAAGCTGTGCCCAGGCAGGTGTCGGGAAGGCCTCCCACACCCTCACAGCCGGAGGACAGCAATTTGCTTGGATGCTTATTGGCAGCTGAGGCTGCAAGGGAGGGGGAAAGGGACATGTTTTTTGAAATCATGGTCTCAGGAGGAATCCTCAAGTTTGGATGGTGATGGTTAATTTTATGTGTCAGCCTGACTGGGTAGGCAATGAAGTGCTCAGATATTGGGTCATGCATTATTCTGGGCATTTGTGTAAGAGTGTTTTGGGATGAGATTAGCATTTGCATTGGTAGACTGAAGAAAGTCTTAATTGCTCTTACCAATGTAGATGGGCCTCATCCAATTAGTTGAAGTCCTGGGTAGAGGGAGACCTGGGTGGCTCAGTGATTGAGCATTTGGCTCAGGTTGTGATCCTGGGGTCCTGGGATTGAGTCCCATATCAGGCTCTCTGTAGGAAGCCTGCTTTTCCCTCTGCCTGTGTCTCTGCCTCTCTCTCTCTGTGTCTCTCATGAATGAATAAATAAATAAAATCTTAAAAGAAGAAGAGGAAGAAGAAGAAGAAGTAGTAGTAGTAGTAGTAGTCATCGTCGTCGTCCTGGGTAGAACAAAAAGGCTCACTGTCCTCAAATAAGAGAGTTCTTGCTTGAGCTCCTTTGTCCTGGTCATTAGTTTTTTCCTGCCTTCAGACTTAAAGGCAAACATTCAAAATTTCTGGGGCTCAACTTGTCAGCCTTTAGACTGGACCTAAACCACCTGCCCTCATGGATCTCCAACTTGCCCATTCACCCTGCTCATGTTGGGATTTGCCTGCCTCCATAACCACAGGAACTAATCCTTATAATCAGTACCCACTGCCCCATACATACATATGTGTGCACGCATACACACATTCACAGATACATATACATACACACATCCCTTTAGTTCAGTTTCTCTGCAGTACCCTGACTAATGCATGGCCTAGGGTAGGAGGTAGGATACCCATGCCATGAGCCAAATCCAGCCTGCACCTGTTGTTGTACAGCCAACATGAATTAAGAATGGCTTTTACCACAAATATTTGTAATCAGTGTGATGATAGTCTCACTAACCTTGAATCCCAAGTAGGGGATGTCCCACCATCCTTGCATTCTTCTCATTAGTAGGCCCATATTACTAACAATACAATAACACATACTTGGAAATTCATCAATAGAAAATAGTGGAAATTTGTTTTCTCTCCTCCTTTTTTTTTTTTTTTTTTTTTCAAATATAAGCTCTTTGCCCAGCATGGGGCTTGACCTCACAACCCCAAGATCAAGAGTCACATTTGGGATGCCTGGGTGGCTCAGTGGTTGAGTGTCTGCCTTCAGCCCAGGGTGTGATCCCAGGTCCTGGGATCGAGCCCCACATTGGGCTCCCTGCCTGTGTCTCTGCCTCTCTCTCTCTCTCTGTGTCTCTCATGAATAAATAAATAAAACCTTTAAGAAAACCGAGTCACATTTTCTACCGACTGAGACATCGGGGTGCCCCATTTTTTCTCTTCTTATATAAGTATCTGGTTAACATTCTTGATTTTATCTCTTGGCCCCTATATACTGAAATATTTACTACCTCATCTTTAATGAAAAAGTGTGCTGACCCCTCACCGAAATTCTAACCTGCCCTAAGTGAAAAAATTGTGGGTACCTTGAAGACATCCAATACAATTTTTTTTTTGCTTTTTACACTTTAAAAAGTATCTCTGTTAATATTCTGTTAATTTTCAAGATTAAAAAATGAAATCAAAGAAATTTCCCCTGTGGGCATAATTAGAGCAAAGATTGCGTCCTTTCTGAAGGCGGATGTAGGTAAAGAGGGCGCTGCCTCTGCCAGTGGCTCTGGCTGCCGCCTTCATGCGCTGCCACAGCGGACCTAGGCTGGGTGTTGATGATGCAGCATTGGCCTTGACCTGTCCCGACCCTTCCTCCGGCTCCAAGAAGCTTGAGTCACTGCAGTGGTGTTTCCCATTGCTTCCTCTCATTGGCTGCCCTTCAGCCCTCCCTACAAAGCCATCTTGAATGCATCTTGGAGCGTGTTTGCTGATGGCGGAAAAGATGAGGACAGGGCCAGCTTCAGAAGGCGCTATTGGAAGTCCCAGCTGCTGCACACTACCCACCTTCTGCAGCCTTGCTTACCAGGTGACACCCGGGAGCCTTTCTGTCCAAGGTCACTGAGGTCATCTTGACCACCAAGGCTCTGTCAGTGATGGCCTTGTCTGCCCCCCAGCCCTGTGTGGTGGGTTTTACAAGCACACCCAAACAGGGAAGGCAGTCATGCTCACAGACAGGTCAGGTTTTTCTTCTGCTAGTTAAGCTAAGAGGAGACCTACTCTTGTGTTCCTCCGAGAGGTAAGACTCTGGACCCCAGAGTCAGAGATGGGACTCTTGACCTGCAAAGCATGGCTTGTCAGGCAGTCTGGTTTTGAAGGAATTTGTCGCCTACCCCAGGGCTTTTGCACTTGGCTCTTGCAGTTGGCTTAGAACACTCTTGCCCACACTCTTGGCATGGCTGAGTCTTACTCAAACTTTAGATCTCAGGTTAAATTTTTAGAGAGATTCTCTGATAACCCAGCTGAAAGTATCATATCTCACCCCAATTTTTCATTTATTTACCATATGTCATAAAGTGTCCTGTGTGTCCAGAAACTATTCAAACAAACAAACACCCCAATGGCCCAAACCCCTGGTTATTTGCAGTGTGTCAAAGTTCAGCATGCACCTGAGTCATCTGGAGGGTTTGTAAAACAGATACCTTGACTCCTGAGTATCTGAGTCAGCCAGTCTTGCTGGAGCTCAAGAATCTACATTTCCAGGTGATTCTGGGGCTGTTGGTCCCGGGACCCCACTGGTGGGTAATTCTCTCAGACCTGTGCTTGTTTCCTTATCATGATTTGTAAGTCTTTTTCTTTGTTTGTTTACTTGTGTTTCTTTTTCTGAATGGGCACTCCTTGAGGGGGATCATCTCTGCCTAGCCGCCAGGGAAGCCCTGGTGTTGCAGAGTGACCAGCACATAGTAGGTGCTCTGTGGACACTTGAATGGGTAAGGCCAGCACGCAGCAAGAAAAAGCCTCTCATTGCTCTTCCTCCCTGCATATACCCATCTTGACTTAGCGGCTTCCAATATCCATGAGAAATCTTGGCAGGAGAGACAAGTAGAACCTGAGTCAGCTTCTCGCCCCCAGTGAGCACTTCATGTATTTAGGTTACTTTGGTGAAATCAGTGCTTTTAGGATCCAGGGGTTAAGGTTGCAGAGTGGGTGAATGTATTAGAGATAAAAGTGAGAGACAGGTGGAGATTATGTAATAGTAGGTGTCCATAAGTATAGAATGGGTGTTAGGATGAAGGATTTTGCAATCAGAGGCCCTGTTGCATTTAAGCTGCTGGGGAGTCTTTTAAAAAGAGTTCCTAGAATCTGGGCAGGGAGATCAGTCTTGCTGGGAGCCATCTTCGTGCCTAGGTGTTTCAGATTAGAGAGAATTCCGTGCAGTGCAATCTCCTGAGAGCAACAAGAGGCAAGCCAATCAGCTTTACCTCATGCCTGGAGATAAGCCCTTGTCCTCTGCTGGTTGGAGCCCAAAGTATCTTCATAACTTACGACACCTTAAGAAGTTTTCTGAAGAATGCTTTGGAACTTGGTACCATTTGCAATTTTTCATTTCTTGAGAGATACAAAGCATCTTAGTCTGTTCAGACTGCTGTTAAAAAAATACCACAGCTTAAAAGCAACAGGAATTTATTTCTCACAGTTGTGGAGGCTGGAAGTCCAAGATCAGGGCGCCAGCATGGCTGAGTTCCAGTGAAGGCCCCTTGTGTGTTGTAGATGACCGCCTCCTCACTGCATCCTCGCTCGGCAGAAGTGGGGAGGGAGCTCTCCGGGGCCTCTTTTATAAGAGCACTAATCATATGAGCAATCGCCTCGCAGAGGTCTCACCTCCTAATATCATCACCTTGGGGGTTAGGTTTCAATGTATGAATTTTAGGGAATACAAATATTCCATTTGTAACACCAAGGCAGGCGTGAGCCCCCTTGCCCAGGCATGAGCAGTCCCCAAGCCCAGGAGACATTGGCATAACTTATTTTCTCAGCACCTAAATTAATAAAAGCGTCCTCAGCTCAAATGAAGGGACACTGGCCTCATTTTGCTGTGGATCCATTTTATCCATTTTACCTCAGATCAGAACCAACCTGGGGTCTGAGACTGCTTTTGCAAAATCTGTGAACCCAAATAAATAAAAATTGGCATATGTATTCATTTTCTGATTGAAAGTGTGCATAGGTCTCAACAATGCTTGCAATAATCTGTGCTGTTAGGAAGCCAAAGGGAATTTGGCTTGAGAGTTAGAAGATATAAACTAGTTTTTAATTGTGATTTTACACATACGTTATAAAACTTACCATTTCAACCATATTCAGTGCACAATTTGGGGTACTGATTACATTCATAACGTTGTACAACCATCACCACTATCTGTTTCCAAAACTTTTCCATCACACTAAACAGAATACTTTGTGTGCATTAAGCAGTAATTCTGTACCTCGCTCCCCTGGTCCCCTGTAACAACATTTTGATTTTCTGTCTTCATAAATTTTTCTATTCTACATGTGTCATAACTGGAATGATATCACATTTGTCCCTTTATGTTTGGTTTATTTAACTCACCGTGATGTTTTTGACATTCATCCACGTTGTAACATTTATCAGGTCACCTTCCTTTTTAAAGGCTGAATAATACTCCACTCTGTGCATATACTACATTTTGTTTATTCATCTTTTAGTGGACACTTGTGTTGTTTCCATCTTTTGGCTGTTAGGAATGATATTACTGCTCTGAGCATTAGTTTACAAATACCTTTTTCAAGTCCTTGCTTTCAGTCTTTTTGGTTTACATCCAGAAACAGAATTTACTGGATCATATAGTAATTCTAGGTATAATTTTTTGAGGAACCACCAAACTGTTTCCCCAGAGTGGCTGCACCATTTCACATTCCTGCCAGTAATGTAGGTGTTTTGATTTCTCCAACTCCTCACCAACACTTGTTATTTTGTTTCTGTTTTCTTTAGGTTTTGGTTTTGATAGTAGTCATTCTAGTGGGTAGGAGGTTGTGTATCTCCTTGTGGTTTCAATTTGCATTTCCCTAATGATTAGTGATGTTGAACATCTTTTCATGTGCTTATTGACCATGTGTACATCTTCTGTGGAGAACTATCTACTGAAGTTCTTTGCCCATTTTTATTTTTATTTTTATTTTTTTTAAACATAGAGGCCCAGAGAGGAGCCAGGTTTTTTTTTTTTTTTTTTAAACAACTTTATTTATTTTTTTTTTATTTATGATAGGCACACAGTGAGAGAGAGAGGCAGAGACATAGGCAGAGGGAGAAGCAGGCTCCATGCACCGGGAGCCCGACGTGGGATTCGATCCCAGGTCTCCAGGATCACGCCCTGGGCCAAAGGCAGGCGCTAAACCGCTGCGCCACCCAGGGATCCCCTCTTTGCCCATTTTTAAATTGGTTTCTCTTTTTGTCATTGAGTTGGGTTAAAGTGGGCCCCCAATCCCATAAGATAGATCTTTATGAATATTCTGGATATTAAATCCTTAGCAGACATATGACTTTCAAGTATTTTCTCCAGTTCTTTGTCTTTTCACTCCCTTAAGCCTGTTAGTGCACAAAGTTTTAAATTTTGATGAAGCCCAATGTATCCATTTTGTCTTTCCTTGTTTATGCATTTGGTGTCCTACCCAAGAATACATTGCCAAATCCAAGGTCATGAGAATGACATGAAGATGATAGGAGATCAAGTCAGTATTAATCATGACTTTACTTAAGATAGAACATTGGTTTGTGAATCCCCTGAATTATATGCAAAGTTTTGTAGTTTGTCTGGAGTTTTCAGGGGTTTGCTATGTTCAAGATAAAGAACAAGGAAGCATCTGGCATAATATGAATTATTTGGCCTCTGCTTGGTTTAGAGTACGGTCTGGCGGTAGGTGTCCTGGCTCACCCGGTGGCAAGATCTTGACCATGTTAATTGTGTTTGGTGGAGGATCTATCATACTTGCAGGTCTTCCCTCTTTATAAATGCTAAGGATTCATGAACTTCTGTGGGTTTTAAGAAATATATTTAATATATGGCCTGTTTCTAAATGTATAACTATAAGCTTCTATTGGAATTAGGCTTGATGTTAATTGAAGGAACGAATTCCAAGCCTGGTTTATAAAATGTACTTGTTCCTCAGGGAAATCAGGTCATGAGAACTTAGGTATTAAAGAAGTGACCCTGGTACAGAGGAGGGTAAAGTAGGAAGGTTAATGGAGTAGAAAATAGACACAGTTGGCATCTCTAAAAAGACTGGGTCAAAAGAGTCAGTTGAAAAGTTGATTAAAAGACATTGGTCAAATATAAGCTTCCTTACCAAAGTACTCCTCAAAATGTCGGCTTGGAATCCAGGGAGGGGGCATGCCACATGTGCTTAAGGTAATAAAGTCCATGAATGTTGGTAACAAGGCTCAGGTCAGGGTGAAGGTGGCTCTTAGAAAATCCTTTTTTCATTAGAACCAGTACTCTTCTCCCCAAGACTGCTCTACAACCACCTGGGCAGGTTTTGTTCATTCTGGGTAAATGTGAGGCATTTGCAAAACCCATGTTCCTTGTCTTAAATGCCTATTTCTCAGAAAAGGGAAAGGCTTACATTATATTTAATTAGGATGTATTGAGTTCCTCTGTGCTTCCAGGTCATCAGCGTGGAGAAACTTCTTTATGGAGGTAGATGTTTAGTGCCTTTGGAAACTTGCGGCTTCTGCTTAGGACACCTTCGAGATCACTTATGGAAGGAAGAGCTGAATGAGTGGCAGCAGGGGTTGAAAACCGCCCTCTGATACGGAGTCACCCTGTTAGTTCACACAGCAGGTCACAACTCAAGAGAGGTATTTCCAAAGGCTGGCTCATCAGAGAAGCTGTGTGGCCCTGAAACTACTTAAATTGCCTTCTTCATTATACATTCATCAGGTCAGGTTCTTTTCCTCCGGAGAGAGGTAAGACCTGGGAGGCAGGGTTTTAGCTGCAAAGGAAGGGAGGAGGAAACTTGCCTTTTCCTCGCTCCTGATCTGTGTGTTCATCAAGGGTGGGTGATGGAAAAGGGAGCCTTGGATAGGGAGACACATTCTTACCAATGGTCAACTCGGTGAACTCGGTAGAGCGAATTAACTAAGCTTGCTAAGTTTATCATCTGCAGTAGCATAGAGATGGGAAGCAACAGGGTTATAGGCAGATTTACACTTGCGCTGGAGGAGGACGTGAAATGTTTAGCAGAGGTCATGCTGATACTTAGGGACTAGATGTTTGTGTCCCCCAAATTCATGTGTGTTGAAGTCCTAACCCCCAATGTATTGCTATATGGAGATTGGGCCTTGGGGAGGTGATTAAGTTTGGATGAAATCATGAGAGTGGGGTCCCCATCATGGAATTAGTGTCCTTATAAAAAGAGAAAGAGATCAGAGCATGCTCACTCCCCCCACGATGGGGAGACAGCCATCTACAAGCCAAGAAGTGAGTTGTCATCAGAACTGATTATGCTGAAAAAAAAAAAAAAAAGAACTGATTATGCTGGCCCCCTGATCTTACACCTTCTAGCCTCCAGAACTGTACGAAATACATTTCTGTTGTTTAAGCTCCAGCTACGATACAAACAAGTATCTGGCATCTGCTGAAATATAAGCATGTCTCAACGTGAAAATCTATGAGCCCCCTGTCAGGGAAATGCTATTTCCAAGCACAACGATTAAGAATGGTTGGAAAGAACTGGTTTTACCTTTGCCCTTTGACCTGTACTAGATCTTTCATTTTGAGCAAGTTGCTTTCCTAAGTCGTCTTTGTTTTCTTATCTACAAAAGAGGATAACATTCCCACCCATCTCATAGGCTATTTATGCTTAAACAAGGTAGCCCACATAAACTTTTAGCATAGCTTCTAGCACACGTTAGGTGCTCAATAAATGTTGGCCATACTGAATGAGTATGTATGGTCAAATAGAGAATTGGGCTGTTTCTTACCTCTCCAGACTTAATCACACACTTCATTCCCTTCCCCCCTCCCCCATTACTCGAACCATACTGACATTTTGTTAGTAAGTATTTGTGTGATGATTGTTTTCTTTCCCACTAGACTGTAAACTTTATGAGAACTCACTGTGGCCTTAAACCTTGTGGACACAAAAAAGTACTGTCTGAGCACATCCATGCGGGGGTTTGATGTAGCTCCCAGAACAGAGGGGTGGTAACACTTCCTCAGAGGTGAAAGTGCTAAGTCAAACCCATAATGTCTGGGGTGGCAGGTAAGAAGGAGGACTAAATGCACGGTACAACCTAATCCTAATATATTTTCATTTAGGGAGTTTCATTTGGCTTCTGAGGATTTTGGCAAGACCCACTAAATTGGTGAGCTAGTTTAACCCTGCAATAGCCCCACTGAAGTAAGAGTCCTTAATAGCCCATTTTTCATCTTAAAAGGCAGCTGAGTGCACAGAGGTCAGTGTTCCACCATTGAAAGGCAAAACCACATTACTGGCAAATCACATGCCCCCATGGACAGCACTCTTTCAGGATTAGTTGAAACTGGAAGCTAGAGCAAAATGGATCATTTAAGCAGAAAAACCCATCTGAATGAAACCCAAAGAATCATACTTTTTTTTGTAACTGCTTTAGGGAATTCACATTTAATCAAAATTGAAGACTACAGCATTTGCCATGAGAATTCTTGCATCTTATCGCGGTTTTAGTGATTTCTTTTTAATTAGTTGCAGCTCTGCAGAAATCCTAACGTGCTTAAAACAATCAGGAAACAAATAAAACAGAGCTGCAGTTGCTTATGGCACAACTGTGTTTGCTTCCTTGGTTTTGGGCAATTTTGCTAACAAGTGACCTGTAACCTACTTCTAAAGGTACAAGTAGATAATTATTTAGTAAATTTTCATACTTCAGTTTATAATACTAATTAGTTCTCCAACTAGTATTCCCTAGGCAATGTATGTCGTCCTCCCTCATCACATTTATGATTCTTTTGACTTGGGATCTCCTGTTTTCATTTAAAAGATGAAAAGCTTAATTTGTGCCCCAAATTCCCGTATTTTTATGTGTCGTCTCTCATATGTTCTTGCCAGGAGAGTTAGAATACTCTGTAATTTAAAACTCAAAGGGAACTGAGCAAGATGCTTGTCATTTTGAAGCCATTACTTTTATTGCAATCATGACTGTGTTACAAGTAATAACATAACTGGAACAGACTTTTAAGTTACTTCTTGAGAAGTAGATGGAGGCACAGTGGTGACAGGTGAAGGGTTTGGCAGCAGGTAGATGTGAATTCAAAGCACATCTCTACATTCATCTGGGCACATTTCATAATCTGAGTCTAAGTTGTTGATAAGGCCATCTGCCTCGCAGAACTGCCCCACCGATTCGGTAAGATGATGAGGTGGTTTTGCACACGCATGTCTGGTCATCGCTATCAGTGTTAAACGATAGAAATAGAATATATGCCACATACATAATTAAAGCTTTTCTAGGAGCCACATTTAAAAAAGGTGAAATTAAAAGTATTTTATTTAACCCAACATATGTGAAATATTATCATTTCAACATGCATAAAAATGGAAATGTTTTGGGGTTTTTTTAGTAGTCTTTTAAATCCATTTAAAAAAAAGATATTTATTCATGAGAGACACATATATAGAGAGAGGCAGAGATGTAGGCAGAGGGAGAAGCAGGCTCCCTGCAGGGAGCCTGATGTGGGGCTCGAGCCCCAGACCCAGGATCATGCCGAGCCAAAGGCAGATGCTCAATCACTGAGCCACACAGGTGCCCTTAAAATCCATTTTCTCAGAATATTTCAATTTAGGCTAGCCATATTTTAAGTGTTCAACAGCCAGATATGGCTAGTGGCTCCTGCATTGATTGGACTATATTGTAGCACTGAATCATCAATAAATTCTTATTTCTTTTCCTTTGTATTTTAGAAGTATTGTTTAAACTTGAGTCATTCAGCCAGGTGAGTGGCTGCTATGGGGATGTGGGGATCTGTCCTCATAGTCCTGAAATTTATTTAGCTGTGAGAGAAATAACCAGTAGCATAATAACTAGAAGAGTATAGGTGCTAATGGTTGCTTGAATTTTAATTGCCATAAACATTATGGTTCTAATGGGAAAAATATTCCTTGATATTAAAAATGGGCACCTAGATTAAACAGTGATGTCAGATGCACCTAAAAACAGCATGAAAAAAATCCATAGAACTGTCCAATTCAGTTGGCCTAATGTTTAGGATTTCGTACCTTTAGGGGAGGTCCGTGAATGGACTTTGGGAGCACAGAAGGCCTCCAAAATTATATGCAACTTATCATATGTATGTTTTTCTGTGGAGAGAATCCGTAGCTTCCAGCAGATTCTTACCTGGGCCAAGGAAAGCTCAGCCGCTGAGGTCCGCCCGTTGGTTATGGTGGAAGTCCTGTTTGCACAGGAGCTAGGGTTTCACCAGTGAGAACAGAAGTTGTAAATTGTATCTTGTCACCATTACCCAGGAAAATCCCTCAACTCACCCACCGGCTCAGAAATGTCTGCACAGCAAGGCACTTGGGAGGCTCAGACTCACTAAAGAAATGGCAGATTCATGTCTCCTGGCTTATGCTCACTCCAGGGCATCCACTGGTGAAATGTGTTTATTTTTTGGTTGAGGGCACAGGGTTGAATGCATCTGAGTTAACTGTGTATATGACAGCTACCCCTCTCTCCCATGTGGCCATGGCAAAAAGAGCTGCGGGAATAGGATGTAGGTTCCGAATTCAAATCTCCATTTGTTTATTAAATGAGCCACACTTGTCTCCTCAAGCCTCTTGCTTGTGGATAAAATGATGATTTCTGGAGTGCCTTCCGAAGTTTTTTTTAGATTTGATTTGCCAAGGTAGATTTGGAAACCTCCTATCACCTTGCAAATTACGACCCAATGTATTTATATGACAGAATGATTTAAAACAGAAGTTGTAAAAGGGATCTAGAATTGGATTTAAATGTCTGTTTTTAATTTCCCTCTACTTTTTCATCAGTGGCACTGGCTGACTCCTCTAAATCTGGAGGCAGGTGGGGAGTCTGATGAGAAACTCCTCCACTTGACTTTGAGGTGAAACCCCTTTGCTTGACTCTGATGGCACAGGACTATCTAGGCTGGTGCTCCTTGTTCTTGTGTG
This sequence comes from Vulpes vulpes, assembly GCF_048418805.1. NCBI lineage: Eukaryota > Metazoa > Chordata > Mammalia > Carnivora > Canidae > Vulpes > Vulpes vulpes. Next base: position 71,986,073 of record NC_132788.1, on the reverse strand, counting down.
TTCTTCCAAGTGTCTTGTAGTAGTGTTTATTCTCTGGGACACATTAACTAGGAAGAAAGGCGTGAGGGAAGAGCGTTGTCAATGAGCTGCTTCTGGGGGCCAGGGATCTGCTTCTGTCAGTAGGTGGACTTGGAGAATATTGGAAAGCCATGGCCCTTATAGTGCACCTTTTGCAAACACTTGTCTTTGGAGGGTTGTTTACATAACACAGCAGATGAATTATCTTTGCAGCACCTGTTCTGGAAGAGGCAATGAATAGACACCATTAGCACTTCCATGTCTTACTTTCACTTAAGTTGTTCTATGGCAAGTGTGACTGACGACTAGTTAGCCTCAAGATTTTGGACCCAAAGAAAGAATTCTGGTTGGAGGAGGGCATAGGGGAGTTACCTACGAGCTGCCTAAACACCTGGTCATATGCATCATTTTTTTTTTTTGTCAGATCAGTAAGCCAGATGTCTGGCATCATGGCAAATGAAACGGACACCCTTTCTCATCCTATCTGTATTTTGTATTTTCAGTAGATATTACAGCTGCAATCGGTATCATCACCATAACTAGGGAACAGCTATAGGAAATTCATTATTTAAAATCCTGGGGGTTGTTGAGATTCTGAAAGATACCAGTTTTAAAACGCATCCACTTTGGTGACCTATGTTATTCCGTGAACATATGAAATAGTTTGCAGCAATGGGAAGTCGGGTCCAGTCACCCAGAGTCGTTTTTACCAGCAGGCAGTAATGGTTGCAATAGACCGAAGAGATTTCATTGTAAACGTGACCCTGTCTGATAAACTTGCTCATACTTATTCTTGCTTTCAGGGTAACTGGGCCAGGCTGAGGCCTTCTGCAAGACAGCAGTCAGAATGCAGGATTCAGTGGTGAGTCTGATTTCTTCTTCTTCACCGACAGAAATTTGTTTTAGGTCTGTCTTTGGGTTCTGGGCAGAATGAAGGTACTGGATGATTCAAAAGACTTAAATATTCCCAAGGAAGTAGATAATGTATTGGAAGAAAAAAGAAACACCGCCAAAGGCTTTTTATTTTATAAGTACCACTGCAAAAAATGAGCAATCACTTCAAAACATATCAAATAGAAAATAATAATTTATTTTAACTTCATCTTACTTAAGGTTTGTTAACTAATCATGATTTCATGAGCTTGCTTGTAAAACTCTGTCCCTTCAAATCTACAAAGCAAAGGTTTACTACGATGAGCACTTAAAATTCCACAAACCACCTCCATCCACAACTTCCCTGTACATGCAAATTCTTCCATCGGGCTGCAATATTTGCAAACATGCTTTAAACTTCCGTAAAGCTGCATGGTATTTTGCTTTCTGGTAAAACCTTTACACTCTCTTGGGAACTTTAACCAGAAAAAAAAAAAAAAGTTTAAATGTGTATCCCAACTCTAAAACACTGCTGGTTTGGTTATGTGTCATGAACCACACAGTTTGGGAGTTTTGAGTTGAAACCTCGACCCTCAATCATGTATTAATGGTCACTCCTATGAAACACGTTGAACAAAGTAACGTAAAATAGGGTTCCATTAAAAATACACACTGGCAGTTGTATTCGTGTTTTCGGCAGGAGAAAAAAGCGTGTTTAACTTTTTCATATGAATATAGTTTAGACAAATTATTCTGTGAAAGTATGCTTAATAAAAGATCTTTCTGAAATTTAAACACTTTATGTAAAAGGTTAGCGAGTAAAAAAGTACAATTGCTATTTTGGAAAAAAAAAAAAAAGAAAGAAAGAAAGAAAAAGCTCTGTTTGTTAATATTGCCTTCCAAGACAGTTAAGGGTGGTTTCTCTCCACTTAAAATAGAGCTATCGACACCCGGAGCTGCAGAGTTGGCCAGTTTTGGACTATAAACAGGATGACCGTCTTTATCTTATATACAAAAAAACAAAAACAAAAAACTTGCCGCATTGAACGAGGCAGGAATTTCTACCCCAATGGTAGCGTTCTCTCTTATGTACACGACGCAGGAGTGGAAAATAAAAAAAAAAAAAGAAAAAGACAAATTTATACAGTAGTCACGGATAAGAAGGAATTGTAGACTCTCGTGCCATCCGGGGATTTCGTGCCGTGGGTCAGGAGTTCTTGGATCGTCATCCAGTTGTCAAATATCTTTTTGTTCCTCTTCTTCATCATCTTCTTGTGGCTCAGTTCCAGGATGCTCACCTCCCTGCGGTCGTCGGCCGCCTGCTGCTCGCGCAGGCACTCGAGCCGGCTCTGCATCATGAACTCGCGCCGCCGCCGCTGCTCCTTGGCCTTCACCACGTGCTGCTTGCGCTCCTCGCGGCTCCAGTAGCGGCCCAGCTTCAGCTCGCTCACCGCGTCGTCGTCCGTGGTCATGCCGCTGCGCTCCTCGCGGATCTTGAGCGCGCGCTCGCGCAGCAGGCGGTCGCGCACCGGCCGCTTGGTGATGTAGCGCGAGCCGTCGCTGCGCACCTTGACCTTCCACTCCAGGCGGGCCCCGGCCGCGCCGGCGGGGGCCAGGTCCTTGCACATGCTCACCAGGCTCATCTGGCTCTGCGCGTACTCCACGGCCGACTTCTGCTGGATGAGCTGCATGTAGCTCTGGTAGTGCTGCGCGTGCGCCGGGATGTGCGCGTGCTTGTAGGGCGAGTGCGGGAAGGAGGGGCCGCCCGGCCCGGGGCTCCCGGGGCTCCCGGGGCTCCCGCCGTCGTCGCCGGGCCGCCGCTCCCGCTCCCGCTCCCGCTCCGGGGCCGGGCCGGCCTCCAGCTCCCGCGGGGCCGCAGGGCCGAGCCCGGCGCCGCCCGCCTCGGCATCCTCGGTGATGGAGAGCAGGCTCTTGGGGGCGGCCGGCCCGTAAGCTTCCGCGCCGCCCTCCGCCGCCCTGCGCAGGGAGTTGTCGGGCGACAGCTCCAGGGTGAGCGGGGTGCTCCGGCAGCTCTCCCCCGTGTTGTAGGCGCTCGAGCTGTCCTTGTCCGACTTCTCGGGGAGCTCGGTGATGTCCGACAGCTCGTGCCTGCGGACGTCCACGCTGGTGTTGTAGTTGCGGAAGCCGCTGTGGTGCAGCATCCACGACTCGCGGTACTGCTCCCGCAGCTGCTGCATCTTGTGCGCGCGCACGATGCTCAGGCACTCCAGCTCGATGCTGCGCAGCTCCTCGTTGAGCAGCTCCAGCTCCTTGTCCACGCTCTCGGGGTCGCTCTTGCTGGCGTCCAGGTACAGGCCGTACGGGCTGCTGCTGCTCTTGGCCTGGCACTTGAGCTCCAGCAGCTCCCGGAAGCGCTCGCACTCGTCCACCGGGATGCCCAGGTAGTCGGCGTCCGCGCAGTCGGCCGACAGGAAGGACTCGCTGCTGAACGGCAGGTCGCCGCTGCCCAGGGTGTCCTGGCTGCACGTGAGCTTCCTCTGCCCGGCCAGCGGGGTGGACGAGGCCGTGGCGTCGTCGCCGTTGTTCTCTTGCTCCGAGCTCTCGTCGTTGCGCGTGCTCTCGTCCGTGCGTCCCACGCCGCTGTCCTTCTCGTGCTGGTTGGACAGGATGGTGGCCGTGTCCGTGGTGCCCCCGTCTTCCTCATGCTTCTTCTGGAACGAGAGCAAACAAACGGCCGCGGTGAGGGAGTTTCCCGGGGGCCCCCGCCTTTCCTGCGGGTCCCGGGCTGCCGGACAGGGCAGGCTGTGCAGCGCTCAGGCGGAGAGGCAGGGCCTGGTGTCCGTACCTGGCCGTGAGGCGGGCCTACCCGGGCTAAACACCTATCTCCTCCTCATCCTCCTCCTCAGTTCTCCCACCTGTAGGACGAGGAGAGTAGTCCCCTTACCTCAGTGGATGACCCTAGCCATCCATTCTGGGCGGTGCGGGTGGGGGTGGGGGGGGCAGGAGGCATTCAGCAGGACCCTGATGATGCAGGTGGCGCACAAGGAAGCTAAAGGGATCTGAGCAGCTCAGGCTACACCCTACGCCCAGGGAATTGCTCTACTTTGGAAAGTATGACTTCATGTTTTCGGATCTGCGTGAAAGCTGGCACTAGCGTTTTCTAAACAGATACGGACCGCTCAGCTGTAACAGCCAAGGCAGGCTCCCTTGGTGGGGGTGGTGGGGGGACACAGGAAAGCCAGCAGGCGCACAGGAAAGCACTTGGTTTGCTTGCTGCCTTCCAGGCCCGCTGGGTTCCTGATGGTCTTTGGCACAGTGGGGGAGAGGGAGGGTGCACACCTGCCTACAGCTGCTGGAGGCTGGGGGGGGCCTTACCTGCTGCAGCCTGCTGGCCGTGAACTGCATGGCCTGCTGGTGCTGCTCTTCAAGCATGTCCATGTGCAGGTGGTCCAGAAAGTCGTTTCTGTCCTCATCCATCCAGCCCTCGTCCAGCTGGTGGGGAGCGGAGAGTGGAAGGAGAGGGGGGTAAGTAGCAGCCAACACAGGCTTCAGAAAAGAGTCCTTCTGATTTCATCTTATTGACTTTTTAAAAGCACGGATGTTAAGACTCCCTCCAGGAGCCATGAAAATGCAGTGGGCCAGGTGTTTTGCTGTACCTCAGCAAACGAGCCCCCCCTTCACATCAGAGACCTTCCACCCCAGGAAAGCCTCGGCTATCCATGGTTTTATCTTTTTTCAGGGTGACGCTCCTGCATCCACAGCAGCTACTTTCAGTGAAGTGGGCCCCCCAGTGAGGGGGTCAGGTGGAGCGTGCCCTGACTCCTGCGCTCTGGCCCACAACCAAGGTTAGCTGGCCCTGAGGAGAAAGTATCCACGGCATGGGCAGTGTTCTCTGTGACACAAAAAGTGGTCTGCTCACCAGCTGTCTCTGGGGCAAGGCCCAGCACTTTCATCAGGTGCACATCTTCCCAGAGTAGACTACTGAGGGGCCTGACATCCCACAGCCTATGGGCCATATCTGGCCTGCTGTTCGTGTACCCTCTGCGGCCGCTTTTGTCCTACAATGGCAGAGTCTAGTAATTGCGCCAGAAACTACATGCCCCCAAAGCCAAACATATTTATTACATGGCCCTTTGAGAGAAAGTTTTCTGGCCAATGGTTCTCTTATATTTTAAAATAAAAATTGTATTTTGTGTATAAAATGTACATGGTGATGATTTATATAAACATAGTGAAAAACTATTTTGTGTAGAAGATGTACATGGTGATGATATACATAAACATAGTGAAATAATTCCTAGAGTCAGGCTACTTAATGTAGCGTTTCCTCACAGAGCTACCATTTGTGTGTGTATGGTGTGTGTGAGAGACATAGAGCGAGCAAGCGAGATGAGAGCACCTGAAATGTACTCTCTCAGCAAAGTTTTAGTAACAACACAGTATTACTAACCACAGCCATCGTGCAACACGTTGCCTACACTCTACCCAGGTCCAGGATGGAACACTTGTCAGGCTTTGGGAACTCAAACATTTTGATGGTTATGACCTTGTTGTGTTTTCCAGTCCATTATGTTTCCTTATCTTCTCCTTCTTTACCATTCCTACACTAATGAACCTGCTGGGCCTACAATGTAACGTCAGGCTGGATGTGAGCACTCTCCTTAAATGGTTAAAACATAAAATAGGTTTTAGGTCACATCAAGTGAGACCACTTTTTCAGGATGTACAAAATGCCTTCACATATTCAGACTTAACACTTGGACAGCGGTCTACAGTGCCACGGACTTGGAATACAGACCCAGCTTCATATGCGGGAAGCAGACTCACCTGGAGTTCAGGCCTTGCAATCAGCAAGGAAAAGTTCTTGTTTTCTTCACTGGTTAGAAGAGCCACGGCCTCCTCACGGTTCTGTACCTCTATTCCATTAATCTTAAAAAAAAAAAAAAAAAAAAAAGGAAGGTGAGGAGGTGATGGAGGGGTTGGCCACAGCATAATTAGATCATACACAATCATTCTATACTGTTCCAGGCTTATGTGTGTCACCCAGTCACAGCTGGGGCACAGAATAGTCCATGCAGCTTGAAAAGAATGCTCATTTTCAGAAGGAAAGGCCTTGCCTGGCCTGGTCTATCAGTCAGCCATGACAGGTGTACAAGGGAACTAATGTGGAAGCTATGTGAACATAAGTGGCTGAGACTCCAGAAGGCAGACTGAGAAAAATCACCATGTTGTGAAGAGGGACCATCTGAGCAATTTAATCAGACATAATACTCAGGCAGGAACATAAAGGGAATATACTAAAGCATTATTATAGACATTTTCAGATAATATGGGAGAAAAAGCAGCAGCAGGTCTCATGTGACCATTATGGAAGTCGAGGACAAACAAGGCAACGGCATCATACATGGTGTTCTTGTGCTTAGGGTGTCACGTTGGCTTCTTTAGGCAGGACAGAAAGGCTAGCAGGAGGGACTCTCACAGCATGTGTGAGTCCCAGGGTGGGTGATTCCTCCAGGGGACACAGGAACCGTCTCACCGAGCAGGAAGGTGACCCTTCTACCCAACTCCTTAGGCCAGTGAACCAAAAGGCAACAAAGAGGATGATTCTATTGGTCAGGGTGACCTGACCCAGTGATCAGTGGAGTAGGCAGGGCCATGTTCAGAACTCAGGACTTGCATGTCCCATAGTAAAAGCTAATGGGAAATGATAGCATCCCCACATGGCAGGACTGCAGAGGAGTAGGAGCTTTTAGGAATGAAGGATCCTTAAGCAGGAAAGGGTCCTTAAGCAGCTGAGGTTTGGGTTGAAATCTGGGGAAATGTAGACTGTGCAGTAGAAAAAGGGAATACAAATTACTCCCGGTGAGGTAGAAATACAGTAGATCAGAAGTGAGAAGACACGAGTGAGAGGAGTAGGAGCTAAGCCTTGTGGGACACCGTAGAACAAAGAATCTCCATTTCTGTGAGATTAAGAATTACTGTAGATGAAACAAGTGGTCTCTTTTTCACTCCAAAGAGCAACAGGCCTTCTGGTAAAGAAATAATCCTTACGAGCCGTTCTATGGTATGGTTACATGTCAAGTCATGAAATATAAAAGGCTTCTCCATCAATTTCACTAAATTTGCCAAAGATGTTCCTATTTTAAGGACAAGACCAAACTTGACACTCATGGTCCAAAATGAGACCTTTAGAGAAATCTACAATGAGAATTCTTCTGGTTCATGAGCTGCGGACTCTTGGCTTGACTTGGGCCCGTTGTTGTACCGTCCTGGGCCCTACAGAGAGAATGATAGGAAGGGAGGTTCGCCTTTGGTAAGGTGCTAGGGCCTCTCTGTCCAGCTGTCCTAGGCCTCACCACTTGTGGCATGTGTCACTTTGCAAGGTTTTTGCTTCACTCATCAATTTAACCTGTCTTGCCTCATTATACATCTGATTTGCTAATCCTTGTTCCTTGATGTCTTCTGTATTTCAGCTCTAAAGCTATTATCATCAACCATAAAGTGTGCTCTTCAGGGACGAGGCTCCTGGTCAAAAGCAGACCTACCTGGATAATGCGGTCTCCTTCTCGAATGCGCCCATCCTTGGCCGCGATGCTGTTAGGGTCGATCTGAAACACACATGGACATGTCAGCACGGAGTGGATAATAACGAAGACATGCATGAAAATCAACAACAGCACTTCTCAAAGGCTAACACATAGTCTTGCTTATCCCTATATTTTTGTTTTGCACAGAAATAAAGACTTAGTGTCATGCAAGGAGAGACAAACATGGATTGATCTGTTTCCAAGCCCTTTCCTGGGCATGCATGCTCTTGGACCCCTGCATGCAACCCTGTTCCATGGCAGTGTGCACAGGCCCTGCTGACCCAAAGGATGGTGAGGCACAGCTGACTTCCATTGCATCCACAGAAATGAAAACCGAAGTGTGATGCAGAACAGGCTAAACTGTACCCTTCACTATGCTGGTGAGCAACCATACCTTGATTATTTTACTAAATGCTTCAATTTTGGAAAATAACTTTAAAAATGAAATATAATGGAGACAAGTGGGATTAAGTATAGGAAAAATCCCTCCAAATGCAGTCACGGGAAACCATCTTAAGTGTGGTGAATAAAGTACATCCAAAAGGATAATTATTAAGCCTAGTAAACACATCTCTTGGCTCATTTCACAGAAAGAGGTTTTTACTTCATGACAAGACTGAGTTTCTGTGCTTGCATGGATGGGAGTCTATGTAAAGTATCCATACTGAAATCAGTGGCTTTGCATTGTCTTCTTTAAGAAGATCAAAATAGCTTCCATCTGTGTACTTTGCAGATGCATTTAACTTACATGAATTCAACGATATTCACATTCAACCAAAAGGAGAAAGAGATAAAAAATACTTTAAAAAGTGTAAATGATTCCATCCACCATCCCATTCAATGAACACGAGAAGGGAAATGTGCATCCGCTGTCCCCTCAGGGTTGAACACACAGAACCACGTAAACGGCTCCATTTTATGGCCGATTTGCAGGCTTCTCCAGGGTAATTTCACCTTATGTGCTGACTGACATTTGAACTTAACCTTCATGTAAAGACATAACTCCCTGGACTGTGTGATGAAGGGGATAAAGACATTTGTGTCTTTCCAAAGACTTCTCAATGAGCCAGAGTTAAGGCTGGTTAACACATAACAGAAAAAACAAAACAAAAAAAAACCCCAAACCAACACAATGCCTTCTCTGCTCTTGAGATGATAGTTATACACACTCTGCCTTCCTACCTCACTTATATAAATCCCAATGTCGTCTTCATCATCGGTCCGGTAGCACACAGTGAGGCCCAGCTTGTCCTGGCTGTTCATTCTGTAGAGATCCACTTCCTAGGCAAACAAAAGGTATTTCCCATGAGCTCCAGCAGGCAGGGAGAGCTGGGCGGGGGGGGGGGGGGGGGGGTGTCAAATCCTTTAAAAATATTTTGTTTCAATGATGAACTGGATTTCTTTGTATTTGACTGTGTAGAGTGGTTAACTTACTAAACAAAAAGTGATTATGGACACAGGATCAATGCCCACAGCATTTCTGACCCTTCAGTCAATATAAAGTCATTTTGAAAATAGTTATTTTATTGATTCCCCCAAAAGAAAAATTACCTATATTTCACTCAGTGTCATGACTTCTGGAGTAGGGCTTTTAAAAAGCATTCTTTCACTGTCTGCCACAAACGAGAATATTTCCATAGCCCAAACCATCCAGCCATTTCAGTACAAATGTTTCCAATGTGTTCGGTTAGATTATTTCACGTTGCGTTCCCTTAATATTCACAGTAATAGAACTTGCAAACAGATTACACATAAATTGATCCAAGAAAGGAGGGTAACGTGATAGCGCGCAATTAATGCTTTCCACAACAGCTGTGATATTTACAGTCGAGAAATTAGTTTCAGCCGCTATTACTGCAAATTAAATAAGATAAAAGCAAAGTGAGCCCAAATGCGAGACACATGAGCACGGGGAACGCCACTGTATTTGCCAATTAGTCTGCGCTTCAGAATGAAGTCAGAACTTTGAAAACTGCTGGAGCCTTGGGAGGAAGTTCTGGGTTTTCTGAAAGTATTTTAACAGGCCGAGTTGCCCTCTCTGCCACGTTGCCAACTACCCCTGCAAGATTCTGCAGCACTAAACTGCAGGCCTGTTTGAAGGTCTCCAGCAGGTCTCCTGATCTGGTTTTTACTGCTGACTGTTCACCAACCAGGAGGGTGATGGCGCTGAGAGAATGGGTCTCCAAAACCAGTCTCTGGGGACTACTCCCTCTCTACATCCATCCTACTGTTGGAGGGTGGTAAGGATGCAGTTGTCGTTGTGGGGAAGATCAAAGCAGATACCTCCTGAACCCTCCCCTATGCAAGGCAGGGTGCCCCAAACCACGGACACTTGCGAGGTGGAAAAGCAGCAGGTGCCAATGTCCTGGGCATCAGTGCCAAAGTCCTGTGTGCAAGGAAGAGAGAGGTGGGCTGAGCATGGCCAGGCATGAGGCCAGACCAGGTTAGGAGGACCCCAGAGGCTAGCAGGAGGAGCTTGGATCTCATTTCACCATTGTGGGAACCCATGAAAAAGTTTTAAGTGAGGACTGCTCTGATCTGATGGACTATTTTCCGGCAGTCTTTCTTGCTGATGTATGGAATGTAGTGGGGTGAAGGGTTAGGGCTATGAAGACAGGTAGACCTGTGTTCAGATCCCAGATCTACCTTTCTAGCACCTTCCTCATGGACCTGTTGCTGTAGTTCTGTCTCCTTACTAGTAAACACCAACTCTGCTGCCTCAGGCAGGGTGAACACTCGGTGAGGTAAGGCACACAGAGCTCTCAGCACAGTGCCTGGCCCAGAGAAAGCAGGAGATGGGAATATAATAATTACTGCCGGTATGTTTACTTGCCTGAAGTCCCAGAACTTGACTGTAGCACAGTGGGTGTATTTCACACGCCCCTCCCCCCGATAACTGTATTTTCCGAACACTGATATGTTAATTAATTCAATGGCTTCCTAATTATGGCTTTAGCAATATGGCAAATTTTCACTAAGCGAAATCCCATTAATTTCTGATACTTTAGGTGAGTTGGATGGAAATTTCTTTCCTAGTGTTTTGAGAACAGGACTACGCACAGTAATGGACAAAGCAGGAATTCGAGGGTCACATTTAACTAAATGTGACCAAATCTTTCCAAATACTTGCGAGTAACCAATTTGCACACTTCACCTATCAGTCACACATCTTCCTCTAACATTTCAAACACATGCCCACATCTCTGTCTCACATTACACTTCCTTTGGGTCTGGGTAAAAGGAAACACTTTCTCTGTTTTGGCCCTTCTCACAGCGTGATTCAGTGCAATTGCGTGATGATTTGTTTGGGTCTAACTGCACAACTGTAGCCAAATGCTGCCACCGAGCCCCGTGCTATCATGGTGGAAGCCAGATGGTTCTGGAACAGGTCCATAAGCAACCAAAGCAGAGAGAGAGAGAAAATGGGAAAGGTTGTAGGGAGGAAAATGAGAAAGACAGTAAACGTTGTGATATTCCTTTTAACAGAATTACAAATGGCAATATGAGTTTTAGCTTTTCATGAATCAACTGGCCGCCAAGGTGAGTATCTAAGCATAAAAGATTTCACAGTTCAGCTGGGCTTTATTCCAGTACTCAGAGTGAGCTTCCAAGTGCGGTTGGGAGGAGTAAGTGCAGAAATTGAGGGAAGTGTTTACGAACTACTATAGCATTTGGACACTGTCATAATATCCAGGAACAAGATTAGCAGGCTTGTCTCACTGACCAAAGTGTGCATCGGTTCAGGAACTCCTGACTCAAGTGGCAAGCTGTATGTGGGGCGAGCTATATAGTCTCACATGGTGGAACCACATGTTGATTAGTGACACACTGAAAATTCAACTGGTCGACCTGCTCTTCGTGGTTTTTCAGTATAGACAGTTTGAGAAGCATGACTCTCTGATACACATCTAGAGTTGACAGCTCCATTTGAGAACCCGGGAAAAGTGAAAAGTCTGGAAATCATATTTTGGAAAAGAACACACAATGTACTAGGGGTTATTCAAGTCAGAAAAAGGCAGGCTCATAAGGAATGGGAGAGCTGAAGGTCGGCTACATAAAAAAAGGATTACATTTATTTGGCTTAGTTCCCAAAATGTAGAGTCTGTTGTCTTAGGTTTTTATCGAACTCATTAACTCGACACTGAACTTCAAAAGCATTTCTACTTTATTTTTTTGGTCAGGGTTTTGATGGACAGATATTTGGGGAACTAGGAAGCTATAAATGTGGACATCAGTTCATGTTGCTATTGGTGGGAGGATTTTTTTCCCTGTACTTTACTCTTCTGAATCTGCCAGTTCCTTTCAACACATCTTTTATAACCAGGGAGGAAACTTTCTTAGAATGTCAGGCTGGTGACTTTAAAACAGTTTCACCTGAATCCCTGATAACCGAATCATGGATAATACTTTCAGCTCCCCTGAACACATTCTATGTGCTGCCATTAACCCCCCATGTGATTAGCAAATTAATAATAGATTTCCAATAAACACTGGTGGAAATTACACACAATACATGATGGATAAACATTCCCACATGTGTGCACGGGAGACAAGAGGTTCTAATTACCAGACCTATTCCCAGTTAGCAATACTCTGAGAATGCAGTGCTCTCTCCCTACAGCAGAAAGGTTTAGCCAGCACTGCACCGAGCCTTTAAATTCCACTGCAAATCCTCCCAGGACAGACTGTCATGGCGACAGTCACATTCTCACTTTGTTTAGATTTAACTTAAATATAGCAGAAGCCAAATTCCATCCTTGATACAGATGAGAAGCTGGCTCTGGCACCCCCCCCACACACACACACACCCTGTGACAGGACAGAGCACAGGAGGAGCAGGCTCTCCTCTGAAGCACTTGCCCTGAGTATGTTAAAGCTTTCTCTTCCACCCTCAATTCCAGTTGGCTGTGAAGCAAAATTTAGGACATTTTTAAAACAGATTCAAGAATGGGAGTGTAATTCTAGTTACACTAGGAGGGTAGTCCTCCAGGAACAGCTTTCTATTTTAGAAATGGTCTGGTTTTAAAAAGGATGAGTGGTACTGGGTGAACAAATGCTGATATGACATTTCCAGTTAAAATAAAGGAAGCGGTATTCTGAACTCCACTTCAGGTATGTACTCGACATTGGTATTAGATAGGATGGCTTGGGTTTTAATGTTTCCTGTGTTACCTGGATCTTCTGAGGAACTCTAGACCAAAACCAGCAAAGTTTCAATTAGAAGGCATATGGTCTAACTTACCTCAACTCAATTTCCAAAGATGGTTCAACATCATAAAGAAGAGCCTGGTTGCTAATAGTTAAGCAAAGAGTGAACCATAAAGGGTTTTCAGAATCTCCTAAAAAACAACACTGTAAGAAGTGCTACTGTCTCGGCTGTATATAAATCTGAGTTTTACCTTGGCTGCTCATCAAGATTATATTAAGGCAATAGTAGTTGAATAATGAGTTGTGAAGTAGAAAAAAAGGGGGGAACTAGCCTAATATAGTGTGCACAGTAGGTGGCTCAAAAGTGAATGAATGAGCTTGAGATTCCAAGAAAGGAAAAAAATAGAAATGAACAACAATCCTGGCTGCACCATGAACAAGCCACCTTGGGAAAGTCACTTCATGTCTCTGAAACGTCTCAGTTATTCTATAATTTCCTAACCAGATATATCTGTGAACTTAGCAGACAATTCTCCAAACTCACCGGGTGGCTTGTAAATTCTCAACACTGCATTGTGACTCCAAGCTAAAGGCAGAGCCTTACACAACTGAGCACACATCACTGAAAGCTTAGAGGTTATCAATACATATCTGTCTGTGATGATGGAGATAAGATTTCAAAGAAGACCATTAATCAAACTGGTATGAATAATGTATTAGCATTATCTGGATTATAGTTCCCCCACCACTGGTGTCCTGTTGCTTACTGGTCTAGATGGACTGTTGGATAAAAAAGGAACTGCTAAGCCTGACATTTCAGATGAAATTGAAACGATAGCCCAATTAAGAGAATTAATGGGGCCATTCCACCTGGGTGATTCGAGCTTTCTGTTTCAACGTCAGCCACTTTAATCAGAGGGGATCCCAAAGACTAATTTCAATGGCTTATCCCACACTAGGAAGACGGGTCACTGAAGCATAACTCTACCTTATCGGTTCAGAACTGCTGTGCATATTTCTTTAAATTATCTCAACCTTTTCTATATCCATGCACCGGGCAGGCTATGTGCAACACAGAGGTGTCTCAAAGAGGCTGCACTTCCCTTCAAGGACCTTTATTTGAGATAGGGTAACGAGGCCTTTCTTCCTTCACTCAACAAATGTTTACGGGGTACCCACTCTGTGCCAAGCACTATCCAGGCACGAGGAGTGTAACCACGAATGCGTTGGATAAGAGAGCAGCTCTCATGGAACTTGTATTCTAGCAGGGGGAGCCAGATAGTAAGCAGGGAATGGCACTTGGGGTAGGGATGCCTTAGAGTGGCTGGGAAGCTTCTCTGGAGGTGACCTGTGGCCAAAAGACAGAGCTGGACAGGACCAAGCTAGGATCTGTGGGCTGAGAGCAGAGCAGGTGAAAGGTGTGTGGCTGGTAGTACAAAGAATGGTCAAGTGCCGACTGTACTGGGAACGGGGTGAGGAGGCCGACTTGGTGAGGGTAGGGCTGACCAGGGAGGGTTCCCTGGAGGAGCCCTTGAGCCAGGCCTTTAAGGCCAAGGACAAATGTATAGATTGGCTGGAGCATCCTGCATCATCTCCAGGACAATCCCTAGTCCCTAGTGATCTACTTAGGTTACTCGATGAAACCAGGTTTGGAGGTCATTTTATAGTTTCCCGTTGAAACTGTAGCTTTTCCTTTTCTTTTCTCACCTCAAAATTACATCATCAGAACACAACATAGGTGAGGGCAGACTCATAGCCTGGCGGGGGGTGGGGGGGGGCTACTGATGAATCAACTGGGAAATTAACACAATAGATTAATGAAAAAGCCTTCTTCAGACATCTATTTTCCTTCTTAATTGCCTACAGAAAGATCTAGAGCAGGTGTTCAGTACCTGAAAATTTATGGGTAATTATGTGGCTGCTCAACCCTTGGGTATACTTGGGTATAATCCTTGTAGCTTTACACAGTTTCACAATAACAGGGATTTGACACTTACCTAAATACGATCATTTTGTGTGCTTTAAAAGACAGAACATCTGTTTTTCTCTGCGCATTTGCTTCCATAATATCCCAACACACTCATATATTTTCCACCTATATCCATGGAACCAGTTATTTTTCAAAAGGTGTGGATGTTGATCTCATTCAACTCAGATGATGAGTGGTGTGTTGAGACTGACCCCCAAACTCAAAACACACCCACTCTTTTTGTAATCTAACCCCAGAATGGAAAAGAAGAGGACGGAACATAGAAAAGAGCGTGTGGACTGTTCTAAGAAATTTGGTGAGAAGCGTGGATGACGGGTACATGCCTGGCTCCCTAAAAACTGGGTCTGCTTGAGAAAACTCCGTCCTTCACACTGAGGTTTTGTTTATGAACATTCTGGAATTGACCAGACTACCTTTGGAGGACATGCCTCTGAAGCAGGGCAGTCCTAGAGGTTACAAATGCCGTTCCCTATGGGATATTCCCTCCTGGTTAGCGGCCACACTGAGCTTCAGGGACACTCTGAGCCTTCACCACAGGACTTAGGATGGGCCTCTGATCCCAAAACACCAGGTTCACTTTATGAGATTTGCTTAGTTAACAGAAAGAACCTGGTGACATCTAAGCTGCTAGGGACAAAAGTTCAGAGGTGAAAGCAACCTTCCTGCCTGATTTTGACCCAAAACTGTATTTTGGTTTTCTTAGGCAATGACACGCTTATGTCTAACAATCCTCATGACTTAGGACCTGCCAGGGATGTGAACTCCTTAAGGGCAAGCAGGGTGGCGACTCCCTGAGTTTGTGTTTCTAGCACCAGTGTATTCACTGTAACAGATGCTCAGTGAAAGCACACAAGTAGAAATGAATATAATCCTGGGTGTCTCATGGCATCAGAGGTCTCATTTAAAACACTCAACTGATTTTCTAAATACCTGGGTTGTTTATCTCTGCTTTTTTACTCATGAGAAGAAAGAAGTCTATACTGAATGAAAGGCAAACCAAAGCCTTGCTGCTTTGACCCAATGGCAAGACAAATGGAAGCTTAGACTTTTTTACCTCTAGGTTGGGCCCCTCCAACTACTGTGCACAGAAGCACCTGGGGATCCTGTGAAAATGCAGATTCTGACTCATTAAGTCTGAGGGCCAAGATTCTCTGCGTTTCTTGCCATCTCCCAGGTGATGCTGTGCTGGTCCCGGCAGTACACTTTGAACAGCAAGGTTCTAGGGAACTGTTTCAGAGTGGCTTCTATCAAAAGCAAGATGCTCTAAGGTAGTTTACACTGAGAAAGTTACTTCCTTTAGGAAGGCAGACTCAGTCTGTGCTAGTCTTAACACTTCTTTAACACTAACTAGCCCATCTCCTGAGAAAAGAGGGAGCGGGGCGAATTGGCCTCCGGCTCCCCAGCCCTTACCGGGCACCACCTATGATGAGCACCAGGATTTGAGAACACTGCCTGGCGTCCACTGTGTATATTGTGTAGCACTTTCTATTTATGGCACTTGCTGATTTTTTGTCTGAGGCAGTGATAGAGCATTGCCTTTGAAGTAAATTTACCTAGTTTAAATGAGTTGAGTTGGGTTAAAGCAAAATAGAAAGCAAATAATGGTTCTGGTCATAGTCAGATATAATGAAAAATTGTAAGGCAGAATGGGCCACATGGGGCAGATCCTGTGGGAGCTCTGTGACCTTCCAGAAAGCATCTGCAAGTTCTTTTAGACATGATCCTTTTGTCTCCAGGAAGAAACCATAGGTTCCATTGGGTTCCTCAAAGCATCAGACATGAAAACAGATCACTGTTATGGAGTCACGTTTAACCAAGTGCCCATGACTTACCACATCTATACAACCCTTGAACAACATGGTTTTAATGGCATTGGTCCACTTACATGTGGACTGTTTTTGTTAAATACAATACAATCTTGTAAATGTATTTTCTTTTCTCTAGCTTACCTGGCTGTAAGAATAAAGTATCTAATGCATGTAACATACAAAACTGGTGTTAACTGACTGCTTATGTTATAGGTAAGGCTTCTGGTCAATGGCAGGCCAACAGTTCAATTTCTGGAGAGTTAAAAGTTAGATGTGGATTTTCGACTGTACTCCTAATCCTTGTGTTCAGAGGTCGGTTAGACTCTGTAAATCTAGCTCCTGAGATATTTAATAGCTCTTTAAAGACTGCTTTAAACACCAATCATCAAAAAGCAGTGTTGTCCTATAAGGATTATGAAATAGCCCTTCTTGTAAAGTACTATTCCAGAGAACTCCAGACCCAGGAAATGCTAAGAGGTACTTGGCTAAAGAGAAGTGTTAGATTAAGAAAATATGTGTATGTATGTATGTTTGTTTGTTTGTTTGGGTAATTCTTCTATTGTATCTGCTCCCTTTTCCCAGGGCATTTACCATGCTCTTTAACATATTCAAGACTGAGTAGTCCTCTGTGACAGAACTCTGTTCTCAGTGGTTCACTCTGACATTTCTCAAACACAGGTGATGTGGAACCCCGTTTGCACACACTGCGTGTTAACACCTTAAGGACGAGTGTCCTGGGGGAGTCCCTGGCTGCTTCACGAACTAGCCCTGACACTAGGGAGATGAAAAATTGTAAATAATAGGCAGAATCTTCAGTTTTCTGGAAGGCACAAGGCTACCTTTTGTGCAGCCAGTGATGGGTTGCAAGTATTGGGGTCTATGTTGGATGGCATGTATGAACAACAGCAGTTTTTAGTCAGAATAACTGCCATTCCAATTTAGGCCATATGCATTTAGCAGGAAATTTAAATTTTCCAAAAAAATAAAAAAAATGGCCCAGGGACAGTCATGGCTCTCCTGCCAAGTATACTGATTGTTCTGCATCAGCCTGTAGGGGAACAGGCAGTGGAGGTGTTGTGTCAACACTGTGACTGATCTTTGTCCTCTGTTCTGGAAGAAAAACCCTCAGTAACCATAAAGAGCTTGAGGATCACAACTATCTTCCATTTGTCTGCTGCGTCTACTGCTGCCTCGGGACCTACTGCCACCCAACGGCCCATGGAGTGCACATGTGTCAATGGGAGGCCCAGACTACATGGTGGTTGGCCATACAGTTGAATAAAACATTACTGGAGTCTTCCTGGATGGCCTTCTGATGGTGCCAGAGGGTTTCCCCTCCACATCAGAAATCTTTCTAAATGGTACCCGATTATCCTAGTCTGTAAAGTCAGTTTTGAAAAAATGCTCTTGTATTTTCAGAAAACATGATAAAACATAGGAACCGATGTTTCCCCAAAAGTACAAATAAGTACATCTTGAGAGGTGACTTTTCTCTATTTTCTTTCACTCTTATTAACAGACAGATGAGGGCTGGAGCTCTGTAAAATGGTGTTCTCTAGGGGAGGTGGGTGAGGGATTTGTGAAACAGGTGAAGGGGACGAAGAGCACACTTAGGGTGATGAGCACGGAACACGGACAGGATGGTTGAATCACTATTGTATACCTGAAACTAACGAGACACTATGTTGGTTACACATGACTAAAAATAAATTTAAAAACCCTTAGAGGCCAACATTATCCTTATATATCAATATCTAGAATCATATGAGTCATATTTGGCTTGAAATAACACTTAAGGAGAGTTATGGGTTTGCTCATTTTTTCAAGCTCAATGTTACAAAATGTTGGGCAAACCCTTCTGTGTTGGTGTGGGCTCAGGCCTACTCTATTTATCCACC
The DNA here is from genome assembly GCF_048418805.1 of Vulpes vulpes. Lineage (NCBI taxonomy): Eukaryota > Metazoa > Chordata > Mammalia > Carnivora > Canidae > Vulpes > Vulpes vulpes. The sequence goes on along the minus strand of NC_132788.1, from coordinate 71,967,790 downwards.
TGTTCCTGCCTTTGAGTAAAAGTGATGATGACTTCAAGAGGAGACAGGTGGGGAAGCTCACCATAGTTACCAGAACATGTAGAGATCCTGATGAGAGGAGATGACATGAGTTCAAAGATCCACAATAGGACTCATTACCCTATTTTTTAATTAATTTTAAAAAAACCCCTAAATGTCCGCTTTGGGATCAGATCGTTACATTCTATTTTGAAGGAGTAGGCGGGGAAGAAAAGCTGAGTAATGCCTTTAAATCGCATAATGAAAGTGGTTCTTTTAGAAAAAACTCACAGTGGCCATTTCATTAATATCTGTAAACTATGTTTATGCTTACAGCGAACTTGTTCAACTTAGTGATGATTCCTAAATCGAGGCGAGGATGCTCTTACCTCCAACTCCAGCTCTTCCCTGTCCATCTCCTGATGGATGCCTCCAATGTAGTCATTGGGGTCATAGTACTCGTGGGCTGAGGGGTGCCTGAAAACAGAAGAAAGACCTTTATGGCCTGTTTGCAGTTCCAAGTTGCTGCTTTAATTCCCACCTCCCAGCTAGGCCCCGCTGTGATGTGGCCGCAGCTCTCAGGGCTGGGGGACACTGTGTTAGCTCGCTTCTCTCTGGCTGTACTTCCCAGCAGCATCAGGACCTCCATTGTTTAACACTGCCATCCTCTGGGCCAAAGTCTGTCCCCCTGGAAGAGGATGCAGGTGACGGTAGGACCACCTCTGGTGCTTCCAGTGACCAACCTCTAGGCAACTAGTCATGTGAGTCAATAGGACTCATGTCTTTTTTTAATTTTTTAAAAATTTATTTGAGAGAGTGAGAGACAGAGCATGAGCAGTGGGGAGGAGCAGAGGGAGAATGGGGGAGTCTGATGCAGAACTAGATCCCAGGACCCTGGGATCATGACCTTAGCTGCAAGCAGATGCTTAACCCACCGAGCTAACTCAGGTGTCCTAGCAGTTTCATTTCTAACTCTTTCTCTAGGTAGCAGACATATTCCCATTTCCCACTTATTGCTTCACTGTTAGATTTTCTCTTTGGGGAGAAAAAGGCTGGACTTCAGGCAACACTCAAAGAAATTTGCTAGCCTCTGAGTTTGGTCCAAAGGACTTATGACCAAAACTACAATGCTATCATCTAGGACACTGTCTTCCCAAACTTTAGTGTTCCATGACAAGGAATATGTTTGCCATGAAAACCTAAAGCACACATATGTGTGCATACATGTGCATATAAAGCACACGTGTATGTAAGCACTGAGTACCCACTGCTCAGACAATAGAAGCTTGAGTCTCTCTAGGACAACATATTGAAACCCCATGTATAGAAGCCACCACCTCTCTGGAACCTGTTAAGAGCAGAGGCAGTGGGAATCCTAACAGGCCTGGTTGGTAGCTCTGATAGGTGCCAGATGTGCATGGAAAGCTGCAGCCTGATTGCTGACTGGGGACTCAAACCATCTTGTTCTCAAAGGTCAGCACAGCAATCAGCGGGCTCTGGTCTTCCCTCCTGGGCGCTTATAGTTTTGAAATAATGGACCAGACATGAATGGTCAAACAAGGGCTGGCTTTCAATTTTCTGGCCCTAACAAGTTAAATATCCTGCCAGCACTGAAGGGGCTCTAAGTGCTGAGGATGCCGCCGGAAGGCCTGGGCTTTCAAGCGTCAAGTTAACACTGGCTTCTCAATCCCAACGCGCACTCTCGCTCTGCTCTGCCCTTGCAGCCAGAACCTGGAGCAGGCTGACCTCTGGACTCTACTGACATTTCTCAAGTTGCCCCTTGGGGGTAAGTCATGTCATGTTAACTAGACTTCCGAGGAAATTACGGGTTTGGCTTCCACAAAGCCCATCACTGTGACAGCTCAACCTCTGAGGGGCAGGAGTTGGTGTAGAGGCTTCATCGATACTGAGAGGCAGGTTTGCTCTGTGAAGTCAAAGGACCGGCTTGAATGATTGTACTCTGTGAACCGGGCAGTTCTTTCCTAGGATCGGCTGGGACACAACAGAGTGGTAGTGTGGCTGAGAGCTGGCAGCTGGGGCAAGACAGACCCGCCTTTCAGGCCGGCTGCCCACAAGCTGAGTAGGACAGGCGCATCTGCGCTTCCTCATTGCATGGAAGGAGCGGTCTTCTTTGCACAGTGCTGTGCACAGAGCATGCATGTCAGATGGATTATCCCTTCCACACTGTCGGCTGCACCTGAAATTACTCTGTCGGCCCTGCGTTCCCATGACGGCTAGCAGGGAACACCATGGGGCTAAAGGCAAGTCTCTGTCTGGACTCTGACAGAGCCACACTTGCTTCAGCTTACCGAGTTCCTAAGAGAAAACCACCAGGTGGCATTCAGAGGTTTGCCCTGCAAGAGGTAAAATGCCCTTTGAGATAAAGCATCAAGTCAGTGATCTGAACCAGGGGCAAGACAAGAAGAGCCAGGAGGGGCTCTCACATCACCTGGAGAGAGTGAAGTGGATGGGTGGGCGTCCTGCCCTCACACAGGCACAACCACGTGCCCCCCGCTGCAGTGAAGTGCACATCTTCTCAGACAGTGGTCTTAGAAAATTTTCTCACTCTTCGTTTCTTCCCTAGATATTTAATCTCACTCACTAAATTCATGATCGCTGCTCCCTCTTGAGGGCTTACCATATGCCATGCCGAGAACTTCCCATACATTATTTCCCTTAACCCCACACTCTTATACACTGGGTGCTCTTGCTATTTTTCCTATATTAAAATGGGGATAAATTAAATTACCCCAGCTGCCCGGCTAGTTATCAGTTTGAGCATCCGGCTCGTGTGACTTGAAGGCTCTGAGCTACTCTCTCTCTCTGACACTAAGTAAGGTAAGAAGGGAGTCATGTGTAAAGTAATTCATGTGGGGTGTTGGAACACAGCTGTTACTTAATCGGTAAATGCGCTGCTTATATGAGGCACGTGTGGGCTTATTAACAAGGATCCAGGTTTGAAACGAGACCCGAGAAAGCGGATGCACAACCTTCAGAGCTCTCTTTACACTCCCAACTCACTCTGTTGTCTGCTTAAGAGTTGAGTTGTAACTCAAAGCCTTCACATTGAGTTGTAACTCAAAGCCTTCACATTGCCATTTGCGGTGATTAAATTTTATTTTGAAATAACTTTTATGACGTTTGTCAACTAATTTTGTTCTTAGAATATAATTTGAATAACTCTGCTCCAGGGTTATAATAAAGTAATTAATATGTCAGCGAGGTTTTGAGGATTCAGTTGAATGCCTCTATAAACAATAAAGTTAAACACAGGCAACGTGGAGGAAAACTGTAAGACACGCTAATTTTTTTCACCACACCGAAGGGAAGAAACCAACTTGACTGGACTTTACCATAGGTAACACATCTGAGCTGCAAGATCATGGGACTTACTCCTCGGGCAGGAGATAGGGATCCAACACTGGCGGGGTTGGGGAGGACATCTTCGTGAGTGCCATGATGTGCTCGAAGGTGATGTCGGTCTGGGTTCCCGTGTCCACCAGCTGTGACTCTGACGGAGGCGTGAACATTTTGGTCCGAGGGGTTCTCCTCAGCACCTGTACCACAATGGGCTCTTTGGCTGTCTTGAAAGCTTCCACAGCCTGGTCATGAGTCGCTCTGGATAAGTCTTTACCATTGACCTGTGGAGAAATATTTGGGGTGAGAGAGGGTCATAGTCCAGCAGAAGCTGCAAAGATGCTTCTGTGTAAGCAAGCCAAAAGGAAGAACAACTGGAGGGGGTCGCAGAATTGCAGTCACCTGTTTTTGGTTTCCTAGGGAATGCCTGCTGGGATGGGAGTGAGTTTGGAGGGATACAGATCTGGCATTAAATGATAAATCTCACAGCAGGGAGGTCTGGGCTTCCTGCTGGAATGTCTTTAACACAGTTTCATCACCTGCTAACTTGCCTGTGAGAGAAAAGAGCAGCCTTGGGGCTCAGAGCCTTTATCAGGCAATAATAGCTAACTAGAAATTAATTACATTGTTATGTTTTAATGGGGTGTACTATGTCAGGTGACATTAGCTTTCCTTTTATGGAAGTGATAGGACGTTTCCTTTTTAAATAAATTGCTTTGTGTGTATTTTTTTTAAGTCAATCAAATATATTAAGTAAATGATAATCCGGGCCATAGGTGGATATGGCAGGTATCAAGGAGGCAGTACGCAGATGGCTAGCATTCTGGCCGATGTTTGGGAAGTAAGAGATGGTTTAACTGTTGTCCTGTTTCCCACTGTGTGTGGCCTGAGCTGCTGCTGCATCCCCCGTGCCTGGACGTTACTGAGTGTCCACTGTCTACTGCATGATTTACATGAAGCTACCACTTAACGCTTCCCTCAACGTAGTCTGGGATGTTGGCAGAGCCAACATTATGTTCATCTCCCTTCTCTAACAGCTTCAAATTGACCACATGAGATCACACAGCCAGTCAGTGGTAGGTTACAACTCTGTACCCCTGGAAAGAATTCTGGATGCACCATCCAATCATAGCTGACTCGATGTGGCTATCTTTAGCACAGATTACACAAGAGGAAATAGAAGCCAGACCTTTATTTCTAGAAAATGAAGTCATTCCAAGCAACCTTTTTGTCCAACTACTGAATTTACCTTGCCCTCCCATCCCCCGCTGCAAAGAAATAGGATATTATGTCCTGGTAGTTTGGTAATGTCTAATGTCTGCACTGCAGGCCAGGTTCCAGGCTCTGACGTATTTCAATATTATCCCCCAAGTGGTCGGTTTGCTTTTTAAAGTCAGACACAAAACGATCGTACAGGAACCATATTCTGCAGAATATACCGCTGCATAAGTTCCTGAGCTTTTCAAATCTCTGGAGGGCAACACTGACAAATTCGTGTCACTTAACGTACGAGTTCCTGAATACAAATCTCTTAGACTGATAGTCCATTTTTTCAATAGGCATGTTTTTAGTATTTATTTATACATGTCAGAATGAACACTGAACCTTCTCCTGTCTGGCATATGCATCCTGCCCCTGGCCCCCGCCCCCCACTCTCTTGTACTTCAAAGCACACTGACAGTGAGGTCCATCTTCCGAGGCAGAGAGCACTTCAGTGTTTCTTTGTCTGAGCACAACACAAGTATTGATTATGCAGCTGCTTTCCTATTTTTGCTGGGTGCCCTCACTCTGGCCCTCCAGGGACAAAAACTCTTAGGACCAAGTATCTTGTAAACAACTGCTGGGTTGAAGAATAGATGTCGGACTCTCTCCTTGTAATGAAGCCCAAGTGCATCATGCCCGTGGAGATTATTAATGATCTGGATTCAATCGACTTAAGTCATTTACTCACATCACGAGGGAGTTCGGCAGAACAAGAACTCTGAGCTACGGAACGACTCATGTGCACAGTAAGTGAGCGGCTGAGGCACTGACCTCTTCCATCCTCTACCCCGGAGGACTGGGAACACCAGGGCTTCACCTCCCAACCGTCTCAGCTCTTCCTCCTTTGAGAAGAGCATAAAAGGGCACTAAAGGCATCCTTCCCAGCTTTCCAAACCAGCTGACCACCTTGACTCCCTCCTTGCTCAGAGTCCCATGTGCTGAGGACTTGGGTCGGGAGGGGTGGGCCAGGCGGTCAAACAGCAACTTGGAGATCTGTGAAATTCATGCTGTAGCAGAAGTCTGCGAGCTGTATTTTCTTTCCATTACTGCCCGATGCCAAGAGTCAAACAATACAGGAATTTGCAGGGTGATAGTTTGTTCCTAGGTTAAATCAATGCCACAGACAGCAGGTGTAGGAGACGTGGGTGTGGCCAATGCCAGCTAGCCTGCATCATCTTCTACCCTCGGGAGTCACTGTGGATCGCTTGTATTGATCGCTTGTATTACCTCTAGTGAACTCACACATGAAGACTTTCTTTTTTTTTAAGCTTTTATTTATTTATTTGAGAGAGAGCCCACGCACGGGTGAGGGGGAGGGGCAGGTGGAGAAGCAGACTACCTGTTGAGTAGGGAGCCCAACGGCAGGGCTCGATCCCCACACTGCAAGATCATGACCTGAGCCAAAGGCAGATGCTTAACTGACTGAACCAGCCAAGTGCCCTCAGACCTGAAGACTTTTGAATGGGTCCTGCAAGATCTGTCCAATCTGCTTTCTCTTGTCATGCATAAACACCAGGTCTTTTGCCAAAAGGGAACGAATGTGAGGTTTTCTTCCAGGACTCTTCTAGTTGTGTCTAAAAAAGAATCCATCCTAGGAATCTACTTTTTACATGTACAATTAGGTCTTGCAAATACAACACTAGACAATCTCAGCTACCTGGTCAACAAACATCCCTCCCTTGCCTCACCTTTTTCCTCTCTGTGGAAGAGAGATAGGTTTTGTTTTCTTTCCATCAGATCAGAGAGCCTTCCCTCCTGGGGAGATTGAGGTGGGGGTTTGATTAACTTTGGCCTATTATGGCCTTGTTCCTTTAGTGATGGATTTAGGCATGGGTATGCAACATATCTCTGGCTGATAGGATAAGATAAGGAATCTTCAAGAGAGCTTTTGAAGTTTTGTCTGTTCTTAAAATAGGACGCAGGTAGGGATGGCCCTCTTTTGCCTCTGGGCAAATCATCTGCATGTGTTACATGGACTCATGGGAGCACATTGGGACCATGCTGAGAGCCTGTCTCCGAGGCCAAATTAACAACATACTGAGGGATTCAGAGCAGAAACATGGGAGAACTGGGGCTCTGATGTCACCAAGCAAATGAACTAACCAAGCTTAGAATCTCTTAACCCCAAATTTCTTGTCATATTCAGTACTGAATACCTTACTACATCGACTGTTTTAACTTAAATCTTATAGCCCAAAACATTCACACAGGTGTATCACACAGATGTATTGTAAAATTAGGCAGGAATGTATTCTGATTAGTTCCTAGATGCATCCTTCTATCTGTATAAAAGAATTAGTGAAAATGCTTTTCTAATTGGGAGTGTATCTTAACCAGCTCATTTTTATAGAAAAGTGATGGCAACTATGACTTAGGGAGATTTTATAAATCAGTGCTACAAGACTCAGCAGATGTTTAAATGGTACCTCAAAAAAAGAAACACAAAGGACCCGCCTGAGTCAGTCTAAGTTATGAGGATTCTCAGAGGCAAACAGCTGCCCCGTGTCTCCATGCACACAATTCCAAAAAGCAAGAAGGCTTTTCTGAATGTGTCCCACTTTTGGTATTATTAAAAGGTGTTGATTCAAAACATCCATTAACATCTCTACTGCCTAGGATGAAGAAAGAGGGTGGCAAACCCAAAGGGAGGCCTGGAATGTTGGGGTGCCTGCGAAATGACCTCTTGTCTCCCTCCAGGAAGTCACTACTACTGACGGCTGGGTTCCACAAAGAGCCATATCTGACATCTCTGCCCATAAGGACAATTTCAGGAGCCCAAGGCCACGTGTGTATGTTAATCAGATGTAGTTCAATGAAAGCCTGGGCACAGTCTAGGTGAACTCCTCCTTCCTTAAGTTACAGCTCAGGAACAGAGAGCACCAGGTCTGCAAGTAGGAGAGGAGGGCAGGGTTGGAATCCTGACCGTGGGCTTTGAACAATTTATTCTGAGTCTCAGTCACCTCATCCGCAAAATAAATATAATTATAGTGTTGTGCCTCTTAGGGTTATTATCAAGTTTAATGAGATAATCTACTCATAGTGCCTAACACGCAAATAATAAGAAATTTACTAAGATACCAGTGCTAATGGGGATCCTATACCAGAATAGTCACATTTCCCCAGCAGAAAATAATCTATAAATCAAAGAAGCAAAGTGCAGCCTAATTAGGTAGTCTTAAGAGACATGTGTGTACTGAAAGGCTCCCTGCCCATCTCCTTTTCCTGGACCAACATACACATTAATATTCTAGAGCCCTCAAGTTGGTATTCTCAGGCAGGGGTTTGGGGTGTAAGAGATTAATTTTATAAGACTTGACCCCTGCCACACAAGCTTCTTGACAGGGTATTTTAGGGATCATTACATTCTCTTAAAAGACGATGAGACAAGGCGGGAGTTTACTATCCTTAGACGATCCATTTTTGCAGCCAAATTTGTTTTGAATTACCTTGTGCACATAACACTTATTACACTGTCATCTTGGAAACACATCACTGAGAGCCTTCGCGAGGGGATGACTCCTGTGCACTGTCATCCACCCGAGAACGACAGCTTTTATTCTCGGGATTAGCATTACATCTACATTACACAGCGCGGTGGTGATGATGGCTGCAATTACAGATGGAATGCTCATCCGGTGACGTTTGGCCCGGTCAAATTAAATATCATTAACTCGCCCAATTGAGCAGATTGCTTTTAAAACAGTTTATGCAGCTCTAAAACCAAGTAAATGGAATGTTTTGGAACAAGAAATGCTGATTGCAAACTTTATCTTTATTATAAATTAAAGGCTTAAGTTATTCACCTAAGGCTCTGGCTGGTCCCTTGGGACTTAGGTGCAATTATGGTGAAAATCCAATCAGTCTGTCTCAAGGCAAACATCACTGCCACAAATATGACATGACGCTAAGGAACCTTCAAGAGGTCCTTTAGTGTAAGGTCTCCCGAGACAAGACAATTATGCTGTGGGCGAGGAATAATTCTGTCCTGGTTCCAATTGGGTGGGGGTAACATGCCTGCTGCTCTTTGTATGCGGCATGCGTGACTGTCTTTTCCATGATCCTGAGCACTAACGCAAAACCAGTGGGATTTTCCACCTGGGGGCAGACTTCATTGACAACCCATCTGTCCATCTTGCAGTCAGTCATTCAATCCGAGGAAGTATTTGCCGAGGTTATTTAGTGAGAGTTGTTCCTCTCTTGGCAGATAGGATGGCACTTGGGAGAATTTCTTGTGGACAAATGAGGACACAGCATGTGCTAGCCACTCAAGAAATGGCCAGAAGGAATGTGTTGGAGACAGCATTTTCCCAAGATGTCTAGTGAAGGATCTGATCTGCTAAGATGGCCATATTGCTCCCAGAGACTACACATGCTGGAACACAAGTTGAGCCCATAACCCAGAGAGAAGCTGGATGATCACTGTCCACCTAAAAATGCCATTGGTGAAAGTCTGTCATGCACTTTGAGGGTCGCCTTTCAAAAGAGAATCCCAGAAAGCTTGCAAGGTGCCCTACAACCTAACTGTGAGTAGTTCAGGATACTTTAATATATGATATTTGGAAAAGACATACCATATTCTCTCTAAATTGGAAAATAAGTATCTATTTATGGGAAGACATTTGGTTTCTGAGAATCAAGGAACTGCAATCGCCTCTCTTCCTACTGCAGGTGTAAATGACCCCCACAGAAAGCGCTAATGCAGTTTTAAATCTAGCCTCCTATCCATTATGCCGCTGGCTAAAACACAACTTTTAGAGGGTTCATTTAATTAAATACAGGGGCAGTGATTTCAGTCAGTAAAATATCACACCTGTGTTGTCAAACTAATTAAAACTTAGATTCCACTGGAAGCAACAGACAATAATAAACTACATGCCAGAAAATAAAAGGTTTCAAGCTCTGATTCAGGTTGAAGCAAACATTTTCTTTTTCATTCATGAAACTCCTTCTCTGTCTTAATTTATTTCAAACATATAGCCTGCTCTGGGGCTTGATAAAGGGAAGGCTAGCTTATCTAAAATACAGGTATTATGTCCATTAAGAAGAGGAGTCTGAATGAAGAAATAAATGTTTATATTAATGTGTTCCTGTGGAAAGCACTCATTTTACTATGTGATGTCTATGTATAAAAAGACTATACTTCCACAGATCTCAATTCCTAGGATGCAGAAACTTAAATCTGTGGGAGTACGTTGGTTTTCTAACACAGATCACACTAGAGTTTGTCCATGATAATTTCTAAATGCGTCCTGATGTTATTACCCTGGGTTTGGTATTTCTGCAACCAGAAGTTTCCCCTACCTTATTGCATTCAGAGTGCCCTGAACAACTGAATTTATAGTGTAGGTAATTGTCTTGTTAGAGGAGACTTCCTTATGTATCACTTAAGTATCTCACATTTTAAAATCCTTTACTTTTTTTCTGAAATAGAGAATATTCCCGGCTACCAGCCTCTGAATAATAAAATGGATGACGTGTCTTAAAGAAATAAAGGCTTAAAAACCACACATGTACCAATTTTTTTTTAAAGTAGTATTTGTCCTAAAATTATAAAATGCTTTCTTCTCAGGTAAAAAAAAAAAAAAAAAAAAAAAAAAGTTCTACTTTAATCAACAGTATTTTGTTTATCTCCTTTGGAAGGCTTAATGTCATTACCCAAAGTCTCATTTTAAGTGATGACATCTAAATGTCCATTAAACTACAGTATATTTGAACCACTCTGCATCTTAAAATTAACATGCACATTTTTACGTCATCTTAAAGGTGATGATTTTAAGATGCAACTCAATCTATTACAGGAAAGCCAATGTCGAGTTCTTGGAAACAAGGTGTTTCTATCACTAAATCACTCTACTTTCTCTGATTCCTAAGTTCTTTGGAACATGAGTGTCTTTTCCACTTATATCTTTAATGCCTCTGCAGCAATGATTGGTTTCAGGTTTAAAGTCAGTTAAATATGGTTGATTTTTTCCACAGCCCATCACTGTTCACTCCTGGAAGACACTCTTCCAAATGCTTCTAACCATCCTTGCCCTTCTCTTATTCCTTATACTTATCTGGAAAACCCCCGACCAGTCCTTATGGTCCAACCATCTGCCTGTCGTCCATTTCTATACATGAGTCTAGTGATGCTGGAGAACACTTACACAGTGAGGTGTCACTAAGTAGAATTCACAGTATTTTCTTGATTTGTAATCACATAGTTTTTCTTTTCTTTTTTTTTCTACTGATTGCCTGTATTTTCTCACCAGGCCCTAAACTCCATGAGGGCATGAACCGTGCCTTTTGTTCCCTGTAGCACACACCCAGACCTTAGGATAGCAGCTGGAATGTAGCAGGCTTGCCAGCAGGTCACTCAGGTGACCTATTCACTGATTTGTAGACAGTCGCATTCCCCCACTGTGCACATCTGCTGTCATTTCATGGTCCTTTCTCTACTCCAACAAAAATTCAACATTCTCTGCTCTGTGATCTTATATGCTTAGCTAAGTTGAATAACAAATCTGGCTGAGCCTACTATATCATTTCCAAACTTCAAATGAGAGTAAAATGTTTTGTATTTTTTACATCCATATTTAGTGAAAAGCCTTTTCAATATTAAACATATACAGCACCGTTCTCAATATGATCAGCATGGCATCGAGGAGAAGTGTCCTTTTCGGAGAACGTAAAACATGAGGCCCAGAAAAGTCATGGCATGTCTGTAAAAGACCAAAATGGCTCTACCCAAGCTTTCCTGTCCTCTGTGGGTTCTGTATTGTAGGAGACAAGGTGGGGCCACTTCAAGTGAAAACAGAAAACCTCCCATATAGAAGGAGGGAAGGAGACAAGAAAGACTGAAGTTATAGACCTCACAGAAAATCAGAGAATGCAAAAATGGTTTCTTTTTCTGAACCACTCTCTTCTCTCTCTCTCTCTCTCTCTCTCTCTCTCTGCCTCCCTTTCCCCTCTCTGTCCCCCTGCCCCATTCCCCCACAGCTCCCCTCTCTCCAGGATCACTGCTTATGGTTGTGCAGACTGAGCTGTGAGCAAGGTGTCCAGACAAGGAAGTGAGTAGGGTGGGTGGGCTCAGATGAAGAGGGAGCCCTTTTCTAATTTCCACTGAAGTGCTGGAGAGGCTGGCAGTGGTCCCACTTCGGGCTGTCATCAGGGCAGGAGCAGGGGTAGTGGAAGCACACATGATGACCTAGTCTCTGGACACACAGAGGGGACTGCTTGGTGGCTCAGCTACCTCATCCCTACCCCAAAAAAGGTTTAAACAAGGTATCTTTACCCAGGACTACTGTGTTGCAGACTCTGGGAGAGCAGCACTATCTTTCTGTGTTCCATTGTTCACCTTGGTATCTAATGAGAGGCCAGAATAGATGAAGTAAAATGCAGAGGTGCTTTGGACACTTCAACCATAAACAGCAGCGGTACAGCGCTGCCGCTATGCCAGCCACTATTCTAAGCACTCTGCATACATTTACTTAGGTGATCTTCACGAGAGGGAGATAATGTAAAATTATCTACATTTTACATATGAAATCAGGAGGCCAGCGAGCATTTGTGTATCTGCAGACCTTTGACAGTGGCTTCTCCCTTGAATCAGGAGATGCATGCTTAGTTCAGAGGTAGCCAAGCTTCTTCTTCTTTTTTTTTTTTTTTACGTCAATTGTATTGCATTTAATGATCCGTATTGGCATTATCTCCTACTATAAAAGCAATATAGCCACCAATCAAAGGAAAAAGGCGTGGTTACATTTTTGCAAGCATCATACTCAAGACCTTATGAAAACCATTTTATTATGTCATTTCCATTTCCCTGGTGTAAACTTTATATTGGTCTCATAAATGTATCTTATAAACTTAAAGTTGCTATCTGTTTTCCTCAAAGACTAGGGGAGTGCTTAGGATAAAATTCTACCCTCAAGCCAAGGCCAGGTAGGAAGATTCCTCCCTCAAAACAACTGTTGTTATGCCAAAATTAAGAGAATATTTTTTAAAAAGTGTTTAATGATGTTTTATGTGACCATGGTTATTTAAGTTTCAAATAGTATCCTAATGGAGACTGCATGGAAGTGCTTAAGAACAGGAAGGATAAGACCCTTTAGCTCTAGGGTCTCGCTGCTCAGTTTAAATATAGGATGTGTCAATTATGTGTTCTATCTTGAACAAATCAAGCTCCTGGCTACTCAGTGTTCTTATTTGTAAAATGGGTCAACAGGAGGACTTAAGTCACTGGTTTGTTTGAATTCATTAGGTCATACACAGAAAGTAATTAGGCTTCATGCCCCATCAGAGCGAGTACTCAAAAACTATTAGGCATCTATTACCCTCATTCATTTGAAGATTTATTGGGGAACCTACTATGTGCCAGGCACTATGTCCCACTGATAACGTAACCAAAGCTCAGTAACAGTGGATGAGAGTGACCACTGTCTGGGCTGTGGAGTGAGACACATATGGTCTGAGTCTCTACCATTTACCAGGTGTGACACTGGGTAAATTACTCTACCTCTGTGTGCCTCAGTGTCCCCCAGTGAATCTGGAGGATATTAAAGCATTTACCTCCTAGGGTTTTGGTAACCACTACACAGTATAAAGTAAAGTTCTCAGCACAGTGCTGAATGTTGGCCATTGTCATAACGCTGCAGACTTGGACAAGTTAGTTGACTTCTCCATGTGCCTCATCTGTAAATAGAGCTGTGAAGATTCACTGTAGAGGGAGTCTGGCTCACAGTCAGCACTTTCACAGGAAATACTAGCCCCCACGTGATTCCTAAACACGCCAGCCACCAAATTTCAGTAAAAACTTTACTGCAAATAAATTGTGTAAGAACATCAATAAAAAAGATTTTATGTTACGCTCATGTCTATGGGAAAGACACAGATGGATCCGTAGAGGGATCCTAGCACTGTGCTAAACACTTTCTGTGCATGATCCTATCACATCTTCTCAATCAGGTCACTGGTGAAGTCAGCGGTATCATCTGTCTTTATAGATGAGAAAATAAAAGCCCAACGTTGCTAAAAGCAGCATCTTAAGAAGAGTGCAGCTCATAAGCAGTAGAGATGGGATTTGAACCATGTCTGCCCAAGTTCAAGCATATGCTATAATCTGTTTACCATTGAGCTGTGTAGCTGGAGCACTGTTATCTGACCTCGGGCCAAAGGTAAGATTAGGTGTAAACAAGATGGGAGGGTGGAGTGAAAAAGAGTCATCATCACAAGGGGGGGGGAAGTGGCAGGTAAACCTCAGAGGAAAAAAATCAAAGCTCTGAGAAGAACAAAGTTGCTTGGCCAAGAAAGACAGTCACTGTTGGCTCCTCGGTGCGAAGGGGTAAGTGGGGCCAGGCTAACCCAACGTGGCTAAGCCAGCTGACCTTTCCCAGAAACTCCCCTCGGTAATGGGACGTGTTTCAGGAGTGGAGTGAGGAAACGGGAGTTTTCACTCACCCACCCTTTCCTACTTAGCTGCAGAGAAGCTGAAGGCAGAGGAATCTATTTTCTCATTTCTTTTCTTACGAAGTTGTTCCTTCAAATTTTAACGTGTTTGTCCTACAAATGTTCCGAGGCATTTTGTGAAGCCCCAGAAATGGGACACCATTGAAAATAGTCCAACTAGGAGGAAAATAATGTTAGTCTTGTTAAAATGGAAAACTCTTGAGCCTTAAGAAAACCAGTAGCATCAGACATTTTGAAGCCCTTGAATCTTATAGGAGGCAGGTCAAGAAAGCAAATTTTGAAAGAAGCTCACGGGCCTTAATGACCTGTATCTTATTTATTCCTCTCGATAAGACAATGAAATTTCCTAACTGTCTTTATACAACACCAGCGTCAGAAACAAACCAACGAATGCCAGGACAAATGACAAGCTAAAGCTGATGCACTTTACATAGAATTTCCTGGCTCTTGTGGATTTGTATCTTAAATATTTAGTGTAACTTTAACAGTGGTTTGGAATCTTTTTTTGTTTTCTGTTTTCTTCCAAGAATCAAAATTAAGAATTACATAACTTAGATAAAAAATAATTTTTGCTACTGTCGCAAACTAGTAGTAAAATTTCCATGAAAATGACTGAGATAGAATCCTTAAAGGAAATGTTGTGATTATTGTACTGTAGTCTTAGCAGTTCAAAAGAAAGGTCCATTGAGAATGGCATAGTACCAGCATGAACACAAAACTGACACTGAATGTTGAGAGAATGGACTAGTTTTTCTTTTGTTTTCACAGAATAATTAGTCGGCGGGTCCATAATTATCTATCTCAATAAATTATGATATATCATCTCAAACACTTCTGATTTCCTAACTAGCATTTTTAAAAGATCCCCACCAGGGAAAACCTAGAAAGTATGGCTGGGATTTGAAATATAACTCCAAAGCTAAAAAGCACCTTGATGATAGGGATCCTGCCTTTTACTTCAAGAAATGTCAGACATCATTCATTCAGAGTATTTTCTGTGTACCGTGCACTGTGCTTAGGCATTTTATATTCAATCACTTTCAATCACTCATTCATATGCTTATTGATCTAAAAAGTATTAGGGATGACCATGTACCCAGTACCCTGCCTGGAGTTGCCAGTGCACTGGTGAGCAAAAACCAGAAATGGGAGCTGCCACAGTAAGTTCATAGTCTGGTAAAGGGCACAGATGCTAATGATCCTATAACTGAGGGAAAGAGAGAACCTGGCTGGGGCTGGGGAGTGGGCCGGTATCAGGATGAGGGCGATCCTCTGAGAAAGAGATGTTGAGCACAAATCGGCAGAATAGACAGGATTTACATGGGGAAAAAGAGAGGATATTCCAGACAGAAGGAGCAGCATGTGCAAAGGTCCTGCAGCTGGAAGAAACCTGGCACAACTGAGGGTCAGAACAGGTAGAAAAGAGACTATCGCAGGACTGGAGAGGCGGGCAGATGCAGACCACACTGACCATGGGAGCCCACAGAATGGACCCTGACTCTGCGAGAGCTAAAAAGGGGTGGGTGGAGAACTAAACAGACAAAGAAGATATACGTTCAGGTTTGCCTCTTAGAAACATGACCGAGGCACCTGGCTGTTGTGTAAAGGCTGCAATGGGAGAGACCAGGAAAGACATGTCTGAGGTGGCCCAAACAGAACAAAGAGAGATTTAGGAAGTGGGGCCCCTTCAGGCACCCTCTGAGTTATTTCCATTTTCACAGAAGTTGAGACTCAAGAGAGTAAGTGACCTGCTTAAGGGTCACAGAATTATTAAATGGTAGTTAGGGAAGCCTGAACTTGGTTTAACTCCAAGATAAATTACTAGAGGTGTGCCTATCTAGGCAAATGCTAGGCTTCTCAAGAATTTTTGTTGTCCTGATACTGGATTTCCCCCTTGAGTACAGGCTCTTTGTAATGTTCTGAATCCTAAATCACAGTTCCTTCCTGGGGCTCCCTGGAAAGTGCACAGCGAGAGCATCACGTCACCATCTGCTCTTCCTGTCCAATGCCAGCTACCATTTTGTTGGACCCTCTGTTTCTTAGGACTCTGGAATCCTACATGTCCATTCTTTTGCTGGAAAACTGTAATGAGGCTAGAATATAGGGGAAGAACGGTTTATTGTGCCAACTGGTTAAAAAAAACACTCCATCTTCTAGTTCAACAATTCTCTCTGCAAAATGGGACACACAGTCCTCAGCCTCAACAGGGGAAGCTTTGTTCTTCACATGAGTTTTCCTATATGGCTGTTTTAGAACTATATTTTAAAAAATGTAAACCATATCTAATTATACAATTCCCAGATTTTTAGTTTTTTTTTTTTTTAAGATTTTATTTGACAGAGAAAGAGAAAGTATGCATAGGCAGAGTGGCAGGCAGAGGGAGAGGGAGAAACATGTTTCCCACTGAGCAAAGCGCCCAATGTGGGGCTCAATCTCAAGACCTCAGGATCATGACCTGGGCCAAAGGCAGATGCTTAACCGACTAAGCCAGGCAGGCACCCCCCAGATTTTTAGTTTTAATCTTTATTGGACATCAACATTCTAAAATGGTATTATGATGGGTAATTTTCAGCATTTTTATTATGAAAATTTTTCCTGATCTTCTTTTCCCTCTTAATTATCCCCAGGAGGAAAATTGTAGAATTGAAGTCTGCAGTTAGCAGGATGGCCTTTGCTATGCCAAGTGTCCTCAGAGTCAGTGGATGGGCTCTATATTTTATTTTCCTAACTTATGGCAGTGGACTCATTATTCTGGAGAAGAAGGTGTGTGTGTGTATGTGTGTGTGTGTGTGTGTGTGTGTGTGTATGTGAGTGATATAAATTCACTGCAACAGAACAAATAAGACAACACAATTCATTGCTTATCTAGTTAATATGATTAAAGCACAAAACTAACCTCTTGTTTGTCCTGAATTGTACAAAATTTTCTATTTTTAACTGCAAACTGGTGCTCAATTTGTTGAGAAAAATTTTGGTTAGAGGAGAAAATACGTGTCTCTCTCCTGCTGGGTGGAGAGATTATTTCTAAATTTGAATAAAATTTCTAAAAGACAAAACACTTCATCCTACCAGCTCATACTTCATCTGTCCTATGTGTAAGAATAGTCCATTTAGGAGTGCTTAAATGCAGTCACAAATCCAGATATATCTTTAGGGAATTGCCAAAAGATTCACAGTTTGCAGATACCTTCCCTCGCAACCAGAGACAACTTTATATCAAGAGGCTATATAAATTCTCTTGAAGTTATCTCCACTGGAAGACAGAGCTACCTAATGATCACTGTGAGAAATTAATGCGGAATTCTGGAAATCCTGGCTTTGAAAGCAGAACCACTGAAAGTGAATAGGAATGAGGGACTCTGGAGGAACGGAAGGAATGAGCCTTTATGAATCAAAAATAAACTTAAGGTGGTACTTCTTTCTCCCAAGATTTATAAACATGATTTATAAATGGCACCAAAAGAATAATGATGACATCCTAGGATATTTATCACCTCTAAAATAGGGAATAAAATGACTCTCCCTCTCAACTTCACAGACACGGAGGGCTTTAAAATATGACCTCATTATAATAATTGATCTTTGCTTTTTTGGTGATTAAATCCTAGGCAATGAGAATAGCAGAGTAATTACAAGTTTGAGCTGCATAAAACTCCCAGGATGGAGGAGGTCCATGATACATCTGTTGATATTAACGGAAATAAAAAATAAAAGATGTTTATGGAAAGTATGAACTTTAATATTTAATAGCCTTTCTAGACACAATGGATTCCACAATCCCCTGCTTCAACTACTCTACCACATGATGGGAGCCAAGAACTATGACCTCACTTCCTTTCAGCTCGTAAGGACAGACTCAACTGTTAAAACTTCTTGAGTCCTCTTTCTCCTCTCAGTTTTGGTTACACGGAAACATCCGATCAGGGTGGCGGGTCCTTTAGACATCCTCCTGATTCTCGGCTCCAGCACGGGACACCGAGGAACTTTGTTTAGATGACAAAATAACCTTGAGTGTACTTCAGTGAGGTGAGCCATAGAATCCTCCAATGAGAGGTTGGCCAAAGCACAACCGTGAAATCTTTCCTCTGCTGTCAAATTGTCAGTGAGTTTTAAGGAAGAAGCTAACAGGATTGTTTTGGCGAGAGGAAGGAGAATAAAACTGTTTTCAGGGCACAGGAATTAGCATGTGGTCTCTCATCCCTATGACAGAGAAGAACCTGCAGCATTTTCTAAGATGATTTATTAGACATGGGTAGAATTTGCTAGAAACCTACCAGGAGCAAATCATCTGGGAAGGAATTAATGATCCAAACACAACACTTGATAATGCAATTAGAATATGAGGAAATGTAGGAATTTTCGAGAGAGAGAGAGAGAGAGAGAGAGAGAGAGAGAGACTTAGAAAAGTAGGGAGGGAGGGGGGCAGAGAGAGACAGGGAGGGGAGCAGTGAGAGAGAGGGACAGGGAAAGAGAGTAACGTACATGTACATGATTTTGATTATGTCAAACTCAAAGCCAAAAAAGAATCTAACAACTTTCCGAAAGAGTAAAGTTGTCAGGGGCAGAAGGAGAGGACTAGGGTGCTCTTTCTAGCTCTGATGCTTTGTTATGGTTAGCAAGTGTCCCAGGTGAGTGGAAATGCACTTGCAGCTATGTTTCATCAAAGTGGTGTGCGGGTCTGAGAAAAAGAAATAAGACCACTGGCAGCAAAAATAGGAGACCCGCCCACCACAGAATGGCAAAGCGCAGTGATGAGACACAGTGTTTTTCTTTAGCTGCTGTAGGCAACAGTAAGAGTTCTCCCTCCTACTTTGGTTTGGGTCAGGAAATTTTTCCTTTAAACTTTTTCTTACTTGAGCTGGAAACCAAAAGTCTGGAACTCTGGAAGCTTCTTTTTGACCTCATTTTTTTCTTGCCTCATGGATGAGCTCATAGAAAAACATGTTTCCCAGTGGCAACATCCACTGTGTGTGTCCAAAGGAAATTTCCAGCTGTTCTACTTTTCTAGCTGCTGTCCTAGGCTTTGTGTACACACTCTGTCTAGGTAACTCAGGCTTCGTTTTCTTTATTTTTACGAATGTCTAACCCTAGGCATTTTAAATTTTTATTATTGAACACTGTATCTTCCTTGTCCCCCTCATTTGTTTAGTTTGGAGAGGGTATGGCTAACATTTGTAATGCCTTTTCAAAGCATTTCTTTATTTAAATATTTGGTGTAGTCATACCACCATCTACACAGCATTTTCATACTTTCAAAGTATTTTCATCTGCTTTAGCTCAGCATGTAAGTGTCAAACTTGGGATGGCACCCTGGAAGCAGAGCCCTCTTGGGATACTCAGGGGCCAATGAGACATAGCCACAGGGAAGTATCATGAATGAAATGCTTTTCCTAAAAGACAGGACTCTTTCTGCCCTGGAGCTCCTGCCTGGCTAATACTGCCTGCTTGGTGTTCAGACAGCTAGGAAGCCAGCCTGGCCACCAGGATTGGATCTTAACCCCGAAACAGGTGGCTCCTCGTGCTTGCCAACGGCCATCCACAGACCATGTTACTGGTGTGTTTTCATCTGTGTGATACCTTGGCAATGTCGCCCTCCACCTCTAGGTGGTAAGAACTGGGAGGATCACGACTTTGTTGGTTTTGCAACTCCTGCATCATCACCGGTGGCCGTCCCTACTTGGCACACTAGAGGTGTTTAAGAAATAGCATATGGAGCAAAGGACAGAACCTGAGCATTTCCTCCAAATGTACTGTGTATTTCCACCTTTTCATTACTCTTCTTGGGAATAATTTCTTTTAAAAGCCCTGTGTGCCACTGCTCTATTCTAAGAAAGGACTGAGCAACAGTGGTGGCCAATGATGTCCACATAAATTGCCCTTCTGGGTCCACTGCCATGACTTTCTCTGTCTCCCGGAGACCTTCTACCCACAATGATGATCCTTTTAGACCCAAACTTGGAGGCCTGGCTGCTGTCACGTCCTCTAAGAATGCTGGCTTTCTCCCTGCGTCCCCATAGCCTCAACTGGCTTGACAACATATAATAGTTAGCACCATGCTGTACCGGGGCCAGGGCATGAGTGCTGTGAGCCCAGGGCTGCTTTCCATCTTTTCCTCAGCATGACCCAGAGAACAAAGTAGGCACTCAATAAATGCTGGCTTTAGGACAACTAGAGGGTGACTCTCAACTGGGCTAACTCACAAAAGGAACTCCTCTCCGGCTTTCATTAGACAGCAAGATGAACTTCCCTTGAGGGAAGTATCACATCAGTACCTCATGTAACCCCCAGAGCTATGGAATTGCCTTTTTTTTTTTTTTTTTGTAAAAAAACAAAAACAAAACCAACCTCCCTTTAATAAAGGAGAAAACTGAGCACAGTTTCCTGGTCCAGTCTTTTGACGATACTTCCATTGCAGATCCATATTCTTTCAAGTTTTCCTTATAACGTAATTATACGCTCATTAGTGTAAAATTGAATTTCTGACCTCCCGCCCTTCCAGAATATAAGCCCCCTAGGACAGGGACTTCTCTATCGCACTGCCAGATATTTAGTACAATGCTGAGGACATAGTTCAGACAGCGTGCCGGAGGCAGGTGGTTCTGTGTTAGGATCCTGGCTCTGCCCTGTAGGAACTGCGTGATCTCAGGCACATTGATCTGCTTCTTTGACTAACACTCAGTTGTCTCATCTGTATAATGGACACAACAACAGGAGCTGTACTTTAAGGAGTTGTGTTAGAATTACATGAGATTCTGAAACTAATACTTGTATACAGACCACATGCATGGCAGACAGGAGTCATTTATCATTGTTATTAGCATAAAAATCCAAATCATTGGAGTGTATTAGTCTTCAGCCTTCACTGTTAATTCAAGGACAAAGAATACAGAGCTAGAATTGCTTCTTCTTTTCTCTGGACGTTTCTTAACTGTGGCTGAATAAGGAATAGAGATCATTCTAAAACTTGATGGCCCATTGAGAAAAAGAATGTGCTAGCTCTTCACCTTGACTTCTCCTGGAGGTTTGTCCCTCCCTTCACTGTAAGGGGAACAGATACTTGTTCTCACGTTCCACTTCATGGAGGAACCTGAACAGAAACTTCTATTGCTGGAGGGAGAGGCTAGACAGGCCAGACAACTCAAACTTCAATTCCTGGAAAATTTCTAGATACCTAGGCCTATACTACACATTTTAGGCTTAAAAAGTTGCTAGAGAGAAAACAGAAAAGGAGAAAACACTGGACCCAGGGAAACAGGCACCTCTGGTTACGGAACTATAACGTGTGCAAACACACTGATACATGCAGGTAAGTGCAGCATATGGTATCTGGTATCTAACAGGGAAAGTATAGGAAATACAAGCTATTCATGCCAGGCATTTCATAATTAGATAAAAAGGAACAGAATCCCAGACGTAAAATACTATTGTGATTCTGGGGAGTGGGGGAAGAGCCACTGCTCTTCATCTCCTGATGCCAACTGAAATATTGTTATGAAGGATAGTAATTTCTCTCTAGGTTTTCCAGATTCCCCAAATAGTAAACAGGTGTTTGATTAAGGACAATTGGTTCATATTATTTAGAGTTTTCTTTTATTAAAATGCATGTCATTTCTAATGTTATGTGCCACACCACTGACACTTTTGGGCAGAGGAGGGGAATAATTAGTTGTCACGTATGGCAAAACAGGAATGCGTCTGGGCTGTGGGACACTGCTTAACACACTGGGATGAAACTTATTTTCCCAGATGTCTGACAAATTAACTCTGTTTTCATTGCCTTAATGCTGTGAATAGTGTTTGTCTGCATTATATGGTTTATGCATTGTTTGTTCACAAAAAAAGGGCATTTTTGCTTAAGACTTCTTTATATAGAAACATGCAAACATGCCAACTCTTAAGAAATGTGTTTGTAAAGATACAAGTTCTAAGTGTAGTCGTACAGCTGTCTTCTGTTACAACAAATGGTAGAGTTTGAGAGAATTCTTTTGCAGCAGATGAAGAATGCTTTAATGCTAAGGAAAAAATAAAGCAGTATTTCAATACTTTTTTAAGATCTTGATTAGCAAACCAACCCCTTCCTCCCCATCATTACTGTTTCTGATTTACTTTCCTTCAGAATTTGGGGGATAGGGAGGCTTTTTATAACAGGCAATATTTCTTCTTGGGGCTCTTCTTAATATTCTTATTTTATTAAATACGAATACATTACAAGTTTTGTAAGATACACCTAATTATAAGGAATGCTACACTGAATATTTGTAAGCCCATCCCCCAATTTGAGAAACGAGCACTACCAATATGTCACTTTGACAAGCTGAACATCACATGTCCGTGGACAGAAAGAATGCTGAGAAGAGCAGAAGAAGGTAGCAACAGAGAAGGGCCTGTTCTCTCGGGGACAAGAGTTACTACAGAACTAAAGCACAATAAATCAGATCCTCGTAGTGTGAAGCTGGTGCAATGAGACTCTTGATGGACCGGAACAGAAAGGCCAGAAACAGCCCTAAACACACAGGCACTGTCCTTTGATGGGGGAAGAGATGGTTTTTTTCTCCTAGTGGTACTAGGAGATCCAGCCTATGAAAATGAAGTCGACTCCAGCCTTACACCTCTCTGTGAAAGGCAAACGTGATAGAAAGCTTTTGGAAGAAAACACAGGATAGCAG
This sequence comes from Vulpes vulpes, assembly GCF_048418805.1. NCBI lineage: Eukaryota > Metazoa > Chordata > Mammalia > Carnivora > Canidae > Vulpes > Vulpes vulpes. Next base: position 71,945,060 of record NC_132788.1, on the reverse strand, counting down.
TTTTATAGCTTCAAAGTATAAAATGTAATTCCTTACAGACAGTAAAAGCACAAACCATAAGAAGAGACTGATATATTTGACCGTGTTCAATGAAGGGATTTGGTTCACTGGAAAACATCATAAAGAGAGAGCAGAGACAAGTCACAAACCGGGAGACAAGGTCTGCAAGTCATACCTGATAAAGGACTGGCATCCAGACTCTGCTCTTAAAAATTCTACGAATCAATGGAAAAAGATGAAAAATCCAAAAGAGAATTGGGGCAGACACCTGAACAGATACTGCGCCTACGTGCATACACACACACACATATGCACAGCTCAAATACAGTCAATATACACATCAAGAATAAAACACTCTATTTTGTTAATAATCAAGAGTAAAGCATAGTGAGATCCCTCTTCATATTCACAGCATCATAAGAAGTAAGGAACCAGACGATACCAAGTACTGCCAGGGATGTGAAGCAGCATCATCTACCGTGATGCTGAGAGATAATCTGGCATTGGTAAAACCAAAGAAGCATATACCCTAACGCCCGCCTTCCTTCCCACCCTCCTGTCCTTTTGTCCATCTGTCTGTCCATCCATTCATCCATCCATATGTAATCACCTATCTCTTAGAGCAGTGTTTCCCAAGGAGTGATCCCCAGACCAGCAGCATCTAAAATGGGAGTGGGGCACAAGACTCAGTGCTTTAACAATAATGCCTCCAGGTGATGCTGATCCATGATCAAGTTTGAGAGCCAGTGTCCTAGAGGAACTTTTGTGCTTCGAGGCTGGTGCAAGTTACAAATGAGAATCCATTCCTCTCCCCCACCCCACTTTTTCTATTAAATTCCAAAAAAAAGTGAGAAGATCTTTAATGCCCAGTGAGTATGGGAATGGGCGGTGAGGTAAAACAGACACTTATTTGCTGGTGGGCATTACATAGAGAGGCTTATTTGGGGGATAATCTGGCAATACTCATTAAGACCTCTAAAAGTATTTATCCCCTGGCATAACACATCAAAATGTATACTAAGGTAATTATTAAAGATTGGTCAGCGGTACTGTTTTGTTAGACACAGTGAAACTGAGTCCTGCAATGTGAAAGTGCTCCAGAAGCAGAGTCTGTAGGTCCCAAGCTCTCATCATGGTGATGACCACTTAGTGCATCATCAGAAAGAGGTCCCTGCTCTACTTAGTTCACCTAGAATTCTGCAAATTAGGGTTTATCTGGTTAACAGGGTCTCTCTAAAAACATATTTTCTTCTGGCAGGAGGATTCTGCATACCATCATTCACATTATGGGGAATGACTTTAATTTCCCATTTACTATGGAAAGGGAACATTTACGGAGTAGGAGGGTGTGTAACTTAGGAGGATACAGGGTACTTCTGGAATCTGAGGTGATTCTGAGAAGGACACTGGTTAAAGAGAACTGAAGGTTAATTTGTAGAAGATACACACACGCATATACACCTGTATGTGTAGGTATATAAGTGTATATGTCTTTAACAAAGCTTCACTAGCTTTCATTTTTCCACTTGTAAACTAGATATTACAGAACAGCTTACTTGAAAAAAGCCCTGCTTGGGATACCTGGGTGGCTCAGCAGTTGAGCGTCTGCCTTTGGCTCAGGTCGTGATCCCGGGGTCCTAGGATCGAGTCCCACATCGGGCTCCCCACATGAGCTTGCTTCTCCCTTGCCTGTATCTCTGCCTCTCTCTCTGTGTCTCTCATGAATAAATAAATAAAATCTTTAAAAAAAAAAGCCCTGTTTAATCACAATAAAATGACTTTTATTTTGTAGTAACCCACTGATGGTTACATTTTGATCTGAATGTTAAGTGTCTGAGATATGAGTTTGTTCTGCTGCCTATACATCCAAAAGAATTAAGGAAAACTACAAAAGACAAAGTCCTTGCCTTCTTAGGACTGACATTTTTCCTGGGGACTGGGGGTTGGAGAAAATAGATAAGTTAATAAGTACATGAATTATGATAAGTGCTAGGAAGGAAATAAACTGCAGAGAGAGGTCAATATGGTTGGGTGTGGGGGGACCTCTCAGATCAGAGAAGGTCAGCTTAGGTAATTTAAGAGTCTTCTCTCTTCTAGTATTTTTAGTTTAACTTTGAACAGAGGTACTCAAACTAATGAGCACCAAACTCACCTGAAGGCCTTGTTCAACACAGATGGCTGGCACCCCTCACAGAGCTTCTGGATCAGTAGGTCTGGGGTATGGCTGGAGATTCTGCATTTCTAACAAGTTCCTACATGATGGTGATGCTGCTGGCCCAGGACCATATTGTGAGAATAAATTACTTAAAAGAAACTGGAGATTCTTCAACAGTTAGAAAAGCTCTCCTTGATCCCCACTGCCTCTCAAATCAAGATCCTTGTACTCCACAATTGAACACTGATGTCAATAACTTTATCTGACTTCTGCACTGTTTCAGCATATTCTTTATAACTGATGAGTATAATAAAATATATTTGAAAAAAAGATTATCCTGCTTGGCAGGTGACCAGTACACTGGAACAGGGACTCTTTCCCCAAAGTTAACCAACAGACAGACACCACTCAATATGCTCTTGGTGAGGAAATAGGAAAGCAGGTCATTCAAAGTAGAAACATTCATTCATTCTTGACTTTTCTCAGTGCAGCACTTGCTGTTAGGCAGCAGAATCCAAGGACATTTCACCAATGTTATGACACCTGCCACACTGCTGAAGGTTATGTTGCTAGAAACCTGGCTTTGTGAGCTTTAGAGAAGGGATGCTATGTTCCCTGCTGAATCCCACGCTGGTCAGAGAATGCAGGAGAGTTATTTTGGCTCTGGCATGCCTCCGGACCTGCTGATGGTATTCTTTTGTGCCTGCGCTCCCTTACCCCCAATATAGCCATGACCTCTCCTTGCATTATTAATGACTCCAAGAGAAGTCATTTATTAAAGCTACATTTTTTCACTGTTCCATATGTTTCTTTCTGCCAGCCATGGCAGGCGTGTCACAGGAACGCTGAGGGAGGGGCAGTCGTCTCCCCTGGGAACTGTACCACCTGCCTCATGGCAATATGCAGCTGTATCTATGGAAGCCATTAGAATCCTGGGACGGGGACTCATTTGTCATTGCTAAAAGCCTTCCTAGACCAAAGTGGGACCTACCTGATACACTCCTCATTCATAAGTTAATTTGGTAAACATGTCCCGAATAGTTTACTGGTTATGTGTCAGGACCTGGGGTGTCACAGACAACAAGACAAAGTCCTTGCCTTCTTAGGACTGACATTTTTCCTGGGGACTGGGGGTTGGAGAAAATAGATAAGTTAATAAGTACATGGAATTATGATAAGTGCTAGGAAGGAAATAAACTGCAGAGAGAGGTCAATATGGTTGGGTGTGGGGGGACCTCTCAGATCAGAGAAGGTCTCTGTGGAGAGGGATATTTGAGCTGAGTCCTCAAAGATGAGTTAGTGAACTATGTCTCAGATGGAGTGGAACAGTCAGCTGCAGGTTCTGAAAAGTAAAAGAGTAAGGTAGGTTGTAGGTGCTGCAAGGACCAGAGCAGATGCATGATGGGCACATGGCAGGCAACTCCCCGAAGTGGTAAAACAAGGCCAGACCACATAGGCCCCTGCAGGCCACAGTTAAGGAGCAGGTTTTATCTTAAGGGCATTGAGGAATCAATGAGCAGGGAGTGGGAAGCTCACTACTCAGCATAGGGTTGGTTGCGTAAACGCGGTGGATGAATGAAAGGTAAGTAAATGTCTTGTATGCCCTGTGTTCTCCACTGGCACCTTCCTGATCCAAATCACAGTCATCTCTTCCAACAGCTCGTTCTGGGTTCCTAACTAGTACCCTTGTTTCTTTTCTTGCTCCTTGTGCTCTACCAACATGTACACGATCCAATGTGTTCAACCAATCATTTGCTGAGGGTAAACGTGGTGACTAGACCTCCCAGGATTTCACAGCATAATTAAGGAGGCTGAATTAACAGATAATGCAGAAACAAGGGGAGGCTTGGTGCAGAGATATATGGGTACACAGGACCTCATGGAAGCTCAGTGCAGGGATGCAGAGGTGGGTAGGGGTTCATGGGAAGGCTCAGTGCAGGGCTACAACAGACTGCAGAGATACAGCAATGCACAGGGTCTCATGGGAACACTCACAAAGGCACCTAAGCTGGGGTGGTACCAAACTGGCCTCAGTACTAAAAGTAAAGCTAGAGAACTCCTTTAGAGTCACCTAATGCTTTGTGCCCAAAGAAGAGGTTGGTAGAGAGAGGGGAGCAAGTCCTGGTCTAAGCCTAAGCCTTTCCTTTTCATTCCTTCATCAACATCGAAGTGCTTTACAGTCTACTGTTAATGGAAGAAAAAGACAAGACCTAGTGATAGATAAATGCCCACAGTGGAAAAAAAGGACTTTCTCAGCCACGGATAAGCGCCATGTCATTAAGGCAGAAGGAGATGGGCTTTCTTTTTCCACACCTGCTTTACCTAAACTAATTCGGATGGTAAAGCTACTTCTAATAATAAAGCTTTTGGCACTGATAAGTTGTGTAAGCAAACATACTCTCACCCGCAGGAGAACTTAACAATTTTCAACACTTCTGTATGGAGGTCAAGGTTATATTCATCCAGGGAACCACCATTAACTCTGTCCATACTTTATCATACCACCACCTGGCTGATTCTCAAAATCAACAACTGTAGGGAGCAAAAAAGGCACAAATTCCTATTTTTTTTGTTACTGAGAGGGAAAAGAACATGAGTTTTCTTAAATGAACCATTCTTAAACCTGCCTGGGAGTTTGATGGGAATGCTGCGCTCCTGAACATTCTTCTCTTTGTCCACCATTTTCCCCTAACATGAGGGACCAGAGGCCCTGTCCCAAGTCCTCTCATTTGTAAGAGAACAGACCCAAATACTCCCAGGCTGATGGAGGTGCCAAGCAGCACGTGGCCCTGTTTGGGAATGCAGGGTTTCCACGTTAGCTCCACAAAGGTGAGAATGATTTTTAAAAATTAATCTAAGTGTTCCATGTAACATAGGTCATCTATTCACTGGTTTTGATAAAAATGATTTGTATTAGAGAAGAATTCAGATTTTGGAATCCCAACACAGACATTGCTGCCATCCCCAGTTATAATTCCTTTGCGTTTCAGTTTATTTTTGAAATGGGGATATAATATCACCCATCTCTTGGTGCCGCTGTGAGGATCTGATGGAGAAATGTGCAGTCAGCACTTAGCACAGTGCTGGCACACAGTAAGTACTCAATAAATAATGCTATGGTTCCTGCAATGAACATCACTGAAATCATATCATTATGTCCTCCTTCCCTTCTTGAAAATGTGTATGCAAGACTTTTAGTAAATGTATTAGTTATTATAATTTCTAGGTTGAAGTCCCAGACAGAATTATTTCCTCATGGCCTAAATAAGTGAGCAAAGGTGACTATTCTACAAAGAAGAGGTGGAAGAAATGAGTGACACTGCCAGGTGTGTTACTCCTTTCCCCTTCCCCTGGCCTCCATCTGAAAACTCTCCTCAAAGCATCCACATACTGGCCTTCCCGTTGTCTGAAAGGACACAGCTGGGGGGAAGGCTGATGCTTGGCCGGTGATGGGGTCCCTGGTACTAAGCCAACAGAGCCACAGACCTCTCCATCCCTAAGCCACTCCTCCTCCACCCCTTCCTCATAACCAGGGGACCAGCTTCAGCTGGGTTCTGGCTACAGCTCTAAAGCCGTCATGTTCCCTATGCCATCAACCCCTGCACATATGGGGATTTTCTGGGCAGTTAATTTATCCAAGTAGAATAACCTTGAAGCATCTTCCTTGATAACTTTAAAGCATCTTCCTTTCTTGTGTCTGTCCTTCCGCTGCAGCAGTGGTCCTGAGTGATCAAAGTCACCCAAGAGGGGCGAGTTTTCCAAAGCAGGAGACAGCTGCTAACTTCACTGTTAAATGTCCCACAGGTACAGGCCCTGTCTTGATGCTTCCCGGGACTCTCTACAGTTACCATGAAAGCACAAAGACTGCTATACCTCAACTGATCTTACAACTCCAAGGTGGTCAAGGGGCTCCTCTTGTATCCTCCTCAGAAGTATTCCAAAGATCCCCAAATATTTCAGCGTATCCCTTAATGCATAGGGCAAATCACTGATATGTGTGCACTTCTTTGCAGTGCTTTCTGACAACCAGGCAACTTCATGTGCTGCTGTTGTTTTTCTAATGTGATTAAAGGTACAATAAGGTATGTGTGCAACAAGAGGCAAAGCCATTGTTCTGCATCATTAAGCTCACAGCGGCCCCAAAAAGAAACTGTAGGCAGCTTGCCAAAGGCCCTAATGAAGAGCATCTCTTTGAATTATCTCTGGATGAGGAAAGGATAAAGTCTGAGCCCCAGAATATTTGATCCTCTTTGCGCTGCTGTTACGAGGGCTTACTAAAGCCAGACACACTGGACCTTCTGGAACTGTAATTTATGGGAACCTTAATTTCTCTGCTTTTAATAAGGCTTTGCATAATAAGAAGGGGAATGCAGTTATTAATTCCTGCAAGTGTTTTGTGAATTCCTTTATGCTACGGTTCAGGACTCCCAAAGAATAGGAGAAAGGGGATTTTACTTAGTTGGCACAAGGGTAATGGGTCTGAAAAGTAGTTTGAGTTTCCTGAAAATAAATCTGCATGGCTTCCTAAATTGCTGACAAAGTGTATTCCAGATGGAAGTCATTTATCAGCAATTTACTGCATGATGCTTTGGCCAAAAATATTTCCACATAAATTCACCTAGTAAAAAACAAACAAACAGAATCCAGGTTCTTTCTTTTGGGGGGCTATGGGATGGGGGAAAGAGCCTACGTAATATAGAAGAATAAGGCACAAGTTAACATCAGATTTGCAGGAGATGGTTAGGGTTGTCACACTTTGGAGGGTTCCAGTGTAATTAACAACACCTACAACAATGAATGCTAAATGATATTTTTGTGCACTTATAGTTAAAAGAAAAAAAAACCCCAGCAAGTTATTAAGACTTCATTTTTATGTACTATATTATACACAGAGTAGTGGGAAGTCTGTAATAAAACCACCTTGGTGATGGTTCTGTTGTTCTGCTTGTTTTGCTTCTGAATTCCTGACTCACTGACAACTGGGGGCTCACTGCCCATTGCACATGACACTCTGGCAGAATTTGGATTACGACATCACCATATGATCACACAAGGGATGGAGGCCAGATCTCCAGTGCCAGTGGCACTTTTGCCCACGCCTCCAATGTGCTCCCAGACTGCTTTCAAAGGACAGAAGTCCAATAGAGTGCTAAGCATGAACTCCTATGTCAGAAGTGTATGTCAAACACTGATTTATGATGCTTGTTTTTTGTAAACAAAAACATTGTTTTTGTTTTTTAAGGTATGTGTACTCTGTATACAGGGTGGCTGGCAGTGGTGGGGTGGGGACACATGACCAAGCCCCAAAAGGTTTGTTTTGATCTCTATGCTTCAGTGGAGAAAAAGACACAGACACAGGCTCACATGTGCACACGCATACACACACACACACACACACACACACACACACATCTTTTCTTCACCCAGGGTCACTTTATCATTAGATTGTTCACAGAGGCAGCCAATGCACAGAAGCAGCCTTGCTTCACTATGTCTTTTTAATGCGACGCGCCCTCTGGTGGCGTGTGCAAAACTGGTGCCCAATTGATGGCTAATCAAATTCTTTTTTTTAAGCTCTCTGGCTCTTTAAAGAATATATTGATATGCCATTCATTGTGATAAATTAAGGAATAACCACCTTTGGTTTTTTTTTTACCATAAAGACCTTATTCTATCATTCTAATTAAAAAAACCTTTTGAACGGGATTATAATTTTTGATTACTGAAAAAAATTGTTAGAATGATTTAAGGGGAAAACACTTAACTGCCAAGTTCGGTTACCAACAACAGTGTGCAAACCTCATCGTTCAGGATAAAACTGGAATATTTAAAAATAAGACACTCAACATAGATGTAAGGTAAGTTATCTGGGTTATACCTTAACTGTCCCATTTCATTCATCTCAATTGAATTTTCACGTTACTAAGGATGCAGAAGTTTTGAGAAGTCATCTGCTGTGGATGACAGCACCCAAGATCAAGTCATTTGCTCTTGAAGTTCTTAAAATTTTCACAGGGTGAGGTATAGAAATGGCAAGTGTGAAGCATAAATCTGAACCACATGTCCCAGCACAAGAAGTTGCTGAAAGAATCAAGTCTGTGGTAGACGCTTGTGCTCTACTCAAAGGCGCGCCTCATAACTATTTGTAAACAGAGACAAAACCGTGCAAGCATTAATCATCATCCCTCTCTTCTCTAACGTGTTCAAAGGGTGACCACGCTCTGACCCTTCCTAAGACATTCGGGGACACTCCAGAGAGCGGTCAGTTGTAAAAGAGCTTTGTGACATGCCTGCTGGATACATACTTTGTGACTGTCAACATCTACTTAAATATTCAAATATAGGCACCTAAGTGCCACTGTGAGGGCAATCACGTAAGAGATTCAAGAGAATGTACAGAAGAGTCAGAAGAGCTGTCTCGGTCAGAACACAAATACACACCCAAATCCCCAATTCCTTTCCCAGAAGTTACACTCTGCCAGCTGAGTGCCGGTACACTCCCACAGAATAAAATGCAATGCGTTACCTGGCAAACTTCATAGAGCAATTTGTACTGCTCCTCTTGCTTCTGCAGGCTGCACAAACTGCATCCCATGTTTAGAGAAACGTCAAAGGAAGGCTTCAGTACTCGCCAGCACCCGGGAAAAGCAGCGTCCTGCGTGCAGGCATGAAGGTATCCTCGGAGAGCCTCAGGTGCATCGGGCGGCTGCAACACTTCACATTGGCGTTGCTCTCTAAGGCTGAAAACAACTCTCTCCCCTTCCACGCTTCCCCTCCTTCCCTCGCAGCATGCACACACACACAGACACACACACACACACACGAGCGCGTGCATGCACACACACACACACACACACACACACACACACACACACACCCCACTCCCTCCTCTGAGGGACTCTGGCAGCTGGATTGTGGTCCAATGCACACGCTATATATACTGCTGCTCATGCATATTAATCAGTTCTCATTGACTATTCATAACAGACAATGATACAGAAGCTATAATTGCCAACTATGACAGTTGAAATTTCTCTAATTAACAAGCAAGTGCTCCAGTGGTAGGGAATAATAAAAGACACTAACAATTTTGTAAGCCATTTTCGGGCAGTTACAAATAAACATGACTGCATTTTTAGCAAGGTCTCTTAGGATAATCCCTAATGCATTTAAGCTAAGTAGAAATTCATTTTTAAATATATCATAAAATTTTTGATGATATAAAATGTATTTAATGCTGCAGATAATGATGGCATATAAACGAGCTTTACAGAATGCACATGTTTTGAATAATACTCATATAATATTTAGAGCTTTACCAAGTTGTAGGAAATATGTGCCATATATGAATAAAATACAGAAATTTAAATTGCAGGATCTTACGTGTGTATATGCAAAGTAACCAGGGGGTTGTAAGGAGATAGCCTGCCCTAAAGGTGAGCAAGCAGATAATCACTGCTAAAGTGCATTTTCAGTTCCCAAAGCAGAAAGTTCTTTCTTAAAGGGCTGCCCAGCTAAATGGAAGGAAAAGAAGCAACCAGCTTTGTGCCATCTCTATAGCTGTGTAGATGCTTCAGATAGCTTAGAGCCAACGCCACTGAGCTGTCACTGGCTACTACAGATCTGGATGTGATATTCCATGGCTGCCTAGACTTACAGAGCTCTGCTCTGTGCCGTGTGTCAAAAAAGCAGGGAGTTGCGATGATAACATGGAAGGTGAGTACTGACAGCATTTTTAAGAATTTTAATCCTTGCTGTCTTGCCTCTTGTCTCCCTTCATTTAGCCTCTGATCCACTAAGTTTGATGGCTTTAAAAACAAAAACTTTCTTTTTTCAAATGATCACCCCACCGGCTAAGTGAAAAGCACAGGTCCCATTGTTCCAATCCAAATCACTGATGTTTAAAATTCTCACAACTGCTTCCAAATCAGCACCGCACCCCCCTACATTTTATAAAGGTTGAACTGTCTCTCAGGAGGACTCCCACGTCCTGCCAAGAGACATTACAGGGCCTGAAGAATAATGCTCCCTTTCTCTGGGAGCCCAGACACACCTGTGATGTGAGTAAACCTATACATAAAATTCCACTTGGGCTGGTGGCCAGCAGATACATCTGGTCCCATTTCTCGGACCCAGAAGATGAGGCATGGCAACTTGTCACAGATCACCTAATAGCCTTGGCTTGCTGGGCGGGGAGGAAGGGAACCTTCATTTCAGACCCATACCTGGTGTCACCACGGTGGCTGGAGCGGAGAGCGGAGGCGTGCCACCAGGGAAAAGAAGGCACAGATGGGGCTGAGCAGTGGCAGTGACCTCTGACTTGCTCTGATGATGGATCCATGAGCAGGTTACTGGGAGCTCAGTTTCCTGATCCCTAATTAGCTATAAAACTACTTTGCAGAGTTTTGTTGTAACAATGTGGGAAAACACAAGCCAAAACCAGAGGTCATGCTTATTCACTGCCCTCATCCCCAGAGCCTTCCCTCTCTTTGTGGGTCTGCTATCTTATTCCAAGAGAAATTTCAATTCTTCCCACTTCCGTTTATCCTCTGGCACACCATCTACTCCACCTGGATGACATCAAGAGCCTCCTGACACACTTCTGCTTCCTCTCTTGCCCACCCATGGACTACCCACTCCACAAGGTTGTCAGGTTGGTCTTTATAAACCAGAGACAGGATCACTTCTCTTGCTTGCTTGAAAACCCTGCCATGACTTCTCATCACACTTGGATTAAAATCACATTCTTCACTGAGCCTCCAATGCCCTAGAAAATCTGGTCCTTGCCCATTAGTTTTTCTACCATCATCTACTGGTGCTCTGGTGCTCACCTCACTCCCACCAAGCCATGTCCTTCTTCTGGGTTCCCTCTATCAGAATGCACCTTTCTTCTTCTTTCTACCCACCCAGCACTGCCATCTCAGAAGTCTTGTTAGAAAGGCAAAGGCTTTTCTAACAAAAGCCCGGGCACCTTGTATGAATTTATTTCTCAATCCTCCAAATTACTGTGTGTATCATCCCATTCATTTCCTCAGTCTTTCCTGTTCACTTATGCTTGTTTGTTCCTCACTGGTCTCCTTCCCGGGGCAGGGAACTGTGTCTGCTTTACCCTGCAGTCCAGCCCTATGAAGGTGCTGGGGAAACACATGTCCTTTGGTTGAATGAATAGGTGAAGGCTGACGTCTCACAAACTCATACCCTACAGTGCAAAGTATAATTTCCACATACGGAGGACAACAGTGTGCTTGGTTTTCCTCCTCCAATGTTGTGGGCCTTTAAATTTTCTTTTCTTTCTTTCTTTTTTTTTTTTTTTTTGGTAAGGTTTTGTGCTTCACACTGGCTTGTATCCATATTTTCCCTGCACATCCACAGGTAAATGTAGAAATGGTCGCCTGCTAAAAGGATAGGGAACTTAGGCAAATCCCTTTGGTGTTTGTTAGAAAATGTTCGAATCTCATTCACAAGCCAGGAGAATTTTATAACATATTGCCCTGTATTTCAGAAAAGTTTCTCAAACTTTTGAGTCTTAGGAATCCTTCACAATCTTAAAATTAAGATTGGTGAGAATGGTGAACGGCTGCTGTCTATTTGGGTTATACTTATTGATGTTGATCATGTTAGAAATACGAAATTATGTATTTCTTAATTTATTTAAAATAGCAATAACAAACCTACTACATATTAACATAAATAACATTTTTATGAAAAATTACCATTTTTTCCAAAACAAAAATAATTTTTTGAGAAGAATGCTATTGTTTTACATTTCCACAAAGCCCTCTATGTCTAGCTTAATTGAAGACAGCTGGCCTTTTGCTTCTGCATTCAATCATTTGTTATGTGATAGAAGGGCTTCTAGAATACTCTACTTCAAGTACATTTATAAAAGAATGAAAGCAAAAGAAAAAATAACATCTTGATGTTTTTATGAACATAGTTTTGACCTCAGACTCCCTGAAACAGTGTTGAGGACCCCCATCCCCCAGGTGCCTGGGTGACATTCTGAGAATTGCTGCTCTAGAAGAACACATCAATGAGCTAGGAGTCTAAGAACCTTATTCTTGGGGGTAGAGAGAAGAGCGGAGAGGATGCTAATTCAAATTCAACTCAGGGTTGGTTTTCCATTCTTATGATTAATTACATATTATTTGGACTCAAGAATGAAAAACACTCATACCCATTATGCCTAAGACAAGACTTGCCAAACTGATTATTGGCCTTAGAAATACCCTTTCCTTTGTAAAAGTACATCTAAAACTGTTCCATTTTCAAAATGTTGCCTTCACAGAGTGAGAAACACAGCTGCGTGAAAGGAGGTTCACCTGTACTGTGATCCACACCGAGGCATTTAATCCCATGGATCCAAGAGGCACAGATCTTAGCGACGGGAAGTTATTTACAATAGAACTGTTTTTGAGAGAACAGCTGTCCCAAGTAAAAAATGAAAAACGACCGGCCTCACAAAGACCCACATTGTTCGATGAAGATGCTAAATGTCCTTTTCAAGTTAGTAATCACATCATCGGAAAGTGCCCAGGGAGCTCACCAGAGCGCACAGCGCTCCTCTCGGGCGCTCTGTGCCATCAGACACCCGCCTCTTCCTGCCTCCGCGGTAATGAAAAGCGCAGGGCAAAGGAGGGTCACCGAGGAACCGCAGAGACAGGAGGGCCGAAGATGCCCAGGGAACGGCCTCAGCAAGCATTCTCTGAACTTCTGTAAGTCATCAGGGATGCGGCGCGACAGTCAGCAGATAGAGACCAAAACTTACATTGGCTTAATTGTGGAAACCTCTATCTAATTCCAGCATATTCTTCCAGCACACAGACAGGGGTGCCCATTTGTCCACTACCTGTCATTTGACCTTCCTGTTTTCCCCAATGGGTGAGTGACACCGGTGTCAGCGAACACTCTCTGTCAAACGGTATGTCTTCTGGGAAGAGGATGACAAAAAATAGGTGGGATGACAGATCCACATTCGTGCTGAGAAATGGGGTCTCTCTGGGGGCCCAGCTCTAGGGAGTTGTGGAATCACTCCCACCGCCCTCGAATCTCTGACACCCGCCCACTGGCTCTGCCTTTCCTGAAGCACCTGTCAGCTTTTTTTGGGAACCATGCGGCTTCATTACCTTGGTTTCTTCCCGGTTTCAATCTCGCTCTCATTTTGGTTCCTACTGTACAATGTGGCTGGAACAGTCCTACACACATACACACCCACACGGCGGGTAGAGCACCACCCTCAAGACCCAGTCCACGCTTGCACACATGTGGACCTGACCCCTCCTGCTCTGCCCAGCGGCCTCTGTCTTCTCTTGTTCTGCAGCATCAGGGTGCTTCGTGCCTCACATGTGTACACATGGTGGGCCTCTGGCATGCACCACCAACTCCACAGCCCTCAGCGTGCCCCTCCCCACCTCTGCCCCTGGGCCATGAGGCCCCTCAGTGCATGCTGCATTTTTGCCACCTCCTTTCTGGCATGCTTCCCACCGTGTGGTCCTTCTGTGTTTACATCACTCCCTTCCTCACTGGAGAGGGCACTGGACGAGACCAGGCCTGATTCAGCTATGGACACCCACCCCTCCCCCCAGCCCCTAACGCTCAAAAAATATCTCAGGAGTAAATCTGATCTCTGCTATTAATTGAGTGCTCCCTCACTATGAGGCACTTTCCTGAGTTCTGAGAACACAACAGTGACCAAAATGGACACAGAGTCCAGCTCTCACAAGATCAAGGCCATATACCTGGGAAAAGCACCTTTTTTTATGCCTGCTATGGTCTGGATGCTTGTGTCCCCTCTCAAATTAATATGCTGACATCCTAATGTTCAGTGTGATGGTATCAGGAGGTGGGGCTCTGAGAAGTGCTCAGGTGGTGAGAGTGGAGTCCTCATGAATGGGATCAGTGATCTTATAAAAGAGACCCCACAGAGCCTCCAGTCCCTTCTGCAGTGTGATAATACAGCAAATCTCTGACTTGGAAGTGAGCCCTCACCCAATCGTGCTGGCACGCTGATCTGGGACTTCCAGCCTCCAGAATTGTGAGCAATACATGTCGGCTGTCTATGAGCCCCAGAATCGATGCTATTTTGTTAAGCACCCAAAGAGACTGAGATACTACCCTTTTGCAGGACAAAAATTGCTCCTATAAGCCTTCCATACTAGTCACGGCTGGAGATTCAGATCATAATCTGTTGAGGAAACAGCACGGTACCGTCTAGTTCACCTTCACCTTTGTTAGGGTGACACTTCAGTAGCCACCTTCAATGAGTTCTTGGACTAATTCCTGAGCAAGGGGTGAGAACTGCTGGGAAGCCAAGTGTGGATGAAAATCACAATATCACAGCAAAGAAAAGAAGCAACTGCCAACAGGTTAGAACACACAAACACACAAATGTCATGAGTTGCAAAAATATATAATAGCAGCTTTGAGTGCAGTTTTGTTTCTGAAAAGCTCTATCAGCTCGGACTATCTGCTCACGACCTCAACTTTTATTTTTATAAACGAAAGGATGTTTTTCCTTTTGACTGAGGCCCTGCTGTCCTGAGGGCATGTCCTCTGGGCTCCAGGTACCTGATGAACACCCTGGCTGCCTGAGACCCATGGCTTGCTGTTTTCACCTGCAGCAGTCTGGAGCGAAGGCACCCACTGAACCCTGGGAGAGGTGGGCGTGAGAGAACGGTGAGGGCAGCAGGCTGCCATTCAAATGCCACACGGGCACATGGGTATCAGACTCCAGGAGTTGCCTGATGACCCATAAAGCAGCTGGATAAGAATGTACCCAGAGTGCAGGGATCAATCATGGGGAGGCTGGAACATGAGCATTTTTGTTGAAGGCAGCCAGTGGGAAAAGAGCTTCAAGGGGCCTTGGCTTCCAACAGAAAATTCAAGTGTTCTAGCAGGCTGGACCTTGAGGCTGCCCCAGTAGATGCTTTTACTCCTTGAAGGCCCTAAAGCATGTTGTGTTTGTGCTGGTAACAGTGCCTCTTCTTGTTACTGGTAGTAAGGGTGTGCCTTACTTTCCCCAACTATCTTTTGAGATTCCTGGAGGGTGGATTCCTGAGCAAGTCATCTCTATGACCCCTGAAATGCCTAGAAAAACATCCAAACCCTCTCTAAATGCTTGTGAGTTCCTCACAGAGAAGAGGAAGCACACCCATTGGCCCTGGCTCAGGGAGCCAAGTGGGGAAGGGAGATCAACTCAGTCCAATCCAGAATACCCTGAGAGCTGTAGGGAGGAAATTCACCATCTCCTGGGACCTTGGCTTCCCCACTTTACAGTGTGGCACCCACCCTCCCAAACCAAGCCTGTGGAGGGAGAGCGTTTAAGAGAGAGAAAGCCTACAAAAGCTCTCAGAACAGCCTATGGGTCTGCAATCAACCGAAAGAACCAGGGGACCCCAAGCCCTTCCAGCATGTTCTAGTGCAGGGGGTGGTAAACTTTTACCATAAAGGGCCAAACAGCAATTTACATTTTGTGGGCCAAGAGCAAAATCGAGAATACTATGCAGAAACTTATATAACAATATTTTATTATTTTTTAAAAGATTTACTTATTTATTTTAGTGAGAGAGAGACACACGCAGAGAATAGAAGAGAGAAAGAGAGAGAGAGGAAGGGAGGGGTGGAGGGGGAGAATCTTTCAAGCAGTCTCCCTGTTGAGAGTGGAACCCCCGTGGGGCTCCTTCTCATGACCCCTGTAATCATGACCCAAGCAGAAACCAAGGGTCACTTAACTGAGTGCGCCACACAGGCACCCCTATAACAACCATTTTAAAATGGACAAAATAGGGATCCCTGGGTGGCGCAGCGGTTTGGCGCCTGCCTTTGGCCCAGGGCGCGATCCTGGAGACCCGGGATCGAATCCCACGTCGGGCTCCCGGTGCATGGAGCCTGCTTCTCCCTCCGCCTGTGTCTCTGCCTCTCTCTCTCTCTCTGTGACTATCATAAATAAATAAAAATTAAAAAAAAATAAAATAAAATGGACAAAATACTCTTCATTTGCAGGCCGTATATAAACAGGATATGGGCCTGGGTTTGGCCTGTGAACCAAAATTTGCCAACCAGACTATGGCAGAATGAACAAAGAGTTCCTTGATACAGATAGCACCATGAGGCCGTGCTCACTCTTATCCCCTCGTTATGCAGGTGAAAACTGTGGTTGTGGGCAGGCAGTGTGAATGACCCAAGAGCACATGGTCTGGAACAGTGGAGAGGAGATCCAGGTTCAGACTGGGTAACCCCAAAGCCGGCAAGCTGCTGGGCATCACTTGCTTCCCACAACCTCACGTTTGTCAGGAACACTGGTGCACGCAAAGAGGCTCTAAAAGCCGGGTCCTTGTTGTGAAGTGGCAGGAGCCACTGTAGAAAAAAATCTAAGTGACATAATATATTCGTGATGATCCTGATCAGCAGGCAAAATCTGTATAAATAAGTGGCCTGCTGAATAGGACAGGCATGTCTTGCTGCAACTGTGATGTGTTCCCATCTCATGCTAGATATTATTTTCCTTTTTAATATTTATAACCACCTAGCAGCCTGACCCCTGGGGTCCCTCCTGAGTCCAAGGGATATGAAATGTGTCCGGTCCTCCCAGAGCCACTCTGCCCGCGTACCTGTGATGGATCCCTCAAAGGCTACTTTCTGAATGGCAGGAGGGGGTGACGAGTTTTGTAGCTCCATGACCCCGGCCAAGCTCCCGGCAGGCCTGGCGGTTATCTCAGGCCTGCCGGGAACCACAGGAGTCTGTTCCAACCACTGGATGTGGGATTTCTGATAGCAGGAGAGAAGATTCCAGGCCTGGAGTCCCGGCAGGAGAAACTGAAGAGGAGATGTGACAAAGACAGATGTGTGAAGACAGAGGCTGAGGGGAAGGGAAGGTATCTGGAGAGGGCGTCAGGCCAGGATTTGGGGGAATTAAGATGAGGGCAGGCACATCCTTCAAAGACCTGAGGGCTTAAGCCAGGCTTACCCGCGTGGAGCCTAAACTGGGATGATAGAAAGAAAGCAAGTGTCAGGACCAAATAGCCAAGATGAAGGACACTCGGCAAGAGAAACGGAGGAGAGATTCAGAACTCGGGCTAAGGGACACAAAAAGGGCACCGACTGTGTGACTGTGGATTCAGAGAAATGATCAGAATAAAAGGCTGGAAAAAATGTACATAAGGGGATAACTGTACGTGACAAAATCTTAGAGGGACAAAGGAGGAAACGTGACCTCATCTAATGACATTAGAGGTTACTGACCATATGCTGGACTGGGGCAGCATCTTTAAAATTTTGGATTAGGCACCAAGTAAAAATACAATCAGGAACTTTCACCTCGGGGCACCTGGGTGGCTCAGTGGGTTAAGTGTCTGCCTTCCGCTCAGGTCATGATCTCAGGGTTCTGGGATCAACCTTCAATCTGGCTCCCTGCTCAGTGGGGAAGTCTGCTTCTTTCTCCCTCTTCTTTCTCCCTCCCCGCCGCTCGTTCTCTCGCTCTCAAATAATTTTTTTTTAAAAGGAACTTCCCCCAAAATGTATATTTTGTGGACATCTTTTGATAAATCCCCCAAATCTGACACACGTGTGGCACACATGAGCAAGAGCAAAGACTGTCTCCCTGAGATGGGGGGAGGGGCATTGTGGTCCCCACCTCCCTCCCAGGCCCCCTCACCGGCCAGTTTACATGGAGTACACCAAGGTGCCCAGGCCCCTGTGGTGTCGGTAATGTATCATGATATAAAGTGTAAGAGTCTGGGTGTGAGACCACAGCTGGAGCCTGCAGGCTGGGTTGCTCCGGGGCCTGCCGCCCTCCACCTGTGGGGAGGAGGCAGTGCCCACCAACCCTGGGCTCCCGTGAGCTCATTGGGAGGGGGCGTGGGAACCAGGCTGCTGCCAGCATAGCAGCTCTGGCCAGGGGCGGGAGGAGGGAGGCAGCCAGAGTCAGTGCCCCGGGTGGAAATAAAAGCCTCGCTTCATACCTACCACCTACTGATTCACACCTTCTTATTAATTGCCTGCTATGAGCCAGACACTGTTGTTTAGTGGTAAACAAGGAACATAAAATCCCTGTCTTCATGGAATAAGCTGCTCTGCATCTGACTCACGGCGACCTCAGGACTACCGCTGTTCTCGCTAAGTTCACCGTTGGCTTCCCAAGGGGTCAAACTCCAACAATCCTGTAGTCCTTGGCCTAGGTAACTTTTCTGCAGCAACTTCCCATTTCTATACTGGTACCCTCCAAACTTCCAGCCATAGGGAATCACCCTTTTCAGTGTATGGCCCCAACGCTATTTACTTCCTAGTTTTCTTTTTTTTTTTCTTAAAAGATTTTATTTATTTATTCATGAGACACACAGAGAGAGAGGCAGAGACATAGGCAGAGGGAAAAGCAGGCTCCCTGCGGGGAGCCCGATGCAGGACTCGATCCCAGGACCCCAGGACCACGACCTGAGCCGAAGGCAGATGCTCAACCACTGAGCCACACAGGTGTCCTTCCACTGTGCTTTCAATGAGCCTGTTAGCAATAAGTAGAATACCCTCTGCTTCTCACAATTTGAACTCCAAGCTTTCAAAATCCATTTACATTAAAGCCAATCCCAATATCACCTATCAAAATTCATTTCTAGATCCTAGGTGCTCTGCTAGAGCATTTGCTGCAATCTGGTGTGTGCTACTTTCTTGGGGTCATGTCTTTCCGTTTTCCAAATCGTGTAAATTGGCAAATGTTATGCTAAGTGTTTGGGATAGAATGGTGACTGTGACCAGCCTCTTCCTTCTCTGGGGAAAGCTTCAAGTTCCTGAAGACAGAAAGCCCACAGTGTTTTATGACAAATAAACGGCTTCATTACAGTGATTCATCAATAAGCAAGTATTTACCAAGCATCTGAATTGCACATCATGCCCCCTGAGGAAACACAGAAAAACTGTAAAACCTTGTCTTTATACTCAGAGCTGACAACCTCCTCCGGAAGACAGGACTGAACCATAAGGGGGATAGGGGGAAGAGTCTGAGCTGCAGAGAGCAGAGGTTTAGGACAACAGAGACCATTGCTCCTAATGACCCCCAGGAGATAATGACAACAAAGCTCTTTGGGGCTATGATTCTAGGGTCTGCTGTAATTAAGATAGCCTCCGTGAAGGAGATAGGATTTAGGCTGGTTGTTGCAAGGTGCAGGGGATCTGAACATGGGAGTAACAACCCAAGGGGAGCAATGTGTGCAGAATAGTGTGAGGGAGGACATGCTAGGTGCAGATGTAGCTGGGTGCCGGGGCCATGGTGGGAAGTCCAGGGAAATGGCAGTCTCAAGGGCAAATAAATGGTGGGACAGAAGCCATGTCCAAGGAAGTGGTCTGGGACCAATGTGTTTGTTAGTGTGAAGGTGGCAAAGTATAAAATGGCGAGGGTGTGACACGGGGTAGAGGCAAGAAGTGGTAAGAAAGAGCCCAGATCCGGATTCAGAACTGGGTGTCCTAATGGGCAAATTACTCAGTACCTTTTTTTTTTTGGTGCATGCCAGGTTGAACTGCTGCCAAGAGTGGGTAAAACGCAGCTTCTCTGTTTTAGTCTTGGCCAGGCTCTAGATTTAGGGCACACCTCTGCCATAGACTGTTTTTTTCGACAGCCCATAATGGAGCCAGAGGCTCCTGGACTATTCATGTCTGAAGGAATTTGCGATATAGGAAAAGCACGAGCTGGATGGATGACTTGGGCAGTAATGGGAAGCTAATTCATTATTTTAAAGTCACTTAGAAGATAAACAAGTAGTGACGAAGAGACTTATTTGTGGAAAAGCAACAATATGGCAAAGGGGGGCTTCATAATTCACTTGTACCGCTAAGGTTTGTGTGCTACCACGTCTGACATTACTTATCAAGCTTCTATCCTGGATTTACTTTCGATATGAAACAGCACTTCGGAGAATAAGTAAGCAAACACTATTATGACCAATGGCTTGTTTTAAGGGAAAAATGCCCTCACAAATGGCAATACTAATTTTTAACATTCTCTGGGAAAATGTAACAACTTGATACACTTGAGAACTGAGTAAAAACTATTGACATTATACTTCATCTTTAAAACTGATATATGTGAATCCAAAAGCTAATGAAGTTCCCTCTAATATAAATGAGGGGGAAGTAAAACACTAGATCATAGGCTGCACTCATACGCTTCAGATTGTGGTCTTATGGGCAGAGCCCAAGGGCAGAGCAAATGGAGGTGATTTAAAATAGTCTCTGATAGGATATATCTGATATTAGTGGGCTTACTGAAGTGAAACAGTACTGTCAAGAGATAGAAAGGTGCAGAACTGTGCGTCTGAATGTTGGGACGCCTGGATCCTGCATATCTTTCATCTACCATGAGGCAGGCACAGCTCTGCTGGGTAGCATCAACGACAAGGTAAGTGGGTGTTCTGAAACCACAACTTATTTTATGGGATGAACCCAGGAGCACTAACGGCATCTTCTTTCACTTTTCATGCCTTCCATCAGGGCTCGGCAGTTCTGCGCATCTTTCTGAGCCCCTCCACCATGACCTACCAAGGCATTTCATTACAGGAAAAGAAACAAATGCTGTGACACAGACAAGGTGCTCCTTCATGTTCCTTCACCACTTTGCTTGGGTGAGCCACCCCATAGTCCCACTCGTTTGCCACGCTGAGCTGTTAACTGTACCCTGAACACCAGAGACCATGAACTCTCTGCCACTTGGGGGTTCACGGACCAGCAAAATTATTAAGGGTGAAAGTGCCTGATGAACAGAGTGGCCGGATATGTGTACTGTCTTTAAGGACCTTTGAAATAACTTGTTAGTATCTTAATTGGGAAAAAAAAAGTCCTCAAAGAATTGCTGGACATAATCTACAAATTTACAAAGCAGAATAAATGTGTATTTACGGAGTACTCACTACACGGCCCTGTTTGGGCCTGCGTAGCCACCTACCCTGAAGGGACGCACCGTCTGAAGGTACGGCAGGTGCAGACAGCAACACAGGCCCGTGAGCCTCGAGAGCGTGCCAACCAGGCCGCCCCTGGCCACATGCGGTTTCCCTGCCGGGAGGAAGAAGGACTAACTGGGGTGCACAGAACGATGGAGAATGAACGGGGTAGCAGGTGGTGCTCCTTCGTAGTTCCTCCTCTGAAATGCCAAGTTGTACTGCGGCGAGCCAGCCCTGCCTCCCTGTCTCGCCCTGGCACCTGTGCCCTCCGTGTCTCCTGGGCGCACGATGCTGGTGGGGCAGGCCTCCCACCCTGCTCTTGCCTCCCCCGCTTCATTTACCCCCGCCCTGTGCCAGCTCCCTTGTGTTGGTCAAAAACAGGGCAGAAGGCCTCCTGACGGGTTCCGACCGACGTGGGCTAAGCCTTCGCTGCTTCTAGGAACCCCATGGAAGTACACGTTCTATGCGATCCACGGGCTTGCCTCCCTGTTACTGCCCTGCCCCCAAGTTGTCTGCATTGGTGAGAGACCAACTCTGTGCACGTCCTCCCTCTGCCCCCTCCCCTTGCTCCACTCCTCCAGGAAAGGAAGGCCTCGTTCCCTCTGAACTCAGGTTCTCTAGACAGCAATGGCCTATGCAACTGCAATCCCTCCCACCGTGCTGTCCAACCCAGCCCCTGTTGCCATCTTTCTGCTCATTGGGCCTTCAAGTTCCTCATTCTGAAGAGGAATGAGGATACTCCAATCTGCCACCCCCCAACCTACTCCTCCTGCCATTCACTGTCACACTTTCTGACAGGGGAGTCTACAAGGAGATACCTTCCCTTCTTTCTCACCTTAACACCATGTGATTTGGTTTGCCCTCACCACCTGTCCCTCCTACAGACAACACGCTACCAACACCATCTCATCTACACTCACAAGAACCTCTCCAATGTCACAACCAAGAGCCTTCTGTTAAGTCCTTGATTTAACTATCTAAGTAGGAGGACACAGAGATCTGTGATCCAAGATTTACCTCTATCAACTTTGGAGAAAATTAAATTGCAACCCAAAAAGACTGGGGGGTCCTTGTAGCCAGGGTCACCCGGTCACTTACTGGCAGAACTGGGATATGAGCCCAGCTTTCTGGACACTGTACTAATACGTTTTTTTTTCTTCCCTAAATGCGACCACTGGTTTTACTTCCCTGTAAGGTCTGACCCTGGTCACCATCTAGTCCTTCTTAACTCCTCCTGATAGTATATATTCCTGCTCTCCATGGATCCCTCTGGTGACTCACGCAGGTTTTTCTTCTTTCCTCCTGCCTTCTAAATGAATAGAAGACACACTCCGATGTCATAGCCTTTCCAGGAGTCAGTAGGGTATCAGCACAGATACTAATTCTCTCCTCCCCACCTCTTCTGTGTGCACTCCTGTCAGTGGAGGTGCAACATATCAGAAATGCCCTCTGACATCTAAAAATATCTTTTCTTTTCATCACTTGTAAATAAATACCTTCTGTGCAAAATTGGGAGAAGAGTCAGGGATTGGGGGCTCAGGCTGCTGAATTTGAAATACTGGCTCAACCTCTACTCTAGCACATGTCACTGGGACTTAGCTTATTTCTGCCTGAGTGCCCATGTCCTCATCGAACCACAGAGGATTGTTGTGAAGAACACTGAGAAGGCTTTTCTGAATTACTTGGTATAGTGGCTGGTTCACGGCATTTATGGTAAATGGGAGATTTCAGTTTGTTCTTCTTCTTTAAATTTTCATCCCTAATGTCTGAGAGGAGAGAAGCCCCACTTCCTTGAGCAGCTCAGTGTCTGTAAGAGCCCACAGACACATGGACTAAATGGCACCAACTTCAGATGTGCTATGACAGATGTATGAGAAGTAGCGTGGGGAAACAGGGTGAAGAGTTAATTCTACTTAGGACATCAGAAAAACCTTCATTTTGAAGAACTGAACACTGATCTGAAGCTTGTTGGCCCTCCTGGGAATTAGGCTCTTCCATGGAATACATGCAAACTTTGCCTTCTTAAGAGTGCAATATCATGTCAAGAACAACACCCAAAACATTTAGAACAGAATTACTCAGACTTTGGGGTGCACGAGAATGCCCTCCTTCTGGGTGGGTGAGGTGGTGGGGTTTGTCAAATGCAGATTCCTAAGCCCTCCCCAAAGAGGCGGCCATTCAGTAGACCTAGGGACCCAGCCCTATGTTTCACGCAGGCAGGTGGTCTATGAATCACAGGGTGAGCACACCGATTGTGATGTGGTGCCAAAGTCCGAACAGGCATCTTCGTATTTAAAACTAATCACTGGGACCACCACTACCAGTTTCCGGGGCCTCTTTAGCATGTTCGATTTCTTGCTACAGTGTGGTGTGGCTGAGGTCATAAGGCTGATGATATTCGTGGGCTTTTGAACCTCCGCTTCTTGTATATTTCTCTGAGTTTTATTGAAGCCTGGTCTTTGAGAGAGAGGAGGAAGAAATCTCGGATAATTAAAGCTTAAAATATTCTTATTTCACGGTGGGGATAACAAGTGAAACTACAAGTAATGATGTAATCCAACTTGTCAAAAAGGAAAATGAAAAGAGGAGACAGAAGGCAGGACAGAGCCTTGGGACCCGGCATGCCATGTCATCTTCTAATTAACTAACTGATCCTTTAAACTGTCAAACTCAGAGAGGAGCTCCGTGGCCTGGCGTCTGATTAATATTCATATTTGGGCACTGGATGCTCTGATTTAGGTCCCAGTGGTTGTAGTTAAACATCAGTCTTTAAAAAAGAGAGAGAGAAATAAAAACCAGCCTGGCCAGCCAAAATCTCCAGGTTTTCACATTCATAGGGAAATGAAGGGAGGCCACCCTGAAGTCCATAATCCACGGCAAAAACAAATCCTCCACGGATGCATATTGATTTCTGAATCATGATGAGGACTTGTATATTGAAAAAATAATTATTTTGCTTCTTCCTACTGGCGGCCACAGTGTTAATCACACTCTGGGCTTCATTGTTAAACAAGCGAACGGCGCGTGTAAAATTACACAGCATTCGGTAATATAATCAAGCTTTTAATTTCAAACAAAAATAATTGAATATGTAATTTAATCAAAGCAAGCTAGAATCGATCATTTAAACTATAATAGTGGCAACCTGGACTTTCGTTCTTATGGCACAGGCTGCAAAAGAATATATTCCCTCTCTCATATTGACTTTCCTTGGCTAAAAAATTATTCAGGCCAGGGCGTAAGAAGCGCCTGTTCTAACAAATGCTTTCTGTGGAAAAGGCAGTTGGCTTAAAAAACAAAACCGGCTCCCTCATGGTGAGTCTGGTTCACATTCCCAACCACCAACAGCCGGGCAGGACACCCTGTGGGTTGCTCTTCCAGAAGGTGGTAACATGAGGAAGGGTCCCCTAGAGGCACTGGACAAAACAGGCCTTTTCCTTCACATTCAGTTCACATTTTAAAAATTAAAAATCTACCAAGGAGGAAAATACTTCAATCCAGTTCCACTGTGAGTTCCAACAGCAGTGGCTTTTAGAAACGATTTCCTAAATTATAATTTGAGCCTGGCCTCTCATGGTATAAATCCATCCCGCAATACTCCATTCTGGATTGAGATGCCCTATATCCCATAAACTTTCTCTGCTGCAACTCCTCTTTATCTTATAGAGCTTATTAAACATTCTCAAGCTCTTGTTAAACTTACTACACACTAAGCTATTTCAACTCAGATTCAAAAATGGGTGATGCTGCTGAAGAACGCTCAGACTGGGATCATAATTCACACACACACAGAAAACAAGTCGTGTGGAACAGCTAGACTCAAGCTGATGAATTCAACCAACAGATATTGAGGTCCTACCATGTAATCAGACACATTAATAAGTCTCAGTTCATTTCTGTTTGGTGGGGAGAGAGGCCATACCACTTGTGCAATCAATACATTTTTAATAAAGGAATAGCCCACTTTGAATAAATAAATATATACACTACAAATGACTTGTAGTGCTTTCCAGATTGAGAAGAAATCCTTGGCTAATTTAGTTCAGGGCACAAGTTTAAATTCTAGAAAGCATTCATCTACTTCTACTAAGCAGACCAGGAGAAGGATGGAAACCACTCAGCAGCATTAAGATTATGTTGCCTGGTTCACAACCATCTACGAAACATCAAAAGTGACAAGTTCCAGAGGAAAGATCAGTAGATGCCACCCATCAGGAGCCTTGGTTCATCAGTCCCCTTGGATGAGACCATCAAAGTTAATGGTAAAAAATGTCCTTCTCCTAGATAATTATTTCTAGGATGACTTGGAACATTTCTCATGCTCTTAAAAAAAAAAAAAAAGCAGCAGCTGACACGATGCCAAATTCACAAACGCCCACCTCTACTTGGAGTCTAGGCTGTTGGGGAAACCTACCGTCACTGCCAAGCCTGACCTGTGAACTCCACACGGAGAGGAATCCAATACCAAGGCAGGGAGAATCTTGATGTCTCACTTTAGAAGTCAACACACAATGTCAGTACACTGCTTGCCACACGACATCCTGTGCTGTGTTTCTCGGAGCTGCAAATACTCCTTTGGGTGGGGAGCAGACTCCGGGGACACCGAAACTGGCTCAAGTCCACAGGCAATAAAGTAATTAATGGTGTCTTTCAGGGCAAGCGCAGTAAAAAAATAATTGCTCTCAAATTTTTACTGCTAATGAATGATTGGTAGAGTCAATATTTGTGTTGTTGGGAGTGGATATGTGTGTGTGTGTGTGTGTGTGTGAGAGAGAGAGAGAGAGAGAGAGAGAGACAGAGAGAGAGACAGAGAGAGAGAGAAGGAGGAAGAGTCTTTTGGATGCAAATATCCAAACCAGTCTATCAGCCTGGTTAACAACTTTGAACCTCCAGACCACAAATGCTGAATACGTTGACTTTAAATGTCTACGGGGAACATATGCCATGGATCAAAGAACACACTGATTAATCCAACAGAGACTAGAGTCTGTCACTTTGGTCATGGTGCAAAGATGTGCCAAACAAGGTCACTAAATATTGTAAATAAATGGGAGAGAAATATCAAAGTTAAATTGGGTTCAAAGAGTGGCTGAGCTGCCAACTACCTGTCTAAATGTGACTGGATTAGGTAAATATATTTCCTTCCCCAGCATATCTGCCCACTAATGTTAAAATAGCACTTCCTCTTTCTTAAGACACTACCAGCTTGCTGACGCCAGGTAACTCTCACTCACGCCATAATCATTTACTATTACATTAGGTCATCACCTTTCCCTCTACTGAGTCCCACAGATACTCCAATTTCTCATCACACACACACACACACACACACACACACACACACACACACAGCCCTGCAAAAAGATTTAAAGATAAATCTGCTCATGTTGTTTAATGGGAGTCAGTTCTCATAGGAATAGGAATCCACTGCTAGTTTGAACAGTGAACACAGAGAAAATTGTGAGCAAGCCAAACCCAGTCAGATCTTGACTAGTGTACATAAGAAACAAGTTGCTATGTTTTTTTTCAATGGGCCAGTTTGCCCAATGGTTAGAACACAGCTGCAGCTGAGGTCATGGTGGCGAGCTTGATTCCCATGTGAAGAGGACAAATGGCCTCATGGCTGCAGAATGAATCCCTAATCCCCACATCATTCCACAAATATGCACTCCTGAGGTGGGGGCACTGCACGTGACCAAAACAAAGAGAGTCAACATGGTTGGTTAGCAGCACAGGATCTCAGGCAGAGATGCAGGAGGGCTGGGGGAGGGAAGGTGAGGAGGAGTTAGACTGGGCAACAAACATTTCCTTCTTCTGCCTCCAACATGGTGATGGTCATTTGTTATCTTCTGCTAAGAAACCATAATATATCTGTCACACAGAGTTCTGCAAAACTGATACAGGGAAATATACCTTGGATAGTTCTTTTGAAATTTGCTTCTAAGGACACAAGGGTGGCTCGGTGGTTGAGCATCTGCCTTCGGTTCAGGTCATGATCCAGGGGTCCTGGGATTGAGTCCCGCATCAGGCTCCCTGCAAAGGAGGGCTCAAGGAGCCTGCTTCTCCCTCTGCCTCTCTCTCTGTCTCTCATGAATAAATAAATACAATCTTTTAAAATTTTTGCTTCTGTTTTACTGCACTGTAGACAGAGCCATGTGCTGGGAACTCCACGCTCCTAGGGAGCAAAATGTGAGGCTGAGTCTGTTCTGGCTGCGCCAGGCTTCTTGCACAGTCCCACTGCCACCTCCACTGTGTTATGATTCATGCATTGATTTAATACTGGGAATTCCAAAGCACACGCATTTCCTTTTGGCTCTCTCTCTGGTCACCATATTTCACTTGGTTTCAAGTTTTGAGTTACTTCAGTGCTGCCCCACCCCCGCCCCCTGGGCAAACCAAGCTACGGCTTCACTCAGACAGTATAGTTGAATAATTTTATAAGTTATTCATGAAGTAACAACTGGTGTTGACAACAAGCTTTCCAAAGGAAATTCTTTTTACCCAGCCACATATCTGGGTTGTTTTTGCAAGTCCACTGCAGTTGTCTTTAACTTGTTCTTCTGCATAATTTATTGGGCAGCTGTCAAACATGCATGTTCTCTTGTCTCATATGTGACATTTGCACGGTGAGAAATGACACCGGAAACGGGCTACAAACAAACGGACACTCTGAGACTGAATAAATGAAAGCAAAGAAGTACAGTGATGAGAGAAAACAGTTGGGACAAAGTATGCTACATCCTTTGCCAGCGGGCAGGCCTATGAATGGATTCACTGTTAATTCCTGAGCGGTCTGCAAAAATGGACTTACTTCACAGAAACACTTACTTCACAGTGACTGATAGGCTTTCATTTAAAAAGCACACTTATTTTAATATACATAAAGTTGTTTCCTTCTTGCCTGAACTCTATATACATATACACACACACATAATATATATATACACACATATATGTATTTACATGCATGTATATATAAATCTATGTATAATTTTATATAATCTGCAATGATTTTATAAAATCAACAATGTTGATACTGTAATGGAATACATAGGTTGAGAAACTCCTAAATTTTCCTGAAGAGAACACCTAATTCCTGTGTGTGGGCCAAATAACGCAATTCTGAAAACCTCACATGCACAGACAATTGATCTCCATGCTAACCTACGGAGCACTGTTGCTAAGCTAACACACTCATTCTTTTTGATCTCTTTCCATCTCCTGCATTGTATTCAGTGCCTCTTATCCTTATCCAACATCAACAGGTCATTTGCAGAGTGGTCAGTGTTGGCCAATATAAATAACCATTATAAAACCTCTAGCATGTTTTAAATCAACAACCCAAGTGGCCTACACTGTTTAAAGAATAAATTCCAAATATTTTGATGGCAGAGTGTAGCCAGGGCCTGTGAAAAGCACAGGTACAAATTATAGTTAAATAATCAGATCAAAAAAAAATCAGATCACAGCAAGTTATCCTAGCACAACATTCTCTATTTTTAAACCAGCTTGAAAACAAATAGAGATGATAGTATCCCTTGGGCAGGACAGTAAGCCTGGGCTTTGTATCACAGGCAGGTATGTTTCAGAAGAGGTTCATACACATGGCTGAAATTACCGGTACATACACAAATGCAAGGGTTCTCAGCCAAATCTACAAGAGCCAGAGAATGAGAGAGCCCGGAAAAACTCAGAGGAGAGAGAGGAAGCCATTCTCTTAGTCTCCACCTGCCTCTTTCTCTCTCTCGCCCCCAAAGCCCATTAGCAATGATGCCCCCTACGCTCACCTGAGCAGGATGATGCATTGCAACATCAACGTGTCTCCACACAAACTCTCTCTTGAAGGAATAGAAATGGGCTGATGTGAATAGTCTGAGACTTGCTGATGTCTCCCTTTGAGAAGGATGACATGTATCCTCACTCCAGATTTACCTCTTGTTTGCTCTGCCCAGGTTGTTATTGGAATTAATCTGCATTATCTAAGAACACAGTCATTAAGCTGGGCGGAGTAGTATCTATAAATGCTAAGGACCAAGTAGGCCAAGAATAATATTGACCATGAACATGAAGAATATCTACATTAACTGCCATGAAGAGATGGCTATAGCATGGTGCTAAATGAGAAACCAAGGGGTTCTAGAATAAGCACAAACAGTGCAGCATTATTTTATTCATAACTAAATAGGTGAATGAAACAATGTGTGAATAAGTACATAGCATCCAGAGGATGTTTAATCAAGTCTCATCTCTGTGCACTGAGATACCAGCTGATTTGAAGTCTGTTTCATTATTATCATTATAAACATTTTTTCACATTGATATTTTGATCTGATTGACTTATCATCCCTAGGAGATTTGTCTTGAATTTCTACACTCTTTTGGTACACTGGCTGATTTCTTCTAGGGTTCTATCCAATTTTGCATCTCTTATTTCAATCTGTTTGTTTAGTAGTGTACATATCTTTCTGGTGAGCTGAACCCTCACTATTTCGGAGTTCCCTTTCCCAAATTTATTTTCATAATACATTTAAGTTTTTATAATTGGGAAAAGAAGCTGTTTTCCTGTTAATGAAAGAATCACCATGAGTAATGACCAATGACTATTCTCAGAGCATCATCATTGATATGCTTTAAGCATTATTTAAATTCAAATAATGCACCTTGCATTATTTAATTCTTATGATAACTCCATGAGGTTAAAAAGTCTTGCCTAGAATATTCTTTCCAGTTTGTAGACAAGAAAGGTGATGTCGAGAAGGTTAGGGAACCTACTTAGAATCACTCAGAATCTGCTGGAACCAGAATGAAACCTCAGTTGATCCAAATCTAGAGGTTGAGTTCTTAATAACTACAGAACGTCGTGTTAACATTAAAAAATAACTATATTTGGGCAGCCCCAGTGGTTCAGCGGTTTAGCGCCACCTTCAGCCCAGGGTGTGATCCTGGAGACCCGGGATGAGTCTCATGTTGGGCTCCCTGCACTGAGCCTGCTTCTCTCTCTGCCTGTGTCTCTGCCTCTCTCTCTCTGTCTCTCATGAATAAATAAATAAAATCTTCAAAAAAAAATAGCTATATTAGTATCCCTACTCTTGTAAAGAAAGACATTTCAGATCCAGGAAATCAAGACACTGGCTACAACATGCCACTTCTAGAAATCTACTTTCTTAGCACAGAACCACTCTTACTTGCAACACATGTATGATTTCTGAGTTTCTATTTTTCTCACTGTAAAACATATTATAATAAATCTTGTTCCTAGGATGAAGATGCCTTGTTTCCAAAACCTTCTGAGAAGGTGGGATGTAATATCCTATTTTTTACAGTGACAGGTGACTTTTCTCCAGCACCGAGCAAACAAAAACATAACACTGCATTTATGTTTTTCAGACACAGGTTCATACAAGTCAAAAGTACATTCTCTTCACTTTCTTCATGAGGCCAACTGTCTTCCTCTGGCCCCCTGCTAATTTTCTTGATGATGTTTCAACAAAACATGCTGATTTGGGTAATTCCACGTCCATGCGCAAAAATAATTGATGACATCAGCATAGTTATGGGAATTAGACTTATTAGTTAATTATAGAACCAGCAGAGGGAGCACAAACCCTGCATAAATAATAACCGTTTCTTCTGAGCTTCTTAAAAAACAGTAGCAATTAATAGTAGGGAGAAATATATTTAAAACTAAATTATCAGTAGTCAGAAGAGGGTCTTTGCTTTCTTGGAATGCTGTTAGGTAGAAATCCAATATATTGTCTATACAATTTAGATTTATTTATTTATTTTTAAAAATATTTTATTTATTTCTTCATGAGAGACACAGAGGGAGAGAGAGAGAAAGAGAGAGGCAGAGACACAGGCAGAGTGAGAAGCAGGCTCCATGCAGGGAGCCCAATGTGGGACTCGATCCTGGGTCTCCAGGATCCCACTCTGGGCTGAAGGCAGCGCCAAACCGCTGAGCCACCCGGGCTGCCCTACAATTTAGATTTAGATAAAAGTCGCCTTCTTGGGTGTTCTAGAGGGAGAAAGGTGTGTGTGTGCGCATGTATGCATATGTGTACTTGTGTGTGTGCCACTTGGTATCATAGTGATACCCTCTCCACTGGTGAATTAAGGTTAGATGATGAGACTTGCCTAGAGTTGGCAAATACTTACTTGTTTAACCCTGAAACAGATGTTGTTGACTTTTTTCCCTGGAAGAATAAATTACTGATAGACAGTAAAGAGACTGGGTCTCCAACCAAAATACTACTTTCATA
The DNA here is from genome assembly GCF_048418805.1 of Vulpes vulpes. NCBI lineage: Eukaryota > Metazoa > Chordata > Mammalia > Carnivora > Canidae > Vulpes > Vulpes vulpes. The sequence continues at coordinate 71,913,726 of NC_132788.1, read as the reverse complement.
TAGAAATGGAAGAAAAAGGGCACCCATTTATCCATCCTTTGGTAAGTTGGGTCAATTGCTTTAAAGACAGCTATGATCGACCCCCTCCCCACCACCCAGCAAGTTGTTAAATTTAGAGATAATGTAAGGAAAGACTTGATTTCTGTGTTATGGATTTCTTCTGTTGATTTTGAGAGGATGGTCTCCTCACAGGTAATGTGGGGAAATTAAAAAAGGAAATATGGAACTTATATTAAATGCTAATAGCATTTGTTATATGCATCCTGATACACTAAAACAAAATATTTATTTTGAAAAAGTCTTTGTGTGGAAGCAGGCAGGGGGATACATTTCTGCTGTAGCTAATATTCAGAGAATTGCCAAGGCTCAGGATCAGGGAAATGGCATTGGTGAAAAAATAGTATGTGTTTGGTGAAGAAAGGCCCCAGTGTGTATCTGTCTGCCTCAAGGGAGAACCAAGTCAGGGGATGACGGAGACAGCCATCCCCTAGAGTGCCTGCAGCTTCCCAGGTGTCCCCTGGGCTTCCGCCAACCTCTTCCTCATGAGGCCTCTGTCCTGTGAGCAGCATTTCCTGTCATCCTCCTGCTAGCCCAGGGCCTACAACCCCAGGAAAGTAGAATGGGAGAGGAACCAGCATGGAAACTGGAAAGGTACTCTGGTGCAGAAGACCTAGAGTCTGGTTATCAGTGAGGAAAGATGAGCTCAGCCCTTGTTCCCCCCTCCCCTTTTTATATTTCTTCTCCCATGAAGGACTCTGAACATAGTGGACCCTCCAAATGTGGCTCTCATCAATTGCTGCAGTTTCCTTTGAGGAAAGGAAACTTTCTTTTCTTTATCCACATGATCAGAAAAGTGGGAGGTACCATGGTGGGCCCAATGGACAGACTCTCTTAGGGCGCCCGTGGTGATGGCTATTAACTGACTGCTCCCAGATCTGATGCCAACGCCTCTCTATCAGAGACGGATTGCATCTGAGTGGTAGTTTCTTCCACTACTTTGAAAAAATCCGGAAGACCTGGATGGCTCAGCGGTTGAGCATCTACCTTTGGTTCAGGGCATGATCCCGGGGTCCTGGGATTGAGACCCACATGAAGTTTCCTGCATGGATCCTGCTTCTCCCTCTGTCTGTGTCTCTGCCTCTCTCTCTGGGTGTCTCTCATGAATAAATAAATAAAATCTTTAAAATAAAAAAAGAAAAAAATCCAAATGAATTGATTTTACAGGGTCAGGTAACTCCCTGTGACTGAAGAGTATGTCTCAACACAGATATTTTAGGAGTCCTTTTTTCTACTTATTGTCCTGCAATGTTTTGCATATTTGAGATTTTAATAGCAAAGTAGGATTTACTGAGCCCCTATCATATGCCAGCATAGTGTTAGAAGCCTTAGCTACATGATCTCACTTAATACTCAAAATAGCTTGAAAATGTAAGCGCTCTCTTTTATTTCTAGTTTGCATATGGGGAACCTGGAACTCAGAGCAGTTAAGTAACCTGTCCGAGGTCACCCTGCTCATGTGTGCTAGTCAGGAATCACACCCAGAAGCCTGCCTTTTCAAGTCCACACATGCCCATCCCATGAGAACTTGGCATGTTGCCCATGTCAAGTGAAAAAAGGTAGATGACAATTGTATGGAAGATGATAGAATCCATTCATTATTAGAATTCTCAAACATACATTGTGGGGATTTCTTTGTTGTTGTTTTATGCAATTATTAGTTTGTTGGTTTGGGGAATTAACAGTAAAAAAAAAAAATGAGCAAAAGAATCCCACTGAAAAAAATATCAACTGGTGAGAGAATAATGATTGGGAAAATAATGATCTATGCTAATAGTCTCTCCATAATCCTATTGCCACTGTTATGAGTTGTGTCCTACATGAGAATGAGCTTTCTTTTTCCATCATGATGGCTAAAGGTCATTACAGACCCAATCAACAAGCCAACTAGCTCATCTATCTGAGTCATTAAGACCAAAATAAATGGGACCGACAATCTGAGGCCTCGCATCCTGATTCATGTTAACAATCCACTGAAAACCATAGTTTTCTATGAATTAAGAAATTTTTTTTAAAAAAATTCTCTCCAGGAAGCATATTAGGTATCTGGAAAATATAGCCCAATCATTTCCTTATTTATGAACCATATTTTCTAAATGAAAAGTTTAACATTGAATGTGATATGAACACTAAGTTTTCTTGATCAAGAAACTTTTCTTTAGTTGATCAAGAATGAAGAAAGATACTGACAATACTTACTTTCACTCAACAAATGAGTTTAACACAGCTTATCTAGGGATTACACATGAGGACAGGGATTCATTCATGTTGTACTTACTATTGCTCATTATAATATGTGTCAAGTGGCCTCAGAATGAATCAAGAGAGACCAGTATAGGGTCTTGTCTAATCATGTTAGAAAATGGTTGAAAATCAAACCCAGTGATTTATTTCAGTGAAAACATCCAGGCTTGAATAGAGCTAACCATCTGTCAAGCCTATGCTATGTGCACATTTTTATTTGTAGCATGTCATAGCCATTCTTAGCCAGTTCTATAGGTAGTTTCAGGAAGTTGTATAAACTCAGGATAGGTGGTGTAAATTTGGAGAACCCAGAAATCTTTAAAGGAATCCTTTGAGTACTTCCCCCACTTAACTGAATAAATACCAGAACGATCATGTTAGTGAAACTCATCTCATGAATGTATGAAGCACTAATTACCACCAATGTGTTTATGTCAAAAACAGGTAGTCTGCTTCCTTCATCTGTTTAGAGACACTGTCTCTGCATCTGTACCCCTGAACACAAGTTAGGTTCCTGTGATCATCTGGAATAGAAATGCAAAAATTTCCCAAGAGGTTACTGATTTGCTTTTTCCAGAAAGACCCAGAGACAATATTAACTCATTTGGATGGTTCTGTGGACAGTGGATGCTACAGCACAGACATGTCACACATGTGTGAGAAAGTACATCTCACAGCAAGTGCCAAGTCATCCACAGCCTGAGGTTCCCTAAGGACAGGGGTTCAGCCATGGGGCGGCCAGAGAAAGGGCCATGATTCACTCTGGCAGGGCTAGGGCCTGGACAGACTTGTCTCTAATTGCCTGGTTGTCATCTCTGAGATACTCCTGGGTGACATTGTGGCTAGAGTAATGAAGAAGATAAATACAAAGAATCCCCTATATTCCAGGATCCTGAAATGCTCTATTTATTTGCTCAATATTCATTAAGAGGGAAAAAAAAATCACTTCATCTTTCGTGTTATGCATCAATACTGTATATCATTTTTGCTTGAGTGTAAATTGTGATGTGTGTTCTTTCAATTATATGAAAAGCAAGGTGTCAAAGAGATTACGAATTTGCAGTGATGCTGTTCTTTGTGCTCACATTTTTGACTGTGGAAGCCTGCAGTTCAAACACAAGAGTAATCAGCTCAAACAATCTGAATGGTAATTTTGCTCTAGAGGTGTAAAATCATAATTTCGTCATGGAAGTGTTATATAGCTTGTGAACCTTTAAAAAGAAACTTGATTCCATTTATGATCTAAGAACTTTTCATCCTATTGCATAATGTCACAAAAAGTCTAAAGCATTTTAGGTTGGGTATAATGGCATGTCAAGAGAAAACCAAGCCTCCAGTTGGCCTCCTCATCCCTCTGCATGTTCCATGGGAGGTCCTGTCCCATTCTCTCAATTAACTAATCAGTGGCCACCACAAGATACCAGGTACCATGCTAAGCACTTTGCACCCATTATCATGTTTAAGTTTTTCAATACCCTTTTGCCATAAGTTTTATTGGTCACACTTTTATAAAACTGAACAAGAGGCTTCAAGGGACTAAGTATTATGCTCCAAGTCAGAATGAATTCATACTGGGTCTGTCCTGGTTTGGACCGCCAAAGTAGTCCACTGCTTTTGATGCTCTGCTTGCTGTGTTACTGTTGACTGTTGGGACTACCACTGATGGAAAGTAAACGGCGGAGAGAGATGAGAGGATCAAGTCTTAGCCTGGCAAGACAGATGAGCACATATGCGAAGAAAAAAAGGCAAGCTTCAAAAAGAACTGGTTGTCTTATCGGGGTAGCAGAGGCAGAAATCCTGCTCTCTTGTGACCTCAAGCAGGGTCTCTCCTTATTCTGTCAGACTCGGGAAGGAAAGATCTAGCAAAATTGAGAAGCAGACAGCTGAGACTATCATACAGAACAGTATTCGGGAGCTTACTGGTCATTCAATGTCAAGGTTTTTGTCCCTGCATGAGGAGCTGATGTGCCATTCACGTGCTACAACTCACTATACATATTCTATATATAGATATATAACATATATGTATATGGTGCATATATATGGCCTATAAAGACCCTTATTATGACTGGCTTTATAAGCTAAAAAATAGAAAAGCGGGTATCTTTTTTTTTTAAAAAATCTGAAGCCCAGATTCTGTTCTGCTAGGTTTTTAGAGACCTCTGATCACAGGATTTAGTGGCTAAGTGGTCCTCTGCTTAGTGGTCAAGGAACTGCCTTGTAATGAATCTTAATTACATCACAATAGAGTATCCGCCTCTCTTTCTCAGGCTAGAAAGGAAGTGTTCACAGGCCGGAATTGGTGTAGTAATGACTGTTTTACTCACAGAGGCTAGCCTGGCACCTGGTACGGATGAGGTATTCAATAACTATTTAATGAATAATGAAGGATACTTTCTTCTGTGTTTTTTAGTTTTTGTATTTGTATTGTATTAGTATTTGTGTTTGTGTTTATATTGAATCTCATCTCTCTTCCTCTTCTACCTATTTCTCTTCCTTCCCCCTCAGAGCAGGCATTCCCTAACAACAAAAAATCAACGTCCTTAGGCATGGTGGTAAAGGATGTGGTCTGAACATCCACCCCGGTCCTGTGTTTCCAGGCCGCAGAATCTGAGGAGGGGATTTGGTAAACACAACCCCAATTAAACAAAACAAAATATTCCGTTCTAATTTTCTAAGGAAAACCTCTGAAGGGACTGGAGTTGAAGAACAAAAAGCACGCCTCCATACTTCACCATGATGAAGGGAGCCTGGTGTGTGGGTCAGAAAGCGGCTACCGGGAAGTCACAATTATTGTTGTATATTATTTGTGTTTAGTGCCAGAGAAACGATTTTCTTTTTGCAATATCTCTGTCCCAATAAAATTAAGAACTTAGTGTAGGATCCAAATTCCCCCCAAAGGAGTCAGCTTAAAAAAATTTACTAGCTCTCCTGCCACCCGGATTTATGGCTGCTTCTTTAATAGTTACAGTCTGATACACCATAAGTTTCTTTGGTCACTACACAGATTCATTTATCTTTCTTTTGAAATACACACTGAACATTTTAAACAAATTCTGGGGCTCCAAATTGACTGAATTTTACATCGAGGAATGAATTGTAAAATGGTTTTGGAATAGGCCTCCAAAAGAAGATGGCCTTAAAATAAAAACAGATACTGAAGACTGTATTTTCCTGATTGTCAGTCAAGCTAATTATGCTTTACTCTAAAGCTTTGTCTATCAGGCAAGAAAGCAAAAGGCAATTGGGGGCTCTCTCCTTGCACACTGCCTGATGTCTGGGAATATAACACCAGTTTATTCACAGCAGGAGGCTGCTGTAATTGGCAGTTCCATTTTCCCCTACTAGAGGGTAATTCTCAAGCGAAGGAAACACAATGTTAACAAGATTTTACAAATTTGACATATGGTATTCTATCTGAAATGACCAACAAAAGTTCCTTCTCTCCCCAAGCAAACAGTTATCACTGGAGAGGACTACAGGAGAATGTGATAAAAGGTGGTAAAGACACCTGGAGTTCTTTTATGGGGACGGTAGGTCCATGATCATAAGAAAAACAACAACAAATAAGGGCAACAAAGGTAAGCCACTCCGGGTAGTTGTGTCTCAGAGAGGTGTTGGTAAAATGACAATAAAAACCTCACCTAGAACACCAGCTTCCTTAAATGACACTTGGTCATACCTAGGGCCCTCCAGGTGAGGGTTCAGACCCAGGAGAGAATCCTTAGTAGGTCTATTAAGGTGGGGGTAGGGCTGGTCCACGGTGTGAATGAAAGTGGTAATCAGAAAAGATGCAGGCGACCTAGAAACAGTTCTTAGCTTATCTTCATCCTCTCCCTAAACATAAGAGACTCTAGAATGAATTTTTAAGGAAGGTCTGATTGCCTTGATGTGACTCCAAAAACTTTATCACAACATAATTCTTGTTTAAAACCATATACCAAAAAAAATAAAAAATAAAAAAATAAAACCATATACCCCCAGGTGCCTAGATGGCTAAGTTGGATAAGCATCTGCCTTTGGCTCAGGTGATGATCCCAGGGTCCCGGGATCTAGCACAGTGCTGGGCTCCCCACTCAGCAGGGAGTCTGTTTCTCCCTTTGCCCCTCCCCCTGCTCGTGGGTGCACACTTGATCTGATAAAATCTTTATTAAAAAAATTTTTTTAAACCCCATATACCGTCAATGAGGTCTCAGGGTTCCATTTTAACTAAAAAAGGAATGGAAGAAAGAATATTCTAGTATGTAAAAAACAAGGCAGAAATGTACAAAAACTTTCCAGGAAAAAAACAAGGATTGTTCCACGCCTTCCTCTTTTATTTTTTTTTTTAAAGATTTCATTTATTTATTCAAGAGAGACACAGAGAGAAAGAGGCAGAGACAGGCAGAGGGAGAAGCAGGGAGCCTGATGTGGGACTCAATTCCAGGACTCTGGAATTACGCCCTGAGCCAACGCTCAACCTCTGAGCCACCCGGGCATCCTACTCCCCCTTCCTCTTGAGCATCATTTCATTCTTTCTTGGTAAGGCATTGGGTAGATTCCAAAGATGGGCAAAGATGGATCCCTAGGAATTTATCCTGGATTTGCTGCTAAAATACCCACAGTTTATGGTCTATAGCTCTAATTCAGGGACTGTTGCCAGACCCCATCTAATGTTACATTTGACCCCAGCTGCAGAGATGGTGCATGGACTGGAGATTGATATTAAGGTTGGTGATCTCCAGGGGATTACACCAAGGGATTAATGAGCGTTTGCAGCCACCAGGTACTTGCAGTAAAGGCACAGAGGCAGGGCAAGTCCTAATTTTCATGGGGAATTAAACTGCCTTTTGTTGCCACCTGGTGACACATAATTGACAATCAATGAGAATCTGCCCAGGTGAAAGAAAGAAAGATGGCAGAGCCACTCTCTTGTTTCAGTGCACTCGATGGTACAGACACTGCACGTACTCCAGCAACAATATTTGCTTCTCCAGGGAGACTATTTGTGTGTTCCTGTCCATTTCTTCTTTCCTTCTGGGATATGCTACAGTGGTGATTTCCAGTAGCACCTGAGCTATTTTTAACCAGTACAAAGACAGGCTTTGAATTAACACTGAATCACGTTAACAAAGAGAGTTTTTACTCTCTCCATTGTCTTGCTATCCTCTGGACTGCATAAAGTGAGAGTCTCAGATATGAAAAAGTGGGAGTCTCAGTTTGGTGCTGATATATCTTTTGTACCTTGCTAATGTGTGCTAATCTAAAAGGGAGCTATGAAATCAGAGTGCCCCAAAGACAGTAGAACCCAGCTAGCATCCAATAACGGGCTGTTTCCATTGTAATTCACTTTTACAATGATTTCTTTTTCTATGACAAACATTACTGATTCTCCACTTCCAGAACTTAGAGAAAATTTTCAACAGTTACGCTAGGTGACATAAGCTAGTCACAGACAAATATTATATGATTCTAATTATACACAGTATCTACAGTAGTCAAATTCACATAAAAAAAAAAAGTAGTACTGGTTGCCAGGGGTTAGGTAAAGAAGAGAACAGAGTTGTTTCTTTGGGTACAGAGTTTCAGTTCTGCAAGATTAAAAGTTCTAGAGATTGGTTGCACTACAATATAAATCTACTTAACACTACTGAACTGCTGTACACTCCCCTAAATGGGTAAGATGGTGAAATTTATGGATATTTTATTGCAACTAAAAACATGGAGGAGAGAAGTAGAGGATGATTTGACTGAAGAAAGGTCAGAGAAATGTAACATTGTGGGCCTGGAAGACAGAGGAAGAAGCCATGAACCAAGGAATGCAGGCAGCCTGTAAACACTGGAGAGGCCAGGAAATGGATCCTTCTCTAGAGCCTCCAGAAAGGTATACAGCCCTGCCAACACCTTGACTATAATCCAGTGGGACACAGTTCAGACTTCTGGCTTCCAAAGCTGCAAGATAATAATTTGTGTTGCTTCAAACATTCCTTATCTCCCCACTCCCTGAAAAACACAAATCACTCAAATGTATCTTCCTCTGAGTCAGCTGAAGCTTATTCGGGAATGACAGAGATAAGGTCCATGTCTATGGAAACACTGTAAGCGCATATGAACACCTGATATTTGGTGAATACATACCCTATCTGCTAGGGCTATAAAAAGCAAACAGTTTTCTAGGATCTGTTATACCTAAGAGGCATCATGACCACGGAGTTAGATTCAAATTTGGTGCCAACACACTTCATGTTCAACTTACCACCTGTTCTCAGAGCCTCAGTGTATCAAGTATGAAATGGGTTAAGTCAGTACTTCCCTCGAACTACTGTGAGACTCGGTCAAGATGTATGGCAACTTTTGGCACATGCCTGGCTCCTATTATGAATATGACTATTACCAGGCATTCTGATTCTACCAAATTGCTATTTTCTATTTGGTAGGGAAAAAAAAAGAAAAAAAAAAAAACAGATTCAGGACTTTAACATATATTAAGTCTGAGCAACTCCAGCCACCAGTCCTTTGGTATTTTGGAGGGCACATTATTTGGAGTGAGGGAAGACACCACCATGTTGGGGCAGGCTTGTTCTTGAAGACAGCTTTACCATGTGGGCAGCTCTGAGCAAAACTGTCCAGTGTTGTGCACTCATTCACTGGGTAACCACTATGACAGTAAGGGCCAGTCCACGAACTTGAGCCATTTAATGCTAAAGCCTGGCCTGAGTGCCAGGATTTTCCACAGCTGTCACCAACAACACGATACCTTAGGGACATGTATTCATCAAATGCTTATTGACTTAAGCTGTAAGGTTTTTTTTTTTCTTTCATAACATTAGAAAATATTGCCTCTGATTTAAATAGTTTTCTTTGAAGGATGGAAATAAAAAGCAAAGATCCATTTTCTGATTGTATGCATTGATTGAAGGTAAGCACTTGGGAACTTAAGGCAGGGTTTCTCAACCTTGGCACCACTGACCTCGTGTGCCAGATAATTCTATATTGTAGAGACTGTTCTGACCTTTGTAAGATGCTTAGCAGCACTTGTGGCCTCTACCTGCTAGATGCCACTAGTATCCTCACCCCCAGATATGACAACCAAACATGTCTCTGGACATTGCCAAATGTCCCGTGGTGGCAAAACTGCCTTCAGCTGAGAACCACAGCATTGGAGCATGAGATCAACTCTATTACTAATGGCAGCTGTTCCCTTAAAAAAAAAAAACAAAAAATATTTAACATAGAGCCACAGTTATGGCCACCAGTTGTGAATAATTTAAAAGAAGCATTTTACAGTGTCCCTCAATACAATAAATATAAATTAAATGTAATAATAAGTAAAACTGCTTTGTAAACTGCAAAGTGCAGTGTTAATGATTATTAAAATGATAGCAGCATGCTCTGGGACTATAGAAAGCATGGGCTGCTTGAAGAACTAACTTTTTATTAAGCCCATGCTATGTGCTAAGTACTTTGCTCACACTATCTCATTTGAATTTCGTCCCCCGATTTGTATGAATGAGAAAACAAAGGCTCAGAAAATAAAGTAACATCATATAGTCAAGGTCATTTGGCTTCAATCTTCATTACAGCAACTTAATGATTACATCATGGCTAGTAAAAGGTGGTGGTAGGATCTGAATCTAGGACTATAATTCTCCAAAGCCCATAGTCTCCTATCCCACCCACTGCCTACCATATGCTATGGATGCTAGTCTGGAATGGGAGGGAGATACTCATATGTTCTTTGACAAACCCTTCTGGAAATAATAGCACATATATCTAGAGAAGCCAGCCAAGCTTGGAATCAGATCTATAACCTGAGCTGAAGCCATTTGAACTGTAAATAACTCGGGCCTAAATTCAGAATCTAAGACTCAGTGAGCCAATCATCCAACCAAGCAGTCACAAACTGACATTTTTAGGGTCAATTCTTAGTACATGCTATTCTTCTTCTCCCCTTATATATTCAGAAAACTAAGCTTTGATGCAAGTAGGAGAAATACATTCCAAAGTGACCTAAATCACAAGAAGGAATTTAGATTCTGTTTTCCAATTTTTAAACTTAGTAATTTTTATGGGTTGAAATGTGTCCCCCAAAACAGGTTATATGTTGAATTCCTAACCTCCAATTCCTCAGAAAATGACCTTATTTGGAAATAGGGTCTTATATTATAGAGATAATCAAGTTAAAATGATGTCATGAGGGTGGGCCCTAACCTAATATAACTGGTGTCTTTATAAATAGGGGGAATTTGGACACAGATGTCAAGAAATATAGGGAGACACCAGGTGAGGACAGAGACACAGCTATAAGCCCGGGAACATCAAAGAAGACTGGCAACCCATTAGAAGTTACCACAGAGGCAAGAAAGAATTCCCCTGTAACCTTCAGGGAAAGCCTGCACTGCCAACACCCTGATTTTAGGCCTCTAGCTTACAGAACTTAGAGATGATAAATTTCTCTTTCTTAAGTCATTGAGTTGGTGACTTTATGGATGAGAGAAATTATGGCAGCCCTAGGAAACTAATACAGTCTCTATTTCATAACTTTTTTTCCTATTTCATAACTTAATCCATAAACAGAACTGAGGAAATGCATATGGTATGTTTTCAGGGGGGTTCTAGAATACTGTATTTGTATGAGATTAAGGCACACCAAGTTGTCTGGGGTGGCTTGTCAACTGAGTTGTGCCTGCCATATGCATGTTTTGGCCCATTGCCATGTAATGACAGGGCCCTCACCCATGCCAACTGGCAGCTGGGCCCCCATCAGCCTATCTTCTGCCTACATCCCCAAGGCATGCCCTTTCTGGATCCCAGGCAAAATGGCCTCCTGGCTTTACCCTGCAGGTTTTGAACAACATTTATTCACAAGAATTTAATAGATTTGTAAAAATAACATCTTAAAGTTTCTACAATATTTCTATTAACATTCACATTATATAAATATGTTCAGAGAAAAAAAGGAGGGCTATTTACTACACGTTGAAATGCATGGCATTAATATTCACGCCCATCTGAAACGTGGGCAAAGACAGGGATAAATTAGTGGGCCATGGGAAAATAAAACAGCAACAAAAACTTTTCGCAAAATTTTTTGAACTGAAGTAGAGCACTAATCTTGAAGATACCAGGGTAGAGGAAAATCTATTTGTGAAAAGTTAAAAAGTTCACATCTGGCATTAGTAAAGCAATGCAGAAAACAACACAGCTCATCTCCTTAGTGAGCTAGGCCAGGGCTGTTATCTAATTATTGCACTTCTGGCTTTGTTTGAGCTGCCAGTGCTGGATTTGTTTATAGGTGTCCTGTCCTTCAAATCTACCCGCAGAGGCTCACCCAGGTCATTTGTCAGGGGCTAAATAGCCCCAGGCCAGGAGTAGACATTTACTTACAGAATCTTCAGATTCTTTTAAATAGGCCTTTGGGATTTTGCCACTGACTGTTCTGCGGCAAGAGGCTCTGGACACCTTGCACTGGGTGTTTCTTTTAATTGACTACCTCGATGTCGCTGCTCAAAACCACCGTAACCCACACATGCCCTCAGTCTGAAGCTTCTAATGACCTTTCTCTGGCCCTCAACACATATGGCTGAGACAATGCAAACATCATTTGGAAGATGAGTAAATTCAATAACACAATTACAGCTACACCAAAGCACCATTTATCAAACTCGGACCACAGCACTTTGTCTCTCTTAGAACCTCTGTTTTTCCATGGCCAGGCATTTGGGGAAAGTCACTAATCAATTTAGGAATGATTAAATTGGAATTTGTAACACTTCCCATTATTAAACCTTCAATCTTCATTACGGCAACTTAATGATTACATCATGGCTGAGAAAAACAAATTATGGGTAGCTGGCATCGTGCAGAGAGCTGCAGTAGCAAGTAGATTGTCAAAAACACCCAAAGTCTAATACATGTGGGTGTATAAATGATTGTTTGCTGTGTACAAAGGAACACCAAATTGCCATTCACATTAAGTAAAAATATGCATTAAAACTTGACATGGTATGTTGGCCTTTACAGTACTCTTGCTTTTTCTGTAGACTGAGTTGATTAATCTGGGGTGAATGGATGGAAATCGGGAACCCCTCAAAAATCAATGCAAACCTGGACATATGCACGTGAGCTTTATTGCAAGAGGAAGTTCCTGAGATCTTACCTGATCCCTAAAGGGGTGCATAAATAAAGACAGTCTCTATTTAGTAAGGGAAGACATGTTCCATAGCTTTCTACTCTTTTTTCTAGGCCCCTTGTCCTCTTTCTTCCAAATTCCAGTATTAGTTCTCTCATCAAAAATTCTTCTATAGGAATTTTTTTTCCCTCAACTCTTTTAATGACATGGTCACTACTTGATCCAGGTTCTTTGCAATTTCTACCATAAATCATATCCTCCATGTTCTGGCAGCCAGAGAAAACTCAGCTGTGCTGCCGATGTGACTTTAGGTATTGACATTCTGTGATGGGTTCTAATTGGGCAGCCAAGGAAGAGGGTGAAATTCAAGTAAATGAGGGGATTACTAACAGCAAGAAGGAAAAGAAAACAGGAACTGGCGTTATACTGGCCCATTTAAACACTAGAGAAATTCACAGGGTAGATACACCTATGATCATGATGACAAAAATAATATTGAGAATTTATCAGGAGTCAGATAATATGCTTTGATTAAAATTCAATCTTCACGATTATGCCGCTAAAGTATTATTTTTCTAATTTTACAGATGAAGAAACTGAAGCTCAGAGAAGTAAGGCAGCTTGCGTGGCTGTGGTCTCTATCCTCCAATATGGCTCCCAATAGGCCATGTCTGGTATTCACAGTCTTGTCCTCTCCTACAATGTACCAGGGCTGGTCTGAGTAGCTAATGGAATACAGCAGAAGTGACTCAACGCCACTTCTAAGGTTAGGGTATAAAAAATAGGAAGGCTGCCTTCATCTGGAGCATTCGTTCTCTCTTTCTCTTTCTTGCTCTCAAGGAAGTCAGACGTAGCGTCACGAGCAGACCTTCCCCATGGTAGAGTAACTGAGGCCTCTTGCCAGCAGCCATGGGAGTGGACTTAAGAGGTGGAACCCGAGCCCTGCCAAACCTCAGATGACTGCTGCCCCAGTCAATAACCTGAATATACCCCTGGGAGAAACCCTGAACCAAAGCCACTCAGCCCTAAGCCACTTCGGATTCCTGATATTCAGAAACTGTGTGACAGATCAAACGTATGTTGTTTTAAGCTACCAGGTTTGGGGGTAATTTGTTACGTAACAATAACGAACGTACTAATCACACATCTAGTGAGGAGGAGAGTCTGCACTCAAACCCAGGCCTGCCTGGCTCTAGAGTTTATGTTCTTACTCTCCGTCAATGTTTCTTTTTTTTTTTTTTCCGTCAATGTTTCTAAACTGCTCTTTTACGCACCTAGCACCTCTTTCATGGGAAAACATACATTTATTTCTGCTCCCACTGCCGCCTTAGTAGGCACTTGTATAAGTAGCTGCCATCTTCCCCCGCCTGCCAATCATCAAAGAAAAAGGTCAAAGGTAACATGGCTCATCATCCAGACAGATGGGAGAAATCCCAGCGCTTAGCAGGTGTGTCCTCTCCCTGGTTCTATCAGCTTGGGAAGTTAATTTTATACACGCAGGACTGCTAAAGCAGACTGCTATCAACGACATTCAGTGGGGAAAATATAACCACATCTCATAATTACCTTATTTATTTAAAAAGATGGAGAAGATTAAATTCACCAAATACCATCTTCTACCACGGGGTTCACATATTAGAGTAAGTCTGATGAACAATAAGGTCACTGCCTTGCCTTCGATCTTCATTTAAAAATGGATGCAGTAAGAAAACACCTACATTCAAACACCGTATGTCCGTAATTTCCTTGCAATCCAAGCTTCATTTATGGTGAGAGTGCAGAGCAAATGCTACTACTATTACGGTGACAGTGTACACTTTTAAGCTCAGAGAATAGAGAGGCATTAAACAAAAGAGGACCAGTGGGAGACCCATCCATTTCAGGCCCTGGGAAAGGTCCCTCTTGCCAAGTGAAGGGGGAAAAATGAGCCGTAAGGCATTAAGAAAGGAGCAAGCTGTGAAATGAACCAAGGGGTAGATGGTGTGGTTCATGACCCTGTAGCCTCATAACACAGTCCTTCAGCCACAGGGTCGCTAATGAAGGGCGATGCCTGGAAATTAATGGAGTGGTGTGGGGTGTTCGGGTGAAAGTGGGAGCATGGTGATTTTTCGAGTCCTTTCTGCTCAAGAGTCAGGGCAGGATGGTTATTAAAGCTTCTAGCACTTTGATAAGTTAATATTTCACCATTATATGATAGGGACGAGCAAGCCCAGGCATTGAGTACCCAAGCATCTTCTTTTTTTGAAAAACAGAAGGGATCACTAGTTCTAGAAAGAAGAAAGAGAATAAAGACATGCCCATCTGATTCCAAGCTCTGATGTTCTGATGAGGCAAGAACCTTCATTTTCTTTTGTTTTAACTCAAAAGGCCCCTTTAGTCAAGTGGACCCTGTGAAAATCCTCCACTGAGAGCTCACATCCTAATCACGTCCTTCCAAAAGCCTCACAAATAGATATTTATGGCAAATACAAAACACTGAGCGTGCTGACTTATGAAAGGCGATTTGTTCCATCTGTGAATTGAGACCTGAAACCTTTCTACTTTCATGTTAGCTGTCATTTTTCTCCCACAAATGAAATGAATAATTCCTCCTCATGGCAGTCAATTTCAAATTCACAGGGTTCCCCCACCCCTGAACCCATTATATTTTGTTGCATAAAACCCATCTCATAAAATAAACCTCTCAAAGTTGTAAATTAAAAAATAAACATTCTTGAGAAAATGTCAAATGCAGGCCTGAGAGAAAGGCCAAAAAATCCATTTAAAGGAATACTGCAGTGAATCCGTCCCCAGAAAATTGGGGGAAAACACTCAGACTGGTGATTGAATATAAATTCACTGCCTTCAGCCAGTTTGTAATGAAATGAACCTTTAGCTAGGGGTTGCTATATACTTTTAGAATAGACTATAAGATGAGCCCTGCCTGCAGTGGAGGGAAATAAAAAAAATATGTACCAGAATATTAAAATAAAAGCGAGGGTGAACAAATGGCAGAGGGCAAACATAGTATTTGGCATCATCTCTGGGTGCGCACATAAAAAGTCAAGAAAGTACTCCCCCCCAACATGCATGGTGGTTGCATTTAAATTATAAAATGTACCAATATACTGATTGTTCAGGCTGGTAGGGTTTCAGTGGCATATCCTTAATTCCAGAGGAGTTCCCCTAGGTTCTCTGATCAACATCCCCTCCTCCATGGTTTGGTACATGCTTCAACATACTTAGAAACACAGAACACAAATGCCACTGCAGCAGTCAGCCTCCAAGATGGCCCCATCACCTTGCCTTCTGGTACTCACACCTAGGGTACTGTCCTCTCACATTGGGCCGGAGTTCTGTTTGACATACAAGATATGGTTGAAACGATGGTATGTCATGTCCAACATTAGGTTAAAAAATACACTGCAGTTTCTGTCTTTTGTTCATTCTCCCTCCTTCTTTCTCTTTCTGATAATTTGCCATGGGGGAAACCAGTTGGCATGACTTGAGTAGCCCTTCGGAAAAGCCCACATGGTGAGAAACTGAGGCCCCATAACGATAGCCAAGGAAGACCCGAAGGAGCCTTGGCAAAAGTGAATCACTGTAAATGAACCACTGTCAACATAGATCCTCAGATGAGCCTTCAGACGACCACAGTCCAGGTGGACAACCTGATCGCAACCTCATGAGAGACAATGAACCAGAACCCAGATTCTTGACCCTCAGAAACTCTGAGACTATAAATTTTTGTTTTTGTAAAAGCAGTACATTTGGGGAATTATTTATTATACAGCAATGGACTGCAGTTGTAACCACTGTTGACACCATATATTTATTGAGTTCTTGTAACATACGAAACAACATGTGAAAAATTTTTCATGAACTATCTCACTTAATACATCACATAGCCTATTGTGCAGGTTCTATTATTCCCAGGTGTCCTTCACAGGGTTGTAGGGAGGATGAGAGGACATATAAAGCATTTAAAATAGTGCCTCGCACATAGTCAGGACTTTCTAAATGTTAACCTTCAAGACTGTTCATATTTCTAGTTTTGTTTTTTTTTTAATTTTTTTAAATTTATTTATGATAGTCACAGAGAGAGAGAGAGAGAGGCAGAGACACAGACGGAGGGAGAAGCAGGCTCCATGCACCGGGAGCCTGATGTGGGATTCGATCCCGGGTCTCCAGGATCGCGCCCTGGGCCAAAGGCAGGCGCCAAACCGCTGCGCCACCCAGGGATCCCCTGTTCATATTTCTAGTAAAGGAGAATATCAAGGTTTTGCAAGAGAAACTGCTTTGCTTTCAGGCACACATCAGGGAAGCAGAAAACCCCATTAGACTCCAAGTGTCTCTGGTTCTAAGGCCCATGTTCTAAAATCAGGATGCTTCCTTTGACAGAGCAGTTTTAAGGAAACAAAATAAAACACACACTAAAAGCAAAGGTAAATAATTCCCGGATTATCTGTGGTCGTGGATTAACCATGATTTTGGATCTTGGGTTAAAATCCTCTTTGCATGGGGTGCTGATTGAGCCAACAGGACTTACAAATGCTCCAAAAGGACTTGGTAAAAAAAGAAAAAAAGAAAAAAAGAAAGCCTATAACAAATCAAGATTTTTATATGGTGTAAAAATTTATGGAATACCAATGATATTTGAGCATGAAACTGGCTAAATGCTGCCACGAGTCACTAAATCACACCTATCTTTAAGATGAAATTGAGTAAGACAAGGGTGTATGTGCATTACTCAGGCCAAATCTTGAACCTTCAGGGAAACTAACTGATGAGTCCCATTACTAGATTCAGTAGTAGTTGTAGAATTAAAACAGTCAAAGAGAGGTCCAGCCCTCTGACAAATGTTGCTTTTTGTCTTGAGTATAACCCAGGTTGGTTATAATCTTTATAAAATAAGGTACTCTGTAAAACTAAGAGAAAATAACAGAAACTGCATACTGATATTGTTCAAAAAACACATTGTGACCAAGTTTCATACAATTGATTAATCAACATACACCTTTCATCTCTAGAGTGAAATATTAAGTTCTACATAATTCAGGGCTGAATGAACATCTGTTCACTACTGAGATTTACTTATCATGAGCACTTGTGGGGTGGGAAACTAAGAAATGTGGCTTTTATCCTATTCTGCCTTGAAGAATTCTTTCCTCCTCTGAGTGAGGCAGCCTGAAAAAGGTACTGGCTTTTTGTGATCTCATTTCTTTATGACACTGTCATCATTTTTCGAAGTAGCCCAACAACTTCAAATAAAACTTCTGCTGAGCGCGCCCATACTCTTTCAGTCCTTAAGGAGGAAAGTTCAATTCCTTCTGTTTATCAGTGTTTTCGAATTGTGAAGGGAGGAATTAGTAGAACCAAAACCTGAGGGTCTCTACTTCAGGGAGATGCTCCTTTTTGCCAGTATACACTTGCCCACAGTTGACCCACAAAGTTTCTTTTCCATTGTTACTTGGCTGGTCATACCCCAGTAACTATCCAAAAACACCTAGGGGGCGGCATCCACCAGGCTGCTGTAGCCCAGGGCAGGCACCTGTTGGAACTGCTCAAATCCAGTATCCACGTGAGCTCGCCCTGAGAAGCAGATCACCAGTGGCGTGGCCACCAGGAAGTGCTTCAAAATGGTCTTTGTAATGAGAGCTTTTCTGAGAGACCCAAACCCTTCCTATTCCCCCTCCTCAGACAGTTGGACCAGATGGATGGAGCAACCCAAAGCAATCCTGCCGCCCCTCTTGGATTTTGCCCCATGTCCATGCTTCTGATTCATTATGTCAGGAGCTTAACTCCATCTACACAAATGTTGTGGATGCTCATCTATATGTTTAAAAAACAACCACAAAAACAAAAACCCAGCCATGATCATATGCGGCTCCACGTAGTGTTCTTTAGCAAAGCGAGATGGACAGACTGAGTAGGAGGGGGAGATTATGGGAGGAAGACAAGGAAATCAGGTTATGTGCAAGGGACATTATAGTGCACTGGAATACAATTTCCAATACAGACGCTGGCACCAGGTGTTCCAATAAACCCTTATGTTTGTAATGTGATTTTATTGGGGGCAATCCAATTACAGCAAAGTTCAAACCACCATCCTTAGGGTAAGACCTGAGGCCAGGGTCTAACTATTAATAACTCTATTAATACTCCTCCTCACCACACAAACTGTGTCTGCCCTTGGCTGTTGTGACTGCCTATCAGAGAGCACTGTGATCCTAAAACTACTGGGGCATGAAGGCCAACCAGCCTGAGATCAGCCACGGCTCAAGTCACTGTTGTCAAAATTGTCGCCAATCGGTTATAAAGTCCAGAAGAGTTGGCAGCTCTCAGAGCTCAGCACCCAGGAGAGCCCTTGGTGATGTGAGGTGTCCACTGCTGAGAACCCCACGTGACCCTCTATGTTCTTCCTCTGCCCAAATGATGTCAGTGAAAGATGCAGGTGAGCAGGCTCCTCAGACCTTTGGTCCTCTGCACACACAGGTCTTTTTGCTTGGAAAGGCTTCCTAATGGTTAGTGTGACGTGTCTAGTTCTCTGGTAAACCATACTGAAGGCAGGCTCTACTTTGCTCTCTCCTGGACAAGGTCTCTATCTGGCTCTTCAAATCTTACTTAGAAAGCATTCCTGGGACCTTCTCTGTAGCCTGCTCCCTGCCAGTTCACACTTGGCTTCTTTAAGAGTGCTTGGTTCATGGACAAGAGGAGCTGGTATTTCTACCGTGCACCACACTACACTGAAGAGTGAGGGCCTCCCTTCATCATTCTGTTCGCCCAGCACCATCAGATGATGAATTGGGCTAAAGAAATGCTGTCCAATCTATGCCCTTGCTCCCAATTCGCCATGTTTACAAAAGCTCCTGCCCCTGTGTATGTACAGCTTTCTTCACCACACATCCCGCAACACTTTTCTTCCCCATTATAGTAACAGGACAAGCAGCTTTTCCACTTTGCTTTTTGGCAGTTACTGACTGATCACTAGCATGCACGATTTCATTTACCTCTAATAATCCTGTAAATTAGGTACTTGTATCATTCCTAATTTATAGCTAGGAATTAGGATTTGGGTAAACGACTTGTCCAAGGCCATGAAAGTCTAGTAAATGACAGAAGGTGGGGTTTGGCCTACGCTGTCCTGACCCTGAAGTCTATGCTCTTCATCGCTGTGCGCATAAATTGCTTATTCTTACAGGCTCCTGAACCCTTTGACACAAGGACTGTGTGTAGTGATTGGGTGTGTCAGAGGCTAGATGGGTCACAGGGCCCATCCAGGAGTCTATCACTTTGGACAGTAGTCCACTTACCCTTAAAATAACAAAAAAAATGGAGATAACACAATTTTTTGAACTTAATAAAAAGGTCTGATGATCAGAATCTGTCTCCTAGAAGACAATGAGCTGGACAAACAGAAACCCACTGAGTTCATGAGAAGCAAACCACTCATTCTTACTTCTACCCTTGAAAAAAAAATGGAACAAAAAATTCAAATTAATGAATAAGTTGTTCATACAATTTATAATGTGATTTAAAAAATGTAAAGGACATTAGATATTCTCTAATCCACCTTCCACACTTTATAGAGGTGGGACAGAAAGTTCCAAGAAGAGAGAAAAATACTTGAGCAAAACCACAAAGCTAGCAGGTGGAAACATCTGGACTGAACACAGGTGACCTAAATCCTGGCTCAATGTCCTTCTCATTATCCAAGCATGGCGAATTGTTTCAGCATGAAGGGCACCTCTGACTGATGGGGGGGTGCCTGCTTGGAGTGACACTGTGAAGTCTTTGGAGCTACGGGGGGCCTCTGAGAATAAGAAGGCAGCGAGTGATTAATCATGCCTGATGCAGGGATGGGTCAAAAGATGAAAGAGTCAGCTGCTCTCTTCTTAAGTTCTCTATTTACAGAATTGTGTCTAATTGTAGTGAACTCATAATTTATCTCAAGAACAATTACATTAACACCATCACAAGAGTCTAGTTCATCAGATGGTTACAAATCTATTTCAAAGAGAGAACACATTTCTATTTGCAATATGGGATCTCCAGAACCCTGGACTCCTCTTTAGAGGAAAGCCACCAGAAAGGGAAATGGAGATAGGCTCACTGGAGAATCTCAACTCTTCATCCTTTTAAACAGTGGACTTTACATAGACACACCCTCTCCTATTTGGCCAGCATAGCCACCATTCAACTAGGCTGTGTTGGAATGGCTACATCATACATTTATTACCTGGTTCCTAAAACCGTTAGAGATGTTTTTGTCATTTTCTAAGGTATCTGACAGTCTTCAACTCTATTTTCTAAAATGTCATACACCCTAAAGTACCATGGAATGTACTAAGAGAAAGCTCTTGGGATCCCTGGGTGGCGCAGCGGTTTGGCGCCTGCCTTTGGCCCAGGGCGCGATCCTGGAGACCCGGGATCGAATCCCACGTCGGGCTCCCGGTGCATGGAGCCTGCTTCTCCCTCTGCCTGTGTCTCTGCCCCTCTCTCTCTCTCTCTCTGTGACTATCATAAATAAATAAAAAATTAAAAAAAAAGAGAAAGCTCTTATCTATTTTGGGATTGCCCTAAGCAAGCTCAACTGAGTACCTGAAGATACTGCAGGGAGTGAGGTGCCCCAGGATAACCACAAGGCTGGTGTGGGAAGCCCCTCAACAATAAAAGGATGCTGAGTTGCCAGATACCATTACAAAATAATACAGCCTTTGATGAATCTTGAACTTACACAGTTTCTGAGGACACAATACTTCTGGTCTTTCTGCTGGCCAGATCCAGAAATTATTGTACATGCCCTGGGTCAATCCAAAGTATTCAATCTCTCTCCAACTTTCCTCATTACATGAGCATAACTGATCCCGGGACACCACTGGGCTTCAGGGAATTGCTGTTGATGGTTTCCTATTTTATTATAGATAAAATAAAAAGTTCTTGCGCATTAGAGAACAAACCTGCGTACCTTGCCTTCACTTCATAATCCAGAATAGCAGATGAAATCTTCCCTCTACTTCAGAGAAGGTGGTTTAGAGAAGAAAAGATTACTATGGTTATTATAGATATACCAGGCCCCTGAGTGGCTGATCACAGCACACAGAAGGGAGAATGTCACCAAGAAAAATCTACAGAGTTAAGGGAAGAGCTTCATTCTGAAGCAGTCCATATGAAGCCACAAAGATATGCTTTCTTGAACATGTTCTCCCCACCTTCAAAGTCAACACAAGGAAGACGTGAGAAACAGCAGTTAACATAAAGCATTTCAGCTAGGTGCATTTTTGCAATCAGAATGCTCTGTCAATGATGTCTTCACAGTGCTGTCAGTTATCCCAGGGCAGAAATGTGTCCTGAGGGATGCCTGGGTGGCTCAGTGGTTACCGCCTGCCTTTGGCCCGGGGCGTGATCCTGGAGTCCCAGGATTGAGTCCCACATCAGGCTCCCTGCATGGAGCCTGCTTCTCCCTCTGCCTCTCTGCCTCTCTCTCTCTCTCTCTCTCTGTGTGTGTGTGTGTGTGTGTGTGTGTCTCATGGGTAAATGAATAAAATCTTTAAAAAACAAAAAAAGAAATGTGTCCTGGGTTCACCAACACTGAAGTGCTTACAGAAAAGGAGAAATTTATTTTTTGGTTCATGAGTTGCTATGATGGTGGCTGTCATAATGCTCTTTCAGGTTTTCCTGTCGCTATGTCTTGTCTGGGCAATGTGACTGTCCTGTAGTTAGGCAAATAGATGCCTATTCTTTAAAAGGCAAACATAGAGGTGGTGGAAATTAACTGCATATGCTAGAAAGTGAGGTCACTTAATCTGGTTGATTGTATTATTCGCAACACAGAGCCTTATAGAAAAACAATGTGGGGGGATTTAGCAAGAAGCTACAAATATCATCGTGTCTACCAAACATTTGGTCCTCCTTTCTCGGAACCACAGTGTAATCAGTAAACTCTGCTTCAGAATGAGCAGTGAAACACTCTCTGCTTTTGCTTTTCCCTGATCTGTTTCCAGAGGATGGACAGAAAGTCAATTTTCTTAGTCCCTTTTCTGGGAATGATAAGTGCAACCCCATCAGTTAAAAGAGTAGGTGGATTTGGCTGAAAAGGCTGGGAGGGAGGTCTCAGACGGAGGGGACAATGGACACAAAGTCACAGGAGCATGGCACTTCTGGATGGGCCTGCAACAGGATGGCTGGTGTGTCAGGCTTGGGTTAGAGCTGACTAAAGAGGTAAGTGGAGGCTGAGAGAGGCTAAGAAAGGTCTTGGGGACCAGGCTAAGTAACGAGAACTACACAACGGCTAGAAAAACTTTCTTCCATGAGGAAAAAATGTATCACATGACTGTTTTAGAAAAATTTCAACTCTTGGTGGTAGTATAACAAAAGGATTGCAAGGAAAAAAGGAGGGGAGGGCAAAGATGATGGGGGACCAGGGATGGAAATGCAGAGGAGGGGATGGATAGGAGAGACAGTAACCCGAAGTTGGAACTGACAGGAACTGACAGGTGAGTGAACAGGGAGAGTCCAGAATACTTCTTTTTCTCTTTTTTTTGAGGATTTTATTTATTCATTCATGAGTGAAAGATAAAGAGAGAGAGAGAGAGGTAGAGACATAGGCAGAGGGAGAAGCAGGCTCCATGCAGGGACCCCAATGCAGGACTCAATCCCTGGACCTAGGATCATATCCTGAGCTGAAGGCAGATGCTCAACTGATGAGCCACCAGTTGTCTGAGTTCAGAACATTTATAAGATTTCTAGCTTGAGCGACTGGGTGAATAAGGATGATGTGAAATAAGACGTGGAAGGTAAGGAGGAGGAGAAGGAGGGAGGGCAGGAGTCTGATTTATAAACTTTAGGTTTGAGGTACATTGACCCATAAGCAGAGATGTCCCAGAGACAGAGGGTAGTACAGACCTGGGTTCTGGAGATGGGGAATGGTTGTTTTGGGAGTTGCCTAAGTCAGGGCTGCCCAGAGTATGCAGGAGGGAGGTGAGGTCAGAGGAGCATGGGGAGTGGTTGGTCAAATGCTCCAAGACCCAGGGTAAGAACTCTCGGTGCTTGTTGAGTATGATGGCAGAAAGGTCTTACAGTGTCCTCTGCCACAAGAACTTCAAGACAGAGCTGAGGAAAGAAGCCAGATTATGATACAGAAAGTCAAAAAAGAAAGCAGGGATAAACTGTGTTTTCAGGATGAGAGACAGATAAGGCAATGCCATCACGGGGAGGAAGGTGTGGTCTGGGAAAGGAGTAAAACACAGAGCCTTGTTATGCCCAGTGGGATCTACAGGCCAGCGGCATTAGCATCACCCGTGGGTTTGTTACAATTTCAGAATCTCAGGCCCTTCTCGAGACGGTAAAGGAATCAGAATCGTTGCACCTTAGTGAGATCCTCAGCTGATGTGTTTGCATATTCAAGTATGATAAGCTGCATATGAAGGAGGCTTGGATTTCTCTGTGGGCAGAACAGGAAAGAGGGGGAGCAAACAGTCTCCTAAAATAAGTGCGATGAGATTACAATTGAAGGAGTGAATTTAACCTTAAGATGAAGCCAGAGAAGGCATATGACCTCATCTTTCTCCCTCTCCCCAATTTCCAACAAATACACCTGGGTGATGAAAATAAACTTTCTTGGTTCTCTGACTCCTAAAACAAGGATAATGAAGAAATATTCAATTTCACAATTAATTTAATTTTTAACATCATCAATATGATGGAATGGGAAATACTTTCCTCAAATCCTCTTTACATCTTTTTAGAATGAGGCCCTTACAGAATCTGAACCAATGACAAGAGGATATTTCAATAGCTCAGATACTGCTCCTACCTCAGATTGTTCACGGTAGAAGCAGTTTTCCTGCCACAGTTTGGCTATAAATGTCTGGCAGCTACAAAGTCAAATATAGTTTG
Organism: Vulpes vulpes; assembly: GCF_048418805.1. Classification (NCBI taxonomy): domain Eukaryota; kingdom Metazoa; phylum Chordata; class Mammalia; order Carnivora; family Canidae; genus Vulpes; species Vulpes vulpes. The sequence goes on along the minus strand of NC_132788.1, from coordinate 71,889,437 downwards.
CATCACAAAGAATTAAGCCCTAATTTTAGGATAGATGGTAGTATTTCAATCTTCCAACAAACCTCATGAATGAGATCTCTGTCAGGTCCAAACTTGGCAGGAGATGTTCATTTTAAACCCTAAGACCATGAGAAATGTTTGCTGTTGTTATAGTTTTTTAATGCAGGCACTGTGAGAAACATAGTTAGCATGCAAAGGATGACAATTAAATAAATCAATTTCAGGAAAATTGGCAGGTAATTTGATATGTGTTGATCTACCCATCTCCGCTGCTAATGTTTAAAAAGAAATTTGGAAAAACTTACAGGCAACGCAAGGCTGATAAAAACCTGTAATTACAACCAAAAGGCGGCCCGGGGAGCATCTTTATCAAGTAATTAACAACGTGTCTGGCAATGATGGCACGTGACTCACTGTTCCCAATTTCTTTAAGTGAATTTTAAAGCTATTACCAATGCCCTTGCCAACACACAGCAAGGGATGTGGCCGAGCAGCTTTCGTGCAAAGAAACTTTATCTTCATCAGAGGAAGGTAAGTGGATCAAGCTGACGGGGAGCTGGGAAACAGCGCACGGCAAGGATGGACGGGTGTGGCGAGGGAAGCGGAAAAATCATCAACTTGCTGCCAGACGCTGGGGTCGGGGAGATGCCGGTGGCTGCAAATAGCTCACTTTTAGGTCAACAGCTTGAATCCAGCTCCAATGGGCAATAACTCCAAATTCTATGGCCTGTGTAAGAGCTCACAGATAGGAGGGGTGGGATTACAATCCAGGCCCAAGCACACAGCTGGGAATTTCCACCGCTTTCGACTTGGCAGGGCACTCACAGACTCGAGAGGAGACTGGGAGAAAAAAGATCATTCAACCAACCAATATGATTTTTTCAAACACCAAAAACAACCCCATTAAATCAACAGACAAAAGCCACATGCTGGCTTAGAGGTTACAGCTTCTGTTTGGGACAGTGCAAATATCTGGGTATAGTCAGAGGTGATGGTTCCACATTCAACAGGGAGTCTGCTTCAGATTCTCTCCCTTTCTCTCTGTCCCCCCCTCCCCACCCACCCCTCTCACATGCTGTCTCTCCAAAATAAATGAATCATTTAATAAAAGGTAATGACCATATATTTGAGGTATGAAGGATTGGTTATGATAAATTAATTATAAAGTGATATTTATGAAAAGTTATCAAAAGGTAGGATTTAAGAAGCTTAATTGGAGGCATAAAGTTTAGCTATGAAGATTTAGTTTCTCAGATAACAGCCACCTTGAAAAAATAATTATCACTCTCATTCTCTCTTCAGAGTACAACCTTATGAAGCTAATTAATTCCACTAAATCATACATTTCAAAATGGATGAAATGGTAAATGTTAAGTTATGCAGATTTTGCCACAATAAAAACAAACATAGAATAAGCCACATATTTAATTTATCCAGTCCATGAAAATATCCTCAATGTGGCTGGCTACACTGGGAGGCAGAGTTGGCAGGCATTTTGTGTTGTGATTATTTTGTGTGCTGCTGGCAGCTGATTGGTATAGATAACATTCAGACCTTATCATCAGACATGTCAGAGAGGTCATTTAATTTCATATGAGAGAAAAACTAAATATTTTAAAGTACTGGAAAGATACTTAAAAATCAATGGGAAGAAACCAGAGAGGGAGACAAATCCTGAGAGACTCTTAACTATGGGAGAGAATTGCTGAAGGGGAAGTGGGTGTGGGGATGGGGTAACTGGGTGATGGGCAATAAGGAGGGCACGTGATGTCATGAGCACCAGGTGTTATACGCAGATGATGAATCCTTGAACTCTATCTCTGAAACTAATGATAGTTTCTATAAGTTGGCTAATTTAATTTAAATAAAATTTTTAAAAATTAATTAAAAGAAAAGAAATAGCCTTAAACCTAGTCTATTACAAGGTAAATGTACCTTGTGGAATGACAATGTCTTTTGTGTCAAAGTCTATTGTATTTTATACTATCTCTGCTATCACCAATAAACTGGTTAAACATAATACTCAAAATTCCCTATTTACATGGGAATTAAATGGATTTTCATAGTGAATACGATAAAAATTTACCAACATCGACTTCTAAAAGGAAGTGATCTGTCAACTTGCTGTACTGCTTTTCATTAGCTTTAGTATCTCTAAACTTACATATTTCCCTAAGAAACAGTTTTTAGGTTTTGAAATTAAAGGCATTTGATATATTTTTTAAAAATTTATTCATGAGAGACACAGGGAGAGAGGCAGAGACACAGGCAGAGGGAAAAGCAGGGTCCGTGCAGGGAGTCTGACGTGGGACTCGATCCTGGGTCTCCAGAATCACGCCCTGGGCCGAAGGTAGTGCTAAACCACTGAGCCACCTGGGCTGCCCGATAATTTTTTTTTAAAATCAAACTTAGATGGTATTTAATTCTATATCTTATTATCAGATGGTCAAGTTCTTCTTTAAAAGGAAGACATGGAGCACCTGGGTGGCTCGGTTGGTTAAGCAGCTGACGCTTGATTTTGGGTCAGATCATGATCCTGGTCCTGGGATGGAGCCCTGTTTCAGGCTCTGAGCTCAGCAGGGAGTCTGCTTGAGGATTCTTTCTCTCCCTCTCCCTCTCCCCCTGCTTGTGCTTGCTCTCTCGCTCTCAAAAATAAGCAAATCTTAAAAAAAATAATAAGACAAAGATTTTTTTTGCTCCTGGAAAAATGTCACCAATACAATAAATACTTAAATAACAAAATGGAGCAGAGGCACCTAAACTGTCATTTTCTACGTTCACTCTGCACAACTCCCAGGAGAAGCCTGTCTCCCCTTTCTGTGTTTTCTGGGAGGCAGACTAATCAGTTCATTATAATACACAAGATGAAGACGTCACAATTATCCGATCCCAGTTAATTACCGCTGAGACTGTCCGGGACACATCAGAGCTCTCTCCTCTCATGACATCCAAGCCTTCTTCGGCTGAAAAGAAACTATCTTTTACTGCAAATTCTGAACAAATGTGCCACCATTAAATAGCCAAAACATTCACAATCCTGAATTTCTGTAAGAGTCTAAAAATGGGGATCCCTGGGTGGCGCAGCGGTTTGGCGCCTGCCTTTGGCCCGGGGCGCGGTCCTGGAGACCTGGGATCGAGTCCCACATCGGGCTCCCGGTGCATGGAGCCTGCTTCTTCCTCGGCCTGTGTCTCTGCCTCTCTCTCTCTCTCTCTGTGACTATCATAAATAAAAAAAATAAAAAAAAAAATTAAAAAAAAATTAAAAAAAAAAAAAAAGAGTCTAAAAATGGATTTCGTGTAAGCCAGTAATTTCTGTGTTGTTATTTGACGTAAGTGCAGAAAACTTTTGGAACTCATCTCACTGTCCCAACAATTTCTCACTCCCTGCCACAAGTGAGGCCTTTTACTGCTGTTTAAAGCACTCAATTTTGAGGCTATTTCTCAACAGGGCAAAGCCTCCCGGAAACATCACCTCATGAGAAGCCCAGAAACTATTTTCTTATCTCAGAGCACTGTGCAGAAAAAAACACATCCTATACCTAGGGCAGGCTGATTTCCTCCAATTTTAGATAAGCTCTTTTCAATAAGGTTGTGATCGAGGTATTAGGCTTTTATATTTCATGAGGGCAAATACAAGGTACCCAGTGTGGTCTGATTTTTAGATTAATTGTCAAGTCATGTGCCAGCACAGGTCCTCCAGCTACTAGATGAAATCCCTCTTTGAAGGAAATGAATGAAAGTCTGTCTCCTTGGGGTGAAAATGCTGGGCCTTTTTGGCTGAAATTAACCCAAGAGAATGAGGTGTACACAGACACAAGTACAATTTAAGGCTGCTCTGAGGAACTAAACTTAGCTTGTCCCCAAGTACCTCTATCAATGGTCTGTCAGTCTTTTCCATTTTCTCCCATGCTGCTTTCCTTGTCATTCCTCCTGACACAGCCAGTTACTTTCAGTTTCCTCCTTTCTGGCCTCAGGGCCTTTGCAGGTACTATCTGTCCTTCTTCCCAACTCTTGCCTTAGCTGCCATCTTCTCATAGCTTGGGTCTTAGTTTAAATGACCTGTTATCCAAAAAGCTGCCTACCTAACATTTCTAATGGTCTGTCACCTTTTTGGTTTTACTTTGCTCTGGTTGCTTTATTTCTTCTTACCTTACTAAGAATTATATTCACTGGAGGTGGGAGGGTGGAAGGATGTCATCCTAACTTTCTGTTTTTTACCTGTAGGTCTAGCTTCATGTACTCAGAAGTGCCCTATGCTTGGGGCTTAATGCTCTATCTTGAAAGCCTTAATAATTTTATCTTCGAATTTGTATGTTGCAAGTGAAATCGGGTAAGACAAGGTAGTATGAGCTGAAGGCTTGGTGTACACCGAGTTGCCCTGGGCTCTGCTGGCTCTGCTACTGACTTCCATCCTTGGTGGGGGCTGGGCCAGGGGAGGGTTCGAGTCAGCTGAACATGACTGTGGCATCTAGGGGTGGGGGATAGTAGTGGCCATTTTCTCCCTGGGCTGGCCACTCCCCAGTATGTCTGATGGGCTGAGCACATCTTGGCACTCTGGCTGCAATTCCCTTGGGGATCACCTGTCAGTAGGGGGATTAGGACTGCAGGGCCATGAGATGGGGAGATACCTCCCCTTCCTCAGCGGGGACACAAGGCATTGGGGAGGTGACTGGCAGGACGGGGACCCAGTGGTGATTGTGTGTGTGCCGACTTGTGGAGAGGGCCCCCAGAAGCGTGTGAGGGTCTGTACTTGCAGGCATTTTGGTGTGGTGAATAGCTCCATGCCTGAGTAAGCACAATATCAAACAGCAAATAAAAATACCATGGCAGGTGGCAGGTAGACAGACCACGGGAGAAGAGTGTGTGTGTATGATTTTTATTTATTTCAGAAAAAGCTCACGTGGGAGCATGTATGAGCAGGGGGAGGTACCTGAGAGACAGCGAGCCAGTATATGCACAAGTGGAGGGAGAGGCAGAGGGAGAGAGACTGGATCTCAGGCAGACTCCATGCTGAGCATGAAGTCCTGACTCAGAGCTCCATCCCAGGACCCTGAGGCTCAGGACCGGAACCAAAATAAAGAGCCAACTACTGGGATCCCTGGGTGGCGCAGCGGTTTGGCGCCTGCCTTTGGCCCAGGGCGCGATCCTGGAGACCCAGGATCGAATCCCACATCGGGCTCCCGGTGCATGGAGCCTGCTTCTCCCTCCGCCTGTGTCTCTGCCTCTCTCTCTCTCTCTGTGACTATCATAAATAAATAAAAAAAAAAAAAATTAAAAAAAAAAAAAAGATAAAAAAAACAAACAAACAAAAAAAAAAAGAGCCAACTACTTAACCAACTGAGCCACTCAGGTGCCCCCCAAATGGCATATATTTTAGTGCCACTAAGTGATCCTCTCTTTGTTTTCTTTTTTTCAAACAACAGGGCCCTATGTTTTCATTCTGTACCAGTCCCTGCAAATCAGGAGGCTGGTCCTCTTTACCACCGTATCCCTGGCATCCAGCAGTGTAGATACCCAACCTCTATCAATCCAACCCTATGCCCCCTTCTGTCAGAACCAGTTTCAAGGGGTGGGAGGAGGGCTTTCAGGGGGTGGCACTACTGAAGACTGAATGCAAGCTCTGAGGCTGTCCTTGCTGGGTGTACAGGCAGTTCCTGTCTTCCTCTAAGCACCATGCGGAAGAATTTCCCTGGGGTATCTAAACCCACAAATGTGATTACAAAGTGATGATGGGATCTCTACGAGTAGCTTGTGGAATCAACCCACATTAATTGTAACCCCATCTCTTCATCTGTGAACCTATGAACTGAGTAAAAATCCTTTGATGAACTGATTTTAACTGCCATGACCTGCCCTACAGAACCTTAAAGGCACCAGTTTTTTCTCAATAACTCATGTCATCTTGAGGCCCCAGCACACCTGCAGCCAGCCTTGCCAGGGCACACCTCTCTCTCTGTGAGGACAGGTAAGCAGCAATGCTTGCTTTCCTCCCTAGGGGGAAAGAGAGCACCCTGCACAGCCTAGAAGGCTCAGGGTGGTTGGCACAACACTGACCATCCCATCTCAGGGACTGACTCTCATCCCTGCACACGGAATCCCAAGTCCCCTCAGGGCCACCACGCAGAGGGTACATACTGGGCCTCATCGGGATTCTTGTGGTTTAGGTACAACCAGTACATCTTGAGGGGTTTCGGATCCACATCTGAGAGTTTCTTGGGTGAGAAGCTCTCCTAGCCTCTCTTATCACGCATTGCAACAGTGATTTGTGCTTTATTGGCATGGGCGTCCGTACCTTCCAGCGCAGCAAATGTGGGCAAAATCCTCACAGCCACATTTGTACCTGTGGCCAAATGAAGGTTTCACTCTTCATCAGTTCTCCAGCCATGAATTCAAATGTATGTGATGTCAGCAAAACTTGGGGGTATGGGGTTACTCTCCTTTGCCACTGAATCAGCAGGAACTCTGACTTAAGGAGAAAAGGCTGATGTGAAGGTACTTTGAGACTGCAGTGACCTTTCTGGTGACGGCCTGCTTCTTGGGCAGGCAGGCTGCCACTGAACCCTTGCCTTAAATAAAGAATGCAGGCAGTGGCTTCTGGCCTCTGTTACCTCTGAACTTCAAAGGAATTTCAGCGACTGGGCTCTCCTGGCTGCCAAAGAAAACAGAGTCTGAGGACTTCCTGGCCAGAGGTAAGCAGGGGTCTAGCCATCCTTAAATGCACAGGAACCTCTCTCAGAGCCTTCCCGTTTTAAGCTGAAACTACAGTACCAGGAGCCAATAAAACCCTGCCAGGCAAACTCTCCCAAGTTCAGGGTCAGTTCAGCAAGCTCCAGGAAGGCTCAGGCAGGCGGCTGCCATTCCCTGCAGTCCCATCTACAAAATGCTCCCAGGCCATGACCTTCTGGCCTGCTGGCGGGCAGGCTGCACAAGCCCCTGCGCAGCTCCGGGGGCTCCTGCTCAGGGGGCTCCTGCTCAGGTTACAGAAACTCGTATTTTAAATCAGTGAAATTCTCCCCGGGGTGCTTAGGAGGAATTCCTGCAGCCCGTGTCATTCCTCCTTCAGGGACTGTGCTAAGATTAGCCTATAAATGACTCAATGGTTCACCAGGGGCTCCTTTCCCAGCCTCCCCCACAGAAAAAAAAAAAATAGAAAGGTGAAGAGGGAATCTTGATGTCTGAATGCTGTTCACTCTGCTTGTGGGTTCTGAGCTGGCTCTGCCTGCCATAAACTTGCTTCCTGGAGCCCAAGTGTGAGGATGTGAATTTATACCGCCAGTTGGCTTTGCACCAGTTGCTGACACAGATTTGAAACTGTGAGTGTGAGGTTGTGAGAGAAGGAGATTGTTAATTCAGGAGAAGATATGGACTAGCTGCCTCTAATAACAAACCGATTTGGGAACCCCTGAATCTACCACATGCTTCTCCAGACCTCCTTTCCCCAAAAGAAAAACCCACAAACCACTGTAAAGAGCAATCTTAAAGAGTCTAAGAACCAGCAGTGAAGAAATCTTCAACCGGTGTTTTTCATCTTCTCTCATCCTGGAAACCCCTTCTGGGACCCTAGCAGGCCTGAACACCAATTCAGTGGGTCTCTGAAATTTGTAAATTGGTTTTCAACCCAAAGAATCAAAATATTCACAGAAAATCCTGGCTTGCTGTCTTCTCTTGCAAAAAATGTAGAAGCTCAGACAGCACCAGGCTTGCATCTCCTTGTGGCAGTAACTTGCTGGCTCTGAGTGGCTTCCTGTCTAAAGCCAGGCTGTGTGTCCCCGTGAGCTCTCCATGGTGCCTCCCCTCACTCACTCTTGTCCTTTGCCTGCCCGGCCCTAGGCGGCACTTGGTTTCTGACCCTTGTCCTGAACACGCTCTGGAAAACACGAGATTTACCACCTGTCCAGAGCCCTAGTGGAGGATATCCACTGAGTGACTACGTGCAGGACGCTATTCTCAGCAATTTGGGATGGCAGCGGTGTTTAAGAAAGCCTCTCCTGGGGATCCCTGGGTGGCCCAGCGGTTTGGCGTCTGCCTTTGGCCTGGGGCGCGATCCTGGAGTCTCGGGATCGAGTCCCACGTCGGGCTCCCGGTATGGGCCTGCTTCTCCATCCTCCTGTGTCTCTGCCTCTCTCTGTCTCTATGTCTATCATAAATAAATAAATCTTTAAAAAAAAAAAAGAAAGCCTCTCCTCACAGGATCTTACAGCAAGGTGAAAAGATGAGGCATACTTAAGAAGAGAGGCACTCGTGGAAGCCATGTGGTCCTCAGGCTCTAAGCTAAGGTAAGCCATTTGACCTTTCTGGAAATCTTTAAAAATGAGCATTTCCCTTGCTTTTTTTACTTAAAACTTGGAAAAGATTTCTCATGCAAAATTTTATGCAAAATGAAATCTGAAAGGGGGGAAAAGAAGGAAAGAAGGTAGGTCTGTGGCCTCCATCCCCTCGGCTTTCTCTTCTTACTCCATACCTTCTTCTTGGCCCCCAAAGCCCAGGTGGAACCTCAGTGACCTGTGTGATGCCTGAGGTCTCTCCATACTCTTTATGTTCCATCTGTCTTCCCGATAGGCCCCATGGAAATGGGAGGGCATGTGTGATGGGAGAACTCTCAGCTACCTGACAGAAGAAAACAACTGGTAGGAGAGATAATGATAATATTCATGACCTTGTCTACATGGAGCCTATGAAGGACTCTGAAACTGTAAGATGGAAGGTCAAGTACCATCTCAGAAGCATCTCTGAACCTGACAGAGTAGAACTCATGACCCAAACATGACAGCACTCAAAATAGCACCTGAGTAGATGAGGAGGATGTGTATGCAGGTATGTGCCTGTGTCTGCACGCGTGCACACACACACACACACACACACACACACACACAATATGAGCCCTTGGCAAAAGCCACATAGGCCGCAGGCTCAAATACCTGGCATTTCTGCCGTGCGTCTCTCCTCCTGCCTATCCTTTTACCCCTATCTCTACTTGGGAAGAGCTCCTTATTTCTCCTTGGGCAACCATTCCTCCCTCCTCTCAACATGGTTCAGCTGAACTTGACCCCATCACTAGTTCCAGAGATGAGCATGTGCCTCCAGACTGGCCAATAAAATTACCACGAATTGTTGGCATCAGTGATTGGTTAAAGGATGGCACATGACCTGAACTAGTAAAGTGAGAGAGTGCTGTAAGACTTTTGCTTAAATTACCAGGAAAAGAACCTGCTTTTACCCTGGGGGTGCTGGGCTGACAGGATCAATTTTGTAAATACTAGGGGCTATTTTTTTACTACCTTATGGGAAGAACACAATCCAAAATGAAACCAACCAGAGTTAGGCACAGCTAAGAAATGCAAAGAGATCTATGTTGGATAATAAGATTTGAAGAGTTGGATCTAGTTGAGCCTAAAACTAGACATGCTTGTATTTTTCCATTGCTTGAGCTAATGAACTGCCATTTGTCCTTTGTTTTGTTTACTGCTGAGGCCAACTTGGGCTGGGGTTTTGATATATGCATTCCCAAGAATCCTGACCAATATCATCACTGAGTACCACTGTGCTTTTAATTAAGGATCTTAAATGTATAGTAAGATTTTCATACTATAAACCAAAAGATCAAATTAGAGAACTAAAAAGTAAAAGGCTATTTTCATTATCTGTGTATTTCTATCTTCTGACATTACTCATTAGCTGATTTTAACCACATGTCCAAATCTAACCATTTCCTAAAATAACCGACTTTCCCTTCATTAACAATGAAGCTCAGGGAAGGACAGTCTTGACACATTTACAGACAGCTACTCTGGGGAAGAGGTGTGAATAAAATCTATGTCTACCTTACATCAAGTCATTTGCCGTCATCCAAAACAGCAAAATAATAATAATAATTCAAATACCTCCTATAACACTTATAAAAGGAAATATTTATAACCTATGAAATACTATTTGCAAAAGCCTCATGGCAACTGCTTATAAATTATTTTCATTGAAACGGAATATTTAAGAGCTGTTGGTTTGGGACATAATTCTTTAGTTTCTTTAAGACGCTTAATTTACACAGTAATTCTGGTCACCTATGACCTTTCTCTTCTGCATTATTTTAAAGACACTTATGTAACCCCATGTATTCATTTAGTTTTTTCAATGCCAAAAGACAAAACCTAAAGACTATAACTTTTTTTTATTGAAGAATATGATTTCTGGTTTCTCAGCATACCACAATATAAGACAAAACTTCATAAACCACATAGAAAAAAATCCAGTACAGCAAAACCAATAAATTTAAAAAATCACTTTACAAAATGATTTATCAAAGAGCTCTTTTCAATAGCAAGATTGAAAGGAGTTTAATCAGTGTCTTATCTTTTATATAACTTTTAATTGCCCAAGTAATACAAGAAAATATTTTCCTTATAAAAAAATTAAAACATGCCTGATTCAGCCAAAATTCCTCTACTCATCTCCAGTTCCAAGAAGAAACCAGTGTCACCTGTCTGGAGTGTACCTCCCAGATTTTTTCCTTTTTTTTTTTTTTTAAATTATTTATTAATGAGAGACATAGGCAGAAGGAGAAGCAGGCTCCCTGCAGGGAGCCTGACGAGGGACTCAACCAGGACCCCAGGATCATACCCTGAGCCAAAGGTAGATGCTCAACCACTGACTCACTCAGGTGCCCCCCCCAGATTTTTTTCCTTATTAGGTCTATACTGCTTGATATGTAGCCGTCTTTCCACAAATGTTGCCAAACATTATGCAGTATTTCGTAACTTCTTTTTTTCTCCCAGTAGTCGTACATGGTAGAGATCTTTCTCTATTATGTACTACAGATATATTTGTCTCATTGTTTTAAATTCTATACTTTATTCGGTTTTGATTGGTATTTAGGATGTTTCTGATATTTTTTTCCCCACTACAAACAACATTGTAATGAACATCCAGGTATATGCCTCTTTTGTACAAATAGTCAAGGACTTCTCTTGGGCTGATTCACACTCATTTTTTCAGGCAGATAGCTATTAGGTTAAAAAAAAAAAAAGGTGGACTACCAACAAAATTATGGCTCCATAAAACTATCATAAACCAAAGTTGGTTGTTTTTCCTCCACTTTTAAAGAATTATTTTCTTTGCTTTTCAAAAATTGTTGTAGCTTTAACAAAGGCTGCCCAATTATACAGAAGCCATAGCTAGTACTCAACAGTGACGTTTTACTCGATCAAAGACCATGTTTTCCCCCAAGAATTTCAGCATTGTTTATTATTCCTGTTCTTAGTTGATGTGTTAATTATAAGGCTTGCTGATGTCAAAGTACAATCCAATAGACTTTGACTAAGTCACAGTCAAGCTATGTATTTGAAACAACAAAACCATTCCACAAAGATGAGCTTAATTGTTAAAGTGGAATGTATGATAAAGTAATGCAAACATACACACAGTGAATGTGGTACAAAGAACAGTGAATTAAACACCCATGTGCCCACCATTCTTAAGAACATTCTCCAAACCACAGATGCCTATTGAGCAATTACCCCATTCTATTTCTTCCCGGGGTATATATATATTTTCATTTTCTATTTATTCTTTGTTATTAACATTTTATTGTGGAGATATTGGAACATATATAAAAGTAGAAAGAATAACCTAATGAACTCCCAGCACCCAACACACAATCTGAACTACTGGCAACTTTTTCTGCCACTCTGAGTTCATCTACCCACTCTCATTCTTTGTATTTCCTGGAATTTTTAAAAGAAAAAAATCACAGGGGGGCCTGGGTGGCTCAGTCCGTTAAGCATCGGACTCTTGATTTTGGCTCAGGTCACGATCATGGAGTTGTGAGATTGAGTCCTGTGTAAGGCTCTGCAATGTGTATCAGGCTCTGCATTTAGCACAGAGTCGGCTTGAGATGCTCTCTCTCCCTCTGCCTCTCTACCTGCTTGTGCACACACATGCTCTAAATATTAAAAAAGAAAAAAAAAGAAAAGAAAAGAAAATCACAGAGACTATTCGTGTCATATATAACGACTTCATAATGTATCTCTAAGAGGGCTTTAAAAACCCCCAAAACCTACCATGCCATTATCACACACAATACAACAATGATCTTTTTTTTTTTTTTTTTAAAGATTTTTAATTTACTCATGAGAGACAGAGAGAGAGAGACACACACACGCAGAGACACAGGCCAAGGGAGAAGCAGGCTCCATGCAGGGAGCCCGACCTAGAACTCGATCCTGGGCCTCCAGGATCACGCCCTGGGCTGAAGGTGGCGCTAAACCGCTGAGCCACCCGGGCTGCCCCCAACAATGATTTCTTAATCTAACATCCATCCATATTCAAATTTTCTTAACACAGAGTCTATTTACAGTTATTCAAAAAGTTCATTGAAAAGTTAAACTGGGATACAAACTCAAAACTCTACATTATTTAAAAAATATTTTACTTCAAACTTTAATGAAACGGCCTGTTTTCCCCTCAAATTAACCTGCAAGAGGGAGGTTTTATTTTATAATCAACAATCAGTGAGCATTACCAAATATACTTCCTCCCCTCCCTGCATATTTGCCATAGTACACAACAGAATCATTAATATATGGGCAAAGCAATTGGTAAGGTTTTTACATTCGCAAGTGTATTGATGCGGTTAACAAATGAACTAAATTATATGGTGACTACAGTGTTACAATGTGACTAATATACACTATGGGCCTTATTTTCCAAGCTTAAAAATAATTGGGTAGATACCACAGAGTATTTGGGTTTGGAGCTTGTTTATTCTGCTTTCTTTAAGGAAGCATATGATTAATTTAAATGTGGCCGTTAAGGAATATTTGCTTCCCTATTCTGGTTTGCTCTTTACACTTGGGGGAAAAAGTATGTTTGGAAAGCAGTAACACATGTGCTTGACAGGGGAATTGTTAGGTAAATGTTGAAACTGCTTCGATGGGGTTTTGGTCCTACTTTTCTTGGTGTATTTATCAATAGTGAGGAAATACATGAAAATCATCTTGAAGATGAATGATCAGATTTTTTTTTTCTGTACATTCAGCTGCTTTTCTAAAGCAAATGCCTCATTATCCCTGCTGATATTGTAGGTGCACCCAGCTCTAAGAAAACTAAAAATTCAAAAGGCTCAAGAGTTAAGGAGTGATCACTAATGATTTTTATTATGGAAAAATTCAAGCATCTCTGAAAGTAGAGTGACAATATAATGAAATCCTATGTACCCATCACCCAGCTTAAATAGTTATCAACTCATTGTAAATCTTGCTTCAACTATCCTGTAGATGGATTTACAACAGTGACATGGCATGGAAATGGACTTCCCTCCAAGGGTATTTTGGGAATAGGAGGAGGGAGAGAAAACCCACCTAGAGCTGGGCCACAGCAACTCTTAAGCCAGCACAGTGCTGGGCCCATAGCAGGAGCTCAAACATTCCCCAAGGGCATCAAGTACCCACAAGAATCTCCCATCCTTCCCCGGGGCGTGACAGGTTGATTTCTGAAGAGAGACTTGAAAGGGGTATGAGCTGGGAAAATGCCAACATTTAGAGTCACAGACAACATTGGAATCTGCATAGTTCCAGCCCCTTCTTCCCCTCCAGGGAGGGATTTGAGTTTACGAAGTTCCTGGGAGTTGCTAAGGTCAGGAACCCAGTTTACTTGCGTCTGCCCTATGTAGACACAAAAATTCACCCTTTCCCCTCATTTTCCAGATGTGGTAAATCATTCTGCCCTGCCATTCCACTTGAAAATACCTCCTAGGGATGTCTGGGTGGCTCAGTGGTTGAGCCTCTGCCTTCAGCTCAGGGTGTGATCCCAGGGTCCTAGGATCGAGTCTAGCATCAGGCTCCCCACAGGTAGCCTGCTTCTCCCTCTGCCTATGTCTCTGCCTCTCTCTGTGTCTCTCTCATGAATAAATAAATAAAATCTTAAAAAAGAGAAAAAAAAGGAAAGAAAACATCTCCTAGGCCCATCTCCTTTCCTCCATCCTCCTGATACCACTCTTCCCTTTAGGCTTCACCGATGGGTGACCGACCCCATTTGTATCCTGTTATGGCAGCTGGGGTAGGTATGACATTCAGTGGTTAGTCTTGTAAGGGCAGCTTTGGTATAGTGAACAAAAATTACTGCTGGAATCTAGGTATCAAGAGAGGACAAAACAGTTTTATTTTTATTTTTTTTTAAGGTTTTATTTATTTATTCATGAGAGACGCACAGAGAGAGGCAGAGACACAGGCAGAGGGAGAAGCAGGCTCCCTGCAAGGAGTCTGATGTGGGACTCGATCCCAGATCCCAGGATCACACCCTGAACCAAAGGCAGATGCTCCACCACTGAGCCACCCAGGCGTCCCATGGACACAAGAGAGAGGCGGGGCAAGATGGAGGAAGAGTAGGGTCCCCAAGTCACCTGTCCCCACCAAATTACCTAGATAACTTTCAAATCATCCTGAAAACCCATGGACACAAGAGTTTTAATGTCACTTACATTCAAAAATTCTTATAAAACCTACTTATCTATCTGAAAAGTGGTAGATTAAATGCTTGAGTACCTTCTCCTCATTAGTACATCTACATAATGAATATTGCTATTAGCTGTCACCTATCTTTTCGTAGCAGCAGTACAAAGAGGGTGGGGTAAATGTTCCAAACCCACCGCACCTCCACAACAAGCTGTTTTCACAACACAGACAGGGTAAGGCCAGCTGGCGGCTGTGAGTCTCCTTGGTCAGACTTGCTGCTGTTTTCTGAGGTAAGAGGCAGAGATGCTACTACCCCAGCATCGTGGAAAGCAAGCTCTGTTCCTGTGTGAGGAGGATGGGTTAAGGCCAGGTGATTCCCAGTGGCCCGTGACACCACAGCAAAGGGACAAATGACCACATGCTTTGTTCTCATGCTTAGTAAGAATCTTAGTTTCCTAGACCTCTTTTGGTCACCCACCAGCAGCATGCTTCCTGACTTACTCCCTTCAACGCAGACCAGGCTCCAGGCACTGCCACAGAGCTGTGGAAAACATGGATGTTTGCCTTCAGAATCTTGATAGTGTGACTGGGGATCACTCATGACCAAGGCATGAACCTACAAAGCCTAGGCCTGTGCCAGATGATGCTGGTAACTTCCACAGCCACAAGCTACAGTTGTCATACCCGGAGGCTCAACCATGCACAAGTCACCCTCCCAGGCTCTCAGGCCTGACCTGCCACAGTCTTCCGGGTGAGTCCTCACGCCAGCTCATCACCTGAATCAGTGATGCCCTGGATTCCAGGGCACCTATTACCATCAGTGTAAGGCTGCTGGGTGGGTGCTCTAAATACAAATGACCACAAGCTCTGAATTTTCAGGAACTATCCTAATTTCAAGGACTCCATAGATGGTTAAGAAACCACTGAAATATCAATATCGAGACATCCTTCAAAATGCCAAATGTCTGGAGTTGGAGGAAGAGTGGGAGAAGGAAGGGCAAAGAGGTCTTCTGTTGAATTACCAGATGCAGTAGGGGATCTGGGGGGTGGGGAAGGGGTGCTAGGGAGCCTGCATTTGGTTTGCTACTTCCTGCAGCTGCACCTTCTTGGGCAACCTATAGAACCTCCCCATGCTGTGATTTCCTTGGCTGTAAAATAACGATAATGACAGCACCTACCTCTATGTTGCTGTGATGATTATCCGACTTAATACATGTTTAGTGCCTAGACAGAGCCTGCCACAGAGAAAAGCTAATGGATATTAGCTAGTACCATTGTTCTTATTGGCATTATTATCAGGTTTCCTTTATTGTTTGGAAAACCCTGTCCCCTATAGGAATGGAGGGTTATAAAGAATGTCAAAGGAACCCCTCGTTACTTTTTAAGTCTGCTATTAAGATTGAACTTGAACTTGGCCTTTTAAACTTCTTTTGTTATCTCCCCCACCCCTGCCCATCTTCGATATGAGGTATGTCACATTTCACTTTGGGACCTGAGCTGAATTACTAGGCCTGCTGAACGTTAATCACTGTGGCTCCAGTCTATACCAGTGTCATTGCCAGAGTAATCTTCCTAAAACACAGCCTTAATAAGCTCTGTCCCCACCCAGCAATGGTTCCTTGTTGTAAACTGGATTAAGGGCAAGCTCCTTTTATTTTGGCAACTCAGTAACCCAGCCTCAAGCCCACCTGTCAACTCCTACCTCCATCCAAGACTGGTCCCTTTTAAACTATATATACATTTATATTTATATTTATATTTATATTTATATTTATATTTATATTTATATTTATGTATATTTTCCAGGCCATATCTACCTTTGTCCACCATAGCCACCCCTTCTAAAGAAAGCTCCTTTCTTTCTAAAACTGTCCATCTTAAAGCTTTGATTTCTCCATGATGCTTAGTCTATCCACTGCAGCCTGTATGAATCTCCCCAACAGGTCTTCTATGCATTTTGAGCCTTGTTTGTTTCTTCTTGTTTAGTATAGCTGGATTTTGCTTCCTTTGTGCAAATCTGGTCTCCCAAGATAGACTCCAATTTTCTCAAGAGCAGGCATGGTGTCATACATTCTTTATGTTGTCCACATACTCTTCTCCTTCCCTACCAAAGTCCAGTTAGGGGATTCAGAGATCTTGTAATCTTAGGAACTATTTGGATGGGTTATTATAAACTCTTGCTGAAATTTTGCTATTACTTCATGAACTTGATTAAAGTTGCAAAATCCAAACACAAAACTCTAGCTGCCTTGGTTTGCTGTGGGGCTCTTAATAACCAAACCAATTTCTCCACTTGATTCCCATCTCTGATTAAATTTATGCCAACTGCCTTCCTGAGCTAAGGGAATCTTTCCAAGTCCTTTCTGCTCTCTCAATTGGGAAGTGGATGTCAGAGATGAAACTCTTCACTGAGGGTTCCATCCACTGTAAATAAACATGCTCCTGTTGCTTATTCCTAGGCTCTATGGAATCTGCTTCCGAAACAGGGCTCATCCAGCCCATCTCCAACTTCCCTGCCACTTCCCTATACAGGTCATTATTCATCCTGATTACTGCAGAAGACTCTTACCTAGTCTTTCAACATTCAGTTTTTCCCACTTCTAACCTAGCAATGATTTATTCAACACAAAGCTACTGTGTGCCTACTACAGAAAAAAACACAACATCAGACAGAGAGGAGGCTACAACCCTAGGTCCTTAGGTGTCAAAAGGAAGCCGTGTTAAATTTGACCCTCTAGCTCCATATTTGGTGGAAACAAAGTGGTTGACAATGTCATCTAAATTCTAAAACAAGCTGTCAGAAAAATGAAGCTCCTTGAATTATCTCCAGCTTTTAGACTAAATGAGACCCTTTTCTTAGAGTCATGTTATTAAGTAAAGAGGAAAAACACAACAGCAGGCAACGGGAGAGAAAATCAGGTGCTACCACACATGCATCTTGATTAAGTTGACTCATCATGCACAGAATCAAGTGTAAAACCTTTTGTCTGAAGTAATTATTATGTTTTCAGTCAAAATTATAACTTGATTGCAGCCCAAATGATAGGTTTTTATAGGGAAGATTTCAATTTCCATAATGGTGTTCTTCAGTATTGAAATAAATGGCTTCTGTAAGACGGGGGATTGTCAGATCTGAGAAGGGAGAGGAAGAGACTTAGTTTTCTGTAAGTTTAGGGCACCAACAAGTAGAATTATTTTTTCAATGTTCATTAAAGATGATAGTGAATATCCATCTTCCTGAATGATCTTTTATTAGAGTGGTTCCCCCTCCCTCACCACACACATAAGTAAGGCTGCTTGATAGGAGTTCCTATTTTGTGGTATGTTATGTTCTGGAACTGGCATCATGAAACCAGGCAACTGTAAGAAATGACAACTTTCAACCTACAGCTACAGAGAAGGCAGCTTGATCAAGGATGTTAAGTGGTCAGATATAAGGCAAGTCCCTCAGGGGTCCAGGTATATCTAAAGATGAGCTGTGTGAGATTTTTCAGAAAATCCTCAGCTGGGGCACAGGGTGGCTAGAGCCTCCCTTCAGCAAGGGATGGTATCAGAGTGCCACCTACTGGCACAGCTATGCCAATGTTTTACACATAGCCCTTCTTATTCTAGAGGACGGTCTTTTTGATCCTTTTAAAATAAGAAAAAGTGAAATTCTTCCTCCGCACAAAAGAGATGCAAAATGCAGTTATGATTTTGCATTCCTTGAGGCTGGATATATGGATACTACTGGCCCGAGAACATTACACTACCACAGCTAGTTTTGTTTTAGAAACAGCATTTTTACTTCAAGTTTTCTTGATCTCAGTTTTATTATGAACATAAGATGTCATCTAGAAGAATTCTGGTACCTCTATCTTTTAAGAAGAGGCTAAACAAGTTTTGGATAGTTGTGTTTTCTTTATAGACTAAATCTAGGTTTTAAAGGTTTCGTCAAATTCTTTTCTATTAGGTGCTACTTTTACAAGCAAATGTATAAGCGGTACATTATTTACCTAGAAGATTCTACTGAGGTCATAAATCTGATGTGAGTTCCATTTACAAGTGACAGGTGGGTTAAACATCTGGGAATGCCTAACCAAGTTCTAACATTACACATGGGTAATTCTTTATTTTTAAACCTCGAGAAAGTATGATTTCATAGTTTAAATACTGGGCCTCAAAAAAAAAAAAAAAGAAAGCAATCTATTTGTTTTCAAATCAAACATTTATCTATAATGCTTCATTCCAAAACAGCATTCCCATTGCCATCTCTTCAGCTTTACCTGACAAATAACAAAAACTCCTCCTTTTACTTAGTTTGGTACTTTTTGATTACAGAGGACATCATCTAATGCTTTTCCCCCATGCACTTTGCAAAGTCTTAAATGACAGAACACAAGTACATTTCCAAAAATATAACACAGCATTTATTGTGCCTGAACTCAACGGTCTCCGTGCAACCATGAGCATGTCTCAAGAAACTTGGTAAAAGCTTTGAACTTCTTTGGGGTAGAAAGGCATCACAGACTGAAATAAAAAACCTACAATTAAAGCTTTTATACAAAATTGATACATAGATCAAGTTCTGCTCTCTGACACATAGGCCAGAAACCAAGGGGGGGAGGGATGGGGACTCCGACAGATGCGTTTTTGTATTATGCATATGACCTTCACATCTGAAACGTAACTCAGCGAAACAGAAATCCCAGCGTGTTATTCCTTTTTTGAACAGAAATGCAAATGTGGCATGCTAAAGTCACAGTGTAGATGCGAGACGCTCATTTATTCAGTCTTCTGCTTTCTTGATTAAACGGAAATTAATATTACACCACTGGCTGTGTATGTGTGCCTGCCTTTTGTGGGTACATTGTTTTCCCTGGATGACCAACCAATGCACCTCATTCTCACCATTAATTAGAACACGTAGATGGTTAAACACATAGGAACATGGGGTTAGTTAGCAAGTGTTGTGTAACAAATGAATTCACATAAAATCTACATGTGATTTAATTAGCTGATAATGGGTCATTAGTTGAGGGGCTGAAGAAAGGAAACATATTCTTTTGGACACATAAAGGCACCATTCAGGAAGAAGAGATTTGTTTTTACTCAGCCCTTCTCGGCTAGGAAAACCACCTGTGCAAATATGGGGCTCAAGTCAGATGACAAGCAGGGTTTTTATGGTACCAGGAAGATTTTCATCTCCATGACAACTTTCCTGGTTCCAAGTAGAGAATGTTATTTTTCTGGAATCAACATCTCAGCCACACTAGCAGGCTCAGCCGGAGCCTGGCATGCATTTGAACGCTCCTTCTCGGGCAGCCGTTACTAACCAATGCTGCATCTGCCAAATCATTATTAGTTGGTGATTACAGCTCTGACATATTTTATAATGACTCCGTCTTCCGAGCCCTTCATTTTCAAGGAATGAAGTAATGCCCTGACTCAACAACTCACTAGAACTACAAACCTATGCTCCCATCCCCATAGTATATTACTTATTATTAAGCAGCAGGTCTACACTCCTGTAAGTCCTCAGATTTTATATATGAAGATAATCGTCTGCGTATCACTTATGTGTGCATGCACAATAATTTAAGAGTAATGATAATTTTTCATATATGGATCAACAGCATGACTGATCCGTATATGGAGAAGTACACAAAGAAGCTTCCTGGGAACTTCACTCAAAATAAGTACTGGAAAAAACAAAACAACATTTCTATGCAACTGTGCTAGTGACATGGAGAGAAAGGTTTTTGTAGCAACTCCAACAGGTGCTTCTGGCTCTTTGGAAATGACATTTCACCAAGTTTCTGATTATAGCTAAATCCCATTCCTAGTCTCTGATCTCTCTACACTCTAGAGGGGCAAATTTGGAATGGACAAGTATGAGATCAAGGAAGTGAAAGCAAAGATTTTGTTCTTTTGATTAAGAATTAAACCATTCTTTTGGGGCACCTGGGTGTGGTACAGCTGGTTGAGCTGTCCAACTCTTGGTTTCGGCTTAGGTCATGATCTCAGGGTTGTAAGAGCAAGCCCCATGTTGGGCTCTGCACTCACTGTAAAGGCTGCTGGAGATTCTCTCTCTCCCTCTGCCCCTCCCTCCCATGCTCTCTTTTTCTCAAATAAATAAATCTTAAAAAAAAAAAGTCACAATTTCATTCATGCAACTTTTTTCACTGTGTCAGATTTGTCTTCGGTTTTAAAAGAACTGAGCTACCATGCACTAGATATATACAATATTGCGCAAAAACTCCCAAACAAAAATTGCAGATTAACCGGATCAGCAAAAATGTATTCTCAGAATTTTCAAACAGTCCATTTTGTGAAAGATATTCTATATAATTTATCAAATATTTGAAGCTTGAAACAATGTATATTTATTAATGTATTTATTAAATAAGCAATGTTTATTAAAAGACAGTTTATTTGTATCACTCGAATCTCAAAAAAAGGCAAAACAAATGGAAGTAAATGTTTACAACAAAGATGAAAATGCTGGTATCTCTAATATAAATGAAGCTTTTCTACATCAAGATAGATAAATCCATCAGCCAAAACATGGGGAAGGTTACAAACTTTGCACCAAAGAGGAAATACAATTAGCTAATGAATAAGTAAAACATGGTCCGACTCTATATGTAAAACCAGTATTAATTTAAGTAACAAGGAGCTGGTTTTTTCCCTTATCAACATAGCAAAAGTTAAAAGTAACAGTACAGCAAGGAGCACGGGAAGACAGGACTCAGATATTACCTATAGGAAAACAATGGTCCCTACCTTCATAGGGAGATATTCACAATAATGGGACAAATACTTCAATTCTAGAAACTTTGGGAAAAATGCATAAACAGACTGAAGGATTTACAAAAAAGAAGGACCTTTAAGAGAGCATCATTTATAATGGCAAAAATGACAATAATAATAGCAAGGTAAGTTATAACACAGCCCCATATCACCTACAGAGCCATTAAAATCCCTGAGGCCCCAAACTGTCTAATGACAATGGATATATATCATTTAGGGTATGCTAAGTAAGAACAGGCTACAATACATCAGGAAAAAGATGATCTCTATTAAAACTCTTTGTGTGTAGGGTGCCTGGGTACCTCAGTTGGTGCAGTGTCTGACTCTTGATTTCGGCTCAGGTCATGATCTCAGGGTCATGAGACTGAGTCCCCACATCAGGGTCCTCACTGAAAACAGAGACTGCCTAATATTCTCTCTCTGCCTGTCCCCCTTCCCCTCCTCCCTCAACGCTCTCTCTCAAAAAAAATTTTAAACTGTGTATACAGTTTCATTTGCTCGAACGCACTTATTTACACAGACACACACCATAAAATACAAATAAGGTATAAAAGAGTAATAGTTTTTTTCCTCCACATGGTTGGATGACAGGTGACTTTTCTGTTTCAGTGCTTTTAGAAACGAGACCGTATCACTTCAGTAATCTGGAGAAGTTACGGAGTTTGGTAATATCAGGTCTAATTCGAATGAGCCAAATGAGAAAGGACTATTGGCAGTTGAACATTTGGCAAAGAAAAGATGGATTTAAATGAGGCTTTCGCCAATCTCTAAAACTGTATACAGGAAGGGGGTTCTCAGGCACTAGTGATCTTAAGTCAGACTTAAATTCTGTAATTAAGATGTAGGTATTGCCACCCTATTCTCCATTCTTTTTAATACTCATGGCTATCAACTAGAAAGTTCCTTGGAAAAAACCTCTCTCCATCATACATGGACACCCAGGCTGAGCTGCCTGTGGCCACCTCCATACAACCCCTCCCACCGTGCAACTGGGAAGAAGGAAGGCCTTGGACAGAGCAGCTGCCAAGGAAGGCTTCATGCACAACATTGGTCCTGAGTCATCTCTAGAACCCTGGGGACAGCAGCAGAGAAGTAGAAGAAAACCATGCAAATGAAAGATGAAAAGCCAAAGTCTCTCCATACAGAACTCTGCCATCATGGTGGCCAACTGCATCCCTAAGCACCATGTCCAGGGGACCAGACCCGCAGCTCCTTTCCAGGACCCACCGGTGACCCCTGGGACCACCAGGGGGCGACAGAGGAGTGAACAGTTTTCCATCCTTAGAACCCGCCAAAGTCTCCAATTTGCAACCTTTAGTCACCGGACAGAACTAGAGTCTCAGGTAAGGCCTGTTTGAAATTTTAATCACTAATATAAGCAGAGTCTTCCTAACTTCTCTGGATATATAAAGATAAAAGGCTTTCTGCTACAGATGTGAGAAAGGGGAGGGTATGGCACACGAAGCTGATAAGTTGGAGAATAAATATTTTTCTCTCTCCTGTCCACTTCTCAGGCCATAACCAAGGCTTCCTCCTCCAAAAGACAAAATAAATAAACAAACCTCTGGCAACAGGGCCTGTAGTGTCCCTCTGAGGTTCTATTTATATATTACGACCGTGGTCTAAAAGGACGGACCTAAGAACTTTCTGCAGCAGCAAAGACAATTTCACCCACTCTGGCGGCTCAGCATTTGTTACTCGTCCCCCTTGTGTGGCTGGTTATTAGCTACTCACTGCCTAGCAAGGGCTCTGCTACTGGGGTTTAATGCTCGTAAGAGGTCTTTAAATCCTTTGTGGAAGGAGGCAAGATATAAATAATAATTTTAAAAACACACAGGCTTACTCTGCTATTTACATTTTTCATGTGTTTGACTTTTCCTTTCTTATTTTCCGAGACCCCCATGAGGAAGTGTTCACGTTGGAAAGCAGCCACCGTGAGATAGGAGGATCTCGGGATAATGAATTCACTGAATACCTACCATGTGTCCATGCTAGGTACGTTCTGGGGTGGCAGGGGCAGGGGTGGGGGGAATCCAGCAGGCCTCTGATCCATGTGGTGGTCTCTGCCTTTGGGAGACAGAAGGAGCTGGCTCTCTGCCTCCTGTCTGGCCACTCCATCCTCCACAATGTGTGGAACTAGGCTGATCATTTAATTCCTCCTGCCTCAGTTTCTACATCTATAAAAACCAAGTTGTTGAAGTAGATGGTAACTAGAGGTCCTTCTGCATCTCACGCTGCTATGGCTCAAGGGGCATCCCGTCAATATTTATTATCTTACTGACAGACGAGTCTTTGAGCCCTGGAAGGGAAAAGTATCTCATGGGGAGAGACACACCAAAATGTCATTTTAAATTAGGGTCTCAGGTTTTGAGGCCTTGGGAGGAAAAACATCCTCTTCCCTAACCTCCTAAGCAATTGCAAGCAGCAACTTTCAGCTCCAACGGAGTAATCAATTCTTGCCAGAAGTCGCCTGAGTAAATACCAAACAGACAACTTCCTGCCTTCAGTGTTGGCACGGGGAGCTCTTCTCTATGATGTCTCTGAAAAGGGCTGCAAAAGTTTCCACCTGGGGAAACCAGGGGCCTCCTGCCACCTTTCCTTGAAAGCAATAGTTGCAAATGTTTTGAAAACAACAGATTATCTTTAAAGAAGAAGCAACAACAAAAAGCCATTTGTTTCTTCGGCCATGACTGATTCATTTGTTGTACACTGGGGGGTTGGGGGTGGAGAGGAGAGGCCCTCAAACAAATGTTTCCTATCAGAGGCAAGTATTTTGATAATCAGGAAAACACCAAATAAATGTGCAACCAGCTCAGAAAACCTCTTAGCTTGAGGATTCAACAGGATCCGTACTGCATTCTTTCTGTCTCCTGTCTCTTCAGTCTATTTTTCCTGTTGATTGATCTGTTGGCCAGAAATCAAACACAACTACAGTAAATATAGTCAGTGGCTCTGTATGTAAAGTCAGTGCTTTTGCATACAACGTCTTGCCCAAGAACCAGCAATTCCATTCCTGGGTCTCTACAGAAAAGAAGGGCAGCACAAGGGAAAATGTGCAAGGAAGCTCAGAGCAGCATTGTCTGGAAAAGCAAAACAACTGCAAACAACCTAGAAATCCAATAACAGGGCGATGAATCAAGTGCGTGCTCTATGAAGAGGCTTGAACCTGAGGGAAATTTAAAAGGTCCTAAGTAGAAAATAAAGACAGAAAGAACACGTATCAAGTTCACAGTCAAGTCTGAGTGGGGAGTGGTCTAGCGTGTGATCTGACAAGGGTTTTATTTCTGTAGGTAACGTTTTATAGTTTGAACATTAAATCACGAAGAAAAGGATGTTCAGCTATTACTTTTTATTTATTTATTTATTTATTTTTTTTTAAGATTTATTTTTATTTATTTATGATAGTCACAGAGAGAGAGAGGCAGAGACACAGGCAGAGGAAGAAGCAGGCTCCATGCACCGGGAGCCGGACGTGGGATTCGATCCCGGGTCTCCAGGATCGCGCCCTGGGCCAAAGGCAGGCGCCAAACCGCTGCGCCACCCAGGGATCCCAGCTATTACTTTTTAACATACAAACAGAGAAAGAAAAAAAGCCACTGAAAGCAAAGTGGCAACATGGTCACAGTGGCTGCTTTTAGGGGGGCAGGAATACTTACTTTCTCCTTTTCTCTTTTTCACTCATCCCTTACTTCCAGTAAGAAAACAAGTAAGCAAGCCTTTGTCCTTGCACGCTCACGGTTAGGGAGAATGCAGTCTACTGAAGAAGCTTCCAGCCACAGCAGCAAACAAGGGTCAGAGCAGGAAGCAGGGACATACTATTTATTCCCTCAGGACTTCTTGTCCAAGCTAGAAAACTGGTCCTCCTTTCCAAGCCATCCCCACCCCAGCCCTGGTATCCCTGGGCCCCCTTCCTCAATCCTTCCAATCCTAGATGGATTCCACACGTGGGCTTGCTTGTGCGCTTGGGCATTCCTTGTGGGGCAAGCTTTTGAGACGGGGTCTCATTTTCCCACTGCTCCTTAAGGAAATGACATTGCTGCATGTCTCATCCTGAAATCAGGTCCTCGGGGTGTGGAGCCTGGGGCGGGATCAGGAGATGGAAGGAGAAGACGGCAGCAGTTCTCACCGCCCCAAAGTACTGTCCACAGCATCAACACACAAAGCAGGGCATGCTGTAAAAAAGGCAGTTCTGCTGGCAAAAACGGAAAACAAATCCGTGCTTTTGGACCGAGGCTTGGCGGCGGCATCTAAAACAGACAGCTCATTGTGCTCAGTTTTAAAAGAAGCCCTTCCGAAGCAGAGGCCTTTCGGGCTGACAGTTCAATCACAACGGCCGCTATTTATACGAGCGGCTTCCAACTGTCTGGGCGAATACATAATATTTCTATTTCACAGAAACCAGGGACTGTAACGACACAGGAGCTGGAGAGGCCAGAAAGTAAACCTCTGATTAGTACGAATGTGTTTAAGAAGCAGAGCTTAGACACTTGCAGGAGTTAACACGCTCCTTCTGTAAACAAGTTTGTTTTTTCTTTAATTAAGTGACAAATGTAATAGATCAGAAGACACCCATACATACATGTCTCAAGACGGCTTTATGCTCATTAAATCGAGTATGTTGCTGTGAGCACTTTCAGCCATTCAGGCATTAGCAGGGAAGCTGCACTATTCTTAGTTTCTTATTAAAAGCTAGGAAAGCACTGCTAGGTCAGCCCAGAGCAGCAGCTACGCATTCCAAATGCAGACAGGAAACACCTGGAACTCTGTGCGCCACTAGGACCACACTTTACATTTCAAAACAGAGGATTCTGAATTGTTCATAAATATTTGTCTTGTTTCAATAAAACACTCTTCAACCAGTTTCATAAACCCTTGGTTCAGAAGGCTAAAACATACACGCTACTAGTCGTCCACATTCTTTTAACATTGCATATATTTATGTGGACAATATCCTAGAAACATAAAACCCAAAGGAAGGCCTTTAATAGCGTCATAAGGGAATTTCAGTGTTTTTTTTTTTGAGGGGGGACAGTTCTCTGCCCCCATAAATAAGGCCCAAATCAAGTTTGTTTTCTAAAAAGATTTTTAAAAATGCTGAACTGAAGTAGAAATTAAACCTAAGCTTCCCTAAGTTGCCTATTAGGGTAAATAAGACCCAGACAAACCCTTCTGGAGGCTTAGAAAAGCTTTAATAAATTGATTATTCAACCTCCAGCTATAGGGGAAATGCAAACTTCAGGCTTCGTAGCCAGACTTTCATACTTACACATACTTGAACATGTTGAGCCCTTTAAAATGTTTTAAAAAGCTCTTTTTAGACACTGAAAATTAGCTCAGTGTGCATGTTGAAAATTAGATTTTTAAAAGCTATGTTCTTATTTTCAAACTCTTCCAGATTTCCCACCATGTAGAGGACATGTATTGCTTTTATTTATTTACTGTATACTTTGATAATCAGAAAAATGAAAGTGTCACACACACACAGGGACCTACAAAGAGAAAAGGAAGGGAGAGAAAAGGAAAAAGAAGGGGCTTCTTCAGAGCAGTTTATACACACGGTGTCAACCCAGGAGAGATTGGAGTATGGAGAAGGTCTAGGTAAGTGACGAAGGGCAGGTGCCAGGTTCTGAGGCAGACTGTGGGGAGTGGTGGCTTGGCTGGGAGCAGAGCCAGCACAAGAGGGACAGAAATGGACTCCCCAGAGGCATCAGATGAAGCCTCAAGCCCAGACTGCCTGCCAGGGTGCCCTGACTCTACCCCATTGACCCTGAGTCTTCCAAAATTCAAAAGAAAACGTAGAGACCCAGGGTTACCAAGAGTTAAGTGGGAAAGTAGGTCATGAGAATACAAACTTGTGAGCATGGTCCAGAGACTACAGTGAGGGAGCTGCTGTTCCTTTTCTATGTTTCTTTAAAGCAGTAGTGATTAAAAATTCCTCAACTGACCATAAACCGCTTACTCTGGTCCAACGAAGGAACATCAGCGCACTGGCCTCTGGTTAATGAAGATTAGGCTTGGCGGTGATAAGAGATTTCATAGAAGCTCTTCGGAATCATAAAAGGCAGTAGTTCAAGGTAATGATAAACTACTTCTGAATACACAGGGGCAGACGCTCAGCCTCAGGTTAATGATTAACATGCTGGACTCTGGCCAGGTAACAAGTTGTTTAACCAGCGCCCCTGAAAAGCAAACCTGTTAACATTCACATGTCCACAGAACAACAGCCACTGTTTCCTTCCTCCATCTACACAGAACTGGAACTCAAAGTTGTCACCTCTCTGCCTCAAACCAGGACATTTCACATCCAGGAACATGTGCAATTTTCTCAGATCCCTGGATTTTATTGCAAAAATCCATAACATAAATATTGCTCTCCCACTAAAGTATTTTGACCCACAGTTGAATGGTAATTGGTAATAGCTGAGTTTCTTATTCTTGAATGAATTAATTTTTATCACTCTTGAAAATAGACACCCACAAAATTTAGGCTCACCATTCAGATAAATGTCTTTTAAAAAAGGACTGAATAGAAGACTCTTACTTGTTTCTGTGTATAAAACTTTCTGTGATCTTCTGGTTAGTACTTGCATAGACACGCCTCCCATGTTTAAAGGGTCAGGCTGCCTTTGTCAAACACAAGGGAATAATTTAGGGCTCTTAATCTAATTTTAGGAATAATACTTGCGGAGGGTGATTAGTAATGCAAATGAAAAATCACCTTTGGTTGGGATAAGCAAGACAATCAAAGGGAACTCTTGTGGGGGGAGGGGATGGTGCTTTGATCATGCTGAAAGGCAGATTATAAAAAGACTGCAAAGCTAAGTCTCCAGCATATGAGGGCTGAGGTCTGTTTATTCTACTTAGTTCAAGTTGGAATTAATGCATTGAAAAGTATGAGATGATCGCAAACTACTCTTTCATTGGGGCAGGCAGGAGGGCAAAGAGTAGATTTAGGCAAGTGGACTATACTGAGTATCTCTGCATGTGTGTGACAATGAAGTACCCTTCTATCAAGATTTTCTTTGAAAAAAGACATAATGAAAGGGTCGGATGGAAGACTGGTGTGGCAGGGAGAAGCGAGGTGGCTGTGATGAGTTTATGTAGGACTTTCTATCCGGGCAAATTCTCTGGTCTTCATATAAGCCATGAGGATCATGAATACACAAATATATTCACGTTCTAACAATTCCAGTCAATATCTGACCTAAGAAATTCCAACCAACAGGTCTGGATCCTTTGTATTTTGCACTCTAAGTTAGGTAACTAGCAAACAGTCCTGAATTCTGATCTTTTGAGCTGCTTTTCTGTTCATCAGTGCTGTTTGGTAACCCATCTAATGGTCAGAATCCCAAGCAATAATCTATTTGAGCTACCTGGTTTTTTCATCCAAGGAGAATTGCACACACTCTTTAAGTGTATGCAGTTGTAGTCCAACAGAAATGAGAGGTACCACAAAGGCTTGACAGGTGCTAGGTGGGAAGATAAGCATTTCACCTGCATTTTCTCATTTAACCCTTAACTCTATAGGCAAGATGTTATTCATAAATCCATTTTAAAGACAGGAAACAAGCTATGCTAGACCAAAAAGAAAGTGATAGAAGACATAGTTAAATTTAATAGATCTGATTGTGAAGCAAAACTCCCTTTTACTGTATTTCAGCATGAAAAAACCAACTACCCACAACAGAGTTTATCCTGTATATACTATTCAGCTGTGTGACACAGTGGGCTCTAAAGATAGAGAAGCCTAGGTATTCTTTTCTGACCAGGCAATCTGAGGAGCCTGTTTTCTTACCAGGCAATCAGGGGAGCCTCACCAAAAATCAGCCCTGCTGAAAGCCTTAAACTATAAATATGCTACCAAAAGTTCCTACAAGGAAATTACCTCACCTATATGTTCTTATTTCCAACGTAACTCCACCCAAGACTTTTAAAAGATGAATTTCCATGGAAAGCAGAGGCCAGGATATATCCAGATCATTGTGACTCCCTATTTTTCTCTTCTTAATGAATAGCTCTGGATGGTTGGATTGCATAGATTAGATCAAGACTTAAAGCTAAACAATCTATAACTGTTAGAACTATTTTCACATGTATTTCAATCAAATTCTCATTTTTAGACCCAAAATTTTAACCACTGTGAGCAATGTCCTATGTATCCTTCCAGATAAAAGCATACACCAGTATGTAGATATCAATATAAGAAACACACAAATAGTTGCTGCTTCATTGATAAAGTTTAAAGATCTAATTGAGCACTTGCATGTCTACTTTATTCTTTTTAAGAGGGCAGCCCATTGATGATGTATGGTCACTTATTCAGCAGCTACATTTCTAATTCAGGAGCAAGGGATACCTTGTGTTGGTTTTTCACTGCTTAACGTTATAAGTAGAATCCTTGCCTTGCCTGCGTGCATGCGCACATGTCTTGGCATACTCTTGTGATTTTATCCCAGCCTAATAATGGAAATTTATGAGCCAGAGCCCACATTTTAATTTTAATGGATATTGCCAAAAGCTGCACCAATTTAAACTCCCACCAACAGTTTATGAGGATGTTTATGTCAACCACTCATCAATGCTGCATATTATCAGACTGTTACATCTTTGCCAACATCATCTCAATTATGAATGAAGTTGAGCACCTTTTCATACATTTACTGATGGTATTCTTGGCTACTTTTCTATTGGGTAGTTTATCTTTTCCCTATTGACATGTAGGAGCATATTAGGAAAGCAGGAAATCCATCCTTTGCTTCTGCTGGTTTAATTTTTATTATATTTTTGCCATTATATGTAAGTTGTGAATTTTGTATAGTCAAATTACCAGTCTTTTTCCTTAAGATGAACGGGTATACAGGGCAAAAACAAAAAACAAACAAAAAACAGATTCAGATTCAAACGTATAAACAGGTATCCATGAAAAATGTAAAACCAACTCTTGGCCAAAATTATCCTCGAAGTCTGATATTTAAAACAAACACTCCAGAAAGAAGTCTACACTTGTTGCAATATAAAAAGTTCTGGACACCTGCCCAAACCTTCTGGAGCAAAACTCTGCAAATCCATTTATGGTCCTGCTGTGCTACAGGAGGTGATCATTTGCCTACAAGCTAGAGGGTGGAAGAGTCTTCCAGGTCAGAGCAAGCACTGCAAGCAATGGCACACTGCACTCAAGTTGCTAAGCTGAGCTGTAACCACAGCTGTGCCTGCATTCAGGTGGAACTCTCATCAGTAGAGGTGCCTCAAATTCCACCACCATGGAGAAAATCCAAATCCTTATTTTATTGAATATTTGAAGGGAATGTTCACTGGCTACCAGGAAGCAGGTGTTGAAGCACTCCAAATGTCTAGAGGGGAAGTTGGGTGTGTGTGCCCATGTGTGTGTATATGCATCTGTGTTTATGTTTATCCTATTGCACGTGGCTATAAGTGCAAGAAAAAAAAGTGTGATAAAGCACAAAGACCCCAGGTGACATTATGTATCCTCCATTTACCAGCTCTGTGACTTTGAGTAACTCAAAAGTTAATTATTAATCTCTCTGAATATCAATTTCCTTATCTGGTAAGTAAAGGTGGATAATTCTATTATCTTCCAGTCTTATTATAGTAGTAATAAGATCAGACATTTAGATCTAAGAGCTAAGTGCTTCGGCTACAGTGAGTACTTATTAGCGTTACCTATTATTAGGAAAAATAATTCACATGTGACTAACTTTTGGGAAGTTGTAACACAACTCTAAGCCAATTAATCTTGGTTCACCAAGGATTTTCCAAATGGCTTTTACATGAAAAGAATTCTCATTTTGAACACCGCATGACATGCTTTTACTTTTGGCACCTAAAACTTATAGAAGAGTAAGATGTTAGAAAAACCATCAAAACCCCTCAAACGTAGTATCTCAGTTAGGTTTAGGCCCAAAAGGGTCCTGCAAGTTTTTTTAAAAGACTGGGCAGCCTGGACAACTGAGGTATATTCAAGAGGATACACCCAAAATGACACAGAAGAATCTTAGAGAATATTTGTAGAATCTGTAGCCATGGCAATCAAAATATTCAGTATGCCATATAATTGAATCCATATCTATAATTTACACATCTGCTTTGAAAATTGGTTTCATATTTCACAGGCAAGATGATGCAGAGCTTCTCCAATGCATTTTGTTAATATATTTTGTGGACCAAAATATTTGCCGGCTCAAAATTATACATGGATGTAAACAAAAGTAGTTGATCTCATAGACATGAGTAAAATAAGATTCTTTGATGTGGGAAACAATATAGATATAGCAACTATAAGAGTTAGTCTTTTGGGTCAAAGCAAACAAATAATAAGAGAGGAAAACAATGTGGTGTATTCTCAAAAAATTAAAAATAGAATTGCCATATGATGCAGTAATTCCACTCCTGGGTATACATTCAAAAGTATTAAAAGCAAGGTCTTGAAGAAATATTTGTAGACCTATGCTCATAGCACTAGCATTACTCCCAACAGTCAAAAGGTGAAAGCAATCTCAGTGTACATTGGCAGCTGAACAAAAAAATGGGGTACAGATGTACAACCGAGTATTATTCAACCTTAAAAAAGGAAATTCTAACAAATGCTACAACATGGATAACCTTGAAGACATCATGCTAAGTGAAATAATCTAGTCATAAAAGGACAAACACTGTATAAGGTACCAGAGTAGTTAAATTCATAGAGACACAAAGTAGAACAGTGGCTGCCAGGGGCTGGAGGATAGGAAGAAAACGGAATTGTCTAATTAGTAGAGTTTCAGTTTGGGACAATGAAAAAGTTCTGGAGGTGGACAGTGGTGGTCATGGCACAACAATGTCCAATGTACTTAATGTCACTGAATTGAACTCTTAAAAATGATTAAAACCAGGGGAGAGGGTTCAAGACGATGGCATAGGAAGATCCTGAAGCTCACCTCCTCCCAAGGATACACCAAAGTTACAAGTACATATACAACAATTCTATCCAAAATGACTTGAAGACCTACAGAATAACTCTTCCATAACACATACACACACAGGTAAACATACACACAGACAAAAAAGAAAAAGAAAAAAAAGCTACATCCAGACTGGTAAGAGGAGCAAAAAAGCAGTCTGGCCAGGACCCCACCCCTAGCGCCTGGCACTGTGACCCACAAAAGGGAAGGTTATCACAAATGCAGAGCTTATCTCTGAGGAGGGGTCTGAGCCCTACTTTAGGCATTCTAGCCCACAGAGCCCTGCACTAGAAAGGTGAGCCTCCACAACTACTGGCTTTGAAAACCAGCAGGGCTAATATACAGAAAAGCCAGAGGGCTGTAGGAAACTGAGATTCTGTTCTGCTGGCTGTGATTGAGGGAGATAGGTTGATTAGTCTTAGTCTTAAAGAAGTGTACTGAAGGGGCAGGGGTCTGATGGAGATCTGCCCCAGGAGAGAAGTGCTAGTGAGCACTTTTTAAAAAACTCTTCTTTCTTGTTAGCACAGTGTGGGAAGATGCTATTTTTTGGTGTTTTCCATCTGCTTCCCTAGTGCCACCTGCTTCACCCCTATAGTCCCCTATAGTCGACCAGACCTGGCCCAGTGCTCAGCCACCTGGTTTCCCAGCCTGCCACAGCTAGCACCTTTGCACACCCTCCCTCCCCACAAGCTACTGGGCCTCCAGCCTGCTGAACCCTCCAGGCAAGAATGCCCCAGACCCTTAGTCCCAGGAGGTTCATGCAGCTCACAGAGGGAACCTTGAACATCTGGCACTGCTGGCCACGGGGGCTTATATTTCTGCACCTACAGACTGAAACAATTACAGAGACAAAGCCTGAAAGGCTACCACTCCATAGGACACCAAACAAACAATGGGATGAAACACACCTTCAAGACTGGGAAAAACAGTGTAACTTAATACATAGAAACAAACACAGGAAGTTAGGAAAAATGAAGTGACAGCAGAAGACCTCCAAAAATTAATGAATTGGCAATGAGCAATTTATCTGAGCAACAGTTCAAAGAAACAGTCATAAAGATGCTCATCAAACTTCCCAGAAGAATGGAAAAATACAGTGAGGTCTTCAACAAAGAGACAATAAAAAGAAAAAAGCAACAGAAGTTACAAAGCTCAAGAATACAGTAACCAAACGGAAAAACATATGCTAAAGGGGCTCAACAGCCGACTGGATGAAGTAGGAGAACAGACAGCAAGCAAGAAGACTGAGCAATAGCTATTACCCAGAGTACCAAATGAAAAAAAAAAAAAAACATTTTAAAAGGGGAAGATTCCTTAAGGGACCACCAGGACAACACCACGTAAAATAATATTCACATTATAGATGTCCCAAAAGGAGACAACAGAAAGAAAGGCCGAAAAACTTACTTAAAAAATAGTAGTTGAAAACTTCCCTACTCCAAAAGGAAAGAGATAATCAGGTCCAGGAAGGAAGCAGAGAGTCTCAAATAAAATGAATACAAAGATATCTCACACCAAGACACATTAGAATTAAAATGGCAAAAGTTGAAGGTAAGAGACAATCTTAAAATTAGCAAACAAAAACAAAAACAAAACCATGAAAGACTAAGTCTTACATATAAGGGAAACCCCAAAAGGTATCAGCAGATAGCCTTTTTTTTTTTTTTAAGCAGAAACCTTGCATGCCAGAAGAGAGTGGCAGGACATACTCAAAGAGTTGAAAGAGAAAACTTCCAACCCAGAATTTTCTCCCTGGAAAAGTTATCATTCAGAATTGAAAGAGAAATCAAGAATTTTCCAGGTAAGCAAAAAATTGAGGAGTTCATCATCACTAAACTAGCCTTACAATAAATGTTAAAGGGACTTCTGTGAGCTGAAAATAAATGGCACTAATTAATAACCAAACAAAAAAAAGGAAAAATATCACTGAAAAAATTAAATATATGTTAAAGGTAGTGTGAGTCAATCATTTACAAAGTATGAAGGTTAAGAGAAAAAAATGATAAAATTACAACAATTAAAATAAGCATAAAATAAAAAGATGAAATATGTGATAGTAAAGATACAAAAAGGGGGTGTAGGGGGAATAAAAATATAAGATTTTGGAATGGGCTCAAATTTATGTTGTTATCAGCTGAAAAGAGACTGACTGCTATATAATGGGAGGATACATGTGAACCTCATAGTAACCACAAAGCAAAAACTCATGGCAAATACACAAAATACAATGAAAAAGGAATCTAAACATAACATACTGAAGTACAAGGGAAGAGAGAAAAAGAAGAAAGGAACAAAGAGAAAATTAAAAACAACCAGAAAACAATTAACAAAATGACAATGGTCCCTACCTATCAATAATCAGTTTAAATAGAAATGGACTATAAGCTACACTCAAAAGACACAATGTGGTTGAATGGGTAAAAATCAAGATCTACCTACATGCTGCCTACAGGAAACTCACTTCAGGAGTAAATATACAAAGAGTGAAGGGATGGAAAAAGATTCCATACAAGTGGAAATGAAAAGAAAACCGGTGTAGCTATAATCACAGCAAACAAAACAGACTTTAAACAAAGACTGTAATGAAACACAAAGAAAGACATTAGATAATGAGAAAGCAATCAATCCAACAAGGATATATATAACATCTATAAATATATATGCACCCAACATGGGAGCACCAAGATACAGAACACAAGTATTAATGGACACAAAGGGAGAAGTGACAGCAATATAGTAATAGTAGGGGACTTTTAACACCCCCACTTACATCAGTAGATGGACCATCCAGACAGAAAATCAGAAAGAGAACATGGACCTTAAACAATGTATTAGATCAGATGGACTTAATAGATGCTTACAAAACATTCCATCAAAAAGCAGCAGAATACACATTTTTCTCAAGTGCACATGGAACATTCTCCAAGACAGATCATATGCTGACCACAGAACAATTCTCAATAAATTCAGGACTGAACTCATATCAAGCATCTTCTCTGACCACAATGGTATGAAATTAGAAATCAATTACAAAAAGAAAGTGGAAAAACCATCAAAATGTGGAGATTAAACAACATGTAACTGAAGAACCAATGGGTCACTGAAGAAATCTAAGAAGAAATTTTAAAAATACACAAATGAAAACAGAAATATAACATTCCAAACTCTATGGGATGGAACAAAAGTGGTTCAAAAAGGGTAGTAGTTCATAACAATACAGGACTACCTCAAGAAACAAACAGAAACCTCAAATAAATAACTTTATACTTTAGGGACTAGAAAAAGAAGAACAAACATAGCCCAAAAAGTTAGAAGGAAGTAAATGATTGATAAACATGATTGGAAATGAATGACATGGAGACTAAATTTTTTTTTAAAAAACCCAAAAACAAAAACAAAAAAAAACCCCAGAAAACATCAATGAAACTAAGAGCTGACTTTCTGAAAAAATAATAAAATTGACAAACCTTTGGCTAGACTAACCCAAGAAAAAAAAGAGGGCTCAAATATACAAAATCAAAAATGAAAAGGGAGAGATTACAGTTGATACTACAGAAGTCAAAAGGATCATAGAAGACTATTACAAACCATTACATAACACCACATTAGATAACTAGAAGAAATGGACAAGTGAGACACACAATCTTCAAGGATTGAATCATGAAGAAATAGAAAATTTGAATAGACCGCTTATTAGTAAGCTGGATCAGTAACTGACAATTTCCGAACAAACAAAAGTCCAAGACTGGATGGCTTCACTGGTAAATCCTACCAAACATTCAATATATGTCCATTCTTCTCAAAAATGCCAAAAAATTGGAGAAGACTATCATCAAAAAGACAACAATAACAAGTGTTGGTGAGGATGTGGAGAAAAGGGAACCCGTGTGCTCTGCTGGTGGGAATATAAATTGGCACAGCCACTCTGGAATAGTTTGTAGAGATTGCCCAAAAAATTAAGAATAAAACTACCAGATGATCCAGGTATTCTACTCTTGGGTATTTAGCTGTAAAATACAGAAATACTAATTCAAAAAGATATATGCACCCCAATGTTCATAGCAGCGTTGCTTACAGTACCCAAGATAGTGGCAACACCCTAAATGTCCAATGACAGATGAATAAAGAACATGTGGTAAATGTATACAATGCAATATTACTCTGCCATAAAAAAATATTGCCATTTGTGACAGAACGGACAGACCTTGATGATATGATGTTAACGTGGAATTAGAAGGGAAAGACAGAAATGGTATAATTTCACTTACAGATTTTACTTTTGTTATCTCAAAAAAGAAAACAAAACAAAAAACAAACGCATAGATACAAGGAACAGATCAGTGGTTACCAGAAGGGAAGGCGATTGGGAGTTGAAATGGGCCAAGGTGGCCAAGTGTATGGTGATGAATACTAATCAGAATTTTAGAGGTGATCATGTTGTCATGAATACTGATGTCAAATTATAATTTTATACACCTAAAATGTATATTGTGTTCTATGCTCATTTTACCATAATAAAAAGGAAAAAAATTTAAAAATGGTTAAAATGGTATATTTTATGTTCTATGTGTTATTATACACACACAACTTAAAAAAAAAAAGAGTAAGGTATACTTCTGAGTAAGGAAACAGGTAACGTACTTAACACAAATAGGGCTGACTTGCATAATAGGTATCGGGGAGAACCACCGGACCAGCAGAACTGGGCTGTTACCACTTGTAGGTCCATAACCTACAGAGTGTGCCTTGAGAAGTGTAGTGAGCTTTCCTCTACAGCCATAGCCAACCTGAGATAACCTCTCAGGGAGAAAGTGAGAAATGATACTCCAACTTCATTTTCCTTCTTCTCATGTGATATCCTGCTCAGTGCTCCCATGGCCAAACCCATTTAGAAGCCAGAGAGCACTGGACTGTTGTTTGGGACAACTGGTAAGAGATATTTGGGGCAGAGATGAGAGGAAGTCAAAAGGTACTTTGGTAGATCTGTAATTTTTCAAAGATTTTCAAGAAGAATGTGCTCATGTGCTATCTGTATAGTTCAATATTAGTAAAAACTGGGTAAAACCAATTATTTAATTTGTTTTTATAAAATGCAGATACCTCTAGGTCTCACAAAACTGGATTAGGTAGCCTACAGGTAGACACATTGTAGAGGCTTTAAGTCAGTAAAACGTTACAACAGAAAAATGTCTGTCTTATCAAGCTATGTCTATACCAGTGGTTCTCAAAGTGTGGTCCCTGGATCAGCAGCATCACATCACCTGGAAACTTGACAGAAACACCTATGTTTCAGGCCCAATTCCAGACTTATTGAGTCAGAAACCCTGGGACTGGCATTTGGGGAGAGAGTTGTATGGGCTATCGTGGTGGGTCAAAGTCCAAGAATAGATGTTGCTGGACCCTGTGACCCAGAGCTGCCATGTACAGTAGAATAGGCTACAGGGTGCACAACTGAAGGAGGCACTGTTCACAAGACTATGATGAGAATGATGCCTCCGAGGGTTGTGTAGTTCAAAACCTACATAGCATACCTGGCAGTTTTTAAAGCAGACGGAAACCCACAGAAGGATTTTAAGCAGAAGGAATACATGATTTGTATTTGAAAAACACTCGCACAGGGGTAACAGGAGAGAGGAAAGGGAAGCTATATGCAGCCACCCTATCTTGAGTATATATCATTGGGGCCAATTATGTGCTGCATCAAGAGTGAACTAAAGTAAAAGATACATTGAATGGAATCCGAGTTGTCCTTATAGCCAAACCTCAAATTCAGCCTCCCAGATAGTTGGGTCTAGACCAGTAGAAGATTGAGGCAAAGGAAAATAAAGACTATCAAAGGCTTGCAGATCATTTAGTACAGAGAGACTGAGAGAGAGAGAGAGAGAGAGAGAGAGAGAGAGAGAGAGAGAGGGAGAGGTTGAAGAGAGAGAAGTAGAGTCAGAGTAGAGGCAAACAGGTCTTGCAGAGGGAGAGAAGAACTCTTTGGGAAGGTAGTTGGAGGAAGAAACACAAAACCAGGGGACAGGCCCAGCTGGGGACAGTGATCTGAAAGCCATCAGCACCCAGATGGTAGTGAAACCACAAGTAAGGATAAGATCAGTCGAGGGGAAATGCATAAACACTGGAAAAGCAGTGTGTCAGGGAGTGAGCCCTGCGGAAGCTCTACATTTAAGAAGCACAAAGGCTGGTGAAAAAGTGGGTTGCACCTGGTTTGGAAGCTAGGGGGCCGGAAAAAACAGGAACACAACCAAAGAACTATTGGCATGGGAGAGTTAAGAATTTAATTCAAGCAAGACATGTCAGTAAGCAAAAAAAAAGGAGGAGACAAACACGGGGAAGTATTGTCAATGGACTCTGTCCCTGGGGAGTGTTCTGCTGGTAGGCCCTTTAAACTGGTCAGTGTGCATGCAGTGCCCCTGGTCCCCTCAGCCCTGTACAGCCTAAAGGGAGACTTCATGCCTCTGGACACCTCTTCTAGAGCCAATCACAACCTCCATCACCCATTCATTCTCATTTTGAGGAGCTAGATCAGCTGAGGAATGTTTCACCAAGCTTCAGAGGACCAAAATGTGCATTTGGGATGAGTGGGCGGGCAGATGGCACTCGATGAAGAAGATGCTGGATTTGCTTGCTGCTCTGCGGTGTCTGAATTGTCTCCAGCACAGCAGTGTGGAATCAGGAACTTCATATGACCTAAAAACTTGTGAATCTCTCCCAAGAGACATCAACCCCTACAAGACACTGAGGGGAAGGGGGGCCATTATAAAGGGTCTGAGATTCCAGAAAACCCACAATTCACCAGGAGCTTGCTGGCATCGATGATTCTGTGCATATTCTGCTGTACATCTGAAATATTTTTCATATTGTGTCACAACTTTTTTTTTTTTTTTTAACCACATCCATCTCTCCAAATAGGCTGTAAACTCTTCGAAAACAAAGGTCATCTTAATCATCTCTGTATCCTTGCTGCCCAAGAAATACTGGTCAAATGTACACCTTTAATTTATCTGAAGTTCTAAGACTTAGAGTGTCAAGCAGAGTTGACAAGCTATTGCTTCCTGAATAAATTTTGGCTGTGGGCTGTTTTGGGAAGGTTTATGAGGTTTGAAATGACTAGAAAAAAATTTTTGTGTGCAATGTGTGAAATTATATAAAATTGAAATGTTTGTGTCCATCAATAAAATTTTATAGGAACACAATCACATCCATTCATTTCTGTATTATCAACAGTTGCTTTAGGGCTCTATCAGTGGTGTTAAGTAGTTGTGACAGGAATAACATGGCCCAAAAAGCCTAAAATTTTTATTCTCTGACCTTTATGGAAAAGGTCTGCTGACCCCTAATATCAAGTAACACAAAATGAGGAGATAAACATGAAATATTGATCAGAATATAATCTTCCTCATAAGTAAAGTTTTTCTTTTTCTTAAGATTGTATTTATTTATCCATGAGAGACAGACACAGAGAGGCAGAGACATAGGCAGAGGGAGAAGGTGGCTCCAGGCGGGGAGCCCAATGTAGGACTCAATCCCAGGACCCTTGGACCACATCCTGAGTCAAAGGCAGATGCTCAACTACTGAGCCACCATGGTACCCCACAAGTAGAGTTCTTTAAGACTTTCTAATCACTGACATGGAAACAAAAGACATTTTACCATTTTACCCCACCATCAGGCATGAACATCAAAACATCCTAGTGGTGTAAAGCAGCAATCTTTGGACTCATAAGAGCTTACATTTATCACTATACTATAAGAATGTCTGACAGGTTATTTACTTTCTAAGCTTCAGTCTCCTTGGCGTAAAAAAGCACTATAAGACTTTTTCTCAGAAGGTTGCTCTAAGAATCAAATAATACAATGTATTTTTACCTCTTAAGCTTATACCTAAGATCTAGCAAGCATCTGATCAATGGAATTACTATAATTTTCTTCATGGTCTTTGGAGGAATATATTACTTTGATATGTGCTCTTTGATATTTCCCTCTAAAATGAATTACTTATGGGGCCCCAGGGTGGCTTAGTTCGTTAAGCACCCGATTCTTGGTTTCAGCTTAGGTCACGATCTCAGGGTCATGATATCAAGCCCCGCATCGGGCTTTGTGCTCAGCAGGGAGTCTGATTGAGGATCGTCTTCCTCTCCCTTTGTTCCTCCCCTTGATCACGTTCTCTCTCTAAAATAAACAAATCTTTAAAAAATAAAAATGAATTACTTATATCAGATTGCGGCTTCTACGTCTAATGATAAAAGCGGAATTATTACTCTAGGACATAACTGCTGACTATGAATTCACTCAAACCTTATAGGTGAGTATCTAAATAAAACGTTAGAGTCTTATGATAAAAATATTTTAGCCAATGAAATATGACAAGAAAAAAGCAATAAATGGTAAGAGCTATTTGAAAGAGAAACAACTGTCATTTTCTATAAATGACATGATAGACTACCCTAGAAGACTTTATAATGAACTATGAAACTATTTAGTCATCAATTACAACAGCTATACATATATATGCATATGTGTATTATGTATACATGTGCCTATACATATTTTATGTACATACATACACACAGTGGTGTATGCACATACACACATACACACACAAATACCAATAGCAGAAGGAATGTGTAATAATTTTCTGCAGAAAAATACAATATGCTACTGAGGGTCACAAAGGAAATGTCATGAAAAAATATGGAGCGTAACGCTTCAAATAAGTGAAAAACAGGACCACGAAAGCAGAACAGTTGGTTAAAGGTCCAAAGAGAAATCTGGTGGTGTAACTGCAGGGATGGAAAAGCTTCAAACAAACCTCAACCTTAGTATCACACAGCGGAATAACACACAGCCCTCCCATTGCTCAGATGTTGGCCAGTGCTTTCTGGAAGCTGCTTTCATTTAGGCCTGAGCAGATGCAACTGGCAGAAAGGAAACAGGAGGCTTTCGAAAGCAGCAGGAAATGAACAGGCAGGGAGCAATTCACAGAGGCCCTGGCAAAAGATCCAACGTGTTCTGTAAAAGGAGTTAGGAGACTGGGAGTTGATTCTTTGGATTTACAAATCAGGAAGGAATAGTTTCAGTACTGTGAAATATTTCTTACACACTGATGGATACCAGAGGCCACTCCTATCCTTCCCTGGAACCTATCTGTTCACAGTGAACTTGTATTCTGGTGTTTGGGAAAGATTTTTTTTTTTAAGATTTTAATTATTTATTCATGAGAGACACACAGAGAGAGAGGCAGACAGAGACATAGGCAGAGGGAGAAGAAGGCTCTCCTCAGGGAGCCTGATGTGGGACTCGATCCCAGGACCCCGGGATCACAATCTGAGCTGAAAATAGATGCTCAACCACCCAGCCACCCAGGTGCCCCATGGGAAACGTTTTGGACTGCAAGGGCTGACTTTTAATTTAATTTAATTTATAATCCTGCACAAGGGAGACATGGCAACTGAAGACTAACAACCCTTGTTATAGTCAAGGTTGCAAATATATCCAAGATTTTTGGAGACTATGTGTGTGTATGTATGTACATAAAATATGTATGTATGTATGTATGTATGTATAGCTGTCTTCCTGGCAGATCTGGAAAAAAAAAAAAAAGGAAACTTAAGTAAAAGTCAAAGTGTGTACATATTTTGCCTTTCTGTAATATGAAACTCCTTTCACCCAAAGATATTTCAAAATCAGTCTTTTAAAAAAATGCTTAAAAACTGCACTGAAGCATATTACTACTAGCAGCCTAAAGGAAATCACAGGGAGATTTGAAGTTCCATATGACTAACAAATTAGCTTCACTAAACAAAGCAAGTCCAGAAAAAGCAGTGACCTTTCAAAATAGGTTGTGACCTCCACAGGCCACTCGTCACAGGCTGCCTGTGCTGGATGTAGTGTGGTCAGGTGTGCCCTTGAAGATCAGAAAACCTCTTTATTAAAAATGAAAGAGAACTTGATCTTCTCATAGTGCTTTGATGTAAGATCAGCAATTTCTAATAAAAGGGATTTTTTTTTTCCTGGACAGGGCCACAGAACCAAAATCTATATTTAGAAGGGTATGTTTTCACTGGCAAGCTCTAGTTTAATTAATTACGATTTACAAAGGAATAGCAAGGGTTAGTGACATTGTTAACCAGTCATGCAAATTAAAAGTGAACATAATCCTACTTTACGTTTTGGGAAAATAGCCAGTGTAGCTCAGGAGGTAAGATATACCATAGAGGAACAAGAGACAGGTGATTTTATATATATATATATATAATTTTTTTTTTTTTTTTTTAAAGAAATGCTGCCTCTTGTGGTAGAATCAAAAGGCACGGGTAGGTACTTGCAGAGAGGTTTTTCAGGAAACATTTTTGGTGGTCTGCATGATGTTGCTCTGTTAAAGGCAGAGTAAATAAATTAGCATTCATTAATTTTATGCATCGCATGCTTCGGCATTACAATTACTATGCTCTTTTGAGGACTTCCTTGCTCAGAGTTATGACTCTGTAAAATCCTTTTTTTTTTTTTTTTAAAGAATGTATATAAAGGCAGAGGAACATCATTTTTTATGAACACATGTCAGGTTCTAAGGAACCAAAGCCCCATAAAAGACCACTAAGGAAATATTTGGAGGCAGAACTTCAAAACTTCTCCTTCCTTCTGTTTTCCCACATTTGGAAGAAGGGAGGGGACAGTGACATGTGGCCAATTACAGGCATTCATGAAAAGGCAAAATCTCTTTCATGTTTATAAATTTGAACATATGTAATAAAAGAGAGAAAACACGAGAGCCACAGAGGCAGCTGCAGAAATTTTCTTCTACTGATTGTGAGTAGTTTTTAAGATCTAAGTATTCTTTCTCAGTAACCATGTTCACTCATTTTAAGCAGCTACTTTACAGGAGCCCTGGGTATACAGCTTTCTCCCACTCCTGGGCTTATACACCACGTCTCCTTTGCTGAAGCCCTCTGTTCCCTGCTGGTCACTTGGCTAACTGCAATTCTGCTAGATTTTAGCTCAAATGTCACCTATCCAGAGAGGCTTGCCTCACTTAGTTTCACTTGCTTGTCCCTTTCATCTCATCCTGACCCCTCCACTCATAGCACTTAGCACAGTGTGTTGCTTTTATGCTTTTCATATTTGCTTATGTTGTCCTTTCTCCATTGGACACTGAATTTCCTCTGGGTGGGGATGGGGTGGGATCCTCTTTGCCAGAGCAGCAGAGGTACTACAAGTCATGATTTAAATGCAGGTTTTAGAGGTGGATTATTGGGTGCCAACCTAGCTCTACCATGCACAGGCTGTGTGACCTCAGCAAGTCATTTAACTTCTCTGGGCAGTGGTTTCAACATCTTATGTGGAGATAGGGTTAATAATACCTGCACTCATGTCTTCTACGATTAAATTAAAATGTGATGATATAGGTAAAGCACTTAAAATGACCCCTGGCACAGAGTAAGCACTTAATAAATGAGCACTATTATTATTCATCACTGTATGCCTAGCCTAGGCACAGCTGACATACTAAAATGTGCTCAAATAATTCCTAAATCAATACACTTTAATATATCAGAGTATTCTTGCAACAACTCATGCTGTGTTTTTGCCTCCACTTCACAGAGAAGGAACTAGACAGGTTATCAATGCCTTTTCTGACATCTCATAACACTCTAGAAACTTCTAATTTTGAACTCCTGCCCCACTAGTATAAACT
Source organism: Vulpes vulpes (assembly GCF_048418805.1). Lineage (NCBI taxonomy): Eukaryota > Metazoa > Chordata > Mammalia > Carnivora > Canidae > Vulpes > Vulpes vulpes. The sequence continues at coordinate 71,845,545 of NC_132788.1, read as the reverse complement.
CAGGATATTATTTGCAGTACTTCTCTCCCGAGAGTTTCACACCAACCTGTTGAGGGTAGGAGCAATAAAAAAACAAAGTAAACAATAACAAATCTATAGGCATAAAACAGTATTTATTTGATTATCAATATGGTATAATATGGATGTTCTCCTGTCCAGTACCATAAACTCTTTGAACCTCAGTTTTTGCTGTGAAATAGGGATAATGCAGATGAAAAGAGGTAATATTTAGAGACTGTCTCCCACGGGGCTTAGCCTTAAGTAGGTCCTTTAAAAAAGTAACTTCTGTTACTTACTTCCTCATCCTCTCCAGGCAATGTGAACCAGTGAATGATTTTTCAGGCCATAAGCTACATTTATCCTGGATCTTAACAACTAAGAATCCAGTAGAAAAAAAAAAAGTCCATTATTAACAGCTATTTTGCTGGGACACCTGGGTGGCTCAGTGGTTGAGTGTCTGCCTTCAGGTCAGGGCATGATCCTGAGGTCCTGGGATGGAATCCCGCATTGCGCTCCCCTCGGAGAGCCTGCTTCTCCCTCTGCCTATGTTCTGCCTCTCTCTGTGTCTCTCATGAATAAATAAATGAAACCTTAAAAAAAAAAACCCAGCTATTTTGCTTTCAAATTATAGGGCAGTTAGAATGTTATCCTTGGATTTACAGTAGGTACTGTATTAGGGCATTCTCCCTATGCATTTCTAAATTGTCTTATGATACAATATGAAAAATTAAAAATCCCATCTGCACTAGAATCTGACTACCAACCTGGCCTCTTCTGATTTCTAAATCTATAGCACGGAGGGAAAAAAAAATGCATACATTCTAAGCTGTTCTTAGAATTCTCAAACTCATGGGGTGGCTCGGTCAGTTAAGCATCCAACTCTTGGTTTCATCTCAGGCCATGATCTTAGCCTTGTTAGATGGAGCCCTGCCTTGAGCACCATGCTTGGTGTGGAGCCTGGTTGGGATTCTATTTCTCCCTTTCCCTTTGTCCCTCCCCTGCCTCCTCTTTCTCCCCCTACCCACCCCTGGGGGAAAAAAATCTCTCAAACTCATGAATAAAGCTGTTTCAGAGGAAGTGGCTATCTTTCTTTGAGCTATTTAAAGTAGTCCAACTATTTAAAGAATTTGCCCACTTCCAATATTAGAAATATCCATTTACCAGAACTCTAGTCAACGGGGGCCAGCACTGTTTAAAGGATACAAAGGCAATACTAAAAAATCATGTTTCAGGAATCCCTGAGTGGCTCAGTGGTTTAGCCCCTGCCTTCAGCCCAGGGCGTGATCCTGGAGACCTGGGGTCAAGTCCCACATCGGGCTCCCTGCATGGAACCTGCTTCTCCCTCTGCTAGTGTCTCTGCCCGTCCCCCCCCACCCCGTGTCTCTCATGAATAAATAAATAAAATCTTAAAAAAAAAAATCACGTTTTATGTCATGTCCCAGACCACCCAGAAAGACCACACGACCTAAAAACCAAATGACAGAAATAAACCCTTATTTACTTGGTAAAAAACATGTAACTCTTCTCCATGATAAGCAGATGCATAAGGCTCCATTCATGAGGATGGCTTGCAGGCATCACCCAAAGCCCACTGGCTTCTGTTCATACACAAGAAACCTGGACAAATCAATCAGAGCTATGAAGGTCAAGGTCAATGGGCAGAGGGCTATGAGGTCAAGAGCTGCCCACCACAGACTAGAGAGGCTGCAGGTAAGATGGCTCCTTATTACTGACATGGTCAGTTGCCTTGGATTCCTCCTGGCCTAGACCTGCCTGAGTGAGAAATGGGCATGCTTGAGCAGCTGGTTTAAAAGTCTGTCGGCTGATCCTTCAAATGCCCAGTTCTCCTTTTATTCAGTGTGCCAGGAAGGTTAGCTAAAATGGTTCCTTTCTGAAGGTCACGAAAGCTTGCTAAGGAGTTTGAAGGCTACCCTGTAGAGAGAAGAACGTTTCAATGAGAATAGTGGCCAAGAGGGCAGGCACAAGCAGTGATCAATAAGGATTAGATAAATCATGAAATATAGTACGGCTCTGCCGAAATTCGACTAATACCACAAAAAGAGAACATTGCCCCATTTCAACCCAAGGAAGATCAGAGTCTTGAGGAAACGGTCAGAAATAAACACATGACTCCAAAAGCTGACCATATTTTATACACAATTGTGAAGTTACATAGATGATTCCAAATTCTGCTAATTTACACAGTAAATAGCATTTTCTACTCTATTTTTGGCTGCATTATTAATTTTGTTGGTATCTTAACAGTGCCATGTGACAGGGATCAAAACAAAACAAAGTAACAAAATGAAGCATTTTTACAGGCTAGTGAAATAGAATCAGGAATGTTTCCCAGGGGACTGGGTACTATGAACGGATTTTATATTTGACACTGAGATCTGTGCCCCCTGCCTTTAGCGGTGGGGGAAAAGAGGGCAGACACAAGGAAAAGTGGATATTTTTAGTCTCAAGACCTTTTTCGAAAACAAACAGCTAATAGGGATTGTTTTAAAACCTTGCAAGAAACATCTAACCCAAGGAGGAATAAAACTTGCTCAGCAACTTATGTTCACCAAAAGAACCCTGACAAGAGTCATATATACTCAAAAATATTTAAGAGGCTTTTGTTTTATATCCCTATGACTAGGGCTGGGGAGCAAAGATTTGGGACCAAGGTCCGGGAGTACAAATAAAAATTAAGCACCTCTGCTGGAAATAATTTTACACACTATCTTCCTGCATCAGCTGGGCTTCCTTCATTAATCCACTCTACTTGAATTTGGCAACTTCAAAAATATGACCTCGAGGGGCTGCTCAGAGCTCTACTCCTTGTTCAAGACCTCTAAGGCAGAGACTGCAGAGGCGTTCTGACTTTTGCCTCTGCACATCAATATGCTCATCCAAGGTCTTAACACAAAAATGAACTGAGAACTGGCAGGCCTGTGGTCTGAGCTGCATGCTCTTCACTACCTTCAGTCACCCCTCTCCCTGTTACTTCATGCTCCTGGTCATTTGCACCAGGGCCTCTGGTGCCCTGGTGTCCTTCCCACCTCACTGCTCCCCAAAATAGCCCAGATTATCCATTTTCAATTCAAGCCAGCAAATACGGAGTCTGTCAGCAAAGCACTCTGCTCTGCGAGGGGGTTCTAGGGAAAAGCAAAGATACAGGAACAGAAGGACAGTGCTTGTCCTCAAGGGAATGACAAGGAAAATAAGGACTTTTTTTTGAAATATATGGGGTAGAACTGGATTATCTTGATGGATTTATTAATTCTCTAAAAAGAAGAGAATTTTCTCCAGCTCCTCTTAAGAGGGGACACAAGAGTTAAGAACATCAGCCAGACTAGACTGGATGGTCTAAATTTTCTGCCATTGCATTAACTGCCCTGACTGGGGGAAGTCATTTTATGAGCCTGTGGCTCTAGCTCCTCACCTGTAAATAGAAGAGAATAAGAATCCCTTCCTTGTAAAGTTTTTGTGGGAATTAAATGAATTTATGCATAGCAAGCCCTCAGAACAATTCCTGCCATACTTGAGCTCTTTGTGTATGTTTGCTGTCAACATCATCAACATTATTAGCATGACTTTACTTCTTACTCATTTATTTAATTCCTTCAGCTGATAACCAGTACAAAAGCCTCCTGCAAAGCCACAGAACACAGATTCTCTTTCTACTCTGCAAATTTCAGCCCCACCGCAGTGGTTCTGTGCAGCCTGAAGTCAACAGTGGAATGCTGGAACCGTGACGGCAAAGATGTCAAGAGAGGTCTGGTTCTTTTACTGAGCACAGTGTAGACACTTTTTACGACTTCATACTTATGCAATAAAAATTAAGTGGTTACCTAAAGACCACTACCAAATGACAAAACCGCGATTATGCATCTAGAAAATCCTTCACAGAAATGGATGCTAGTGGAGAACTATTATAAACATGAATAACCTCAAGATCAATGCCAACATATTTACTTTTTTATGAAAACCAAGGTAATTCTTGGTTCCTTGAGAATTAAAAAAAAAAAAATGAAAGTAATCAAAGTGATCTTGTAAAAAATCTTGATGGACCAAGTTATGCTAAATCTGGGTCAAGTATGAGACTCAAACGGCCTACAAAATTGTAGAGGTCATTGAAAGCAGAACATGCCTCTTAAATTACAGTTAAATAACAGAGATTAAATTTTTTAAAGTAAGTTTAAGCCTAGTCTTAAATTTATTTCTTAGGGGAAAAAATCAGAGATACATTTAGTCTCTATTTATTTCTTATGTACTTCAAAACATAATCAAAACTCAGGAATTCTTTTTTTTTTATTTATTTGAGGTGAGGGAGGGAGGGAGACACACACACACACACACACACACACACACACGCACGCCTGGGTGGCTCAGTGGTTGAGCGTCTGCCTTTGGCTCAAGTCATGATCCTGGGGTCCTGGGATCAAGCCCTCATTGGGCTCCCCACAGGGAGTCTGCTTCTCCTTCTGCCTATGTCTCTGCCTTTCTCTGTGTCTCTCTCATGAATAAATAAATATTTTTAAAAAGAGAGAGAGAGGGACAGTGAATGAGCAGGGAGAGGGGCAGAAGGAGAGATGAGCAGATTCCCAGCTAAGTCAAAGTTGGAAGCTTAACTGACTTAGCCACCCAGGTGCCCCAAAACTTTGGAATTCTAAGGAAAAGATACAAGTATTTCATTGAATGGACCAGTATGTCAATTGACAACTCTTCTGTCACTAAACTGAGAAGTTTAGCAGGCTGTGATGAAGATGAGAAATGTATAAAGCTTTAACGAAAGGGAAATCAAAAGATTATTAGGAGAGTATAACTTTTTTGTTGAAGTACAGTTGACACACAAGGTTGGTTTCCAGTAAACAACGTAGTGATTCCACAGGTTTATATGTTATGCTCTGCTCATCACAAGTGTAGGTACCATCTGTCACCATACAACCCTATTACAGTACCACTGACTGTATTCCCTATGCTGTATCCTTTATTCCATGACTTAATCATTCCATAATTGGAAGCCTGTACCTCCCATTCCCCTTCACCCATTTGCCCATCCCCCTACCCCCTCCTCTCTGGTTCATCTGCAAATCTACCTGGTCCCGTACAATTTTTAAGTATCTTACTTTGATCAAGAGTGCTGTTTCTGTTCCAAATCATGTTTGATAATGAGTTATCCTGTTTGTTTTGAACCAACTGGATCCTGCTTTCTCCTTTATAAGCCATATTCCCTATTCTATTGATGTCATCACTGTAGTTTCCCCTACTCATAATCTCTACCACTACCATGTTGGCCTGTGTGACCCTTGAGTGATCTGAGTGTGTATCTATCACCCCACTCAAAGGCTGGTTGTAGGAGCTGATCCTCTTTCCCAACCCTGGCTCCCAAACCTTTTCCCAAATACTACTTCTGATTAGTCCCTGGAAGGAGGTATCTCTTCTTCAGTCAAGAGTATACAAGGGATTTCCTCTCCTCATCAAAGCCAAAAACCTCCTAATGCCCATCTTTAGCCTCCGAACTTCTTAATGTCACACAAAGAAAACAGACATCTCTGTTCATTGAGTGCAGTTAGTCTAACATCTGGACTGGGTACCCACTTTAGGTGCCCTCAGGGTACAGGCAGGCACTTGAAGGAGGTGTATCTCATCTCCATCTAAGGGCAGCCACCACTTCTCAGCTCCTACTGACTGCTGGTCATGCAGGGAAAAGCAGAGGAAGGGAAGTATTGCCAGAAAGTCTCAATTTTCTTATCACGCCAGAAACCCAGAGTTCTAAAAACCTCCTCTCCTTTTTAAATGTTGACAACAAATTCCAAATGTTTTTAGACACCATGTTAGTGTCTTTGCCACATCTAGCCTATACGATGCCTGTTGTGGAGATAACCCCTTCAAAAAGCTAAGAAACCAGAGTAATAATTCCCATCTCTCTAGTATCTGTAAAGAACTAACAAATGGGGAGCACCATGTGCTAGGCATTGTGCTTTCCATGCATCATCTCCTTTTGATTCTCATTAAAAACTGTAATATTGCCACTCTGGTTGGAAAGATTAAAAAAAGACATCCAGGGAAGTCAAGACCTTGTTTAAATTTCCCCAGCCAGGATTTGAACTTGAGTCTCAACTTTAAACTTTACCTCCTTTCCACCAAACCACAGGACTTGCCGCTAGAAACAACAATAGCACAAAGCTGACCTCGCAGGGACCTCTTAGGTCCTGGGGAAGGTTGGTATTGCAGATCTCCATGCTATATGCTAGGGTATAAACTGCCAAGTCTGTTGTTCTGAGGTCAGTGTTCTAATGTGGTCATCTCAGAAGTGAGAAATGATACTGTCTTCATCCACGTTTCAAAAGTCTAATGCGGCCCTTCGGCATGGTGTGCCACCTGTCAGAAGAAGCCATAAATCTGGCCACTAACTGTATTTGCAAGCAAAAAGGCTCTTAAAAATAGTGATAATTTTTAGAAAGAATTTTTTTAGAAGCTTTTGTTCTTTGATTCTTTCTTGTATCTATAGGTCTCACATTTAACAAGTTGATTTGGGGGTGCCTGCTGGCTCAGTCAGTAGAGTGTACGACTCTTGATCTCAGGGTTATGAGTTTGATTCCCATGTTGGGTGTAGAGATTACTTTTAAAAAGTTGATTTTAATCCTATTATTTCAACATCAAAGAGAGAAAAAAAGTTTAACATCAAATGGATCAGAAATGAATTATTTTTACAAAAGAAGTCCAATAACTTCATCCAGCACTCTTTCTTAATTAAGTTAACTTAAGCAACTTTCCATATTTTCCTAATGCTTCTTTTTGGCAGAAATAAAAGCAAAAGCAAACGAATCCAAAATTAGTGCACAGGCCAGTTGTGATTTTTATTTGCCTTAATTTCACTTGACAATAGAGCCATTGTGAAGGATAAACTTCCTCACAGAGGTTCCAGCTCTTCCCTCTTATACTAACCCATTCAAGAACAAGCTTCAAATTGTTTACAGAGCTGTACAACTCTAAGAGTTTTTAACTGTTTATCAACCCATTACCTATTTTCAACTTCAAATGCAAAAAAAAAAAAAAAAAAAGAAAGAGAGAGAGAAAACCTCTATCCACAGTGTATTCTGAACTCAAAGGACAATTTTTTTATTTAAAAAAAAAATAGCCTGGAATCATGTGGGGTTGCAGTCCAGTGCACTTTATGTAGCAGAAGTAGCCCACCCGCATCACCTAGGAGACATATGCTGCAGGGCAGACAGGATACGTCCACAGCCCCCACCACCATCCTTGTGAAACTCACCAGCTGCCTGTGCATTAGAAGCAGAAGCTCTTACAAAGGTATAACATACAAAGTGAGAAGCCCAAGACATAGATAAGCAAAAACACCCGCTAGGGATGGTACTGGCAGCTGTTCCACTTTGTATTTTCTGGCCCCTCACTCTGGAATACCTTTCACCAATATTACTGCCATTACCCCTAGGTCTCTGTTCCCTTGTGACCTCTTCCATGAGACCTAACCTGAACAGTCCATACCAAACAGCACACGCAACCCCTACCCCCTCCTCTCCGCTAGCCAACCTCCCTTCCTTTCCTTACTCACCTTTACATTTCATCCCAGCACTTAGCACCACTGACATCTTGTGTATTGACTCATCAATTTATATTCTACTTAACCACCAGTAGGATGGCAGGTCCATGAGTGCTGGGCTTCTGCTCATTTCCTTCACTGCCAACTCCTCAGTATCTAATAACTAATCAATGCATTACTTTTTAAATGTAACTAATTAACATGCAAGTGAACAAATGATAGATCATTAATGACCACACCCACCAGAATGTAGATGCCTAAAAGCAGGGCTCCATCTCCCTGCAGCCTCCTGTCCATTGCCTACAATAGTGCCTGGCATATAGTATTGAATGGCTGCATCAGGGAGTGAATGAATCACACACTCTTGTTCATTCTGCAGCCAAGCTAATTCCCTTGACTGGGCAACAGTATTTTTCTATGTGCAGTCAAGACTCCAACGGAGGTTCAGATTCCGTTTCTTCTGGTTTTGATTGGGACACCTCCAGATCTTTGGAGGTAAATTCTGCAGCTAGACAATCATATCATTTATGTGTTAATATCCTGACTCTTCAAAGTGCTGTTGAAAGGAACAGATGCATTTCAGCCACCTCATGGGATGGGACGTTTTTGGTAAGGAAAATGTTTAGGGGAAGTCAGGAAAAAACAGTGATCAGATCTCAGAAGGTTGGGCAGCCCCGGTGGCGCAGCGGTTTGGTGCCGCCTGCAGCCCAGGGCATGATCCTGGAGTCCCGGGATCGAGTCCCATGTCAGGCTCTCTGCATGGAGCCTGCTTCTCCCTCTGCCTGTGTCTCTGCCTCTCTCTCTCTCTCTCTCTGCATCTCTATGAATAAATAAATAAAATCTTTAAAAAAAATTTTAAAAGATCTCGGAAGGTTCAGAAAATCATGAGTCAAGATTCACAAGGAATCTGTGAACCTGGAAGTAGAAGCCCCTCGGCCTTCTGTAGGCAGCACTATTGCTCTTGTAGGCTCACATTTTGCCACACTTTTCCCAGGTAACACCTTGGGACACAGAAGATTCTTAATCACCTTTACAGCAATAAGGATTAGAAGCGAGTGAGGATTCCATTTCTGTGTTTCCAATAGTACACCATTCAGTCCCCAACTACTACAGAACACTTCTAGTTTACAAAGGACAGCATTAAGAAAATCGATTTTACCACACACCAACTGCAGTAGGCTGTATTATTGCTTAGGATATTTGCTGCCCTTCCCTGTGAGAGGATTATCCTTCCCTGTCCTGGTGATGTCAGACTTGATCAAGTCACTTAGTAATGAAATGTGGCCAGGAGCGAGTGTGTCCCTTCTAAGTGAAAGATTCAGGACCGTCACCTGGTTCTGTCATGCTGTCTTCTCATTCTGCCTGTAGACAGAAATCTTCCAGGTAGAGGGCCACTCCTTCAGCCTAGGTTCTGGAAGGCTGAACACATGCGACAGAGCTGCTGCTGACCCAAAAAGGATATATAACAAGAGCAAGAAATAAACCATTACTGCAAGCAGCTGAGCTTTTCAAAGAACATGCTAGTGCAATAGAACTTAGCCTAAGCAGAATGGTAACTCTGATGATGATTTTCAGGGATTGTTCATTTCCTCACACTCTGTGCTGTTATTAAACATGTCAACAAAGAAGTGGTATTGCCGTAACAGTAAGCAAGGTTTCCACTCTTGACACTTGAATGTCAAGACAGACTAACTGGCCCAGTAAGGGCAAAGGCCAACATAAATCAGCCAAGTCATGGACCCCTCCCCCCATTCCCAACACTTAAAACACCTAAAGTGATAGCCAAGGTTCCCAGGAGAGATAAAAGCAGACCCACTTCCACAGAACTGGCTTTTTGGGGAGAGAGTATCTCGTGAAATTTTCACCTGACAATTCACATGGACAGACAGCAGCATAAGAAACAAATCAAGGTCCATATAGGCCCATCATTAGAGTAATTGCACACTTAATAACCTGCATTTCCTAAACTGTCCTTCATGTCATCTGTTCCTACCTATGGTATAGACCTTGCACGTACTGTATACCTGGAAGCTGACTGCAGAATGGTATTTATGAGGCACCCACATGTGAGGAACACTGTATAAACAAGCAAAGCAGACTCTAGGTATGCCCTGAAGTCAACTCAGCTTAGAATTTAGGTGCAGGTAAGGGAAGAATTTACAAGGATATAAATTTGGGGTTTTCCATAATTATATATAATGTAACATCAGTGTAAAAAGAAAATATGATACGATCTAGACAGGCTCCCTTAAACACACATACACAATTTAATAAATGTGACAGATATAAAAGCCAGAATCTTTTTGTGATGCTGAGTTGACTCAAGAAAACCCCCCAGGAATGTTACTGTTTGGGCTACAAATTTCATCATCATGGTCAATACAATGTCTATGCTCCCATAGTTCACAGTAAGCCGTTTCTGACAGATCACAGCATCTGTTATATTTAATGACTCACAGGTACCATGCGTCCATCCAAGAGATGTTGAAAGTTTCATTAAGTAGACTGATTAACAAGATCTAAAGATTCAGGGCTCCTTATCAAATTCTCTTTGAGTCCCTTTAACAGTAAGGGTTGACCAGATGGAAGTAGAGGGAAAGTCCTCACAGCTGGGTTTCCAATGGTAAACTTTGTGGTGGTCCAGAGCCTGTCCAAACAGCCCAGCCATCACTTCTGCTAGGGTAGACACTGAGGATGTGGCTTTGCTGGCATGACAGGTATGTGTGTCATTCTGCAGCATCTGTGGTACCCAATGAAGAAATACTCAGACGCACATCTGAAACCTCTGCCCCTTCACAAAGATTTCCAGCTGTTTCTAATCCTGGGCAATGAGAACTTATTTTAAGAGACAAAGGTTTCTTTAAACCAATATCCATAATTTAGAGACTGGAAGGAGGGTCCTGTGTCTAGAATGCCACATGTGGTCTTCAGATGACTCTGTCCTTAAATCCCCCATGGTGGCAGGTTCTACACAAGAACATGTTTCCCATACTCATGAACTATTGCATTAGAGACCAGAAAGGGAATGGATCCAGAGGGAAATACAGCCAAGGGGCACTACTTTACTGGGTGTGATAGTAGTAGGCACAGAGGTCTTGACCACTCCAAGAAACTTGTTACACTTACAGAGAATTTCTTCTACGTTGCAAGAGTCTTTTACATTGCCTATCATCCTAGGGCCATTGGAGAGGCTCCCTATTGCTGGTGCTAAGATTTATAGCCACATGTGAGAGGGCAATGACCCTCTCCCCTGGTCCTCCACTGAAAGGCAAGGACCCATACCATCAGTGTTCACAATGTACTGCTCATGACCTTAGCCTCTCCTACCTTTTGCTAAAGTCATGAAACTGAAGTTCTGCCCATATGAGCAGAAGCGAAACACATAACTTCCAAGCCTGGCCCAAAGAAACCTCTCCTACAGCTCTTCACTCACTTTCCAAGTGAAAAGATTCAGGAGATTAGAGAAGTTGGGCTATAAGGTTGGGAGAAGCTTGGGTCCCTTACTTGTGGTGAAGCACTGACCCCGAGCCCTTGCTGAACCATATCTGGCCCTCATTTTAAACAAGGGATAAGTATTTATTGTGTAGGGCCTCTGAATTTTGGGGATTATTTGTTATAGCACTTAGTCTACTCTAGTACAATGGTAAATTTGCTCTAACCGACCAGATGGCTTTAATCTACAATGCAGAACCATCAAATACTTGGGAATATGTTGATACCTGGCGTCAATAAGCCCCAGGCAACAGTCTTGACATTCAACCTTTCATGGAACACTACCAAATCTGGCCAACAGGATCCAAATATTATCTTCTCTAAGAGACATAGGAGGCCTTTCTTTCATGTTTTCCTTGTGTAGAACCTGCCACCATGGAAGATTTAAGGACAGGGTCATCTGAAGACCACATGTGGCATTCTACACACAGGATCTTCCTTCGAGCCACTAAATTATGGTTATGTGATTAAGGAAACTGTGTCTCCTAAGTCATGTTCAACATCAGCATTCAATTCACCATTGGGACTTCCAGACCAAAATGACTCTTTAATGCTCTATCAAATCTTGAGTGGGGATGGTCACGTGGAATCCATGAATCATGTTTACAACTAGAAATGTATAAACTGTGTTCACTTGTCCCAGGCCCAGGCTGTTACATTAAGATCTAGGATATGCAGTGATGCATTCTACTTTAATTTTCCACCTTCATTTTACACTTCAGACTTCCAGGAGTCTTGCATCTGTTCTCCAGCAACCGCAAAGACATCCTCTAATTGCTTCTGAATGAAAGCAGAGACTTCATTTCCTTGCACAGAACATGGGGGAACATTACACATACTTCAAGCACAATAGGGCTGTCTCCCTTTCTCTAAATTCTGTGCATTGTCTCACTGGCAAAGAAGTGCTTTTTCAAATCAAAATAATACTCCTAAAAAAGGCAATCTAGTTTTTTGAAGTTCTTCAAAAATGAGCTTAGCCAGAACACCAGGGACTCCAATTATGTGTATTTACCTGATGTACTTTTATAGGAAGCATAATTCAAAAATTGCAGACCGACTTTTACACTGTGCACTATGCATTTAAAAAATGCACTTATGACGTTGAGCCCTTTCTTTTGTGGTTTCCTCATGCTACCACTCATTTAGAGTAGTTTCCTGGTCTTTCCTTATGTGAGGCAACACAGTTAACCTTCAGCAACATAAAGCACTTAAGGGTTGTGCAAGCCTTGCTCTGCGCCCACTTTTCTCCTGCATTTGATTTTTCATCTGGTTTTAATCTTTTTTTTTTTTTTTAAGGTTTTGTTTATTTGTGAGAGAGACAGAGAGAGAGACAGAGACACAGGCAGAGGGAGAAGCAGGCTCCATGCAGGTAGCCCAACGTGGGACTTGATCCTGGGTCTCCAGGAGAGACAGAGAGAGAGACAGAGACACAGGCAGAGGGAGAAGCAGGCTCCATGCAGGTAGCCCAACGTGGGACTTGATCCTGGGTCTCCAGCACCCTGTGCCGAAGGCGGCGCTAAACCCCTGAGCCACTGGCCCCATCTGGTTTTAATCTTATGCAATGATGTAGGGAAAGGCAAACTCTGAGACCTGGTCATGAAGCCTTCACCGATGCCCAGCAGATGCACAGGAGATGTCTACTAAGCACAGGGATATGATGGATCTCATCTGGAGAGCTGTGTTTCTAAAGGTGCCTCAAAAGTTCTTACACTAATTGCTTACACAAAGACACACACTGGACAGAAGCCTTTCTTGTAAGAAAGCACATTCCCAAAGAAATGTTATTTTTATAGCTAGCCCCATGGGCTTTGACTGGAGCAGTACACAGCTTGATCCCACCCCATCCTCTATGGGAGCACCAGCACTTCCCCCCAAGCCTGTCCTTGTCCTTTAAAGCTGACAAGGAACTTGTGTTTCTTCAAGGGCAGGCTTCACTGACTTTACCATAGTTATTAAAATATAACGTCAGGTAATTATTTTTTAGACCAGGCAGTCCCCTCCCATTTGAGCCTTTAAATAGGTTTTCATATTGCAGGTCACTCTCTTAACTACTTAGTTTTGAACCATATTCAGGGAAGATATGTTAGCTTGCATAAATTTTAACAAGGGAAGTTTGGGATGCTTATAGATCTTACTATAGAAAATCAGTTAAAGAAGGGGTTGTGGTGGGCTAAACATGGCCACAAATTCTCTGGTGCTCCTTTCATCAAGAGGGAGACTCTATTTCCTTAGTGCAAATCTGGGCTGGCCTATGACTAAACTTTGATCAAGAGAACATCAGAGAAGTGACATCGGGGGACTTCTGAATGCAGTCACCAGACCTTGCACCTTCTACTCTTCTACTCTTCCCTCTTGATCTGAAACTGCCCATCAAAAAGTCTGCATTAGCCTCCTTGAGCAGGAAAGGTTACATGGAGGGAGAGACCCATCAACATCCAGCACCAACTACTAGACTTGTAAGTGTGGCCATTTGGACAACCCAAGTAAGGCTAGCCGAAGAACAGCCCACATGATCTACTGAATCATGAGGAATGATGTATCGCTGTTGTTTTAAGCAACAGACCTGGACATGGTTTTTTGTACACAGCAAGAGGTAACTGAAACCAAAGGCAAAAAAATAAATGACAGAGACTGATTATTTATTCCTGGTGGGTGTATCTATGTAATTCCAAGAGTCAGATTCACTGGAAATAAGTCTTTTAAAGATTAGGTTTGAAAGCAATCAATAAATGGTTAATTGTGGAGAGCACAAATATGCTTGTATACAGTGAATGGTAAAGTATGTTGAAATGCTGCCTGGGTGAAGATTTATGGTTCAGGATGAAAGGTCCTATGACACCGATGATTCAAGAGGTGCTGTGCCTCTAACAACTTAGACAAAATTACGGACTTTTGGAAAACAACAGGATGAGAAATGCAGCTCTCATGAGATGACAAAGACATTGGCATTTAATATGCAAGTGAAGTTTTAATAAAACTGTTTCATAAAATATGATGGTATAAAGGCAGTATTTCTAATTTAAGACGTTTTTGAGGGGCGTCTGGCGCCTGAGTGGTTCAGTCGGTTAAGCAGCAGACTCCTGGTCTCAGGTCAGGTCATGCATGGTTCCAGGGTTGTGGGATTGAGCCTCATGTCGGACTCCCTCCTCATCAGGGAGTCTGCTTGTCTCTCTCTCTGCTCCACCCCCTACTCACCCTCTTTCTTCCTAAAATAAATAAATAAATCTTTAAATAAAAAAAGACATTTTATATGTGACTTACCTGAGATCCTAAATACATAGAGCTGAAACATTTTACATTATGAGTTGACACGAGTATTGCATCTGCATCTATAAAAGTTTACATATTGAAGTTGGCCTCTTCCAAAACAACACAAAAGTTGTTCTTTATTCTTCTCGTTGGGGGAAATGCTGGAATTGGCGTATATATGATATTTTATAAAATGATAAAGCTCAAAGGTATAATAAATGATTGGATACTACAAGTTAGTGAAAGTTACTCTGCAGAGAGACAAAAACTATTTTTTGGAAACAACTGCAGTTAATTAAATTACCTGCCAAGAGGCCTATTTATCCAATTCTTTTTTTCAAAATTTATTTATTCATGAAATCTAAGAGAGAGGCAGAGACATAGGCAGAAGGAGAAGCAGGCTCCCTGCGGGGAGCCCAATGTGGGACTTGATCCCAGGACCCCGGAATCACGCCCTGAGCAGAAGGCAGATGCTCAACCACTGAGCCACCCAGGCGTCTCACTATTTATCCAATTCTTGGAAGGCACTTCACCATTACTAGTGATAGAGGCAATGAGATAGTCTATCCTGATGTATGCCAACATTTCTTGAGGAGCGAAGAGGTTCTGGGAACTGGCAGTAAACTTTAAATCCATTTATGGAAGTTAGTAAGGCATTTGCGTTGAATGTCAGCAAAAATGTTGCCTAACCTCATGAAAATATGCTCTAAATGGCTTTTCAGTCCATCTAAGTATGACTCACCTGTGGTATATATATTTTTAAATCATACTAAGAGCTCCTACTTTAAAAATATTTTTTTCTTCTGATTATCAAAGGCACATGTTCACTGTAGAAAACATAAAAAAAATTAAGACTATGAAGAACTATAATTTCCCATAATTTCACCATTCAAATATGCCCAATTTAGCTAATACTTACTGAGTACTGACTGTAAGCCAGACAGTGGTCTAAATTTTTTACATTCATGAATTCATTTAATCCATGTAAGTCTTTGAGTTATGCATCAAAATTCTTTTTTTTTTTAAACCAATGAGGAATCCAAGGCAGAGAGAGAGAGAGCTAATGTAACTTTTACTTATATGATCCATTAGACTATAAAAAGAAGAGCTGAGTGTTCTGGCTCAAGGCTCAGGTTCTGAATCACTACATACAGTACTGCCATGGAGCTGGCATTCTATTACTTCCCTTCCAGTCTTTTTTCTGTATCATATATACATTGTACACACTACTCTGGAGTTACACTGAGATTTTTTTTTTTTTTGAGATCCCTAATAACCATCTGTCGAAGTCTCATCTTTGCCACAAAGTCTCTCCAGGTGTCTCCAAACCCACACTGAATTCTCCTAAGTGGCTAAAGTAGCCATTTCAAACACTGAGTATTTATACTGTGGAGTTCAGTTCTATACCTTTCACAGGTCATTAAGCACAAGGTGTAGAGACCACATCTGATTTTATTTTTATCTCTCAACTTTCTGAAACTGTCTAAAATTCTATAAATGCTAGAAACATTTAGGTACTTGACATATTTTCAACAGAGTAGGATATTAAAAGAGTAATACTTGAGTGACTATTTTTAAAAAACTTGAAATATTTTAGGGCTCTGATGAAAGATATGTCATCAGAAACTAAAGTTGTGTATGTGTGTGGCGGGGGGCGGGGGGGAACAAACAGAAGATAAGAGCAATCTGCAGTTTCTCTGGAGAGGGAACTATGAACAATGGGGTCAATAATGGGACAGGTCTTCAAAGTTCTATAAATGACACATGGAGAAAGTACACAATAAAATATCTACTTTGATGGCATTATTAACTCATTATGGACAGAGAAATGCAAAGCACAAGATAAATCAGCAGACGTATTTTACTGGTCATCTCTCTGGATGACCAGAAACCATCAGGTCAGCAGTACCTGGGAACACATTGGTGTGTCTGTGTTATGAGAGCAATGGCCCCACCGTCACACTGCCTGGGTTTCAATTCTATCCCCATTGCTCTGTATCAGTGAATCTGTAGCAACTCATTTTTCTAGAATTATAACTTAAATCTAAACAAATCATTTACATGGATCAAGGCACAGTAAAAGGTCATTCTAAGACCTCTTGTGGATGATCACCATATGAAAAAACACACATATTCACTTCATACAGTTATGTGGAATATCACCAAAATTGGTACTTCATGAATCCTAAAACCATCACTTTCAAAACTGGAGTTGGTCATCACAAATGGTGCCTTTCTGCTCTGGGCACTACAGGTGTCTGGCACTTCTGGCCCTTTCAGGTTCTACTTTTGGATTCCTATTTTACCTGTTTAACTGCAAATACACACAGGTCATATTCATGGACATCTTTAAGAAGGTGAACATGACACCAATAAAGAAATGCCCAGGGCTCCAACTTTCTATTGTTCCAAATACCACTATGCAGCCATTTGCCAAGACAGCATCCAGAGCCAAGCAGGGTCCCAGGATCCAATCTCAGCAGGCAGGCAGACCCAGAACCCAGCACCTGAGAGGTCAGCACCATGAGGCAGGCACTTAGGAGATGGCATCTTCCAACAGCCCTCAACAGCACCGCTTGATCTACCTTGACTGGCCCACCTGCTCCTCAGAATCATAAGGGCAGCTCCTGCTGTGAGATGGGGAAGCATCTGAGAAATGAGGAATGAGGGAGTTACCTTACTGACAAACTAGGCCAAATGGAGTCTTGTGCTGAGAATACCAAGGACATCTCATTCATACTTTATTTTTTTTTATTTTTATTTATTTATGATAGAGAGAGAGAGGGGGGTGGGTGGGCAGAGACATAGGTAGAGGGAGAAGCAGGCTCCATACACCGGGAGCCTGATGTGGGATTCGATCCCGGGTCTCCAGGATCGCGCCCTGGGCCAAAGGCAGGTGCCAAACCGCTGCGCCACCCAGGGATCCCCTCATTCAGACTTTAGATGTACTCTTGCAAGCTTGCAAATGTGATTTGGCCATAGGGTTTTCTCTTATCAGTCTTAACTACAACTTAAAAATAGAGGCTTTCCTAATAGATCAAGGATCCAGTATTTCTTAAGGCTCCGGCCTCTTTCACAGTTTTTCTCAGAGATAGCTCTCAATGCAGCTGGCACTGACGCACACCAGAGGCATGTTTTATAAAACTGGACCAACTATTCCACTTAGAAATGAAGTTCACTGTAGGGTGTGAGCTTAGCATGGCCAATCCTTGGAGCTATCACACAGGCTATCTTCTACATTAACATCTCAAATAGACCACTAAAACTGCAAGCTAACAAGCACACTGAAACGAAAGTATCACTTCTTGCCTAACTCAGATTCAGCACTTTTAGTTATAACTATCCAAATAAACACATGCTCATTATCCAAATAAATGCTATCAAAAAAACCCTTAAAGAATAAAACACGTATAATCAACAAGTCTGTGCTTACCCAACCTGTCCCCCATCACAGTTAACCCTGTGCATTTCTTCAAATTGTTCTTAGCACAACTTGTTATTTTACACGGATGAGACCACATATGACACAGTTTCAAATCTTGCTTTAAAAAAAAATAAAACAAATCTTGCTTTTTATTTAACAATGTATCTTAATCTGTTACATATATTTGTTGCCTTTATTGATTAATCACTCGGTATTAAGCAGGCTCTATATGCCTGAAGGTGGGGCTTGAACTCAGGACCCAAAGATCAAGTCACATACTCTATGGACTGAGCCAGTCAGGCACCCCTTAAACTGCTACATATATTTAAATAGTAAATTTAAATAGTTACCTCAGAGAAAGACAAACATTCAAAGGTACCACCATACCATGGTGCCAACATACCCAGTTCCACTGTTGTTTTGTTTTTTTTTTTTTTAACAGTATTTTTTCCTTGAATCTCCACTATCTGGATTTTCTCCTGGAAAGAGTGAGTCAGTAAGATGGTTTTTGAAAGAGTCTAAGAAAAAGCTCATAAAATCAAGCACTTTATTTTATTTTGAGAAGGAAGGAAATATCTGTTAGAGTTACTGTTAAAAACATTTTCTGGGTTTATTATGTGCCAGGCATTAACCTGTGGCATGTTTCTCTACAAGTTTCATAATGTGCATGAGATGTGATATGAAAACTGAGCCCAATACTGTACCTTTTCATCAAAATCTCCACAGTGTATTCCCCACCTCCAAATACTTGCAACATACAAATAACAAAACAAGCATAATTTTCAAGAGGAAAAAATTTTAATCCACTTAGATATCTTGTTCATTTCACAGCATGTCTACCTACACTGACATTTGTTTTGAGTGTAGCTGACACAAAATGTTACATTAGTTTCAAGCGTATAACGTAGCAATTACGGAAGTTTCTACATTATGCTCTGCTTACCACCAGGGTAGCTACCATCTGTCATCATGCTATTATAATGGTCACTGACTATACTGACATTTAATAGTAATAATAAAAATAACTGCTCATATCTACAGAGCCCCACTGGATGCCAGTACAGAGCCCCACTGGATGCCAGTACAGAGCCCCACCTGGAGTCTCAGTACACAGTCAGGGGCGGGGGGGCGGGGGGCAGGTAAGCTGAAGGCCCCCAGGGCTAATAGTGCTGGATATGCACCTGCTTTATCCCCTGTGCCTTCAGGACCCCTCTTGTTAACACCTTAACAGGTGAGAAGAGGGGTTACCAACAACATCCTTCTCAGTAAGTTCATAATCGAGGATCAGAGAGTTTAAGAAATCCTTTGGAGAAGGGAGGATTGCAAAAAACCCTATTAGCTACCACTATGAAGGTTATGAATAGTAAGTTTTAATAAAAATGTTCTACAACTTTGCTACATACAAAATCACAAAATGGACAAAAGGCAAGTAGTTTTAGACTGATCATAAATGCCTGAGGGCCTGGGACATGCAAAGCAATTTTGCTTATATTTATTAAGTACTTACTACAAATGAGGTAAAAAAGAGGCAGAAAATCTATTAGACTAAACCATAAGGAATTGTCAGTATTTGATAATTCTGACCTATAACAAAAAGAGATTTCATATGGTTCACCCTCGAAGTTCTAGTCCTTGAGACATTCGCAACTAGAAGTCATTCAGAACATGTTGGCAAACCTTCCTGGATCTTTAAATTTCTTGGCTATACCAAAATTCTGATTAAAATGCTTTTCCCCCTCAAAGTCTTCCATTTTAGTGTGGGGGTTTGGCTGAGCACTGTGGCAGACTTTTTTCCACAAGATAGTGTAAGGATCATTCTGAGGGAAGTCAGCCATGGTGTGCGTAGGGAAGAAAATCACCACTCTTGCTCAATAAAGTCCAGGGCCCAAGTTTACCATCCGGCTCTGTGGCTGTGTGAGCACCAGAGGAACAGAAGCTGTGTGAAGGGAGAAACCGTATCTGTCCTAGACACGATTTCCCAGCACCCAGAATAGGGCTCGGCACTGGGAAGGCACTTGGTGTCTGTTGAAGGAGTCAATTAATGAATTACTCACACTGGGCAAAATACACTGGATGAAGCTCAACTTCTATTTCTCCACTAGAAATGAAAGTACTGGAAGACTGAGCGGGAATTAAATAGACCATGCACAGACTGCTGGATTATCTGTAAACCTGAGGCGGCAATCTATTACAGAACAGTAAGGACCAGCAGGAGGAAATGAAGGAAATCTCACCCACCACTCATGGAACCTATGGTCCTCACTATCGGGCAAACTTTAAACCCCTTGAAACCATTTTTGCAATGGACTGACAGTCATCTGTCCTTGGATTGTATAAGAGCTTTTCATTTAGAGAAATAACTAACCTAATGAAGCACCCTGGTGTCATGTCCTTTCACCAGTGATAGGATAGTTTTAACACGTGTGACTGGTCATGGATTTTTCCCTGCCATGGGATTTTGGATGATGTTCAGACTTCAAGGTTGCACAAGACCTAATTGAGACTTTCCTAACTAGCCTAAAATATTTTACAGTTGCTGTTAAGTATTTTAAAATTTCCACTGAGAATGGCTCCCCCACTTGTACACACACGTGCAAAATGTATATAATAATTAACTGTACTGTCTTCAAATTGAAGCTAACCAAGGACGTTATCAAATTCTAAGAATGAGAAGACAAAGCACACTTCTCCAGACTCATCCTGAGAGTCAATGTCACATGTGAAGGAGTAGATGACTTATATTACATTGTATGTGTCCACATGAGGAAATAAACATGCTTGGGAAACAGCCTGAGCTCACTCAGCAGCTGAAATACAGGGTGAGAACTTCCAGGTCTGGCTTTACTTCCCCCTCCCTGCCACCTTTGCACTACCAGGCACCCAGGCTGTAGTCCCTAAAAGGTCCAACACCATCCTGCATCAGACACACGAGATGGATGCACAAAACAGAGGTTGGAGTTCCTTCTACCCCGCTCACTACAACAACCCAAGTAAGGAATCCTAAACTCCTGAGTGGCTGTACATGATTCATCTTCTCTAGGGTCACAAAGGAAAATTCTAACCTTTCATTAACTTAACTCTGAAAATAGGTGGACTCACATCATTTCTGTGCTGGTACAAAGTAAAAGGGCTAGTCTTAATAGCAGTAGTTTCCTTCTTAAAGCTGATAAACCTTACTTGATGAAGAAAAACACTCAAAGCAAGGCTTCCCTACTAAAGCCTATAGTTGTGGGTGCCTCAGTCACCATCCCAGCAAGACAGAAGCCACTGGTGCAAAGGAAATCCCCCTGCTAAGAATCCATGGCTGGCGAAGTTGTAAAGATTTCAATTAGCAACCCGTTGGTGGCTGGAGGTGGGAAATAGCGCAAGGAACCACTCCTCTGAGCTTGTGCAGCCGCCATCTGCTCCCTCAATGGGCCAAGAGGGAAGAGGTTGAGCTGTGTGGGGTCAATCAGCTGTTTCCAAGAGAAGCTGGGGAACAGACCAAATTCACTGTCATGTAGGGTTTAAGTGAGATTAGTGCCACTTCTATGGCACCTTCAAAAGGGTAAAAAGAGTCTTTTTCTTTTCTTGCTGAAGCTGTGCGTCTGCTGAAGTTTGGTGGGTCAGACCAGAGACAGAGTCAACCCTGAAGCTTGATTTTATTTACTCTTGGCAAGTTCCAACTTCCTGGTTCTAAGGGGAAAGGGAGGGAGGTGTTTCAAAGTCTCATAAAAAGGCTCCAAATGCTTCTTGGACACCAAAGAGCTCTTACAAAACTACATTTTGATGAGCTACATGTAAATGAATCAGAAACATATGGATTTCATTTCCTTTATAATACACAGGGGTTTAGGAATGAAGAGGTGGGGGGGAATGCTCCACAAGATGAGTCTGGGCTCTGGTGAAAATGTTAAAAGGGGTGGGGAGCCTCAGACATTTGCTAAATTAAGATGAGGATAATAACCAGGGCATCTCTTCCTCTATGTGCCTTTGGTATCCGCCAGCCAACCTTAGATGCTGGTGAGAGAAAGTACTTACATACCTAAACCTGACAACCTGGGGTCTAAAGCTTTCTTTGATGCTGGGGACCTGGAAACTTTCTGTAACAGGCCAAAAAATACTGAATATTTTGGGGCTGTTGGGAATCATGAAGTAGTATATATAAAAATTTTATGTCCCTAGGATTCCACTAAAGGGAATGAGGGGGTGTTTCCATATGAGGGGCATACTCAGTGTGCCAAAGCAAAGAAGGAATCCTTCTCCTGGGCATGCACTAATCTGAGGTTCTTCAGAGCACCACATTCTGGAAGCTTGACATTCCCATTGTAAGCTCAACCCTCCCAAATCCCTGGATGGGGGGGAGGGCAGGCCGACATCCACACACCATAGAGCTGTGGTTTCTGCCCCTGCCCTTTCACACATGCATTTTATTAAGCTAAAGAATTATGGGGAGATAATAAAGAAACCAGGAGTAAATGAGGTTTCTGGAGTGAGCCACTTGATAGGGTCAACCACTCAACACCTGCTTTGGCTAAAAATTAGATAAACTGTTTTAATTTCACATGTCAGAAAGCCAGCGTGTCTAAATCAAGAAAAAAGTGATTCTCATCAAAGAAGAAAAACAAAATATAAAACAAAAAGCAGGAAAAGCAGATGCTGGAAGACATAAAAAGAAATGGCAAACAAGCCAACGTTACAAAGACAGTCCCTAGAATCAATGAGCAAGAACCTGAGAGCAGCTGGGAGAGAGAGAATGGGACAGAGAACAGCACCTGCCCCATAACAAGCACAAAGCTGGCCGGCTGTCGTTGCGGGGTGGGGGAGACTCTCCTCCGTCACAAGAACCATTTCTTTTGCTAAGTCACATGTTTGGTGGCTTATCTCTTCTCGCCTCTGAACACAGGCACAATCACTTTCTGTTGATCATAATGTTAAGCTTAATTATCCAGAGGTTCCACTTGAACATTTCCTTCCTCAAAGCTGAAGCGATGCCATTATTTCTCACTTAATTGCAGAATAAGGGGTGCTCTGTTTGTCAAGTCCAGGATTTGCTAAGATAACAATGGTGAATGCCGTGGCAGTGCATGACTTCAGTGTTCATGATTACTATTAATTAAGGGTCTGTCAAATGGATAGAATGGGCTCTTTTCTTCTCTATCAGCTAACGCTGGGCACTTCACTCAAGAGAAGCTGCATGGCAAGGAGGAAGAGTGAGGCAAGCTGCGCCATTGCTTGCGTTCAAAGCCCAATCCTGGAGGGCCATGAGGATGGGACACAGAACAGTTGCTTTTACAAGTTCACTCTTCCATAAAGGTCAGGCGAAGACAGACGGGCAGCAACGCAGCAAGACGACTCCTGGGACAGGGCAGAGGGCAGAGTTGGCATCCTAGAACTTTGAACATTTCATAATGAGTTTTTAAAAAGACTGAGGAAAACACTTGGGGAATCCAAGGGGACTATGAGAAGTCCCAAGAATCAGATAAAAAGAAATTTAGGGTCTCCATTTAAGAAATATATACGTTTAGTCATAGACTATACATTCTGCAGCTCAATCGTCCTCTTTTGGGGGCTAAGTACCATGTTTTTTTTTTTATTCATCTTTGCACTACTGTGTCACATTTCATGCTGCCCAGAGCACTGTAAGTGTTGCCACTCATCTGTTTCCAAACTAGGTGTCTCAGTAAAGCTCCCCCATCACAGGTCATTTGCTAGCCTGAGTAAAAATTCCATCGACCCTTGCCACATTTTCTTTTCTGTTTAACCCTAACCCGCCTCCAATCTAGTTCTTTCAGATCCTGGTCTCTAGCTGCCCTACCAGTTAAGATACTGGTTTAAAGAAGAAAGCTAATGGCCCAACTTGCCTAGAAATGGAGAGCTATGATATTTTAATGCTCGTGCTGAAAGCATTTGTTCTACTAAAAGCAACACTAGATATTTGTGTTGGCACACTTTTTTTTTTCTGTAATAGACTCACCTAAAGCTACTGGAAAGATCCTTCTAGGCCAGCAGTCCTTAAAGCGGGTTCCCGGAACTAGTGCATTAGCATCATTTGAAAACTTGCTAGAAATACAGGACCTCAGGTCCCACCTCAGACCTACTGAACCAGAAATTCTGAGGGTAAGGGCCAGTGGGTTGTGTTCTAAAAGCCCTTCAGGGGCTTTTACTACTCAAGTTTGAGAATCACTGTTCTCAATCCTGGTTCTGCATTATCAATACCTGGAGAGCCTTTCAATGTAGGGATACCTGGTCCCACCCTAGATCAATTAAACTAGAATTCTCTGAAGGTGGGGGCTGAGCTTCAGTCTTTACTTACAATTTCCCAGGCTGATTTAGTGTGCTGTCAAAATGGGAAACCACTGTTGCCGGTGAGGAGCACTGCCCCACTCAGCTTCCAGCTAAATCTCGCAGCAGGAGACACTTTCAATACTATAAACAATGACCCTAAAGCTATGTTCCTGTTGTGGATGAAGAACTACGTTCTAAGCACAAAGGCCGATCTACATACTGTGGTTTCCATCCAAACAGGCATTTCTCTAATATCCTATTTGTGTACTAGAAAGAAGTGTGAGTGCCAATGATCAGAACAAGGAGGGGGATGAATTAATGTTCAGAAAATAAAGACAGCATCTGGGCCCACCTCAGAAACCAGCAGATTCGTTAGCACAGGGGTCCCAAGGACATGGATGCTCCCGAGTGTCCCTGCCCTTCTGAAGCAAAATGCTGCGAAACGCCTTTTTTTTTTTTTTTTTTTAATGTTTATTTTGAGAGCATCAGAAAATGAGTTCAAGCTGAACAGCACTGAAGAGCCCTGGATGTGCTCAAGGAGCGGCGGTTCACTCCCTGCATCTGTCATCCTCACGGTCCATGTCTGAGGTGGTAACAATTGTACTGTCATTCGCTTCAGTTCAAGTGGAACCAGAGCCCTGGCACAGGCAGCCTCCCTGCCCGCTGCTCTGTGCGGGCCTGGCCGAGCTCGCAGGGTCTCGGGCCACTGAGAGTAGGGACAGCTGCACCCCCGTCTTCCCACAGGCCAGGCACAGGACATCACACCCGTTTCCCGCAACCCGAAGCACAACCCGTGATGAAGGCAGGCCACGACGGAGGAGAGGCCGCCCTGTTCGGACACTGCTTTCCCATCAGTAAGCTGGGACATCTTCCTCACTTCAAATTCACGTCCAAGGAGCTTGTTCTTAAGAAGCCCTGCTCCCCAGAGTCAAGTTTCCGTCTTCAATTTCTTCGATCATAGGTTTAGATCCACACTTCCCAGTAACAGTGCCTTCCCTCCTCGCTGCTTTGCCAGTGCCCCAAGTTGTGCGCTGCATATCCAGTCCCACTAAATATCTTGTCTGTGGACTGCACGTCTTACACTTGCCACTATATGCTCTTCCATCTAGATTCCATGATAGCTTATGTTCATCTCAACCTTAGGTTCACAAGAGACACTGTGACAACACAGGACTCAGAGCAGACTCTGAAGTCACACCAGTCAGGTTCCTCCACTGGCTGCTCCACTGATGGGTACTACAACCTTAGTAAGATCATTCTGATACTCTGAAGCTTCAGTTTCTGCATCTGTAAAACGGAGGGATTATGGTACCTACTTGAGGATTGTTGTAAGCCATGAAGGAATCTGTTTTTCATGTATGGATTTTAATCTAAGAAAACATCAGTCTTAATTCCAAAAATACTCTTTAAAAATGCAGAGACAGCAAGGACATACACCAACATTAGAACACTCCTTTTACAGCTCAGGAGGGAGGAGATGGAATCAACCAGAGCTGGTAAAAGGGTATTATTATCTGTCTTTCACAGTACTGACCCCCTTAAAAGAGTTCCAAGCCACTATAGTAAAATGTCAACACACCTGTTAGAATAATGCCCATATTCATGTTTCAGTCACTGCTCACAGAACTTGAGTGTATTTAAATCTTGAGTATATTATCTGATGAAAAATCAACTTAAGAAAAGGAAGCACAGGGGATCCCTGGGTGGCTCAGTGGTTTCGCGCCTGCCTTTGGCCCAGAGCGTGATCCTGGAGTCCCAGGATCGAGTCCCGCGTCGGGCTCCCGGCATGGAGCCTGCTTCTCCCTCTGCCTGTGTCTCTGCCTCTCTCTCTCTCTGTGTCTACCATAAATAAATAAAAATAAATCTTTAAAAAAAGAAAAAAGAAAAGGAAGCACAACAAAACCCACAAACAAAACTCATCACTCTTGAAAAAGTCACAAACCACAGAAAAATCCTGTTTTTAAATTACTTTCCAAAGTTATGGTATCACCAGTTTTAGCTGTTTCACTTTGTTACTTCCATTGTGGCTAGGTAAGAAAATGTTTATATTTCTTTAGAGATGATGGATACTGAAGTATACTTCATTCAGTACAGCAAGAAGAAAAGGAAAAAGAGAAGGCAAAAAAAAAAAAAAAAAAAAAAGCCAATGTAGCAAAAATCAGACCTATATCCTGAATGTAAGTAACAGTTACAACTGTTCCAGGTTTCTTTGGCTACATTTGAAACTAAGGTAATTATTTTCCTAATTGTAATAGTAGAAGCTCACAGAGATAGTCCTGAAAGTGGTAAAGGACATATTTTTTGAGTCTATGCCTTGGGGCTGTCAACTACTAATCCTTTTGTTACACATTGTTGTATTTATTTCTCATAGCAACACAATGGCTATTACCTTTCTCTTAATGTACCAGAGGTTAGTACCTCACTTCCGGCCACATTTCTAGGAGGCAGCTGGGCTGAAAGACCCATCCATGTCCAAACAACTGATGCCTGTGGTCTTCCAGTCCCTTTCACTGCCTCTCCCTCCTTCCATGTGGATAGTCCTCTCTACTCGAGGTCAGGGGCAGTTTTACAAAGGCAAAAAGTCCAGTCACCTGGAGTACATTTATTTTCTTACCTCTTTCTCTAGCACATTCCTCTGTTCTCATGGTTACTCATCTTCCCTGGAGTTCAACTTCCTCACCTGAACACTGCCTCTTGGATTTCTTATGGGAATGAAAGGAATAAACAGGAGCATGATTTTAACTCCATACCTTGGAACAATCACTGGATATAGTAAGTGCTATATCCTCGGTAACTATATAAAGCTATATAACTGGGGTAACTCTTCCCTATATTAGGAATTAGCTAGTTGCGCTGGTACCTTCTTACCACTCAAAACTTGCCCCTTCCCCATCAAGTGTCCTAATGACTATTTATAATTGGATAATAACTAGATATAGACAGTAGGTTCATCAGGAATTCACACAATTATCTCAACTCCTCATGACCCTATAAAATTAGGTTATTTTCTCCCCTGGGAGGAATATGAGCTATAAGGAAATTATGGTGTATACAGGTTGTGCGTCTAAAATAACTTTCAAAAGGACAGTTTATTTTTTATCAAGTAGATTCTGCCAAAACTAAGCAGGATAATATAAAACATACCGCTAACACATCCCTATTTGTGTTATTCAGTAAATTCTAATTGGACTGATCAAGATGTCTACCTATAGTTATCTGCCCAGGGAAAATAGGTCCACTGTTTGGGAGAAATATGATTAATAAACTGTTTGGAATTTGAAGATACTGAAATATGGTGTTTGGAAAACAGCTCTCCAGAATGAAGGTAAATGTTTTTATTCATGGATAAACAGCACAGCTTAGAGAGCACAGTTGCTCAGCATGATGATTCACGCATTCTCAGCAATGCTTTACTCAGTAATAAGCAACACCTACTCTCTGCTCACCACCACTCTGGCTTGATTCTCTGGTGGATAGGCAAGTATCAGGTGACCCTAGCTCCCATAATTTAAAGAGGCAAAATGAGCACATAAAATAGAATAATCAAGGGCTAGGGGTGAGACTATAAAGAGGGGAAAGCGTTTTGAGACTGTAAAACAGTAGTAAAAAGGTCACATTTTCCACAAAGTCATATCATTTTTTTCTTCATAGCTGTATAAGAACTATTATCTCCATTTTGTAGATGAGAAAGTTAAAGGCCAGCAAAGCTAAATAACCCAGGTCCAGTATTTGAACCCACTCAGATACCACAATTCACATCCTTAAGCATTCCATGGAGAGCATTCCACAAGAGAGAAATGTCAAATATGTGCTAGAGCAGTTAGCTGGCAAAGGTAATGGGGGAGATTATCTTGAGTTCTGGCAAAGGACAGGTAGGATTTGGCTAGGTGAAAAGGGCACGGAAAGGGATGAGGAGAGACGCTGAAATATGCATGGCACACAAATGACAAGAGAGTTCATCCTGACTAGAGCGGGGGTGGGGGTTGGAGGGTGGGAGGGGTAGCAGGGAGGGATATATAAGGGAGACAAAAATAACAGAGAATGGGGTTGGGGAATATGAAACCTACAAGTGTATGCAAATATCTCACTTTGCAAAGCAGAGGCCAAGGGAGCCTAGAAATCTGGGCATCACCAGCACAGAACTGTTAGCTAAAGATACAGGCAGCTCTGGGATAGAAGAATAGAATGTCAGAGTCTGAGTGTGAGTAATGACCACCATTTGGGCAGGAGAAAAAAACCAAGGAAGGGGAATATATGTTTTAACCATTTTATATATACCTACAAAGTACCATCTGAATTCATATGCCAGCTATGAAACCTAGTAGCTATTATGGTTGTCAAGTTAGAAAGCATCTCTGGGCCTCAATTTACTCCAATGTAAAATATGAATAAGAATCTCACAAGATTGTTGTGAGGATTGAAACCAACATACCAATGATGTGAAGAACAATGCCAGGTGCATAAGTAAGAAAGTACTTTCTAAGTGTCAGTTAATTGTTAATGCTGTTGTTGCCATCATCATGATGGTTCATGAAAGCATGGTCTGCAGCAGAGTTTGTTAACAGGGAAAAATTAGAAACAACCTTAATGGACATCCACAGAGAAATGGCTACTCCGTGGAAAACCAGGCCTTGGTTTAAAAAATCATTCCATCCCAACCTGGAAAGACCTTCAAGATGTAAAGGTTAAGAGAAATAAATTAAGACAAATTCCAGAATTCCCATAGTCACTAATTGTAATAACGCAGTGACATCATACTGTCTTTCACACAAACATCTTCAGTATCTTACTAAGTTCTCAGTAGAATGAATCTTTGCAGACTCCTACATGGTAGGGAGAGCAGTTTTCTATAACGATGCATTGAACAAGGCCAAGCACATTGTGAGGGCTGAGCCAAAACCGTGAGTGACAGGGAAAGGACTAGATTCCAACAGGCCTGACTGTCGCCTGCTTTAATCACCAGACAAAGCAGATAAGTTGCAGAGAGGATAGAAAAATTAAACATGTCTGTTTTTGCTTTTTAGAGGCAATTAGGGATTTATAGCCAAAGTGTTGTTATATTTTGAATCAGAGCCAGAATTATTTTTTTTCTTTCGGGGAAGATAATTATACCATAATCACTGACATTTTAAAGGAACATTTTAGAGCCACTACCTTATTCCTCCAGAACAAGCACTAGTTCCTTAAAAAAAAAAAATCTAGCCATGTCCCTTGGGACCACAAAGCAACTATGAGTGTAAGGCCTTGGAGAAGCTTTCAGAAGGAGCACCTTTGTTTTCAGAGTAAAACAACAAAACAGAGCAGCTGCAATGGTTATTGAAATGTGGAGCCAAATCGAAATTTACAAACCCATAGGGAGAGCCCTAATTTGCAGAATTTCCTACAGTCCAAGATGTTCAGAACAGTTTCTATTCTCTTCAGTAACTAAAATTTCCCCATTGACATTTTGTAAAAACTATCGTTCTCCTTGGCATATCCTTTCCTTGTGAGCAACAAGGACTGTCTTCAGATTTGCTCCAGCATAATGACCTCCAACTCCACATTAATGGAGTCTGAACCAATGCCATGTCTTAAAGTCCACAGATTTGGAAAAATAATGCTGACAGAAAACATACACTGAATTTCCACAGTAGATGAGGGGAAAACTCTATGAAAAGAACAAGCCTTAGGATATAGAAAGATGACAGGGAGAGGCCAATGGTGACCTTGGTCCTCTGCTTCTGAATTTAAAGCCACTATCATCCAAAATGTATAAAAGTAAAAAAGAACAGGCTTTAACACAAGACTGGTCATAGCTAGATTTAGGTCTTCCTTCCATGTTCTTATCCATAGCTAAATGCATACCTTGATTCAAACCTATGTCCAAAACCTAATACATGCAGGGTGCTGTGCGAATCATTGAAGAGGGCTAAGTAATTTAGAAAAGGCAATAATTACAAAAATAAACTTAAGAAGTCACAAGAGAAAATTCTGAAAATGTCCCCTACCCACCATTTCTCTTTCCCAAATCTGCCACACTAAGAAATCCTCTCAACTTTCAAAATCCCTGCCTTTAAAAGGAGTAGAATAACATAAACTCACTCTTTGCTCTTTGAAATTTTTAGAGTGGCTTATAAACACCAAGGAAATCTCAAATATAATATGCAATAATTCATTCATAATCTATGAATGTTTTTCATTTAAGAAACTTGAAAAGTTAAGACTTTGCTAAAAATGATTTCAGACAATATAAAACACATATCATTTTATAATAATATAAAATATAATCATATCTAGTATAAAGAATACTGTAATTTTGTCTTTTTCCTGTTGACAAATGGAATACTATGCCCCCTCCCCAAAAGGGAGCTATCAACATTTGCACAAATATTTTCAAGATAGTTCAGATATCTAAATAAAGCAAAGAGATGTAAAATTACTTGTCAAAAAAGTCATCTTTTTTTCTGCACTAACCATTTACCAAGAGCTTCTTGGTAAAGCTCTGGGCCAGACGTGGTACCTGGTGCTGAGGATAAAATGGTGAATAAAATAGGAGGAAGAAGACATTTATTAAATACTAACTATAAACTACGTAAGGAAAACTACTCAGTGTTTAGAGAGGAGTTCATGCCAGGAATTAAAGGCAACTCTGAAGAAATAACATCCAAGCTGCTCTCCTAGGGACAGACACCATGGTCACATGGGAGTTTGTAGAAGCAGCTGAGGAATAGAGGTGGCTTCCAACCCCCAAGCGTCTTCCCTACTTGTCCCTCTGGAGAACACTGGGGGCAGTGATCTGAAGAACCTAGTGCAGAATGCCACTGCTCAACCTGTGCACCTGACCAGGGAGCAGCCTTCTCCTCCCTGTGCTGCCCCAGAACTCCACCTCCTTCTTGCCTTCCCTCTACAACGCCTGAGAAGTTGCTCTGCCAGCCTGTTCCTCACATTACTGAGGCCCTGTGGGCAGGGTTAGGACGGTGAGACACATAGCAGCAGGCCTGCTGTTGGGGAAATACAGAAGAGACAGAAGAAGGAGGGGGTCTGTCCTTCTTTCCTCTGGCCCAAACACAGCTATGGCTGGACCCTGCACATGATGGTCAAAGCCACCTCTCCCATCCACCCAGCTCCCTTATAAGAAAAACATCCAGAGCCTGGGGTTTCTCAACTCAAAAAACAGCTCAACGATGGGAAGCCAGCTGCTTTCAAAAAGAAACAACACAAGTATTCTTTATAAGACCTTTTCCATTTCCAGAAGAAGAAGAAAAAAAAGTACTGTATCAAAGGCAACAGCTGCTTCAAGTTAATATAATCTGAATTATCTTGGCTTGGAACCTGATCACTAGTTTTAAGTCAGAAAGTTGGATTTCTAGGACTATTTCTCATCTTAAGATTTGAATCCTTCCTTTTTGTGGTGATAATAAAATTGAATATGTGGTTATTCTTTATTCTTAATTTAGGTTAATAATGAAACATTTTAAATCCAAGGCCTCATATTTAAAAAACTATGTAACCAAACTAGTGGTTGAAAATAAAACCAATTCCAAACCTGGAATGTATCTCAACATTTTTAATCCATCTCTCTGGCTATTTTCTTCCATTTAACATTTAAATGTCATATCTTATGTCTTATGATTAACACATTTCTGAAGAATGTTTAAAGATATGGAAGACTACGTTGTTGTAATGATTCATAAAGGCAGGAAATGAACTAACATTTTAAAGCATCATCATTTCAAATCATTTTGTTGACTCTAATTAGTGAGTTTTAGAACATTAAACACCATTTAGTTCAACTTGGGTCTTATAGATGAGAAACAGAAATATGAAAATTCACAAAGTAAGGTAAATGGTTTAATGCAATATTTGTCGCCTATGTATGAAAGTAAAGGAAACAACCAAATATTAACACATTAGAGTGGTTATCTCTAGTTGGTGGGATTTTGCCCTGTCACATAGTTTTCTGTATGTTCTAGGAAATGCATTATTTTCACACATCTGGAAAAAAAAAGTTTTTCTATTTACTATGGTTTTTTTTTTAATGAGTCAAGAAATCATATATAGAAACTGTGCTTCCAAAAATAAACCCTGTAGTATTACCAGTTATTTTAATATAATGAAAATAAAACTCTTGGCTAGCACTATACTGGGAGGAAAAAATTGCTTGGGTATATAGGGGAAAAAATCTCCATGAGTCTATCTACAAAGCTAGCAGACATATAATTTAAAAGTACTGAATATTAATGTAAATGTCCTGTGTTTCACACAGTGTTTTTTTTGCACAGTATAATAGAGGTCTTTGTAAGCTGTATTATTATAATGGTTCAAAAACATCATTATTTTAAAATTTAGTAAGGTCTAGAGTATCCACTCAATCAAAACTGAAAAGTAGATCAAAATAAATTAAATAATTCACTCTTCATTCGCTTTCGCCCTGTCCCAGGCATACCTAATGCCCAAACCATGAAGTGTGAACATGCATACTGTCCTTCCTATTCCTTTTCCTGTCCAGGCTCCCTCTACTGGTCAAGGGCTCAGTGCCGAGGACTGATAATAAGGTCAGGGGAGAAGTAGGGGGGCTCCAAGCCTATAGAGAATTCAATCCAAGGCAAACACTACCAGCTTCCTAGACCCTTCCAAATGCAAATCCATGGGAGGAGCAGGTTAAAACCTTCACCTAAAATATGCTGTGTACTTTCAAGGCATGTACTCTCAGAAACCTGTGAGTTTCATCACTGACCCCAGAAGCCAGGAACACCTGAGGTCCACACTATTTGACAGCCTATGCAGAACGAACACAAAATGCTCCCAGGGACATGGGACTACTCTTCCTGGCAAGCCACCAGATGGTCCAAATTTACCGAGTAAGTGATTCTGGTGTCCACTCTATGTCTATCACTAGGATTACACCACAAGAAAAATGCTACAGGAATGTTAAGACAGGGCTCCTATCCTCAAGAAGCCCAAGATACACCCAGCCATCAGAACACCCAGGTACCCACAAGGAGCCAGAGGCTGTGCATAGCCAACATTCTACTTGGTTGACAAGGTCTTTCCCAACCTGATGGCTTAACTGGGGAAAAGTTACTCAAATCTGGGTTTTTAAAAATACAGTTTCAGCCCAGCAACATACTGAACTTTGATTCATCTTGTTTCCAATGCTTTTTTTTTTTACAGGCCAGGGGAATGAAGAATGGGAACCTCACATGACAATGGTACTAATAAAAGGTCAGGCTATGCCATTCAGAGAGGTCTAATCTATAAAATATGTTGACACAGGAATACAAACAAAAAGCCTTCAGAACTTGTCCTTGGCGTTTACATTAAGGAGAAGCCCTCTGATGGGTGTTAATGCATCTTAAACATCTTGCTCTCATGTGTGTCAGGCTTAATCTCCCTTTTGCCACAAGGGTTGCAGGCTTTAGGCCTGGAGCCGTCAGCTAATCTGAAGACAGTTTCCATTGTACATTAAAGCTACCTTCAAGTTACTTCATATAATAATTTCCCACTTACATAAGGCAAGAAATATTTATTTTATTTACTTAGTTATGAATGTAGGATTAAATCTTTTTAAAATTAGTTTGCATTTAAAAAGAATGAATGTAAGTAAAGCTATTTTTAAAAATAACAATATGGATAGAAAAGCTGATGGTGGTATCTGAATGTCTGAAGTCTGGCCAAGGCTGGGATACAGTTTCAATATGCATGCAATTAAAATAAAACAAAACAAAAATCTAAACAACTCGGAAACGTCCCACACCACAATATTATCTTAGTTCTTCCTTAGAATCAATATTTACACTCACAGAGAACATGTGAGCAGACAGTTCACTTACAAATCACGTATAATATTTTCTGCCAAGGGCAGAAGCAGCAGCCCTGCCCTGCCCACCATCCCTGACATGATCTAATTAGTACACCGAACATTAAAACTTCTATCTCTGCAGGGGACAGAGCCTACACCAGGCAGTGCCTGCTCTCAAGGTAACCAACAATCTATAACTATTAACATGACTTTAATCCAGTAGGTTTAAAACCCTGTCCCTCCAAACCTTAAAACCTTTTCTCTTAAAATCTCAAGAGAAGAAAAACACTTTGTAGAGTCCTTTTTATGTGCCAATGACTATGCTGGGCAACTTACACCTATCTTGTGAATTTGATAATCACAAAAACCTATTCATTAACATTAATGAATTCAACAGTTTATAAAAGAGAGGCTAAGTAAGGCAGACCAACAAGAATAAGGTCAAAATTCAACCCTAAAGCACAGTACCCTTTCCACACCCACACCAAACAGGGGTGTCTTTGTGAATACAATCTAGGGAGCCTAATTTTTATATTCAGATTAAGAAACAAGACATGCCATAAGAAAACCTGCATCACTGTATAGATGGTAGAAGTAGGAAATTATTTCAATATACCTGCTTAATGGCATTTCAGATACATTTTGCTCCATAACTGGAAACACCCAACCTACCCGTTCAAAGGAGTTTAGATGCAGCTTTGTAAACTCTGCTCTTCTTCTCATAATCTAGGGATAGAACATGGTCTTTGGCAGATGGGTCCTTTTGCATCAGCATCAGATTAAGTGTACAGAGATGGAAGCTTTAGAACAGGGATGTTTGTGTGTTAATACAGCCAGGGCTGACCCTTACTCATGGCCAGGAACATTGCATTATTAAGATTAAGAATCCTTAGAACAGAAAGCCCTCTGACTCCAAGAGACTGGTAAACAAAGAGTCATGGCTTATGTGCATCAAGTGGGTTTGGCACATTCGCACTATTTGAATCTATCTGCTAGATCTAAATGATGTTTGTCAGAGAGAAACAGGGAGAGGAGGAGGAAGAGGACAATTAGGTAAACAGCTCATCTGGGAAAACCATTTGAAAAATAAGTGAATTCATCCATTAGCATACCACAGCCCTCTAAATGGATCCAGATAATAAACTTCCTCTGATGATTTTATCTTACCTGCAGTTAGGAACTCTACTTTTCACTGATTAACTGGAGTGGTTTTCAAGACAAGTAGCAAATATTCTGGAAGTTTTCAACCTTTCATGGAACAGGGCTTAGCCCCACATGAACAAACTCCACACTTCCTTCTTCATTCCTTTTTTGTTTTTTTTAAAAATTTTATTTATTTATTCATGAGAGACAGAGAGAGGCAGATACATAGTCAGAGGGAGAAGCAGGCTCCCTGTGGGAGCCTAATGCAGAGCTAGATCCCAGAACCCTGGGATCACGACCTGAGCCAAAGGAAGATGCTCAACCACTGAGCCACCCAGAGGCCCCACCTTTTTCCTTCTTTATCATTGCTGTGACCAGAGCAAGCTGGTCGAATGAGCCTTCTATCTCTGCTTACTCAGCATTTCTACAGGAGGAGAGGCTGCTGCACACACCAGTGAACACTGGGTCACAGAGGGCAAGGGCGTTCCAGACAATGGATGCAATTTGTTCTATTCATCAACGGAGACACCCCTCAAGTGTACCCAACATGCAAGTGCCTGAGTGTGGAAGCTGTTTCCTAGCATCTCACATTACTAGTCTGTTCACCTGCCAGGATACTGATATTATCTGAGAAATACTGAACTACTTCTGAGATATAACATGTTTCACATGACGGACGCCTGAGGGGGTACTGAAGCCAGTCTTTGAAACAGCCCGTGTCTAGATTTTCTGAGGCCTGTGTTTGCAAAACTTCAACTTGAATTCATAAACTCCTAGGTCTCCATTCCTGAACAAGAAAAAAAAAAAATCTCTTTTCTCATGTCTTAGTGCAACTTTAAACAAAATCACAACTCAGTACCATTAGTATGACAGAGAAACCCAAATCATCTTTTACGCTCAAAAAGCTGTCTTGTTCTCTCAAGGTATCCACATGAGCCTAATGAATTTCCAGAAGATCCATACTGCTCGCCACACCTCATTGCCAGCATCATAAATTTTGATCAAAAACATCTTCTGATTCAAGCTGATTTCTAATATCTAAAGCAGCACAGAAAAGTCTGAGTCTTCATGACATTCACATTCAGAAGTGAATGGACTACACGCAGTAGGAACTAACAGACACTTGATGAATTAATGTCAGACAGATAAATAGTCACAAGATTTCCTCATAATAATCAGAGTCAAAACTAATAAAAGAAACCTAAAGAGACTGTGTGAATGCAGGACACCCTGTTACATGATGGCCATGAGATGCGATTCCTATAAAACCCAAGAAACCCCTGATGTTAAGAGGTGTTTCATTAGACTGAAATTAGACATGCTTTCCAGAGTCCTTTTGAAAAATTAAACAAAAAGGCCTCATTCCCTGCAAACTACAGACAAAATATGTCATTACTCAGACATCACTTTGCTTTTGCTTTTGGAGGACATCATTACGAAACTCCCTTCCAGCCCCCAAAACCTATATTAACCTAAAAGGTCAATGCCCCTTTTAGGCAGCCATTTACTCTTCCTGGCTTTCATTTAGTTCCAGAGCATCTAACATTTACAGTATTAGGGGCATGATGGATATATATGGGCATTTATTGTCCCAAATCACAGCCTGAGTAGACAGCACCATATTATGACTTTTTGCACTTTCTTTACTTCTCTTTCTTTTTAATTTGAGGAGAGGGGAAGGAAGAGGATTCTTTACCAAAAAAGGTTCCAAGATACAGTTCTCAGTTGTTTCTCACCTTAAAAATGAAGTATATCTCCTTTAAGTGTTACTGGCAACATACAACATCTCTAAGTGAGCTTAACCCTCTTCCTTGTAAATGAAAAACACATTTTCAGACTTTCTGGTGGTACTTACTTAACCATGGGCTGCAACTTGCCAAATTATATTTTCTATTCAAGAAAGGGTAGATGAACTAGATAAATCAAAAGCAGTATTTAGGAAGAAGGCTGGCAGACTTGCAGAAAGAATATGCCTCATTTTATCATGTTTACACAACCTAAAACCCTGTATTTTTTTTTTTTAAGTTAGCCATTCTTTGCATTTGACTGTGTTGACAATCTGGAGTCCAAAGTCTAACATAAATTTATGGCTACCATTATATGCAATTTCATTTAGAAGTCAAGGGCCACTTGCCAACTGTGGGCTTTTCTGCAAATTTTCTCTGATAAATAATAGATTTTCAAATGCTTGAATTTCCTACTAACTCACAGCAGCATGGAATAGTCTCAACAAAGACCCCAAGACCATATGGCTCCCAATGCCAAAGATATTCACCATTTGTCTCTTCATGGAAAAGATTTACTGACTCCTGCTATAAATCCTATGAAGTATTATTATGAGTCCATTTTTGCAGAAGAGGCAAAGGCAGCCCAGGGAGAGAAAGCAATGTACTAGAAGAAACACAGCAAGAAGATGCAGGCACTGGTACTTGCGGCAATCTGCCTCCAGGGCCCAGGCTCATAATACCCTTGGTGTGACTTCCCTGTCATTGGTATTGCTGTAATTATGTCACCCACATGCACTCTCCGGAACACACACATCCTTCCCTGGGCTTTGGGCTGCTGTGAATCTGGTTACTGGTTCAGAGGTTGCACCTCTGCAGTCTTCCTGGCTCTGGGTCTTGCTTCCTGAGCCATGCCTTCTCAAGCCAAACCTGTGCAATACTACATCCATTATCTCCAATCTAGAACCTGCTAGTCCCAGCTGAATGACTTACAGCTACAGACCAGAGGCTATCATTTTAAGTCTCTAAAATTCTCTTTTCACATCTGAGTGAGTTCTATATAATCCTGGGACTCGCCCACCTGCCTCGCAGGCCTTTGGCTATTGTCTCCCCCATCTGCCCATGTGGCCCAGTCCCACCTGTTATCTAAGCCAGCATCTGGGTCTCTTCTTAGCAGCAGCCATATGGCCTCAATTTGGGGTGTGTGTCATGGGGAGTGGGGATCACAACCCCAGCGCCATCTGTGTTCCATCAGCTTCCTCCAGCACCTGTACCAACTTCTTTTTTCAAAGCCTAATGCTTTGAGGCTTCTTCCCTCCCCTGCTCTTCCTCTCGCGGGTTGAAAAGTAAATTCTAGTTGTCACCTGATCCACACAGTAGCCCATGCCATGGATGATCCAATCCTTCCTAGGGCTACTCACTGTTCCAGGTCACACTTGATGCCAATCAGGAACCTTCCTTCTCAGCATCCTAACCATCACCAGTCCCCTGCCGTGATTGGTGGCAAGCTGCATCATTAAGATCCAAAAGTCTACAACCAGCCAAACATGGGCTAGAATCCTAGCACTGCTGCTGACCAGCTGTGTGAGACTGGGCAAGTCTACCGTCTCAACTTCCCTTCTGTCATCTGTAAAATGGGGAATACTATGGCTTTTATGAAGCTGAAGGGATAATGCCAGTACAGATCTAAGCACGCTGCTCAGCATACAGTAAGTGCTCAATAGATGTCAGGGAGTGCTATCTTATTTATTATTCTCATAATCGCTATTACTGCTGCTACCAATTTTGACTTTTACAACATCAAAGTTATCTAAATATAGAATTGTTATAGTAACTATACGCACAGTGCCCAGAGAGTAACTAATTACACATACAATACTGTGTTGTGCTGTGTGTTCTCTGGGGCTAGAGGGAAGTGAAGAATGCACCAAAAATTAACAGAAGTGAACATATCACTCAATCCCTCTATGCCCACATTTCCGCTTATGAAAAGGAGAAAAGCTGGATGAACTGGGAGTTCATGTTTCTCACTACTGTCTATAAGAATAAAGCTGATAAACCTGTATGCTGATTTCAGGTTCCATAATACCCTAGGGAGATAGGACAAATCCTACAGGTTTCCTAACAACACTGCTTATTACAAACTTTGTTTCCAATGAAAAGCATCCCTGTTATAAAACAGGTTTGTCTTCATCCCTCAAACCATTTCCTGAAGCTTATCCTGTAAGATAAGAATTTTTATGTCAAAGAAATACTTGACATCTGAGCAAAGTAAAAATAAACCCGAGACGTGTCTCAACTTCACAAAGGTCAAACAGTGGACAGCCAAAATGTTCAAAGTATTAGCATAATTAGGGAAAAGGGCAAGGTACTACAAGCTTGAAATTTCCAGATGCCACATGATGATGGCTTGACAATTTTAAGTTACATTTCAAATTTTGGTCATGAGAGAAGGGAGGAGGGATGGTTTGTCTTACAACTTTGCAGTTAGACTTACTCGAACCGATTTCCTTTCCTGGTTTACACAAAATGACATCTCTTTTAACACGAGGAATGCAGAAAACCTCAACTGGTAAACAGTCATGCTCACTTACCACACTGAGACTAAAATGTGATTTTATAATCTTATCAGAATATTCCCATGACCTGCGAGCAGAACATTCATTTCATAAAATACTGAAAGACTGGCTTTATCATAAAATTCCCAGAAGGAATATCTGAATCTGTGTGGGAATTCCCCATCAAAAGACCTATCCCCTTGTTCCAATTTCATTAAATGCTCCTTATCTGAGGGCAATGAACACATGAAGGAGGATCTCAGCAGGAGAAGCCTGGAAAGCAGTGACCACTTATTTTCTCACCTTTCCTATGACAGTACAATCCACATTTTAGCCACCCTCATTGAGGGAATAAATCCCAACAGTGCCATACCAATCACAGTAAATTCTGTCTCATAACTGAGTTGGGATGTGACCCATTCTGTCTAGCAAGTCAATACAAAGATGTAGTCTGTTTTAGGACTTCAAGGAAAGCATCGAGAGATGCTCACACTCACAAAGAGAGACAAAGAAACAATGTCTTGCTGTTGTCTCTGGAGCTGTCTTGTCTAGATGTGATGCTAGGACTTGTGGCAGCCGTCTTGTGACCATGAGGAGACAAAACTGACAAGCTCAGGATAACTAAGAAGAACCTAGGTCTTTAAAAAAGCAAAAACAAAAACAAAACAAAACAAAGAACCTAGGTCTTTGACAAGGTCACCAAACTGCTCAGCTCCCTCATCTGGAAATTACCCAGTCCTTGTACTTAAGACAACATGTTTTTGAAGTTCTGTTACCTATTGCTGAAAATACCTTAAGTAATAGAACTGGACCCGTGGAAAATCATTAAAGAAAAATCTAGTTGTTCATTAGATGTGCCTTCCAAAGAGCATCCAGAAATGGGCTGCTCTGCCTCACCACAAATGGCAAGATGTGAAAGGAACAAGTTTTAAGAGTCTGGTATCTTGAACAGCACAGATGCTGATTGCTGAGGCTGGATCTTTCACAGCTCACCTATGATGCGTGTAGATACTTCCCCATCAAGTGAACCAGGTCTTAAACATCACCGTGTGCTGGACTCTGCAATCTGTGAAACGAGGATTTAGGAACAAGCTTTCTAAACTGCATATAAATATGGTATAAAGGATTAAAAAAAAAAAACAGTGACTACAACATCTATCAGCAATTGCTACATACAGCTGCTATTAGAAATCACAGTTCAAAATCATGGCCTGAGTTTCCAAAGTTTTTTCAAAAATTTGTTAGGGGTTTAAAGCAAAACTGATGATTTAAAAATTTTTATCAATTTTACTCAAACAGAACACTGAAACTACTTCTTATTCCAACTCCATTTAATTAAAAACAAAAATAAAAACAAAAAAACAAGGGGTGCTTTGGGGGGCTCAGTCAGTTAAGTGTCCCAACTCTTGATTTCAGCTAGGGTCATGATCTCAGGGTCCTGAAAGTGAGGCCCGCATCAGGCTCTGTGCTCAGTGTGGAGATTGCTAGGATTCTCTCTCCCTCTGCCCCTCCTCCTCCGCAACTTGTGCATGCTTTCATTAATTAATTTAATTAATTAAAATAAACCAAACTAGTCTTCTACATATGGCAGACATAATTCAGAGAACTCTATACATATTAAAAGCATAAACCTGCTTCATTTATGAAAATGTTCTAACAATGCTCATACCTCGATCTTCTCCAGACTGTCTTCTGCCTTGTAAACCTAAACTTTCAATGAAAGGCTTAGACTTTTAAAACTTCAGCTACTATCTTACTTGCTTAAATAGTAACCAAGGGAAAAAAAAATAGTAACCAAGGACCTCAGGTGTGTCAGGCACTAGACGAGGGCAGCAGGTACAAAGGGGCCTGTTGTCATGCAGTGTATGCTTTAATAGTAGCGACAAAATTAAATAATAAATGCTAGTTTAAAAAAAAACTAAACTAAAACTTTAAGAAATAAAATTAAAGCTAATGCTAATAAGGAGATAAAGGAAGGGGCTAAAGGAAACTGGGTGGAGAAGGCAGTTCTACTTCCAATGGAGAATTAATCAGTTTCTTTGACAAGTGACATTCCAGCTGTGATCCCAGAGAGAAAGAGAAGCCAGCCAAGGGAACAGCCATGTGAAGCCAGGAGTCGAAAAGAAACAGCTGCTGACACCAAAGCCACAAACCACCCCAGCGGTCTTATTTACAAAAGGTGCAGATCATCTCTAACCTGCCTTTCTACCTGCAGCTGTTATGACAACAGAAAGTCCTCCTCTTTTAAAATTCAAGGTTAAAAGCCCTACAATTGGTAAAGTCCCCTTATTATTAATCTTCCCTTGGAAAAGCACAAGGCTTTAGTTGCTCTAAAAATAAACACTCATCGCTGTCTTATGTTTCATACTGGATCCCTTGAAGCAGTAAATAAAACTAGTTTTGACTCGAGAAGTTGAGATAGCCTTTGAGATCCCTGAAGATCCACAAGGCTTCTTCTACATCAGAGCCGAGAAGGGCTCTTCTGCAGCACTGTGGTAAATCCATGTCAGTGCTATACTGACTGACACAATTACACTGCAAAACTACCTTCTAAATAGCTACCCAAGTGAGAAAGGCCAACCAAGAGCTGGCTGAGGATTCTGGGCCACTCATCTGATACAGTAGCACGTGGCAACAAAGAAAGCTTGGAATTTGCTGGTGGAAAACCAAACCCTTTTGGTGGCATACACTTTTTATAGTCCCAGCTCCTAATACATGATATTTGCCACATGCCTATATAAAAATTAAACAATAAGCCACAGCACTAAGAAGAAACTAAAAATCCTGTCATTGAAACAAATGGCAAGCACATCCATAAGCAGAGAAGCATGTTTTGGGTCAACCCAAAGCAATGCGCTGGAAACTTTCTATTTGATGAAGGTAAGCCAGCACTGCATTTTTTTTTTTTTTAAGATTTATTGATTGATTTGAGAGAGATTGAGAGAGAGAGAGAGAGAGAGAGAGGGAGCACAAGTGCTCAGAGAGAGAGCGGGAGAAGGAGAAGGGGGCTCTAGCAGGGAGCTGATATACAGCTCCGATCCCAGGACCCTGAAATCAAGACCTGAGCAGAAGGCAGATGCTTAGCCGACTGAGCCACCCAGGTGCCCCCAGACCTGCAGTTTTATTTTATTTTATTTTATTTTATTTTATTTTATTTTATTTATTTATTTATTTATTTATTTATTTATTTATTTATTTATTTATTTATTTATTTATTTTTGACCTGCAGTTTTTAAGAGATTTGCAAAGCAGCAAGAGAAAAGCAGTGGAAGGTAGGGAGCACAGATTAATTTCCTCCTTAGCTCCTGATCCCTCAGGATGTTGGTCTCATTGTTCCATTTCCAAGTGAAAAACCGGAGACCCTAAGAAGTAAATGAACTTGCCCAAGGAACGTACTGCACCTAAAATGTCAATCAGATTCATGTGGCTCCCAGTCACATGCCCTTATCATCACACTGCCTCACCTGGTCAACTAGGTTTGATTCATTATTCCTTGAGTAACCGGGAACAAGATTTGTCAAGGTCCTTCAAAAACAATTTTAGGGATCCCTGGGTGGCTCAGCCATTTAGCGTCTGCCTTTGGCCCAGGGTGTGATCCTGGAGTCCCGGGATCAAGTGTCACATCAGACTCCCTGCATGGAGCCTGCTTCTCTCTCTGCCTGTGTCTCTGCCTCTCTCTCTCTACCCTCCCCCAACTCTCTGTGTCTCTCATGAATAGATAAAATCTATTAAAATAAAGAAAAAAAAAAACAAACCATTTTAGTCCCTAGAGATTAATAAACTGAAGAATGTCGCATGCGATGAAGACTGAGTTTCACTCAGAACCCTCTCAGGTGAGTATGAGGACAAGCAGGTTGAGGATCTTCTGAGAGGACGAGTGGAGGATGGGGCCACCCGTGCACCTAATGCCTGTACCTCGGCACAGAGCCCTTGGATGTCACATTCTTTCAAGCCTCTGCTTTCTACTCTGACAATTTCCACTACACCAAATGCCTCACTATTCTTTACTCTGTACCAGACCAGCTCCTCCTCAGGGAAGTTCTCTGAGAAGTCCGGTGCCACCATCACC
Organism: Vulpes vulpes; assembly: GCF_048418805.1. Taxonomy (NCBI): domain Eukaryota; kingdom Metazoa; phylum Chordata; class Mammalia; order Carnivora; family Canidae; genus Vulpes; species Vulpes vulpes. The sequence goes on along the minus strand of NC_132788.1, from coordinate 71,802,283 downwards.
GCTGCCACTGCCGCCACCACCACACCCCCAAACCCCAACGGACACCACCCCAGCAGTGTGCCCCAAGGCCCACAGTGCTTGCTGTTCCTAGGACATCCCTAGCACAGTAGCAGAATGTTCGAGGTACCTCTTCACTGCTCTGAGACTTCTCCAAGCAGGACCTGAGTTCAAGTTTCTTTCCTCCCTGGTACTTGGCACGGTGCCTTCGAGTTACAAATTCAAGTAGATACCCACTGATCCTTCACCTGGCCACATGGGCCGGGGCAGCAGGAGTTGAGATGAGGGTTGAGAGCAGGGGCTCTGGATAATGACATCTACCCACTATGTCACCTTGGTCTCCTCATCTATAAATGGAGGTAAGGGTTTTGCTTAGCCTCTCGGAGAGCTATCCTCAGGATAACAGACAAAGTCAGGAGATGCTGACACCTGAGTGACTGAGAACATAATGAATGTTCTGTTAGTGTTCCTTCCCTTCCTGTACCCCCTACCCCGTGCTTCATTTCCTTCCAGGCACTCACTGTCCAGCTGACACATTAATAATTTGGTTTGGCTTACTGCCAGGCCCTGCCCTGCTAGGATAACAAGTCTGTCAGGAGAGGACTCTTGCTTTCTTCTCTGCTGTGTACTGGAACGGACAACACTAACTGGAATGCAGAAGGCCTCAAGTATTTCTTAAGTGAATAAAGGCACAAACAAACAAGTGAATGACTGAACATTCACAAACAAGTGAATGACTGAATATTCAAGTATTCGCTTAAATACTCACTGACCAACTCATGAGCATACAGTCTAGAAGACACTTGAGGAATGTTAACAAAACTGAAGACCATGAATTGGTAAGTCAATAATGACAGGGATATTTCATTTTTTGTATTAGTAGCAAAGTAAAAGTGACAAATGAGTGAAATTCTTGGACACAAATTTATTGCTGATCTCACACTAGGTGGAAAAGGAGTCCTCACACCAATACCTTATCTGTCCCCAGACTCACCATTATATAATTAATGCTATGTGAACCCACACCCTTCCCTACTGATAGAACTATGCTTTAACAGAGCCCTCTAGAAAGGCACAAATCCTCTGTAAGAAAATCTGCTCCAGTTGGCCAGCTGCCTGGCTTCGGGTTTCCTCAAAGGCTAGTCTTTGATTGATCGGGGCAGAGCCTTCCTATCTACATGGAAGCATTGGTGGAGGCCAAGGAGCCTCCAACTGCCCCTGTGGTATTGGTACCATTTCCCCTGGCCCTGAGAACAGAGGAGGACGACAAGGAGGTAAAAGTACCCAGGAAAGAAGACCCCAAGTTTGCAACCTCCTCTCTAGGCTTATGCCTTTCAACATGTTCCTCAAGTCTTTTAGGTCTCTCTTGCTTGGTTCTCACCCTTCACATCCAATAGATGAATGTGCTCCTCTTTTTTCTAATCTGCATAGTTGTGGGCAGCGCTAAAGAAATTTGTGCAGGAAGTAAAGAGAAGATAAAGGTCCTGAGTTCTATTATCACCATAATTACCTGTTCAACTTGCATGAAAACCCTAAATTTAAAAACATCACGTGACTCTGTCCAATGGATGGACTGAGTTTTTTGAGATTCTGTACCAAAAAACTTGAATTTCTCTAAAAGTGTTCCTCATAATGAAATGAAAGCATTTCATTCAACACTACACATACCCATGATCTTGGTTCTCCTACAAACGTTCTACAGCATCTATAGGCAAAATGCTCCGGAGTACCTCTGCTTTTCCTATTTTTTTTTTTTAAAAGGCCTTTGTATTCCTTTCTTCTCCATATTCAGTGGTGAGAAAAGTGATTTATCACCTGCCACAGGACCGCTACTCAGGCTCCCCACCATAAATCTTGCCTATGTGACAAAACCCTTATCTTCAAAAACAGATAGCATCAACCATTACTGCTTTCTGTGTCGATGTCCTTTTATTAAAGAACGACTCTGTTTTCGTTATAAATCCTTAGGCATATGAGTGGAAGACACTTTCATAGCACATGCCTTCACTGAGGGGCAATCCCGCTCAAGCGACATTCTCACTTCTAAGCAAGGGCAAAATCCCTAAGTAAACGCGTTCCACAGGGGCTGAGCTGAAGGACATTTTTCAAAGACCAATGCCATTTGGTGGAAGTTGGCTCTGGAGGGCTGCATACCTTTTCAATCAAAGCCATAGCTGCTGGAGGGTGAGCCCTGCCCCCGGAGACAAGCCCTGAGAACTCCACACATCTCCATGGAGCAGGTGGGCCCCACCTCATCCACAGACTCTGCTCCCAGGCTTCCCTTCTAAGGTGGCTGCTCAGAACCCCAAAAAAGGAAGTCGTGCCCTGAAAGCCGATATGATCACAGATGCTTCCCCTGGTGTGTTCGGTAAAGGAGGCGACATAGCTTTCTCTACCTCACAGGTTTGCAGGCAGCCCCCAGAATGACAGGGCAGGGCAAGGAATGGAAGACGGGGTTCGGTTTGGTGGAAACATTCTGGACAATGCTGTACTTAGTGTGAGTCGGGGCACCATGACTGTTCTCAGAAAATTAATTCCGTTTGTGTCAACAGAATTTTGACTCACACACACAAAAAAACATCTTAAAAATCACTTCATGGGACACCTGGGTGGCTCAGCAGTAACGCATCTTCCTTCAGCTCAGAGCATCCTGAGGTCCTGGGATCAAGTCCCACATCGGGCTCCCTGCATGAAGCCTGTTTCTCCCTCTGCCTATGTCTCTGCCTCTCTGTGTGTGTCTCATGAATAAATAAATAAAATCTTTTTAAAAAATCACTTCATTTAGTGTCTTTCTTTTATAAGTAAGCCAGGTGGAGTGAAATAGTTAGGATTCAAGTCTCTATAGTCATTCTTTTTTTCAAGCTTAGTAATAAAAAATAATAAAACATCAAATCTACTCACACCTATGTGTTTTTTAAGTTTTGACCCATGTAGTGTGTGGTCACATGGATTGATTCTCTTCCTCTCTTATCTCTCTTTTAAAAATTTTAGTAAGTTCTTCCAAAGTATCAAAGCGCACATAGTCAGATTGCTAGTTATTGACTCAGCTGTGCCTAAATCCAATGCTATGTACTGTCTACTAGAGAAAAAAGTAAAGAAGTTCTGGATTGATCCATCACAATGCTTTATCATTAGCTTCCATCTGCTTCTTTTCCAGTATGCTTTTCTTCCATGGGCCTGAAGACCTTGCATGGATGTCGGGGAATCAAGCTATCTGGTGGATCTCTGTGGGAATGAATCATGCTGTGCATTCCGGCAGTCATACAGCATATAACTCAAGCACAGCTAGTTGCTTCTCAGGTCCAGGCACACCTGAGTCCCTATGAGCAGGGACACAGCAGTCCTTAAAAGGACTACTGTCCCAAGACAGCGCATAATCAGGTACTAATAGAAATAATCAGACCAACCCAAGAGGAGTCAGCCAAAGAGGAAGCAGCTTGATTTTGCAAGAGTACCCTCCCCTCAAATTTCTAATAAAAATGGAGATTCCTTCCTGTATTTGGGGGGAGATATATATATTACATATATATACATATATATATATGTATATATATGTAATTTAACACTTGGATTTCAAGAGTTTAATCGGAGACTTGGGAAAACTGGAGTTTTGAGAAGATTGTTCCTGGAGCTTTCATGCCGGAGACCTCAGATAAACAGAAAATGCCACAAGCTCATTAGCAAAAGGGGGGTTTTCAACTCTTCCTTTGTATTCCACAGTGTGCTGCAGAGACTATGGCTTATCTCAAGTCTTATAGCAACATACAGAGCTTGTTGATAGTTGGTTGGAAACCAGGGATGGCTTGTTATAAATGCTGATCAGTTTTGCTGGCCCCAAAGGCCTCTCTGAGGTCCTAAGGTGACCATTTCTGGCAGTACAAGACCCCAGAGCTGATAGCTAGGCATGATCTCTAGGGCTTCCGTTGCCTGGGAACCACAGAGCGTATACAATGCACCTCAGCCCTGATTGTCTTTATTACAATGTGTAGCAAGTGACAGTGGAATGTAGGTGACCAAGAGGACCAGGGGGAGAGTGAGGAACAATGGCCTCTAAGATGAAATGCTGCCACAAAGCCAGACCTATATACATCAGGAGGAGTACTTTCTAGCAGGTATTAGCAAACCAAATCTGGCTCACTGCCTGTTTTTTTAAAAAATAAAGTTTCATTGTAACATAGTCATGCTCATCTGTTTACATATGCTCTGTGGCTATTTTCACACTAAGATGGCTATATTGAGTTGTTGCAACAGAGATTATATGGCCCCCAAAGCCAAAACATTCATTATGTGATCCTTTACAGGGAGGAAACCCCCGTTCAGTGGTAAAATGCAAATGTTATGGACCATGTTCATTCTTCCAAATCTATACAAGCTCTCCAAAAATATCTTACAAAATAACATAAAATCGACCTCCCAATTCACATGGGTCATTACCACACATTAAGAGTAACCCAGGCTGTAACACTTAAAAAAAAGGGGGGGGGGGCTGCCAATACTGAAGGGCGTTTCCACTCCACCAGGATAAGCCATTCACTTTTGCCTTGTCACAAATGCAAACTTTTGGCTGCCAGGAAGAATATGCAGCTAGACTCTTAGTACACCCTCTAGACAGGAGTGGACTGTGAGAGGCAAGAATACCTAAAATTAAAAGGGCAAATACTCTATTCTAACATCACAGAGAAGTAACAGTTGCCAGGATTAATGAGCTGGCTTTAGCCCTGTCCGATATTTGACACTCAGCCTAGAAAAAGAAAAAAATGTCCAACATTAATTACCTTCTTCTAGGGCTAAAGGCTGCCCTCTAAGTACATTCTAACTCCCTCTCTTTGAGCCTCTTGACTGCTAATCTCCTTAGTATCAAGAAAACCTGCCCCAGGACAGAAGTGCCTCCTTGGCTAAAGCTCTATAAAGCTTCAGAAACCAAACTGAGCGCTTGACCATGCTAATTAGGTAGTGTGAGCCCGGACAGCTAAGAAAGCCTTCTCAGCTCACTCTCCTTCCCCAACACTTCTTTAAAAACAGAAACAAAGTCAATGAGTGCAAACATGCACATTCTATTACTGCAAAACAGCCAAAAGGCAGAGCCAATAGTGACTCTACCTAAAAGACACGGTGATTTTTAAAACCAATTCAAGTTTTTCCTCTCCTCTAGCTCATTTCTGTCTCTGGCAGTTCAGTCCTGTGTTAAACAATTGCTTCATTTACAACACAAGTTGTACTAGGGCATGCTGTGAATTATAACCGAGTTTTGAACCTCTCAATTCACTAAAGGGCTGTGATAAGATGCTTCTCCTTTGAAGTGTGGTACGAGTGAGCAAAGCAATGGTTTAGAAAGGAAAAGTTAATAAGTTAATGTACAAAAAATCTCCCAGCTCGGAAGGATTTCATCTTTCTCATGAATACTAGTGCTTCTGTAATTCAACATGACTGCCTATAAAAACAATGAACACAAACAGCATTATATCATACTTAAAAGGAAAACAGCGGCTTATAATTACACAGTTAAGTCTTAAGAAAGCTCACAAACAACTACAGAACAAATACAGTATGTGTGCTGTTCACAGATCACAAAGGTGCCTACAACGTTCTGGAAAAGCCATCCCGGCATGAACAACTCTAGTGTAATACATTACACCTCCAAGAGTGCTTAGAGATCCCACTTCCAAGGCAAGTCTTCTTTTGACATTTGTGTCCAGTGCAGTGAAGCTCCACACAAGAAAAAGTCATTCCTGGAATGTTCATCTCATCTTTTGCTCCCAGAAATCTAACACAGTAACTTTCCCAAGGACAAACTTGAAAAACAACGGTCGAGTCAAATAGAAAACTCATAATCAAACTTGGTAATGTTTATAGCTGGGCCAAGCTGAGATGTGTGGGTTTTTTGTTTTTAATATTTTATTTATTTGAGAGAGACAGAGAGTGAGCAAGAGAGAGAACACAAGTGGGGAGGGGCAGAGGGAGAGGGAGAAGCAGATTCCTCACTGAGCAGGGAGCCTGACATGGGGCTCTATCCCAGGACCTTGGGATCATGACCCGAGCCAAAGGCAGATTTTTTTTAAAAGGTTTTTTATTTATTTATTGATGAGAGACACAGAGAAAGAGAGAGAGAGAGGCAGAGACACAGGCAGAGGGAGAAGCAGGCTCCATGCACCGGGAGCCCGACGTGGGATTCGATCCTGGGTCTCCAGGATCACGCCCTGGACTGAAGGTGGCACTAAACCGCTGAGCCACCCGGGCTGCCCCAAAGACAGATGTTTAAGTGACTGAACCACTCAGGTGCCGAGATGTGTGTTTAAAAGACAGTTTACAAAACAAAAAAAAACAAAAAATAAAAATAAAAGACAGTTTACAGAAGCTTACAAACTTAAGAAAAAGTTCAGAACAAAGGATCAGAAAAGGTTTTGACAAGACCATGTGCTCCGTTGTGGGAAGTGCACCGTGGCAAATAAGCCTCATCCCAGGTTCAGCTCTGCCACTGTTCAGACCATGGGATGGGAACAAGGCCTTCACTGCTACATATCTCTACCTTCTCACTATACAAGCAGGTGCCTGAAAGGACCAATCTCCAAAAATCATCAGAATGCTTCCACAGCCTTCCATTTATGTCACTCAAAATCAATTTTTGTAAAATAACTCAGCAGTAACCCTCTCAACAAAAGTATGTCTGATTGCCAAGAACACAGGGTCATGTAATCTGAAAGTCAGGATGAAATAGGACAGAAAAAGAGGAAAGGGGCAGTAGGATGAAGAAGGGAGAGGATGAAAACCCAACAAAATCACCTTTAGTTATGTTATCTTGCTGTCATTTTGCAAGGAAGAATAGGTCCTCTGCAAGAAAGGATACTTGCATGCACTCAAGTACACACCTTGGGCCAGAATCTTTCCCCCAAACTGGGGAGCTGAGGTCTTTCAGGGTTAAAGACTGGAGAACCAAGTCCAACCTGAGGCGCATTAAAAATAATGCAGGTAACAAACCTCAGAAAGTAACACTGCTAGAAGCATCTCCATTCAAAACTAAAGCTGTTAATATAAGGACAGTCACCTACCACAGTAAGGAGTATCAGCAAAGCTGAACACTCTCGAGACCTGAGTTATGCGTTGCCCTCACTGTCAATCCTCAAGCGAAGACAACTGGAAACCTCTCCAGGCTGCAATGTGCCAAGCATCAATGCCACAGATGCGACATTTTATATATTTTTATAAGATTTTATTTATTTATTCATGATAGACATAGAGAGAGAGAAAGGCAGAGACACAGGCAGAGGGAAAAGCAGGCTCCATGCCGGAAGCCTGACGCGGGACTTGATCCCAGGACTCCAGGATCGCGCCCCAGGCCAAAGGCAAGCGCCAAACCACCGAGCCACCCAGGGATCCCCAGATAAAACATTTTAATAGCAACTTTTCATGTACCTTTTTCCGCAAGTAAAAATAAATACATGACCCAAACTACAAAAGTGTTGGGAAACAAGTTTTCAGAGTGATGCAACTCGAATTCTAAGACCCCACCAAATACTAAGAAATTTATCTTTTCAAGACCATTTGCTTTTCAGAATACAAGCAATAGCACCAAACACAAGTTTCCAATAGTGCCTGTTGAAATCATCAACCTTTAGCCTTTTAAAATTCTGCTTGATTCAACTCACTACATGTGTTGACAGAAACCAATACCTATTTATCCTATGTCCTGCAAAAGTGAGACCTTACAAACCTGGTATCTTGTTGGTGTGGGTTACTATGCATTTAGTGATAGCTATGAGAGCTGTAAATGAAGAAGGCAAAGTCCAAGAGATAAGTGGAATTTCTAGAGAAAGAATCAAGAAGCTGAATTATAAAGAATTTTTAAAAAGTGAGGATAAATCATGCACAACACATACTCCCCCATGATACTTATTTTCAAGGCCTCTATTAGGGTGAATTGCAAGGTTATCAAAGACATTGACTTTTCCTGTCCTTACTTCAATCCACAGTGTGATGAGATGTTTTGGGACAGAACTAAATCAGTACTTTCCTTAAAGGGAGTAATTCACTAATGCATGGTTGATGACTCATCCTATTAAAGGTCAACATTCATTCATTCATTCATTCAAGCATATAGGGTTTCCCCCTGCTTTCAAACCTCAGTTGAAAGCTTCTCATAATGACCTTCCAAAAGCAACCTTACAGAAAGAACAATGTGGAGAAGAACCTGACTGGCCCAAGGGATTTGAATCTATTATTATGACTAACTTCTGCATCAAAGGGGTCTCTGTAGAATGCTATTCCTGTTCCCTTGATTCATTTACTCTTCTGACTGTAAACTGAAAGAATCCCTACATGTAATCAGACACGTAGATGTTTATGATGACTAGGATTAATACGCAACAACAGGAAAAAAAATGTTTACAGAGCCCCCCCGCCCCCCTTGGAACTGGGGGAATCCAGGCTCATTAGCTTCTCAGGTCAGACAGCTTCCTTTTTTCCCCACCCTGCTTCTTTGATCCCAGGGAGGACACTCTACAGAATAGGGTCATGTGTTCCCTCTGCTCTGTTAGCTTAAGTCAGCAGGGCACATCAGAAGTGAAGCAAGGGAGGGAGGACAAATGAGGCCTGGTATTTGCCCCTTGTTGTGGGGTGATCTCTTGACAGCAGTGTCCTTTCAGGGACAACAGCTCCTATCTGGGCAGCCCTCTCCACAGTGCTCCTTCCTTCTAGATTCTGGGAGCTCCTTCCTGCCCTGCCAGCCAAACTAGGTCACAGCAGTGCTCCTAGCACAGGATGCCCACCTCTATGCTCCCCCTACACCAGGGGGTCAATGAACCAGGGCCCAGGAGCCAGATCCTACCCAAAGCCTGTTTTGGTTAATAAAGTTTTATTGGAAGCCACACCTATTCATGTATGTGATGTCTGTGGCTGCTCTCTATGCTAGAACAGCAAAAGTAACTGAAACAGAGGCCATGTGGCGCCCCCAAAGCTGAAAATATTTACAATTTGCCTCTCTACAGAGAAATCTGCCAACTCCTACCCTACACTCTTCTCAGATCCTTGAAAATAATCCTTTAACTTACTTCTGATTTACCCTACATTAGGTGTGCCATGTTTATTTCTGGGATCTTGTATGAGATAGTCCTCGATGACTACTATAATGTGGCTTTAGTTACTGTTATTATTCTCATTTCATACAAGACAAAGAAATTTAAGATTCATTTTGGAAGAAATATGTAGGTAAAAGGGAGTAAGAACAAGTTAAAAAAAAAAAACTTAGAGAGAGATTGATGTGTGAAGTGTTTAAATTCTGTCGATTCATTACTGATCCAGAGGATTTCCCCCGTTATTTAAAAGATAAATTAACAGCAGCCAAGAATCTAAGTTTGCTTTGGCGACTGATGAGGAACCTGCCTGCCACCCCCTGCCCCCCGCCACGATTTCCTGCTCCTTATGCTTGGACATGAGGCACAATAATACTTTGGTGAGTGAACTGGAAAAGATTCTGCTACAGAATTCTTTCTTCATTCATGAATGTGTCAAACAATTTCATGGGATCTTGGTTGGTACACAGAAAGAGCTACATGGTTAAACCCAGTTCTTCTTGGCCGGCCCTTGCCCCAGGATTTTGAATATTAACTTTGTAATACGTGAGTGAGTCATATCCAAAGACAGAAATCTTCCAAGGAACACTGAATTTGGAAGGCCTCACTGTGTGGGGTCAGAGACCAATAAATGACTGCCACTAGATAACAATAAATACTCATTAATTCAAACTTCCAGCTGTTCAGTACTTTAGATGTGCCAAGGCCTATGCAGACACTTCATGGGTTTTTTTCTCCATTTACTGACGCCTGCAAGCTTATTTTTAAATGTACTACCATTACTTTCATTTCTCAGATGAGAAAATGAAGGTAAACAGGTATTGAGAACTTGCCCAAATCTGTAAATGACAAAGTCTAAAGTGCAGAACCTGCCTTTCTGAAGGAGGCATGCTGAAAATTGCTCCTGCATGAGAGTGTGTCACTCCAAGAGAAGAGAAGCCTGCCATTGACGATCTGACTATAAACAGAGAGCAACTCAGAGGTTATTTTATAAATAACTGCTATCACTGTTCTTGGAGCTCCTGGTGGCTTAAAACTATTACTGTGATCCCAACAACCCTAAACGATAGGTAGAGTGTTTGTTCCATGGGGTCTATGCTATTAGGTATGGAATAAGTTTGCAGGTGGGGGTGGGGGGGTGCATATTTATAGTCACTATGCTTCCTTAGACTTTCACAGAAAAAGTTACAAGTTTCAAACGCCACTGGAGAAGGACTCCCCATGAACATATTACAAGAAATGAAGGTCCTACCTGTCCCCATAAATCACCATCTATTGGTTTCCATGTTATTTGGCACCTCATACCTTCAAAGTCTACATTCTGTAAAGCGTTCCTCTGGATGTTCATTTATACTGTTTGAAAATGGAAAGCCTATGCTAGGACCGAGTTGGTCTTGACTGAGGGGAAAATAATGATTTTCAGAGCTTTGTCTAAGACTCTGCAAACTTAAAAATTCTTTACAGGTTCATGGATGGGTTCCAAGGAGCCTGAGTCCTGTGAAATTGCGTGAGCACACGCATGGGAGAAGGAAGGAATGAGAGAATATGAGAATATGCATTTTTTGGCAAGGAGATCCAAAACTCTCATCAGATCCTTATGGAGGGGTCTGTCTCCCCAAAACCACAATCACTGAGATGGGAGCTAACACAGTCCTGTTCCTTTGGTGCAATCAGCTCACACACAGCATGCTGGCTGAATTAGAGCATTTAGCTCCTCCTCCTCCTCCTCCTAAGCGGAGAGCCTTTGCCATTCCTCTTTGCCCTATGTCTTGCTCACCACGTACTCACAATGAGCCTGTGACGTCACTATTCCCCACAGAGGGGAATTCAACACAAAGAAAAGGCTGTGCTGGACGCCAGCTGAGAGGTTTAGTTTCTCAAGTAACACCAAGGCCTTTTCTGTGGCCATTTCACCTATGAGGGAATAGCTTGACATCCAACCGAAGTCTCAAAATAGGGCTTTAATTTCATCTTGACTTCAGCCTGACTACCAAAAAAATGCATATGGACCTTCTCATATATCATATCTGTGGTTTGGTAATTCTCCATAAGTGTCTATGTTCTATAATTGTTATTTTTCCAGAGACTGGCTTAAATTATATCTTGCTGCATAACAATGAAGTTTATATCAAACTAATTCTCAACTACAATACAGCCGCCTTCATAATATCCAGTTAACAACTTCCACATAACACCCCAGAAGCAACCAGCAACTGGTTATATTTCAGTAAATGCCCTTTTTGGGGAGGGAAGGGAGGAGGAATTCTGGAGGAGGAGGTTTAAACTAAGCACAGATCTTCAAGGTGCAAACATACTCCCATATATAGAACAGCCCTTACAAAACTAGAAGCAATGTAACTTTGGGGTTTTTCTTCATACAAAGAATGTGTGTCTGTGTGTGTGTGTGTGTGTGTGTGTGTGTGTGTGTGTGTGTGGCTTTCTTACAATCAGCTGAGTAGGCAAAGAGAACTGATGGTTTGCTTAGTATGTTTGCCAATTTCCCCCAATTTTAAAACAAAAACACTCTCTGTGCCATGACCATATGTCCTTACGTATCTTCTTTTACCACAGAAACCCAATGATGAACACTCAACAATGTGACATTACTCTTTGAATAAATGTGACTCTGCTTTTGGAAGAGAAGTCTTTCACACTGGCTTTGGAGTTGGTGCAGTATGCCTGTGCGTGGGTGTGAATGTGTGAAAATCTAGTTCTATATATTTTACTTGAAATTTTATTTCTGATTATAAAGAAGTATCTGCTCATTGTAGAAAATAAAATTGCAAAAATTATATGAATGTATAGTATACACAATTGTTGGGAGTCCAAGCCCGAGAATCAAAAGAAATACGTATAGGGACATTATTACAGAATTGTTTGTAGATGAAAAAATTATAAAGTAATTGAATGTTATATCAATACACGTGTCATAGAATAAACTGGGATTATATTCATATTTGGAAATTGCATGCATTTATTAAAACCAAGGACTTTAATCTATAGGTGGTATGTACATGACATACTGTTAAAGTTTTTTTCTTTTTTCTTTTACTGTTAAAGTTTAAATAAAACACGAGTACAGTAGGATTCCACTGATATAAGGACAATGATCTAAAAAAGAAAAGAAAAATCTAACACCCCATATGTGTGTGTACATTTCTATTTTTGCATAATTATGCAGAAGGCTGTGGAAAGATCTGTGCCAGACTGAAACACTGCTTATCTCAAAAAACAGGAGGAAAAGGAAAAGAAGGTGGAAGAAAACTGTATTTTCCATCTGAAAATTTCATTGTTTTAATGATTTGGGCAACTGCACATAACTTTACAATCTGGGTGCTGGTGGGTTCAATAAAAGTTTTTTTCTATTAAAGAAAGAAAGAGAACTAAATATTATAATAAAAAGGTCTCAGAATCCACCCCCTTCCACCCACCATGATAGGCCACTGCTGACAACTTGTATACAAATTTCCATTATCCCCAGACATACACTAAAATAGCTTTTTAAACAAAATACATTTTATATATAACATTAATACAGAATATATATGTGATATGCATATATATGTATATGCCTTTTTAAAAATATGCTTTTCACTTAGTGAGGTTTAAACATGTTTCCACTGGCATGGGGTCTGACTGGACAGAAATGTGACAGAGCAAGATGGGGACTTGGATCCTACAGTTCTCACCTGCCAGCTGTAAAACCTCAGATTAGGCACTTAGCTGAGTCTCAGTGGTATCTGCTGTAAAACGGGAACAAGGCCACCTGCTATTGCAGGGCTGCACGAATGACACAAAATTCATCAAGATAATCAAGTTCACTTGCTGAAACACAACGGATGCTCAACAAATGGAAATTACCAGTAAGAATGATATAATGGTAACGTCACTGAGTACTTGCCCTGTACTAAGAATGCTTCTAAGAGCTTCTAAAACCTTGAGACATATTGACTCATTTAAGCCACACACCTAACTTCTGAAATAGATGCCATCATCCTCATTTGTCAGACAAGAAAATAAAGGTCCAGAGAAGTAACTTGCCGAAGGCTACACAGCTAATAGCATTAGAGCCGGGATTCAAACCCATGCAGCTAGTTTACTTTTTTTTTTTTAAGATTTTATTTATTTATTCATGATAGACACAGAGAGAGAGAGAGAGAGAGAGAGAGAGAGAGAGGCAGAGACACAGGCAGAGGGAGAAGCAGGCTCCATGCGGGGAGCCTGACGTGGGACTCGATCCCGGGTCTTCAGGATCAGGCCCTGGGCTGAAGGCAGGCGCCAAACCGCTGAGCCACCCGGGCTGCCCGCTAGATTACCCTTATCCACTCTGTATGCTGCTGCTCAATATTGTGATTGTGGATGGGTTTTAGGGAAGTAAATACTTCTACAGGAACATCTGCGTAGACCACATAATAAGTGATTAACCACACAACTACAACAGCCTCAAGCCAGCAATTTTCTCAGTGCTGGTAACCAGGCCTTTTCAAAACGTGGGCACATAGGTGGTCATTCACCTGGACATCCCAAAGTAGCTCCCCAGTGATGTTCAGCACTTCCCGCCCATCTCTCCCCACATGACCCACCAGTTATGGTCTGCAAAGGACCCCAGTCAGCCAGAAGCACTTCCGACACTCAAAACAAAATTTAAGCAAAGGGAGGGAGATAATGCTACAAGTAAAATAGAATAAGGTGGCCTCAAGGGCTGGACTCACCTAAACCACAGTCCTTTACTGGGTCACCAGTGGTATCTGCATCCCAGGTGGCTGGCTCAGGCAGTAAGTATCTCATTAGCTTATGATGGAATGAACGGTTTCATGTCAGGCTTTGATCATGAGAATCCCATGACCGGCTTCTTAAACATACAGCTGACCCCAATGTCATGAACAAAATAACTTCTTTCGAATCTCCAGAAGCCAGGCACATTTAGCAATGTGTCGACCACCACTTTTAGGACTCTTAAATTAAATCAAAATGGCATTTCTGTTTCCCTCAAGATCTAAGAGACCTCAAGTTCTGGCCCTGTCTCGTTGGTGGTCTGTAACATTAAACCATCAACAATTAGCTTTATGTTTTCACTTCCAATTCCATGGCAGTCCTTTTCTCTCTCTGACATGGCCAGGACATTCCCTCTGTCTGGTGCAGTGAATGAGGAGGTAAAAAAGAAGGAAAGAAGAAAAAAAAATAGGCCATTTATAATCAGAGAATTTGTTTCAATTCTTAACAAGCATAATCTAGCATCCCTGTTAGAGGAGCATCTTCCGTGATCACTAGTGAACTTGGGGTGCCATGGAGTTAACATGAAATAAGAGGGGAAATAAGAGAAAAAAGAACCACTTCCTCCCAAGAAAGAGGGTAATGTTTTCTCACAGACCCCTCCCACCCTGAGCTGAACATGCTTTGCTCAATGACTACATTTCTAGAAAAAGTTAGTTTCATTTATTAACTGGATGCTCTATTTAATGGTGTGTGTGTGTGTGTGTATGAAAATAAATGTAAACTAATTTAGAAGAAAACAGAAAAATTATTACTAATAAAACCACCTAGCTTTTGCTTTCTTAAAGTTCCTTGAAACATTTATTTTGATCCCTCGGCAGTTATTCTAGTTTAGATTCTAAGCATTACTTATGGGACGTCCTTAAACCACAATGTTTCGTGGCAATTCCTCCAAAGGAAATACTAACATTATACTGCATTCTATTACTAATATTGTGCATTCTCACTTGAGTAATCAAGCTAAGCAAAATATGAGGTGAAATGCATTCAGAATCACCAAATATCAACCAAAGTGGCTCAGTATACATAAAGCTTGCCACTAACCTTTCAATTTCCGTAACAGACATCGCTTACTTTTAAAAAAGTCCATTTGGATGAATTCGCCATTCCCCCATCCCGAAAGAAAAGAGAAACTGCTCTGTCCCTGTTTGATCTCTTCCTTATGAAATCTTCACCAAAACGTTATTTTTTTCAAAGTAAACTCTGAACGTGAGGCTGCTTCCACCTTCGAGAGGTAATGTTTCAGGTTCAAGCTGGCTGGTACATAAACATAGAAGCCAACACCCGGCTCTGCATAAGTTTAGCTTCTTTTCTTGGCTCAAGTGTTTAAAGGAAAAATTAAGGCAATTGCTCCATCTTATTGTTCTCAGCATTCCAAAGCATAGGAATTCACGTTTTAAAGTTTCTGTTAGCAAATGTTATTGGGAAGCACAGCAGGAAATGTCTATTAAGAAACTTCTATCTGATGTCTTCATTTACATGAACACTTACACTGTTCTTAGCTTGTTAGTCATTCTATGAGGACATTCATCTGTTTTCAGCTTGTCACCCTTTTCTCGCTACTTCAGCAGAGAACACAAAATCTCAAATGTTCCAAAAGAAAGGTCACAGGAGAAAGGTAAGATACATCTATTTACTCTGACAAGCTTCTAACAACGCCTCCCTCATCAGATCCTTCCTGGGGTGGACTGAGGGTAAGGAGCAGTGAAGACTGTTCCAAGGCCCTTCCTCAATGCTCCATGTACATTCCCCTCCAGAGACGCCCCCGTCAGAAAGTTCCAATGGGGTTTAATGCTTCACTGACAAGTTGGTTTAATGGCAAAGGATTTCCTGGAACATGTATGAAAATTCCATTCCAACAATAGTGACTAAACTTCTAAGAAAATGGCAGACCTGAAATGGAAGTGAGTAGAGGCATTTTCCAGAACTTAGTGCAAGTTGCTATCAATTTTACAGTGTTAAAACAGGATCCTATAGGAATACCAATGTCAATGAGGCAGAAGACAAAGGTGACCAGGGTCACATATTTTCTAAACATGATAGCAAAGTCTGCAGCTTCGTAAGCAAAACGTACAACTGCTAAACAAAACGAAACACAAATCCTCTATACCTCCCAAAAGTCAAGTAAGTAGAGATGACACAGTTCCCTAAATCTTATTGCTAAACATGACTAAGAAATATGTTTACTTAAAACATAAAGATTGGAATTCATAAATGCAGCAGACTTTTTAATTAACCTTAGTTTATAAAACCTAATGGTGTATCAAAAATTGAGCCCTTTATTTTATTTTTTTTAATTTTTTTAAAATTTTTTATTTTTTTTATTTACGATAGTCACACACACAGAGAGAGAGAGAGGCAGAGACACAGGCAGAGGGAGAAGCAGGCTCCATGCAGGGAGCCTGACGTGGGACTGGATCCTGGGACTCCAGGATCACACCCTGGGCTGAAGGCAGATGCTTAACTGCTGAGCCACCCAGGCATCCCTTATCTCTTTTTTTCTTAAAGAAAGAGCAAAAATAGGGCTTCCTCATTTCTCCTAACAGGCCAATTTACTCCCTTGCTTCCAAATAAAGAACTCTCTACTCCTAAATCCCACCCAGCACTGGGAGTGAGGCCTATTTTAAGCCACTGCTATTCCTGTATGGACAGCTGGCAGATTCCACCTGTCTGCAGGAGATGTTGTCAAAGTATCAAATGCCCCCAAGACCTCATGACATACTGTCACCTGCCTCTAATGCTTCTAATGTTAGACTTCCTATGATTTTACGGTCAGAAGTTAATCATGTGACTTCAAAATCTATTTCCAAGTCAGACAATAGATATTTACTTATTGAATACTCTGCACCAGGCACAGTGCTCGGTTCTAAGAGCACTGCAAATACATAGCTTGGTCAATGTGTCCCTGCTCTCAGGAGCTTATATTCACACACAGGACCCTCCTCGGTCATTTCCTAATGAACTACAAATCTCACAGGGACACCTCACCAGTAGTGTCAAACACATGTTGGATTCAGAAGCCTATCTAGGTACAACTTACAACCTTGTCCATAGACTCTGGAAGGCAATGATAACACATGCCACACAAAGCAGCCACATCAAACATCAGACAGATACAAATGTCCTCAATGAGAGAAGAAATTACCCGGCACACCAAAGCTCCACTACGAGAAAACAAGTTAGGCTTCTAAGGCTGGACTTAGGTCCCTTTGTGGTTAAGTCCATCATAACCCAAGTGACCACTAACTAATGCCATCCATCTGCTGGTGACATGCAAAGCCTGTGAACTTTGCCTCAGGCACGAAGATCCTCAGTGGAAAGTTGACAGGTAATGGGGCTTATTTTTGCAACTACAGCCATATATCCTAATATCATACTTGACCCTATTCTTTTGCAAGAGGCTGGGACTTAGACATGCCATCAGCAAATATGACAGACTCCAGGGTATAATATCAGAAAAAAGACATCTGCTGTCAACACAGAAGGCACAGCTCTGTCCTTCCATGCAGAATGCTTTTAAAAACTGCTGGCCACTGCCTCCTAGTGAGTCATGAAATCAACTTAGTGGGTGGCAAAGAGCACTAAATAAGAAAATAAAATAGAAATACCAGACTGCTGTGTGCAATAAGGATAAGTATCCCTCATCAACACTTCTTCAATTTTTGTACATATGCACCAGGACCCACTGGCATTTGTGAGTGCTACATTGGCTTGTATAAAAATAAAGCATACTTCTGTCTCTCTTTGAAGAGCATTCCAGCACAAGGGGCTGTTCCAGCATTTTTAAAAACTGAATTACAGGTGACACACAATGTTACATTAGTTGCAGGTGTATAACTTGGTGATTCTCTAACAAGTCTATATATTATGCTGTGCTAATCGTAAGTGTAGCTGCCATTTGTCACCACACAACCCTATTACAATGCCACTGATTATATTTCGTATGCTGTACCTTTTCTTTTCCTAAAGATTTATTTGAGAGAGAGAATTCACAAACGAGCAAAGGGAAAGGGCAGTGGGAGAGAGAGAACCCCAAGCACATTCCATTCTGAGCATGGAGCCTGATGCAGGGCTCGATCTCGCCACTCTGAGATCATGACCTGAGCTGAAACCAAGAGTCAGATGCTTAACTGACTGAGCCACTTAGGCGCCCCTCCCACGTTGTCCTTTTTATCCCCATGACATATTCATTCCATAACTTGAACAGTTCTTGTATCTATGTTTGGGTTGCAGCAATCGACAAATGTGCACACTCCAAACAGCTAGAAATGGAATGCATGAGGATAGCATAGTTTTTAAAAAATGCATAAATACAAAAAAAAAAGTTTATCAAAAGCAGATTCCTTGGTTTGTGGCCTTTGACA
This sequence comes from Vulpes vulpes, assembly GCF_048418805.1. Lineage (NCBI taxonomy): Eukaryota > Metazoa > Chordata > Mammalia > Carnivora > Canidae > Vulpes > Vulpes vulpes. Next base: position 71,784,084 of record NC_132788.1, on the reverse strand, counting down.
CTAATATTTACCTTTTTGCCTTTGAAATTCTTTAACAACGATGGTATTATTGTCTGTAGTGGAATCTAGTCTCTAAAAGCTCCTCATTCCTCAACCAAACAAACTTAAGTAGCTACACAAAGCAGTTAGCTCAGACTGAATCATGGCTGCCTACGTAAGATGAAGTTAGAAGGTGACATAGGTAGTTCTTGGGACTATGCTATTCAAAGACCTTGACTGACATTATGAGCAAATCATTCTGTTGTCAATCTCCAACCAATGTGACTCCATCTAGGGACAGATTCATTTGGGGCCTAAATTTTTGTACCATTTTTAGAAATAAAACTGTCTAGATGTAACATACACACAGAAAGAGAGTACATCTGAAGTGAAAATCCTGATGCATTTTCACAGCATGAGTATGCTCATTAACCATGACCCACATGAAGATGGCAATGAGACCAGCACCCCAAATCCTTCCCGGTGCTTGCTCCTAGTCATCATCCTTAGGAATCCCATAGATTAATTTTGCCCTAAAGAGAAAGCAAGGCTCAGGATCTGTGATTAGCCAGTACAAGCTGAAATTTACCCACTCTACCTTTCATTATTTTTATTGCTATCTTTCTCTTTACAGCACATGAAAATGACTTTCCACAATCACGACACAGTTCCCTTTAAAATAAATTTAAGTTGCACAAAAGTACATTGCTTTCAGAAAAATGTTAAGTATTTAACAAAAACAGGTGGTGTGTAGATGGTACAAAGCGAGCAGGTGGTAGATGACTAAAGTTTGAGAAACACTTGTTTCAGTTTGCTGATCAGTATGAAATGCTAAACAGGCTTAACTGATCATCCATCACTCTGATTTTCTGCAGATAAGGGTAGATTCTCTCTCCTGCTCATGGTGTATCACAAGGACTAATTTCCTCTCTTGCATATTTTTATAAAAGTTTAATGCTTTAGGAAAATAATAGGACATTGTTTTTATACTCTCTGTCTTGTATTTCTCTCATGCATAATCTTAATCGCAAACGGAAATCGCAAATGGATTCAGAATGCAAGGAAGCTTACCAGATTTGTCTTTCTTTAAATCTCTATTTTACTTTTTAAAAGTTCATTTAGAAGTAGGATCAACTATAACAAAAGGCTACAAACAGCTCATACTGAATGTCTTTAATGTTCTAATTGTGGCAAAAATGAACGGACACTTACATGTACTTAACTTTCAAACAAACCGAAGGGGAAAGGAAAAGATTTCAAAAGAAATAGCAACTTCCTTTCTTGTCCTCTTCTCTCTGAATTAGTATAATTCCCTCTATGTTCTATTAAATCTAATGAGTTTAGCAGAGGAGACTCTCTGCATTTCTCTTATAAGACTAAGTATATCAGGAAAAGAAACCTGCATTTACCTATGAATATACTTTATAGATAATTAAGTCACCTTGTCAAAACAAAGATTTCCTTGCTTCTACTTTACATAATACCATCTGCCCAATGGATTCCCCTTTCATTTCTTACAAAGTATAAACGAAGGTTACTAAACAGGGACTATATTAACAAATAAAAAAGCTTAGAACCCCATTTAATTGGTCTTGGGTCTCCAGTGAGTGATTCATACAAAATAAAAGCAAAATCTCATGAGTTACTCATGTGAAGTTAAGGAAGTACTTATGTATTCAGGCATACACATTCACCCAGATTCATATACTCAGACAGTCATACAGATACATATATGTAAAACCTATTATTGTATAAGCTCTTTAAGCAATCTAAAAAATCTTATTTGTCAAAATGCAGTAAATTAAAGGACTTCTATTACTCTGGCAAGTAATAGAGGTTAAAGCACTGTTTAGAACTTCATTAAAAAAAAAAAATTAAAAAAAAATTAAAAAAAAAAAAAAAGAACTTCATTAAAACCCAAACACTGAGGTTAAGGCAACATTTCTCTGAAAATAATTCCACCAAACTTAGCATTTAATGTCCTTCCTCAATGTGATCACTTTCTCTCTGCTGGTTCAGACACCAAAGGGAATTAGTTCTCCAGACACCAAGATGCTGATCAGGACAGCCAAATGGAGAAATTTAAAATATTACCAGCTTTGTTACCATTACTACTAGTTCTTTAGAAGGATAGAAAAAAGTAGTTCTTCCCAGCTTTCAAAGTTACCTTTTAATTCCCGAAGAAAATTACAATGTTTCTCCCTTAAGCCCTATAATAAAAATATGATGGAATACTTTTTTCTTGATCGATTCCTGCTCCTCTATCATTCCTTTATCACCAGCAATTCTATTCCAAGTAATCATCACACACTAATACTCACCCAAGGTTCTTATAAGCATTGCTCTCTCAGTTCCAAGAATGATACAGAGTATTAGAAATCCATTCACAATGCTATAACAAAATCATACTTAATCCTATTTTATTTGAGCTCCTCCCATTTCATTTTAGACTTTAAAACAAGGAATAAATGTGTGCTCCATATGCAATTTACATGTGCCATCAGATCCCAACACACAGGCAGTTGTATCTGTTCTTTTTTTTTTTTTTTTTTTTTGTCAAGATGATGCTTACATCAGTAAGGGTTTCTAGTTTCATCTTTACATTTGATAGCATTTTTCAATTTTTCTATATTGGTATATTGCATTAGTTTCCAGATGTAAAAAGGAATTAAATGCAACTTGTAATCTTAAGGGTAGATGAAGTCAAACTCTTCACAATTTTAAGAAAATCCCAATATTCTTCATGAGTCAATATAAAAATGGAAATCTTTTCTGCTCTGGCATTTTAAAAATAGCTGATTTTAAACACGCAATTGTTTAACCATATTTTTAGAACACTTAAGTCAGCACATATGCAATGAATTACCATGTTGTTCACACTATGATGTAAATTAAGAATTATTTTTGATTGATCAATTAGTGTGATTTATATGGCCTTAGGAAGTGACAGCTCTTTCTCAATCCAGATTCCAAGGGTCACTAATTTTAAAAGGAACTCTAAAACAAATTAAAATGATCTACTCACAACTGCAATTTCAGGTTCACGAAACTATGCCATAGAACCATCATCAAAGCATGGTCTCGCTGCAAGCCCCTCCAGGCCAGCCTCTATAGAACTACAGGAAACAATCCAGCAAAGCTAACCACCTGGTGACTGTTTATTCTGGGGCCAAATTTACAGTTTTTAGACACATGCATTATTATCCTTATTACATCAACGTTATAATATATGTAACAGTGCCTACATGAAAAAAAGCAGTGTTCAGGAATGATAACAAGCTTGCCCAAGGTCAAGAGGATAGTGTGAAAATTAATAAAGGGAAACCTCACTGAAGTGCACTTGAGATGCTAGAAAGAGAGGCTGGTAGGGAGAGCTGTACAACTCAGTATCAGTTACAGGAAGAATTGTCAATTACAGAACTCTACAAGAAGAATCCCAATAGGGAAATATTTATGTTCTAACTCCTACAAGAAATCAACTACCACTGCAACTCAGCCAGTGAGAAACCATCATCACCCTGAATTCTTGATCCCCTCTAATAGACTCTAGTTCAAAACAACCTCTCTCAACTTCCTCCTTCTTTTCCATAAAATGATGTTCCTCTCTTGTTTTCTGGTCTTGCCTATAGTTTTGTCATAGTTTGCTTGCCCTGGATTCTAATTCTCTATTATTCTGGGATAAACCCATCTTTTGCTGGAAAAATGACTAGCAGGTTTATTTTTAAGGCTAACAGTAGCAAATGGTTGAACTAGAATTCAAAATCCGGTCTGATTCCAAACCCTGTGACTCTTAGCCTCTCAATACACAGGCCAGCTTTCTTATAACCCATTGTCAGTCATCTTGCTCTATATACTAGTCTTACAAGTAAACATCCTAGACCCAGGGACCACATTTTAACTCTCTATGGATCCTGATCTCTCTATTAGAGGGAACTCAATGCACATCTAAAAAGTAAACATAGCCAGCCAGTGGTTTCTCTTCTATTATCCTAAGAACTCCCACAACATGAAGATTTATATAGTAAGTCACAACCACAGATCACTTTATATAATCATCTTCCTCCCAAATTTTTAAATAAACACCTAGTAATTTTTTGGACAGGAGGTCTAAGTGAATTCTCAAATTATTGTGTCTGGAAACACAACACTTCATATCAACAATCATTCCTTGAAAAGAATAAAAACTGTCTTCTTTGATTAGAGATTGCCAAAATTGATGCTCTTCCCAATTTCTCCAAATGTTGAAAACAAAAAACATATGTATTGAGCACCTTTTAAAATGGACTGGAATATCTCTTTTGGGAGGTGGAAGAGCAGTTGTGAAACCAACACTCTTAGGCTTTCAGTTTTCCTGACCCCAGAGAACTGTCAAATGACTCGCTAGGACCAGCAAAAAAAAAAAAAAAAACACACAAGGAAGTGATGAAAGAGAGGAGAAATTAAGAGAATCAGAAAGCCAAAAAGGCAGCAGGGAGTGCCACCCTCAGGAGAAAAGGGGTGGGACACACTCTTTGGAGTTCAAATGGCTAACCAAACAAAGATAGGGTAAAAGGCAAAGGTCTCCTTGGTGCTGTGTGGCACTCAGCGTGGCAGAGGCAGAAGAGCTCCATACCAGCTGCTCTCCCCCTCTGTGAGGTATGAGGCTCCTGGGGACCATTAATCATCATTAGAGGAAGCTGTGCTGCTGCAGCTTCCCACCCTGGGGTATTCAGAGTCCCCAGTGAAAGTGGCATAATGGCAGATCAGTGCTTACAGCTGCCGATTCACCCCAAATCTTCCCATTTGCAATTTGCAGTGACAACTTCTAATTCAACACTCTCCTCCTGTTCACAGCACCCAAATCAATAGGCACTGTGGTTAGTTTTTATTTCCAAAATGATGCCAATCTGCTATTTTGAAGGGTCTCCCCAGCACCTCTCTCAGGAAGCAAATTCCATATGCTTCAGTTTATCATTAAGTCCAACTATCCCAACATACCTTCCAAATTCATTAAAAGTACATCTAAGCTCATCTTGCCTTATCGAGACAGAAAGACAAAAAAATTAATTTTTAATAAAATTGTTCTCGGGATCCCTGGGTGGCGCAGCGGTTTGGTGCCTGCCTTTGGCCCAGGGCGCGATCCTGGAGACCCGGGATCGAATCCCACATCGGGCTCCCGGTGCATGGAGCCTGCTTCTCCCTCTGCCTGTGTCTCTGCCTCTCTCTCTTTCTCTCTCTGTGACTATCATAAATAAATAAAAATAAAAATAAAAATAAAAATAAAAATAAAAATAAAAATAAAAATAAAAATAAAAATAAAATAAAATAGTTCTCAAAACCCCCCTACTTAAAGGTGTCTAGCTATCATGTGTAAAGATGATGAGTGAATAAAATGCACCTTTTTAAAAAGATTTATTTGAGAAAGAAAGAGAAAGCATGCATGTTGGTGCAGAGGGAGAGGGACAAAGAGAATTTCAAGCAGACTCCCCACTGAGTATAGAGACCTACTAGGGACTTGATTTCATGACCACGAGATCATGACCTAAGCTGAAATCAAGAGTCAGACACTCAAATGACTGAGCCACTCAGGAACCCCTAAAATGTATCTTATCTGTGTTGTTAAAGGTTTGTGGTTTTGTTTTGTTGTCCTCGGGAATTTACCAAAAATTTACTTTTTTGACCTAATCTTTATTCAGAATATTTAATGGGGACACCAGTCACTTCCGATTTATTCTTGACTTTAAAATGCTTTGTGGATGATCTAATTAAATCTTTCTATTAAGAGATGACCATGAGGATAGATTTAAAAGTTCTGTGGAGCCAGAACTCCCAGAGAATACAGTGTCAATGTGAGCTGAGAATGGGAGGGAGCGGCTCTGCCAAAGAGGAGCATCCAATGCCCTGATTCCAGAGTTTGAACATGAAGCTAAGCTGATCACATATCTCCACACTAAAGGCAGTGTGCAATGAGCTTTCAAGAATGAGAATGTCGTTAATGTTCTATGTTTAAAGATTTATTTATATTGGAGAGAGAGAGAGAGAGAACAAAAGAACCTGAAGGGGAATGATGGGCAGAGGGAGAGAGAATCTCAAGCAGACTTCCCATTGAGCTGGAGATGGAGCCTGAGGCAGGGCTCCATCTCATGACCCTGAGATCATGAACTGAGCTGAAATCAAGAGTTAGATACTCAACTGACTGAGCCATCCAGGTGCCCAGAGAATTTCAACTAATATTTTAAATTAAGGAAACATACAAGCAGGAGTCAGCCTATGACATTTAAAACTAAGAAGAAACTTCTAACTCATCACATTTTTCATCTTTGCTTTTTTTTAGAATTATAAAAATAATACTTTGGAGAACTCCAACATTACAAAAATGTGACTTCAGAAATCCAAAGTTACTGCCCATAATCCCACTCCACAAAATTACTATCATAACTATAAAATGTTTATTAGTTCAGAGTATTTTTCCTATGAAAAGACTAATATATATAAATGCTTTTAAAATACACAAATTGCGTCATGCCACATGTCCCATTCTTCATCTGTATGTTAATCTGGCTGGTGTGCAGTGATGTCTGTTACAAAGATGTTCACTGAAAACCTAGTTGGGTTTTGTTTTTGTTTTTGTTTTTTAAGCTAGTTTTAGGGATGCCTGGGTGGCTCAGTGGTTGCGTGTCTGCTTTTAGCTCAGGACATGATCCCAGGGTCCTGGGATCAAGTTCCACATCAGGCTCCTCACCAGGAGCCTGCTTCTCCCTCTGCCTATGTCTCTGCTTCTCTCTGTGTGTCTCTCATGAATAAATAAATAAAATCCTTTATTAAAAAAATAAAAGCTAATTTTAATAGCAAAATAATAAGACAATAACCACAACACTTTAACAAACATCAGAATAGTCATTAGAAACTCTGAATACGGTTGTTTTTTTTTTTTTTTTAAGGCAGGGATTAAAAACAGTGTTTTTGCTTTTAATTGGTCACAGTGTTATTCTGGAGAGGATGACTCCCTGAAATAGGTCAGAGTTTTTTCAGTAATCCTAACAGGAGCACTACATTCCTGCTAAAACACATAACAAGAGGAAAACAGATCTCAAGAAAATTATTTTTTCTGACTTCTATCCTTAGCTTTGGTATTGAATTCTTGTGTCAGGGATCCCTGGGTGGTGCAGCGGTTTGGCGCCTGCCTTTGGCCCAGGGCGCGATTCTGGAGACCTGGGATTGAATCCCACATCGGGCTCCCGGTGCATGGAGCCTGCTTCTCCCTCTGCCTGTGTCTCTGCCTCTCTCTCTCTCTCTGTGGCTATCATAAATAAATAAAAATTAAAAAAATAATAAATAAATAAATTCTTGTGTCAGATGCTAAAATTTTAATTTAAAAAAAAAAGGCCCGGGATCCCTGGGTGGCGCAGCGGTTTGGCGCCTGCCTTTGGCCCAGGGCGCGATCCTGGAGACCCGGGATCGAATCCCACATCAGGCTCCCGGTGCATGGAGCCTGCTTCTCCCTCTGCCTGTGTCTCTGCCTCTCTCTTTCTCTCTGTATGACTATCATAAAAAAAAAAAAATTAAAAAAAAGGCCCAATTCTTCACATAGTACTTAATAGCAAACATTCTTTGACCTATATATTATCTCCTTGATCCACCTACACAGTATGACAGGTCAAGGGAGACAGTAATGCTCTTCCTATTTTAGAGATGAAGAAATTGAGGCTCAGCACTGAGGGTACCAAGAGCGCAGAGTAAGTAACTGGGTAGAAATGTTGGGTGTCTTGATCTAAATTTCAGAGCTTTTTCCACCTCAATGTGTACTTTCTAGTACTCAAGAAATCAGCTGCACCTTAGAGGAACATTATATCATTCCGCCAGGATCTTCCATTGCTGTAATACAGGGTAAGGTGAAAATGGTTAAACAGAGGGTCAGGAGAAGGCAGGAAAAAGACAAAACAAATGTATGAAGGTGTTTGCTTTCTTTCACGTGTGAAGACCATGAAGGTTGACTGATACATGATAATTAAGTAAGCTCTATGCCAATGAAATCAGAGTCATGACTTCCAAATGATAATATAGTCATTCCAAACACATCCCCTAGGTGGGTCCATCTTAGCAAATCCCCAACCAGGATGTCACCTCTCTCTTCTCTGCACTGAGAGCAACAATCATTAAATGACCACACTCATGGACTCCTATGTGGCTTAGTGAGTAGAGCATGCAACTCTTGATCTTGGGGTTCTAAGTTCAAGCCCCACGTTGGGTGTGGAGATTACTTAAAATCTAAAAAAAAAAAAAAAAAAAAAAAAAAGAAAAAAAAAATGACCACCATACTCATCTCCACCCCATCCATGCATGACCTCAGAACCTTTCCACATCATGATCCAGGGCTTAACACTCAATCTATCAAAATTGGTATATAAAATAAAACTCTAATCTCTGTCTCTGGAAATGAAGAGTTGGAGTCCATTACTAATAGCTGGTTCCTAAAACCAGCTTATTTTTGCAGGTAAAAAGAGTCTTTTAAACATAGGTTGGATTTACCAAGTCTCTTTCATCAAAACAGATTATTTAGATAAATGACACAAGAGTTAGAGATTTCAAATTGACATGAATAGGTTTTACTTCTAAGAAAATTACTGCCCCAGTATTCTTTCCTCTGCTGAACATGGTCAATGGGCATCAGTCACTGCAGAAGACAGTAGGATTACTTCATGTATTTATTTCTAACACTGCCCAGAAATAGGTAGTGCCTACCTATGCCTGTTTAGCAGTAGTAACTTTTGTGTATAAAGTTACAAAAGAAATACTAGCCTTTCTTACCCCTAAAAGAAGAAAAACATATTACCAAATCATCTAGTTAAGAGCATATTTTTTCTCCAAAATCAAACCAAATACAGAAATATTTTAAACAATTTCCATCAACAATTTTTAATTCACTGATAACATCAAAGCAAAGATCAGAGATTTGATTCCAAGGAAGACTGCATTCATCACTAATTCAAAAGGGACTCTTACTAAGAATTACAAACACTTAAAGAGGAAGAATAAGGGCAGCCCGGGTGGCTCAGTGGTTTAGCGCTGCCTTCAACCCAGGGCATGATCCTGGGGACCTGGGATCGAGTCCCGCGTCAGGCTCCCTGTGTGGGGCCTGCTTCTCCCTCTGCCTGTGTCTCTGCATCTCTCTCTCTCTCTCTGGGTCTCTCATGAATAAATAAATAAAATCTTTAAAAAAAAAAAAAGAGGAAGAATAAAATTACCCATGCAGACTTGGAATGAAACTAGAGATATTGATAAAGGTATAGTTTTCAAATATATATAGAAGGATGAATAGAGAAATGGATGGAGGGGTATTAATGTTGATGATGATTGTGTGTTTATATGTGCATTTTTACATTTTCTAGCCCTATCTATGGAGAGTACCTAGAAGCAATGAAACCTAGGGCACCTCAGCTGGTTAAGCATCTGACTCTTGGTTTCAGCTCACGTCATGATCTCCAGGATGTGAGATCAAGCTTTGTGCTGGGCCATGCACTCTGCAAGAAGTCTCCTTGAGATTCTCTCTCTCCTTCTCCCTCTGCCCTTTCCCCAGCTTGAGTACTCACGCGTGTGGGCTCCCTCAAAAAATTGACTAATCAAAAAAGAAGCAATGAAACCACAATCATAACGATCAGCCTAGCACCCATATCATTGTTTAAAAACACCATTCCTCACTAAATGGAGCCAGAGCTACTTAGAAAAGTAGCTGAATCTAGAATTGGGGCAAGAAAAGTACAGAATAAACCAGAAACATTCTGTGGTGACAGAAAGTGCTCAAAAAATGATGAGAGCATGTCAAAAAGATATAGGTATCATCTTTCAAAGAGCTCCATCTAGCCAAAACTAGCCAACGTGACCATCAAATTATAAGAATCAATGAGTCCATGCTGAGATGGATATATGGATAACGCGTGGATGGATGTAGATAAAAAGGTAGGGAAAAATGGGAAGAAAAGAATACCCTTTCTTTTATAGTGAAAAGCCAACTAATACACAGAAGGAATGCAGTGAGAAAATCACTATTTGCCAACCATCCTAATAATAATAGATTCAAGTAAAAACCATAAATGGATGCTACAACCAGTGTATTCCAGTTTGAGGAGCAACAGGATATTCAGGTGGCCTCAAAATATCCACCCATATGATACAAGATAAAGGCGAAAATAGTAACTTGATAGTGGAGAAGTCTGGCAGATATACTTGAATCAAGCAGTCCAAATTAACGTCACCAATAAAGAGACAAATTGACACCATGTGATTCCCAACAGGATGTTCTGAGGAAGACACACTATCACTTCTGTGGTCCCTAAAAATGTACAACCTAAATCCATACTCATGAGCAACAAACAAATCCAAGTTGAGAGAAATACCACAAAAGACCCAGCTTGTACTCTAATATGAGTAACATGCAAGACAAAAAACTGAGGGACTGCTTTCCAGTAAGAGATACTAAAGAAATATAACTAAATAAAACCTGGTATCTCGGATTTTGTTTCACTGTAATGGACATCATAGGGATTATCAGTGAAATCTGAATAAATTTGGTAGATTAGACAATAGAGCCTCACCAGTGCTAATTTCTTGATTTAGATAACTGTGCTGCAGTTATGTAAGAGAATGTCTTATTGCTAATAAATAAATAACACACACACAGAGATATATTTAGGAAGTAAGAGTAGAGAGCAAAAAGGATTCAAGTAAATGTAATAGATGTGAGTATTTGGGGAAATCTGGATAAAGATGATACAGGAATTCATTTATATAGGTCTGAAATTATGTCAAGATAAAAGTTCATAGGATAGGGGTGCCTGGGTGGCTCAGTGGGTTAAGTGCCTTTAGCTCAGGTCAAATAACAGGGGCCTGAGACCAAGTCTCAAATTGGGATCCCTGCATAGCAGGGACTCTGCTTCTCCCTCTGCCCCTCCCCCTGCTCATGCTCACGCACGCACGTGCACGCTCTCTCTCTCTCAAATAAATAAAATCTTTCCTTAAAAAGTCGATAGGATAAAAAAGAATCTTAATAAAAGTAAGTTTCTTCTTCTAAATAAATACTTCATCAGGTGAATTCACAGGCCATTCTGAAATTTTTGTTGGTCTCAGAACATTATCTTCTAACAGTAACAAATGGTGAAACCTCATTTTCTTCTATCAAAGTCTGGCTCTGGAAGGGAGGGTACTCCTAAATCTTTCTTGTCAGTCCTGTAACCCAGCCTTCTTAGCAGTGACAGACTAGCTAAACCTACAGCAAACAAAGCAGTAACTGGTTTACACAAAAGCCACTGAGGTTTCAAATCCTCTGTGACCACAATGTTGGGTCTTCAAATCCTGAAGCTCCCAAGAACACTTTTTACAGAAGACTGTACAAAATAATGGTTCTTGGCAACCTCCCACCACCTTCGCTACACTCAATCCCATCTGCCCTCTCCAAGTACAACAGGACACTACATTTAACCCAGCAACTGTTACAGAAGCGCATTTATTACCAAATGGGAGACTTGTACAATGCAGGCATGAGCTCAGTTCTCCAATTTAAGATGCCTAAAAACCAGCAAAAATTATATATAAATGTGGATGGCCTCTATAAATGTTTAAGAGTTTCAGGGAAGTTGCATCACATGGTCATGTGCCTGCTATGCCAGCCATGTAGCTAAAAAAAATATATTAAAAAAATAAAATTGAATCGGGAAAGAAACTAAAATATTGATCACACATGCCTCCAAGTGAATTTGCTAGTTTCTTAGTAGGCTTTGGTTTTTTGTGCTTTTCTTGGCATAAGCATTTCACCCAATGAGGTATTTGCAATAACAAGTCAAATGCCTCATATGGCAGTCAACTGAGGGAATAGTGAGATGCTCCAATGCTGGGGAAACCAGCTGGGTAGACTTAAGGAGAGATGTATGTTCCCCACATGGAACATCCTGAAGGGATTTTTGAGGGTAATATCAACCATATGTAATTTTTCACCTTTGGTTTCTCTTCTAAATCACTTACAGTAGAATTGGGTAGAATGGGAATGGCCCAGAGTAGACTCTAGAGGTTACAGGAAAAAAAAGCATTATATTTGTGATGAAACCTGTTTACATTGGTTAATGCATACTCAGGGGTCAGGGGAAATAATTTTTCCAAAGGTTTCAAACTATTGCAAAGAACAAAAGCATTGTTCCTTTAAGAAACCTGGTGGTATTGAGGTATAATAGCATTGCACCGTCTTCAGAAAGCAGGCTGGGCTCTGAGGAGAAAAACTAAAACCGCTGGGGTACTGATGGTTTAGAATGATTACAAAAAGTACTATGGAGAAATTAAATTTAGTTTTCTCAATAGAAGCTGAGTATATACAGTCAAAGGTGAGATCAGAAGTTATGAAAAGGGCCTGGGGCAGCTCATTACTAAGTACAGGGAGAAAACAAAAATAATCAGAAGCAAATACTGACTAAGTCAGAGTCGGAAGTTGCTGTATCTCAGTGTCAGATGCAAAGTAGGGTGGGCACAACCGTTTGTCCCAATCCAGGGCAGATGGGGACAGGAAGTGCCAATAGACAGCATGGGCTCCTGGATCAGCCACACTCCAAAGTTGCAACCATGTGGGCAGAGAAGACACTTGTTTGGAGGGGGCCTGAGATTTCTAGCCCAGGACAGCTCAAGGCTTTCTTTTTTTCTTTTCTTTTTTTTTTCTTTTAGCTCAAAGCTTTCTTATAAGGGCCTTTGAGAGCCCCCAGACAGGGAATCCAAGCAGTCAGGCTGGAAGGCAGCGGGGAATGTTGACAACTCTGCTCCTGAGCAACTCACCTTACATCATAACGTTTGGGAATAAGATAAATCTCTGATCCAGTGATTCTCCCTGGTACCCCATTACTCCCTGAGGTAGGGCTGGAAATCTGTGGGGACACTCACTGGTACGATGACTGGAGTGGGGACCAGGGGTGCTAGAAGTCCTACAATGCACAGAGTCCCATGCAATGCACAATTATTATGCTTCTAGTGCAAATTCCACATAGCTGGCCAGACATTTGTAAAGGTAAAATAACAAACATTTTATAATTACTTGAGGGGAGACCCTAACAACGCTTCACATTTAAACACTAAGGGTTCTTCTTTTTCAGTTTAAACACACACAGATTGTATACCCTTGTTCATAGCAGCATTATTTACAACAGTCAAAAGGTGGAAGTAAACCAAGTGCCCGTCAATGGATGGAGATATAAACAAAATGTGGTATATGCATCTCTACACCCAGTGGAATAGTATTTAGCCCTAAAAAGGAAGCAATATGGATGAAGCATATTACAATACAATTCTTACAATATGGGTGAACCTAGAGGATGAATCATGCTAGATGAAATGAACCAGAAACAGAAATACTGTATTCCGCTTAAATGGAGTATCTAGAGTAGTCAAATGCACAGAAACAGAATGGTGGCTGCCAGGAGCTGAGGGTAGAGGGAGGGAGATTGTGTTTAATGGCCACAGTTCCACAGCGGGAAGATGGAAAAGTTCTGGAGATGGATGGTGGTGATGGCTGCACGACAGTGTGCATGTACTTAATGCCACAGAAAGGTATAATTAAAAATGGTTAAATTTTATGTTATGTATATTTTAGCACATTTTTAAAAGTTCATACGCACTCACACACACGGAAGTGTGCAAACCACAAGACGACTATACTGTGTTGTGCCAAAACTTAACCACAATCTGTTCACCACTGCAGAAAATCCAATCACAGATGGCGCCAGTGCTCCCGGCGCCTGAGCCCCCAGCACCACCCTCCTGCTCTGGCAGCCTTGACAGCTGGTTCCTCATGTGGAGTCTACGAGGAGGTGCCAGCATCTGGTAGCATCATGGTGTCTTCCAGTGTTGCTGTGCCCATGCATTCACATCCTGATACATGTATTTTATTATCAATTTTCTTCCTTTTATTTTTCTATTACAGCATACAGAGATCATATAATTCGGTGTGTATGAATCTAAATATTGTTTATAAATTTCATTTCATGACAGGATTGGGGGCACTGAAAAATACTTGTTATAGAAAAAGAAGAGAGTGGGCCTGGCTCTGAGACAGATGGGGACTACTGCTCTGGTCTCAGGGGACACACAGGAGTAGGAGCAGTGGAATTGTTGAAGTTCCTCTGCTGTGAGAACCAGACTCAGTAAGTCTCCATCGACTGAATATAAAAGCCACCCTTCTCCATGAATTAAGGTTCTTATGGTGAAGGTCTGGTGGTAATGTGCCCACTCCCCTGAAAAGGAAGAAATAGGGTGGAAAACTAGCAAGGGCCTGACTCTCCTTTGTGATGAAACACAGGCATACTTAAAATAATCAAATTCATGCCTGGTAATAAACTCCGACAGAGATGAGGTGAACCAGGGTATATATTTTTCAGTCATGGGAATCACTGTATCCTGTCAAAAGAGATCGGGATTTAACTGAGAAGGCCACGGTGTGTCAATTGCAATGACACATATATTGTTGCTCTATTGTGATCATCCTTCTTTTCTATCTCAACACTGGGACATGATTAATATTTTACATACTGTCCAAAAGGGGAATGTGACTTACCAGAAACTGTCCTCAACATTTCAAATACAGATCCCCCCTCTGCCAAGAGAAAATCCTGCCCAGCTGTAGATTTCTCATTTGCAAAACATAAGAGCAATGAAATTCCATTACTTAGAGAAACTGGCTGTTCCACCAAACCCTTGGCAACGGAAGCTGTACTTATCTTTCTGAACAATAGCCTCAGAAAATATATTCTCTCTTTAAAAAAAAAAAAAAAAAAAAAAAAGACAGTAAGTATGCCTTTGAGCTCTTGAGAAAGTGCTCTTGCCCAAGCGAATTCCTGTTAGGGAAAATCTACTCCCCTGACCTGGGAAGCACAAAGATTGACCCTAAGACAGGCAGTAAAAAGAGCTCCAAAGTTTAAGAACCCTTCAAAAAGTCAATGGGGATGTAAAAATACGAATAATGTCCTTAAAACAAAATCAAGTATCCTTTTAATATGTAAGTTACCACAATGTACCTGCTCCCTCAGAAAAGTGACTCTTATACCATAACATGTTCCATTTGTTTTCCTTGTGAGGTTTAACTGTATGTTTTCCTGAGGACAGAAGTGATCCTGCAGTGTGCTGCTTCTCTCACATTGAGGAATTCATCCAAACAAGAATGGAAAGGCGAGACTCTGATCTCTGTCTTCCCCAGGCTCCCTGCTCCAGGAGACACATGCAGCCAAACTCCAGCGGGTTATGTGAGCTTCGCTCATGGCTTATCTCATAGTCAGAGTTCCCACTCAGTCCAAGGTTTTGAAACAGACCATGAAAACGCTCAAGAAATACAGACGCTCCGGCAACGTGTTCAGAACAAGCACTGGCGGCATCAGGGCTGTTTTTCCGGTTTCCCATTTAATGTATTGTGTTATGGCCATGGCCCATGGTGACCTCCTGGTGGGATTCAACATATTATCTTGGACCCTCCTAACTAATTTCTTCCTCATATGAGACCCAAAAACTTAGTCCATGTATTTACCCGTTAAGAATGGTCAAAAAACACCAGCAAGAAATAGTCATTTGTGCCCAAATTTGCACCAAAAGTTCATACAACGAGGCAATAAATACTTCTTTCCCTTTCAGCAACCTGGAGCATCCTAAGACACCATATGACCCTATTCTAGTGCACTGGACGGTGGGGTGAGATATCTAGCCCAGTCCATCCCCACCAGAGCAAATCCATAAACCCACTCTGTAAAGGCTTAAAATGCTCCACGAACAACTGAAAATGAAGTCGGGGATGGTGTAACTCTCCTGACTCTTGAGCTTGGCCTGCACATCCTTGAACAATCCCCTTGTACACCTGACATCAGACAAACCCAAGAGAGAACACCACTCTCAAGGCAATAACTGCATGCTGCGAGCCAGGAGGGACATGAGCAAGCCTCCAGGGCCGACACAATTTTACCCTGGTAACCAACGTGAACACCGACACAATTTGCACAACAGGGGTTGCTCATCTGGTTCTAACTAGCATACAACTCTCCGATGGCTTTCACACAAAGCTATAACTGAAGCATACTAAACCGATGCAAGGCCGCAGGAAGACAGCCAAATTGTGAACATGCCACTCATAATCTGGCTTCTCTATATTTAATATAAACAAAAACTTAACACCAAGGCAATCAGCACTCTATATAGTCCCACACAATGGGAGAGTTCTCCTGTCCAACCATCCACCAGCTTAGGCCTCCCTCCCCGACCAAACATCTTGCCCTGAACCAGACGAAGATGGGATGGCATTCAGCCTATTAAAAGACACTGGCCAGCGTTCACATACCTCAATAATCCTGTCATGAATTTGCAGGCCTCCGTCCTTGGCTGCGGGCCCACTGTCAACTATTTTGGATACAAAGATTCCTTCAGTGGACGATCCATCTTGGTTGTCCTTTGGGTTAAAAAAACACACATATGAATGCTAGGCATTAACTTGGTCATGAAAATAAAGCTTACACTCTTAAGCAGTAATGGACTCTTGCTCATATCAAAGTGGCAATGGGGTGAAAGCCCATCTGTTACCCCTAATTTCTGTTTTAACCTAAAATTAACATATACACATGGTAAAATACTTCATATCATACAAAAGGTATAAAGTAAGTCCCTGCTATCTCCTACCCATTGTCCTTTTTTCCACTATATACCATCTATTTGTAGTTTACATATCCTTTCCAAAACATTTTTTCATGTATTACTTTCCTAAACATTTATCTGTTCCTTTTTCATGCACATGGAAGCTATATGTGTGCAGGGGGTATGCTCTCCACACTCTGTGCATCTTGCCTCTTCTACTTAAGTTTACAAATCTTGGAGTCTGTCTGCCTTACTCCCTTAGGAGGATGAACAGTTTCCCAATATCAGGATAATTAGCACTGTTTCCAACTGTTGCTCTCGGAGACAATGACATTTCTAAGACCTTCCTACCTGTACTACGAAATGTCTTTTGCATTATGTATCTGGGGAAAATCCCTAGCAATGGAACTGGCGGGTCCAAAGATATGTAGATTTGATGGATATTGCCAAATTATGCACTGATAGCTCATTAGGGTCTTTTCCCATATCCTCACCAGCTTAGGGTACTATTAAAACTTTTAAATATCCAATAATCTGATTGTGAAAATAGGTGTTTTATGTGTGCTCAGATTTACATCAGAAAAGCTCACCACCACCACCCCAAGCCTAATAAATTCTCATCTCCAATCGCAAATCCCTTTAGATCTTTCAAAGTCTGGACTGAAACTTTCTGAGAAAGGCGATGGCTTGCTGCTCAAACTCCTTCCATTATTTTAAATCAAAAAGTTTCAATAAGCTCATAAAAAAAACCCTCACAGCTTGTTCATGAACTTCTTTCCAAACAGCACTGGGATGAATTCTCTCCAAGTCTGTGGATTAAATTTCTAGTGATTAACAGACGGATTTTTAAGTTAAATGGCACAGTATGTATTGTTCCCAAACAAAAGCATTTGAAAAGTAATTTCAGGATCTTCCAGAAAAACTTCGAATCATGGTAAATTCTTTATCATAATGCCATAAGATCTATTTTAATAATAATTTCTGTAAAGGGAATACATACAAATTCCATTTGTTAACAAGTAACTACGAAGATATAAAATTTTTCTCTTTAAGCAGCAAAATAAAACAAAACCCTACCTTCTAAAGGGGAAAGGGATGATTTTAAATGTGGTTCAATCTACCCCTCCAAGTGCAAGAGCAATGGCTTAAGGTTGAGAAAATCAACATTCAGAACCTCTTCTCTCTCCCTCCCCCCGACCTCACCCCTTCTCTCAAAGACCCACATACTCTCTAATGTTATAAATAGGATTCAAAAGAAACCAAAATCACAACCTAAAATGAGCGGTAAGTGTTCTTCCCAACATTTATCCCCCAATGACAAAGATAGGTCTTCTAAAATGCCATCTGGATTTTATCAACACTCTCCCAAGAGAGAAGGGTCAGAGAGACTGTGGGTGCTGTACTAGATCAGCTATCCTCAAAAGGCAGTCCTGCTCAGCGTCACGGCACCCTGCACCGGCACACCACACACTAACCCTTCACTGTCTGAATTTCTCCCTGCCTCCTTTCTCTCTCACAGCTGCCTTATGAATGCATTAATCCCATTCGTGTATCTCCCTATGCAGATCTCAAATGTAAGTACACAGCTGTGCAACAGGTTCTATTTACTGAGAACATACTAGGTAGGTAGTGAGTACTCTATGTCCTGTTTCATCCTCACAATAACCACAAATGTTAAATACTATACTATTATCCATTTCATAGGTGAAAAATCTGAGACAGAGAGGTTAAGTAACTTTCCCAAGGTCACACAGCTAAAAAGTAGCATAGGTCTGTTTAAACTGTGGACAGTTCAAGTCCCTTACAGGCTCCAAGTGCAGTACTGCCTCCCACAGAGAAAAATCTCAAAAATATAAATGAATTCACAAGTTCCACATTCCAGGCTATGGAGGATCCCACTGGACAAACCTGAAGAGCCTCAATGGACCGCAAAGGATTTACGGACAACCTTGAATTCTATAAGAGGGGATGTCAATATATCCAATGAAAAGACATTTGCATTTCTTGGCTGGAGAGGAAGAGGGAGATGGGGGAGGGGATTTGGGCTTTGATTTGTTTTGCAGAATGCTATATTGTGCACAGGTAATGTTTTTAGGAGAGTAAGTAAGTTCAAGCAAAAAACAGAGGCACAGGCAAAAGCAAACGGCACAATTCAGGTTAAATTAAGACAGGGGTAGGAGGTGGAAACAGAATGCAAAACAAAAACAAAACAAACAAACAAACAAAAAAAACAGAAAGCACAAAAATCAAAGAAAGCCAAATCGATTCCATCCTGGATAGCTGGATGTGTCTCTTAAAAGACATCTTTCTGTTCTTAGTTTGTTTGGCTCCTCTCCTAATACATTTTAAGTCAGAGCTATTTATCAAGGTGAACTAACATGGCTTGGGATTTGTTTTGTTTTCCTGGCTTGAGAAAAGGAAAAATAAAAGGGATTGTTTTCATCCCAGGGGTACCTGACAATGAAGTATACTTGCCAAAGGCTGAAGCGAAAGGTTTGCTACACCAGACTGGATGCTGTTTCTTTAGGGATGTAAGAATTAATGAATGAATGATGTGATTTTGCTAAGAGCAGTGCATCATGCAATGAAAAGCCTTATGTCAGCGACTCCCGGCTGGGCTTATGTCACAACCCAACCAAGCTTCTAACACCAGAATTCCTTGGGAAACACACACGTCATGTGTACAGCATTCTACTTCCAGTACTAACAATGAGTGTGCATTGTTGCTCATTGTGGCTTTTTAGCATGTTCTCAATGACCTGCCAGATTTCCAGGCAACAGTTCAGAATACATTTAGGGTTCATTATGCGATCTCTGCTAATCAGGACAAGTTAAAAAAAAAAACAAACACTATTGCAACCACATGCATATGGAATTAAACTTTCCTCCAGGGGACATGCATGTAGTTCTTGCAAAAAGACCACATGAACTGAGAACACTTATGAACGCTATGAAATTCACTCTAGCTTGTACTTCAATCAGTTTTTTAAAAGAGAAAGAAAATAATCTAAAACATGTACTTTGATAAACAAAAGAAAGATATTTATATTCCTATGAAGCTAGGAGTGTCCTTTCATTCCCAGGGAGGGACAGAAAACACAAAGCTCTCCACCACCGCCAAGACATAGGAATGTCTCTCCATTTCAAGCATTTTTCAAACATTGGGCTCCTTTTTCCTATACACACTCTGGTAAAGCAGAGAGGGGATCTTCCTGGTTTGGGTTCTTTCGGTTGTGCAAGTTTCTGAAACATCTAACAGTGAAGAGCATCTTAGTTTGTTGAAGTCATTTCTTAAAACTGGTAACAGTGGATGGGGAGAGGGGAACTGATCGTTATGAAGCCAAACCAAGGACAGCCTCTGTCACTTGTGCGAAACAGCATGGCAAAACACATTCTAAAACATGTTCTGGAGGGTAAGCTGGGGAACATGGACCTGTGCCAGTCCTGTTGTTTCCTGGGACCAACTACCTTGACATCTGAGTCCCAGTCTGCTCCTTCTTCCCTTCCCTTTGCTGGAGTGGGTGGACCCCCAGCAGCCAGGACTCAAGCAGAACAGCACATGACATGCTGCCTGGTTGCTCAGTCAACTGGCAAACGAGAAAAGAAAAAAGGTACCAATGAGACATAAATTCTACAGTCTCTTAAGAATTTCAACCAGACGAGACAAACCACCGTGTGTACCCATCCCTGGAGCTCAGCAAAGTGGGGGTGTTACCCACCCCCTTCCTTCTCAGAGTTTAATCTCACTGTCTGAAGGGTTCTTTTCTGTAGGTAAGTTTTAGAGGGCAGATGATGCATCAGTCCATTATTTAATGACTGTGTATTGCCGGTAACTAAGCTGTCATTTCTTATAATAAGGCATATATGTTTTTGAAGCCATGACTTTGGCCAAAAGCAAATGGAACTCAGCTCTAATCCTCATGCTAACTTCCTCATCTTCTCCCAATCTCTTTCTCACCACTTCCTGCCCACCCCTTGACTGTAGCAATGCTGTATGCTTTGCAGCTCCCCCCAAGTGCCAACTCCAGCACTGTTCCACACTTTGCATGGGCTTCCCTGGGCCTATTCACTTTCTTTTAGCTCCGTGGTCTCCCAAGGCAGATACATGTGATGCAGTGCAGCAGAACGATGAAAGAACACAAGAGAAATTGTCTTCATACTCCCATTTTAATTTCATCATTTAAAATGCTCCTTTTTACATGTAACTTTTATAAGACATGCAGTATTAGTTCAGCAGCAAATGTATAATTTAAAGCTAACTAAATAAGCTCAATTTTTTACAGTTAAGAGTACTTAATGGAACATATCATATATGGGCCTCTGATCTAGCAAACTCCTACCCATCCTTCAGAATTTAGCTCAAATGGCCCTTCCCCAGGACACCTCCTCCCCAATAGTGAGCCAGACCCAGCCACAGAGTTTAGCCATGTCTGGATGCCTGACATCTTCTCATACCTTAGGATTCAGCTTAGTATCTCCTCCTCTTTTTCCTGATCACCCTGGGCCAGTGATGTGCCTTGCTACCTGGTACCTCATTTGCCATCCTCCCATTTTTTTCCCTACAGCACAAGTCCCCCCAATCTGTTAGATTTACTTGTTTCTTGCCTGATGTCCCCATCGGGACATAAACTCGGTGACCACAGGCCAGTCCCCTTGGCCTCCACAGCGTCTCCCAGCTCCTACCAAACAGCTCCTTCCTATTCCATACTTATCTGTTGAGTGAGTGAATCTGATTTTCTCTTCCTTTCCTTAGACTATTATTTCCCTTTTAAGGTAACAAATGAGAAACTGATCAGTAGAAGACACATGAGCAAGAGACGATGCCCATTCAAATAAGCCTGCATGAGAGGTGTGATCCTGCAACACACCCTTTGCCACATCCCATCCCCAGAGCCCTTTCAGCAGACATTCTCCTCCCTGTTAAACAGATTGGTCTGAACTGGGTCCTTTATTCCTGGAGGAGGAGCTAACAATGAATGGGGTGAACAAAGAGCTGCAGTGGGAGAAAAAGCAAAGGGACGCAAGAGCCCCCAAATTGGGGAATCATCTCTAACCAAGAGCTGACAGGGCGGAGCACCAGATCAGACTTCCAGTCTCAGAGCCCACGCTCCAGCTCAGTTATTCAGTTCCACCTGCACACATCTCTCCCAACTCTCTTCAGCTCAGCTGCCACACCACCAGACATGCCCCCCAAAACCTAACAGTTTAGATAAGCTGTTGTGTTGCGAGGACAATGCTATTTTAGGAGACCACAACTGACTTAAAATCCCTGAGGGTGAAGATGTCAGATAAACAATGAACTCTAATTACAGAGAGCAGAATGAGGTGAGCAAGGTTTCCTACCCCTCACCCACCCCCCAACCTTGACCCCTCTCCCCACTGAAGCAGGGAAGGGAAAAACACATCTTAGTAATTAACATACCACACAAGGCCGGCCGCCAATAATATTGAATCCCAGGGAGCCAGAGTCCCGATGTAGCACAAGAGTCAGACTTTTGGTTTCTTCACCCTGTAGGGAACAAATAAGTTGGAAATTTT
Organism: Vulpes vulpes; assembly: GCF_048418805.1. Taxonomy (NCBI): domain Eukaryota; kingdom Metazoa; phylum Chordata; class Mammalia; order Carnivora; family Canidae; genus Vulpes; species Vulpes vulpes. Next base: position 71,761,953 of record NC_132788.1, on the reverse strand, counting down.
ATTTACCAATAGGGAATAGCCGGTAGCAATTTTTTTCCAATCTTAGTGGGCCCCAGGACTCTTAGGTCATCATTCAAACCCCTCTGTCTCTTGGGCAGTGTAAGCAAGGAAACTTTGAGGGCCCAAGCTGAAACTGTGTCCTGGGCAGAGGAGGTTACAGGCATTTCTAGACTCCCCCCCCAACTGTGCGGGGCCCGTGTAAGAACGGCGATGTCCGGACGTGCCTAACGAACACTGCCCACCGGTGCCTCCTTGGTCTGCAAACGCACCCTCCCGAGGCCGGCCCGCTGCACGCCGGCTGGCTAGACAGCCTTTCTGCTTGTGCCTCAGCATCCTCAACAGCAGCATTCACGTTTCGTCATGAGAGGTTCCAGCAGCAATGTGTTCGGAAGTCTGAACACACGTAAGGCCTGTCAATAGTCGTCTGTGTTTGGGAGGCTTGAGGGGAAAGCAGCCCGTGAAAGTCAGACGCAAACGTGCAGGGAAACAGAAAGATCGTGCATCGTACTGAAAGGGGAGCGGGGGCCCTTTCACAACGCGATTACTGTCCCGTCCACAGGAGATGCCGGGCTGTCTAACAGAAAACGCTCTGCTCAAAGGAGGCTGGTCAGTGTGGACCCCTTCAAATCACACAAGCAGAAGTCACTGAGGCAGGTCTCACTCCGGCCATGTCCAACTCCCAGAAGCGACAGCGGTGCCGCGGTGCCTTAACTGACACTCTCAAATAACAACAGACAAAAATAGAGTTAACCTTGTGTGGACACTGTCACTAAACTGTGACATAAACACTAAGCTGAGACACTTCTGTGACGTTCCCAATTATTTGAACGATATACAAAACTTCACAGGTACGGACTGCTGACCCTCGCAAATGCTCTGCTCACGGTTTCTGTTTAAACATAGTATTTAAAGGCTGCAGTTTCTAAAAATATGAAATACTCCATTCTAAGTTTTTTTTTAAGATTTATTTATTTATTTATTTATTTATTTATTTATTTATTTATTTATTTATGATAGACATAGAGAGAGAGGTAGAGACACAGGCAGAGGGAGAAGCAGGCTTCATGCCGGGAGCCCGACGTGGGACTCGATCCCAGGACTCCAGGATCACACCCTGGGCCAAAGGCAGGCGCCAAACTGCTGAGCCACCCAGGGATCCCCCTCCATTCTAAGTTTTTAAAAAACAACAACAACACTAACAGCTCATCACAAAACAGATTTCATTCTGATGTTTACTGCTTCCTGATCAAACCTTTGCCTTCTATTTTTTCTGTGGAAATAAATAACAACATTTGAAGGGTGGGAATGTAAGCATCTGACCCAGGCACACTGGCAAGGGAGATCACTCTTTCTGACAGGCAGTGCCAATGGCTTTTCTAAAGCTCCATTTATTGCTACAGTTGTCAATGAAAAACTAGTTCCATATCTGGGCAGCAGAACTGTGCCCAGCAGAAGCAAAAGAAAAATAATAATACATGTATATATGATTAACGGGCCTCAATATGTAAAATTATCTCCATGCTTAATGGGACATACCATATATGGGCCTCTGATCTAGCAAACTCCTACTCATCCTTCAGAATTCAGCTCACAACTGTTTCTAACGACTAGTTAGCTAGCAAACAGAATTAAAAATGTTAGAATTTTTAAAAATTTCCAAAATGTTATGTAAGCCTAAGCATCAATTTTCCAAACCCTGTAAAAAGAAAAATGACAATTTTTCATTTAGAAAAAGACAGTATTTGATAAAAGAACTAAGTGTCCTCTAAGAATAATGCAACAAAATATTCATTTCCACAGGCTCACTTACTTGCAATATATAGAGTATTTTAATACAAAAGATAAACAAGTCTCTATCAAGCTACTGTATCTAACCAAAAACAGCCTCTATAATAACCACCTATTGATTTTTCAAAAAATATTTCCAATCCACAGCATCACCATCCAGAACATCTGTCTGTCAAGGGTATGGATATAATTAACTTGATCTATACAAGTTAACAAGGAACAACTATCACTGCTGTAATGGAATAGATACTCAGGATCAACCTGATAGTTCTGAAACGTAAATGTGATGATTCACAAACTGAAACAGTTTATATCTCTCTGCCTTGGGAAAGGAAAATCTTGGTAAGCCCATTTCTTGCAGAAGGGGTGAAAAAGTTAGAAATACACTGGAATTTGAGTGAGTTATCACACATATCCTACATTTCTGGTTTTTGTAATTAATAATAGAAACTGCACAGTTACATGGTAATCCAAGGCAGATGGCTCCAGTCTACAATCTCAAATGATGGACAGAAGAGAACACACAATCGAATTTCTTAAGACTAGTTTTAAATCTTGTTTGATAACCACTTATTCTTTCTAAAAGTGAAAGAAAACAAAGAAATCTTATTACACTGCATTAACAATGATAGCAGCTCACATTTATTGGCCGCTTACTATGTGCCAGAAATTAACATTTAGCCACTTTAATAAATCCCACCAATCTCATCGACCGGCACTATTACTACTCTCATGATACCAGTGAAAGAGCTAGCTGGTAAGAGTTCAAGATGGTATTTGCTCTCTGATTCTAGACCCCAATTATTCTTCTACACTATTCTCTTTTCATGTGGAATGTAGAAAAGAATGTCACGTAGCTCAGCAATATCTGAGGTCCCTCTCAATATGGTTCAGTTGCTGGAGTTCCAAAAAGTTCTATAAAGGAACTCACGATAGGAAGTCTTACCCAGGAAACCAATGTCAGAACAAAACTCCACCTGTTCATGAAACTATTTCTCTCCCAAAAACCCAACCTGAGATGCCCAGACACCTAAGTCTGTACCCAGCCTCAGAGATCTCTCTCTAGGGAGAAGTGAGACAATGCCTGAGACACACCACTCCTCAGCCAAACAGCAATTTGCAAAGAATGTTCTGGAATAATCAGGCTGACCATTTACACTTCCTTGCCTGTCACAATCACCAGGGAGAAAAAGAGGTGTTTTCAGTTGTACAAGCATCTTGATATAGTCTGCTGTTTAGGAGGGTTACAACAGGCTTTAGGTACCACTGGTTATTTTTTTTTTTTTTACCACTGGTAATTTTAGGACTGATTTATAGTAGTGAGCCAACACACCAAAGATTCACCACACGAGGCTGGGCACAGAAGAGAAAAGCTCCGTCGGGGTGGAATTCCTCTCATTTCTCCATTTAACTACCAAAGGTAATTTTTTCTCAGACACCATGAACTTGATTCTGGCTTTTCCTTTCCATTCTTCCCCCCTCAAAACAACCTTAACTACTCTAATTTCTAATTCTTCAGAAAAAAGCATGAATAGAGAATTTAAACACCAGACCTTACATCACACATTTACATGTTAACATTAATTCCTGCTTAATCGGGATCCCTGGGTGGCGCAGTGGTTTGGTGCCTGCCTTTGGCCCTGGGCGCCATCCTGGAGACCCGGGATCGAATCCCACATCGGGCTCCCGGTGCATGGAGCCTGCTTCTTCCTCTGCCTATGTCTCTGCCTCTCTCTCTCTCTCTCTCTCTCTCTCTCTCGCTGATGACTATCATAAATAAATAAAAAAATTAAGACCAAAGGGGGAAGGGGGGGAGGGGGACGACGACACTGACCAAAAGAGGAGGAGCACCTGGGTGGCTCACTCAGTTGCGCATCTGCCTTTGGCTGAGGTCATGATCCCTCTCCCTCTGCTACTCCCCCTGCTTGTGTTCACTTTGTCAAATAAATAAATAAATAAAATCTTTAAAAAAAATAATTCCTGCTTAATCACTTAACCTATTCCTGAGTTGAAAATGCATCAGGATAAAGGGCATTTAAATCATTCTTGTTCAATTATACTTCACCAATTAAAGAGACATATAAATGGCACAAGGGCAAAGGCTCCCATCAATGCTGCTTTGCTGACTTTTCATAGAGATAATGTTAACAAGCAGCTCTTTCATCCACAGGAAAATTTAACCAATATTGATCTGTTTGGGTAGCTTATCATAACCCATGCTTTGAAATTTTCCCAATGGCCCCATGAAGTAAAACAAAGAAGGGAAAGAGCTCCATTTCACATAAACAACTGATTAAATCAGCTTTTTGAAGCAGGCATTGTATCCATGCTCTACACCTGAGAAACTGAGGCTCCAAGAAATTCGGACATTTGCTTAAGATCACACAGCTGCAAGGAGGGAAAGCCAGGAATCAAGGTCCACGGGACATCAAGGTCCACGGGATGCCAATGTCCACAGGACGCCAACATCCATACTCTTTGTACTCTGCGGGTAAATTCTGGCACTATATCCTAAAATCCCTTTGCCTCACAAGACTGAGCCTTCACATTAAAATGTCATGAAGGATTAGACATCTAATTAGTTTTGTAATTAGAGTTTCAAGCAAGGTTTCTTTGGACTATGTAATAATAGTGACGAAGATTAAGAGTGTCTATTATACCATGAAGGGTATCATAAGAGTATTATGCCCCCGACAGGAACGAGGTAATGGTTAAGATCTTGGACTCCAGAGTCAGAACCTGAGTTCAGTTTCCTCATCCACAGAATGGGGATAATAATAGTTTCTTCTCACATTACAGGATTATTACAAAACATGAATGAGATAGACAATCGCTAACAAGTGCCTCAGCACAGTGCTTGGCCAACAGAAGTGCTCAAGATACAGACAGGGCATAGTGTGTGATGGATACTACTGCAGCTCAGCAAAGAGGCCGTGGCACTCTTTAACCACATAAATTACTCTGCCACAAAATCCAAGCAATAAAATATGTCTAATCCCAAATTAACTTAGTCTGTCTGAGGCAAGTTTGGGAGAGCTGGGGCCTGAAGTTAAGCAAAATAGGATAATTATATACCCATTACACCATCTGGCCAACTGATGGGGGTTCCTTCCATGCACATGTCTTTTTTTTTTCCCCCAAGTCTGGAGAAAGAGTGCCACACTCTAGGAGGGATGGCTAAGTGCCAGTAGACAGTTTTTATTCCAGAGATGGGAGCAGGAAACAAGTAAAGAAGACAGTGGGAAACAGCTCAGCCTGGACCTTCAGTGGAGCAGAGCTAGGACAGGCAAATGATACTGACCTGGCGGGATACAAGTATGAGGAGGGGAAATCAGAGAGAGGACATATCCAGGTCTGAGGGAGGTGGCCAAGGGCATGAAGAGGATGAGGGAACAGGTGCTGGCCCACAACAGCATAGGAGTAGCAGTAAGTCCAAGAATCTGTGGACTTGGAGAGAGACAGCGAAGCTAGAAGCAGATGAGAAGATGGGGAGCTAAGGGTATTTGGGGTTTGCTGAGGCATTCGGACTGTTCCATGTCCTTACCAGATTAGTGAGGCTTGATGGGCTGGGAAGAAAAGGTAAAGAGTAAGATGACAATCAACAACAACAACAAAAATGAAGGTGAGCTGGCACCTCCTTGGCAGCTTTCCCTAGAGCTGCTCTTATTCTATTGCTCTTCCCCAAAGGCATGTGTCTCTTCCCTTCAGGAGACAGAGACCCCTCACCAAAAGCTGGGTGGCAGATGGAAAAGGCAAACTCCAGCTGTACTTTAGAGTCCAGTGACAGCACGCTTTCCGGGCGGGGGGGGGGGGGGAGATGGAAGCTCCCAGCCTCCACCCCAAAACCCAGCTCACTAGCTGGGCCCCTAGTACGCTGTAGGCCCTCCTTGGGAGGTGCTGAGGTCTTTAAGAAAGAACAGAGATATATTAGCCTTGGAGGAGATATGGGCACCATGCCCTAAATAATGGCATCAATAGTCTAGGGTATTTACACCAGTAAGTCACAGGCAGAAATGGAAGCTGAATGCTCAGAAACGCAATCACTGACTGCACCAAACATACGCTTTGGTATCATATTTGAACAAGTAACTACGGGATCAAGGTTTAAATTGCCCAAAACACAATCTACTCAAATTTCAGCTCAAGGTCTCAGTGGACAAGAATCTGGGGGGAAAATAAAAACACAGGGGGAAAAAGCAAAAATCAAATGTACTTTGTCAAAGTCACCTTATATGGTGGCTGGGTTTTTTTTTTTTTTTTTCTGTTGTGTTTATGTCTGTGTTAAGTGTCCAAGAACATGAATGTCTTCTATAGGCAAAGTCCCTTTTCCTCTTAGATTTACTGTTACCATCCTCCTCCAAACAATCTGGCCTCGGAAGCTTGGAAGCATGCCATCTCCTAATCTGTGTGGTGGCCCCCAGAGCCCATCCATGCCACTGTCAATGTGGATTCTTTCTAAACACTCCTTTCTGCCCAATGATGGGTGTTCCCCAATTACTGCTGTTGTGGGACTCACAGCCGAGAACTGGCTGGACTGGAAAGCTGCCCAGCGGGTTCTGAGAACTGTAATTGACTGACCGCTAGTCTGTGTATCTGGGGTGACATGACACCTCTCAGCCTCAGACTATGCAAAGCTCTCGGAGAGTCGCACAGCTGGGAACCAGCTCTGTCTGGTGACCAGTGTGACAAGAAAGCACAGGAATGTGCTGCGGTGGGGGCTGGGAGACCAGTATGCTGAGCTGGCTGCCAAAACTGCTGCACTCCAGAGATGAAGTTGTCTTCACTCCCTACACTAAAATGTTTTTGTCCTCTTTGTCATCCAAACTATGTTTCCAATGGTGAAGCACCTTGCGCCAACCTCCTCCGGAGAATTCAACCTCTGGTTCTAAAGGAGTGATGTTCTCGATATTCTCAGATGAAGACCAGCAGGGAAAACTGTTCAAGCCTCAAACTGAGGGCAGTCATAGTCATGGGGTTGATGCACATGAACTGAAAATGGTTGAGACAATCAATGGAAGTATTAGTGGTACATACTGGTCACCAAAATAAGTGCAGCGAAGACAAGAAGAGGCAAAGCACATGGAGAAACAGAAAGGGACAAAGATATAGCTTTTCCGGAGTCATTATAGCTCCAGAATAGTATATATAAACTCATCTATAAGCCAAACAAGTTATTTTTGGAAAACAGTGTAAGTGAAGTATTCCCTTGGCCAAATATACATATTTTCCAGTCGGCAGCTATGTTTAAATAACCTGAGAAATCCCCACACACTTACTTCTCTATTCCCATGAGTTTGATTTCAAGTTTGTACCTCTAATTTTTGTCAACTCATCTCTTTCCTGGTGACCATCCACAAGCAATACTTCACACCAAGAAACAGGCAAGAACAAACCTGATTTATAGGGCTACAACATTTTCACATTTCCACTTGATGGACTATAAGGTAGTTTTATTTAGTCTTTGAGATATAAACCTTCCATCACTCAACCTGAAGCGTTTTCCTCTGCAAATCAGAACACAGGGCAAGGCTACCCAGTGGTAACAGTCTAAGTTCTTGCTTGCAGAAAGGCAGGCGCTCTGCCCCACTCACCTCTCCTGAGCTTGGTTAGTTCTGGTGAGACAGAAATACACCTAACAACCCCTGAGCCCTCACATTATTCACGAGCCTAATCCTCCTCCTTCCCAAGGCAGCCCAGGGCTGCTACCCTGACACAGTCCAACTGACCTGCATATTCCTCTTTCACCCAGTTCCCACCACCAGAAACTCGTCAGATAGTAACCCAGAGAACTGGTCGCTCACAGCAGTGCAAGGCTCCCAATGAAACTGTGACCCTCTGAGCAAAAGCCCCTTTCCATGTCTGCATTACATCACTTCAAATTTCTAATGTTTCTTCAGCACTTCATTTAAAAAAGATCTAAAAACCTACAGATGCCAGGCACTTAACAGATGTTCAATAAATGCTCCTTAAATCTCACTGCGCACTTGACATAACATCATCTGGTTTAATCCTAAAGCCAACTCCATCAGCTCACATATTATTATCCTGTTTTAGAGATAAGACAATTAAAGCTTACAGGAGGTTGCAAAAGACCTCCAAGAGGCCCTCAACAAAGAGATAGAGGGAACACATGAACCCTATTATCACGGACTCCAGGGTCTGAATCCTAACCACAGACCGACCACCAGCTCAATTCAGGGTACTCTGAATCCCGCCTGTTTATATGAGGCCCACATCCAACCCTGAGCCACAACCTAAAAAGACCATATCATCTTCTGATCCGTGTTCAGCAGAGACAAGGGACACCTAAAAACAGCTTCTAGAGAAATTCTAAGGGTGACCTCGCCACCCAGGGCCCATTTCTGCATACCCATTGCCCATGAGAGAGTTCAGCCCTCCCCATTCCTGGGGGGAAGAAGCTGCTGCGAGCTCATTCACACACAGGCTGCAAGGTATCTCTATCCCTCAGGTTCCCTGTGAAAATATATACGGAATGCGTGAGAAAGATGGATGCTTGTGTCCATCTGTTAGTTATTTTCTTTACAAGACTAATCATTATGTTATACCACTTCCCTTTTTTATTGGAACAGGCTTATTAGAACACCATTAGTTCAGGGGGGACAGAAGCTAATCTGCAGCAAGAAAGCTTTACTGAACAAAGAATAGTAAGACTTGCATTGTGTTTTCAAAAACTCCAGTGGGTGTCTGATTGATCCCATGGGTTAAAGCTGTTCAAATTGGCCTTTGTATCCAGGAGTGCCTATCACAGTGCCTGGCAAGCTATGCATTAGGACATGAGGAGCTAAATTGCAAGAATACATTAGGAAGGATTTCATCTTCTTCCTACCATCAACCACTCTTTAAATGACTAGCATGAAAATTAGAGAAATGAGTCACTATTCCATCCAGGATACCATCTCTTTAATTCTTTTTGGTATGTTTTGTTGAAATCGTTTTCATAGGATGTTTTATGCTCCATGTGTCCCATAATGGGAATTATGGCATGGGAAGAACAGACTTCACCAGCATGGACCAGAAGCCATTAGACCAACTAAATAGAGCCAAAGGAAGATGCTGGGAGAAGGTGTTTAATTTTCCAAGCCTCTGTTTCTCCATCTATAATACGGAAAGTAATGGTTTATGGGTACCTACCTCATAGGATCTTTCTGAGTATGAAATAAAATGATGTACCTATACCTCCAATTAACATAGTGCTTGCATATATAATAAGAGTCCTCTGGAAACATATAAGACTTCATAGGAAACACTGCCTCAGGGGAAAATGCTTTTCTTATTATGGTGATAGTGTATGAGCCTGGAGTCAGATGCTGGGTTCAAATCCACAATCTATCCCATTCCACTATCATCTTTCATGTAGATACTAAAATGATCTCCTTTCTCACTGGTCTTTTTACTTCCATTTTTATTGCCCTTTATTTTTTAAAAATATTTTCTGTGAGAGACGCAGAAAGAGGCAGAGACACAGGCAGAGGCAGAAGCAGAAGCAGGTTCCTTGCAGGAAGCCTGATGTAGGACTTGATCCCCAGACTGGGATCACGCCCTGAGCCGACGACAGATACTCAACCACTGAGCCACCCAGGCATACTGCAAATCCCAGTTTTATACTGATAATGTGTGTAATTTTTGGCCTTAAACTAGCTTTTATCTAATCTGTTTTATAATCTGCTTCTTTTACCAAAAAAGGAGATCTACCTAACGAAAAAGATGGAGAAACTCACATATGTGCATACTTAAGGCACCCTAAGTGAATAATGTGCATACTTAAGTCACCCTAAGTGAATAATATTTTTTCTTTTATGCTCCTTGGTCTATAGTCTAACACATAACTGCCTTATAGATATTTGTCCATCTAATAATTTTAGAGAGGCAAGCGACATTTCCCAGGGCAGAAAGGACCACTTAAAAATGTGTATCACCAGAATTCCCAATTCAAAACTTTGTTATAATCATGTAATCCAGTGTAGCAAACATATTGTAAACCATATCTTAATTTTTTTTTTTTTGTAACACTTAAATGAAATGGATTGACAGTCCACAATTCCTTCAGCTGAGCTGGGCTGTTTTGTTACATGCTCTATGAAATGGTTATTTGCTGAAGCTTTCCAGAAACAGAAAATATACTGAAAGGTGAACACTCTGATAGATACATTTCAAAGTGTTTGGACATCTGGAACGCCTTTTGATACAATTGTCTATTAGACTCACTTACCTCCAGGAGTTCTGAAATGGACAAAATCGTTTCTGGGATTTGGTGCTTGATACAATTTGATCTGGGTGGATCTAGCAGAACAAAAAGAAAGCCTCCCAAAAACCTGGGAACAATTTTGTTAACTTGGGGGTCACAGAAAAACTCATTCTTTTTCAGTACGAGCTCACTGTTGGTTAGCAATCTGAAAAGTTGTGATGGCTGACAAGACAGCCTTTTCAATCTTGAGTTCACCCACTGAACAAACACATACTGAGAGCTTACAGTGCACATGGCAATCTAGTGCCCTGAACACAGCTCTGCGGACAGACGTGCTCCCTCCTGGAGAGACAAAATAAAGAGCCCTTGCAATTATTCAGTTACAGCTGTGATAAGTGGCGCTCAGGAGGAGTACCAAAATGAACATCTCAGGGTACCAGACTTGGTCTGGGAGATCACAGAGAGCTTTGTGGAGATGGTGATGCTTGAACTGGGATGGGAAGGATGGAAAAGTTATCTAGTGATAAGCAAACCCTAAATGCTGACACAGAGGCAGAGGCAGGAGGGGAGAGTTGGAAAACTAGCAGGTTACCTAGTGATTAGCTGGAAAGACTGTTGCTGGTAGAGAAAAGAGTGCAGGGATGCGGGGAGAGGTTGGGACATATTAATGGAACTGCCAGAGAACACTAAAGCTGGGAAAGAGAGAATAAAGAGGTTAGGAATACAGGCACACAGATGATGACTGGTAGGATCCAGAGCATGCGGGACCTTACAGACATGCAACAGAAACTGGAAGGCAAATGCAGGGTTTAAGAAGGAAAGGTGCTATCAGATTGACATTTCTAAGAGATTATTCCTGGTGCTAGGTGATAGCAGGGAAGCAAGAAGGTATGTAATGGTAGCAGCTGTGACCCAGGCAAGAGATGATGGTGGCTGAGACCAAGACTGATTTTGTTCCCTAAGTGACACCTGGCAGTGTCTGGAGACATCTGTGATTATCACGACTTAGGAAGTACTACTAGCATCTAGGAGGCAGAGGCCAGGGATGCTGCTAAACATCCTATAAAACAATGAGCATTGCCCCCATCCCAAAACACATACAACTAACAATTATCTAACCCAAAATGTTCATAGGTGGAAGTTGGAAAACCTTGGTTTGGACCACGGTGATCATTTGATGGGGATGGAGAGCAGTGAACAGTTTCAGTAAGTGTTTTGGAGGCAAAATTAAGAGTTACTGATGGACTGGATATAGAAGTAAAAGAACAGAAGGAAATCAAGGACAGGTCTCCAGTTTTTCAACATTTCTAAGAAAAGTTATGTTCACAACTTTCCCTTTCTCAGAAAGCCAGAGAAGTCTGCTGCGAAATGCTTTTGTTCCCAGAAATCAGGTGGGAAAAGAGGACGGGCAGCAAAACTCTAACTTAAGCATACTATCACCAAGTCGGCTGCAGCTCAGATGTGGCTTCCTATTAAAGATGCCTGTCAGGCCCTGGTTACCTATTGTAGAACTGCTGGGTTTCATAACTTCACCTTGGTCTGTGCTAGGAGGATACCAATACATGCTTGTCTATGGCTACACCTGAATCCAAACTCTCTATCCAGCTGAGCAGCTACTCAGCATGACAGGTCGACCAGCATCACCTGGGAGCTTGTGAGAAATGCAGACTCTCAGGCCCCAAACCAGCTGTAATGGATCGACACCTTTATGAGCAAGCCTTGGGAATCTTGTGTTCTCCAGGTGCTTCTGATCATAGGGAGGTTTGAGAAACACAGCCCCCAGTACCCGCTATAGAACAGGAGACACGGTGCCTACGTAGGTACAGCACAGACAAATACTCAATACTCAGCTAGTGTCAAAAACCTCAAAGTTAAGATAATTTAAATAATGCCAGATCATTTCATGGAACAAGGTCTGGGCCTTGAAGGGCTGGTATTGAAAATCTTTTGAGTGTTTCTTATCTACTTCAGCTTCTTACAGAGATAAACATTAGGACTTATTACAAAAAAAAAAAAAAAAAAAAAAACAAAAACTGTTGTGCATGAGAGTTTCCAAGCAATATAAATCCTTCTGCCTTTTGGAAGAGAATAAACAGTACCCAGCAGGAGCAGAGAGTCGGCCAATGAAATAAACAAGTTCTTAAACTGCTCACAGTGGGAGAGGTTTTTCTGGCTGAGGTAGGAACAGCAAAAGCTTTCAGCAAGGGCCATGGAGGGTTAACTGCGGGGCTTTTAAGAGGTGCAAGCTTCCCCAAGGCCTCAGCCAGGGTCTGAAGCCAGGGAAAGGACCTTGTGCAGCCTGCAGGCCAGGCCATTCTTGGCTGTCCTTGAGGCTAGCGTGGAGGCGCACGAAATTCCAAGAAGGGCTCCAACTCCAGAAGGGAACTTGCTCTGTAAGCTCAAAAAGCAACATCTTGTTCCTAAACTTAATACCCTTGATTATCCTACTGGTTCACCCAACACAGCCTCAAAAACATCCTCAGTTCAGATTCAAGTATCGTATTTTTCGATTCTGAGAGAGGGTTTACCCAAACACTCCAGAAAGAAAACAGAAAGGCAAGAAGAAATAATAAACTAGCTTAACAATGAATGATGTATAAACTCTGGGGTAGTGAATGGCTTATTTATAAATAAGCATCACTTAAAACTACGCAGGAAGTCCACATGACAGCATAAACAAGAGAAACTCAGGAACTCCTTTGCCCCAAACCCGGCGCCTGCTACAAGACCAAGCTTTGCCCTCTGTTTTGGTGACTCGCGGGCTCACACCAGTCTTTTGTAGCCTGTGCGGTCCTGGGTGAGCCTCCAAGTTGTAAATATTTGCCCTTCACCCAGAGCTGGCCAGCTGCTGAGACTGCAGCTGACAGGCCAGGGGGCCAGGATGAGGGGGTGGGGAGTGGGGAGACAGAAAACTTGCAGGCCTGGTGTGCTAGTAGAGAAGAGGGGGTTGGGAGAGGGCTGTGAAAGGCAAAGCAGATACAGGTCCCTGGGAGCCCCTCAGGCATATATGTTCTCCTCCACTGCAGCCATATGGAATAGGCAACCGCATAGGGGCACCAAGCCCCTCCGTGTTTGTACCAAGGGGGGCCTTTGCAATCAGGAAAACCCTGGTTCTCAGCATGCGATTTTGTGCAGCACACACCCCAGCCCCAGACAACACCTGATAATATTTGGACACATTCTTAGTTGTCACATCTTGGAAGGCAGGATGGGAATCACCATGGTATCTACTGGGTGAAGCCAGAGACGAGACGCTGCTAAACATGTTACAGTCCGGAGGACAGCCTCCTATAACAGAATGGTGGGGTGCAAAATGTCTAAGTGTCAATGTATCCCAAGGTTGGTAGCTCTGATGTAGAACCTGAATCCCCCACTCCGTTCTCTGACGGAGTATGGCTTTGGACAAGTTCTAGGACTGCTCTGAGCCTGCCTCATCCCTCTCAAAGGATTAAACAGATAATACCTGTGCTTCTCACAGTTGCTGGCACACAATAAACACTCAAAAAAAAAAAAAAAAAAGGTACTTGTGGTTACACTGAGGCAGCACAGTAGTGCTTAAGACCTGGGGCTGGTGGGACACTTGAGTGGCTCAGTCAGTTAAGTGTCTGCCTTGGGCTCAGGTCACCATCCTGGAGTCCTGGGATGGAGCCCCTTGTCAGGCTCCCTGCTAAGTGGGAAGCCTGCTTCTCCCTCTCCCTCTACCCCCTCCCCACTTGTGTTCTCTCGATCGCTTGCTCTCTCTCTCCCTCAAATAAATAAAATCTTGAGAAAAAAAGACCTGGTGCTGAAGAGACCAGCACATGAGAGTTCACTCTGGCACTGAAAAGCTGTTGTTACCCAGAACCAGGCACGACTGACCTTCCCTAGAGCTTGGTTTCTTCATCTACAAAATGAGAAACATCACACCTGCCTCACTCGATTAAAAAGGGAACAACTGAGAAGTACTTAACATAAGGCCTAGAGCAAAGCCTTCGCTATGGGGGGGGGGGGGGGGTTGCACTGTAATTACACCAACTACCAGCACAAGGGGATGGCTCAGGGGGAGATGTTACAGATAACTGCAGGCAACATTTGTGGAGCATTCGCTCTCTGTCAAACACTCTCTCCCTGAAGGCTGACAACCACCTATTTTACATTCAGAAAAACTGAGGCACCTGGAGGTTAAGCCACACAGCCACCTGGCTGGCTAGCAAAAAGCCTAAATCCTGAGTCAGTTCCAATTCCTGAGGACTCACTCTCAATTATTACTCTATTATGTTTGGTGGCGCCTTTTTTTTTTTTTTTCTGGAATCCCCGGATGAACGCCACAGCGGGTGCCTGGCTGTGTTTTACCCCTGTGTCACATCTCTGTGGACCCGTTTCTAACTTTAGAGAGGCTAAGCAGCTTGCTCAAGGTCAGCCAGCCAGCCAGCCAGCCAGCTAGCTGGCAGCCAAGCCCGCGTCTGAATCCAGCTCTCACTCACTCACTCCAGGGGCCTGTCCTCTGAACTTACAACTGTGTGGTTCCCTTTACCCTTTCTGGAATTCCCAAGGATGCACGGATATAGTTCACCCCGCGTGTCAACATCTCATCCTGCGCGCCACGTGCAGAAGGGAACTTTCCGACCTTAAAGGAGGGGGGGGGTTATTAAGCAACTTGTCCCCCTCCTCCTCCCCACCCCACCACCCACCCCCAAGATCCCGGAGCTGATGAGCCTGCAAAGCCTCCGGACACAGTCCTGACCTGGAGGCTGCACTCATTCTTGCTCTACGCCCACCGACAGTGGGCTCCTTTCGGTCCTTCCAGACGCCCTGGAAGCTGCGGCAGCTACAATTCCCCCTGGGCACGTAATCCTCCGGGGACCACGGTTTCCAAGCTGAAGCTACTTCAACGCCGGCGCAACAGCTGGTTAAGCCGTGGAGGAGGGAGGCAGGGATGCTCCTGGAAGTGCCAGGCATCCCGGTGCCCAGAGGAAGCGGGGGGGGGGGGGGGGCGGCGGGGAGGGGGCGCGGCAGGGGGTCGGGGCCCGCGGCGCGCGCCTACCTTGCCGGCGGGCGGCGCGGCCACGCAGCGGCTGAGCGAGTCTAGACGCGCGCTGTACTCGGTGAACTTCTTCTGGTAGCGCAGGGCGGTCATCTGCAGCTCCAGCTGCGCCGCGGCCAGCTGCGCCACCAGCGACTTCTCGCGCTTGCCCGCGCGCAGCGCCTCCTTCTTGAGCGCCTTGTGCAGCGCGCCCAGGCGGGCCTGCAGCGCGCCGTTGTGCGCCCGCAGGGCCCGCGCGCAGCAGTGGCCGCCCGCGCGCTGCTCGCCGTGCGTCAGGGGCAGCCCGCAGCCCTCCTGGCAGCGGCCCACGGGCCGCGCGTCGCACCCGTCGCGCATGTGCGCCTCCACGTCGCGCCGCAGCAGCACCTGGCCGCAGCCCGCGTGGCGGCAGCGCGCGGGCGCGAAGTCGCAGCGCTCCAGGTGCTCGGGCAGCTGCTGCAGCTTGACCACCCGGCCGCAGCCGCGCGCCGCGTGCGCGCACTTGATGTCCAGCTTGAGGATGAGGCGCTTGAGCGGCAGGACGTGGTTGAGCTCCTTGGCCGACAGGCGGCCGCGGCAGCGCGCGGGGCAGCTGCCCTCCTGCACCACCCAGGGCAGCACGCAGCCGGCGCAGAAGACGTGGCCGCACGGCGTGGTCAGCGGGTCCTCCAGGACCTTGTGGCACAGCGCGCACTTCAGGTCCGGGTCCACGTCGCCGTCGAAGCGGTCCAGCTCGAAGCCCATGGTGGCGGCCGGGGCCCGGGGTCGCCGCCGGGCGGCCGGCCGCCCCTCCCTCCCTGCGAGGCAGCCCAGACGCGCCGCCCGCCCGCCCGCCCGCTCGCTCGCGCGCTCTCCCCGGACTGAGCCTAATTGCTCCAGACTTCCTCGGAAAATGCCCGAGGAACAGGACTCCTCCGGCCGTATATGCGCGAGCGCGCGCGCACGCACATCCCGCCTCGGCTGCCTCCCGCCCGCCCCCCGCCCCCCGTCCCCCGCCTGCAGCAAGGAGGAGGCCAGGAGGGCGGGGCAGCACGGGGGCAGCACGGGGGCACCCCGAGGCTGGCCGAGCCCACCGGCCCGCCCGGGACGCCAGCCGGGGCCCTTCCCCCCGGGGACTCCCCTCTGCTCTCTTGCGCTTTTCGCTGTCGGATACCGACGCGGGCCCAGAAGAGCGCTGCAGGCTTGGAGCTGAGGCTGCTGCCGTCGCCCAGACGGGTTCTCCCGGAGCCCCCTTCCGGGCCAGACCGTGACTCTTTTAGCCCTCTCCCCCGCCCCCCTCCTCTTCTTAGCTGCTGGCGGAGAAGGAAGAATATATTTTGAAGGCCCGCTATGTCCGCACTTACGGTCTTTATTTATTTCATTCCAGGGAAAGTTACTGAGCCTGCGGAACGCTGCAGCTACGACGGTTCAGACCGGAGGTTTGGCGGACCCCGGGGTCTGGGCGGCCCGAGGTTTGCAGGACTGGGGGTGCAGATGTGCAGGGGTGAATGGCGGGGACGAGGGCTCCGAGCCGGCTGTCGGGTGCGAGAGGCTGCAGCGCGGGCTCCGGCCGCTCCCCTGCACACCTCTGGAGTGTCCGCGCTTCTAAACCGGCCCCTTTGGGGAGTCCCAAGGACAGTGCTCCGAGAGAGTGTTAGCGCCATTTAAGAATCATTTCACTGCATTACGGAGGAAGTAACACACTGGCCCTACAAGGTTAAAAATCGCGCCAAGTATAGATCTTAGAGAAATCCTCCCATAACGCGCCCCCCACCCCCACCCCCACCCCCACCCCCACTCATGTGAACTGTGTTCCTTCAGGTTTTTTTTCCCCCCCTTTGTGTATACTTTGTTATAGTTGCATTTTCCAATCGGAGAAACTCAGGCTGGGAGAAGGGGGAAAAATTTTTTTTTTTTGTCCAGTAAGGTCCTCCTACAGCAGTGTTTCGCAAATTTTAACGTGGATGTGGATTCTGATCCAGTAGCCTGAGGCGGAGCTTGAGAATCTCCATGTTAAAGGAGCTTCCCAAAAAAGGCTGTTGTGTCTGGTCCGTGTACCTCCACTTCTTAGGAAAGTGGTGGCCATCCAAGACTCTGAACTTCTTCCTTCTACTTCTACTTTCAAGCAGTGGAGTGAGCCTTGTAGCTTTCAGAAATACTCCTGTGTGTTGGAACAGTAGATTGGGATTCCAGTTTAGATTATAAATACATAGCATCATCCATGGATTTGGTGATTTTTTTTTTTCTCCCAAGGCTATAGACATTGCTAAAAAAAAAAAAATGAAAATGAAAATGAAAAAAAAAAAAAAACATGCGGTTAACACTGGCAAGAAAGAAATCAAACTATGGAACTCTCATTTGGATTCTGCTGCCAGTTTCTGAATAGTGAAGTGGAAAAGTTGGATCTCTGTGTTTAGTGTGGCTCTGAGGTCTAGAAAGTGGGATTACAGCATCCATTTCGTCTAATTGCTTTTACTTGTCTTCTTTATCTGGCGGCTAAAGCCCCGTGACCTTCACTATTTAGCTGCTTCACAGAGTGAAAGGATTGCCTTGATGTCCACAGGATTACTTGTTTTGAACTGACCTTTAAAAAGTTGTCACTGACTAGATTTTTCAGTGCATTATTGAGGTCACTGGACAGTGGTCCTAAATCAGTGTTGGTGGCATTTGTTGTCTATTTGTGGTAGAGGCTTTCTTTTCATTGCTTTAATCAATTAATGCATTTCTTTGATAGTACATGGGGTGGAATATAATTGGCCTTTGTTCAGATAAGCATGTGCCAGGAATCCTCCATCAGTATATTTATTAAGCGGCTCACAGTTTCTCAGATAATGAGTAAGAAACACATTCTTTGAACAAAGGTGTGTGGGCTTGTCAGTTTCACAGGGTGGGCTAGTGTCAACAGGGGGATAATCTTCAAACCAAACTGGTTTTGAGAAACAGGAAAAGCTCATCATACACCATAAATGGGAAATGAGTGCTTGCTTTGAGTGTCAGCTTATTTTAGGAGCCACCCACCACCACTCCCCACCCCACCCCCCAACAGACCTAGAGGTGGTTGATGAAATGCTACAGTGGAGACCACAGAGAATCTATAATGTAATAGGAATTGGCCTCTTTAGGCAAAAGCAGTCTGTCTGAGCCACTCCTCTGGTTAATTTTAGAATAAAAAAATTTGGAGGTCCTAAAAAAAAAAAAATGTCAGAGTTGTCAGACCATGTGTATTATTTAGTGGCTTAATTCAACAGGGAGACTGAGAACCAAAAAGGTTTAAAAAAAAAAAATAGACGATTTAGGGCAAGGTCTCTCAACTTCAGCACTGCTGATAGTCAAATAATTCTTTGTTGTGGTGGCTTGTTCTGTGCATGGTAGGATGTTCAGCATCTCTGGTTACTGTCCACTAGATGCCAGTGGCAGCCCCACCTTCACCCCCCAGTTGTGACAACCAGATATTGCCAATGTCCTCTGGGGGCAAAATTGCCCTAGATTGAGAGCCACTGGTTTAGGGCGACCTTTCATTAATCGCTGAAGTCGGGCAAGTACTAGCAGCCCACGTCCTCTGCTGGCCATAGAATGACCTGGTCAATGCAGCACAGTGAGACACGGGTGTTAAATTGCAAAGTTGAGGCAGCACACTCATAAACACGAATACACGTGGTCGGAAGGTGAATGTTGGGCACTGGTCTGGCAGGCCCTCTGAGAAAAGGAGCTAGTTTTTCTGACCTGGATGAGTTTTTCTGACACATCCACAGTCACAGAAACTGCAGACTGTTCATAAGCAGATGATTCCTTGGAAACAGTGGACTGCTCGCTTTGCAAACACTTCTTACGGCACCCACCATCTCTGCCATCACTCCTTCCTTCTGCAGTCTGATTCAGCACTTTCCAACCAAAAATGATCCCAAGCCTCATGGAAATGCTATGTCCACCATCACTCTGGTTTTAAATTTTGTTCTTATTGTCTTTTCTATCACATTTAATCAGAAGATGATAACTTCTGCCCTTTTTTGAACTGGTACTCCATGCCAAACCTTGTGCTCACTACTTGACCTTCATTTTTCTCATTAATCCTCGCAGCACATCCAAAAGTATAGGTCATTAGCTCCAGTTTACAGATGAAGAAACTGAGGTTTACAGAGATTTTGAAAGTTTTCAAAATAGCAGTCAGGAATATAGACAGAAGGACTCCAGAACCCTCACATTAACCTCTATGAGCATTATGCTGCCCCTTGAGGAACCCCGAACATCTCAGGAGTTATTACTATTACAAATGATGTAGAAAATCACTCCATGCCCCCAACATTACTCACCTCCTCCTTCCCCCATGAACCTTTAGCTTCCCCTAGGCTTTCAATAATTTGTGGGTTCAGTACTAGAGAAAGCAAAAAAGTCAGTTTTTTGCTTTTTTTTTTTTTGGCAGTTTCTCAGTGCTTAAATATTTATACTCTACTAGCTGAAATAGCATCATACAGTTTTATTAAAAAAAATTTTTTTTTTCAAGTAGCAGTACTACCAGAAAGTGAGATGTATTAGTCACAGGCAAACATGTGTGACACATCTCAGGCAGACTGCTTGCTTCCTATCATAGCCAATGTCAGCCACTCTGGGGACCTGGGCATTTCATTTGGCCTTAGGTAGGGAGAAGACTAGGTAGTTTTTTAAATTTATCCTGGAGTTTTGAAAATTTGGGTAGGTCAGGATGAGCTACCACACTGGGAGCACTGGCCAGAGAACAGGAGGAGTTACAAACAGTCTTCTTACAAATTTGTGCAGGAGTCCGATTCTGCACAGTGGTGAGGCCTCCTTCTTTGTCTCTTTAAATGGGGTTAGTGGGATCCCTGGGTGGCTCAGCGGTTTAGTGCCTGCTTTTGGCCCGGGGTGCGATCCTGGAGTCCCGGGATCGGGTCCCATGTCCGGCTCCTGGCATGGAGCCTGCTTCTCCCTCCTCCTGTGTCTCTGCCTCTCTCTCTCTCTCTCTCTCTCTCTCTCTCTGTCTATCATAACTAACTAACTAAATAAATAAATCTTAAAAAAATAAAATAATAAAATAAATAAAATGGGGTTAGCTTCTATGGCACCAGGTACATTCACTTATGTAACATTCATCACATTTGAAATGTCTTCATTTATCTAACAGTTAATTAGTAGCTACAGTCTGCTAGGAAGGTGCTGTCAACAGGGGTGAACCAAATGGGCACTGTTGCCTTCTTGATGCAGAGAGGCAAGTATCAATGAACAATACCATCCTGACATCATAATGAGATGTTGGAAGTTCCCTACAGCAGTGCTGATCAAGGTGTGATCAGAGGCATGGGCATAACCTGGAAGCTTGCTGGAAATACACAATCTCAGGCTTCATCCTGGATGCACTGCATTAGAATCTGCATTTTAACAGTATCTCCAAGTGGCATGTAGACACTTAAAGTTTGAGAAGCACTAGTATAAAGACCGTACAACAACCTAATGTGCTGGAGAGAAATTGAAGGAGCCACTTCTAAATAGGGAAGTCTGATGAGAGAAAATGTGAGTTGCTGCTTGAAGGATGAGAATGATCCAGTAAGAGCAGGAGACCATTCCAGGCAAAAACAACAGAAAGTACAGAGGTCCAGAGGGAGTCAGTTGGTTTATTTAAGTTAGATGGAGCTTGCCTAGAACTGAAAACAGGGTGAGAAAGGGGAAGAAAATCAAGTAAGGGTAAGGGTAAAGAAGTAGATAACCGAACATCTAGGGCTGGCAGGGCACCCAGACTAAAAGGTTTGAAATGATGCTGAGAGTTCTGGGTGGCCCGGAAAGGTTTTAGGCAGCAGAGGGGCACAGCTTGGTCAATATCCAGTCTCTCCCTCCCCTGTTCTATTCTGGAGCTGGACAACCATGTCCACATTCCCTCCCGTGTGTTTAACACTTAGTGGAGACTGAATAAGTGTTGAACAAATTGTTCCCTCTTACTGATCTTTGTAAGTTTCTGCTTCTAAAAATCCTAAGCACAGGTTGATGCTACTGTATGAGGTATCTGTATCACAATGTGGGTTAAAGAGTCTTCGTGGCCTATCGTCATTTAGGACATTGTTTCCACAGCAAAATCTATTCTGAATTTTGAACCACCAGGTCTCATAGGAAGAGTTAGATCACTATCTGATTGTGAATTGAGTTTTTATAAAGAAAAAGTGTGTGGGTGGGTGTGAGAGAGAGAGAGAGAGACACAAGCGTGATTCCAAAGACTCAGAATATTGTAGACATTTGGAGCTAGAAGGGAGCTCCTTTTTTATCCCACAAATACTGACCCACTACCATGTACAGAGCATGGACAACAGACATATGAAAAAAGACACAGGACTTAGCTCTTACCTTAGAGAGATCATAGGGCCCCCAAGTTTGCCAGCTGAATAAAATCACCAACAGTTCTCATACTAAAACAAATGTATCAGGTATCTTATCCAGTCCAAAGTACTCATTATAAAGTGGGGAAATGAAAGCTCAAAGAATTTAAATGACTATACAGCAGAGAAAGGATTGGACCAAATGTCAGCTGAGTGTTAACGCTGGTTCACTGAGTAACCTTAGGTAAATTCTGTGATTTTATATAAATGTGGATGTGTATGTATATGCAATTCAATTGGGTAGGAAACTCCAAATTCTCTAAGACCTAATACTAAAGAATGTTTTTCTTACTCTTGTCCTGGTATCGATTTCCATGTGGTCATTTGGGGTCCAGGCTCCTTCCATCTACTGGCTTTGCCCTACCTCAAGCCCTCTCCTCAGACCTGTCCCCATTCAGTGAATGGGAAGAAGGGAAGATTGGTCATGGAAGGTGTTTGTAGATAGGACAGGGAGTGGCTTGCCTACTTCCACCCATGTCCTACCAGCTATAATTCAGTCACAGGGCCACACTAATACCAAGGGATTCTGGGAAACAGGCTAGCTATGTTCTCAGGTAGAAGAAGAGTTAAGTTTTGTGTGTGTCTACTCAATCTATACATGTATATGTGTGTATGTAAATGTGCATAAATACATATATGTATACATACTTATGTACAGGAGAAAAAAAGATTAAGTTTAGCTGAAGAAAATAGAACATCGAAATACCCATGAAGTCTACAGGCGAGAAACTTCTTTGTCCCTCAAGTAAAAAAGTATGATCCATAGTCAGTAGCGCAAGTCTGATAGCATGGCTTTCAAGTCATGAAGGATTTATTTAGGATTCTTTAATATTCCTAGTCTACCATCATGGGGCTGGCGTCTCTGCTCACTTCATGGACCAGGATGTCCATTGCAGAGCTCAACCACTCCAGGAAGGAAAATGAAGGAAATTTAGGCTTCTTTAGGACATTTGTGGGAAGCTTGTCTGAGTACTTTCTCTTACATCTCAGCGACAATCCCTACATGCAAAGAAGATGACTTGTGAAATAAAGTCTTTTTTTTTTAAAGACTTTTATTTATTTATTCATGAGAGACACACAGAGAGAGACAGAGCCATAGGCAGAGGGAGAAGCAAACTCCATGCACGGAGCCCCGTGGGGGACTCGATTCCGGGACTCAGGGACACGCCCTGAGCCAAAGGCAGACACTCAACCACTGAGCCACCCAGGCATCCCAAATAAAGTCTTTTATGAGGGTACATTGGTTCCTGGCATATATCATAGGATCTTAACACAACATATCATTTCACATCCACTAGGATGGATAATGTCAAAAAGACAGTAACAAGTGTAGACAAAGATATGGATAAATTGGAACCCTCGTACATTGCTGTGGGTTTGTAAAATGGGACAGCCACTTTGGAAAGTAGTTTGGCAGTTACTCAGAATCCTAAACGTTGGATGACCACACGACCCAGCAGTTTCACTCCTAGGTATATAACCAAGAGAACTGAAACCATAAACTTGCATATGAATTTTCATGGCACCATTATTCATGAGAGTCATAAAGTTTAAACAACCCAAATATCCATCAGTTGATGAATGTGTAAGCAAAATTGGTATATATCCACATAGTAGAATATCAGTCACCATAAAAAGGAACAAAGTACTGATTCATGCTATAACTTGGGTTGACACTGAAAACATTATTCTGAGTAAAAGAAGCCAAACATAAAAGGCTACATATTGTGTGATTCCATTTATAGAGAATTTATAGAGACACAAATTAGATTAGTGCTTTTCAGAGGCTGAGAGGTGGAGAGATGGGATGGATATGGGATTTCTTTTCGAGGTGACGAAAATGTTCTAAAATTAATCATTACAGATGGTTACATAACTGTGAATGTATTAAAAGCCACTGAATTGTACACTTTAAAAGGGTAAATTTCCCAGTATGTGAAGTGTATCTCATATACTGAGTATTCAATAGAGCTGTGTTAAAACAAAAGCAATAAGGATCTGTTAATAAGGAAGAAGAGAATGATGGATATTAGATACACAAGGAGCACTCTGCATGTGTTTATATACACACATAAGCTTTTTTTTCAAAATTATATCTATTAAAGTATTATCTCTATCTATATAAAATCTATTTTCTCATCCACATCAAAAGCTATATTTTTAAAAATTGATATAAATTGCATTAGAACTCTTTTTGCCTTCAAGTTCCTGAAACTCACTTTAAACCGACTCAGGCATTTAAAAAACAAAGAACAAAAAACAAAAACACAAGGCGATATCAATGAAAAGTCCAGGAGATAAAAATGGCTTTGGGCGTACCTGAACCCAGGTGCTCACATGAATGCATTAAGCATCTACTCTGCTTTCCCCTGCACTGGCTTCCTCCTCGAGCAGGCTCTCCTCACATGTCCGACACATAACCCCTACAGCCCAGGTTTGCATGTCATGAGCTTATCAACTCCAGCAGAGAGAGCATTCTTTATCTAATAGTTCCAATACATTTCCAAGATATAATTCTTGGCCTGCCTTAGGTTCATCTGTCCATTCCTGAACCAGGGTGTGGGGACAACCTCACCCAGACTACAAGAAATGAAGGTAGGGGAGGTAATGATGCCAGAATGGCAAAAAATATATGCCCACTATCGCCTTATTACAGAAGTCATCACCCATCCTGGGTAGTGGTGGTGGAGGGGGATGAAGCGTTGCCTGTAAAATATATATACCCCTTGTCTTGGAATAAATTTCAAAAACGCCAGTCAGGCTCCCTCATCCTTATCAGTTATATCCTGCCTTGAAGCAATCACCTATGAAAGGAAAACAAATACACATAAGACCATGCAATATTCTTTTTAATAAATTCAGAATGACTTCATGAAACAACGGACCTGCTCCCATCAGCTAAATCACATGAAGTTACAGTTTCTAAAGTCAAATTTAAACTTTAAAGTTGAAAAGATTCCCGTTATGTTGGTCAGTGCTATATATCCCTAAGACCTAGGACAGTATTTGGCTCACACTGGACACTCACAAAACATGATTGTTGTCATTGGCTATGTGACTTGCCCAAGTACTTATTAGTCCAAAGACATTTTCCAGGTTTCTAAAACCTCAGAGACCCTTGATTATTCCCAATAAAGAGAATGTGATCTTCCTAAGAAGAGAATGTGGTCCTTTGATCACATGGACTCCCCGTTAAAAATAAGATGGCTCAATCATCACAGGTATATGAGAAGGTAAAAAAAAAAATCATAAAAAGAAATATTCATAAATAAAAAACAGAATCCCAGTACTGGTAAATAGGTCATTTTTAATTTTGGAAAATCTGCTTTTCCAGTATTTAAGTTTCACTTTATAATGTGTTCCTTAAAATAAGCGAGCTCTTTAACCTCCTTGCAGGTCAGGCCTGTGATCTAGGAACTCATTAATTGTAATTTTTCTCTTGGCACCTTCTCCATCACTCTCATTTACTCCGTCTGTAAAATTATGATAATAATAATCTGTGCTCACCTAACATACGGTAATAATTGCTAATTAACTAATTTTTATATGTAGAAACCCCTGATGACTTTACACAGGTGCTAAGTTATTATTTTAGGCTGGGGGTGGGAGGAAGATATGACTTTCTGTTTGCAAGTATGATGGCTCCACTCTAATGCTGCTCACTTCACAGGGATGCAATATTATAAACCATTTCATGTCCCATCCACTGCTGATTGATTTGACAAGCAAACCCTGCACTATGAAATCACTTTCTCTTGTCACCTTGGGCCTCAAATAGCCAGAGTTGTGCTCATTGTTTCATCTAGGGGGGCTTTTTTACAGCAAAATAGAACCACTTAAGCATTAACTACACTCAAAAGACACAGAGTTGCAACTCTCAAACTAGTGATTTCCAGAATGTACCCTCCCCCCATCTAATGTTGAACCACAATTGCTTTTCATGTAAATACTATCTGATTGTATTAAAAAAAGAGAGTGGTTCTCCCCTCTAACCCTCTCCCAAAAGAGAGAGCTGCCCATTATTTAGGGTTTTTTTTTTCTTTCCTTCCCTCCTTATCGTTTTTTAGAACAAAAGAATAATCTTTTCATCTGGGAGGGCTTCAGGCAGAACAGTTTTGAGATGTCAGCCAACCAAGAGAAATATGACATTACCATTCTTTGAAATCTTGTTCTGAAACTGTGGTTTTGGTACCCAGATCAACCGGGCACTTGGCAATGAAAAAGCTAAAACAAAACATTACTGAAAATAGTCCTACAATGGTATGGTGTTTCTAGGATAATCGTTTGTTATATTTTAACAAACAAAAGTCACTTAAACCTTTCATTCTATTTTCATGGCTGCACAGGAACAGACATGAAACATTTCACAAAGCTGGCCACGAGCTGCCTGTTACAGGGGCAAGAAGCAATCATGGAAAAAACTTCAGCAATGGCAACATTTTTCTATACAGGTAAAATGGAAAATGTGTCCGAATGCTGGCATACTCTCTGTAATTTTGCCAAATAGCACACTCCATCTTAACAGAATACACAGAGCCTTAGAAGTTGAATCCAAAAAGATGAAAGAACTTGGAGGACAGTGAGTCAGTTTGTCATTGGTGGGAATCTCTGCAGTAACTTATAATTTATCCATGGGTTGTGTAAACTTAAAGATGAAGATAAAGCTGCAGTTGGAGAGCTCAGAGAGCTCACTTGTACTGGTGTTCTTCATACTTGAGGAACTACCAAGTTTCTGATGGTTCTTTAACTGGTAGGAGATAAGTGAAAGTGAATTTTGAGCTTTTGTAATACTCGCTCTGTTTCTGTTATTTCCTGAAGGGCAGTAATTGACTAGCAAAGACAGAAACTACCCAGTTCATGAATGGAATTGTGGATGATAGCCTAAGAATTACACACAACTCCATATAGAGTAGCCCATCTTATCCAAGGGTGGGGGTGTGCATTCCAAGAACCCCAGGGGATGCCTGAAACCAAGGGTGGTGGCAAACCCAAATAAGCTATGTTTTTTCCTACGCATGCAGACATATGATAAAATTTAATTTATAAATTAGGCATAGAGATTAACCCTAATAATTAAATAGAACAATTGTAACAATATATTGTAATAAAAGTTATGGGAATGTGGTCTCTCTCTCTCCCTCAAAGTATCTTCTTATACTCACCTTTCTTGTGATGATGTGAGACGATGAAACGCCTGTGTGATGAGTTGCAGTGCAGTGAATGGCGTAGGCGTTGTGACGTAGGGTCAGGCCACTACTGACTTTCTGACCATGTGTCAGAAGGAGGATCATCTGCTTCCATGCCCACTCTTGACCCTGAATAACAGAAACCACAGAAGGCGAAACTGCCCGTAAGGGAGGAGGACTATTGTAGCAAAAACTTAGAGGAGTGCCTTTTGGGAAAAGTCACAAGAAGTTCCACATTTCACACTTTAATTGAGAATGGGACATTTTCTTCTTCATGCCAAAATCCCCCACAGATGGACTTCTGACCTTCTTGTTTGGTGGCAGTTGATAAAAATGTACTGAATTAAATAATATATACATATAAATTTAATAGCAACACCGACCCTAAGTCAGCAAATAACACCATTCTACTCGTTAGAACGAATTTCATCAAAAGAACAATACATGTGATTGTGCTCCATATTGGGGCTTGGCAAGCTTTCTCTGTAAAAGAACCAGTTAGTAAATATCTGTGGCGTTGCTGGCCATGTCGTCTCTGTCACAGCTATTCAACTATAACCGTGTAGCACAAAAACAGCCATAGAAAATATGTAAATGAATGGATGTGGCTCTATTCCAATATAGCTCTATTTTCAAAAGGGTTGGCTTTCTCCCACAGGCCTTAATTTGCCAACCATTCTCATATATAAAGGCACTGCCATTGGGGCAAGACAAAATCAACTCAACTGGAACCCATTAGGACCATCAGAGTGAGGCAGACTGATATGGACTTTATAATAAATAGATGTTCAATTAACGTCGATACTTTGAACAAAGGGGACAGTGGAGCATTGTAAACGCGGGAGTCAGAAAAACCTATGTTCAAATTTTTGTTCTACCACTTACTGACTGTATAACCTTTGCGAGTCATATAGTCACCTCAGTTTCTTCTCTGGGAAAGGGAGATGTTATTAGCACCTGTTTCACAGGGTTGATGCAGATTAAGTGGCATACCATTTAAATGAGGAAGCCTATGAAAAGTGCTTGGCACTGGTCCAGACATCTACTGAGCTAAACGACATTAAGACTGAATTAATGACCATAAGGAGGGTAAGCATTCTAGGGGACTGGTATTGCCCAGGTTTCCTAAAGTTATCACCTATAAACTAGGCCCAGATTCTCTGCCCTAGATCCCTGGAATGCAAGGATCCTGATGCATTTGTATACAGATTATGGATACAGAGTGATAGATGGTGTACTATGCAAAAGCAGTTTGTTTATAAGTTCACCAGAAAGGAATTAGAGGAAAAAGAGGCCATATCAGAGCTATGTATGAGTCATCTCTGTCTTGGAGTTATTTATTATTCTGTAAATTAGCCAAAAAAACCAAATGAACAGAAGAATGTGAGGTCCTTTCTCTTTAGAAAAAAAATGGTGCCAACAGTCATTAAAGGTGATTCTTTGAAAGGGAATTACTGGAGGTCACTGTCTCTCAAGGATAAATGTGTCCACCATGCTAAGTGTAAAAACCAAAGGGTCTTTGCCAGAGCCCTATAACCGAGATTGCCTATGAAGATGCCCTCCTTACTGGGAACCCATTTCAAACAAACCTGGGAGATATTTGTTCATCTTCTGTTTACAGGGATTATAGGAAGAAACTAAAGAGCAATTTAATTGAAGAAATCATAAGGTCAGACATATCTTGTTCTCACCTCTATATCCCCAAGATTGAGCACAGTCCCCAGTATACAGTAGATGCTCAATAAATGCCCATGACACTGTTGACTGGCAGAAGAGAAGGTGCCATAGCTTTCTCAGGCTTCCAATGGCACAGACACACAGTTCTGGAGCATTCTACTATTCAAAGTCCTTGTGCTGCACTGTGGGGCATATTGGAGACAGTAACCGATTGCATCATATTATATGCTTGGCATAATTATACTGTAGGCTTTTGTCTCCTTTGGTGCCAGTCAGTCTCAAAACACACACCGCTTCCTCTCTTTGCTTATGTAAAGCGCTGGGGTTGCCCACTCATTACAATTGGGATTTGTGAACTCTGTGTCCACAGTCTGAGTCACTGCAGCCCAGAGGCTCAAGCTTGGGAGAACCAGGATGGCTTTTCCCCGGAGAAGATATTCAACAATGGGCATTTGAGTCCTGGAAGAAAAAGAAGAAAGTAGCAGACATGGACTGGCTGTGTCTCGATCAGATGTAACATGGTGATCAAGTTTGCTTTTCATTTTTTAAAAGAGAAATGTTCAGGATGCCTGGGTGGCTCAGTTGGTTAAGCATCTGCCTTTGGCTCAGGTCATGATCTGGGGGTCCTGGGATCAAGTCCCGCATTGGTCTCTCTACTCAGCGGGGAGTCGGTCTCTCCTTCTCCCTCTGTGCTTGCACCTTCTTTCTCTCTCAAATAAATAAAATCTTTTAAAAAGTAATAATCAAACTGCTTTTTTTCTTAATTTTATAAAGGGGGTTTGATCTGCAGGGAGCTATAGATTCTCCCCTCTGAATCTCTTTCCCATCCATTTACTTCGTCTTTGCCATCACTCTCATCCGAGCCACCATCTCCTCTACCTGGATGATGGCGATATTTTCCAAAGTTGTCTCTCTACATCCTGCCATGCCCCTTTCCATTTCCACATTGCTGCCAGAGTGCTCTTTTTAAAATGGAAAAATGGTTCTGAACCACCGCTGCTTATAACCATTCAACGGTTTCCCGTGTCTTTTAAGAGAAGAATTGTAATCCTACACTTCACTTCTCAGGCTGGGCATGATCTCATCCTGCCTCTCTTGCCAGCCTCATTTTGTGCTTCTCTCTTAGTTCTGTATTTCAGCAATTGAAGACATTGCCAATTGTCCCTCAGTTTCCATTCTCCCTTGTGTTTAAAAAAACCAAAACAAAATAAAAGCTGAGTTTCCCCAGAGCCCATGACTCCCCAGCCAAAAACTACAATTCTAGTCTTTCTGAGTTCTTGACAATAGAACATGAGAAGAAGTGATGTTGTCCCTCAAAAGGAAATGAGCCTGCTCTCCATATCTGTGCTTTCTCCTCCTACTGGTTGGCATGCAGGCTAAGCACATAGGACCAGGAGAGGATCTAAAGTATATCCCACAGGCCAAAGCCAGCCTATCAAGATTATGTCAACAAAGTTTGATTGGAACACTGCCAGCCACATCAATTGATGTAGGCATCGTCTGTGGCTGCTTTCATACTGCAATGTCAGAGTTGAGAAGTTGGGACAGAGACCATATGACCTGCAAAATGCTACCAGTCTGATCCTTTACAGAGAACTTTGCCAACTTGTACCGTCGGGAGAAACAGAGCAACAAGATTGAAGGGGCCTAGGTTCATGGCATTTATAGAGCCAGTCACATCAGCTGAATCAGTACATCTGGACAATAAATATAAAAATAAATCTGCCTTGTTTAAACCTTTGTATTAGGGTCTTCTGTTGAAAGAGTCCTTCAATCTGAGCATTATTGACATTTTGGGTAGGACAACTCTTTGTTTTAGGATGCTGCGTTGGGCATCGTAGGGTGTTAAGTATCATTCCTGGCATCTACCCACTAGATGCCGGTAGCATTCACTCCCCAAGTGCAATTATAACTATCTCCAGACATTGCCAAATATCTGTTGGGGGATAGAATTACTCCTGGTTGAGAAGCCCTGTAGTAGAACAACTTAATCAGCTATGCCAAGCATCTCCCTCTCCTTAAGCCTTCCAGAACTAGGAACCACTAGGAACTCTCACTGTCCCCTCTAGCAGAAATGTTCTTCCTCACTCCTCACATAGTCATCTCCTACTTTACTTTGTGTCAGCTTCAACATCCCTTCCTCAGGACCCTCCACTGATCCGCTCAGGAAATAATACTCCGGTAGTCACCTGTAGTTTTCTTAGGCAGCAATTATTGATATTTTATTTACCATTCACAGACACAGATAATAAATAAGTGATTGTTGAATGACTTTCTCACAGGACATTGAAATTTTGCAGGGAAAGAAAGGGACTAAAATTGGTAGAGGAGGCAAACATGAGTCTTGCCATGGTCCTGACTTGGGGAGCTGGGTTCATACTGCTGGTTATATAGAATAAGCAAGAAGCAGCCAGGGAGAAATGGGCTCTCCTTACTTCCCAGCCCCGGAATTCCCATAAACCAAGGGACCTGCCTTCCTTCCATAGCAGCCAAAACATCTGCTAAAGTTAGTCCGTTTCTGTATTTCAGAGCAACATATGGATTTGTACTTTGCCTTTGGTTTTGAAATCGCTTGCATATTAACCCTGTACTTTTCGGCCTGCAAAGTTGTATGTGATATGATTTATTAACCCTGCACTATACTCTTTTAAGGTAAGTTAAAGATAATCCCTACAGTCACATCTTAAATTCAAATGCAGGGATCCCTGGGTGGCGCAGCGGTTTGGCGCCTGCCTTTGGCCCAGGGCACGATCCTGGAGACCCGGGATCGAATCCCATGTCGGGCTCCCGGTGCATGGAGCCTGCTTCTCCCTCTGCCTATGTCTCTGCATCTCTCTCTCTCTCTCTGTGACTATCATAAAAAAAATTAAATTCAAATGCAGAGAAATAGGCGCACCCCCCTACACTCTCCAGACCTTCCAACTGTCCGAGCTAAGAGGCTAAGCATTCAGATAGACCTAGATGCTTCCTTAGCACAAGCCATTAAGAGAGATGTGTGTGGTCTACTTAATTCCTTTGTATTTCTCTCTCTCTTCAGATAGTTTGTCTTCACTCTCAATCCTACTCTTTAGAATCCTGCACCTTCACAGCACCTTCCAATCTTTTTCTCAAGATCCTTAGCATTCTGTAAGTGGACCCATATACTGTTTGAAATAAAGGCACATTCTTCATCCTCTCTTAGCAGAATACACACTATCTGTGTGCACATGTATGTATAATGATTGCAAAAGATATTCGACCACCATACCAAAAGAAAGTCTTTTGCAACAGATCTGGTTATAAGACTTAGTTCCACCAGTAACTAGGATGCCAGGATGTCTGTGAACAGTCATATAATCTCTGAGCCTTGGTTTCCTCAGCTTTTAAATGGGTCTAGTATTGCTTACCTAAAGATGTGCTGTACTGAGGAACACAGTGCCCTGGACACAGCAGGTATTCAATAAATATTATCTAAATTTCTATGATCCATCCATTTAGTCTTTCCTAGAATTCCTGAGACAGGTCATTAGGCCTTCTCAAGATGACCAGCTGGCATATGAGGCAGACCAGTGATTATGCCCTGATAACTAGACCCTATGGAACTTCACCACTTTACCTTGATCTAAACATTTGAGGGAGCCCCAGGCAGACATTGTAAGAGACAGTGTATCTTTCTAGGAGGGCATGGGGTGAACAGTACTCTCACATCTTGACACTAGCACTTCTCCCATGCTTCACTGTATGCATGCATGCACCCACAAGCACATGCATGCAAGCTCATGCCCATGCTTATATGCACACAAAAATACCACCTGCATGCCACTTCCCCTCAGCACCAGAAGTTTTGTATCTTACTCAAGAAATCTTTAGGCTTGCTCTTCTCTCTCCCCTCTCCTCTCCTCTTGTGTAGGGTCATGGATATTGGATGGAAGGTACACATAAAGGTTAGGAAAACCTTGGAATAGGAGAAGGTGGGACAAATTGTGAGTCACATCAGGGTGAGGATGTGTTGGGAAGATGGGAATAAGAACAAAGTGTCACAATATCTCAAGATGTAAGTTATCAAACTATGCACAACTAAGCATCCAGGAATTTTATCCTTAGTTGGGTCATGATAAGGATAGCTTCCATTTACTTTGCACTTAACTCTATGACAAAAGTTTAGCAAAGAATGTATGAATTACTTTATTTACCCTCAAAACGACTCTGATACTATTTCCTCCAGTTAATAGATGAGGAAACAGAGGCCCAGATTTGCCCAAGACTTCCTGTGGACCTGTGGGTGACAAAGAGGAATTTCAAACTTCTGGGTGCTTGATGTCAGACCCTAAACTCACTGTGCTATAGAGCAGGGTCCCAGGGATTCCACACAGTAGGAAGGCTGAAGAATCCTGAGATAGCTGATGCTAGCACTCCCCTACCCTGCCCCACAAATCCATTCTACCCATCTATGCCATGACAATATGGCTTGAACACGGCTGCCCAGCCAGGGACAACACTTCCAATAGCCCTTGCATTGAGATGTATTGTGTCAATCACATTCACCATTGGAGTGTGAGTGGAAGTGGCCTGTGTCACTTTAGAGCCAACATTTTTAAGAGGCAGGCATGACTCCTCCATGTTCTCCTCACCTCCTACCCCCGACTCTGCTAGCTGGAATAACAAGGCAACCAACCCTGAAGGAGGGCTAAACTTGAAGATGGAAGGGATCTGGGTCTCTCCATCACCATCACCATGTGGAAGCAAGGGAGGCTGACCAGCAACACTCCCTCAGACTTTTTTAAGTAAGAAATAAACTTGTATCATGAATATGCCCTCAGAACTTTTAGGTCTCCTTCCTTATAGCCATCATACTATCTGAACTCACACAACTTCTTTCTTTGCTTTAAAAAACAAAAATGGCCCCTTGCTGGTCTAAAGAGATTAAAAAAAAAAAAAAAAAACCCCGGTAACGTGGGTCAATGGAAAAAGAATCACAGCTCCATAAAATAAACATCTCCATAAATTGGAGATAAAACTCATTCAAACATGACTTATTAGACATGGCAATTATTTATATTTATTTATTTATTTATTTATTTATTTATTTATTTATTTATTTATATTCATTCATGAGAAAGAGAGAGAGAGAGGCAGAGACTCAGGCAGAGGGAGAAACAGGCCCCCCATTCAGGGAGCCCAACATGGGACTCAATCCCAGGTCTCCAGGACCAGGTCCTGGGCTGAAGACTGTGCTAACCCGCTGAGCCACCTGGGCTGCCCAACTTGGCAATTATTTAAAACCATTTATCCCCTATCCTCTTCCCTTCAAACGAAGCAAACACAGTACAACAGGGAAAATGTGAAAGGATACCAGACGATGCTCATAATATTTCAAACTCTGAAAGGTGTCCTGACACTTATAAATTTCAAATTCATAACAGGAGAAGAGAATGAAGTATTTACTGTAAAAAAAAAAAAAAATCATTAACCTCTTTTTCCTTTGGCCTGGAATTGTTTCTCTCATTTTCTTCAGTCACACTTTATTCAGTTGAGTGTCTGGCTTTCTGAGCCAGCTTGTCTTTTATGAATTTTCCAGGTGGTTTGAAATGCAGAGTAATTAAGTGACTTCTCCGAGGTTACATGCAAGGAGCTGCAGCCTCCGCTCTGAAGCCTCCTCTCCCGGCCTCTGGGCTTTCCTCCTCTGCATATTGCCTCCAACCTCCATGCAGGAAACCAAGCATAGATGAAGTCTTTTTCTTGGGAAACAAGTGTAAAAACTGCTTTTAACCTTAAAATTAACTTACTTATTTACCACTCCTAAGCTCTGACTTTTTCAAAGTTTGGAAATTCTTATTTGATATGCCAAATCCTGAAAGCATGAGATGAAGAACCATCTTCGCTGAAGTTGGTGCCTGTGGACTCTTCCCCGACACCTGGAAACAAACTCTCTGCCTTTCTCTCTGCCCTGTATTTGTGCTTTCATGGAGAAAGGGAGAGTGCATGGAATTAAAATGCCAATCTGGCACCCAGTTACAACCCCCCGTGGTTCTGGCTTTGTGCTTTTGTACAACAGGCTCAGAACAGAGACAATAGCTAGTACACAAGCCTAATTACTCTGTGTGTGCCACTTGTGAGCTGCAGTCTGGACCTGGGTTTGATTTAGCGCTTTTGAATAGAACATAGAGAGGATGGTTAAGACTTATTGCCACAATTGTGGTTTCCAAGCTGTCACACTCACACAGATGCTGGGGGCAGGCTCCATTTTTTAGAGCTTTGGATATTTCACCTAACTCCACACCATTTCCTGCTAAGCTCAGAAATGGGTCTGTAACCTTTGACTTGTAAACTTATCCCTTATGATATTTAGATTTAAAAGTTTCTTGTCCTTGACCCTGACAGAAATCTCAACCATTGTCCTTGGGGGCAAGGGAAAGCTGTAAAGGTGACCTTACACAGCGTCATGTCACCCTGTTCCTTTTAGAATCCTAAAACTGATCATTTTCATAAGCAGCCACCCTCATGTTTCTGACTTCCCCTACATCTACACACTTATATCCTTACTTAGGAGGGTAGGAATTTGACCTCTTAATTTTGGGGTCCTCCTTCCATGGCCCATCCTCACCCCTACCCACGACTGCCTTTAGAGTTTGGTACATATGGCCACCCACTAAAGGGAAGTCAACTTTCTGGTTGATTGTCTGGTGGGATAAATGGAAATAACAGATGTTTATATGTAGTTAGTGTATTTGGGAGACAGAAACCATCCCTAAGCATGGCTATTGCTTTTCCTGGTCCAGCACTGACATCCTCTTCTGAAAGTAGCACTCTGATTTTTTCCTCTGAGGTATTGTATAGCCCCTGTTTTCAGGGCAAGGTGTAATGCACATCTTTTGGATTTAGGGATGGGCATGGGAGCCAGCCTGGCCATCAACATAGTCTGGGCATAGTGACTGGCATATGATAGACACATGATCCAAGCGCCATAGACTGAATGTTTGTGTACCCCCCACAGAAGTTCATATATGTGTACATAGGGTGATTGGGAATTAATTAGGTCATAAGGGCAGAGTCTTTATGAGTGAGATTAGTGCCCTTATAAAAGAGGCCCCCCAGAGCTCCCTTGCCCCTTCCACCATATGAAGTGATAGCAAAAGGACCTTCATCCACGAAGTGGGCCCTGCTCAGATACCAAATCTGCCAGTGCCATGGTCTTGGACTTCCCCATCTCCAGAAATGTGAGAGATAAATGTTTGTTGCTTATAGGTCACCCAGTCTGTGGTATTTGTTGTAGGAGCCCAAAAAGACTAGGACATTGAAGTAGCAGTCAGAAGAAATCCATTTATTTTTCTGGGATTATTGCAATGGATACACTCTCTTTAACATTGTGTTTACTTACAGAAGAATGTTGGGCACCAAGGAGAGAGACCTGGCCTGGAATGAAGCCAACATGGAGGAAAAGTGATCTAAGAAATAATGTGCGACTGTGTCCTGGTGATGCATATGACCTCCTGGATCCATCTCTGCCTAAAAACATACTGATTCTTGGCATGTTTGAAGCAATAATTCCTCTTTGCTTAATATAAGTTGACCGGAAGAGTTGTAACTAAGTTATGGGTGATCAGAAGAGTTAAAGCAACTTAAGTAAGGCCAATGTGACTATACCCAATGATTTGCAACATGTGAGCTCTGAAGTTTTAAGTAATAAAGTGGCTAAGATTCATGGGGCTCCTTTCTTTAGTCTTTCTTTATTGCATTCACTCATAGGACTTGAAATATCTTATGTACAATGCTGTCCAGTTTCTGCTGGGTGCTCCTCACTACCCACATTATTTCCTGGAGGTAACTTGCCAGATTACTCAGAAACATCTCACTGTTCATTTCTAAAATTGAATGCTCCTCCCAAACAGACTCTTTTCTTGATCACCCTCGTGTCAGTTAAGACCATATTATCTATTCAGATGGTCAAGCCAGAAACTAGAGACAGCAACACTTCCTCCCTCTCCCTCACCTCCCACATTCAGGGTCTCAAGATGTCCTGTCTATTCTACTTCTTAAATGTATTTCAAATCAGCAGATTTCTCTCCATCTCTGCTGCCTCCACTCTAGTTCAAGGGTCACCAACTCTGTCCAGGGATATGAGAGCAGCCTAGATCTATTCTCTGATTCTTTCATGGTCATTTTCAAATCCTTGCTCTACAAAATAGCCATCAAAAGTCAATTTTATTGTATTATGGCATGCCAACCATGCCTAAACACTTCCCTTCACGTGAGACATAGAATTAATATCTTACTGTGGTCTAAAGGGGGCTCCGACCCCACATGCCCATGCCTACAAGGCTTTTCTTTGCTTTCTAGGTCATGGACAGCCCACTTCAGGGTAAGCTCCTGGTGATGTTCCTTCTACTAAGCTTGCTCACTCTTCCTTAGTTCTTCATATGATTTGACCTTTTTGTCCTGTAGTCCCCAGCCTGAATAACAGGCTATTCTGTGTGCAAGTCCTTTTCCATCTCAACCCTCTATTTGCTTTACATACTTTCACACTTTGAAAATACTTATTTATTGGTTTACTTATATACTATATATCTTGACATTCGACCAAATTCCATAAGGGCACATGGTAAGCACCTGATAAATATAATTGAATGAAAGAAGTTCTGTGAATCCATGTGTAGACAAGCCATTTTTCTACAGACAGAATAAATAACATATGTTGCACATACATGGGCTCTTTGTCAAATGTCTGCATATGTTATTGTTGTGTACCCAAACACAAGTACATTTACGATCTTAATGAATTCAGATTTTTTTTTTTTTGTCTTTAGGTATTTTCTTAATCCATCTTTACGTGAAAATTTCCCCAATTCCACCTCCAGTCCATCAAGCCCTGGCAATTTCTACAGGCCTATTCCCTAGCATTCCCCTACCCTTTTTTTAACGTTAAAAATTGATCCTCATTAGAGCTTTCATGGTACAAAGTTCTAATTTGGGGGTTACTGAAAATGAGGAGATGCATTCTCAGGAAATAAAAAATTATAGATTTAACGATAAGATCTATGGTGTAATAGTCCATAAATCTGAATGGAAGCTACACATTGTTTCAATGCTAATTCAGTTATATCACTGCCCACTGCCTTCAGCAGGTTGTGTGACTTATTAAAAAATGATTCATAAGAAAAAGAACCAGATGGAGCATAAGCATAAAAACCAGAAAAATAAAAAATATATATACATATAAACAAGAAAAACTATATTATATACATATGTATCTCTACATAAATAGAATGAGATGAAATATACAAAAGATGACAGAAACAACCTCCAAGGAATTATTTGCAATATAACCTAAGAAAATATTTTAAATAAGATGTATAAAGATTCAAACAAAAGGCAATAAGACAATGGAAGGTGGGGCGGCTAGATGACTCAGTGGGTTAAGCATCTGCCTTCAACTCAGGTCCTATCCCAGGTTCCTGCCTCCCCCTTCAGACTTCCTGCTCAGTGGGGAGTCTGCTTCTCCCTTCTCCCTCCTTTCCTGCTCATGCACTCTCTCTCTGCTTGACCATCTTCAGGATTGGCTTTTAACTCATAATATTTCTTCTTTCCTCTTACTCTTCATTCCTCCTTCCTTCCTTCTTTTCATTTCTCTTGCTTTTGTGCTGTCCTGCCTCCTTTTCTTCTTATACACATGGAGAAATATTGAATGTAATTATCACCAAATGTTAAAATGGTTATTTCTGCGAATTTTGAGTGATTTGGGGATATAATTTTTAAAATTTTATAATTATATTAATTTATATACCTCAAAATTGTCTTTTTAAGTGTGAGTTGGGTCTCTATCACTAAAAATACTGAGAACCATTGGCTTAGTCCAACATCCTCATGTCACAGGTAAGGA
The DNA here is from genome assembly GCF_048418805.1 of Vulpes vulpes. Taxonomy (NCBI): domain Eukaryota; kingdom Metazoa; phylum Chordata; class Mammalia; order Carnivora; family Canidae; genus Vulpes; species Vulpes vulpes. The sequence continues at coordinate 71,723,882 of NC_132788.1, read as the reverse complement.
AACAGGCCCTACAGCATAGCATGAGATACAGCATGAGGGGAGGACTCATGACCAGTCATGGTGCTACTTTGTGCAATCCAGAACCATGAATAATGCTCTCATTGTTGAGGGTGGTTTGTCAATAGTTAGTCTAATGGTTGGCCACTGCTAATGAATGCATTTTTTCTCCCAGTTAACATTGGACATGGATCCGAAGTGAACCACCTGAGGATCCTTCAAGGCTAGGGCAGATGCTGACTATTTTAGACAAAGAGTCAGGCCAGTGAAATGGTAGGTAGGTACTTTTGTTTAAGTACCTATTGACAGCCATGAATTCTACCTCAAATATTACCATCTGCTCTGTTTGCAAAGACAATCAACCAAATTTCTGAATTCTATCTTTTCAAATGAAGTGTGGGTATCAGGATCTCTTTCTTGGAGCACATTTTCTTAGCTTTTTGCTTTTCTCCTTATTACTCATCCTTAGTTCTAAGTTTAAAAGTTTCTCCCTCAATTTAAAAGTCCCTTCCTCAACCTTAGTTCTCAACTTAGAAGTCGCCTCCTCAGCAGGACTTCTCTGATTTAAAAAGGGTCACTTCTGGGATCCCTGGGTGGCGCAGCGGTTTGGCGCCTGCCTTTGGCCCAGGGCGCGATCCTGGAGACCCGGGATCGAATCCCACGTCGGGCTCCCGGTGCGTGGAGCCTGCTTCTCCCTCTGCCTGTGTCTCTGCCTCTCTCTCTATCTCTCTGTGACTATCATAAATAAAAAAAAAAAAAAAAAAAAAGGGGTCACTTCTGAGGTTACCTTTCTCACAACCTTGTTTATTTTATTCAGAGCAATTATGATCATTATAATTCATTTCTTTTCCCTTGTTAATCCTCCCACTAAAAGTTAAGTTCCATGAAAGCTCACTGTGTTTATATAGCCTTAGCCCAGCACCTGAGATCTATCAGGTTCTCAATAAATATTTGTGGTGTGAATAAAGGATTTAATCGTATTTCATTACCCTTGCCCTCCGAAAGAGTCCTATCTGAGAAAATATCCTATTAAAGTTTGATTTTAAGTAATGATCACAGCTCCGTCAACAATAAGTTGGTGACTGGTCACTCCAGAGCTACTCCATAGATACAGGAGCATCAACCTCTGTTAAGTCTTATCAGTGAGACCTGGGGCAAGTTGTTCACCTCTCTGAACCTCAGTTCCCTCACCTGTATAATGGGGGTCATAGTAGTTGGGAGGATAATATAGAATATGCTCCAGAAGCATTTGGAAAACTATATAGAGCTATGTAAAGTAAGGGATTCAGTTGTCAAACACTATATGTTGGAAGGCAGAACTTTAAGATGCTTGTTGTCACCCCATGGCTTGGGCTTCCTCAAAAATCAAGGTTTAGGTGAGCATTTGTGTGAAAGTGATTCACTGGAGAGTGCTTCCAGGCAAAATGAAAGGGAGAGTGCAGTGTGAAACAGGGAAGAGAAATAAATCAAACAAGGATGCCATATCATGTACCATCTTACTGAAGGTGACTCAGGCCCTTGGGGGAGTTCTGGACACATCAAGTTTCATGCCTCAGAGTAGTCCCATTCAGAGGTGAAGCCCCACACCCATCAGTCATTGGTTGGGAGCTGCCCCCAGGGATTGGGGTGTAGGAATTCCCAGGTACTTCTACTTCAGGAAGGCAAAGCAGGCTCCAGCAGCCCGAGCAGCCCGAGGGCGGGGATAGTATTCCAAGAACTAGTGAGCACAGAAATGGTAAAAGGATTAAAGGGAGAGTAAACACAAACAGAGCATTCACTAGGAAATTCCTGTCTCAATCTCAGACTATTGTCCTTGGCAATAGGGTTCATGTTATGAGTTGAGATTAGATTCAAGTACACTACTACCTTGTATTTATGCAGCATTTCTCGTTTCTCTTTGAAGTGCTTCTCCACATAACTCATGTGAAAGGATAGCTGAGAGCAGGCTTGGTTGGATCACGTGCAAACCATAAAAAAGTACATTTTCAAGGGCAAAAGGTTAAATAAAGGAAAGAGGTTCACTGGTTTTACAACCATGAGTGGTTTCTATTTTTCAATAAGTCAAACCCTTTAGAAGACATGGCTGAATGGGCAAAAAGCCCTCTCGGGGAAATTCATGCCTTTACAGTTTGATTTTCTTTGGGGTAAAGGGGAAAATGCAAGCCATAGTTTAAAACTATTCATTCTATCACGATCCTGAAAAAAAAAGTTGCAATACTTTGGGGATTGAAGATGTTTTATAAAATATTCTGTGAAAGCATTACTTTTTGGATTTTAAGTGTGGTTTTTTACAATCAACTCTATCCGGCTGGAAACATTCAAACTTCTTTGCAGGACTGGTATGGTTTGTTTCCTTTTCCATCCACCAGAATGTTCCAGCTTTACTGACTGTCAACAGCTGACCTGCAGGGATGTGACAGGCCAGGAGTGAGTTGTCACTGTATTAGCCTCTGGCTTGTTCCTGGCACGGAGGAACCCTTCTCTTTCTCTCTTTCTCTGCTTGGAAGCTTCATGGCTCAGTGGCAAGAGAACTGGCTTGGACACGACACAATTTGGCCTAGGTTGGCAAGCTAAGGCCTGGGTACAAATCCCATCTGCTACCCGTTTTTGGATGACCCATGAACTAAGAATAGATTTTGCATGTTTAAATGGTTGAACAATAGTCAGAAGAAGAATTCTAATCCTGTCATGTGAGATGCAGATTTCAGCATCTATACATAAAGTTTTAAAATGCAGATTTCAGCATCTATACATAAAGTTTTATTGAAACAAAACCACATCCCTTTGCGTAGGCTTTGACTGTTTCAGCCCTACAAGAACATAGTACTCAGTTGTGGCAGAGACTTAAGGCCTACAAAGCCAAGAGTATATACTATCTGGTCCTTTAGAGGAAAAGTTGGCTAACTCCTGACCCAGGACAATTCACTCCTCTGAGCTGCACCTTCTTCATCTGTAACATGGGTTATTAATGGGACCTGTCCCCGAGACAGGCAACTTAGACAATGTAGGAGGCAGTCAAGAGCACAGACAGGGTTCTAACTCTGGCTCTGCTTCTTACTAAATGGGTAATTTTGGGAAAGGAACCTAATCTCTCAATGCCTCAGTTTCTTCTTCTGTGAAATGGGGCTAATGAAAGCCTTTGCATCCTAGTTATAAGTTTATTATAGGCACATCGCTTGGAAAGGTACTTGGCACGCTTACATGCTGTGTAACATTAGCCACTTCTACTTTCCTAGGGTTGCGCTGAGGAGAAACATGCATGCTTGTTAAAACGAAGAAAGGTGAAATTATAATCTTTCTTTTAAAATGCTCCAGTAGCTGTATAAAAGGGCGAGGACTCTGGAGCCAGACTGTGCGAGTATAAATCCAGGTTCTCTCTCTCACTAGCCCTATGACCCCAAGCATGTTACTTAATCTCCCAGGACTTCAGTTTTATCATCTGTAAAATTTGGGTAATAATAATAGTGAAAATAATGATCACCTCCTCAGATTTTGGTGAGAATTAAATGAATTTTGAACATGTGTAAAGGACTTCAAATGGTGGCTGGCACAGAGTGAGTAAATGTTGCTTTCTGATACATATTTCTGAATGCTATAAAAATAAATGCATAATCATGAAAAAAGTTAACCCAACAACCACCTAAAAATCACCTCTCATGCACTAATGGTACATGCACCATGATTTGGGAAACAATGACCTGCTGGCAGGTGGATGGTGGAAATTTGGGGAGAACAAAGAGGAAGAGGCAATAGTTTGTCTCTGCCCTTTTAACTGTCAGGATCTACCTCTCAAATATCCCTGAGCAGGAGAAGCACTCTGCATGAGCATGGTACCCTGTCTCCAGATCTTGGCCTCACAGTATACTGCTATTCACTGTTGTGACCCACTGGTCCCTGATCACATCTTTCCTGATTATTTAGTCCTGACTACAAGCTACTTTCCCCATTTCTATAGCTACTGTCAATGTAGTTTCAACCTCTATCTTGAGGAAGTGTCTCTGGCTCAGCTTCTGCCCTCTTCTCAGACACAATCCTGGCCCTAGACCTGCCTGCTAGCCAGAGGGAGTGAACTTCTGTCATTCTGGATTCATGATATCTGAATATTCTGTTTTGGAGGATCTCAAGATAGGAACAAACCTAGGGCCATTTTGCACTATAAAAGCCAAGAGGGTAGGGTGCGTATTCCTTCTCCTGCTTCCTGGTGACATAGACCATCAAGTGCAGAAGCCCAGAACTCCGAATCCTGGTGAGTGACACAAAGGCTTGGGACCAGGTAGCAACTATTTGCTGGAGCATGCAGACCCCAGGGCCATGGAGGGAGCCATCAGTGGCAAAGGCTTCAGGGGTAGTGACAATGGCCCTGGTGGAGCCCACTAACTAGATTATTCCTGTGGCTAGACTTGGTCTTCTCCTGGTTCTTGCCTGGGCTAGATCTCTGCCTTCTCTGATTCGTGAGCTATCTGATATCCTTCCAATGAATTTCTTCTCTGAGTAGGCTAACCAGGGATGTTGCCATTGCTTGTAACCAGAATTTTGACTTGCATACTGGGTTTGGGCAACGGGACCATGATGTATATTTACACTCAAGTCCTGCTGTATCTTCCAACGCTGGACTGAGATCTCTCTTGGGAGTTTCCCTAGGGATCATAGACAATGACCTACATTTCTACTCTGCTTATTTTTTCAGAATCATTATGGCCACATTAATAATTTTTTGCCATTTGCCATGTTATTCTTGCATCCTGCATTCCTTTCTGACCGTACAGCATTCATCTGGTTTATAACATTTTAAAGTGCTGGAAGCCTAGAGTTAAACCAGCAAGAGGGGGAAAAAAGTTTTATTAAAAATATAAGTCAAACTTCTTCAGATGAAGCCAAGTAACAGTATTAGGAAAGACTTCTGTCCAATTTTCTTTATTGGATTTTCAGTGATTTGGTAGCATTGTGTCATCTGTTCTATGCATAGTTTTTAACTTTTAATTTTCATTGTTGTCTTGGATTTTTTAAATTTCATGTGGAAAACACATCTTTGTGAGCTCTTGGGGGTTATATTTGGAGATGAAATGAGGATGAGCTCTTGTCTCGTGAAATATTGAAGTAATATCAAGAAAGTATAAAACATATACAGACCGACCTTCTTACACAAAGTAGTCTCTACTATCCATATAATTCCGAAGAATAGAAGTAGGTGCATTTATTCTAATGTCATCCTATAACTTAGATAGATTTCTTTCTTTCCAATGGTTTCTCCTTTTGGGTGTATTGATAGCCTAACTTAATGTCCCTTTCCAACATAGATATTTGTTAAGTATTTGTTGTTGTAATATTTGTTCTTCCAGGCACACAGAGACATGAAGAGAAAACGTCTTTACATTGTACCTTGGTTTTTCCATATCAAGAACTCATCAAGGGGATCCCTGGGTGGCTCAGTGGTTTAGCGCATCCCTTTAGCCCAGGGCGTGATCCTGGAGTCCTGGGGATAAAGTCCCACACTGGCTCCCTGCATGGAGCCTATTTCTCCCTCTGCCTGTGTCTCTGCCTATGTGTGTCTCTCATGAATAAATAAATAAAATCTTAAAAAAAAGAACTCATCAAGGACAAATCCATGGTCTTTGTATGACCAGAGCCTATACCTGTGCCTGGTATACAACAGGTGTTTAATAAAGTTTGTTGAATAAGTGAACAGTCCTGCTTTCAGAGAACTCATGACATAGTAGCATAGGGAAATGTGTGCAGGTATAAATGCCACACAGAGAGATAGGAGTTATGAGTAGAAGTAGAAAATGAACTAGGGTAGGTATGTAAGAGAGGGAGAACACCAATCTATCAGAAAAGTTGGAACCAGCACCTTACTATTTTTTGCATCCCCCATGTAATGCAATCTTCTGTCCACTTTCAAATCCCCCTTCTAACGTAAACTTATGGAAAGGGAAGATTATACCGATGCTCACAGTAGCTGCTGGATCAGTCCCCACTGGTATTTTTCTGCTTTGTCTCTGTGTGGCCTCTCATCTTGTCTTTTAAGAGTGTCATTTTCTCTCATCACTTCTTTTCTGGACTGGATTATTTTTCTTTCCTTCCCCCTAAGCACTTGAAACAGAAATGTTATGAAAACTAGTAGACCTTTAATGAATTCTTTGGTAATCACAGACCATAGCCAGATATGATTCCAGACTCAGTGTTTGATCTCCCTATACTCTTATTGACCACTCCTCACTCTAGGGAACTTTCTTGCTCATCGTAATAACACCTCCCTCTCCCCAAGAGATACTCAGCTGCTCACAAATTCTGGTGAATTTCCCATGATAAGCAGGTGAGTTCTTCTGCTCCTACCCTTAACTCATGTCTAGACCATTCTCTGCACTTCCAAAATGTCTTGGTGGTGTTCTGTTACACAAAGAACCATCGACACTGGGTGTCCAGCCTTAGCACTATGAAGAACTGGAAGGAGCTTCACACTTAGAGATCACACACTTAAGCAGGGATCGCTTCTCCACTGATTAGAACAAAGAGTGCTCAGTGGGAGTGGAGAATTGTCTTTTCTGTTTTACCCCTCAGCCCAGTGACAGCCATGCACAAGGGGGGAAAGGTGTATAATAGCAGGCTAAATGGAATGGGAAGGAGACAGAAAGAACAGGTGATTGGAGAGGCAAGTTCCTTTAGGAGTCAAGGACAGAAAAATACAAGCTCTCAGGTTAGTCTTGGTGAGGAAAAGGGAATGATCTTCCCTAGAAACAAATGAGGGAAGACAGGGACAGACAAGACAAAAATTAAATGAATCTTGGTGTATGTTTCTCTCTTGATTTTCTCTGTACCTAGATATGGAATGGGATAGGGTTGAGAAAATTTTCTACCTTGAGCTTTGTCCCAGACCTCCTCTGCTTAGGGTGGCACATGTAGCATGTCTAGAGAGGGAATTGTGAACTTGGGAAAACAATCAAATCCAGGGGGAAACAAAGAGCTTGGAACCCTTGTACACCCCAGACATGTGACATCAGCTCTAAATGTGCCTCATGAAACTCTAGGTGGCCTTTCATTGAGTTTATAGGAGTTATTTCTCTTTCAAAAAATAAAAAGTCAGCAAGCCTGGCTCTTATTTATTCCCTTTGGTGTGTCTGGGATCCCCTTTAAAATCTCTATTAGCTCCAAGGATGGCCAACCCAAGGAACAAAATGTAACTGGATCCTGGCCATCGCTTTTATGGTCTGCTACCTCACCAGACTACATAGATGCACAGAATTTTCTAGTTTTGCACTGAGCAAAGAAAAGGAAAGAGAAACAATAACAAACCATACTTTGCTTTCTTCTCAGGATATTCTAACTTTGAAAAGAGATTGTCTTAGGCTGAAGTAATAAACAGCATGTCATGGGATGGATATATCAACATTCGCTCTCCCCAGTTTGCCCAAGTTTGAAACAAATCAAGCACAAATTGGTATTTTTATTCCCTTCTACCAATGTGAACAATAATAGGTAATGAGTTACTAATCAATTCTCTAAATCTCATAGTTGACATGATTTTATGATTGGAAGTACCCTTTCAGATCACTTAGTTTTACCTCTTTACTGTCAATTGAATCCCTTTACAAAGCCCCCACAAAACAGTCATCTGGCTTACCTGTGCCAACCTCGTATGTGGGTAACTCATCATCTTTAAGGATACTTTATTCCTTCCTTTGCCAGATACAACTAATGGAAAGTCCTCATTTACATAGCATCCCAGTCCGTCTACCATCAGTTCCATTTCAACCTTATCAAGGCCATACAGTAAAAATGGAATCTTCACTCATCCAGTTGCTCAGGTCAAAATTCTGAGAGCCATTCTTTACTCTTGTCTGTCTCTTGTACTCAGTCTCCAAAATATCAATGAACACCACCAGATCTACCATTACATTTATGCTGAGCTTTATGACTTTCATCTCTTTTGCCACCAATGAGCCACCATCGTTCCCTAGCAGAAGCTACTGCCTAATTTCCTGACTGGTTCCCATGCTCTTATGATTGCCTGCCTTTATCTGTTGCTTACATGACATCCAAGGGGGATGCTCTTTAAATGTATTCTAGCATGTTCCTCCCTTGGTCAAAACTTGCTGACAGCTTCCCAACTGACTCATACTGTAGTCACACAAATTAAGCTCAACATGACCTAGTCTCTTCCTTTCTCCCCTATTCTCCTATTTCTTTCTCCTTTGATCACCATTCTCTACCTACTCCTGGACATCCGATAAAAAACCCAAGGCTTTGCATCTGCTCCTCCCCCTGCCTTGAATGCTCTTTCTTTTGGTACCCCATGGTTGGCTCCTTTGCTTTATGCTGATCTTTGCTTAAGTGTTTCCACTTCGGAGAGGTCTTCTCTGATCACTGAGTCTCAAATATCACCACCACTACCTATTTCCAGTTTTGATTATCTTCATAGTGTTTATCATCTCCTGTTATTTGATATATTTATTTCCAAAATGTGTTAATTGTCAGTAACCCCTAACTAGCTTTTAAGTCTCATAAGAGCATGGATTTTGCATTTATTCACTTCTGTAATCTGACGTATTTTAATACAATTGTTCTACAAAGAGTGAATGAGTAAAGAACTATTCTCATCTTTACTCTTTCTTCCAAACAACTATCCTCCAGTAATTTGAAGACATTTACTTATCTCCATGTCAATATTTTTTCCAGAATAAAGGAATAAAGAATCCCATTTCATTAGTGGTCTACAAATTGATTTTCAATCCCTTTTCCTCTTGCTTCCCCTTTTCTCTCCCCTATTTGGTCTGTCAGCTCTCCTCTCATAGGTGCTGGTGCTGGACCAGCATAGCAGTTAAGCGTGAGGGTTCTGGAGTCAGTCCGAAAGGTTCCAATGACTTGTTTACCTTGATTTGTTGAACTGAGCACTAATGACTTGTTTATATTGATGCAAGGCACTTGATGTTCCTTGGTAATAAGCAATAGTAACTGTCTAAACTAACAATAAAAACATGAACTTATTAGAACTATGTGAACTGGCTAAGAAGTCAGATGAAAAAAATCAGGCCCTGGAAAGATCAGAAATAGAAATAGCTTGGGGACCAAAGTAGTAGGGCCACTTCTTCGGAGTACTGATGTTGCATGTTACCACCTTCACTATTTTTCTTTCCTTGTTGTGTTCCATTCACAAGTCAAGTGCCTATAACTGGTAATGCTATGGGTTTGGTTTGACTCACATTTCCATCCTTTGTTGTGGATTGGACTGATGTTCAATAAGACTGTACATAATGGTGGAGAGGCAGTTACCCAAAGAAAGAAAGAGGATGGAATGGACATGGAGTGGGCACATGGGTGGATGCCCATTTCACTCTCAAACCTGTTTCCTAAGTTGTGAAAGAGGTATAATAACAGTAATCCCTCATGGATTGTCTGAAGTTTAAACAGGACAATATATATAAAGGGTTTAGCACAGAGTAAGCCGATAGCAAGTAGGGGACCTGGAATGAAGTTCAGTACTCGAAGTGTAGTAGAGCAGGATGCCATTTCCCTCATTTCAGACCCTACTAACAAAGACGGGTGGAGTGCACATTTTCTCCAGCCATGGTCATGATTGACTCTAACTCAGCTTCTTGTCAGCCAAGACCCCTGGGTTGTCTCCATCAGTACTTCTGTCAGTTCTTAAATCTCCCTCCTCACACTGACACAGCTGACTGTTTGGTCTTTACACTTACTCCATGACACTTAATCTTGTTAGATAATGACCCATCACCGTGTCTCCTCCATAGCCTGGAATCTGGATTCTATCATCTCACAAAAACTTTGAGCTTTGCATCACTTGCACGTTTGTTACCAGATTAGCTGAGATTACAAGAGAAAAAAATGCTCATGAAATCCTTGCAAATATGAAGCACAACACCAATTAAAGGTATTATTTTAGTGACCCTCTAGGTCCTCCCAAGTGGCAATGGATGCAAACTTCTCAGCATAGTGTCTGTTTTCCTGGCACATGCCCAATTCCTTGTTTTCCAGTTTCAGTTCCACCAGGTGAAATAATGCCATGCACCTTCCAAAGCAAGCAAATCTAAGTACTTTACAAGCAGGAGTATGTGGGGTTTTCCCATTACCATCAGTCTTCCGGATAACTTCAAGGAATTCAGGTTTTAAGCAGACATCAATCTAGTTCTGAATCCATATGGGCATATGTTCTCCATCTTTTTAAATTTGACCTTGGCTGGCTTCAAAAGCAACAATCCAGGCTGTTTCAGAGCAAATGTAATTTACATTATCTGATTGTCAACAATGCAATATCTCTACTCTACATGGTCATGGTCATGGAGATAGCTACAATAAAGACTTTATATGAATAGCTCTGGTTAGGGATTTAGAGTAATGTTATTTACATAACTTTAGCTTCTTCCGTGGAAACCATGCAGAGCAGTGATATTCTGTGAAGTATGTATTAATGATATACGCCTGCTGGGTGCATGTCCTTCACTTTTTTACAAATTTACTTAGATGCCAAATAAAACTACTGTTCTTTTGACTGGAATTCAATTCACTCCACCTTATTAAAATAAAATAAAGACATTGTAGTATACAAAGATGGTACAGATCTATGCACTTTAAGCCATGGTTGGTACACCTAGGGGCCTGATGCATTGTCTAATGCCGGCAGTGTCATTTTATATTCCTGTTTCCTATGCCACTTTAGGTGTTCATGCCTTTCCCATTAATCTTTCATATTGACATTTATTATGTTTATATATTTGAGGAAAATAAATGCTTTTTTTTTGTTCTGTTCAAAAACATTTTCAGCAGATACCGAACTCATTGAATTATAGTTTTTTGGCCTTCCAAATCCAGGCATCTTTAACGCATGTGATGAGGCTTTTGAGAAGTGATTAAAGGTCTCTGTTCCCCAAACCAGTCCTTGATCCTCAGAGGAAAGTGACTGTAGCCATAATTGATCTCAAATGGAATAAGGCAGGAGTGGACAGCTGAACGCAAGAGTGAGTGCTTGGGGGAAACTCTGACTGTTAGCAGATACTTTTCCTCTCTGAGAATTCTCCACTCCATAGATATGATCAAGCTAAATTTCTGGTATTCTCGAACAGTCCCTGAGCCATTGGAGGGTACTCTGGCTTCAGTCCTCCTCGAGATAAGAAATGTTCAGCCGTGACAGGAGGCATTTTCCGGCTGGAGCATGTATGTTACAGCACGGCGCCTGGGTGGGAGAGAGGTTTGCTGAATTGTGGCAAAGAGGATTCTAAACAAAGGCTTTAGAAAGTGAGAGTGTCCCCTGCAGAGAGACATGATGATTTCATCTCAGTCCCCAGCTCTGTTCCACAAGCACGCAAGGGATTCCGTGTCTCCTCACAGCTTTGATGCTCTGAATGCTAATTGGAAAATGTAAACCTGATAATGCTTCTCTCCCGTCTATTTATTATTTGTACTTGGATGAATTCTGGCCTCACAAGGCGAGCTCATGATCTTTGGTGTAAGATGCTTTATAGGGGCAGTGTTTTTATTTTCCTTTCATATTACTTTTTAAACATCCTGGGGCCAGATTCCATTATTTCCTCTTTCTCTTCTGACTGCACAAAGCAGATGATTATTCCCATAAACTGGCCTTCTCCCTCCTTTTTATCTTTTGCTAGTAAGAGTGGATAAAACCTGTGTATGTTTCCCTGGAAGACAAAACCCAAGCAAATCTACAAGGTGAATGTATATGTAAAATGATATAATTAAAACACAATGAGGTTTCAATAATGTAATATCATGACTTGGTATTTGGAAACTACCCATCAGCTGGGACTCAACAACAAAGTATGAATGAGGGTAAGGAAAACCTAGGCTGAGGGGTTGCATAGTAAGACTTTGTAATCTCATTCAGTGGCAGGATCTCAAAATGTATTTAAGCTCAGGATAACCTATGGAATTTGGTGCTGATCATGCAATCTTGTGAATAATCCTCGGGTCAGAGATGACTCTTATCTCAAGGCCTGTTTTGTGTTATCCTCTCTGGTTCAGTCTTCCGTGCAGCTGATGATCATCAGAACCCTCGGCTGCACTGTGGAATGTCACATGTGTTATAATAAATGCCCTTCAATGCTCGGAAATACGTGCAAAGGGCATATTGTAGCATAAAGGACCCTGCTTTACAAACCTTCTTTCATATCATGTGTGGGAAAATGATCTGCTTTAGGTTTTGTTGTATGAGATTATTTAACTGTTTTCTGTGTACTTCATTGAATCGCAGAGCTTACTGGCATTTAAAACATGCTATATGGTGCATGCTAAGTTCGATCTCATTATTTAGCTATGGTAGAAGAAGGACTAGGGCACTCATATGCCTTCAGATGGGAGGGAAGATCTTCCAGAAAACCAATGGGTGAAGAAGAAAAATACTTGGAGCAGCAATCCTCAAATTACTATGCAAAACATTCACTTTGGACTTGCTAATACACGCACGCGCGCGCGCGCGCGCGCACACACACACACACACTCCTATGCCCTAACCATGGGGAACCCGGTTGTCTAAGTGTTAGGTGAGGCTCTCTATATTTTTAACAAGCTCCTAGGTGATTTGGAGGCAGATAGTTCATTGACCATACTTTCAGAAAACTTACCTCGGAAAGTACCTTGGAAAGTACTGCCTTAGACATGGGAGCCCCAGCTGGCCTCAGTTTGGCTACAGTGTTGTTTATTGGTCAAATTTCTTAATTAAGCTTTTTCTTTGTTCATCTATAAAATCAGTATAATCGTACCCCCCGGAAAGTGTATTGATGATAGGAAAACACCTAGTACATTGTTGGATACATGACAGGAGCTCAATACATATCACAATTCTTCTTATTATTGTTATTTTAAAAAATCATGTTCAAGGAAGTGCTAAAGTGACCTCAACACTAGACAAATTCCTGGAAAGCAGGGAGCAGGGCCAAGCCAAGAAAAGGGCTCTAGATCCTGATAGATGTGCTATTATCAACAACTTGGGTTGGTCAGTCCATCCTCTGTATTTCTAGCTTCCTTGTTTTTATTTCTCTGTGCCATTTTCTTCTTTCTTTTTTAAAGGCAAACACCACAAAACTTGTTTTGTTACTATAAATTATATTCCCTTGTGGATATATTAGAAAAATATGGAGTATAATATTCCTATTTTCCTTTGTTTTCTCATGCCAGTTGAAGGTGTTATCCCTGAGGCTGTCCTAATATTCACTTGAAGACAGTGACTACCAGAAGGGAAAAATGCCAGGAAAGTATGTTCTGAAACTCAACTATGCTGCAGTGATGGGAGCAATTTGCAGAGCTCCATTATCCAAAGCAGTATTTGGCATCCCAAAGCACTGTTTGCAAAAAGGATGCAATATAGCAGGGAGTTGGTAATGGTAGTGGTGGAGACAGGACTGGTTTCACAGTCATTCACCAGGCAGTTGCACTAGGTCCCACGCTTAGAAGGGCTGCACACTGCTTTTACTATCCTTCTGTTATTCTCTTAACATTTTTAGTAATTCTGAACACTGGCACTACATTTTCATTTTGCACTGGGCCCCATGTTTCTGTAGCTGGTCCTGGATGGATTTTAGGAGGGCCACTGTAGCTATTGATAAGAACACCATGGAATGGGGGTTTAAAACATCAAGGTACTCTGACTTATACTCCAAAGAGATTTTTCTTCTCCTGCTGATCAAGAATAGATCATATAGGGCAGCCCAGGTGGCTCAGTGGTTTAGCGCCGCCTGCAGCCCAGGGCCTGATCCTGGAGACCCGGTATCAAGTCCCACGTCCCTGCATGGAGCCTGCTTCTCCCTCTGCCTGTGTCTCTGCCTCTCTCTCTTTCTGAATAAATAAATTAATTAATTAATAATAATAAAAGAATAGATCATATAAAGGGAAAGAAGAGGGCACCTGGATGGTTCAGTGGTTGAGCATCTGCCTTTGGCTAAGGTCATGATCCCTGGGGTCCCAGGATTGAGTTCTGCATCAGGCTCCATGCAGGGAGCCTGCTTTTCCCTCTGCCTAGGTCTCAGCCTCTCCCTGTGTGTGTCTTTCATGAATAAATAAATAAAAAATCTTAAAAAAAAATAAAGGGGAAGAAGAGTGGAAGCAAAAAGACCAGTAAGAAAGGAGATCATTTTAGTATCTACATGAAAGATGATAGTGGAATGGGATAGATATTGGAAATGGAATACTCCAGGTCTCAGAAGGAATTCAAATTGAGATACATTTGTGACGGCAGAGCCAATGAGACTAAAGTTTAACAAAAAAAAATGTTACAAATTTCTGCCATCAGCAAGATGGCCTCTTGCGAAGTGAGGGAAATGCTCAGGAACCATGCTGGTGGGAGCAGTATGTTGTAACAAGATTTTTGGCACTGACCCTGACAGCTTTTAGGCCTGGATCTAATGACCCAGCCGAATTAGCACTCTGCAGAGTGGGTTTCAAGCTGACCCAGGTCACTCAGCAGCGAATCTTATGCATGTGGCAGAAGAAGACCATAACTTTCAACTGTGGTCCCAAGCTGCTGCTGACAGCAATTATTGATGAAGGTCCTTTGTCTTGACTTAGTGGCAGTCAATGAATGAAGAGGATAATATTGGACTGGATACATCAGTACAAGCTTGTTAAGCAGAAACAGCAGAAGAAAACCATCCAAACACTAGTTAAATGGTTTTTTTAGAGTTCCAATGTTGTCTAGACTAGAGAGGGCAGCATTTAAATATTTATAGTGGTTTCTTGTTTACTACGTTTTATTTTATTTGGCCTGTGGAAAATATTACAAAGATGAATTTCATGGTTGTTTCTGATGATTAAATTCCATAATTAATTTTAAACTCAACATGACCTACTGCTATTTCTTTAATCTAACTAATGAGACTCCTTGGAATTTACATTAACCAATTAATCAACATGACTTTGGGGAAGATATTAGGGCTGCAAGTCTTCATAGCCACAAAGTCAACAGTCCATTCAAATTTAGAAACCTCAGAGACCCAAGCTTATTTTATACCCACCTACATAGACTTTAATCATGTTTATGAAGTGCATTGAGGTACCATTATTTTTCTTTAATTTCTTTAGTTTATTCTGGTTAAGGGGCTGAGGATGTCACATGGTCTTGAGATAATGAGCTACTTTTGTAGTGACTTCATGACAGGTTTTTGTGTCTCTTCCATTAAAATGGAAAAAGAAAGCTAGGTTGGCTATTCTTAAGTGAAAAATGATTCTCCAAGTTCATGCCAACATTTTGAGTTAACAAATCTATGATATCGTGTTGAAATGAAACTAGAACACTAAAAATGCTCATTGTCTACCTATCCCTTTTCCTTAAAAAAATAACTGAAACACAACTTATGGTTTTCAAATCAGTTCTTTCTTGGATGCTGTTTTGTTGTGTTAGGTTTTCACCAATGCAGCAGCTCCATTTGATGAAAATGAATGTAAAAGAAAGGGTAGAGCATAAAGCCCTTCAAAAACAAGATAACACCATTGAATGAACTGGTCTTTCATCAGAGAGAAAACTTTTTGCCTGTTTTCACATGTAAAGCAAAAATGGGGTCTTAGAAAGGCATTGGCCAACAGGCAAATTATTTGTTTTAATTTGTGTATTCAATTGGTCTTAGAATCCACTTTAAAGATACACAAATATTTTCTTTGGAAATGCAGATACTTCCTGCATTTATGAAGGGAAAAATAAATGAAAAATCTGTTTGTTTTGCAGGACCAGATGTGGGCTGGATACAATGTGGGATGGAGCAAAAAAGATTGGGACTGGCTTGGGGCCCCACTCTAGCAACAGCTATGACCTTGGGCAAGTCACAGACACCCTCCCCCAGTCTCGCTGTCAACTGTAAAATATCAATAAAATACTGACATGACTGTTAAGGTTTCTTCTAGTTCCACAATTTGTCAATACCAGGAGCCACTTCCTTTTTCCCTTCATTTCTACATTTTGGATAATTTAATGCGATTTTTCTTATACTATTTTGTAACTCAGTTCAGTATACCTCCCATATCATTTCATCTTCTCTCCTATTTGAATTCTTTTACCCTCTGGTGAACCTCCAAGGCAAAGCAAGATGTCCTTCCAAAAGGATTTAATTAGGGGCTTATTGATTTTCCTCACATTGGTCCATTGTCCCTTCATTTTTTAGTTGTTTATAAACACATAAACTTGCATTTAAGTGTTTACAGGCACAGACTATGTAAACAATTATTGTAGAGTCAAGAAAACATATAATCACAGAAGAAGATGGTTGTTGATACATTTTAAAATATTTGACTTTACTCTCCTGGAAAAAAAAAAGGGGGTGAAAAAATGTGAACAGCCCATGGCCTACATATACTTTATGTAAACTAAAATCCAATCTAATCCACCCAGCCACACCCATCATTCTTCCTAGCAGAAAACACAATTAAGTAGCATAATGGCAACATGTACTCATCTTGGGGATTATTTGAACTTCAGTACTATAACTTCTTAGAGTTGCCATATAATTTCACTTTTTGACTATTCCTCTATCAAGCAAGTGCATATATTCCAAGCATTAAAACACAATTATGAAAGGCCCAGTGATCTACATATTTTACAGAGTTATCACAGGTCTCATGAATGATTTCCTCCAGTCCTTTATAAATTATTCTAATATCACCTTCATATTTCCTTGCAGAGCTGCTGGCATTTTTCTAACTTTAAATGTAGTTTTCCCTTAGGAAAAAGAAATTTCACAGAAATTGACTGCTGCAAAATGTTTACAAAGGACACTTTCCCCCCACCCCTTCTTCTGCATAGTTAATGTTCCACAGGGAATGGGATTTGAAATCAACTTTGAAATACATTACTGGAAGATACAACTAAAACTTTCACGGACACAAAAAGACAAATGCTGTGTGATTCCACTCATAGGAGTTAAATTCATAGACACAGAAAGTAGAATGCCAGAAGATTGCCAGAGGCTGGGGTCAGGGGATGAGGGGTGGGAATGGAGTTAGAATTTAAAGGATACAGAGTTTCGGTTGGGAAGATGAAAACCTCTGGAGATGGGTGTTGGTAATGGTTGCACCACAGTGTGAGTGTATTTAACGCCACAGAACTATATACTTTAAAATGGTTAAAATGAAAATTCTATATTGTGTATATTTTATCACAATTTAGAAAAATGGAAACCTTTCAAAATATTCTGATTCTCTCATTTATTTTTCAGCTATAGGATAATTCAGGCTGCTGATTTAATTGGTTAGGCTGTAAGACAATTAATATTCCAGATGTTCAAGATGAAATTTGGTGAAATTCCTTAGCAAAAAGAAGAAATTATAATGTCGATTCTGAATGTCTTAATACTTTCTTAATAACTGAAAATCTAAGTCAGTAAATGCAACAGATGTTGACATAAAGGTGTCATATCTCGTAGAGTAACACTGTCCCACAGAAATACAAGGTCAGTCACATAGGCAGCTATAAATTCACTGATAGCTACACTTGTAAAGGTAAAAACAAATAGGTGAAGTTAACTTAATAATGCATTTCATTTAATCATAGGTATCTACATTATTGTCATATCAATATATAATCCATATAAAATGATTAATTAGATACTTGATTTTTTTATTCTAAGTTTTTGAATTTACTATATATCTTAAAGGACATCTCAATTTATGTATCATATTTTTATTGGAAATTATTGATTTTTATTTAGATTTTATCAAATTTGTGGTTGAAAAAGTAGATTCTCCTAATGTCCCAAACATATCTAAACATTTTCTAAAAACTGAATTGAACATCAGAAAATGATTTCCCTTAAAAAAAAAAGAAAATTATTTCCCTTAATATTTGCATCCATATTGACAAAATTGTTTCATTTCTTTTTAGAATTGATTTGACTTTGAAATAAAAGCTTATGAATTTCAGATCTCCATGCATTCAAATTAAATAAATTTGCCACTCTTTGTCAATTCAGGATTATTAACATCAAGTCCAAAAAGGTCTAACAATTTGAAAAGCAACTCTCTAACTCTCTGAAGAAAGTCCATGGTATTTAGATAGGGATTACATTAAACGTGTAAATTGCCCTGGGTAACATTGACATTTTCACAATATTAATTCTGCCAATCCATGAGCATGGAATATTTTTCCATCTCTGTGTCTTCCTCAATTTCTTTCAGAAGTGTTCTATAGTTTTTAGGGTATGGATCCTTTACCTCTTTGGTTAGGTTTATTCCTAGGTATCTTATGCTTGTGGGTGCAATTGTAAATGGGATTGACTCCTTAATTTCTCTTTCTTCAGTCTCATTGTTAGTGTATAGAAATGCCACTGATTTCTGGGCATTGATTTTGTATCCTGCCACGCTACCAAATTGCTGTATGAGTTCTAGCAATCTTGGGATGGAGGCTTTTGGGTTTTCTAGGTAGAGTATCATGTCATCGGTGAAGAGGGAGAGTTTGACTTCTTCTTTGCCAATCTGAATGCCTTTAATGTCTTTTTGTTGTCTGATTGCTGAGGCGAGGACTTCCAGTACTATGTTGAATAGCAGTGGTGAGGGTGGACATCCTGGTCTTGTTCCTGATCTTAGGGGAAAGGCTCCCAGTGCTTCCCCATTGAGAGTTATATTTGCTGTGGGCTTTTCATATATGGCTTTTAAGATGTTGAGGAATGTTCCCTCTATCCCTACACTCTGAAGAGTTTTGATCAGGAATGGATGCTGTATTTTGTCAAATGTTTTCTCTGCATCTAATGAGAGGATCATATGGTTCTTGGTTTTTCTCTTGCTGATATGATGAATCACATTGATTGTTTTATGAGTGTTGAACCAGCCTTGTGTCCCAGGGATAAATCCTACTTGGTCGTGGTGAATAATTTTCTTAAGGTACTGTTGGATCCTATTGGTTATTATCTTGTTGAGAATTTTTGCATCCATGTTCATCAGGGATATTGGTCTGTAATTCTTTTTGGTGGGATCTTTGTCTGGTTTTGGAATTAAGGTGATGCTGGCCTCTCAACTCTCACTTTTTAATATCAACAAAGTATTCTTCAATTTTTTCTTATAGGTTTTATAACCCATTTATAAAAAGCTAACAATTTTAATAATGTTTTCTGCAGATTGATTCATGTTAGAAAATTTGTAAAATCATTACTATTGGTATGTGTTATGAGAAGTTCACATTTGAACATCAATTCTCATAATTGTTTAGGTTTGTCACAAGCTTGTTTGTATATAAAGACTTTTTTAAAGATTTATTTATTTATTTGAGAGAAACAGAGACAGAGACAGGGGAAGGGACAGAGGGAGAGAATCTTTAGGTAGACTCCCTGCTAAGTGCAGAGCCTGATGCCTCTGACACTTGATCTCATGGTCCTGAGATCATGACCTGAGCTGAAATCAAGAGATGCTTACCTGACTGAGCCACTCAGGCGCCCCTGTGTATAAAGACTTTTTAAAAGTAGTTTTAGGCTTACAAAAAAATTGAGAAGAAGGTACTGAGATTTCCTATATACCACCTGTGCCAACATACGTACAGCCTCTGCAATTATCAACACCACTCAACAGAATGGTACATTTTTTTAACCAAGGATGAACCGATACTGACATGATTATCACCCAGAGTCCATAGTTTACCTGAACATTCACTCTTGGTTTTGTATATTTAACGGGTTTGGACAATGCACAATGACATATACCATCATTATATCCTGTAGAGTATTTTCACTGCCCTTAAAAAATCTTCTGTGCTCTGCCTATTGTTCTCTCCCTCACTCCTTGCTTGGCAACTCCTGATCTTTTCTCTACTGTTGTGCCTTTTCTTTCTTTCTTTCTTTCTTTCTTTCTTTCTTTCTTTCTTTCTTTCTTTCTTTCTTTCTTCTTTCTTTCTTTCTTTCTTTCTTTCTTTCCTTCTTTCTTTCTTTCCTTCTTTCTTTCTTTCTTTCTTTCTTTCTTTCTTTCTTTCTTTCTTTCTTCTTTCTTTTTCTTTTTCTCTTCTTTCTTATTTTTAAAAAATATTTTATATATTTATTTGACAGACAGAGTGCAAGCATAAGCTGGAGGCGCAGTAGAAGGAGAAACAGAGCTGCCCACTGAGCTGAGCACGGGAGTCTGATGCAGGGCTTGATTCCAGGACACTGGGATCATGACCTGAACCAAAGGCAGACGCTTAACTGACTGAGCCACCAGGTGCCCCTCGTTTTGTCTTTATCAGAATGTCACATAGTTGCAATCATACAATATATACTGTATGTGAAATAAGCCTATACAATTGGCTGATTTCACATAGTAATGTGCACTTAAGTTTCCTCTATGTCTTTTCATGGCTTGGTAGCTTATTTCTTTTTAGCACTGAATAACATTCTATCTTCTGGCTGTACCAGTTTATTTACCCATTCACCTACTAAAGTCCATTTTGGTTACTTCCAAGTTTAGATAATTATGAACAAATCTGCTATTAACATCTGTGTGCAGGGTTTTGTCCTGACATAACTTTTCAGCAATTCTGAGTAAATATCAAGAAGTACAATTGTTGGATTGTATGGTAAGAGTATGTTTAGTTTTGGAATAAAGTGCCAAACTATCTTCCATAGTGGCTATAACATTTTGCATCCCACCTGCAAGGCATGAGAGTACCTGTTGTGCCTTATCCTCACTAGCATTTGATCTTATCAGTGTTCCAGATTTTGGTCATTTAAATAGGTGTGTGGTGGTATCTCCTTGTTTTCATTTTCCTGATTACATATTGATGTGGAACATCTCTTTATATTTGCCATTTGGCTTACTTGCCATTTGTATATCTTTGGTAAGTTGTTGGTGAAGGTCTTTGGCATATTTTAAAAATCAGGTTATTTCTTGAGACGCCTGGGTGGCTCAGTTCATTAAACACCTGACTCTTGGTTTTGGTCATGGTTATGAGATTGAGTGCCACTTCAGGCTCTCTGCTCAGTGGGGAGTTTGCTTAGAATTCTCTCTCTCCCTCTCCATTTGCCCCTCTCTACCACTCTCTCTCTCTCTCTCCTTAATAAATAAATCTTTTTTTAAAGTCAGGTTGTTTGTTGTTTAATTGTTGAGTTTCATGAGTTCTGTGCATATTATGGATAATAGATGTGTTTTTTGCAATTATACATTCCCAGTCTGTCTTGTCTTCTAATTATCTTGATATTGTCTTTCACAGAGTAGAAGTTTTTGAATTTAGTGAAGTCCAGTTGATCAATTATTTCTTTCATAGATCATGTCTTTGGTGTTGTATGCTTTCTCCTATATTATCTTCTAGGAGATTTATAGTTTTGCTTTTTATGTTTAAGTCTCTGATCCATTTTGAGTTAATTTTTGTGAAGTGTATAAGGAATGTATTTAGATTCATTCTTTTTGCATGTGAATGTCCAGCTGTTCTAGGACCACTGGTTGAGGACATCATCCTTGCTCGACTGTAGTATTTTTATACAAATATTTGCTCCTTTATCAGAGTTCAGTTGACTATATTTATGTGGGTCTATTTCTGATCTCTCTATATTTTTATTTATCTATTTGTCTATTCTTCCACCAATACCACACTATCTTAGAGCAATTAGAAAAGAAAAATAAATAAAAAGCATCCAAATTGGAAAGAAAGGAGTAAAACTCCCACGATTTGCAAGTGATAGGATATTATATGTAGAAAACTCTAGAGATTCCACCAAAAACTAAAAAACAAAAAGCAACCCCAAACCATTCAGAGCTAATAAAGGAATTCAGTAAAGTTTCAAGACACAGAATCAATGTACAAAAATCAGTTGTGTTTCTACATACTAACAATAAAATATCAAAAAAAAAAAAAGAAATAAACAATCCTATTACAAATTCATCAAAAGGAATAAGAGATCTAGGAATAACTTTAACCAAGGAGGTGAGAGACCTAGGCACTGAAAACTTAAGACAATTATGACAGAAACTGAAGAACATGCAAATAAATGGGAAGATATTCCTTGCTCATGGATTCAAAGAATATTGTTAAAATGTCTTTATTACACAAAGGAATCTATAGATTTAATGCAATCTCTATCAAAATTCCAATGGCATTTTGCACAGAAATTGAACATATAATCTTAAAATTTCTATGGGAACACAAATACCTCAAATAGCCAAAGCCATCTAACCATAGTAATCAAAACAGTGTGGTATTGGCATAAAAACAGACACAAAGATCAATGGAATAGAAAAAGAGCCCGAAAATAAGCCCACACATATATGGTCAAATAATTTTTAAAAAAGATTTTATTTATTTATTCATGAGAAAATCTGAGAGAGGCAGAGACATAGGCAGAGGGAGAAGCAGGCTCACTTCAGGGAGCCCAATGCATGATTCGATCCCAGGACTGGGATCATGTCTTTGGTGTTGTATGCTTTCTCCTATATTATCTTCTAGAATAATATAGGCAGATGGTCTGAGCCAAAGGCAGATGGTAAACCATAGAGCCACCTAGGTGCCCTGGTCAAATAATTTTTGATAATGGAGCAAGAATATACAATAGGGAAGGGACAGTCCATTAAATAAATGGTGTTAGGAAAACTGAACAACTACATGTAAATATGGTAAGCCGCTTGATATAGTCTTAGTGATGATTTTTTTGATCTGGCATTTTATTTCTTTAATTTGCATTATTGAATTAGCAAGGACTTCCAGTATAATGTAGAAAACAAATGTTTAGAGAGGACTTCCTTTCCTTGTTTCTGATCTTAGAGGGAAAGCTTCAACTTTCTCACCATTAAGTATGCTGTTAGCTATAGGCTTATAAGGTGTCTTTACCCGGTTGAGAATGTTCCTTTCTATTTCTAGTTTACTGAGAGTTATTTTAATGAGTCAGTGTTGGATTTTGTCAAATGCTTTTACTGTGTCTATTGATACACTCATGTGGTTTTTCTTTTTTAGTCTGTTGATATGATGATTACATTCATTGATTAACTGACCTAGGTTAAATCCCACTTGATCATGGTGTATAATTCTTTTTATACTTTTTTGGATTATATTTGGTAATGTTTTTGTTGAGAATTTTTGCATCTATATTAACGAGCTACAACAGTTTGTAGTTCTCTTGTAATGTCTTTGTTTTGTTTTGATATTAAGGTGATGCTGACCACATAGAATAAATTAGGGAGTATTCCTATCCTATCCTATCTTATCCTGCTCCTATCCTCTGAAAGAGATCATAGAGAATTGGTATAAATGTTTGATAGAATTTACCAGGGAACTCCTCTGGGCCTGGTTTGAGAGATTTTTATTATTAGTTATTGATTCAATTTCTTTAATAAATATAGGCATATTTATATAATCTATTTCTTTTTGTGTGAGCTTTGGCAGATTGTCTCTTTCAAGGAATTGATTCATTTCATCTTGGTGAACTAACTTATGGGCATTGAGTTGCTCATAGTATTCCATTATTATTCTTTTAATTCCATGGAATCAGTAGTGATGCCTCTTTTTTCTGATATTAGTAATTTGTGACCTCTATTTTCCTTTGTTAGTCTGGCTAGGGAGTTTATTGACTTTATTGATCTTTATAATGAACTAGATTTGGGTTTGTTGATTTTGTCTATTTCTTTTTTTCAATTTCATTGGTTTCTGCTCTAATTTTTATATCTTTTCTTCTACATACTTTAGATTTAATTTGCTCTCATTTTTTTTTCTAAGTTCCTAAGGGAGAAACTTAGTTTGTTGATCTTAGATATTTCTTCCTTTGTAATATATGTGTTCAATGCTATAAATTTTTTCTTTAAGCACTGCTTTTGCTGTCCCACAAATTCTGTTAGTTTGTAATTTTACTTTCATTAGTTTAAAACATTTAAAATTTTCTCTTCAGGATTTCTTCTTTGACCCATGTGTTGTTTAGAAGCATGTTGTTTAATCTCCACATATTTTGGGATTTTCCAGTTATCTTTCTGTTATTGATTTCCAGTTTAATTCCACTGTGGTCTGAGAGCAGACACTAAATGATTTGTATTCCTCTAAATGTGTTAAAGTGTGTTTATAGCCCAGAATGTGACTTATCTCAATGGATGTTCCATGTGGACTAGAAAAAAAACATGTATTCTGCTGTTGCTGTATAAAATAGCTTATAGATGCCAATTATATCCAGTTGATACAAATAAGCTTTTTAAAGTTTCAAACTTAGTTTGTTCATATGTAGTGTGATAGTGTGAAAAATATAAGTAATTCTGCCATTTTTTGGTCTTGATTACTGACCATGTGGGAAAGATTCATTTTGTTTCAAGAAAATCTTAAATTGAAGTTGAATCTTTTAAAACTCTTCCATGACACAACCAGTGTGCATTGGCAAAGTACACAGCATCATTAAAATTATTGTCTTCTATTCTCATCAACATTTCTATAAACTGGTGATGATTCCTAGCATTTGCAGATATAGTGAACATTTTTTTTTACTTAAAAGTTGGCTCCACACCTAGCATGGAGTTCAATGTGGGGCCTGAACTTAGAACCTGAGATTAAGACCTGAGCTGAGATCAAGGATCAGATGCCTGACTGAGCCACCCAGGTGCCCCATATTGAATAATTTCTAACAATTACACCCATGAGGGGTGCCTGGCTAGCTCAGTCAGCAGAGTTGTGAGTTCAAGCCCCATCTTGGAGATAGAATTCACTTTGAAAATAATAAATGTACAGCTTAAGAAAAAACAATTGTACCCATGATATTTTCCATAAAGTCTGCTCTAGAAAACTGAGCACAAATAGTTTCAATATGAATCCTAGTATTGAGCAAAGCAAGGAAGGAATCATCTGGTTTTTGTTTTAGGGTTCCATTATCTTTGGATTTTCAAACGAAATATACCTAGAACACCATACATCATAAACTAATTTTTCCTGTCTAGCCGAAGTTTTCTATGACAGATATAAACAGGCAAACAATATTTGCACAAGTTTTAGTTATTTTTGGTTTGATTTTATATTTCTTAATAAATTTGGAAGTTCTTTAAGATAAAATATACCCAGAGTACTAACTGGGCTGTGTATCTTATATCATATAATTCACTGAAAGTTCTTTCAATATTTTCATAGTTAGAATCATTTGATCTTTGATACTGTTAGGAAAGTCTGGCATTCTATGTTCAGTTGCTTTCTAGCTTAATTGAAGAAAGTCTACTTTTTATTTTTTTTGTCTTTTCCTCATAATTTTCTAGCACAATGTTCATAATGGGATTAATTTATTTAACCATGTCTCTGGCTTTAAATTAGTTTTCTATTTTTTGTGTGTGCAAGAATCCAAGATGGTTATAGTTGGCCAAAATTATAACTCAGATCCTTAAAAAAAAAAACAAATTTGTTTCTTGGATATTTAATTTGGATTTCACATGACTAATTTCATTGATTTCTTTTTGACTTTTGAAAGGAAACTTATTACCAATATCACCGAATAGCATTTTGTAATGGGCTTTTGCCTAATGCACATATAAGTATTAGATTCAATCATTCAGTATTAAACTGAATGATGAAAGTGTTTGTTCAGAGCTTAGTGTGAAAATTTAGAAGCTAAATTCAGGCTTCATGGTAAATGTTCCCATCTGGGATTGAGAAGTCAAACTGTTTGCTATTTGCGACCTTAGTAAAAATTACTTGTATTTTCCATGTCTAAAATTATGGAATATAACTGCTAAACAAGGAACTAAAACAGCTCTATGGCCTGGCAATAATCACTGTCTCTCTCATAGTCTCTGTATTCCTCTATTTGCTGGAAATCCCTTTAGCCACCAAATACTTTTTATGCTGTTTCAAAAATTCTGCTGTTTTATAACATGGCTTCCACTTGCTGTGGCACCAGTTCTACTTTGTAGCACCTCTGTGGCATTGTTTCAGTTACAATTCTAACTGGCTCAAGGTCTCCACGTTTCCCAAGTAGAATTACTAAGAGTAATGACATGACTTACCAACTTTGTCATATTTAGCATGTCCCTGGCTAGCCTATTGGGGAGCTATTCATCCCTGAGCTAATCAGCTGGGGAAATGAGGTCATCTGGGAGAAGACAGGTCCATGAGGGCAGCGGAGGTTCTACACAGGGTGGCTGCCCTTAGAAATAGTGTGGGCAGGCAGGAAGAAATTATTTGACATCTGAAATACTCGAGATTGGCATCAAAGATCACTACAGCTCCTGTTCTGACAAGTGTATACCAAATCATTGGGAAGATTCAGAATAATTTTCTGAGGAAGCAGAAGAGATTTGTAAGGGAGATTCTTTATCCCAATAGAAGAAGAAAAAAGGATGCCAGCATTATCGGTGCACCTCAAACTAATGATATCTAAATTTGATGTCCTTTTGCAATTTTCCATCCACAGCACCACTGAATACACACTAATTCACTTTGTCTCACAGATTCCTTCTCTGGTACTAAGCTCCTGGCTGGCATCCCTGCAACCAACTCTCTGTGTTTAAGTTGGTCCGTGCACCAGAAGAATATATCATATTTTACTTAAATGTGATACTTGATTTCCACTTCCTAGAACTAAGTTGTGATTTCTTTCTTTGTTTTTTTTTTGTTTTTTTTTTTGTTTTTTTTGTTTTTAAGATTTTCTTTCTTCATTCATGAGAGACACAGAGAGAGAGGAGGCAGAGACATAGGCAAAGGGAGAAGCAGGCTCCATGTAGGGAGCCCAATGTGGAACTCGATCCTGGGACTCCAGGATCATGCCCTGGGCAAAAGGCAGGTGTTCAACTGCTGAGCCACCCAGGCATCCCTAAGTTGTAATTTCTAATAAATTCCATTTATAAGTAAATATGGAACATACAGCGTGCAAGATGCTTTGAGGAATATAAGCATGGACAGAGTAACTATTCTACCCTCAATGATTGTGCAATCTAAAAGAAGTTTAATGACATAACCAATTATCTGTAATGCAAGGAGAACCTGGTGTCCTAAAAGAGGTACAGATTGAGAAAAATTTTCATAAGCATTTGAAAGAAGGCAGAAAGCAATGTTGTGCTATAAATATTTAACACCTGACTCTGGGTTGTTTGCTTGGAGGAAGCCCTGGTTTATACTGTTTGCTGATTTCCATAATGTAAATATACCCATTATGGCCAATTTCAAGCTGCCAATCTGAAATCACCGAACATATAGTTGGGAAGAGACAAGTAGTCACCCATCATGATGTAGTATTTCCATCATTCAGATAAGATACACTTAAATAACCTCAAGAACACAGACAGCAGTAAAATGTAATAAAATAATTAGGAGGTACATAATATTTGTTTTTAATAAAACTTATTTAATCCCGAATTTAATTTTAATAACAGGTATGTTGAAAACTGCCTTAGAAAATTCCCGAAAATGTGGTGACTGCTACTCTCAAGCCTGCTCCAGCATACTGCTGGTTAACAGGCTCTGAGGAACTTCGATTCTAACTGGAGGAGAGACGGATCAAAAGGTGGCCTTTGAGTCTGAAAGTATCTGTAGGATTTAGCCTCTGGACAGGTGTGGGGGATAGAGGCCCATTTCTGAAAGAGAAAATGAGAAGGAACCAAGAACAAAAAGCTTGAGGCATGAATAGAAAAAAAAAATTAAGTAAACCACTTCTTTAATCCAACTCAGTCACTAACTACGGACCCAGCTCAGGGCTAATTCTCATCTCCAACTCCACCCATTTCAAACTGATGACAATGATAACAATAATAATGATAATGGTAGCTAATATTTGTTGAAGGATTGCTTGGTTCCAGGTACCATTCTAACTAAGAAACAAACCTCCCTGTTTCCTTATTTACCGTGTTGCTGAGCAGCCACTGTCTTCTCTGGGTGAGGCCACTCCATTCTCCAGCTTGCCACAGAGCCTGCTTTTCACCCTTGTGTTTCTCACACCATAGAGCAAGCTGCCATTTGTCACGGAGCTTGTGCAAGTACTTCTTGCAGAGTGAAGAAATAGTCCTCTGCATCCATGACTCAGAAATGTGAAAACAAAATAGAGATGATCACATCTTTCCAGAAAGATAGGAAAGGGTGTATTTCTTTGTGGACATAAATAACACTTCTATGCGTTTAATGTGGAAATATCTGATGTTTCATTAATTTATATTCTGTTGACCTCCCCACCCAACACACATACCCTGCCATTGGTATTTGAGTTTGAGGTCCTGTTTCTTTTTTTTTTTTTTTTGAGGTCCTATTTCTATGGGCAAGACAGTCCCATCAACAAGTCATAAAATAAAAATTAGTTTTGTAGTCAAGGACTTTCCGTACTTAGGAAGTCTACAAATTTAAAATGTGTCCAAAACTCTTTGAAAGTCAGTATGAAGTTTGATGTGTATCAAAATAGTTATGAGACAGGCTTTTCATACATGAGTTCTGAGCAGTTAGGAGTAAGGGAATAGAAAGAGACTTGTTTTTTCTTTCTGTCAATTCCTCATATACCCTGTCTTGTTGGAAGCAATCTTATTTCTCACAATTTCAGGTTAAGAAATTATAGGAGCAATGCACTGTATTGCCACTTAGATTTCAGGAGTGATGGGAAATAGGGAAAAAAAAAGTGAAATAAAACTAAGATGAATGCTATTCCAAATATGGTAAGACTAGTAATTCTGTTTTTATTTGGAAATCCATTTATTTTGGTAAAATCCACCTGTTCTCAACTTGGAGGAAATGTCTACTTAGGGAGAAGCAATTTCTATGGTTCGAGTTTGAAATTTGTTTTTAAGGATAGATGAAATGTACAATTGGAAGGGAAATGAGAGTACACTTGAGGACCCCTGCAAGGATTACATATCACGCTTCTCACAGGAATCCATGTTAATTGAGAAATTCTATAGCTTGAGACACTCACGGGAAACAGTGTAATGTGTTAATTACAAGGGTGAAATGTGTGTGTGTGCAAATGTGTGTGTCTGTGTATGTGCATGTGCATGCACAAGGAAGGGGGATTAACCAAAGGATGGTTTATTTTCTTAGAATTTGTTATTTGGCTTGCTTCTACAAAACGCTCAAAAGGCAAATAGTCTTTCTGTTCTCCAATAAGATATGCTGAATTGCATCAACATTATTTTCACATTAAAGATAAACCCAGTCGTTTGCTGAGGGTAACATGAGGTATATGGCTTTAGAATAACCACCTCTACCCTTGCCAATAAACAACTTTAGTGAACTCAATTTTCTCTAATTTATAGTCAGCCTGTTTAAATTACTGTTATTTGGCTGGGATTATTTCATAGGGATTTAATTGTGCCTGTAAATCGAGTTTCTTTCAAATTCATCTCTTTATTCACTTTATTTCCCTCCCCCATGTCTCATTTTGCATATGCTCCAAAACATATCAATAATTTATGCCACAAAGCCTTGTTTTCTCCTTTGTAACTACACACATGTTCTGCATTGTGTAGTGATGTCAAAGGAAATGTGTACATTGTGAAAAGGTCTTGAATTTTTCATGAAAGTTGGTTAGGGCCAAATGGCATTTTATAGATCTTTGGGAGAAGAACAGATCTACTTTGTAAAAGTAGACCTACTTTTCTCAAAACTGAGAAAAGCTATAATAGAATAAGTACTAATAAAGATAATATTTGCTGAGCACGGTTTTTAAATTTTTTTTTATCTTGAACAGGTCTAAACATTTATACTCACTACCTAATCCTTATAACCACACTGTTAAGAAGGTTTCATGATCTCCACTTTACAGATCAGGTAACTGACATGGGAAGTCACTGCGCAGTGTCACACGGCCAGGGAATTTAAACTCAGGCCTTTGGGACCTCAAAACTCAAGTAGCCTTTTCAAAAAATCACTTATGCAACTTTCTCATATGTGGGCCACAATAGTTGAGACAGATTGGTTTTGCTTTAATTCTAAGTCTAAAACTAGAACCTCCAACTCTTCTTAAAAAAATTTTTTTTTCATACTGTCTGTCCTACTCAATTCCTGCTGGCTCTCAACTGACCACCAAATCAAATGAATAAAACCTGATGGTATTTGCAGCAGAGGGGGAAGGGAATGATGTCATCTACACAGATGTCTGTAGGGCATAGGCAGCATGAGATCACCCTGAGCTGATACTGAGTCGATGCAGAATATTTGTTCATTATTAATTGAACATCAAGTATATGCTACATTAGCGGTCAATGAACTGTGGCCCATGGGCCAAATATGTCCTGACTCCTGTCTTTGCAAATAAGGTTTTTGTTTTTTTTTTGTTTTTTAGATTTCATTTATTTCAGGGGGGCGGGGATCATGAGTGGGGCAGAGGGAGAGGGAGAAGCATACTCCCCCTAAGCAGGGAGCCTGATATGGGGCTCATCCCAGGACCCTGATATGGTGACCTGAGCTGAAGGCAGATGCTTAACTGACTGCGCCCCCCAAGCACCCTTCAAGTAAAGTTTTATTAGAACATAGCCATGTGCATTCATTACACGTGGTCTACAGTGACTTTTTTGTTACAGCAGGGACATTGTGTAGTTGATAGCACCATATAGCTTACACTGATGAAACCACTCGTTGACCCTGTGCTAGAAAATGATCAAAACAGACACAACTCCAGCGCTTGTGAAGTTTATTCTCTTGTGAGACACATTAATAAAAAATATATTATTAAAAATTATGATACATGCTATGAAAGTAAAATAGAGTAAGGAGTAGATTACTGTGCTTATCATTTGGCATTGGTTCTTGAAATTCAGTCATTTGGGCTTTATTCTTTTACATTAAAAGATGCTTTTTGAGTGGAGTGACAAACATATATTCTCTCATTTTTTTTTTCATATATTCTCTCATTTAAATTCAGTGAATATATACTGGGTACCTGCTGTGTTGTGGACACTGTATTAGGCTCCAAAATATAGAAGTGAACAAAACTTGGGAGTTGGTCTCCCATTTGTTGACTCTTTGGCCTTACTTCTCAATTGGTTTAGAACTCAGGAGATGAAGAGTTCTATTTATTGAACCCCATCAGTCTCCCAGCAGAGTCCATTATAAGATCTGGCTCTTTTTTGTCCTTGACTTCTCTGAAATAGCCTTGTGTTCTTATAGTATATCCCCCTATTTTATTTTTTTTCATCTTTTTAAAATATTTTATTTATTCATGAGAGACACACACAGAGAGGCAGAGACATAGGTAGAGGGAGAAGCAGGATCCTTGGGGGGAGTCCAATGTGGGACTCAATCCCAGGACCCGGGATCACGACCTGAGCTGAAGGCAGATGCTCAACCACTGAGCCACCTGGGTGTCCCTATCCCTTTATTTTAATTAAAACTAATCTGACTCGGTTTCAGTCCTCCAAAACTTGGAGTTTTGTGACTGAGTCAGCTAGCTGAGCATTTGGCTTTATAGACTCAAGGGTGGGTGGGAGGAAGCAATGGAACAAGGTGCTGGAAATGGCTTTATGTAGACAACCATGTCTGTCCTAGTTCTGTTCTTGGCTTCCTCTCTTCCTTCTCCATATGTTCTTCTTCTCGATCTTATCTTATCCTTGAAAACTTCAACTCCCACTATCCTCCCAGTAGCTTTCAGGAGATAGCTCTGACTCTGTTCCTTAGTTCAGCTGCTTGCTGCTCAAGTGCCCTTGCATGTCTCATTGTTGCCTCAAAACTAACCGGACACATCCACTTCTTCCACCCCTTTCTACATGCTCGTTGTCTTGACTACACCCTTGGAGAAAAACACGGATCACAGAAACAGCCAAAACCACATGTCACACCTGAGTGGGGAAATAGCTGCAGGCCTAGGGTGGAGGCCACACTATGAGGAGCATCCAGGTGAATTCTATCTCCCTGTCTTACCTGGGCTCAGTTTCCCTCCTTGATGATGTCTCTTTCCCTTCCCTCCTAACTCTGACTCTGTCTCTCCTGAACTTGAACTTGGTTCTCTGAATCTCAGATCTGAGTTCCTGAACTTGACTTTGTACTTTCTAGTTCTTTTTTTTTCTTTCTTTCTTTTTTTTTTTTTTAAAGATTTTATTTATTCATGAAAGACACAGAGAGGCAGAGATATAGGCAGAGGGAGAAGCCTCTGCCTCCCCATAGGGAGCCTGATGTGGGACTCGATTCTGGGACCCCAGGATCATGCCCTGGGCTGAAGCCAGATGCTCAACCACTGAGCCACCCAGGCGTCCCTGTATTTTTAGTTCTATGTCATCCTCCATCTAGGAATACTTCCTAGATATTAAGTGTTTAAGAAATGTTACCTAATTTCATCCTTAAAACAATCTTGTGAGGAAGGTGGCATTATTATTATAATCTATCTCCAGATGAGGGGGAGAGACACCAACAGGTTTAAGGTGCCTTGTCTGAGGTTACACAGATGTAGGGAACTAGCATTCCACCTGGGTCTGACTGGCTCCCAAAGAGCACCCTAATTCCTTCTTCCTGCTATTTGGAGTTGATTTCTGTTCCCTTCATCCTTAATGTACTACTTGAGGGGCTTTTACTTTAACAGCTATGCCAGGGATTAGTAAACTTTTTCTGTAAAGGGTCAGACACTAAATACTTTCGGCTTTCCAGGACATTAGGTCTTTATCACAATTATTTTAGCTCTGCCACTGTCGTAGGACCAAAAGTGATATATAAATGATGGGTGTGGCTCTGTGCCAAGAACACCTTATTTTAGATGCTGAAATTTGAATTTCATATAATTTTCACATGTCACTGATTATTATTCTTTTCAGTTTTCAAAAAGAACTATAAAATGTAAGACCATTCTTAGCTTGTGAAACATAGAGAAGTAGGCAATGAGCCACATTAGATCCATAGGCCAGAGCTTGGTAACTCCTTTTTTCTCCTGTTTGTTTGTTTATTTGACAGAAAGAGAAAGAGAGAGAGAAATGGAGGACAAGCAGGGGGAGCAGTGGAGGGAGAGGGAGAAGCAGGCTCTCCACCGAGCAGAGAGCCCAATGTGGGGCTCAACCCCAAAACCCTGAGACTGTGACCTGAGCTTTAGGCAGACACTTAACCGACTGAGCCACCCAAGTGCTGCGCCAAGTCCTTTTCTATACCACATCATTTGGCTTTGAGGTTACTTTTTCTGAAATCCTTGCCCATTAGCTACCACTTATGGTGAGCTGAGTATACACCAATGTTCTGAGCATTTTCATATATATTAACTAATGCTAATATATATGCAGCCACTCTGCAAGGAAGATGCTATTATCATCTCAATTTTACAGATGAAGAAAATGAGCCACAGAGAGATGAACTAATTTGCACAAGGTTGCATTAAGCTAGGAAATGGGGGAGCTTAGATTAGAACCCAGGTAGTCCCACCCCAGGGCTGGCATTTTAAGCACAGAGCTATACTTCCTTTCTGGTTCCTATGAGATAATGTACTTTAAAGTATTTTAAAAATTATAAAAGTTTATGTAAATATAAGTTAATAAATATCATAATTATTAGTGTTATATCTTTATCTAGGTTTCTGAAGGGATTGGATAGCAATCAAATTGATGTTAATCAAAACAAAAACACCCAGGCATGCTGTGGGATGGTATCTATTTTTCTGTCCATCTTAACATTCAACATTTTTAAGTACTGAATTTCCACCACAAATAAGCAATGGAGGAGACTTCTTCTTGTAGGTAGTTTGCTGTTCGCTTCTATCTCCCCTGAACTTGGCATTATGTCTCAGTTCTGATTAAAATGAAAATGAAGCTGTATATATGAAAGAAGTTGCATATCAATAAGGGTTGTGATTAAGTGTTGTTTTTTTTACCCTACTCTTTCATTTGTTCAGGTTCTTAAATTAGATAGCAGGAGAGACATGACTTAATTATTGAGAATACTTTGGAGCCAAATGGAAAATTATACTACTACTTACTCAGATGCCAGGGTAATTAGAGCCCAATTATTTCTCTCATTTGGCGCTAATGAATGAAGATCAATTAAAAAAATAATGTAACTGCGAATTGCTTTTATTGAGCAGAGAACTCTAAGCAGCTGAAATTGTCTACTCTTTCACTAATTGAAAATACTAAATGAAGGCAACCCAGAGTGTAATTGTCTCTATGTAATTTTAGAGCAGTTTGATTTTCAAAAATCATACAGATGGCCAAAGCCTTGTATTAGACTCATTTCCTGGGTACAGCCCGCTGGTCTTTCTTCCATAAGGAAAGTCAAAACATGGCTCAAGACATTCCTATTTCCCTAGTGATAACATCAGGTTTGTTGGCAGGACTTTATCGTTGCTTCTGGGTTGGTCGTGCTTGGGCTAAGATGGAATGTCTGATTTGCTTGGCTATTTTACTTTTCTCCTGATTAGTATATCCATTTCATCAAATATATTCTGAAAACAACATTTATTTGACTGTACCAAAATCTGATTGAAAGAGACATCTCCTTGATTAAAACTTTAGATTCAGCTTATGTGGATATGGACTTACCTGCTCAAGATAACCTTGGACTTCAGCTTGCCTTTTAATGTAATGTTTAAACAGCATCTACTGTAACAAAACAAAACACAAAAAAAGCAAGTTTATTTTATTTTACTAGCATATATATATATATATATATATATATATATACACACACACATATATATATTTTAGAGCGGGTGGTATAAGAATTGCCACTCTGTCAGTTTGTTTGTGGTCTGAATATACATGCCCAGGAAGGAGTTACAGGGTAGCCTGACACACTGTACGCTACGGAGGAAGTAATGGCGCCTTTTTTAACAATGACCTTTTCCCTCGTCCCCACCCCCCATGCAAGCTTCACACACTCTAGTGACCTTTGCAATTCACAAGATGTGTTTACCTCTATTATCTCATTATACCCTCAAACAACTTTAGGAAATAAGTAAGGCATGTTTTATCCTTAATTTACAAGCAAAAATAAATAAATAAATAAATAAATAAATAAATAAATAAATAAATAAATTAATTAAAATGAGGTTTCAGAGAGCTTACACAGCACCAGAGCATCATAACCAGGGCTGTTGAGTCCCATTGTGGTCCCTATGAATGGTGACCTCCCAGAGTTGTGTAGTGTGAAACCTATGCAGTCAAAGACAGCACCCTGATTTTGACTCCTAATTCAGCTTTAAAGAAAATGCAGACAGAAAGGCAAAAGAAAATTCTAAAATGTGTGAGTCAGAATGCAGGCAAACCTTAAAACATTTGCTCTCTTAGCATTTCCCCAGCTGAAAAAGAATTGGGTGTGACCAAAGTCTGAATCAGCTTTGGTCGTCTGGGCTTGGCTACATGGCTGAGCAAGTGGAAATTCCGAATAAATCCTCTTTGTCCTGTAATGTAGTCAAAGTGGTATATGTGTCCCATGTTCCGATTGTGCAGTTACACTAATACGGAAGGCCTCAGGGTGGGGATTCGAAACCCATCATTGATCAAGGTTTGGCTTTTGCCTTTCTGGCCCCCAGTGGCTGTGGACTTCCTGGTTAAGCTCTCCTCAGGACCATCAGGAGGTGAGGGCCAGGTGAAGGAGAGCTGTTTAGTCTTCTAGCACCCAGGTTGTTACCTCCAAATGAGGCTGTGCATAAGGTCCTAGAGAAGCAGTGACAAGATTAAAAGAAGATGCCATTTTTTTGTGTCTTCTAACTGCCTCTCTCCAACTACAGTTCACTGATAATTACTACTTTATTTTTAATAATTCCATTTTCACCTTGTAATGAGTACTGCTACACCTCATTGTGGTTCTTTTTGTGTGTGTTGTATATTAGAAGCATAACTTCGCTAAGTAAACACACTTAAAATACTCCATATTTTTTTGCCATATTTTGGCATGTTTTTATTAAGAACAAAAAATAGCAAGAGCTTAAAAAATAGGATGCAATCTCCCCCTCAACTCTTCAAAGCTTGTACCATGTACAAAGGATAAAGGAGGGTATGCTGATGGGAAGCAATGTAATTCTGAGGTCAGCACCCTTGGAATCAAGTCTGACTCTTCCACATCTAAGCCTTGGGCAAGGCTCTTCTTTTAAAATCTTAATTTCCTCATCACTAAAATGGGGACAATTATAATTAACTTCCTCATAGCATTGTTCTGAGAATTAATGCAATTTTACAGGTCAAGGGCTTGGCGTAATACCTGCCACATAGTGATGCTCACTAAATGTGAGACCTAATTATCTGTCTCTTTTAGATGAACACATCTATATGTGGGAAATTCCATGTAAGTGGTGTGTTTTCCCAAAGATGTGGAGAAAATGAGGTAAAAGGGGAGCTCTGTGGCTGCTGTGGCTGAAAATGATACTTGGCTAACTAATTCAACAAATGTTTATCAAGTTTTGCTATGAGGAGACCTATACAAGGCATGGGAGATGGTGAACAAAACAACTATTTGCTCTCATGGAGCTTATGAACTAGTGAGGGAAACGGACAAATATATCTTAAAAATAAACATGTATTATGTGGCATAAAGAACAGTGAATCCAGGTAGGGAATGATTAGGTTTGTGCATAGCATGTGTGAGTTCTGGGAGGCTGTTTTAAGAGTATGGACAAGGAACTCCCCTCTGATTGAGGTGGCATCTGAACAAAGCCCTGAAGAAAGGGAGGTAGTTAGAATAACTGGGGAGTTGGTTTCCAGAAAGAGGGGAGAATAAGTAAGGACAAAGGTCCTGAGGTCCACGAATGAATTTGATCTGTTCAAGGGTTAAGAGCTCTGACTGTCTAGAGCAGAGGATGTGTATTACACTGGTAGGAGATGGGGTCAGAATGAGAAGTAAGCAGGGCATGTAGGTCTGTGTAGACCAAGTTAATGAATGACTTTGGGTTTTATTCTGAGTCTGTGGGAAGCTAATGGGTGAGACACAAGAGAAAAACATCTGATTTGCATTTTTCCAAGTTTACTTTGCATTCTGAGTGGAAGATTGATTCCAGGGGGTAAGAGAGGGAGCAGAGAAGATAGTTAGCAGGCTCCTGCGGCCATCTGTAGGAAATGATGGTGCCCTGGAACAGAGTAGCTGCCATGAAGGGTTCAAGGAGTAGACTCATTGAAGGTACCGTGGGAGGACTTGCTGTTGGACTGGTCATGGGTATGAGGGAAAGACAAGAGCCAAAGATTTATGACTTCAAGATTTCTGGCCTGAACAGATAGGTGAATAATGGTATTCTACACCAGGGTGGGGCAGACCGGGAGGCTTGGGGGTATGGATGATGAAATAAAAACTTCTATTTGAGATGGCCATTGAAATCATGTCAAGTAGGAAGTTGGGCATATGAATCTGAACTTTAGAAGAGAATTTTGACCTGTTGACATTAACTTGAGAGTCGTTAGCTTATAGGTGGTGTTCAAGATTTCAAAATGTTTCTTAATATTGATTAACTCAAGTGTGAAGGTTTATCATCAGTCTCTTCCTTTGCATATTCAATCATTGAGTCTTAAACTTTGCTATGGCTTCTCATATTTCAAAATCATTTAGAGGAGTTTACTGAGAATACAATTGCTCAAGGTTCTATTTCTTAGACAATTATGCCTGTTTATATGACTTTTATCTATTATTTTTATTTTGTGGTCATAAATGTACACATATGCCTATTTCTTTTCCTTGGCAGCCCTTCCAACATTTGAGAAGAGTACTCACAATAATCATGGCTATCAATATTGCGCACACTCCATATGCCAGCCCTTAATCCTTAGAACAATAAGGAAAATTTGAGTGTGCAGACAGGTGCAAGGTATCTGATCATCAACCCGGGAAGAAGAAAAGCAACGTTGGTTTTGTCTTGACATGGCTAATTGGAAAGTGTCGTCTGTATCTGAGATGTTTCAAAAACTCTACCAAACTCAGTGAATGTGATCCCCTTCTACCAAACACACGTGCTCTAGGGCTAATTTATTTGGATGTTGAGGAGGACACAGGAAGTCAGAGTGGGGTAGAGATGGCAAGTAATTTCAATCTTTCTGTAAAAACTGTGACTTCAACTTGAGGCTTGGAAGGGCTCAGGTCTCTGTTGCTTGCAAGAGACAAAACCTGTACAAACTGGCTTAAGCAAAGAGGGCAAGGGGTTAACTGGCTCATATAACAGAAATGTGAAGCAATTAACTTTACACAAGGCTGGATCTAGGCACTAAAGTGAAGTTCCCTCCTTTCTGAGACATGGATTGAAAAGTGGGCCAGGGTTATTCTGTAAACAAGAATCATCAGTGTATTACTAGAAATAGGGTCAAGGGCTTGTGGAGAGACAAACACAACAAATATCCGTGACAGGCAGGATAAGAGAAAAGGAAATGGAAGCTTGTGTCAGCGGTTGTTTGGAAGGTGAGATCTTGCAGATTTTGATTAGTATTTAAAAGAAAAGAAAACAAAACAAAACCCAGGACAGTGGGCTCTCAGTAGAAGGGCAAATGCGACCAAGACTTAGAAGGTTCCCTCTACCATCCAGGGGAGCGTAGGAATTGTCGATCAGGATGGTGAAGGGTTTGGCCAGACCACTGGGGCTCACTGGTGCACTTCTAACTGCACAACCTATTCAAGAGTTAAAGACTGAAGTTTTCCAATGTACCTGATGAAAGCCCTCAGCTGCTAATCCTGTCATGTTTGCACCGGTGCTGTGGGCAGCTTGGTGTGATATAAAGGGGACGCATTTCCATTGGCCTGTCATGGTTTCTAGTCAGTTCTGTCACTTGCTAGTTATGTGACACAGGAAAAGTTTCTGTACCCCTCCAAGCTGTAGGTTTCTCATCTACAAAATGGGAGTGCTAATGGGGTCTCCTTCTCAGAGCTGTGATTGAGGACCGGCAAAATCTGGTGGTACCTAGCATAGCGCTTTGCATAAAATAACCTCTCAAAAAGGTGACGCATCTTTTCCTCCCCTCGTCTTTATTATTATTATTATTTTTAAAGATTTTATTTATTTATTCATGAGAGACAGAGAGAGAAAGAGGCAGAGACACAGGCAGAGGGAGAAGCAGGCCCCATGCAGGGAGCCCAATGTGGGACTTGATCCCGGGGCCCCAGGATCACAACCTGGGCAGAAGGCAGACGCTTAACCACTGAGCCACCCAGGCATCCGCCCTTGTCTTTATTATTTTTGATAGACTGGATTCACAGTGACTGATAAAATGCACACAAAGCTGACTCAGGACATTTTATCATCTGCTTCTGCTCGAAAGGATTGTGTTTTGTCTCGGAATAACAGGCTTTTGATTGACTAATAGCTTGGCTTTGGGTGCAGGGAGACTAAGATGTTTTGTCTGGGATCAGATAACCCTACTAGTCAATCCTTGAGCCTCAGTTTCTCTATATAATAATTCTCATAGGATTGTGAGAATAGCTTGAATAATGGATCTACTGTGCATATTGTAGTGATGAGACCTTGAAAGATTTTAATAAATAACAATAACAGTAATAACATCTATCATTATTTGATCTGTAGCAATTTCTGCAAGGCAGCCTTGGGCCTCATGGAAAGAAGGGTTCTGATGGGAAGATAGAATTGTCCCTTGAGGACAATGCAGTTGTCACATGATGAACCTTCGCCATATGGATCACCTTAGTCATCCTCGTTCTAGTTGGTTGGAATGTGACATCAGTGTCAATTTGCCTGCTGGGTGTCTTTGGAGGAGAAGGGTCTTGACTCCTTTCCACCGATGATTTATTTAGAAATGCCTGGGAGCAGAGAAACACAGAATCTTCTGAGAAGTCGACGTGTGCATCTTGTCCCAGAGTAATTTCGTGACTGCTCATTTGCTGTTTACGTGGCTTACCTCTCTAATTTATAGACTCTGAAAGCACCAGTGAATGCCACAAACTAGCTTTTGGATCGCCTAATATAGTTTATAGTGCAACCATAAATTTGGAGCCATTTATGGAACATTATGACTTGCAAACATCTCCCCCAGTTTTATTACTCAGGGAAAAAAATGTTTGGAGCTCACAATTGCTCTAAAAACTGTAAAAGCATTTAAGAAAATTCGAATGGCTATACGGTGCAGGATGCAAGCTTTTATCTTGAGTAGTGTATTGAAAGTCCGTTTCTTTCTGTTTTCTTTTTTTACTGAAACATCAGTTTGTTTTAAAATATTTAAGATGAAGGGATTGGAATCTTTACTGAAAAGAACTCATCTTTGCTTTCCACTTCCACACACAAAAAATTGTGCTATGCTTAAGGAAGGAGGAATTTAGCAATTAGATGATTGCTGTAAAATAGCAATTGACATATGCCCTATTTTTTCCTACCATCAAAGATGTTTAATTTAAATAAAAGCTTTCTTCTCCACAATCTGACATTCTCCCTGAGTTTTATCTTGCTCTAAAGTCATTATCTTACAATTAGGTCTGAACTTAGGGGTAAGACAACAACGACATGAACCAGGAACTCCAGCGCAGAGACCTTCCTTGGGCTGGAGCTGTCTGATGCTATCTGGGTTGAGCAGCTTTTTATCATCCTGGTGTTTAAAGGGAAAGGTCTCTGTTCTGTTGCCTTCCACGCCCCCATTATTCTTTAAAGTTGAACCTGCTGAGTAGGCTTGGGCCTCTGTGCGGCAGGACAAGACATTGTTATCATAAAAATGAATGTGGAGGTCAGACATTTATCTTTGTCTCCGTCTCCCCTGCAGGATCCCGAGAAAGAAAAATTATGGATGAGGTGCTTTTATCTAAGCGGAGTTCAGATGGAGATAAATAGTGTGGGGTGGGGAGCAAACAGAAACAGCACTGGGCGACGGTGAGTCTTGGGAGAGAAGATTCTGTTCTATTGAATCCTGGAATTGCCGCCCTGGTAGCAGCCCTAGAAATGCTCTAGTGTGACTCCTTCGGGGTGCAGAAGCAGTGCAGCATGAGGGCTGCAAGAAGGGGCAGGTTCCTTTCATGTTGCTCCTGCATTAGGAATTTAAGGGCCCTGGAAGGTACGGGTTAAGGGTGTGGGGATTTGGGGCCAGATGGTTTGGTATGAACTTGCCCAAGTCACTTTTTGGTTGTGTATGG
This sequence comes from Vulpes vulpes, assembly GCF_048418805.1. NCBI lineage: Eukaryota > Metazoa > Chordata > Mammalia > Carnivora > Canidae > Vulpes > Vulpes vulpes. The sequence goes on along the minus strand of NC_132788.1, from coordinate 71,683,108 downwards.
GCAAGAAATATAAATTCTCTGAGCCACAGTGCTCCAGCTGTCAAATATGGAAGAACAATAGTCCATACAGCATGTATTGCTGAGTGTCCGACTGAAAGTAACAGAAAGCACAGACCACTGTGCCTGACACAGTATGAGCTGTTCCTCCCTCCCAGCCTCCCAGCCTCCCAGCCTCCTTGTCTCCCTCCTTTCCTTCCTTCTCTCCATTCATTCACTCAACGAGAAATAATTGAATATTTGTGATGTACAAATAATGTTCTTGGCACTGGGGATGCAGTGATTCACCAGACAGGGGTCTTGATCTCATGAATTTTACCAAAATGTTAACTACTATTATTACAATGAGTGAGGAAGAAACTGAAATTCTAAGAAGTCGTGACATCAAATAGTAAAAGGCCTGGAAATAGAGCAGGGTCTTCAGATTCCCATGCTTCTCTCTCCTTGCCCAGATTCCCCAACCCCCACCTCATACCATGCTGCTTCTACTCAGTTTATCACCTTCCATTTGCTTTGGTAAGAACTGTATTTTTAAAAAATTGCATTTTTTTAAAGTACAGTTTTTGAATTATAAAAAAATCATGAAGATAGTATAAGAATTCCCATATACCTCACAGTTTCTCCTAAATCTTATATTAGTATGTTACATTTGCTACAAATCATGAACCAATATTGACAATTTATTCGATTTTCCTTAAGCTTTTCTTTTTCTTTGTTTAATATTTTACTTTTTTACTCATGAGAGACACAGAGAGAGGCAGAGACATAGGCAGAGGGAGAAGCAGGCTCCCTGAGAGGAGCCTGATGCAGGACTCAATCCCAGGACCCCGGGATCACACCCTGGGCCAAAGTCAGATGCTCAACCACTGAGCCACCCAGGCATCCCTCCAACCCTCTTTTTCTTATCTTGTTGCTCACACTGTTCCAGCTTTGGTCATTGACAGCTCCTTCAATTAGCTCCTGTTGCCTTCACCAAGGTGCTGGATTTTTGTTGCTGTTGTTTGTTCTTCAGTACTTCTCATTGTCTGGCACTACAAGGTTCTGTAGGCTTATTGTATATATTTTCTGTCCAGTTCTTGAATCAGCCATTTCTCCAAGGAGCTCAAGCTCCTTTCTAGGAGAATGGTATTAGAAACTAGTATCTGGATCCGAGGTGTGCTCCTTGCTACTGTGGTACTGTTGTTTCTATGCACTCCTAGTTGACAGGGCAAGGAAATGCATGTGCGTTTGCTAACTTCTGTGTGTGTGTGTGTGTGTGCGTATATATATATGTGTGTGTGTGTGTGTGTGTATATATATATATATATATATATAATTATTCCTATATGCAACTTTCTGTATGTAAAGTAAGCCAAACATGAGTTCATACTAATGTCTCTAACTCTGATCCATTATCACACAGGTCATTCTGGCCTCTTCTCATCTCATATCTGTAAATTTCCAATTCAGCAGTAACAGATGGCTCCCGTTATCCACCACCTACTTACTTATTCAATTCTAATATACATGTATTATGGCATCAGAATTGTTAACCTACACTCCTATGTTACTCAACTTTATCACTAGCAAAGAATGCTTCTGTATACATTCTCTTCTTTTTTTTTACGATGAACTTACAGATTCTGTACAATTCCAAAGTTAAGTCAGCATCTTTTTCTCCAATCCCCTTTAGAGATTGTCTCATACTGTCGGATTGCTTCATCACATTCCACATTCTGTCTTGGGATCTCCAAACTCCTAAATGATTTCTTGAAAATTTACATACATTATGGTTGACTCTTTGTTCTGTAAAGTTTAATGGGTTTTGACAAATGTAGTATCATGTATCCACCATTGCAGGATCATTCAGAATAGTTTCACCATCCCATAACTCCCTAATGCTTCACCCTTTCAACCCTATCCCTTCCACCAAGCCCCTGGCAACCACTGATCTTTTCCCCATTGCTCCAGTTTTGCCTTTTCAGAATGTCATTTCATTGGAGTCATACAGTATGGAGTTTTTACAGACTGGGTTCTTTCACTTAGCAATGCTTGCTTAAGATTCATTCTTTCTCTCTCTTTTCTTTTTCCTTCCTTCCTTCCTTCCTTCCTTCCTTCCTTCCTTCCTTCCTTCCTTCCTTGTGGCTTAATAGCTCAAACGGATGCATTTTGCAAAATACATGAATATTTCAAATATATACATTTAATCCTAATATTCTATTATATGGATGTACCACAATTCGTCAATGCATTACCTACTAAAGGAAGTCTTGGCTGCTTAGCTTTTTAGCGACTATGAATAAAGCTGCTGTTAACATTCACAGGCAGTTTTTGTGAGAATGTAAGCTTTCAAATCAGGTGGGTAGATATTTAGGGGGATGATTGCTGAATTTTATGCTAACACTATGTTAAGCTTTCAAAGAAAATGCCAAACTCTTTTCCAAAGTGGCTGTATTATTTGGCATTTCTACCAGAAATGAATGAGGGATCTTGTTTCACATGTTTGCCAGCAGTTGATGTTGTAAATTAAAACTTTTTTTTTTTTTTTGCCATTCTCATAGGTGTATAGTGATAACTCATCATTGTTTTAATTTGTAATTCCCTACGGAATCTTTTTTCCTAATAAATCTTTTCATATATTCATTTATCATATATGTCTTATTTGCCATGTACATTTTTTTTTTTTTTTTGCAAGGCTCTGTTCAGGTTTCCTGATTTTTTAAATTGAGTTTCTTGTTTTCTTTCTGTTAAGCTTTAAGAATGCTTGTATATTTGGGGCACAAGGCCTTTACCAGATATGCCTTTTGTAATTATTTTCTCCTAGCTATGGCTTGACTTTTTATTATCTTAATAGTGTCTTTCACAGAGCAGAAGATTTTACTTTTTATAAAGTCCAACTTACCAATTTTTTTCACAGGTCGTGCTTTTGTTATTGTATCTAAAACTCATGGTCAAACCCAAAATCACTAGAGATTTTTTTCCCTTATATTTTGATCTAGAAATTTTACAGTTTTGCATTTACATTTAGGTATATGATCTATTTCAAATTAAGTTTTGTGAAAGGCATAAAATCTGCCCCTAGATTCATTCCCCCCCTGCTTTTTTTTTGGGGGTTATGGATATTAAGTTGTTCCAAGTGCTATTTGTTGAAAAGACTTTTTTTTTTTTTTTAAGACCATCCTTTTCCATTGAATTGCCTATGTGACTTCATCAAAGATCAATTGACTATATTTGTGTGAATCAATTTCTGGACTCTCTTTTCTGTTCCATTCATACATGTGTGTTTTCTTTCCATAATATCATACTTTTTGGTCACTATAGTTTTATAGGAAGTCTTGAAATTTGATAGTATGCCTTCAATTTTTGTTTTTATTCTTCATTATTGTACTGGATATTCTAGGTCTTTGCCTTTATAGTTTAGTATTAGTTTGTTGATATCTACAAATTAGTGTGCTAAGCTCCTGATTAGTTTTTGTTGAATTCCTAGATTGCCTGATTAGTTTAGTATTAGTTTGTTGATATCTACAAATTAGTGTGCTAAGCTCCTGATTAGTTTTTGTTGAATTCCTAGATTGACATTCAGACTGGGTTCATTCATCTCAAGTTGAGATGAATTGATATTTTAACAATATTGAGTTTTCAAGTCCATGAACACAAACTATTTCTCCATTTATTTATATCTCCTTTGATTTTTTGAATCAGAGTTTTATACCTTTCTACATATAGATCCTGTATATATTTGTTAGAGTTATATCTATTTTTTTATGCTACCGTAAATGGTACTTAAAAATAAACTCTACAAATTCCTATTGTTCATTGCTGGTATATAGGAAAACAACTGACTTCAGGATATAAAACTTGTATCCATGCTCACTGTTTGTTTTAGGAGGTTTTGTTTTCATATTTGTTTTGTTTTTCAATTCTTTGGGATTTTCTACATAGACAATCATGTCATCTGTGAACAAAGACAGTTTTATTTCTTCTTTCCCAAACTGAATATGTTTTATTTTCCTTTTTTATTGCAACAGGTAGAGCTTCTAGTGTATGTGAATAAGAGCAATGAACAGAGACATCCTTGCCATGTTCCTAATCTTAGAGAGAAAGTTACCACTTCTCAACATTAAGGTTAATGTTGCTATAGGTTTTTTTGGTAGATATTTTTTATCTAGTTGAGGACATTCCCCTGTAGTCCTAGTTTGGTGAGTTTTTATCATAAATGAGTGTTGGATTTTGCAAATCTTCTGCATAAATTGAAATGATCAGATGATTTTTCTTCTATCATCCATAGATGTGGATTACATTAACTGATTTCAGAATGTTGAACCAATATTACATATCTGGAATAAATCCCATTTGGTAATTTTGCATAATTTCACTATTGTTGGATTTTATGTGTAATATTTTTGTTCAGGATATTGATCTATAATTTTCCTTTGTTGTGATGTCTTTACCTTTTTTTGGGTATTGGAGTAATACCAGCATCCTAGAATGAGTTGGACAGTATTCTTTCTGTTTCTGTTTTCTGGGAGAGATTGTGGAGTATTGGTATAATTTTTTCTTTGCATGTTTGTGAAAGTTTATTCACAAAACCAACTGAGCTTGGTGGGTTTTTAAATTCATTATTAATTATTGTAATAAACATGAGCCTATTTAAATTATCTGTTATTCCTTGTGTGTGTTTTAGTGGTTTGTGTTTTTTAAGGAATTGGTTTATTGCATGTTAATAATTAAATTTATGGGCATAGAGTTGTTCATATGTTCTTTGGTTATATTTTTAATGCCCATGGGGTCAGTAGTGATGGCTTTTCTTTCATTTGTGATATTAGTAATATGTACCTTCTTTTTTTTTCTCTTGGTTAGCCTAGCTAGAAGTTTGTCAATTTGATAAATCTTTTCAAAGAACCAGCTTTTGGTTTTGTAGACTCTATTATTTCTTATTTTCAATTTCAATGATTTTTCTTCCCTTTCTTTCTTTCTTTCTTTCTTTCTTTCTTTCTTTCTTTCTTTTTTCTTTCTTTCTTTCTTTCTTTCTTTCTTTCTTTCTTTCTTTCTCTCTTTTTCTTCATTTAGGCTCAACTTGTTCTTCTTTCTCTAGTCTTCTAATATGAAAACTTAAATTCCTGATTTTAGATTATTCTACTTTTCAAAAATATGCATTGCATGCCATGAATTTCTAAGCACAGACTTCACTGAACTACACAAATTTTGATTAGTTATATTTTTGCTTTCATTTAGCTAAAATATTTTAAACTTTCTTGTGAAAGTTCTTTTCTTTCTTTTTGCCATGTGTTATTTAGAAGTGTGCTATTTAATTTTCAAGTATTTGAGGGTTTTGTTATTTGTTAATTCTATGGTGATCTGAAAACATAAATTTGTTAAGATTTGGTTTTATGAGGGATCCCTGGGTGGCTCAGCGGTTTAGCGTTTGCCTTCGGCCCAGTGCCTGATCCCAGGATCCAGGATCGAGTCCCACATCGGACTCCTGCATGGAGCCTGCTTCTCCCTCTGCCTGTGTCTCTGCCTCTCTCTCTCTCTCTCTCTCTCTCTCTCTGTGTATCTCTCATGAATAAATAAATAAAATCTTTAAAAAAATTTGGTTTTATGGCTCAGAATGTGGTCTTCCTTGGTAAATGTTCCATCCAAGATTCAAAAGAATATGTAATCTGCTGTTGTTGGGTGGAGTATTCTGTAGGTGTTCATTAGATCAAGTAGACTGAGAGTGCTAGTCAGAACCAGTGTATCTTACAAAGTTTCTGCCTGCTTGATCTATCAATTACCAAAAGAAGATATTAAAGTCTTTCACCATAATAGTTGATTTGACTATTTATCTTTGCAGTGCTATCAGTTTTTGACTCACATATTTGAAACTGTTGTTAAATGCATACATATTCATAATAATTTTGTCTTCTTAAAGAATTGACCTCTTTATGAATGAAATGCCCCAATTTATGCCTGATAAAATTCTTTTCCTGAAATAAGTTTCATATTTTTTTATGTGGTAGGTGATCTCAAGATCAAGAGTGAGGGAATGAAGAAGATAAAATATGTTGGGAAGGAACAAAAGATAACATCAGTCATTGAAGCTGTCACCCTTGGAAATGGGACATTGATTGTGCTGGAACGGCTGAGACACATGTGGAATGCTTCCCAGAATTGTTTACTCCAAAGATGGGAAATTGGAACATTTACCTACTAGCTCTCATCCCTTTTTGGATGAGGTGATCCCTGGGGGCATTAACTTCCCCACACTTAGGGCCTGGGCTTGCTATAAGTCCAGTAGAGTCCAGCAGTGCCACAGAAGGTGCTAAGTAAGATATAAGCTGTGGCCATGCACTTGAGGTGAGTGTCCCCTGCCAGTATAAGGTGGATAGAACAGTCCACTACAGCTGTGAATAGAATGGGAAGTAAGGCATGCTAATGGAATGCAGTGCAAAACCAGGCATCTGCTATGATGCGTTTCTATTGCAATCCTTAGTATGGAAAATTATTGTAAAATATACCAGTATACTTTCCTACCTGGAGAGTGCCAAGGGATGCTATTTTTGTCTCCTCACTATGCTGAAAGCCATCTTAAATAAGCATACTAAGTAAAACCAGTGTACTTACTACGGCCTGCAGCTTTAGAACAATTTTTTTGGCTGTTCACTTCAACTCAGATGGCTGCTCCTTTGCAGATGGTTGCAAATTCTGAAACTTAAATGGGTAGTACACACACAGAATGAGGCTGATTCCTTGTTTGAACATTGAGACATGAGCAGGATATCTCTGTCTGAACATCCATTTTTCTCAAATTCCATTATATCCTTATATGGATTTATTTCTCATACTTCTGCAAATTATGTATAGCAAAAGGATATAGTTATTTCAAAGGATCAGTTAGTTGAAGTGTGTTAAAAAAAAAAGTCAGCTGTCTGAGGTGTGGGTTACTTGCAATTTCTCATGGCAGTAGGCAAGAAAACCAAGGAAAGAATCACTCCATAATGGGGGCAGTGAGAAGTAAGCCTAAAACACAGGGCATTCATTAGGGGTGTCTCTTGCTGTTCCCATACCTATTGATAATGGTCTGGGAGATGCCACTAGTCCCACAGTGGCAAAGAAACCCAAGACTCAGACCTTCTGAAGGTAAATATTTAAGTCATTACTGGGCAAACATCCTGGCTGAAGTGTTAGCCAAGGGTGAAGGGTATCCAGAATGGCTGGTGGAAAGAGGTCTATTGAATATCAATTCTAACCTCAGGGCTGGCTGCAGCTGTCATTTCGGCTGGTTTACTAACCCCTTTGTAGTAAGTCTTTGCAGAGATTGTGGTGGCTGCCACTTTAAAGAAATTGTGTAATTATTTGAACTGAGAGAATAAACGCATAGTTGAGGGGTTCAAAGGGTAGACTGTATCACACACATTGTGTGTATCACCTCAGCATCTTATCTGTTCTTATCTTCATCTCTTACTTTAGTCAATCTGCGATAAACAAGTGGTTCCACTCATGCTTCAACCAATGCTGAAATGCTTTCTTTTGGGCTCCCAATGCATGTCTCCTGCTTTCTGTTCTAGAATTTCTCTTATGCTGTGATATAGGATGTCCCTGATGATCTATTTGGCACTCACTCAGGCACAGTGTATAGGGCAATAATTGATCCACAGAGAATAGGAGCCCCTGGTAAATGCTTCCTCCTTCATTTCTTTGGGGTTCATGGACCCGAGATGTGTTTCATCTAGCTTTTCTGAAAGTCCCATGGCATTAAGCACTCAGTTTCCCCAGTAGTAGTTAGTATTGTCAATAATACAGCTGTATATTTGGTTTCATTCACTTCCCTGTGTTTATTTCTTCATCCTATACTTCCAAATGAGCTACCTGCACATAAATCTTTTTTGGGGGGAAATATAAAATTAATCAAAATTAAAGCAGTTTAAGAAGCATAACTTTTACATGGACAGTGAACATTTTTCCAATTTTGTGTAAATTAAGAACCAAAGCATCTTAGTAATCTTTGCTATTTTGTTTGAATGATCACACATATTATTAAAAGCATCAAGGGTTCTATGCAGATATAATCCTAAGACAAGTTCTCTACCAGCTGGATGGCAACCCCTAGATAGAACTGTAGAGCTGACAATGAATTGGAAGTTGTGACATCTGAGGAGCAAGCCCAAAAATGTTGCCATGTTTTTAGCCACTAAGCATGGGACTGTTTATGTAGTTGGATGATGGGGCCAGTGATCATTTCTAAAAGTGCATTATAATTTTCCTACTCTTTTGATTTGTCTCATGTTCTCACTGATGTTTCAATTATGTACTGAAGAGAATGACTCTCATGCTTCTTCTAATATCTTTTCATTATGGATTAAGTTTCATTAAAGATACTTCATTAATGATGCTTCACGTAAAATGTGCTACTTTTCAAGAATATTTATGTTCAAAATTTTTGTAATGAAGTACCGCAATTATAGTGGCTTAAAACAAGAACATCATGGCAGTAGGCAAGAAAACCAAGGTTCAGTTTTCTATAAGGTATACTAAGAATATTTGTCTCTGCTCCACCTAGTATTATCTGGGGCAGCCTAGAGGCTAGAGTCTGCAGAGGCTCCCATGTCTAGAGCATAAGCAGGGGGTCAGCTGGGGCTGTGGTGAGAACTATTGGCCAGAGCACCTACATGTAGCTTTTTCATGTGGCCTGGGCTTCCTCATCGCATGGTGGCGGGATTCCAAGGGGGGAGCATTTCAAGAGAGAGAGGGCAAAGCAGAAGCTCTATCATTTTTCTTGTAACATAGGCTCAAAAATTCCACATTCCATCTCATTCCATTTAATAAAAGTAAATTACTTAGTCGGTCCATATTCAAGAAAAGGGGAGTTAGAGTTCACATATTGATGGGTGGTGGGGCAAAGACTTCATGACATGTTTTAAAACTACCATAGTATACATGAGAAATAAAAACTCCCCCTGCTTCTCATGTAGCTATGACAATTTTTCATGAGAATTACCTGTTTCATGGTGCTTGATCTTATTTTCTAGAGCAATTCTCCAATAAGATTTCCTGTGATGACATCAGTGTTCTATATCTGCTCTATTCAATACAATAATCACTAGCCAGATATGGTGATTGAGCACTTGCTAATGGAACTGAATTTTAAATTTTATTTAATTTTAATTAATTTACATTAAATAGGTGCCTGTGTATAGTAGATACTATACTGGGCAGCTTAGTTCTAGAACAACAAGTAAAGAAATAAAGTTCAAATTCCAGCAGTGATGTAAGTGTTGGGCAGGCTTTCTAGTACAACCCTACAACATTCCAATTACAAGCAAAATGCTTCCAGGCTTGACTGCATTCAAAGTAGAAATGGAGATGATTTGGCCTAGGATGTCCTAGAGAGGAGAAATTTCCCAGTGTGTGGGTGTGGAAAAGCAGAATAATCACTGGGGAGAAGAGTCAGGGCAACTCCTCAGGTGGGCAAGATGCTGGAATGGTTTAGACATGCAGGTCCTTGCTCAACAATCTGTCTCTTCACACAGAGACTCTAGCCAACTTATTTTGGCGTGAAGTATGAGCACTCCCTAAGTTTGGATCTCACAGGATGATGACTTCTGAAATTCCTGTGTGCGCCTGTCTCCTGTGCCTGCTTCCCCTGGCCTCTTTGCCCTCCTTACCCTTTTCTTCATGTTCCTTAGTCTGGAAACTTGTGATTTTAAAGTCATAATGTTGAAAACATCATGGCTATCCCATCAAAATAATGAGAAATGATCATCTGAAGATTTTTCTTGATCATCTACTATGCATAAGGTACTAGGCTGGCTATGTCACTAAGGATCAGTTTCTACCCTTGGAATGCTGTCTTCTAGTTGGGTGAGATTTAATAGAACAGCTAACATTTATAGAGAGCTTACTACTTGCCAAATATAATGTTATTTTTTTATCAATATGATCTCATTTATCCTTTTAAAAATCCCATGACAGAGACTTTCTTATCCATGCTTTATAGATGGAGAAACTGGTGTCCAATGAGGCTAAATAGCTCACACAAAATAAAATACCTATTAAGTTGTTGAGTGGGTTTGAACTTAGGCTGATGAATGCCAGTCTCTGCTCTTAACCACTGAAGCATGCTTATGTCCCATTATTCTGAATAACATTTCGCACTTTTTTGGGAATACCAAGTCACTAATAGTTGAAAGTGTTAGCAGACTTCCTGAAGGACACCAAGACATTGGTCTTGGGAGCATACCAAAGAGTGCAGGTGGTAAAATTTGCTCATCTGTCCCAAAGACATGACAACAGGTTAAGGAGAGAGTTAGTGAGAGAGGCTGTGAGAAAGTTTTGTATTCAGCATTATCAGTTGGAAGAAAATATCTTTAGAACAATGACTAGGTAACTGGGAGGGAATAAGTGGTAAATGAGAGGCTTTTTGAGAGTCACAGCTTCCATGAAAGATCAGGTCCTGCCAACTTACTCTACCTGGGAAGGAATGTTACATTAGATGTGCATGTTTCAACCTACTGAGCTCATCAGAAAGCCTTGAGGAATTGCTTTCAAATGCCAGCATAAGCCTCCCTGAGACAATGAACAGATCCGTATCACTATGAAATACAATTCGAAGGACTTTGATTAACTCTAGGGAGGGGGAAAATATCTCTACTGAGGGCACACAAGAGAAATACAGAATTTAACAAGATGATCATGACAAAGATGTGGAAAAATTGGAACCCTTGTGCCCTGGTGTTGGGAATGTACAATGGCGCAGCTGATGTGAGATTTCTAAAAAAATTACACATAGAATCACAATATGATGCAGCAATTCTACTTCGGAGTGTATGCTCAAAATAACTGAAATCAGGGAATTGAAGAGGTATTTTTTACATCGTCATAGCATTATTGACAATTGCCAAAAGGTGGAAGCCACCCAAGTGTCCACTGACAGATCATTGGATAAACAGAATGTGGTGTATATACACAATATATAATATTATATATAACATATAATATATATATAATGAATAATGTTATTCAGCCTTATAAAGCAAGTGAATTTTGGTACCTGCTTCAACATGGATGAAACCTGAGGACATGGTGCTCAGCGAAATAAGCCAGTCACAAAAGTACAAATACTATAGGATTCCTCTTACATGAGAGCCCTAATGTAGCCAAATGCATAGAGAGGGAAAGTGGGAATGGTGGTTGCCAGGGACTGGGTGGGGGGGAGGGTTCGCTATTTAATAGTACAGAGTTTCAGTTTAGGAAGATTAAACACTTTTGAAGATGGATGTTGGTAATGGTTGTACAACAATGTGAAGGTACTCAGTGACAATGAACTAACTCTCCACTTAAAAATGGTTCAGATGACGAAGTTTATATTACATGTATTTTATCATAATGTAATAGAGATAATGTGTCAACTGCTTACATGATTACCTGGGACTGCATCTAAGGCTTTGCTATGATGATGATGATGGTCATCAGTATTATTATTTATTTTACAATTTTGTGCACTAGACTCATGTAAAGCTGCATAAATTAACATGTGCTTTGTTTTAATATGACAAAGATAATAATCACCCAGGAATTAAACAGAAGATCAGCACTCAGACCAACCTACCTGCCAGGTTTTTCAGAACACTGATTATTTGATGTATGAGAAAAATGAATATTAATGACTTTCAATTTCTTTCTTTTATGTTTATGACCAATCTTGTAGCATCAAAATAAAGAGGATAAAAATGTGGGAAGATTAAACCAAGGGCTTATTTTTTTCAATAAAAATTTTTAAAATTCAGGAGTCTTACTAGTGATAGACTCTTGGAAGAACTTTGAAAACAAAGAAAATATGTCATCTCATCATTAGTTAAAAGATTCAGAAAAATTCTGCAAACCACAAGGCTGGAAGAAATCGCTCACATGCTAAAACTAATAGTCGTAATTTTCAAATGCCAACCTAGTTGAGCTGTCACCTTCTGGAAAACTGCATGTTCACCCTGACAGTAATTCCTAATGCTGGGAAGAAAAAAGGAAATTAAGTGACAGGTTTGTTCGACTTTGCTAATTTCAAAGGCTGAGGCTTATTTCTGAGATTTGTCTGAGAACCTGGGTCACTGTGACTAAAGCTTCCAACTGAGTCAGCAGACATCAGAAATGAACCTTTATACTTATTATTTGTGTTGATTGATGTGTGACAGAGTCAAAGAAATGAAATGCAGGGGTTAAGCACAAGGCATCAGGAGTCAGACTGTTCCAAATCCTAGGCTGGCCATGAAATCATGAAGAAATTATTCCTTGTGACTCAGTTTCCTCACCTTAAAGTAAGGATATTAATAGCTTCTGTGTCAGCAGTGTCGTGATACTAGATAATACATAACTGATTATTAGATAATAATTAGGCAACAGTTTTGATTATTAAATAATTATATAGCAAATTAGAGAAGAACTGATAAATAGTAAGGTCATAAAAATAATACAGGTAAATGTTCAATAAACTTAATGGTGTGGTGATGATGATGAGGATAATGATGGAGCCCAGGAACCTCTCACCTCATTGCCAGCATTGTCACAAATGCTATGGGGTATGTTGTGTAGATGACTAATCTTACTTTACTAAGAATACTTTTAGCATTCTTTAGCAATTAGTGACAGAAAACCCAATTGAAAGTGGCCTACAAAATATGGTACAGTGTTTGGAGAGAGCATTCTTGCTCACACTGGTTGGTTGGCTCAGAGCCCCAGTGATCTAAGGATTGCCTATCTGTGAATACCTTGGCCCTTTTATCATTCTGGTTGCCTTTTGGTGCCGAGGTAATTGCTGTCACCCCAGGTACCATCTGTGAGTGCAACCAGGAATAAGGGGCAATGGATGGCATCTTCTTTCATTAGGAAAGTAAAAATTTACTCAGAAATCCGAGGGGGCATTTTGCTCACATACTTTTTGCCAGAACTGTGCCCAAGGCCACTTCTTTCTACAAAGAAGCTTGAGAAAGAAGTATTTAGCCAGTCACATTGCTGCTTTAAACCAACTGGAGTGACATCAAGGAAGGAGAAGGGAGCAGATGTATTTATTTCTCCTACCCTTGCCCTGTTTTCCATGTAGAAAATGGGGTGAGACGCTGGATGCTAATGTACAGGATTTTTCTCTGAGAATGACATCAGAAAGTAGCCAATAATGACAGCACAGACCTGAATTTCAGCATGTATTATGCTACAGTTGTTATTCTGTTAGGCTTCCAGATCAGTGATCTGCAACATAAGTCACGTGGGCCAAATCCAGCTGGTGGGCTGTTTTTGTAAGGCCACTTTACAAAACCAGTTAAGAATGGTAAAATTTGCATCTATCAAGTTTTACAAAAACAAACAAGAAGGAAGCATATGCAACAAAGACCCTAAATGGCCCATGAAGATTAAAAATATTTGCTTTCTGGCCTTCATGAACACACTTTGCTGCCTGTCGTTCTGGCCTGTGGACTCCTTGAGAGGAGTTCAGTTGACATTCTCTTTATCTTTGTGTCTCTGTTGATGGTGTCTGGCACCAAGTGGGTGCCCGCTGAAGCGTGATGAATGAATGTAGAAATAGTGACATGAATGAATACTCTGCGTTCTAGTACTTTCTAAAGTGATTTTGATTAATAAAGAGCTTCCACATCATTTCACTTAATGCTCGCTATAGCCTTGCCAATGCCTGAGTACCATCAGCTCATGACTCCTGCCCAGGATGTGAAACTTCGAATCACGAGTACTCACCCTCCCTGGACCTGACATTGTAGAGGGGCACCTACTTGCCTGTAATCATCTTGTTTACTTATTTCCCTTGTTTACTCTTATATTGTGAACCCCATGAGGCAAGGCTCCTGTTCATTTTATGAGCTGATGAGTCCCTGGATCTCAAAAATCATCTGTCCAATAAATGAGTAAATGGAACCCTCCCCTGTAGGAATATGTGGGGTTATGTTTTAATGTGGTAGTACTTTTCTGTACCCTCACTGTGTCAAGTATTGATTTGAATGGTTTAATTCCTAAGGAGAGAGTTATTTATTCCTCACATTCTTTGAGCTTCCTAGGTTAGTTCTGCTCTGCATTCAAGTTGACTCAGGCAACTGGGAAGTTTGTTGTCTGATTGATTGAAAAATACACATGTGGTTCCCAGAGCTCTGTTTTCACTGCATATGCAGAGGTATCCAATCCTTTCTTAACATTCTGCAAGATTCTTCACATATAGATGCCAGTTAATTCATTAAATCACCCATTATCAAATGATGTTTGAGCATCCACTCAGGGGAGGTGCTGGGGTTCACTGGTGGCTCCTGCTCTATCTAGAAGGGCACACAATCTAAATGGGGAAACAGAAGAGAAACAAGTAAGTTCCAAGTGCTCAGATACATACGGGCTGTGAGGTCACATTTTGAGGTTGAGTTTTGTGTGTTTATCTTGAATAGCACCAGTGGCACCCACACGGAGCCAGCTCTTTACTAAAGATGTGGATCAAGTTTCAAGGATTTGGTTAAATAGACCAGCCATCATGTCTTGGAAGTGTCAAACACAGGACATTTTATTGCTTTGCTCATTGGCTCTGTTTTCTTGGTTAAACACCTATATAGATGCTTGGTACCTAAACATAGTTGTGGAGATGGGAAGAGTGAAATGCGAGGTCTCACATGTCCTCTGAGCCCTTGTCAGTACATACAAGTAACAACATCATTAAACTCTATGATTTAACATGGGCGACATTCTTCCATTTTTAAAATAAACTTTTTGTTTGTGAATAATTTTGGAGTTACCAAAAAGTTGCCAGATGTACAGCATTCCTATACATCCTTTATCCAATTTCTACTAATGTTAGCATCTTACATAACCATGGTATGTTTGTTAAAACCAGGAAATGAACCTTAATGTGTCATTATGAGTAAAACTCTAGACTGTGTTCAGATTTCCTCCTGGTGTCTTGCTTCTGTTCTAGAACTAAAAAAAATGGATTTAGAGCTAGTTATTTTGAGGATAAAGAATTATAAGTTAGATAGAATCTTTTTCTTTTAAAGTCAATTAGTGTAAATTTGCATAAAAAACTACTAAAATAGAATGACTAATTTAAAATTTGCTTAATGTTCGTGAGAACTTAGTCAAAGTAATTCACAATATTTAACATAGAGACTATCAAAGACAGAAAGTTTATTTAGGAGATTACAGGCATAAACTTTTTTGGTAGAAATCACAAAAAAAGTGAAAGCACATGCCAATAAAATATTACAACATAACAGTATGTTTGCATACTAAAACGTGCATCTAAAGCACAAGAAAGGTCCTATGGAGACTATTTTAAGTGATAAACATTTATTTAGAAATAAAAATTCTTTTAACTATGCTGTATGAACGTCTCTCTTCTATAAATTCCCCAATATTATGTACACTTAGGATTGCCTGTAAAAACTTTTTCCACCTAACAATCTGAGACTTTCTTTGCTACATTTAGCCAATAATTAATTTTTATGAGCAAATCAAGGAAATGCTGACAGGCTTGTGACTTCTGAATGGAATCTTTCTACTGAGTTATATTTGAATCTACTAATCCTTTGTGGCCATGCCACATCTGTACACTTCAACTATTTTATATCTGAAAGCTGTTCCTTCATAGAAAGAAATTGCCTTAACCTTATACACACTTCAGTGGTTTAGCTGCTTTCAAACCAGACTGAAATAGGTTTCCATTCTGCACTTGGCTGTGATACTAGCAATGGTATTAACATGGAATATTTTAAACTATGAAAAGGGGTGCATTTGGAAATGGTGGGACATCATGCATTAGGGTTTTCACTTTAGCCATAAGGTAGCCTGGGTCTGTTTAGCATTTTTCAAGACCAGACAGAGTAGAATGCTGAAACATGGGCATTGAAGTTAGGTAATGTAGATCTGAGCTCTACCACTTATAAGCCATGTAACTGTGAACCAAATTATCAACCTTTCTGAACTTGAGTTTACCACTTTCTAAAATCAGAGTAATAGTAACAATGACCTCTTTAGGCTATTGGATAATTGACTTTGAAAGCATGTAGCACAGTGACTGGAATGTACTTAGGACTGTTAGATGCTATCATTGCTGCTGCTGCACTACTGCTACTACTACTACTACCACCACTACTGATACTGGCCTGTGGGATATTGACAGTGTTCCTAAAGAAAAGTGTGAGAAGCAATGGGTTTCAAGAATTTTGAAATGGTTCTTTGGTGCAATATTTCTCAAGGTATAATATGCAGGAGTTCCCAAACATATTTGTTCAAGACACTCATTTTCTCTAAGCCACTTGTGCTAGTTTCCTAGTGCTGCTGTAACCAATTGCAACAAGCTTAGTGGCTCAAAACAGCGTGAATTTATTCCCTTATGGTCCTGGAAGTCATAAGTCTATAATGAAACCTTACCAGGCTCTAATCAAGGTGTTTGCAGGGCCACATTCCTTCTGGAGGCTCTGGGGGAGAATCTGTTTCCTTCCCTTTTCCACTTGCTACAGGCTGCTGTCTTCCTTGGCTTTTGCTCCCTTTCTCCATCCTCAAAGCCAACAGCATAGCAGCTTCAAGGCTCTCTCCCACTCTCTCTGACCTCCGCTTTCTTTGCTACATCTCCGTGAACTTTGACCTCCTGGTCTTCTTTTTATGAGGACTCATGTGATTAGATTGGGCCCTTTGGGATAAATCCAAATAATCTCTCTATGGCAAGATCTTTAATCACATCAGCAAAGTCTTTTTTGTCATAAAGGTAGCATATTTGTAGGTTTCAGAGGTGAGGATGTGGACATCTTTGTGAGACCATTATTCTGTCTACCACATGTGACCTAAGAAGTCTAGAAGTTAAGAAAAACCCTGGACTTCATTGGTCAACAGTTTGGGGGATGGAAACAGGAAGGCAAGGATAAGAGTGTAACTGGGACACTTCATTTATGATGGCAAACCATCATTACAGATGGCAAACCTGTCTGGATTCCAAAAGAAAATGGATGGCAAAACAGGATGGTAGGATAAACAAAAGAAGGCTTAATAAAATAAAAGTATGAGGCTTCAAAGGTATGCAGCAGGGATAGGGAACCTGCTAGAACAGTTCCAATCTCTCAATTTTCTCTCCTCCCTGCTAGGGCTACCCTTTGACCAAACCCAATGGCAAAGAACAGGAGAACAATTGTTCTCAACCTTTAGCCTGTGTCAAAAACACCAAGAGGGCTTCCTGAAACACAGACTGCTGGGGCCTATTCCCAGAGTCTCTGATTCAGCAGCTTTTCAGGTTAGTCTGACGCTGCAGCCTGGAGTTAAACTTCAAGAACCACTGAAGTTGACCAAACTGGTTAGCCTCAGAGCCAGTGGAGAAGGATGATGAATGGGTCTGAGCAGACCAACTGAAGTTATATGGACAGTAAGGTGTACAACAAATTCTGAACAGAAAAGTGTTGATTTTGAGTGCAAAAGGAGTCCTAGCATGTGGAAAGCCAGACTGGCTGGCAGAGTTGAGGAAGATTTCATGGAATTTCATCAGAGAGATTAGAAAGATTCCAAGAGCAGAGGGGTAGGGGGAGAACAGAGCACTTAGGTGGTAAGAAGCACTCAGACTAGAGGACACTGGCATGGTCCCTTTTAGGAGACTTAATAGCCTAGGGAAAGCAGCCTTAGTGAGAAAGTCAATATTTAGGAGTGTTTGGAAAAGCAGTTAATTGTGTAAGAGAGGGGCAGAAAGATAGATAACATGAGCTAAGAAAGTTGTTAAAATACTTGCATTATAGGAAAAAAAAATCCTTACTAGGTTTGGGAACAAGAGACTAGGTTTCTGGTTTAGGCCTTTTTATTAACTAACTAGCTAGATAAGTTGGTCCAACCATTGATCCACTCTGAAGGGAGTGGGATAAAAGTGTGTTGATTGGCTGGAGAGAAAAGAGCAAATAGGAGAAACACTTCAAATGCTACCAACATTTACATCTAGAAAAATAACAACATCTGACAACCAGTGTATAAACTTTGTCAATCTTTGGTAACAACAAACTTTAATTCTTGCTGGTGGTGACTTGTTGCTGACCATGCAAGGATAATGGCCTATTCTTCGGGTAGAGGATATACATCATTAATGTGGAAACAAAGAAAAGAAAAAATGCTTTACACCATCGAAGCTAAATTATTTCCCTCATTCATTCATCCATCCATCCAACCATCCATCCATCCATCCATCCATCTATCCATCCATCCATCCATTTATTAATGAATTGTTGGTGTAAATGAGAACATAAGACCTTGAAGACTTGGAGAATATGCCTTAGTGTATAGTAGCTCTTGTTGAAGAAATTTATTGTCTTCAGAATAATAAACATGGAACTGACATTAGCCATCTGCCCTCACTGAGATAAGGTTTTATGTGCGTTCTAAGCATGATGTCTACATTGCTCCAAAGGAAAAAAAAATGGAGTATCATTTTCTTGAAACAACTTTAATTTCTCTTCAAATACATTCCTTCCAGATCTATTAACTTCTGCATTGTATTCTATGATTCTTTGGAATGTTTTGGATATACAGAACTTAAGTTGAAGACAATGTACTTAAAAAGTCAATCAAAGTTCTGATATATTTCAGAATGACAGGAAAGAAAGAAAGGAAGGAAGGAAAAAAAATGTGTGTGTTGGGGGGACAGGCATAAAAATGGTATACTTTCTCTCTGAAAAAAAATACCAGGGTGGCCCGGGTAGCTCAGCGGTTTAGCACCGCCCTCAGCCCAGGGCATGATCCTGGAGACCTTGGATGGAGTCCCACTCCCTGCAGGAGCCTGCTTCATCCTCTACCTGTATCTCTGCCCCTCTCTCTCTCTCTGTCTCTCATGAATACATAAATAAAATCTTAAAAAAAAAGATTGTCAATACCAGATCTGAAGAGTATGTGATGTTTGCCATTAATGATAGGATCACTAATAGTAATAACTTAAGCCTAACTAGTGTTTGCCATGTGTCAAGTAGATTAACTCATGGCCATTCCATCTTTTAATCATCACAAGTATACAGAGGAGTTATTATTATTTTGAGAACACAGATAAAAAAGAAAAAGAAGCTTAGATATGTTGAGTGTTTGACAACACGTTGCACTGACATGAGTCTTGGTGCTGGGTTTTGAATTCATGGCTGGTTTATTTCAAGAAACCATGCTTTTTACCATTGTACTATTCTTTTCTAACACACTCTCTCTCTGACCCCCAGTTACTTTCTTTTTTTCATGGTTTTATTTTATTATTATTTTTGGATGGGTGGTTTATACTCAAAGCCTCTACTTTTCCTACTGCATAAGTTACCTATTGCTGCAAAACAAGTTACCCCAAAACTGAGTTGATTAAAATAATGTTTATTATCTCACTTTCTGTGGGTCAGGAATTCAGGAGTACTCAGCTAGGTGCTTCTGCCCACAGTGTCTAATTGCAGCTGGCATTGCAGTCATCTGAAAGTTTTTTTTTTTTTAAGATTTTATTTATTCATGAGAGACATGGGGAGAGAGAGAGAGAGAGAGAGAGAGAGAGGCAGAGGGAGAAGCAGGCTCCATGCCGGCAGCCCGCCCTGGGACTCAATCCCAGGTCTCCAGGATCACGCCCTGGGCCAAAGGTGGCGCTAAACCACTGAGCCACCTGGGCTGCCCCATCTGAAAGTTTTGACATCTGGTTTCAAGATAGCCCCTCATGTAACGATTGTCAGGAGGGTTTAGTTATCCATTGACTGTTTCTGAGAGATCCCAGTGCCTTACCACCTGGACTTGTCCATACGGTTTCTTGAGAGTCTCATGTCATGGCAGCTGGCTATCTCGAGAGTGAGTGACATAAGAGAGAGCAAGACAGAAAACATCTTTAATGATCTAAGTTTTGGAAGTTACACTCGTTATTTCTGCAATATCCCGTTGGTTACATAGTCAGTCCTATTCAGCACGGGAGAGTATGAGTACCAGAGGGTGAGAATACTTGTAGCCTGGCCACACACCTCCCACTTGGGAAGCTGGCTACACATTTACCATTCTCTTCTTTCTTAACTCTCCATACTTTAATTTTTTTCCCCTCCTTCCTAGGTTTTTAGAATCTTCTTCCGAACAGATTTTATAATTTCCTTCCTACTATATTTCTTTTTTTTTTTAAGATTTTATTTATTTACTCATGAGTACACACACATGCACACAGAGGCAGAGACACAGGCGGAGGGGAAGCAGGGAGTCCGATGTGAGACTCGATCCAGGGACTCCAGGATCACGCCCTGGGCTGAAGGCAGGTGCCAAACCGCTGAGCCACCCAGGGATCCCCCTCCTTCCTACTATATTTAAAAGTTTTTGCTATATTTAACAATCCCTTACCATCACCTCCTTCTATTCTTGGTTTTTCATCAGATTTATTGTGTAGCATAGTGCTGGGCACATAGGAGGACTACTTAATCTACATTTGTTATATGAATGAACACATCCAATGACTATATTCTCAATATCCATCCCCCTCTGTTCTCCTGTAGTGCTTGCCCTTTGCTAGGGCTCAATTGCAGGCTGGGCATTTTTGGGCCAACTGAGGGTGTTTGATTTCTTTGAATCACACAGAATTTTTAAAATTGAGGCAACATTTAAAAGCTAGAGGACTTCTCACAAAAATATGAGTTCTTGCTTTTTCTTGAAAACTTAGAAGACCTGACATGGAAATTGTTGCCGGAGCCAAGAAAGGAGGTTCCCCTTTAGAGATGGCAGGTGCCTTCCAGTTCATCATGGTTCCTGCCATTCCTGCTTCTCCATCTGACACTGAGACTCCTTCAGCTTATTCTTTATTCCTGCACTTACCATATTATTTTTCTTTGAGTGCAGAAGTGTCCCTAAAATCCATGCCTCTTTCAAAGTGGGAAAATGAATGATAGTCCAGCTGCTCACATGAGTCTTCTTAAACTTCCTTGGTTAAATAGGCAAGAGTTTGTGACCTGTGTTATCTGCTCCATGTTTTGGAAAAAGATCTCATTATGTAGTTCTCAGCAGGCCTCCTATATCCTTATGTTTGATGTCTTTTCTTTCTTATCACTTCAGGCTTGAAATGGAGAGTGTGGTCGTTGCTCAACTGCAGGAGAGACTGACGTTTCTAGGACTATGTGGTGGGCAGAAACCACCATGGAATGCCTAGTCTTCTGGTAAGAATACATCTAGACACACTGAATCATTTTGTTTTGTTCTAGGGATTCATCTGGCTAAGGCCTTGGTTCTACTGTTGGAAATAGATTCCTACGCATTTCCGATTCCTACTCATGTCTGTCCAATTCCTACTCATTTCTATATTTAAAACATCCTCATGTGTCTAGATCAGATCTCAAGCTTCTGTGTGCGTATATGTGTAAACCAATGGAAGAATGGGAAGATAAGAGTGTGCTACTCTATGGGCAAGACTGTATGTAACTGAGGAAAACTAATCTCCACAAAGGCCAAGTGAAGTCTAGACTGAAGAGAAGGACCAGTTGGTCACCACAGGGGTAGGTGCTAGAATGGGAGATAAAGTGGACAGATAGCTGTATGAGTGTCTGCTGTCAATCAACATGAAAGTGAAGAGAAATTCAGATCTTCAGTTTAGTTATTTGTGATATTAGTTAGGAATTGAACAGAGACTTAAAACAGAGACTCAACTAAGGGTCTCAAATCCTTTTGAAAGCTCTCTCATTTAAAAGATCACTAGAGGGGCACCTGGGCGGCTGAGTCAGTTAGGCATCTGCCTTTGGCTCAGGTCGTGATCCCAGGGTCCTGGGATTAAGCCCCACATTGGGTTCACTACTCAGTGTGGAGCTTCTTTTCCCTCTCCCTCTGTAGCTTCCCCGGCTTGTGCTCTCTCTCTCTCTCTGTCAAGTAAATAAATAAAGAGAAGAGCAAGTCCAAAAGGACTCTTCCAGCTGCCCCCGTCCAATATTTGTGCATATATCCCATTGGATATTCCTATGTATAAGGGTGGTGGTTGTGGTGGTGAAAATGTTTCTTCATCTAGATTCATTGCTTAAGGTTCTGGTGGTAAGGACCAAAGGATGAATAAGTGTAACATACTGTGTCAAATCTTTTTAAGGGAAAGTGAGAAAAGTAATTATTATTTGACAATTTACTATGTGCTGGAACTATGCTACAAATAATCTCACTAAATAGTCAAATGACCAAATGAAATAAGAAACAGTATGTCATTCCCGTGTGGCAGATAAGGAAACTGAGGCTCACAGAGGTTATGTAACTTGACTGAGGTTAAGTTATAAGTAGTGAGTAGGCCAGCGTTTCTAAAAGTCTAAAAGCTGTTGGTTTGTCTTTGGAAATTTATAGGAGATGAGATACCCTTTCTTTTCTTCCTTTTTTTTTTTTTTTTTTTTTTTGAGATACCATTTCTTTTTTTTTTCTTTTTTTTTTTTTTTTTAAATTTATGATAGTCACAGAGAGAGAGAGAGAGAGAGGCAGAGACACAGGCGGAGGGAGAAGCAGGCTCCATGCACCGGGAGCCCGATGTGGGATTCGATCCCGGGTCTCCAGGATCGCGCCCTGGGCCAAAGGCAGGCGCCAA
The DNA here is from genome assembly GCF_048418805.1 of Vulpes vulpes. NCBI lineage: Eukaryota > Metazoa > Chordata > Mammalia > Carnivora > Canidae > Vulpes > Vulpes vulpes. The sequence continues at coordinate 71,660,619 of NC_132788.1, read as the reverse complement.
ACCGCTGCGCCACCCAGGGATCCCTGAGATACCATTTCTTGATAACACTGGAGTTTCTCATTTTCTTAGGGTTGTAGAATTCCTGAGGACCACCGTGAACTCATATCATGAACTCTCCTGCTCTTTATTACTGTGCTTTTAAAACACAGTAAAGCAGCAGTTAAAAGCCTTTGAGGACTTTAGGAAAGTGATAAACTCTTTTTATATCTTCTCCATTCCTGGATGTCACCTTAACATATTAAGGCCCTACAAACAAAGTGTTTTCCTTGAAGCTATATATGTACTTTGCTCATGTGAATCAAGATCTACCTTACAGATGAATGTTCCTTGGTCTTGTTTAGGCATTGTGTCATCTCAGGATGAGAAATAAATTGTGCTTATTCTAGTCAAACCAAGTATAAATTTTGTCTTATAATCCAGAACAAAGAACTGTGAATTGCTTACTATAAAAAAATAACATAGTTTTGTGGTCTTATTATGCTAGTTCATTGTTGTTTTTTTTTTTTTTTAAGATTTTATTTATTCATGACAGACACACAGAGAGGGAGAGAGAGAAACACAGGCAGAGCCACAGGCAGAGGGAGAAGCAGGCTCCATGTAGGCTCCATGTAGGGAGCCAGATGTGGGACTTGATCCCAGGTCTCCAGGATCCGGCCCTGGGCTGAAGGCGGCACTAAACCGCTGAGCCACCCGGGCTGCCCTATGCTAGTTCACTGTTATTTGTAAAATTAAACTCAGCAATTTATGAGTGAGCTTTTCAAAGAAAGAGTATTACTCATAAAGTTCATGATGGGAAGTTTGGAAGTCTGGCCAGACTAAGCATGGTGTCATGGACATTGTTTTTAATGGAGAACAAAAGATCAGATTTCCTCAAATTCAGGAGCAAAACAAGTTGCACCTAGAAAATTGAGCTATGGATCAAATATTCAAAGCTTGGTTCATGTAATATACGTCATTGTCGTGTCAACCACAATACTAGCACTGTGTTAAAAAAAAAAAAGGTATTATTGCTAATTCCTCCAGTGTCTTTCTCAATCTCTTCCAGAAAGGAAATTCAAAGCTTGCTATGTTAGCACATCTTTTGAGAAGTCTGAATGCGAGGATGCAGAATACATTAGGATTGAAGCTTTCCAAGGGCAGTGATCATGTTTTCCTTGTTCATTGTAAATCAGCTGCTCTGAGCACAGAGTAGGCACTCAAATACTTACACAAGTGAGTGAAAGAAAATCAGATTTCCTAGTTTCTTTTAAAGTCTGAAAATCTACTTAGGATCACACTTATGGCTTCCAGACCTAGAAGACATTTCTCTGGTCATTCCCCACCTTACCCTTTTAGGCTTTGACTACTGCTGGTCTAATGAAATGGTCTTGAAAATCACCCTTTGCCTCTTACTCATCAACTGTTCTGACTTTTTCTCAGCCCTTTTTCTACCTGGTCTGACACAGTATTGGTCAAGGTTGGCTTGACCTTGAAGCAGTCTTCTCTCTTTGTTCCTACAATGCTATACAATCTTGTTTCCTTTCCTCCGTTTGTGACATCATCTCTATCATTGACTGAACGTTCCTTCATTTTCATATGGAAAGTTACTAATATTCCGTTATCCACTGGGGTCTCCTCATACCTTTCTAAATCCTCTTGATCTTGTCTCTACATTTGTCTTCAAATATTCTTTGGAATTTACTCCTATCGTGTTTTCTCTACCTGCATCTTCTGTGTTCTTACCTCATACTACCATTATCATGCTCCCTGGAAGACAGTAGCATACACATCTAGAGTGAAAGTGATTACCTCCTCTCCCCTCCTCCAATACACACATGCATACATGCTCTCACACATGTATACTCACTGTGATGATTAGTTTTATGTGTCAGCTTGACTGGAGGATGGAGGTCCCCAGATATTTGGTTAAACATTATTCTGGGGGTATCTATGAGGGAATTTCTGGATGACACGAACATTTGAAAGTAAAGCAGATTGTCCTCCCCGATACGGTTGTGTATCATTCAATCATTCATTGAGAGCCTGAATATAATAAAAGACTGAGTAAGAATAAATTCTTTCTCTTTATCTGATGGTCTTTGAAGTGGGACATCAGTCAAGTCCTCTCTTTGGACTTGGACTCAGACTGGAACTTACACCTATCAACTCTCTTGGTTCTCAGGCTTTCAGACTCACACAGGAATATTATTATTATGGGATCCTCTGCATCTGGAATTCTCAGTCTTACCAACTGAGCCAATTCTCTATAATCTCCTACCCTTCTTTATAATCTCTTTCTCTCCACAAATATATCCTATTGCATTGTACTGGTTCTATTCTCTGGAGAACCTTGACTAATATAATACGCTCACATGCCCACACCCATACCCACACCCACTGACACACACTCACATTCACATAAGCAGGTCCTCACTAATGGCTGTTCCCACTTCTGGACCCAATATCTCAAAGAACAATCTTCAAGGTAGCTTTGACTCACCACCTACTCCTTTATTCTCCAATACTAACCAACCAGCAGGTACTGGTGATGCCTCCTTTCATGATCTTTCAAAGGCAACTACTTCTATTTATGTTTTACAATTATTTTAAAAAATAGTTTTAGTTTTACAGAAAAGCTGCAAAATAGTATCAAGGATTTCCCTATATCCATCACCCAGCTTCCCCTAATATTAACATCTTATAAAACAATCATACACTTACCAAAGCTAAAAATCAACCTTAGTACAATACCACTAACTAAACCTCAGGCTTTATTCAAATTTCATCCTTTTCTCCTTCTTTTCAGTTCTAAGATTTCACATTGCATTGAGCTGTCATATCTTTTAACTCTCCTCCAATTTGTGACAGTGGCAATGTCCATCCTTATTACATAGATAGTAACTTTGCTGGGTTTTTCCACTGAAAAGTTACTACTTTTTTTTTGAAATTAATAAACATCTTAGAGAAAATACTTTGAGACTATACAAATACAAGATTTTTCCTCAGTTTTTGCCTACCAATTATAGTATTCATTGTTCGGTCTTACAGGCAGTAATTATTGCTACCCTGTTCTAATGGTGATTTTCTATTTCCCTTGTTCTTTCGAACTTCATTAATTCCTTTCATTCATTTTGAAATTAAAACTATTAACAATAGTCACAAAAAGCTTTTGTGGTATTTACTCTGCACCAGGTATTGGATTATGAATTTAATATTTACTGTATCATTTAATATCCACAGTAACCCTTTGAATTAGGTATGGTTATCATCACTTTACAGATTACCAAAGGGGGATGCTTAGAGGCCAATAATTTGACCATGGCAAATAGGATGAGGCCTGCATCCCACCCATCTTTGTCTGATGCTAAAATTTGTTCTGACCCTTATATAATCCTCCTATTACTTTGGTTTATACACTCATGTCATTAGAACATCTGTGAGAGAGCTCAATGTTACCACAGTGCCTATCAGGGTCCAATTTGCTTCCCTAATCCATAATTCTATGATGTTACTCTTGTCCTCAAGATTTTTCAATGTCTTCCATTAAAGATAAGATGAGGTCTGAAATTCTTAACCCACATTGAAGTTATCTGACATGTAACCCTAAACCAACCTTCCCTTCCTTCTGTATATTTGTTCTCTCCTCCAATCCTCTAATCAAATGTTCCCGTCAGCACTGGGTATTATATGCAACTGATGAACTATTGAAAGCTATATCTGAAACTAATGAGGTACTTTTTGTTGGTAAATTGAATTTAAATTAAAAAACAAAACAAAACAAAACAACAACAAAATAAATGTTCCCTTTACAGTGGCCTGCCAATTCATGGTGTTTTCTATCTCTTGGCTTTGCCTTACATTTCATTTGCTCTTTCTCTTTCTCTGCCAGCTAATCCTGCCCATTCCTTCAAGCTCATGGCCTCCATGAAAGGGAGATCCTATTGGCTCTATTTTCCAAACATGTCTGGAATCTGGCTGAATCTGGATGCTTCCACTGCTAACCCCCAGGCCCAAGCCCCCATTATCTCACTTCTGAATTATGGCCGAAGCCTTCTAACAGCTCCACCTTCTTCTGCTTTTATCCTCTACTTCTTCTTCTTTACCCACCAGCCAGTGATCCTTTAAAATGCATATTAGAAGAGGTCCCTCCTCTACCAGACTCTGCAGTGACTCCCATTTCATGAATGTAATAAGTAAAAGTGCATACTTTGGCCAGAAAAACTTGATGAGATCTGCTCTACCACCTGCTTCCCCACTATCGCCTCTCCAACCTGGTCTGTTTCTATTCTCACTTTTATTAGTTCCACTCCAACTACACTGACCTCTGTGCTGTCACTAGAGTATCCTAGTAGTCACACTGAGGGCTGTGATTTGGCTAATCCCTCTGCCAGGAATGCTCTTCCCCCAGATATTTGTACAGCCAATTCTCTCAGGTCCTTCTGTGTTTCTTTTATAAAAAATGCTCCTTGGACTTATTGTTTTCCCTTCTTTACATATCATTCATTCTTCCTAACCCATTTTAGTCAGGTTTTCATCCCCACCCCTTCATTGAAATTGCTTTTGTCAAGGACCTCCATTTTGCTAAATCCAATGGTCAACTCTCAGTCTCTATCTTAGTTTGTCACTTAACAACTGGACATAGTCAACCATCTCTTCCTTCTTGGAACACCTGGTTTATGGCTCCTCCTTCATCTCCCATCCTGAAAATATTGATGCTCCAGGATTCAGCTTTTGGTCCTCTTTCTTTTCTCTCTGCATGTACATCTGACTGATTCTGACTTTGGACCATCCCTGTACTGATGATTCTCAAATCTTTATTCCCACAAGGACCTCTTCCCTAAACTCCAGACTCAAGTAGTCACTCAAAATCCCCCTTGAATGTCTCATGGCAGCTCAAGACTTGTCAAACAGAACCAATCATGATAAATCAGCTTCCTCACCTCAGCAAATGTCACCCCCATTCACCTAAAAAAACCAAACCCCACAACTCTGAGTCATGATTGATTTATTCCTTTTTTCACACTTCAATCTTCCAACATCCTAGTTGGATCTACCTGCAAATATATCTTAAATCTCATCCCTTCTTTTCTTATTTTTACTAACATCCTAGTCTAAGTTATCACTCTGTGCCTGTATTATTACAGTAGCCTCTCTCTGACCTCTTTGATTACATTATTTCCTCCAATATGACCTTTAAAATAAAATTATAATATTGCTTCCTGAACCAAAACGTTTTATTGCTATTCTATCAAACAGAATAAAATCCAAATGCCCTATCATCGTGTTTAAGACTCTCCCTGAGCCTTTCTGTTACCTCTCCGATCTTGCCATCTACTACTGCTCCTTTAACTCACTTCACTCTCATCACTCTGGACTTTTTGGTCTGTCTTGGAAATGTCAAGCCTACTTCTGCCTCAGTGCCTTTGCACTTGCTATTCTCTTCACCTGAAACCTTCTTTCATAAGATCTTCATATGACTTGCTCGCTTATTTCATTAATTTTTCTACAAACATGTCCTCAGAGAGTCCTTCCCTGAGGCCCAAACTAAAGTTACCTCCATCCCCACCACTCTCTCTCCTTTCCTGCCTTAATTTTCTTCACAGCACTCAGGAATGAAATCACTTAATAACTTATTTTCCCGACTGCCCTACTAAGATGGAAAGCCTCTGAGCACATGAAACTTCTTTGTCTCACTGTGGAATCCTTGTGTTGAGAATACTAAATACCTGAATAAATCCTAGTTAAATGAATAGATACAGTTAATTATCTATTGGAATATGCATTTGTGCCAGACACAGGACAGAATGCTATGAAGATAGAGATGAATGAGAAAATCCTTGTCCGCAAGGAACTCACTTATATAGTGTTTCTTGACATGAACCATTTATATAGTGGTTCTTGACCAGCACCATCTGGGCATTTATTAGAAAGTGAAATTCTGAGGCTCCACCTAGTACTACTGGATTAGCAGCCCTGGTAGTGAGACAGCAGTCTGTGTTTTAACAAGCCCTCCTCACAATTCCAATGTCCTGTGGAGTTTGAGGACCACTATTCTAGTGGTGAAGTCAGACCAGAACAGGCAATGATAGTATATGGGGGCTAGGGCCGTTAGCAAACGCTGGGATGTTTTGATGACACTTTTGCCTGAGGTAAGACTGCTGTGCCAGTACAAATAAATCCCCCCAATGTACATGTTGTTCTCCTTTTTCTTATTCTTCTCATTTTCCCAAAGGGAGTGAACTTATATTTCAAACGGAGGGGAAAAAAAAAACAAAAACAAAACACAAACAACTGGTGTAAGACCAAGGGAGTTGTAGCCTAGTTGAACCAGTTTTCCAAATCCAGTTAAACTAGGCTATAACTCCTGGGGCTGGCCCACGCTCTGTGTTGTTTAAATTACAGAATCTCCAAACGAATTGGAACAACAGGCCCAGTGTTGCTCCGTGTGAGCCAGCCCAACACCTAGACAATAGAAGTCACTCACCAAACAAGGACTTAATACAGTGCTAAGAATGGAAACCCCGGTGGAAAGTCAGCCTTGATCCGAGAAAGCAGGCCAGTGCAGCTTGGCCTCTCTCTGTCCACTGACCACTATTTGAGTGTCTCTGCTTGAGGTTTCTGTATGTTCACAAGGGCTGTTGCCAGGACAGTTTTTAATGAACACCAGTGGGCTGTTTCCCTACCACCCTGACAAATACCAATCTGCCTGCGAGGCTCCCTCTGATTTCAGCTCCAGATAAAAGAAGACCTCCCGGACACTTCCACCTCATATTTATCCACTGAGCAAAACTTTGAGAGCCAGTTTAATTGGCTTGAATACCTCTCAGACTTGCTATCAGCTGATAAATCAGCAGGAGGCGCTTAGAAAATTAGGTTGGCCTTAATCTTATTTTAAAACTTGGAGTTGCAGGAAAAAAAAAAGAAAGAAAGAAAAAAGAGAAAGCGTTTGACTAAGTTTTGGTGGAGTGAAATTATTGGCTATTTCAAATGTTCTAGGATGTCGGCTGAAGCCCATATGAAAACAGTTAAATGCTATTCCAAGAGAATCCAATATGCTAGGAATATGATAGGGGACATTGAATGGAAAATTCTGTAATTACTATGTTCATATTTCATGGTAAAATATATTCAAGATTAACTGTATTCTAATGGAACAGTACATGTATCCAAAACATTTGGGGCAGCTTGGTTGGGTGGGAAGGAGGAATAATTTAATTAGGACACAGATAGAGTTTTCTTAGAATTCTTGGTCATATGTAGCTCGTTCTGAATTTCTTCTTTTACAACTTTGAGCCACTGGTTATGAAATCAGCATTATTAGGAAATAAACCTGATCAGCAGACTTATCCCTTTGGTTCTACATACGTGGGGCTATCTTTGATGCAGTAGGAGCATGCAGAGTCAGGACAGCCTCCCAAGGCATTGCTCCTATACATAGAGCCTTCTGTGGGTTTCACAGCCATACACAGACTTTAGAAACCGGTCAGTTTTTCTGAAAATATACACGACGTTAAACCACAGGCCGAGTTTTCAATATGCTGTAAACATTCTCACAGCGAGAGCAAAAATAGCCCACTTTGATTCACTGCCTGCCAGTGCGTGCTCTTAAGAGTGGCCAAGAGGGGCAGAGAATCAAGGAAAGGAACGAGAAAGAGATGGAGCCAAAGAAAGGGACAAGTGAGGGAAAGGAGGAGGGGACAAAGGAGAGGGAGAGATTGAGGAAGAGGGAGGGAGAGGGAGAAAAGATTTTAAAGTAAACTAGCAGCCTCAAGTACCCTAGAATGTTCAGCTTGCTAAAAACATCAAGGGAACAACTGAAGGGCAAACCTTACTTGCAGGATCCTGGGGTAAAGTTCAAGTCACTTTGGATGTGTCAAGGCAACTGATAATGGCAGAGCTGCTGCCTGCCTGCCTGGTCCCAAAACTTTAGAAATTCAGTTGGATTTGAGAACATAAGAGAGGAAACATTCCTAATGCTCATCTAGAATGGATTTCCCAGCAGAGTTCATCACTGCTCATTACTGTGAAGCTATTTGGGGCTTTCCAGGCTTTCTCAATTCTCAATGTATCTTGCACCTAGGGACAAAAATCACTGGAGTCCATTCACAGATTGCAGAGAGGGGGAAAATACAGGAAGAAGTGGTGTTTGTGATACTTATGGTATGCATACATGAGAAAAATATTCAGAGGAAATGATGTTGAGTATGATATTTTAATTTTAAAATTTTCCTTTGATTTAGTTAAAATATTTTTGTTTTATTGTTCTCTATACTTTCCATTGTGAATTTGCAGAGTTTAACAGTTATTTTTTTAATAAGAGGATTTTTAAGTGACTGTAGAAGACCTTACTATCCGTTTAATTCCATTGCACTCTTCCTTATATTCCATATTTCTTTGAGTAGCTCACCCCTTTCCAAGGACTTTGCTCCTGAATTTCACAGACTCAATTTCAGAATTGACGTTCACTATTTCAGCCCACTCTATTTGTCCCATTTAATGATATATATGATTCCAGGAATTTTGTAGACCACCAAGAAAGCAGTGGTTTTCTACTTCTTCCAGATTCTTGGGTTCAAGTCTCAGTGTGTAGCCTGTGAATTGTGTAACTGTGGGCAAGTTATATATTTTCTCTGCAATTCAGTTTCCTCATTTGTCAAATGGAGACAATACTACTTTTTATATAATATTATAATACTACTTACCACATAGGATTGTTTTGGAAGTTAAATTAGTTGATATGAATTAAACGCTTAGAATAGTCTACAGCATGTGGTAAGTGCCTGAGAGATGCTAGTTTTTATTCTGAGCCTACCATTCATTCATATAACCAATTTTTATTGATCAACTACTCTGTGCCTCCCTTCCTTTGACCACAGGGTCTTTGCAGGTATAGTTCCCTTCTTCTGGAATGTTTTTCTCCTCTTCACTTGATTAAACTATACATCTTTCAGTTCAAATGTCACTTTTTATTGACAGCTTCCCCTGAGCCCCTAGAATAGATCATATTCTCAATGTCTTGCTTTCCTTTCCTTTATAATATTAATCAGAATTTGTAACTATGCGTTTGGATTTTATTATTTGACTACTATATGTCCCTCACTAGACCATGCACCCCATAAGAATAAGGACCATGTAGGATTTTGTTTACCATTATGTCATCAGTGACTGGCAGAGAGGAAATGCTTCATAAGTAATTGTGACCTGAACCAATGGATAAGTCTGTCATCACTGTGCTGAGGATTAATGATGAAAAGATCAACAGTGCCTGCCCTGAAGGAGCTTGCAGTCAACTAGAGGTGGCAATCCTGTCTGGAATCAATTTCGATTATCTGGGTAAATAAGGAGGAAGGCCAGATGTAAGGCAGTGACAATGCACTGGCAGTGACAATGCACTGGCTTACCTCACCCAGTGACTTAATTACCTTCCTTGGCAGCCTCCTGAGCAATTGAGGGCATGGTCCCTGGGTCCAGTGAGAATCTCATCAGTGAAACGGACTAATGGGCTTCTTCAGAATGTTGCACTTGGGAATTCTCAGTTCATATTTGTTTGCAGGCTTAATATTAGCCTGAAGCTCCAAGAAGCCTCTCTCCATTTTTGTCCCTACATAACTTATTCAGGCTGTTACTGACAGTATCTCTGCAAAACTTTCTCTCCTCCTGAAAGATATTTTTACATGTTAGTTGTGAATTCAGTGGTATATATGTGATTCTCAGAGGTCTACTCTCTTTGGAATGGGGCCCAGGCCTGCTGTTCTATGTATAACATTTGACTACATATCCATATTGTGCTTGATGTTTCACTTCCAGGCAGACATAATTCATCCACACAGTGTATGGTGGATGGATTCATCTCAAAACCTAAATCCAGCTGAATCTGTATCTTTATATCCATTCTCTTTTTTAAACTCACAAGAACAATAATTTACAGTGATGAACATCATCAACATATATTATTAAGTACTTATTAAAAGATAGTGATCTTTTAAAAAAAATTTATTTATTCATGAGAGACACAGAGAGAGAGAGGCAGAGACATAGAAAAAGCAAAGGGAGAAACAGGGTAACTGCAGGAAGCCCAAGCGGGACTTGATCCCAGAACCCTTGGATCACCACCTGAGTGAAAGGCAGACACTCAACCACTGAGCCACCCAGGTGCCTCTAAGTGCTAACTATCTTAATGGGCCCTGGAGTATTGGGATTTAGGTTACAAGACTTCAGTAGCTTTGCCACTAGCTGGCTAACTGACCTTGGGTTCCAGAATTCCTTAATGTCTTGTGTCCTAGCTTTCTCTCTGTAGTAGGGGAATATTGCAATACCTGCATCATGAGGTTTCTGTGAAGTTTAAGTTTGAGAACACATCTGCAGCACTTAGTCTCATGCATGTACAGAATCTGTACACAATAACAGTAGGAAGACAATGCTGACGCTGATGATATGCTCCTCAATTGTGAAGTCCATTGTTATCTCAACCCAGGAAGTTACTTTAAAGTTATTCTGGGCTGATTATGTATCTAAGTATGTGGCTGAGGCAATTCAAATGATCTCCGGAGGCTGACATCTTCAACTTAAGTCACACAGAATCTCTACAAACACTTTTTAAAGACAAGGCCAATATATAGCTAAAAATGGTCAAGCACATAGGAAACAAGGCACCAAGAGTAAGAACCAGCAGAAACAACAAAAAGCAAAAACAACCTCATAAAGACTTTAGATATTGGACTCATCAATAAAAGGTCATTAAAAAAACTATTTTTGAATGATTGAATAAATAAAAGGCAAGCCTCAGAATAGCCATGAGCTAATATCTAACTCCAGAAATGGTAGAGATGAACTCTGAGTATCCTTGCAGCTGAATATGTTTTCTTTGGCTCTTCCATTCACCTTGGTCCTCTAATTAGCTCAGTCTGCAATTTCCAATTCCCTTGAACCCTAGTCCTCATGGCTGGGGCACTCATTGGTATCTTCCTTCCCTTGAGGAGGTAGGTTATTACACTTCCTGCACTTTCTGGGCAGAGGTAAAAATCTTCCCATGAAGGAACAGATGTTTTGGGAATCTCAGCTTCTCTTAGGGCACTAGTATATCTCTTTCCCTGTCCTTTGTTCACTTTTATAGGAAAGAGGCTCCAAATGGTTAAAACAATAAGGAAATGTATTATTTCACAAAACAGAAATTCAAAAGGTAGGCTGGGCTTTAGGACTGGTTAATTTAGTGGTTCAGCAACAGCCCTCGATTCTTTCTTTCCACCTTCTATCCATACCATTAGCTTCACTCTAGAGCTGGTTCCACTCATCATCCCAAGCCATCCCAAGATGGCTTTCAGAGGCAATGAAGAAGAGTATGTGTCTTTGCTCAGCCCAATCAGGAACAGAAAACCAGATCCTGCACCAAACCACTGGATAAAAGGGTTTCCTATGGTCTGATTGGGCCAATAAGGTCATGTGACCACAGTAGTCTAAAACTATTTCCTGATCGGCTTAAGCCTCAATTCCTGAAACAATGGCTGGCAAGGAGGAATTCATTTATGTAAATTGTTTGGATCTGTGGTTCATGATTTTTGTGGGGGCTGAAACTAGCGCTGTGAGGACACTGCAAGGGCTGCTATTGTCCTCATACTGATTTGGAGGATCAAGTGGATGAGAAGCTAAATGTCTTTAGGATAAGGGGACTATTGAGATATTGAGATATAATTCATATACCTTATGGAGATGTAACTCATATACCATAGTACTCATCTATTTAAAGTGTATAATCCATTTTTTATAGATTATTTAAAGTTGTGCAGCTAGGGTCACCTTGATGGCCCAGTGGTTGACCATCTGCCTTTGGCTCAGGTCATCATCCCGGGGTCCTGTGATTGAGTACTGCATCAGGCTCCCTGTGGGGAGCCTGCTTCTCCCTCTATGTCTCTGCCTCTCTCTGTCTCTCATGAATAAATAAATAAAATCTTTAAAAAAAAAATAAAGCTGTGCAGCTGTAATCACAAGCAATTTTAGACCATTTTCATTGCCCCTCTCCATGGCAAGTAAACCCCCACAGCAATCAGCCCCCATCCCCCAACACACACAACACCTAATCTACTTCTGTCTCATAGATCTGCCTATTCTGGGCACTTTATATAAACAATACAAAGCAACATGTGGTTTTTGGTGACTGGCTTCTTCGCATGTTTTCAGGTTCATCCACCATTGTAGCAAGCATTGGTACTTCATTTCTTGTTAGTGCAAATAATAATTCATTGTATGGATATACCCCATTTTATTCATCCATTTATGAGTTGAGGGACACTTGAGTTTTTTTCCACTTTGGGTTGTCATCAATAACACTTTGGGCATTCATGCACCTGCACCAGTTTTTGCATAGGCACATGTTTGCATAGGAACATGTTTACATTTCTCCTGGCTATACACCTAGGAATGGAATTGCTGGGTCATACAGTAACTCTATGTTTAAAATTTTGAAGAATTGCCAGATTGTTTTCCAAAGAATTTAATATCCTTACATGATCTGCATGTAGAAATGTTCTTGTTTCTAATTATTTGAGTGCACTAAAGGACCCTAATTTACACATAAACATAAAACACTGTTTTATGCAGTCATTGTGTGAAATAAGGGGATGCCTTACTATATGCTTTGCTTGGAACTTTACTAGGAAGTGGTCACCACTTCAGAAAAATCACTTCACTGACAACCACACTGTTTGTTGTATTGGAGTTAACAAAAAAAAACCCCACACCTTATATTCAGTCTATGCCAGTGGTTCTCAACATGATTGTGCTCACCACCCATTTGCAATGACTGGAGTCATTTTTGGTTGCCTGAAAGATGGGGTGGAGGTGCTACTGGAATCCAATAGGGGATTCCTCACAACAAATAATTAGTGAGCTCAAATGTCCACAGTGCCAAGGTTGAGAAACCCTGGTGTATACTCAAAAGTTCTCAAATTCACACTATATCTTCCCTTGAGTGTAATCTTCCCACTTGTTATTATGTACTTTAGTGGAGTCAGGCCTGGGTGTTTTCTGATTGAAATGCATATAACTTTATTATATGAAACTTCTATTTTTCTTTTACATGGCAGTTAGGGAATTATACAATTTTATAAAGTACGTATCTCTCAATTTCATTTCATGGTAAGTACAGGGGATACTATAAATCACAAAAACCTGCTAGGGGAGTCAGTGCTTTGGACCTCTCAGATTCAACAATGGGAGCTGGGCAGATGTTCTGTAGCCCACTGGGTTGTGCAGAGAAAGGATAGATGTGGAGGGGAACTGGGACTCTCTCAGGAAGGTAGGAAAAGGAGAATGCTGGGCAGAGTCAACTATGCCTACTAGAGTTACTGATGTTTGCTGAGATCCTAGTTTTAGATCCCCGGGTAGCCTGCTTATATTCTCTACTTTCCTGTTTGAGTCACCCTGGCCTCTCATAATCCCCTTCCTTCCTTCCTTCCTTCCTTCCTTCCTTCCTTCCTTCCTTCCTTTCATTTCTTTTCTTCCCTTCTTTCTCTCACTCATCTTAGTAGATTCTGTTATTTGCAACCAAAAAGAACCAGAAATAAAACAAAGGCAGGTGGGAAATCACTACAAGTGGGAAAAAATAGTATGGCATCCTCATTCTCATAAGCTTCAAGAGGGACTGTCACTGATATGATTTAAACCTGTTTTTCCCATTGGGTCTTATCAGCAGCAGATGTTGCTATGGAATGTATCCATCTAAGAATGTGACAATAGATAGAGAAACTTGGCTTTCATATTGTGAATGGTGCAGAGCTTGCATGTGGACAGCAGAGACCCCACAAAAAAAAAAGAGCTGTCATGGGACAAATAGTAGCTGAAAATATTTCCTGGCCCTGGGAAGTCAGTGCTATGAAACTTTGTTCTCAGCAATCAAGCAACACATTCTTCACTGGTCTGTGAAGAACAAGGTAGTTCTAGAGTTGACTAGTTAACCTTTTCTTCGCAGTTTAAAACTTCCCTGCGAAGAACCACAGCATGTGTATGCATGCCCACATGCTCATGCACTGGTTAAATCCAGATTCCTAGAGTCTGCCCTAAGGGATAACTATCATAGTAGGTCTGGTGAGTACCTGGGAACCTATATTTTAAACAAGAGGCTTCCCCTCTCCCTTCCTGATCCCTTTGATTCAAGCTTTGAGAATTGTCCTGTAGACATAATGATTTTGGTCTTTTTCCCTGACTGAGGCAAGAATCGGGAAAGAAAACGCTGCCAGAGTTTTTCCTGCTGCAGGGAGCTTACTCAGATCTGTCTGTCAGCTCAGCTTTCTGGCTGCTTACAGCTCAGCCTAAGAAGTTGGCTCTTCTGGGGCTGGCTGACATTCCCTCTGCAGTGGAATTTCCTTTGCTGCAGAACCTGTGGCCTGCATCATGCTGTGCACAGATTTTGTTATTACTCAGTAAGATTTCCTTAAACCAGCCTCAACTGAGCAATGTTTAGGAATGGGGCATGCAGGCCTCCAGAGCACACGAATTGCAGCATGAACAGCAGGCACCAGTTTGGCAATGCCCATTGTCACCCGTCCAGGGTGTAAGGCCATTGATCATGTCAGCAGCCTTATGAAATGTGTTCTCATGCCCTTGTAGAGGATTTACTCTTGATAAAGACCAGGGTTAGAGTATTTGATGGATGTATTTATATATGTATCTAACCCCTGATAGGCTGAGGTTTCTGTGTTTCCAATGGACTTTGATGTGGAGGAGAAAAATACATTTCAGCAAGAAATCCCTGCTGGAGAGAAGGCTTGGGTGCCCTCCCCCACCCTCCAAAGTCTTCTGAACCAGATAGAAAGCAGGTCCCGAGGATATGAAAAGTTGAAGTGCTGTAGAAAACAGTAATTTCAGCTGGGATTGCTGGTGGGTGTGGAGAGATGACTCAGATTCATGAAAGAGAATCAAAGAGATGCTGGAAAGGAAAAATGCATTTGGTAGCATATGGTTGTTCTGCCTTTTTCTTGCTGGGAATGGGGGTAGGGGCTTCAAGAAGAGGGAATGTAGGCCATACAGTAGTGTTTAGATAAGCTAGAGAGGTAAGCGCCCTCTGCCAAGGCTAGAAGTGTCTTTAGTGTTCTTAGAAAGAACATAATAGATCAGTGGTGGGCACTGAGATGGGCACTTGATGGGATGAGCACTGGTTGTTATTCTGTATGTTGGCAAATTGAACACCAATAAAAAATAAATTTATTATTAAAAACAAAAACAAAAAAAAAAAAAAAAAAAAAAAAAAAGAACATAATAGAAATTTGGTACCATATTGGTGCCAGCTCTTCACTGATAGCAAACACCAGACACTCAGTTCATTTCTCTCCTAATCCTTGCCTGTAACAGACATTGCCAATGGATCACAGCAATAGTTTAATCACTCTAAGCAGCCATTAGCAATTGATCAAGGTTAGCATTCAAGATGAGATAGAAGAAGACACTAAAGTATTTGACCAGGGAACTGGTGAGAGAATATCTTAGACTAGATGAGATGCAAGAAAAGCAAATGTCACAAAACAATTCTGAAGCCTCGGGAATTTGGGGGAAATTCTTTGATTTCTTTCTAAAGAGTGAGGAATCTTAGATAATGTATACCAATGATAATAAAAGCAACTCTTATTTATCAGAATTTCCATGCACTGAGCAATTTTTTTGTGTGTCATTTAGTTCTTATCCTAGAGCTGTGAGGGGCTGTGATTCCCATTCTTTAGATGAGGAATTGAGGCTCAGCAAAATTAAACTTCCCTGAGGTCATGCAGAAGTATAACTGCGGAGTGTCAATTTTAAGCTGCTGCTCAGGATCCAGAGGCCTTGGGCCCACGGTGATCTCTCTCAGTTTAAGTGGGCCTTGGGTAACACGAAGGCACAGCGCAAGAGAGACGTCCGGCCAATTGTTTATCCCCTAAATTACCTGTGCAGAGATTTCTGCCATCCACCATCTCTCTTCTCTCTGGCTGTAGAGGGCGGGCTTTGTAGTAAGGAGAAGCATGCAGAAATTGTAAGCTGACACCTCACCCTGGTCACTTCCATGACTTATGAGCACACATCAGACACACAGTTGCTGAACACTCTTGCATGATACTCATTTTCCTTGGATCCCAGCTGCCTGGGAGTTCGGGAAAGAAAGCTGGGGCCAGCTCTAGGGTCAGCCGAACGAACAGATGGGGATGAGCAGAGGTGACACACGATCACTCCTTGGCATCTGCTGGGACTGTCGCGGCTGCTTTGGCTGGCCGATGCCTTGACCCAGCTAATCCTGTTGGTCATCCTGTGCCAGCTGTGTTGTGTCACTCATTCCAGGCCCTGGGGTAACTTCTGCTTACAGAGGGTTTCTTTCCTTCAGAAAGTCGTGCTGATAGTTTTCTGACTGCTTGCTTCAATTTTGGCATTGGGTTGGCCTTTAGCCAACAAATAGCCCATGGATAAGGACGATGGGAGAATCTAAGACGCCAGATTCTAGGTAGTTCACTGATAACATTTAGTCTATTTCCAGGTCCTTACTTTCCTGGTATTTGCCATCTCATGCCAACAATACTTATATGTTTACCATGATTACTTGATTTTTAAGAATGTCAAGCTAGACAAAAATAGAGAACACAGGCTTATTTGGGGGAGTTCTTCTGATGGCATTCATCGTCCATCTACCTCTCTATTAGTTACTGAGCACTTCTTATATGCCAATCAATTTTATTAGGAGCACTGCCACATCAGTGGTGAAAAAAAACCCTAATTTCATTAGTGTCACCATAGAATTTACTGCCTACTGAAAAAGGTTGAAAAAAGGCTAGTTAGAAACAAATTAGTATAATTATAATTTGAGCAAAGCTAAACTGGGAAAGAATATTTCAGGACCTGATATGTAAAGACCCAGAAGCAGGAAAGAGCTTGGCTTGCTCTAGGAACTGGAAGGTGGCCATTGGGGCTGCAGTGTTGTAGTAGGCAGTGGGGATGGGGCTAGCGATTGGGACAGATTAGATCACATAGCTTCATGCTAGGGAGCTTAGATTTGGAGTTTCACTGGAATATACTAAAGGGTTTTAAGCAGAGAAATGGCACATTTTGGGGAATATTTTTAAACAACTTGTTTTCCTGCATTGTAGAGAGTATTTTGGACAGAACTAGAGTGAAGGAAATAAGACAAGAGGCTATCACAATACCTCAGGAACACTAAGATGGCTGTACTAGGAATAGAGAAAAGTCAGAGTGGTCAAAATTATTCTTTCCGGTCATTTGGGAACAAAATGACAACAGGTTAATGGCCTGGGTGACTCAGCTTCTCCATTGTAAATTTAGAGATTCAAAAAAAAAAATCTAATTAGAAATTGTGCTACTAATTATGTTTATATGAGAGTAATCAGATAACTGAACAAAAATTTTCTATAAGAACGTTACTGCTATGTTGTTTTCGTAATAGCAAAAATTAGTCTGAAGGTCCCAAATATCTTACCTAGGAGCTTGTCTAATATATCACAATTTATCTGCATAGTAGAATTTAATGAAACAATTATCAAAGACATAAAATAAATCTATTGATATAGACAGGTATTCACAATGTGAATTTGAGTAAATAGGGCATATTGAAGATCAATATGGATGGTATGATGCCATATTTTGGGTGACATCTCAAAGAAAAAGAAATCATGGGCAGTTATGAATCTTTTTTCTTTATCATTTCTATTTTCTGTTTATTCTATTATGTACCAGAGAATTCTTTTGTATGACTTTATGAAGTAGTGGATTGGTAGTAATTGTGCTTTTCTGTTATTGCTACACATATTGCTTTACTCACTGCGCCTTGGCACATGACTAATATGTTCTTTTCTCTTTGATCTTGCTCGTAATCTTCATTTACTTCCTTCTTGAATATCCTCCCTACTCCCTCTTCCTTGTATCTGAATTCGGTCTTCTATAAACAGGGTGTGACCATGTAATTTCTCATGCAAACTGGGACACTTTCACAAATGAAAGAAGCCGATATAATGCCACAACGTAGCCAAATTGGTACATCTGGTCAATCTCTTATAATTCCTTGCTCATTTGGCATCTCTTCCATAATACTCTCTCTGCCATTTTTGTACTTCATCCTTTGGCAATAGTTATCAACATAACTTTTGTTTTATGTTTTTTCCCATATAGTCATTTGTGTCTTTGTTATTGACCATTTCACCAGCCTGTATCTTCCTTCTCAACTGGACATTAAGCTTGGTGATAGTAGACACAATGTTGTCCACCGAGCTTCCTTGACTTCGATATCTAATAAATGTTTTCTTTATTTCATTGTAAAATTATTCTATTCATCCCAAGCATATGAAAAAAAAAAACATTTACTCAGTTGAGAAAGAGAGTTAAAGCAAGCCTGTGGGGAAGGTGCAGCTAGTAGAAACATAGCCAAATCAAGCCAGGTTTCCAGTTTTCCAAGAGTCAGGGAGCCCTATGGAAGTACTCTAACCCAAACTGTGGAAATTGGGAACAAATGCTTTTGGAAACTTCACATGTTTGGGGGCGGGGGTTCCTTTACAGGCTTGTAGGCCACATGGCAGTTTCAAGTTTTGGTACACAAGGCTTGGGAGTGAAAGTCAGATGTGATTAAAAATACACGTCTTACAGATGTCTGGATGCTGTTCAAATCCCCAAAAGTGTGATAGAAAATCCAGTTGCTTTCCAGATTTTTAGGGCAGGGAAAAAAGGCCATCATGGCCCCCTTTGTCTCCTTATTGAATGGGTATGTTCAAGTGACGTTTTAAATTTGTAGTGTTATCTCAGCTGCTTGTTTACCTTTTTAGCAGTCCTGCTCACTGCCCTGAAACTGAAAGCAGGGTAATTGGGGGAACATGTGACATGTCCCAGGAGATGAAAAGTTCTCATTATTTTTAGCATATGCTAAGTAAGGCGAGGTAAGTGCAACACATATATAAACATAATTTATGGAAATGAAAAAATACAAAATCCTGGATACGCCCCCCTGATACCAAAATAGAACAAAATTATTTTCTTTCAGCATTTTCCTACATTCTCATTTTTAAAAAGAAAATTTAAATTTTATTTATTTGACTTTTTTTTTCATAAACACTCTCTAACCATATCCAGCTGTCTGGCTTTGTTTATAATAACCTGTTTACTCATCATCAATTTAAACATACAATCTGAACATCTGTCTCCTTTACCCCAACTTATTTGCTTTTAGTCTTCATTTCAGCTTGAACTTGAAGGTCAACATCTTTTTCTTTGGGGCTCAAAGGAGTTGCAGAGACCCCAGAGATGTTTCCTTGCAATGGGCCTGAGAGGTATGTTTAATTTAAAAATTCACATCCTACCCACGCACCCCCCTCCACCCGAAAATAAGAAAGGAAAAAAAATTGGTCTCTGTTACATAGGGAGAAAACAAAGTGGGAAAGAAAGGCACTTTGTTTTGCCAGACAAAGACAGGCTATCAATTTTCATAAATCTGCATTCCCAAGACAACTGCTCACGTCTGGTAAGAGGTCCATTTCTTTGAACTTACATACCAGAAAGTATTTTTTCCCTTGTCTCAGAAGGCTGAAGAATACAGTTAATAATAGTATAACTTAAGTAATCAAATACAGATAATTTTATTAGTTTCAACAATTCTATTTTATAAGGTTGGGGTTCCTTGGTGGAAGGAAAGTGGTCCAGAGCCAAGTAGGGAAGTCCTAAACAACAACTTACAAAAATACACTCTCTGGTTTTCTAGAACACATTCTTTGAATAATATGTGTGTGTTTGTGAGTACTTTTATGTGTCGTTTGTTAAATAAAAGATGGACATTTAAATATATAATTGAAACAAGGAGAACCTGACACATCTCCAACAGGATTGGCAAACTGTTAAAACTGTTTTGCTTCAAGGAATAAAATATTCCTAATATTTACTGTTTTTGTCAATGTAGATGTTGTAAAGTCTTATAACTGTTGTGCTTGTTCTTTTCCTTCTTTCCTTTCGTTTTTTATCCACCGAACAACCAATGTTCTTGTACAAATAAAACACTAGCCATACATACATACCAACACCAAGTATGCATATGTATAGTATCTGTCAGCCTTAATCCATTTCCTAGTGAAGTTTTATCACTGGGTCTTTGAGGCAGACAGGGCTCATGTTACTAGGACTGCCTAATATACATAGAGTTCCTTAAATAATGAGATCACATAAGTCACTAACCATAAATAGCATAGATCAGTTGATGCAACATATGAAAGACTTGGATTTTAAAATTAATAATTGTTCCTGTATATTCAGGTATATGAGAGTCCCAGGGTTGGTATTTAGAGTCATCTAGACCAGAGACTACAACCTGGCTGATGATCTGAGTCACTTTGTATGCCCAATAGACATTTAACTTTCCTGGCCTCTCTCTTAAAGATTTTGATTTAGCAGGATGGGATAGATCCTGGAGATGTGCAGTTTTCAAAGAGGCTTCAGATAATCCTTGTAATGGGGTGATATGGGGGACAACACTAGATCCGTGCTGCTCAGAGTGTGGATTATGGATCAGCAGTGTTGGTATTACCTGGAGGTATTACCTTAGAGATACAGAATCTCATGCCTCACTGCAGGTCCACCAGGTCAAAATCTGTACGTCAGCAGCATCCCCAGGTGATTTGTATGCACACTAATGTGCACACTGTTCTAGATCTGTATAATGCCTATCACTGTTATTGTTATAAATCCACATTTCCAAACTCTATTTTATCTTATTTTAGTGTACTTTCTGGCAGTTAAATGTATTCTATAATTTCATATTTTGCGTCTCAATTCAGGGAGCATGTTTTCATGAAGCTGAATTTATTGGCTAAATCAAGTAGTCTGGTCAGGTAAATGGTTAATTCCGTGAAGAAAAAAAATGCACACTCACAAAATCCCCTAACCATCAGCCAAGACAATTATTCATTATAATGGCAATCAAAATATCTACCTGTGCGATTGCATCATTGATGTTGCAAAGTCTTGTTGTGATGGGACACAATGTTGTGATGTGAAAGGGCAAATGTTGACTTGCCATGACTTAGCAGCTGTCTGCACCTTGGATGTCTTCAATGGAATCATGGTGTATAGGTTAAAATTCTAGATTTTGGAAAGAAAAAGAGATAGGTTTGAGTCCTGGTTTGTCCACTTTTTACCACATGTTCTTGGGCATTTCTTTCCTTTGAGCCAGTTTCCTGATGTGTTAAATGGAAATAATAAGAGGCCCTACCCCCTAGTGTTTGGCATATCATCTCCATGCTATGAAGGTGAATTCTTATCATTGGAACAGTTTTAGGAGCTAGTTGCTTTTTGTTTTGTTTTTGAGATATAGTTTATCTGCTATAGAATTCACTCTTCAAAATGTGTAGGGAATAGTTTTCGTTTGAGAATAGCTTTGGTGGATTTTGGGGTGGTGTTGGTGTTTTAAGAGCCAGGAAGCTTTTTCATGAGTGGTCTATGCAAATATAATCAAATTAAGGAGAATTGAGTGCATCTCATTTAATTTATGAGTCTTGGTGATCCTGTTGAAGAGACCCAGGACATCATACAAGCATTTGGGTTTTCCTTAGAATGAATCCTCTGCTTGAACTCTGAAACTAGTTCTCATATACCTGTGGTTTCACTTATTACTTATTACTAAGCTTGTAAGAGCCATAGGACTTTTGAATAGCATTGATTTTCTCTGAATCATTGCATGATTCTGCCGAAGGGGAATTGGAGTAGGTGACAAATCACTGCACAGGTGGCCTTGCTTCCAGCCCAACATTTGAATTCAGTAATTTCAGATTAAAATGAATTTTCAGGGCAAGGGATACAGAAGTCATCAAAACCAAAACCTGTAGCCTGGAGTCTGGTGTTGGGCAGAAGGAGCAAACATGGTTCCTTTGGTAATTGTGTGTGTACATACAAGAGGCTTATATTGTATTTGGGTTCACCCCATCTTGCTTCTTCATCTACCCCTCCCAGAAGTACTGTCCTCTGCTTGGTCTCCTCAGGTTTTGGTAAAATCCCAATGGTACTGATTCCAGAGCTGATCTGCTAATTATATGCAAGCTAATTCACAGAAAATATTTGGGTTTCAAAATCATTTTTCCTCCAATAATAACTTGCAAGAGGAATAAAAAAATACAACCAATAATAGTAACATTTTTGAATGTACCCAATTAATAAATTTGTTTTATTTCTGTGTGTGTGTATGTGTGTGTGTGTGTGTGTGTGTGTGTGTGAATGACTATATTCAAGGTTGGTAATTTGCTCTCAATCATTTACTCTTAATTGCTGCTGATAACTGTAGAAAGTGGTCTGATAATATGTATTAAGACTTGTCAAAAGTTTGTATTTTTTTTGAACATTGGATTTGCACTAGCAATCCTCAGGATGAATACGAAGAAATTATTAACGAATATTTACCTGTACTTAACATATTTTCTTTTTTGCCACAGAATATGGGTTAGCAATTTTGAAACTATTTTCTGTGTAAACTAGGACTGAACAAATAAGTAAATAAGTTGCAGGGAATAGTAGCAATATTTCAGATTATTGGAGGAGGGAGTTACAAATACAGAAAGGGCAAAAATTAGAAGAAATTCTATTCTGTTAAATTGGAATTGGAGGTCATCCCATTTGGAGGTCATAAAACACTCATTATTTTTAATATATATATATAGATATATATAGTCATGGATAAACTAATAGATATGGATATAAGTGGAGATGTATGTATACACACATGTACATGGGGATGTATGAGTATATAAATTTATATTTTCCAGCTCTGTAGGTTGAAAAGATCTAGAAGCAACAATACCTCGGTGACTGCATGCATTCCTATCTTGGTCTCAAAATATCATTTCCTCTAAGGAACTAAGACCCCTTGGAGAAATAGTTGATCAGGGAAGAGGCAACAAAAAACAAACAAAAAAGAACATAGATCTGGAACTTCATGTTATGTCTGAAAGTAGGAAGTGCTCAAAGAATAATGGGGATATGCCAAAAGGACATGGGCAACAATCAACTTGAAGGAACTACCACTAGCTAAATCTGGAACACTTTGAGTATCAATCAACCAGTTTGGCCAATTAAATAAAACAGGAACCATAGAGATATAAATAACTAGTTAAGGAGAGGGAAAGTTTCTCCTTTTAGGAGACTGCACCTGAGAAATGCAGAGGTAATGTCAGAATCAGAAAACAACCATTTGGTAACTATCACAGTAACAATGAGTTCAAGCTAAAATAGTCAATAGATACGAAAACCAGGGGGTCACAGTTTTTGAGTAATAGACATTTCCCTTGTTTTACAAAATATGTATTAATTACAAAGGGGAAAAGGTATGTTTTCAGCAGAGAAATATGGTGGACATCACCTTAATCAAGGGGTCAGAGTTAACATCCTGGGTCATGAGATAAACCCACATCTCATGGGGAGCCTTATGACATGATGCTCTGAGAAGAAAACGATACCACAATCTACAGTACTCCTGCCATAAATGAGTAACCTGAAATCACTCACAAGAAATCTGGAGTGAAGGACATTTGACATCATGGACCTTTATTCTCTAAAGATGTCAATATTGTGAAAGACAAAGAACAATTGAGGAACTGTTTCAAAGATTTTATTTATTTGAGGGGCACCTGGGTGGCTCAGTGGCTGAGCATCTGCCTTTAGCTCAGGTCATGATCCCAGGGTCCTAGAGTTGAGTCCTGCATTGGGCTCCCCACAGGGAGCCTGTGTCTTCCTCTGCCTATGTCTCTGCCTCTCTGTCTATGTCTTTTGTGAATAAATGAGTAAAATTATTTTATTTACTTAAGAGAGAGAGAGAGAGAGAGGACATGTGTGTGTTAGTGAGTGAGGGGAGGGCCAGAGGGAGAGAATCTGCAGCAGACTCCCCATGGAGTGCATGCAGAGCCCTATGCCAGGTGCGATCTCATGACCTGAGATCATTGCCTGAGCCAAAGCCAAGAGTCCTATGCTTAACTGGCTGAGCCACCTGGGCACTCCTAGGAATTGTTTTAGATTACAGAAAGCCAGAGGGTTATGACAACTGAAGACAATGTGTGATTCAGTATTTTATTTGCTATGAAGACCATTATCAGGACAATTGGAGAAATCTGCACAAATTCTAGAAATTAGACAATATATACTATTAATTTTATATAGGGTTCATATATGTGCTTCTATCAGAGAATACCTGAAATTTTAGGAAATACACACTTAAGCATTTAGGGCTAAAGATGTATCATGCCTGCAAGTTACTTTCAAACAGGAAAGGGAGGGGGGATCCCTGGGTGGCACAGCGGTTTGGTGCCTGCCTTTGGCCCAGGGCGCAATCCTGGAGACCCGGGATCGAATCCCACGTCGGGTTCCCAGTTCATGGAGCCTGCTTCTCCCTCTGCCTGTGTCTCTGCCTCTCTCTCTCTCTCTCTCTCTGTGACTATCATAAATAAATAAATAAATAAATAAATAAAACAGGAAAGGGAGAGACCTTGGAGGGAAGAAGGGAAGGCAGAGGGGAAAGGGAGAGAGAGAGGGGGTAACGGTAAAGAAGGACTGGGGGAAGAAGAGGAGGCAGGGAGAGAGATCCATAAAGTACACAGAGTACACAGAGACTCGTACTGGTGTTACTTGCACCGCCGCTGCCTCTGGGCCCTCCCAGCACACGCATGGTCTCTTCTGCCGCCCCCTGGGTTCCCTGTTCCCTTCCCCAACTTCAGTCACTGTCTCAGCTGCTCTCCCATAGTTGGTTATTTTTTATTTGGGGCAGTGGGCATGTATGGGGAGGGGGTGCTGTTCTTCCCCCACCTCAGGTCCCAATTGTCCTCACGTTGTTAACTCTACATGCACTTCTGCTTTAAAACAAGCCAGTTGGGTGTGGTTATAAAAAAATGTGAATGTGGTGAAATGTTAAAATGTGGGAAATCTAGGTAGACGTATGAAGGGGTTTTTTTGTACTTTCCATCTTGCCTGTAAATTTAAAAGTAGGTCAAAGTAACAAGTTAAAAAAAATGTACTTTTGGTTGGATAATTTTACTTCTAAGAATCTCTCTTTGGTATATAAGAGAACAGATAACAATTCATGTGCAATGTGTTTATTATAGCATTATTTATAATAATACAAAATTAAAAATAATGGACAATGTAGAATAATGAGAGAATGTATAAATATTTAGACATAAGCTTTTAAAAACATTAATTAGCAAAATGAAGTTTTTAAGAGCTAGAATTCAGTGCAAGATGCTGTAATAATTATAAATATGAACTCAATTATGCAAAAATGTGTATAAACTAAAAAGAAGGTATATAAATATGATGATGGAGCATTTCCTTAAATATGTATGAATTTTCACACTCATTCATAATATATTTCTAGTAAGAAAGAAAAGCATTTTTTCTTATTTTCATAGCTTCTAATTTGAGATTCTGTTTGTTTTGAGCAAAGGTGAAGTTTTCAGTAAAAGAATATGATAGTCAAGGAGACACTTGGTTTCTGCTCAGTCCCTGGCCTCAGGGTGATAGTATCGAGCCCTGTGTCACACTCTACACTTGGCATGAAGTCTGCTTGGGATTCTCTCTCCCTCTCTCTCTGTCCCTCCACCTTGCATGTTCTCTCTGTCTCTAAGATAAATAAATCTTAAAATAAAAGAATATGGTTGTTAAAAAATAGAAAAGTTATTTCAATTACAAGATTACCTCACATGTGAGGTACTTTAGAGACCTCAATTTATAAACAATTAGCACAGTAATTATAAATTGCAACTTGTCAACACTTCAGTGGTTTAATTAATTTTTACTACATATATTTCGAAGTAATGCGATTACACTTAAGCTTCCTGAAATACACATTTCCTTGTTTCAGACAGACAGACAGGCAGACCTCCCTTCTACAAAATACACGTACATTATCCATCCTTCTATGATGTGAGATCCAAGGATGGGAAGCGACTTCTGATAAACTGACATGCTCTTTGTAGAGGTTGGAAGACCTCACCATAGGGATGGTAGTTATGATTTCTTCCTTATTTAAAGAACTTATAAAATTTTGGCAAGGAGAGAACCTGACTAAAAGTCACATAGGGATATTTTAAAGAGTTGCTAGTTATGGGTAATTTGAAACCTTGACAATAGTTGTGAACAACATTAACGTTAAGAACGTTGGGGCAGTATTTCCAAGGATGGAACCTTTTCTTTGGAAGCAGATACATTTATTATTTATTGAAGATTTCTTCTTCAGAGGTGGTTGGTTCAGGGAAATTTTTGAAATAACAGAGATTGTGCAGAATGTTCCACATTGCTGAAAGAAGATATCAGTAGAGAATTTACAAGGGGAACACCTGTTAAGCAAAATTAAAAATGCCTTGAAGTTGGGCTTTATCAAAACCATGTTGGTAAATGAAAGCCAATAATATCAACAACAATGAACATGTATTGAGCATCTACTGTTTACTTAGTGCTTTGCCTGGCTCTCCTCCTTTACTGCTCATTTCTAAACTGGATAGCCTGGAAAAGCTAAAAATAAAAAATTGTCTTGCAATGACTTGGTATCATCTTTTATGCTTAGGACCCAAATAGCTCAAGAAAGATAGCCTGGTTGATTTGTTTATGGGAGATAGGAATTGAGTTCAAGCAAGAAATCCCGGAAGTTGGGCTTCAGGTGAGCCAGAGGATTTGGCAAAGGCAGGCATGAGGCAATGTTTCCATTAGGGATGATTGGAAAAGAAAGAGGCTGGAAAGGAAATATCCATGGGCTGTTGGATTGCCAAGAAGAACATGACTCACCAACGAGAGATTTGTTATCTGAGCCTCTAAGTCCCTTCTTGAAAAGTAATACTTCTCTTGAGGTGGATTGGACTCAGGGAGAATGAGATGTGAGAATCTGGATGGGTTCCATTTCGAGGGGGAGTGATACCAGACTGCACTCTGCCGCCAGTACTTTAGAGGCAAGGTATTGCATTTCCCCTGGACTTTGTTACAGATGTACAAGCCTGATGGACAAGTGGAAGCACAGGAGACCAACCATTTCAAACGAGCAAATCTTCCAGTGAGCCTTTACTCATGCCTGCAATCTGTCTTTTCTTTCTTCTCTTCCTCCTCCACATTTTTCCCCACATGTCGAAATCCTGCTTTAGTTTAAAGGTTAACCCACAAATACAGTCTCCACTGAAGAATCTTCCCTGATCCGCTCACGAAATGAATTGCTCTCTTCTTGGTGCTTTCATTTCACCTTGTTTATTCTTTTTGTCAAGTCATGTCTTGTGTTGGCATGGCTTCCCTTCTACTGTAGCAATTGCAATTGATGTTGGTTTTGATATTGTGAAAGCTCTTTGAGGGCAGGGACGAAGTCTTACATTATTGTCCCTAGACCATCACTCAATGCCTTGCCCAAATGAAAGATTAATAAGTATTTTTTTTTGTGAGGTGGAACTGAAGAGGTCCATCTGTGTGATATGCAATTACATAATGAAGACTGTGAGAAGGGGATAAGAGGCATAGTGTGGGAATAGGTGGGCAAGATAGAGTAGATAAGAGATCTAAGATTATGAGAAAGAAAAGTCAGCTAGCTACATCATTTACTCTCTTTCCTCTAAAAGGTCTTTGTGAGTTGATTTAAATCAGTAATGACACTTAAGGCACTGAGAATTAAAGTGAGAGCAGCACCACACTGCTGGAAGAATGCTGGATTAAGGCTGAATATCTGCCCATCTGACTTTAAGAGGGCATTTAACTTCCATGTGCCTTTTTCCTTCTCACCTGCAAAATAGAGATGAAATACATCCCCTCCCTTTCTACTGATTTGTTGTCAGAATTCATGAGATCACTACAAAAATGATCTGGATGCTCGGTGTATTCCTTCTCATTGTTGGTTCAGCATTCCCTGGGAGCTGGTTAGAAATGTAGGACCTCAGGCCCCACCCTAGACCTCCTGAATCAGAATCTACATTCTAACAAGGTCTTCAGGCAGTTTGCATGTACTCGAACTGTTTCAGAATTACTGCTCTAAAGGGCTACAGAATATAACATGCAATTGTCAACAAGGTCTGGTGTGTATGTATTGGGGAAAATGAATGTGGACTCAGTTCTGATGACTGAGAATTGGAAAGGGAACCAGACTGGTTAGGGGAAGGGTCCTTGCACCCAGGGATCATACTGGTATACTGGCAAGGTAGGAAACAAGGGACCTCTTCTGTTGCATATAAAATGGTGGGCATGCCGATCCTCCAGACATGTGTTTCCTTGATGCCAACTTTGCGCAGTACTTTTCCCTGTCCTCTTCTGCCATCAAAACTCATCTATCCTATGTTCTTCTTTTTCAATAAACCTTGTCACATGAGTGTTAGGTAATATAAACTAAGGACTTAATGTTAGGTGGTATCTCAGAAATTTGCATTACATGAGAGATCTTCCCAAGATAGTGTTTTCATCCCAAAGAGTTATGTAGGTAGGAAAATTTGGGGTATCAAGGAAGACTCAAGGGGCCTCATTAAACAACACCATGTTGATCATGGCCATTAATGACCAGAACTTTGCACATCCCAGGGTGGTAGGGTGATAGTGAGACTACTGGATTTGTATTCCTATAGGGCAATAAGATATTGAGAAGTGGCTAAAGGAAGGTTGGAAATGATCATGAAAGCTACTATGCATTAAGCAACTACTGTGTGCTGGGCATCATGCTGGACCTTTTACCTTTACAAAATACTATCCTTTTTCATCCACTTTATAATCTCTATGTTAGCATAGCAGCTGAGGTTTTGGAACATGCACAAGATCACACAACTAGTGTACAATGGAACCAAGATTGTAATTCAAATTGGATGGATGGCAGAGCTTTCTACTGAAAAGAATGTAAGAAACAAGGCTCTCCAAAGAAGTACCTATGGATATCTAATTTTTGATGCCATAAAAACATATGTAATAAAATTTAGGACTGGTTAGGATAAAAAAGTCCCTCTTCATGCAGAAATAAAGTGGAAGTCAATACTCTGGATAATAACTAAGATACTCTTTAAGCTTTTTCTTGATTTTGTACTTGAAACATGAAACCAAAAACGATCACCACTTTCATTATAACTGTGTTTTGTCTTTTGGTGAGTTACAAACAGTTCTAGTATGAAGACATGATGAGTTTGAGCTGGAAAAAAATTCCCCCACATTTATCTGAAGAGGTAAGAAGTTTTGTTACTTACAAAAAGTTTTGTTACTCACAAAAAATCTATCTTGAAGAACAAATTGTACATTCTTTCTACATTTTTAATGATAGATTCTAAAGGACAAATAATTCTAAAGATATTTTTGAGCTTACATAGTTAACAAAGGATAGAGCACCAGTGTATACTTTCTAATAAGTTTTTGGGAAAATTACAATTTTGTATACTTCATCCAGGTATCTACACATTCTACTGTATATAGGATATGACAATTTTAATTTCAGAAGACTAAGATTTTGGAATGATAAAATATTGATAGATTCTATAATAACAGTCCTTGAATTTACTTTTCTTGGTTTCTCATAGTTACAGTGCTAGGAGCTGAAATGCACATGATGTTCTTTCCAACCATTTGGGAAGACAGATGTTTAACTGCTATCTAATAGGGGTCATTTAAAAAAATAGTTGGGCCAAAGCAACAGAAAACCTTTTTGCAAATATAATATTAGTGCATCTGTTCTAGGGACATCAGATAATTCTCTCTAGCTATATGCTAAATTGAAGGCAGAGAAGATTTCAATTTATAGGGGAAGTAGGAATGTTTCAAAGGGTTAGTAGTATGGATTTAATGTCAGCTACTGCTTCAAGTGCAGCCTCTACTGTCTATGGGAATTTGCACAGGTTATTTAACTCCTAGTTGACAGTCATCCAATGAAATAGTGACAGGAACAGTATCTGTACAATGTAGACAGGATTACTGGGAAAACTGGAGAATGCTTGCTAAGTTTTAGCACAGGACACTGGCATATTATAGTCAAGAGAAAGCTACTGTTACTGAAACTTACAAATGTTACATCTGATTATTTACAAGGAAAGGAATTCTGGCTTTAGTTTTATATGGGAGCTCTGGATGGAAATTGGGAGTGAGTAGAATTAGAATGGTTGGAATATGCTTTAGAACTTGGCCATCCCCAACTGTTTCTATGTTTCTGCTCAATTACCAAGAACTGTGGCTTCATACTGGATCCTGTGAGGTTCTTAAGGCTCAAAAGGCAACAGTCGGGACTTCTTAAGAAAATGGAATTCTGGTAGATTTATTTATTTGTGTTTGTGCCAAGTCCTTTAAGATGCCCTAGAGTTCCGCCAAGAATTAGATTTTCAAAGTTCTACCAGCTTGGAGAATTCGAAAACCAATTTCAAGAGGATGATGGGAAATTTGATAAGTAGACCAATGTGCAGTGGATAATGTTACCGAACGATCAGCAAAATCTTGGATCAGGCTGTGGTCTGTACTTCTGTTCTTCATTGAAATGTTTCTGCTTTAAAGGCAGGCAATGGTCTTCACTAGGAAGTGATAGACTCTGGGAAAATGATAAATCATACACAAAAGTTTTCATCTTTAGATAATTATGTTTTAAGTATTGTTGTTTATGCATAACAACATGGATGAAATTGTGTCTCCTCAGCAGCTGGTTTGAGGATTTTTTACACTGAGGAAATATGGCCTTTGCTGAGAAGTTACTTTCAGCCAGCTGTGTGGTAAGAGCAAGTGTGGGTCTGGGACAAGTTTTCATGCAGAAGAAGGAAGGGACTTTACATTTATAAGAATCAGAAGCTGGAGTTGAGGCAAGAGGCCAAGAGAGTTTGAGAAGCTATGAGGGTTAGGAAAGATGAGAGAGACAGAGAGGTCCACTGGTTACTTGGAAAAAAGCCCCAGTACGAGAGAATGTCTTGTGGGGACCTTTTTTGAGGTGTGGCCTCTGAGGTGTAAGCATCCTCTTTCTCTCATTTAAAAACTTCCATAGAATTTACATTGCTCACCAGTGCTCACAGCTTAAGCAGATTCTTTTTGGAGAACACAAAGACGTACTGAGCCTGCCTCAAACTAGGCATGAGGGAAAAATGGAGCTTGTGTGGGAGGAAGCCAACATATGGTACACATAAGTGGCACATGCTAATTGTGGAGAAATGAGAAAATATGGGTGAGTAAAAGAAAAGAAAGGAATTGTCCAGATTTATACCATCCCGAAACAGCTATTCTTAATGTGTTGATGGCTTCTGCTCCTTGTTCTAGATTATTGTGCACATTTGTGTTGTCCTATTATACTTTTCTTAAAAGAAAGTGCTATCCATGCAGTAAATACTGCTTTATAACCTTTTTCATTTGTCTAACAATATGCTGAGGCCATCCCTCTAGCTGCAGGGTATTACTGGTAGAGGTCATGTAAAATTCTCATGTGAGAAACATTGATTTCCAGGCTTTTGCTATCATAGTTACTGGTCTGATCATACCCTGGTGGTTAAATCTTGAACTCTTATCTGGTTATTTCCTTCAGAGAAATTTTGCCTTCTCCTCTTCTTCCTCTCACCGTTTTATTCATCTATTAACAAGTAGTTGTTGTCTTAGACTGCTAGGGCTGCTGTAACAAAATACCAAGCTAGGGCACCTAAATCCCAGACATTTGTGTCAGAGTTTTGGAGACTCATGAGTCTCAAATCAAGATGGTGGCAGACTCAGTTCCTAGTAAGAGTTTTCTTCCAGACTTATAGATAGCTAATCTCTCTCTGTGTCCCCACCACACACACACACACACACACCCCAAGCCAGCTCTTATCTCTTTTCCTCTTCCTTTCTTTTTAATAAAGTATTTTTTTTAAAGAAAGATTTTATTTATTTATGAGAGACACAGAGAGAGAGGCAAAGACATAGGCAGAGGAAGAAGCAGGCTCCCTTTGGGGAACCTGATTTGGGACTCGATCTCAGGATTCTGGGATCACGACCTGAGCCAAAGGCAGATGCTCAACCACTGAGCCACCCAGGTGCCCTTCTTTTCCTCTTCCTATAAGGACACTATTTCTATCATGCTCCCCTCCGCCCTAATGACCTCATCACGCCGAATTAACTCCCAAAGGACTCGCCTCCAAATAATAGCACATTAAAGGGTAGAGTTTCAACACATGGATTTTGGGATGGACACAAAACATTTAGATCTCAACAACTGATGAATGTGAATGTTTCCTTGGTGTTGGGCCCAAGGGGATACAGATCTGTTGACCTTCTTGTGTAAGACACAGGCAGAAACCAAATAGCCATGCAGAAAGAATAATTTAGGGAACTCATGGAAGATTTCCCTGAAGAAGTAATACTTGAGCTGGGATGTGAAGGATGAACAGGAAATAGTTAGGGGAAGATAGAAAGGAAGAAGATCTTCCTTTAAGTGTAGTAAGTGAAAAAAGAATAGTAAGTGTAGAGACTTGAAGACAGAAAGCGTAATGCTAGAACAAAGGGCTAAATGGATATCAGTATTATGAAAGGGGACATAGCCAGAAGGTTGCCAGGAACTGCTGGTAAAAAGTATCTAGTATTTCCAGGCCTTATTTTAAGTAAAATTGCCCTTAAGAAATATTATATCACATTTGGTTGCATTACATTTTAAATACTCCACTGAGTTAAGTTATTCCAATGAGAAAATTCAAGTAGAAAACTATTGGACTATGGATATGGATGGTATGGGGGAGGCTGAGCAACCTGAGTGAATCTTCAAGAACATGCAAGAAATCCCACTTTAACAGTATTTGTGACTCCTTTAATAGCCCATAAATAAAAACTCCTCTGCGTTGGGCTTGAAAGAGATACATATATCACTAGCGAACAAATCAGGAGTGTAACTAGATGGGCTTAGTCTTATTTGGTAGGTTCTACCAAAGGACCATTTCATCAGTCGCTAATCTTGGGCTGAGTTTTTTTCTCAGCCAGCAAACGTATGGCA
Organism: Vulpes vulpes; assembly: GCF_048418805.1. Taxonomy (NCBI): domain Eukaryota; kingdom Metazoa; phylum Chordata; class Mammalia; order Carnivora; family Canidae; genus Vulpes; species Vulpes vulpes. The sequence continues at coordinate 71,627,747 of NC_132788.1, read as the reverse complement.
TCTACAGAGCAAAACAATGTGTACTAAAAGCAAGAATGCTATTGCTCAGTTGACACAACTCCATGACATTGTTGGACAAGGTCCAGAATTAAAACATGATTTCGTGAACATTTCCATGAATTTTTGACATGCTGACAATACTGGTGAAGCTTCTAAGTGTTATTTATTGTTCAAATGCCATATTTGGCAATCACTTTGCTTTGGCTTAGGGCCGCCACTAGTCCACATTTGAGTCTGTGTGAATAGGAAAATGGTACCACCCATGGCCGATGCTTGACTTGGTGATCTTGTATGGTGTCTGTGTGAATTAGGGAAAGGTAAACCTCCCTCTGCCCTCATCAGTGTAGCATCACACCAGGATGTGCAGCTTGGTAAGGGGTCTGTAGGGTACACTTTGGCTTCATTTGCCCCCTTACCCTGCCACCTGTGTATCAGGTACAATCAACAAAAACATGCCAGTGATTTTTGCTTTGCCTTAACCTCATTTTGATGTAAATCATAGCTATGAGGTTGTTGCTTGCCTCATCTTTATTTTGGCCTTTTTTTTTTTTTTCAGAAAAAATGGAAAGAAAAAAAAAAGCAAGGTTTAAAAATCACCATTTTTTCTTTTATTTGATTTCCCAATATTTGATCCAGTATCTACCCTGGTCTTATTGTCATATGCATGACAATTGATCATATTGCATGAATAATTTCTTATTTCCACAGGGGAAGTCTGCAGACGATCTATTTTTACTTCTGATTAAGGAGACAGTTGATTTTCAAGTCTTCTTTGTCTTTTTTTAAAAGATTTTATTTATTTATTCATGAGAGACACACGGAGAGAGGCAGAGACATAGGCAGAGGGAGAAGCATGTTCCCCATAGGGAGCCTGATGTGGGACTCGATCCCAGGACCCTGGTATCACATCCTGAGCTGAAGGCAGACACTCAACTGCTGAGCCACCCAGGCATCCCTCAAATCTTCTTTTTTTAAAGAGGGCTGAGTTACACTACACTCAAAGTACAACTTCACTTTGCAGATGCTTTTCTGGCTTTATCTTTTTGTTTGTTAGTGGTCTAGAAGGACTCCAATTTATGGCTCTTTACTTATGCTTCTAGAAAGCTGATAGCAGTCTAAAGAGAACATACTTTGTTTTTGAAATTGTTTTTAAAAATTATTTTAGGGACCCCTGGGTGGCTCAGCAGTTCAGCACCTGCCTTCAGCCCAGGACATGATCCTGGAGTCCTTGGATCGAGTCCCACATCAGGCTCCCTGCATGGAGCCTGCTTCTCCCTCTGCCTATGTGTCTTCTGCCTGCCTCTCTCTCTCTCTCTCTCTCTGTCTCTCATGAATAAATAAATAAAATCTTTAAAATAAAAAAATAAAAAATAAAATAGATAAAATTATTTTAATTGCTACACAACTGATGGAGGAAAACCTAAACGGTTTCCTAGGTAAGTTCTCCTCTCAAACTACTGTGCCCAGGGTAGCAACAAGGGAAAATAGGGCACTTCATTGACTCCATTTCCATTTGTTCTGAATTGTCCTTCTCAAGCATACAGCCATTATTCACTCCAAATACTGGCCCAGTTCAGGCCAATCATTAAATCAAGTTAGGCGCCAAATTTATGACAACTGTTCAAGAAAACAGCGAGCTGGTTCTGTGCAATCGGAAGAGATCATGTGCTGAGCACAGAAACTTCTAGACACACACCATTTCATGGGAACTTGGTCTGCCCAAGGATTTCCTTTGTGCTCTTCAATGCTGCTTGAATCCTTCTTTAGCAATTTAAGTTTACTCCTCTCTTTTTGAACAGTGCCTTTTCCACTTAAAGGATACATGATCTTTTTCTCTCACATCCATTTTCAAGATAAACAAAAAGAGATTTCTCTCTCACAATGTGCCAAGCTTTGTTGGCAATAAAAATAAAGAGAGAAAGAAATATAAATAAATACAACAATTATTTAAAGGAGGAGGAGTGACATGTAGGAAGCAAACTGCAAGTGTGTCAGGAGGCAGTTGAGGAGTGGCACACACACCAGGCGAGCTCTGGGGTTTCACACAGAAGAAGGGTTCATCAATAATTTCACTCCATAAATACCTCAACTCCTGTCTTGTTCTATGAGGCCACACTGACAGGATATTCTACAGCCTAGAGCTGCCTTCTGTAAATTTATTTTCCTTCTAGTTAAATGGCAAGGAAAGCAGGCTGGGTTTAGGAAATGTGGGGTTTTGTCTCAGCTCTACCATTAACTTGTGTTTTAGTCAGCTATTGCCTTAATTATGCTGCAAAACAAACCACCCAAAATCTCAGTGGCATGCAACCATAAGCATTCATTTCTGGCTCACCGGACCATGGGTTGGCAGGCACAGCCCTGTTTCTGGCTGTGAGTCTATGGGTCAGCTGGGGTGGCCCTGCTCCAGGCTGCCAGTCAAAGTGAAGCTTACTCCAAGGTCTCTCACGTGGGGCCACGCTGAAGGGGCAGCAGCTACCCAAGTCATATTCATCCCACAGAGCAGATGAGAAACTACTGAAGGGCCAATGGGAATACACGATTCCCCTAATGGTCTATGCTTGGAATTGTTGTTTCCACCTTCATGGACCTTTCTTCTTCAATTGGCCAAACTAAGTCATCTGGACAAATTTAAAATCAAAGAACAGGGTAGGGGTGAGGAGTGAGTACTGGCTGAACAGTAAAATTTGCCATGATTTGATTTCAGGTAACAACTGCATTTCTCTTTCTAAAATTTGTGAAATAAGGCTTTGGATCACATAGGCAGGGAGATCATTGAGGTAACAATGGTTATTAATTACTTGTTTAAAAAGTCAGAATTTTAGGAGTGCCTGGGTGGCTCAGTCACTTAAGCACCTACCTGCCTTCAGCTCAGGTTATAGTCTTAGGGTTCTGGGATGGAGCTCTGGGCATCCAGCTCCCTGCTCAGTGGGGAGTCTGTTTCTCCATCTCCCTCTGCCCCTCCCTCTACTCATGCTCTCTTTCTCAAATAAACAAAAACATTTTTTAAAAAGTCAGAATTAAATATACTTAGTGATATCTATAAAAATCATAATTTAGGCTGAATATATTATTTTTTGAAGATTTATTTATTTTAGAGAGAAAGAGCACAAGTGAAAGGGGCAGAGGAAGAGGAAGAGAGAATCTCAAGTAGACTCTGTGCTGAGTGCAGAGCCTCACACAGGGCTTGCTCTCACAGCCCTGAGATCAGCACCTGAAATCAAGGGTTGGACACTTTACTAACTGCGCTACCCAAGCACCCCAGGTTGAGGATATTATTAAATATTAGAATGTCAATGAGAAAGTTGCCATTGGTTTCTAACATCCTGAATTTTTCTTTTTTTTTTTTTTTTCCTGAATTTTTCTATTCAAGCCCACTGGAGAAGTAACCTGACTGAGGAGCAAAAGCAGCCAGGTTACACAGTGACAATCTCCCACATCCACCCCAGGGTTTCTGTTACCAGGCTCAATCAGAGGTCAGCAAACCATGGCCCATAGGCCAAGTTTGTTTTTTGTACAGCCTGTAAGCTAAGGATGGTTTTAAGTTTTTTACATGCTTTCTTTTAAAAAATAAAATAATATTTTGGCAAATGTGAAAATAAATAAAATTCAAATTTCAGTGGCCATAAAAAAAAAATCCTCCTTAGAACTAGCCAGGCTCATCTGTTTATCTATTATTTCTTCTTTTGTGCTATGGCAGCAGAGTTGAGTAGTTATGACAGAGACCATAGGGGCAGAAAAGCTGAAAATATTTCCTCTATGTACCCTGGCCCATGAGATTTGCCAGCATCCGGACCAAATGATTCTCCCAAACCTAAAATGCTGTAATTGTGGGAAGCCTGGGTGACTCTGGTTGAGCATCTGCCTTTGGATCAGGTCATGATCCTGGGGTCCTGGGATCGAGTCCCACATCAGGCTCCTCACAAGGAGCCTGCTTCTCTCTCTGCCTATGTTTCTGCCTCTCTCTGTGTCTCTCATGAATAAATAAAAAAAGAAAAGAAAAAGCTATAATTGCATATTGTTCTTAGAAGGTTTGAGGCCTAACCATTCTGTATCATGGACATAGTATCTAATGGATCCCTTTGCCTCCCCTGAATCTGCATCACCCCGAGAAGGCAGGAGGCTCAAATGTAGTGATCCCTGACTCTCCCTCAATACTTTCCAGACAGAGACGGCAATGCAGACCGATCAGCTTCTGTAATGAAGAAAGAAATACCTCTTTTTTGCTGCCTACGTAAAATTTCATCTTTTTCTCCCTAGGTGTTTCTTGACACTGGCTGGAGTTCAATATCCAGCTAGTCAATGGTCCGTGGATTGTGCCTCCAAGACATTCCCATCTATATTTCCTGTGGTATTTTGAATAATGCCAAAAATGGATCTTGAAGTTCCTCTCTTGACATTGATTTACATTTCGTGTTGGTTGATGCTATTTTTTATTGTTTTTCACACACATTTGTTTTAAACCTTCATAAGCTTAGATTTTGATTTAATTTTGGTTTTATAAAAATAAATGTCATCCCACAAGGGGAGATAGCTTTTGTTATAAACACACATGTGTAGGACTGTAAAACTTAATGAAATTCACAACCAAACGTTATAATAAAATGGCCTTGGGACAGAAACAATCTGATCAACCTCCAGTGAGTCACAGATGATCGGCTGGAATCGCACACAGGTGGCTGAGGGCACAAGGCCGCTGGCGTCTTGCCTCACAACACACAGGGGACGTGCATTTTATGACCCGACTCTACGTGCCCTGTCGTGCTTTATTGTTTGCATATTTCTGTTTAAACCTGCCCTGGCAATGTAGCTGCATAGAAATTACAGTCTGCGAAACCACACTCATTAGAAGAAGTTAGCAAATATTTCATTGCCTGAGAAAGGACCAGTTTCTTTGCAGAGCAGCATCCAGATGAGGTAACTCAGCCTTTGGGGGCCCTGACTAGAGTTTGCAGCTTTGAAAAAGAGCACAAAGAACTCCCCTTCCTGCTTACTTGTCTGTCTTTTTTTCTTTTTTCTTTTTTTGTAATTCTGTGGGGAAATGGAAAGTATTTTCTATAATTTGGGCTATATGCTTTATTGAATTGGACAGAGTCATTGAGAAAGTGGACATGACTTTTAGTTAATGACATAGAAATATCTGAGCAGCTTTGGGGAGGAGCAGTATGGAGACAGCTTCCCAATCTTCCATTCCAAAATTAAATCATGAGCTCTGTTACAAATCTTGGGAGGTGTTGCAAGCTCGCTGAATTTATCTGGGGGCCCATTTACAGTACTTGGTTGTGTACTGATGCTGACCAAGCCAGCAGTGGGGTAGAGGCGTACATTCTAAGAAAGATAACACAGGCCTTATCATGGCATTGACTGATGCTACAAAGGGAAGTATACGGAATTATCAGTTATAAGAGGCTGTCTGTGACACAGAAAAATCTACCCAGTTTGAAAATAAATGCATAAACACTATTGCATTATTTTGCATATAAACACTATTGCATTATTTGAAAACCTGGATTTTTGGAATTATACCAATGGTGGACCCACTACTACCAGTAATCACTTTTAAGGGTATCTGCAACCCTTTTCTGGATGGCATTAAAATGGAAGAATGGTCAAGAGCAGGCTCTGGAACCAGACCACCAGGGATTGAATATTGGTCTTCCCTTAAGAGCTCTGTGACCTTGGGCGACTTACCTAATATCTCTGTGCTTCTGTCTCCTTCATAGAAAAACAGAGATAATAACAGCACCTACCCAGAGGGTTACTGTGGTGATTCAGTAAATTAATCCATGAAAAGAGCTTCACACAGTGCCTTGCACATAAGAAGTTCTTTCCTGATATTAGCCATTATTAATGTAAGTATTTGGTGTATATGTTTGTACAACCACTTAGGCATCTACAATCATAAAGTTATTTAAGAAGAAAGAGGAAAAAATTAAAAAAATAAAAAAAATAAGAAGAAAGAGGGATGAGAACTCACATTTATTGCATACCATGGGCTAGTTCTTAGCACATTACTCTCTGTTTATTGTCTTATGTATTTCTTCTAATGGTCATACAGTGGTAGATACAGTGGTAGATACAGTGGAAATACAGATTGCCTTTCTAAGAAGGCAATGCACTCAGAAAGTGCCCCTCAGCTGTATGTTGGTAGAGCTAGTGTCGGCCACTTACCGATCTACACCTGGTTAAAGAGCTCAAGCTTTGGGTTTAATTCCTGCCTTTGTCTCCTACTAACTGATCTTGGACAGTTTAACCTCTTTAAACTTCATTTTCTCCCTGAAAAAAGAGGATAATGATAGAAAGTACATCACAGGTACACCATAAATATGAACACCCATAAACGTGTAGTACCCAGTACTTGAAAGATAGTCATCGATCACCACTAGCAGTGTAACAGGACACGTGCATGTCCGTTGGCTCTCTGTGTTTCCCCATCACAACATTTATCGTGTGGTTGGTTAGTCCACCCATCATCACTATAACAGTGTGATCTGTAGAACAGAGGTGACCCAGAATATAGTCATCACCATGTGTTCTCAATTCCTGGGACAAAGGTTTTAGCTCATGTCAGTTATTCAATAAATACACTAAATGGTTGTTGAATGGCTAAATAAATCCATTTTTACATTTAAGTTACCCATTCTTATGTTTTCCTTGAAGGTATGAAAAAAAGGCACATACTTAGAGCGGAATGTTATTTATCCTTAACAAAGAAGGAACCTCTGCCATCTAAGGCTCCAGGGACTAACCTGGAGGACCTCTTGCTAAGTGGAAAAAGCCAGTCCCAGAAGAATAAATACCATAACACTTACATGTGGTATCTCAAATACAGATACTTATAGGATGTATTTAAAACTCGTCAAACTCCTAGAAGCAGAGATTAGAATGGTGTTCTCCAGGGACTGTGGGGAGGAGGAAATGGGGTGTGACTTTTCAATGGGTAGAAAGTCTTAGGTATGCAGATCTAAGAAGTTCTAGAGATCTACCGTATAATATTGTGCCTACAGCTAATAATTGTATTACACATTCAAAAATTTGTTAAGAGTGTAAATCTCATGTTAAATGTTCTTACCACAACATCTTAAAAAAAAAAAAAAAAAGCTACCAGAACTGACATTTGTGAAATAGTTCCCATTAGTTTCAAGGGAACTTTGCCCAAGAAAATATTTCTAATTCCTTCCTTCCTTAATTTGGCTTGAAGAACTGACCTTTATGGATGATCCGAATAAGTCTTTTTGCTCTTTGAAGAAAGAGGGGTAGTGACAGAAACAGGAAGCTCTTGCCTGCCTGACACTTTCAAGACAATGCTTAATGACATGGCACCTTCACTACTAACAGGCTACCACCATTAGCTCTTTTTTTGTGCAGCAAATTATACCGAGACCTTTGAAACAATGTCCTATTTAACCCTCCCACCAACTCTTTGAATGAGAATTCTCATTTCTATTTTCTCAATGAAAAAGGACTGATGTTCAGAGAGTTTAAGTGACTTGCCCAAGGTCACGCAGCAGGAATACGTGGAGAGTGTGGGCTGGAAGGCAACTCTGTCTGATTCTAGAACTATAATACCCTTCAAACTCTCCCTATTCTCCCAATTCTATGAATATTTATCGAGTACCTACCATTAAGTAAGTAGGTATCTTTTTTTTTTTTTTTGTAAGTAGGTATCTTTAAAGAGGTTTGTGTCAGACACAAAATGAGTGCTGTGTGTTTGATAAATCAAGAAATATATCAGTTCTGGGCTTTCCTGGAATATAGCAATGAATGAAGCACCTCACAATCCCTGCTCCTGCGAAGCTTACATATAATGGAGGAGATAAGTGATGAACAGTGGACATAAGTAGTAGAGTAGGATAGAAGATGCTATGGAAGGATTAAAGCCAGGTATGGGAGATCCAGCAGGGATGTTCATAGGGGTAGTGGTCTGCACGCAGTATTTAGTGCAGTGCTCAGGGCGGGACTTCTGGACAGGGCTCTTGAGTGAAGGTCACCCATCTGAGGAAAGGGTACTCCTGATGGGGAGGAGTAGAGCAGTGACTGGGGATGACTGAGGAACTATAAGGAAGCCAGCGGGCCTGGGCTGGAGTCAGCAAGGGCTAGAACAGCAGAACATGAAGTCAGAAGGAGGAGGGGGTGAGGGTGGTAGGCAGTCTAGTATATTCCAGTCAAAGCTGCTTGGCTTAAGATCCCACCGCCCCGACCCCTACTGGCTGGTCTATTATTTGCAATTCTTGCTTGGGGACTTTTAGAAGGTCTCAATAGCCACTTCCAGTGTTTGACATCTGTGGGGGGGAGGAGGAGGGGGAGTCAAGATAGAATGCAAAGGCGCCGGCTGGTCAGCAGGGTCTGCTCAACCCAGGAACATTAGATCCTGCAAAGGGCAGAGGTTATTTGGGTGGCTGCAAACCTATAACATCTGTCAACCATGCACAGATAAAGGGTCAAAATGGTATGAAAAAAATGAATATGCAACAGAGGGAAGGGCTCTCTGGGAAAAATAAAAGCTGAGCAACAAGAAATATAAATAGGTGTGTGTGTGTGTGTGTGTGTGTGCATATTTAATTCAATTGAATCACTGTGTAGTAACTGCCTGCTATCAGCAAGTCACAATGGGGAACACAAGAAAAAAATCTGTGACATGGGAACTTTTTTCAGGCATCCCGAAAGACTAGACAGGGCATTATCATTTGGAGTCAAGAGCAAAGATTGGTAATTTTTTTCTGTGAAGGGCCAGAGAGTAAGTTGGGCTCGTGGGCCTATGGCCTCTGTTGAACTACTTAACTCAGCTGCTGTGGCAGGAAAGCAGCCACGGACAAAGGATTCACAAGTAGGTGTGGCTATGTTCCAATAAAACTTTATTTATGAAAACTGGCAGTAGTCCCGATTTGGCACATGGGCTGCACTTTGCTGTGCCCTGAGCTGGAGACTTGGCTCACTTCTGCAGAAGTGCCTACTCACGGACTGTCCCTACTTGCTGCCAGGACCATGTTAAGTGCTTCTCCTACTAATCCTAACATAATTCTTTCAGCATAAATGTTATGATCTCTATTTTGTAGATGAAGAAAGAGAGGCTCTGTTCAGAGAGGGTAAGTAAATTAACTAGGGTCACACAGTGATTAAGGTGCAGAACTGAAAAGCCGGTTCATGGAACACAATTCCTCATAGCATGTCATTTCTGTCAAAACACACGGAACCTCAACAGAAAAGACACTCAGATAATAATCAGACGTTTAGCCCTTTGTACAAAACATGGAAAACCAAATGGAATGAAACTGAGATTTTAGTCGCTGTGTATTCTAACATTTACAATATCCATTTTACTTCTGGGAAAGGAAAAAAAAAAAAGACATGTTCCGACTTTGCCTTCTTTGGTGTGTGTGTGAACTTCCCTCCTGAGATTTCAAAGCTGCTTGGCTCTGAGGTTCTGCATTTCTCTTGGAAACAATCTGTGCCTTTATGAATGCCAGAGGGGGCTTTTAGGCCGCCGAGGGATAAAGGAACTCTGCCCTTGTCCTGTGCAGCAGACTGGCAGACTCAAGAATAAAGGGGGGTGTGGAACGAAGTGCAAAATGACTCCTTGAGTCACGTGAAAAATTAGAATTTGTACAGAAGTGAGGCCACCGCCACATCCTGCTCTCTCTGTTCTTCCATGGATCCTACTCCCTGTGCACTGAGAACATGAGCCTTCTTTCTGTCCACAAATTACATGGCAAGCTCAGTCCTGAATCATGGCCTTGATGCATGTTCCCTCTGCCTGGAATGCTCTGCCCCAAGATTCTCACATGCCCAGCGACTCAGGTCTTGGCTCAATCATTTCATCTTCAGAGAAACTTTCCAGAGCTCCTAGTCTCAATGTCCCAACCTCAGGCCTTTCTCTATCACGTTAGCCTCTACTTGTTCTTGTCCATTCATTTGTGTGCTTTTTATCTTGTTTCCTCTGATGAGATCACACACTCCATGGAAACAGAGATCTTGCCTACTTCGTTCATCACTGCCCACAGTGCCTGGGACAGTGTCTAACACAGAGAGGGCAATTGTAGGATGTTTATTGAATGAATATGTGATCAACCACTGGAGCCAAGCATCTGTATTGAGTGTTTACCCTCTGGCCAGCACTGCCCTGAGTCTTCACATAAGTTTTCTCACCGATCTTCTCTGCAACTCAAATTCCTCAAGAAATGCTGATTTATTTCCATTTTATGGATGGTAGAGTGGAGACCTGGAAAAGTGAGCCCTGCAGGTGCACAGCTACCTGACTGGTATGTGGTGGGGCCACGATTTTCACTCAAGCCCATTTGACTTTGAAGTCACCATTTGCAAGATATGGGGGAACTGGAAGATTGAACTACACATATTTATTAGCCTCAAGGATAATGAAAATGTTCTAACTGGCAGAGAGTCAGGTCAAGAAAGATAACAGAACTACACCAGCCTCACTTTCTTAGAGAGCCTACGTGAGGGTGAAGGAATTGTCATCTGTGTCCAATTCAAAGAAATGTTCAAGAAGGAACAGCCGGCAAACCGTCTGCACGTTTCCGTGGAAGTCCACGGAACAGCACAAGGGCATGGCTTGTTCTCGTGTCCCAGGGGAGGTGGCACTTTTGTCATTTGGCCTTGCAGCATTTTCAAGGTGAGTTATTAAAGAAATGACTTTCAGGGGAGACTGGAAATCTCAATGGGGAGCCCTACTTCTCCACCCAGCGTGGAGTGCCTAAGTTCTGCTTTGGGTGTGACAGTCATCACCTCTGCCTGTTAGGGGGCTGTATTAAAAAGTGACACTTAACAAAGGCGTCTCCAATTCCACCACTTCCATTTGGGCTTTTGGCACATTTGCTTTGAGTTTCCGGCTTTGATGTTGGGCCTGGTTTAGCCGGCTCTGGGGTTGGGGAGTGAGAGCTGCAGTGAGCAGGAGGGAGGCTCTGTGTTTGAACTGGCACAGTGATTGATTAACCCTTTCTGCAGCTTCTCTGGTGAAAAATAGATGGCTGGGCAAAGCAGGCTCCAGATGGCCACAGGATGTAGGCTACATTTCCTGAGATGCTGATCTGGGGGGTTGTATGCTCTGCAACAGATTGAGTTTGACATGTGGCCATACTAGCATGTGAACCCCGGGAAGACTGGTTTCCTGGAGCGCCTTTGAGTAGTTTGGGAGTGGAGATTTCCTTCTATCCACAAATTTCAATCTCAGGGTAGCTCTGGTCCCCTCACAGCACACAAAGCAATCCAAAAAGAAGGGACAAAAATAAACTCTCAAATAAAGCCTGTTTACAGCTTATTTTGGTCTTGATTCTTTGTTTTGCATTTTGTAAACTCCACTGTCAATTGGGTGAAGAGAAAGAAAGAAAAGGAAAGGAACTGGAGGAGGGAAGGAAAGAAAGAAGGAAGGAGACTACGATACTAATTTTAAATAATTGGCCTTCTAAAGAAGTTTGTGAAACACAACACTGTTGCCATAACATTCAGTGAGTAGAGCAATATTTTCATTTCTGGAACATCATTTAATATTTTAAGGCAAGAGATATGTGCTCTTTCCCCCCCCATTTATTATTATTATTCCAAACACTTATTCTGGGGTAAAGTCAAAGAAGCCAGCTCTATTCTCTTAAATGTAAAAGAAGGCAGTGTTTACAGGCATGTTTTTAATCAGACTTGTTTTATTTTATTTATTGTTTTTGCCAATTACCAAAAAAGTTGCTAGTTCTTTCGAGGAAGAGAATGTACCATGTTAAATGAGATTCTGTTCTCTCTGCTGCTTTATCCACAGGCCTAGTCTTTACAGCTACTCATTCTGAGAGTGGGAGACTTGGTTATCTGCCATCATGACACCAATTTGGACCGCTGGGACCAACGGCAGCCACCAGGCCAAGCTCCTCACCCAACCCTTGGTTGGGTTGAAATCAAACCAAAAAACAGAACAAGTATGCCTTGCTCCATTTCATAAGTATGTTTGTAGTGGGAAACTGGATGCAAATGTACAGAATGGTTCAATATGAATGTGGGCATAAGTTAAAAAAAAAAAAAAAGCCAGTAATACAAGGCATCAGTTGTTAGCAGTAACTCAAGCTGTGCCATTTGATCAGAGCACATTCAGACTCAGCTATCAGATATGTGAATTTTAGCCAACTCATCATTTCCTCTGATTAGTGCCAGAGAGAAATTGTTATGTCTATTAGGCCCAAGCAAACTTGCTTTGACGCTGTGAGAATGGGGCTCAACAAGATGTGAACTCAGGCTGCCATTCTCCCATTTCTCGCCCATGGCAGACATCACTAATCGATTATGGCACTCTTTCCTACTGAGGCCCTGAGGCCTCAGAATCTTGTCAAAGTGAGGTGCCATGTAGTTAGTCCATCAGTATTGGAATTGTCATCACACGAAAATCTACTAGGGCCACCTCCAGGTGACACAAAATTATTCTGCATTTTTGACAACTCTCTGCCATTAACAAATATTTCTCCTACTTGTATCCTCATTAATTCCATCTCCTTGAGTGTGGGCTAGACTTAGCACTTCATTCTAGTGAGCAGAATATGGCAAAAGTAGGGCGCCTGGTGGCTCAGTCCGTTAAGCATCTGCCTTTGGCTCAGGTCATGATCCTGCAGTCCTGGGATCAAGCTCTGTGTCAGGCTCCCTGCTCAGTGGAGAGCCTGCTTCTTCCTCTGCCTGCAGCTCCCCCTGCTTATGCTGTCTCTGTTAAATAAATAACATCTTTAAAAAAGAATATGGCAAAAGTGATGATGGGATGTCACATATGAGACTGGGTGACAAAAGACTGTGACTTTCACCTTGCTGGCACTCTGCTCTTGCCCTCTCACACTGAGGAAACCAGCTGCCATATTGTGAGTAGAGTCATGGAGAGGCCCAGTGACAAGGAACCAGAAGAGGCCTCTAGTCAATAGTTTACAGGGAACTAAGATTCTCGGTCTAAAAGACAATAAGTGAATTTTGCAAAAATCCATGTATGCAATCTTGGAAGTGGATGTCTCCCCAGCAGGACTTTGACATGACTGGAGCTTTGGCAGACCCTTTCACAGCTGCCAGAGGATCCAGATTTCTCACTTGCAGCAATTATGAGATAATAAAACAGTTGCTTGAAGGCTGCTCAATACTGGGCTGATATGTTACACAGCGAGGGATAGCTCATGCAGTAAGATTTTAGCAGACTCCATGAAACGAAGGAGGCAAGGATCAAGGGGACTTGTTCAAATAAGGAAACTGAGGCTCTGAAAGGAAATTCAAATTTTTCTGGTATGGAAAATACTTAAAAGCACATCACACCTCTGTGTTGAGCTACTTGGCTTCAGGATGATTCTGTCATTCTTATCCAACATTTACTGCATGTTTAGTCCAAGTATGGCCCCTCATGGGATCTTGGAGAAACAAAGAAGCAAGCCCTACTGTCCGTCCTTAGATATTTCAGGGTTAGGACAGAGGTGCTAGAAGATAAGAACATTAGGTAAAATCAGCGTAGTGGGCATGGACTGTTTTCATCTGCTCAGCAACCATCCTTGTTCCTTTAGTTTCAGCAGGCTGACTTTTCCTGAGGAAACCACCCTGAACTCTCCCAGGCCATTTGATCTGGGTGGATCTGACCGGCATCTCAGGTTAGATCAGACAGTGAGGTTGCTGCTAACTTTGTGAGTAGAAACTTAGGGATGTTGGTGACCATCTTTGCTTCTACATGGGGACTTTTAGACTGAATCACACAAAACAGAAGAAAGCAAAGCCGATAGAAGGAAAGAAGCCCATCCCTGAGAAAGCCTTCCAGCACCTTTCTCCAACTGCTCTTGAACTGCATCTCTCAGTTCTGCTAACCAATAAATCTTGCCCCTCTTTTTTCCTTAACTTTATGCCTGTTTGAATTGGGTTTCTGTAACTTGAAACTGAATTGTTTAGGAATAATGCAATATGAAAGATGTGAAAATGGAGGCATTTTAATGAGCTAGTCCTGTAAAAGTGGCTTTGAAATGGGCCTGGACTAGCGGGAGGACAGGATCATAAACAGTTTTCTAGGTTGCTAAGACCATTGGAGACAACTCAGATATTCAAAGAAAAAAAAAGGCATGACTTCTGATTTGAATTCTATGAATGACTTGTGGTCCACCTACACTCACAGAGAAAATGAGCCAGGATATTAATAATGTTCATTCATTCAGCAAGTATTTATAAAGTATTGATTATATGCAGGAACTATTGGGGCACTGGGGATGCAGTGACAAAACAAAGGATCTGTGCTTGTGGAGTATGGGAGAGTCAAGTCAGTGTGGAAGGGAGATGAGAAATAAATCTGTCAGTGTATGATGAGGCTGGTGGTGACAAGTACCAGGAGACAACAAGCAAATAATGGCTAGATAGGGATGAGGGGGGTTAAGAGTATGAGTGACGCTGTTGATACAGAGACCAGAGAAAAGATCTATGGTAGCATGCACATGGGAGCAGACACATGAATGAAATGTGGGATGATCCATGCAGGTGGGAGGGTACTGTAGGCAGAGGGAAGGGTAAGTGCAAAGGCTCTTGGTTGGGATAGAATATTTGGTATCTTTGGGGACAGCTATAGGGCCTGTGTGTCAGGGAGAAGTGGGAAAGGAGGAAGGGGAAATAAGCTGAGGTTCGGAGAGGTCTGATCACATTGGGCCTGCAGGCCATCGTGATGATGTGAGTTTTTACAGTGAAAGCAATGGGCCACCACGCTCAGAATTACTAGGCTGTCTCTGGCTGCCCTATTGAGAAAGGACTGTCAGGCAACAGGTGGAAACAAAAGACCAATATAGAAACTATTGCAACAGTCTTGGCAAGAACTGATGGTGATTAATAGTGTTGGATTCTAAATATATTTTGAAGGTAGAATCTATATAAGATTTGCTGATGTATTCGATACAGCACGTAAGAAAAACTGTGCTGTGTAGGAAGAATAAAGGGAAGGGTAGAAGGTACTTTCAGTAAGACAGAGAAGACTGGAAAAGAAGAGTTTGGCTTGGATCTTCTCAGTGTACAGTGCTTGTTAGACGCTTGAGTGACGAATCAGGTGGTGGGTGGATGTGTAAGTCCAGAGAAAAAGGGAAGGTCTAGGAGGGAGATGAGCATTTGGGAGACACAACAGACAGAGGTATTTAAAAGTGGGACTGGATGAAATCACCTAGGGAGTAAATATAGACAGAGGACAGAAGAGGTTCAATGGGCTCCTAAGATACTCCCTCATTTAGAGGTTGGGAAGAAGAGGAGGCTGCTGGAAAAAAAAAAAGTGAGACAAAGTTTGATCCATGGTGCTGTGTAATTACCCTCAAAACAAAAGCACTAATCTCTGTGCTTCTGTTTTACTTAATATCACTTCCCTTTCACTTAATAAAGCACTTTCTCATTAAACACTAGGAAAGTTAGCCTATAAACACACAGAATCACTATAGCAGTTTTCTTATTCAAGATAAATTTTAACCAAGGCATAGGACACAGACTTTAAAGAAAATACAGGGTTTCTATTATAATGAATTTGGAATGCAGCTTGAAGGGCAGGTGCAACTTGGGGGAAACTGAGGCAAGTTTCAAGGAATCATGTGAGGAGTCAAAACCATGAAGACAGGCAAATCTGAAATCAGGAGACTCCCAGATCTGGGTCAAACAAACAATGAGCAAGAAGTAAATTAGATAAAAATCTTGCTACTCCAAGATCCTGAAATAGAAGGTGGGAAGTCCAAATCCAGGTACCCATCAGATCCTCAGAACATGATTAGAGATAGCAGTTGAATAGATGATCAAGTAACATCAAATAATTCATTAAATTACCTCTGGTATTTATGGGGCTTCGTCTTGCCTTATTCAGGTTACTTTCTTTTCTTTCATTTGGAGAAAGAAGCTAATTATTAAAGCAGAACAAGTCTGGGGGTTTGTAGGTAGAGATACTTGGAAGTTTTTGGATAGAGGGAAAACTGGCTGGAGAGAAAAGTGCCCATTGACACGGACATCTGGTCAACCAAGCAGGACAGTGCTGTTGTCATTCACAGCTCTCCACTACATATAGAACTGATAGACCAGGACCCCTGAAAGCACCTATAAGGCAGCCTCTGTCTTCACCTTTTCTGTACCTTACTTGGTGCTTAGCAGTGTGTTATTGTGCAATGACCATGGGCTTTAAGCCATCTGACTTAAATAGTTTTTAGTAGCTCAGACAGCTTTTATTCTGTATGTTTGTTGGGGCCTCCTTTTCCTCCACGGATTGGCTTTATCACCCATTCACCTAGAATGCCAATTTCCTCACCCACGAACACTATAAATAACAACAACAACAGCAACAACAACAATCAACATGGCAAAGTGCCTTCCATGTGTCCAGCACTGAGCTAATGACTGACTTATTTTATACTTATCACTTCCCTGTTTCCAGATGGAGAAGTTGAGACTCAGCAAACATAAGTGACGTGCCGAGGTTCCCACAGCTAGTGAGGAAGGAAGCTTCAGTGAAACCTAGAGCTTTGTGCTGGCATCCTGACACAGTGTCAGTGGTATGTGGGGTGGGGCGTGGGTAAGGGCTAGGTGAGGTGGGGTTAGATGGATAGTTTTGAATGAGGGGCTGCCTGGCCACGGGGATCAAAGTAAGTATTAAGCAAAAACTGATGGCAGTGCTGATTTGGACACATCTCACGAGTGGGTACCAAGTTCTTGCATCTTGGAGTAGAATATCCACCTAGCAAAAGAAATGTCTTGATGACTTAGGTGGGTTGTGGAATTGGGGTGGGTGAGGTACAGTATTCTTTCTGGTCTCAGGGTCTGTGATCAACAGCCTCAGTCCCCTAGAGGAAGAAGGTGGTAAACACCCATTTACTGAGCATCTGTCAAACTGAGTGGCCACTGAGCAAAGTACTTCCCATGTGTGGTTTTCAGTATCTTCCTAGAACAATTCAGTAGGGTCGTTATCAGTCCCCCTATGATACAGATGAAGAGACTTAGACTCAAGTGAATGACCAGGCTTGTCCAGTATGGAAAGAGATGAAGTCAGTTTGTTCCAGACTGTGCTCTTTCTCATATTCCTGGGGAAAAGGTATTCTTTTTCCTGTCCTTAAAAACCAGTACAAAACCAGATGTGTGTTTTCTTGCCACTTGATATCTTCTGTAATAGTTTCCCTTTTCCTTCCCAACCCTTCCAAACAGTTCTGGGGAACATACGAATCATGCAGGCCAATATTTCTTTCCTTCCCTCCTGTTTCCTCTCCTCTCTGAGTCTCTGAAGCACATTTGAAACTTGTCCTCATTCCCTTCCCCCAAAGTGAAAGTTGCTGTCTTTTGGTTAACTCAGAACTGCAGGGATAAATTCTTGGGAAAGTCATGTGCTTTTTATTATTATGTTGTTTATTCATGTACTTGAAACACATTTATATTGTTAGGCTATTCATGGAATAAAACATTCGGATGAAAAAACAAACCAGCAAGTTTGGAAGTCATCTTGAGGAAACAAAGAGAAGTCTCCTAGAAAGGAGCACAGTTAACTCTTCTTGTCTCATTTCCTAATTCAGGAACCTTGTTGGCCATTGCCACGAGTTGAAAGGACTCAGTTTCTCCCTGTGAAAGTCGTCATGGAGTTTGTTGTCAGCATTATGAAGAAAACGAGAGGCTCAGAATTTACTGGAATCACATGCAAAGCAAACAAAATCAGTGCTTGTAGCACCCCCAACTTTCCATTTCAAAGTCTTTATTTGGAGTATATGTTTCTATGGAGGGTGGCAGTGGGGAAATAATATCTATTAAATACCATGATCAAGCACTCTACAGCCTTGCTACTCAAAGTGTGGTTCTGGGATTGGTAGCATTGGCATATTTTGGAACTTGTTAGAAACATATAATCTCAGATCCCACCACAATCCTACTCAATCTATATTTTCATAAGATTCCTGGCAAAACTTTCATGCAGATTCAAGTTTGAGAAACACTGCTCTGCTAGGCATTTACTTGGACATTTCTCATCTTTAGGGAACAGGTATTCAGGTCAGTGTTACTTAAATGAGAAAACAAAAGCTCAAGGTGAACATGTAAGTTGGCCAAATCCTTGCTAGTTAGTGTCAGGGCCATATTTGAACCCACTTTTGTCTGACTTCAAAGCTTGTCTATTTTCTACTCTCTCTCGTATTACCTTCATTTTTTTTCCCCTAAAGCTTAGGTTGCAGTGTGCTGCTTTCATTTCAATGAGAGGAAACATGAGACCTGAATTTCCACAGGGGGAGACTCAGTGAAGCAAGAATTAGAGGCCCCAATAATGGTGGACCAGGGGAACCAATAGGCAAGTCAACTGAAGATAGGCTCTTACAGGTGAGGGTGAGAAGGACGTGATCTCGACGATACGGACAGCTCACTATGTATACTCAGGCCACTGGAAATATGTCTGTGCATACTGGAACCTCACAGCCTTGTCTGGCCTTTTTCTTTCTCCCATGCCTTTGAATAAGTGCTAGAAAAGTCAGAATTTTTTCCCCTCCTAAGTTCTCTAAATTAAAGCATATGAAGAGTGACCTTGAGGGCTTAATTCAGCCCACAGATGGGCATTATTTGGCCTACGAGATGTTGGCCCAGATAATGTTTTAAAAATCTTCTAAAAACTGAAGTATCTGCCAACACAATTAAAAGTTTTTCATTAAAGCATAACATATACAGAAAAGTACATATGTAAGTGCCCAGCTCAATGAGTTTTCATAAAGACCACACCTATGTAATTAGCACCAAGATCAAGAAAAGAACATTACTGCACTCCAAATTTGTACTTATATCTTTCACAGAAGGGAAACCCATATCCTGACTTCTAATCGCATTGATTGGTCTACTCACCAACATTCAAAAACGAGAAGATTTAACATAAAAATCTGAGACTTCTGGCTTCTCCTGAAAAACTGAAGATCCAGCAACATTGGGTTCCTGTTTTCACAGAGCGACAATCAGCTGGAGAGGAGGAGGGACTATTCTCTTTAAGAATGCATGCCCTCTTCAGCTTTCCACAGTCTTCATCACTCCCTACCATGCAACACTCAGCTAGTGGTAAGGATCTTTAATCAATATCCTTGCAGTCAATAGAATTAAGAATTAAAACAGAATTATGTAAAATCATTTTTTACATTCTCTTACTTCCCTCATTTACATTATATGCTGAACACCTATAGGCATTTGAATCCGAGATCCTTGCTCTAAGCCTGAGGATTCCCCACATAATTGTCAACCTCAGAGGACGGTTCAGATGTTTTTTAAGAATGGAAGTTATGACAATCATTTGTTATCCTCACATTTGGCTTGGGAGTGCCAAGGGAATGGTTAAACATTCATGTGAAATTTAGTGCAAAAGGGAAGAATATTCAGTTTCTTAACAGATTTCTTTCTTTTCCTCTTTTTTGGTATAGCTAGGTGTTTTGGGCATGGTACAGCCAAAGACAGGAAGGAAGCTGAGCACACAGCTTGGGCAGCTTTGCAGGAATGGCCACATCCAGACCTGAGTTCTG
Organism: Vulpes vulpes; assembly: GCF_048418805.1. Lineage (NCBI taxonomy): Eukaryota > Metazoa > Chordata > Mammalia > Carnivora > Canidae > Vulpes > Vulpes vulpes. Next base: position 71,608,278 of record NC_132788.1, on the reverse strand, counting down.
AGGGCTGCTCTCTTGCTCTGCTGAAACAGTCCTCTCCTCCTGTGTAATTTCCCCCCTCAATTTATAAGTTGGAGAAAAAATGTTCTCACAGAATAGATGTTGCTCTGGACAATGGCAAGAGAAAGGAAAGAAAACGAGGAACTGGAGAGGAACCTTTCATATAAAGAAAGAATAAAAACACCAATAACAGTTGGAAGGGTGGGCTATGAGGACACAGAGCCAACACCAGGGTGAACATGTGACCCCTTTCTCAAGGCCTTCTCTCTGTCTTCTATTGAGGACAGTCCATTTACAATTTAAGAAAACCACTCTAGGAGCACCTGGGTAGCTCAGTGGTTGAACTTCTGCCTTTGGCTGAGGTTGTGATCTCTGGGTCCTGGGATAGAGTCCCACATCAGGCTCCCTGCAGGGAGCCTGCTTCTCCCTCTGTCTATGTCTCACACAAATAAATAAATAAAATCTTGAAACAACAACAACAATCACTCTGACTCCAAGGAAAGACAATGCTATATTCCCTGCCAGATAATACAGGTATAGAATGAACCCCTGAGGTGATAACAGGTTGAAAAATAATTTTAAGAAAAATTCTGATGAATGATTCTATAAGGTGAAGTTACAATCCAAAGTTTTCAGCCTTGAAGTTGTCAATGAGGAGAGACTTTCCCTCTTTTAAAGTTCCCAGATACTGAAAGCTTAAATTTGAGGCAGGATACCTTCACTAAATGGTAATGGAAAAACCAGATATTCACATGCAAAATAAGGAAATTGGACCCTTATTTCATATGATAAATAAAAACTCAAAAAGGATTAAAGATTTAAACATAAGATTTGAAACTGTAAAACTACTAGAAGAAAACGGGGGAAATCTTCATGGTTTTGACCTCGGTGATGGCTTTTCAGATATGTCACCAAAAGCACAGGCAACAAAAGAAAAAATAGACAACTGGGAATAGATCAAACTAAAAGCTTGATGGGAACAATTAATAAAGTGCAAAAGTAACCTGTAGGATGGAGAAAATATTTGCAAATCATGTATCTGATAAGGAGTTAATATCCAAAATATATAAGGAACTTAACTCATTACCAAAAAAAAAAAAAACAAGCTGATTAAAAAATGGGCAAAGGAATTGAACAGACATTTCTGTAAAGAAGACATAGAGATAGCCGACAAACAAAAGGAAAAGTGCTCAGTGTCACTAATCATTAGGGAAATGCAAAGCAAAGCCACAATGAGATATTACCCTGCACCTGCCGGGAAGGCTATTATTAAAAATACACACACACACATATATATACATATACACATATAACAAGTGAGTATACGGAGAAATTGGAACTTTTGTACACTGTTAACAGGAATGTAAAATTGTGTATGGAAAACAGTATGGAGTTTCTTCAAAATATTTAGAATAGAATTACCATATTAATCCCACTTCTGGATATTTACCCCAAAGAATTAAAGTTGGCATCTTGAAGAAATATTTGCACTCCCAAGTTCACTGCAGCATGATCCACAATAGTCAAGATATGCAAACAACCTAAAAGTCCACTGGTGAGTAAATGGATAAAGAAAATGTGATATACCCACCCCACACACAAAATGGAATATTACTTAGCCCTCAAAAAGGATAGTCTTTCATATGCAACAGCAAGGCTGAACTTTGAGGACATTATGCTAAGTGAAATAAGCAAATCAGAGGACAAATACTCCATGATGCCATTTATATGAGACTTACAATGTAGTAGAATGTAGACAGTAGAATGGTGCTTTCCAAGGGCTAAGGGGAGGGGAAATGGAGAGCTGCTATTTGACTATTTTAAAGTTTCAGTTATGTAAGATGATTAAGTTCTAGAGAACTGCATTGTGCCAGTTAACAATACTGTATTTAAGATCTGTGAAGAAGGTAGATCTCATGTTAAGTGATCTTGGCACAATTAAAAAAATGGGGGCTGGATACCTCATTTGTTCTTAAGGAAACTGAAAAATTCCTTGACGAGAGGAGAGCAAACATCTCTTGAGGCTCTGGAGTATGCTAATCAGTCTGTGCATGACATCATTATGACAGAAACCACAGCTCACATAATTTCAAAATAGACACTCTGAGGTCAACATTATGAGATTTCAGATGTTGTGGATGAAGAAATTAAGGCAAGGAGAAGTAATGTATCCAAGTTGCCCAACTAGTGCTCTGCACCATGTTGGCTAATGCCAAAACCCTCTGCTTTTAAAAACCATGCCTCCTGCCTCATCATCATTAAAACAAGGTTTTAGAGTTGATCCCAGGTGCCAGCTCCTCTCTCCCAGATTTCTAACTGGGATGATAAAGAGACAGAGATGGAGTGTCAAGTGGGTGAGCATTTATCTTGCTTTGGGTTCTCCTTTGTCAAATGCCATCAAGTGAAAAGTATGAGGTGTTGTCACAGGAAAATTGGCCACCCAGGAGTGAGAAGAAAAGCTGTCTTGCTTCTAGGAGCCCAGGATAGGCTCTTCTGGATTCTCTTGGAAACTCTCTCGCAGGAAGTGTCTTTGGCACATTTTCTATTCCAGAAAGATTGCTGCTAAAATTATCTGTGTTAGGAATGTGAGAGTTCTGGCCCCCGAGAATTTGGTATGGAAATAAACAGCAGAGCTGATTATCTCTATTCAACTTAAATAAAACCGTATGAAGAGCTCAGCCAATCCCTCCCCCACCAGCCCCACCTCATCTCTGTGATTTTTGGAACATCCATTACAGTGGAGCTTTTTCTTTTTCTCTTCTCTCTCCTCCTCCCCCAGATCATGGCCCTTTACTCCCAGCTGCATGCTGCAAATCAGCATATATCCCCAAGTCTTTCCCAAATGCCTAGAGGCTAGAGAAACCCCAAACATATCTCCACCAAATCTCTTTCTTCTGAAATTTTAAAAGTGTGTACAAATTCAGAAATGTAATCAGGATGATTAAGATTCATCTGTGCTTTGCTTGTTCAAGTTCTACGTTGCAAGAGCCATTTGATGTCAAGGAGAATTTTTTAGTCTTGTCCCCCCTCCCACCCCAAGCCTTTTATCTTAAAACCAGGAAGTCACATTTTGCCAGCCGACTATGAACTATAACCACAAAAAGTTGGAGATTGGTTCAAAGCTCAGGACTCATGAGAGGCCTGAATATGTTTTAACCTTGGCGGCAGGCATTCCACAGTCATTTGGGGGGAATGCATGTCCATGGGTGCTGATGGGGGCAGCGGTGCAACTGGTGACACGGTTGGTGGGTTGTTCTCACAGTCAGGAATATGTGAGCAAAGCAGCCTTGTTTGGGAGGTGCTGCGCAGGACTGGAAGAGGAGTTAGTTTCATTTTCCACTCGGAGGCAGCTGTGGAAAGAATCAGTCAGGAACCTCTCCTTCTTTCTTCCTGCCTCTCCGAGCTCAGATGTAAAAACAAGGATGATAGTTCTTCCTCTCACATTAGGGAGACAAACCTAGGCCATACGAAGTGTTCACTGTAAACACTCAAAACTGAGTGTGTGTGTGGGGTTCTCCCTCTTGAGTATATCATCTCCTTCTAGCTCACCTTCCTTGCCCTTCTTTATCCTTCCACAACACAAAATAGCTTGAATTCCCAGGGCATACTTGTGGCTTTTTTCAGTCTTCCTCAGAGCCTTTGTATATGAGGTGCCTCTTTAGTGAGCTCTCCTCTTCCCCTCAAGTCTTCCCGAAAGCACCTTGATACTACTCAGATGACTCCTGGGGTATCATCTTTTGTGTAAAGACTTCCACTTAAAGGGTATCTTCCTCGATCTCTATCCCTCTATCCCTCTGTCTCCTTTGACATCATTGGAAAGAGGTCACAGTTCCCCTGTTTCACCTCCTTATTTTGTATATTGATCTGATAGTGCTTTTCAGAATGATTATCAACGTCTATGAGTCTGCTTAGCCTTCCAGACCACACTCTGTTGTCCAACAGAATTTTCTTCAGTGATGGAAATATTCCACACTTGCATTATCCAGTATGCTAATGATGAGTGACATATGGCTATCAGGCACTGGAAATATGGTGCACTTGAAGAACTACATTTTTAAATTAATTTATTAAAAAAAGGTTTTTATTTATTTATTCATGAGAGAGAGACAGAGACAGAGACAGAGAGAGAGGGGCAGAGACATAGGCAGAAGGAGAAGCAGATTCCCTGAGGGGAGCTCAATGTGGTACTTGATCCCAGGATCCTGGGATCAGGACCTGAGCCAAAGGCAGATGGTCAACCACTGAGCCACCCAGGTGCCCCTGAATTTTTAAATTAATTTAAGTGTAAATAGCTGCATGTGGTTAGTGGATACTGTATTGGACATCATGCTGCAGACTGTGACCTTCCTGATGAAAAAACCAATGTATCACTTATTCCCTGTGTCTGGCACACAGTAAGGGATCAGTCAGTCATCATTCAACTACTGTATATACTTATGATGACAATCCTGCCAGGCAGATATTACTGGCTCTAGTAATTTCATCTTTATGTACAAAAACGAAACACAACAAAAATAGCAAAATGTGGCTTGGTGAAGTTAACCCAATGTACCCAGGACAGGTACCACAATCTGTTTGAAGCAAACCCCTCATTCTTTCTGATTCCACTGGTTTTGGTACATGGCGAGTAAATTTGTACGTAAGTAGTTGTATATACAAGATAGGAGGAGGCAACATTTTATAGAACAGTTAATTGTCTCCATACAATTAGACATGCAAAGACTTGCTTATAGAAAAGGCAATGGGAAGAAAGAAAGCAAAAAAAAAAAAAGCAAGTTGGCGGGCTGCTGATGCCTTTTTAGTACCACGCACACATTTAAGGGATATATTGGCTACATAGATCTCTTTTAAAAGAGGAGTGTATCATAAAAGAAAGGTTCCAACAGCCAACAAATTGGGCAGCTGGTGAGCAATTTGTGATTGTTAACTTTCGAACGTTGATGGGCTCTGAGTTTGGCAGATGAAGATCAAAATGGTGGAGGTAATGCTGCCATCTCCTGGCGACCGTGCACAGTTCGCTGGTATTTCAAGATGTGAACAGCCTATCCGGGATGCTGTGAGCAATCCCAGTTACCTATGCTTTTATTACTTGGCCTTATACATCAAAAACAGCTTCAAAAGTATTAAAAATTTAAAGAAAAAAATGACCATCCCTCGAATTTTCTTGTTTTTGTTTGCAAATAAATATAGCCACCTGGGGTTTTTCAGCTCCTCCCTCATTTAGCTGGATTGCCTGCTGGTCCCATCTTATAATAGTTTCAGTTGGCTTTTCTCTGATTCATGTTCTATCTCCTGACGAATGATTGTATCAGGCTACATTCTGATGGGACTACACATAATCACAGACCACAGTCAGGTCTTACAGAATTTCTTCCTCTCTGCATCAAATCTGTTTCTAGATCAGTGTTGAAGATACGCAGTTAGGGCAAACTTTGGGATTTGGTGATCACGCTGAGTCAGGTACTCCCAAACTAAAAAAACAAAACAAAGCAAAACAAAAAACAAACAAACAAACAAAAACGCTTGAAGAAAATTCTAGTTATAACCAACTGGAATAAATTAACCAATACTCCATGCCAGAAACCAGAACTTACACTGCCATTTTTATCAGCCATAAATGCCCAAAAGGCAATATGGAACATGAGATTTTGATGTTCTATGAGTTGGATTTTCTGCAGAGGGATCTAGACTTTACCTGATGATTTTATAATAAGAATCACACTGTTGCTACCTGTTTAGGCAATCGGAAGTAAGGCAGTAATATGATCCTAGAGAAATAAATGAAGAAGGGGAAAGGACAAATCTATACTGTCTTTGTTTCATAGATTGTACACACACATATGAGTTTCAAAGGACATGTAGTAGAAAAAACAAACAAACAAACAAACAAACAAACAAAAACAAAGGACATGTAGTGACTGATGGTAGGAAGACCATCATCTGATCTTTACCCTCCAGGACCTCGCTGTCTCACTGGGTCATTGCTCAACCTTTGAGCACCTCATCAGTCTTTGTTCTAAGCAGCAACTTGGATATGCCCTACCAGAGATGAATTGCACTGACACAGATTCATGGATTTATTGATGTAGTTATCCATTCAACAAATACTGAACATGTAAAATAGATGTATTAACAGGGACTCAAAACAGAATGAGAAATAGTCCCTATTTTCAAAGGATCCATCGCTTTATCTTACATATATTGCATATATTGTGTGCTAGGTACTATGTCAAACATTTTATAGCTACTATATTAGTTATTCATTTGTTCAACAATGTTTACTCAGGGCCTACTCTGTGTTGGGCGTTGTGCTGAGCGCAAAGATGAAATGATACATAACGTGGATATGGGTCCTGGCCTCCCAGATATGGCTGTTTTTTGCAGAAGTCAGAAAAGTAAACAAAGAAACTTCCTTGTGTGTATTTAACTTCTGCAATTCATTTGGCCTCTCAGTATTTGATTTGTTTTTTTTGTTTTTGTTGTTTTATTTGCTTTTTATATGGAGAAATGTCTTATCAGTCTGGATGGAGCAAAGGCCTCATCTAACTATAAAAGCCAAAAATGCTGTGTATTTTTTTTTCTCCCAGAGCCACTTGCAGATACGTTACAGGCATGTGACACAAGTTCCACCAATCAGATAACACCTTGCTAGATTTGGAATAGGTTCTACCTCAAGGAAGAGACATGGCACTTTATTTCTCTGATTTTGATTTCCCACATCAAAATCTCCCAGAAACATAGTTTTAGCTACTTTTATTTATTCATTAGTTTTTTACTGCTTTCTTTGCGCCAAGTTCACCAGGCTTTCCAGTGATGCTGGAGCCTCTTATTAGTCTCTTAATAATTCCTTTTGTTTTTGATCAGTGTAAATCACTATCTGTTGTGTGGAACCAGGAACCCGGACCATACCCACTGTGATGTGGAAAGGACACGCATCGTCAGTGGCATCACCAGTGCACAGGGATTACCACTCTACCAAAGCAAATGATAACACTTGTGTCTTAAAGACAAGTAGGAATTATCTGGGTTAAAGGTGTTGGAGGAAGGGTCCAGCATATGGATAACAGGCAGAGGAAACAGCACATGTGAAAATCCCAAGGCAATCCTCCAAGGTAGGAATTCTTAGACCTATGCTTTACACTTGAGGAAACTGAGGCTAGTGAGCAGCAAATCCAGGGCTGGCTGTAGAGTTCAACCACTATGGCTCTCTTCCAATTGAAGCCTGGAAATACACTTATTCCAGTGGTTGCCAGTACTTTTTTTTTTTTCAATGGACTTTTAAAAAATGATTATTTATTTGAGATGGAGGGTGGGGGTGGGTGAGAGGGGCAGACGGAGAGGGAGGGAGAGAGTCCCCAGCAGACTCCCCACTTAGTGCAGAGCCTGACACTGGGCTCCATTTCACAACCCTGAGATTGTGACCTGAGCCAAAATCAAGAGTCAATTACTTGACCGACTGAACCCCCAAGTGCCCCTGGAGCTTTTTATTTTGAAGTGTCTGTATACAGAAAAGTGCCCAACCCAGAAATGTACAGCTTCATAAGTTATCACAGGGCATTCATTTAACTCCCACTGATTAAGGACTTAGAATACTGAATAGCCCAAAAGATTCCCCTCCCATCCTTTCCAATCAATATCCTTCCATTCTCCCCAGAGGTAATGCTATCCTGACTTCTAACACCATAGTGGTCATACTTGGTTTTCAACTTTGAATAAATGGAATAATATCATATATATTATTTTGTCTGGCCTCCTTAACTTGATATTAGGATCCTAAGATTCATGAATGTCATTTGTAGCTTGTTCATTTGCATTGCTGCATAGTTTCAATTGCATAGATTTATCTTTTATAGTTAATGGCACTAGATTATTTTCAGGTCCTGTAATGGCAATTACCAATTATATTGCTAAAGACATTTTCACTCATGTTTCTTCTGGTATGAAGAAATTTGTGGAAAATATACCTAAGAGTAAAATCGCAGTTCATCGTGTATTATATATTGAACTTTAGTGGATAATGCCAAAAGTTTTCCAAAATTGTGAAGGCAATATAAATTTCCACCTGCAGTTTATGAAAGTTTCAGTTCCTCTATGCTCTGCAATATGTGGTATGGTTAATCTTTTTAACCTTAGCCATTCTTGTGGGTGCAGTGCTATCCCACTGTGATTTTAATTTGCATTTCCCTGAAGACTAATGATGTTGAGTAACTTTTCATGTTTATTGGCTAGATCCCCAGTGCTATTTATCAGATGGCCACTTCCTGGCATATATTTTAGGGTAAAGCGCCTTAAGGATGAATGCATATGATTTCCAAAGATAGTGTATTCTTTTTTTCTGATTCCCCAAGGTCATGGTTTTCATTATTTCTCTTAAGATAGACACCTTCTAGATTTGTGGGGCTCTGTTCTTTCTCAGGAAGTGACTCTCTTGGGGCTAACTTTCTATATGTAGAGTTGGTTCAATAAATGTAGAAAATCAAGGACAGACTGAGGAAAAAGCCACAGAGGCCCTTGACTGGGTCACTAATGGTCTCTTGCACATTGTTTGGCAAACACTAGCCTTGACAATATTTGTATTTTCCCACATGTTCACTGGGTAAAAGTCTCAATGGACATGTTACTGTGAATTTACGATGCTCTTTGAGGGGTTTGGGTTAGTTCGGTAATAAAAATTCTGGCATATGGAGACATACGTCTGGTTCCCACACATTTAAGGCTAGAGAGAGAGCACAGCTACATTTTCTTAAGGTCAGCTTACTGATGTCTCCAAAGATAAAAGGCACCTCTGATTGAAGGCTTGCTCTGAAAATATTTTTGGCAAAGGATTTCTAAGTTCCATTCTCCTGGGATGATCGAATTGAGTTCTGTTTTGTCTGTTGTTTTGACAAACTCACTTTGGCAGGGAAAAGGGCTTATTGCAGGCCCCTCTGCTTTGATTTCAAGATTTTATAATTAGAGGCAAGAAGAAGACAATTGTAATCAATGAAAACCATTCACTCAGAAGACAGAGTCGGGTCCAGATATACAACAGAAATCAATAACAGAAATCACAGCTTTGCTCTTGGGTTTTGCCAAAGGTTCCTTATATTTAGATGTTTTTAATCAGGCTAAGTCCATAACCTCTACTATTTTTAGCTTAAAACCATAATACACTGATAAGATTCTAGCCTATTTTACCTATGTCATGATGTCTCCAGTCTTACAAAGATAGGGACATTAACTATCCACAACCCTTTGAACAAAGCCTCTTTCCATCAGTCAGGATTTTGTTTGTAAGCAACGGGCCCTGACCATAGTTATCCTAACAAAGGAGGAATTTATCTAAGGAATACCAGAGACTTACAGATTTAGACTTGGGAACACAGACCAGAGTCTAGAAAGCTGCAGAGAGCTGAGTATCAAAGATCACAGCAATGGTCACATAACAGGAAGGTCAGTTCATCATGGTGCTGGGCCCACTGAAGTCCCTCTCCTGGAAAGTGCATGTGTCTCTATTTGAGACACATGAAGGTTGGGTCTTGGAGTTGCTTCATCTTATTGCAGCATCTGTGTGAATAAACTCTCTTTGATTTCTACTATCTGAAAGCTAGAACTCTCCTAATTCCTATCTTTGCTGTACATAGTTGTTCATATCTTTCATGGATATGGTGAGTTACCCAGTATTTTTTCAGCCAATGATTTAAGTGGCTGTTGGCCAGTTTTCTCTTACTTGCAACCAAAAACTCTAACAGAGATACTGATGATGGCTAATATGGCCCAGGCCTACATTTTGCTATAAGAAGGATGAGGGAGGAGATATTTTCCTACTTTTGGAAAAGTCAGAAGCCTCATGTGGTCCAAAGAGAGCTACTGCAGTTGACCAACTTCATATCTCCAACATATGAATCACTCCTCATATTCACACATGAAGGCCTTGCAGAGAAGAGTGCTTTGGGCATAGTGGGCCCTCAAAAGATAATGGTTGAGTTAGGCAATACATTAAATTACTGGTTTTGAAACTGGCATCTCAGCAGTCCCAGGAATTCCCTGAAAGTGTTTCAGTGGTCAGTGGGACACAGTGATGAGGGGGTTTTCTCTGCCATCACTTTATTCAGAGTCCTGCTATTATCATTCTATATACTGGGATTGCATTTAAGATTTCTTCTTTTTTTCTTTTTTTAAGATTATATTTATTTACTCATGAGAAACAGAGAGAGAGAGAGAGAGAGAGAGAGAGAGAGTCAGAGTATGCCTCTGACAAAGGCAGAGGGAGAAGCAGTCTCCCCACGGGGAGCCTGATGCAGGACTGAATCCCAGGACCCCAGGATCACCACCTGAGCCAACCAAAGGCAGGTGCTCAACCATTAAGCCACCCAGGTGCCCCAAGATTTGTTCTTTAATAAGTCCTCTGCATTTCAAAAGCACTGCACTGAATTGTCCATTAACACTTCATTTTAATTCATTTACTAGTCTATTGAGAGAAGAGAGAGTGATATTTACTGGGTTCCTACTGAGTTGTAGGCACTGGACCACTTTCTCACCTGTGTGGTCCCATCTCATTCCTTAGAATCATGAAAGTCAGCTCACCTGTTGGCTGATCATTTATTCATTACATTGATCAAAAGTCTCTTCTCTAAAAGAAAATAGTCTATTCTCCTATAGGTTTGTCATTTTATTAGCTTCTCAAAGGACTAGAGTTAGACTGAGTTGATCCTCATTAGGATTTGTTTTTAAAAGAATTTCCATTATTTTTGCTCCTACATTCATTGTTTCCTTCTGGCTGCTTGCTTTTCTGTTATTCCTTTTTTCCTAGCTTTTTGAGGTGAACACCGCTCATTGACTTTTAATTTTTGTTTTCTTTGATATATATTTCGAAGGTGATACATTTTCCTACAAATAAAGCTTGGAGCTATTATAGATATGAGATTTTAGTCAGTTATTTCTAAAAAATCTTTTTGCTTTCTTCTTTCGCTAATTGCTAACAGAAGAATGTTTTACAATTTCTAAGTGTATGTGTTTGGGCCCTGACTGTCTTTTTTTTTTTTTAAATCCTATTTCCTTAAATTCTAATTTTATTGTACTCTTGTCAGAGAACACACTCTATGTAATCTATATTTGATTTTTTGATATCTGTATGATTTAGAATCTATAATATTTGTGGCCACATATATATTGAATTTTTAAAAATCTATGTTGCACATACTTTTGAAGAGAAACAAAAGTAATATTGTCGGGTGGAATTCTAAACTGGCATTACATCAAACTTGTTAATTATGTTCATAGCATCTATAAACTTATTTTTAGCCCTTGATAGAGTGCTTTCTGAGGCAGCTATGTTAAATCTCCCTTACTGATTATGGAGTGGATAATTTTTCTTTTTAGGTCTATTAATTTTTGACTTATATTCTGAAATTCTGTTAGGCATGTATAGATTCAGAATAGTTCCATCTTCCTTTTGCCATTACGTAATATCCTTGTTTACTCTTATTATTTTATTCTTGTCTATGTAATGTGCTATTCATATTTTCTACAAGAGCTGTTTTTGATTAATGTTGGTTTTATATGTATTTGTATGTTGCTTTAGTTTCAAATTTTCTGTTTTACACACACCTCTTGTAAGCTATGAATTTTGTTTCATTTTTATATACATCTAAGAACCTGTGCAAGACAACCGGCAAATTGTATTCATCTTTTAAACTATGATTAGTAATGTATCTGGATTTGTTGTTACAGCCCTTGAGCTTTCACTTTGCCATTTTTTCTTTCCTAGATTCTATCATACTGGTTGAGAGTATATAGGTGTATAACAGAGATGGGATTTATTCTTTATGTTGCTGGAACAAGAATTCCCCTAATGTGAGCGAGTGGCACATGGTAGGGGCAGGCATAAGTGGGTCTTCTCTAGTGGCTCTTGTACTTCTCACACAACTCTTTCAATCTGCCACAGAAGGATTATTTTGTTTAGTTGTTTCTTCATTCATTCAACTAAGATTGACCGAGGGCCTGCTATGTACTGGTTTTGTACTTGGTACTAGGTGGCAGGTGTTGAATAAAATACATATAGTTTCTATGGTCTAGTAGGGGAGCCACTCAATGTACCTGCACATACATAAGTACAAATTTTATTGTGACCTGTAAAAGAAATCATTTGTGTGCAGTGAGAGAAAACAATGGAATGGGGTTTACTCCAACCCAGTGGTTAGGCTTTTTGAGAAGAATAAAATTAAATAATACGCAGAGTGGGAGATGTGGCAGTGCCTAAAAATTACTCCCAGTAAGTATGCCTTCCTTCTTGCTTAGCAATACAATCCCAAAGTTTAGGTGGGCAGAGTGACCACTAAGAATGAACCTGATAGCCTTCCTTGCAATGGCATGTGACCATGTAAGATTCCAGTCAAAGGGGTGCAAATGGAAATGGTGTGTATGACTTCTAGGAAGTATCTTTAAGGGGAAGGTATGACCTTTTCCTTCTCTCCTTCTAGGTGCCTAGAATGAAAATATGACAGCTAGAACCAGAGAAGATCTCTTGAATCATGATGTGAACCTGAGAACAGGGGCCAGGAATGGTGAAGCACCAAGAAAGATAGTAGGAGTATGAGTTGTTGATACAGTAGAATCCCATTCCAGCCCTATTTTACCTAAGAAAATTTTTCCATGAAAAAGAAATACATTTCTACATTTTCAACCTTTGCTATTTTGGTTTTTTGTAAACTCTCCCTTGAGTGCATAGAGTTTTTCAAGTCCCAGGAACAGAAGTCTTTAGTGACTTTCAGACTTTCACACTCAAAAAAAAAAAAAAAAACACATGGAGAGGGTGTTAGAACACAAACTTCTGGATCCTACCCCTCAAAATCCTGATTTATTAGGTCAGCAGTAGAACCCAAGAATTTGCATTTCCTGTAACCTCCCAGATGATGCAGAAGACCCTTGGACCACACACTGTTCTAGGGCTCTGAGTCAAAAAAGAGTTCAGCACATTTAAGGAACTGAATCAAGGCTGGTTTAGAGAATATTGAGAGACATGGAATAAGGTTGGAAAGGTAGGCAGAGGGCCAGATCATGCAGAGCTTTGCAGTCCAGAAAAGGGAATGGTTTTTCTTCTAAGTGTGGTAGGAAACCACTGAAGAATATTAAGTAAGGAAGTGACCACATCTAAGGTTGTAAAGTCATTATCTCCTACATGAAGAATGGATCGCAAAGCACTAGGATGTTGTATCGGTAGTCAAGGCCAGAAACGCTAGTAGCTAACTCCAGGGTGTATCAGTAGAGATGGAGTCAAGATTTTTGGAAGTAAGAATAACAAACACTTTGCTGAAAGATTCAGCGTGTAGAATAAAGGAGGAGGAGGAATCAAGAAAGCAGAGTGATTCCCAGGTTTTTGTTTTGAACAAATGGGTGGAACCTGCATAAGAGATGCTGAGCAGGTTCCTATGCAACTGACCACAAGCCAGAGTTTCCAGGGGTGGTAGTCTACCGCTCCCATTTGTGGCACTTTTGAGAGATGCCAACCTTTCAGATTATCCCTCCACTCCAAACTATTCACTGCAATTGCCTAATAAGCCTCTGGGTGGGTTGGCCTCACCCACTTGACATCTCTTCATGAGCACTTGTGCCTTAGATGTGGTTTGGAATTATTTTGTCTGTTTTCCAGAGACGATCTCCAGAGTTTTGTTTTTGTGTGTTTCTGTATGTTTGTGTTCCCTTTGGCAGGATACGCTGTGATTCTTCAATCCCAGGGCACAAAGAGTTCTCAGAATCCTGTAGTTCTGGAGTGTCTGGATGTCTTGGTCAATGTGTCCAAATAGCCTCTGTTCCAGCACAGTTCAACTGTAATTCACCTCTTTATGGGATGACTATCACAAGAAGTCATTAAATTTTCTTTGGTCTTACTTCCCATAACTTCTTGTTGACGTAGAATGATTGTTCTAAATGTTCAACAAGGCCCTGTATGATCTGACTCCTACCTACTCCTCCTGGCTCATCTTGGCTACCCCCGCCCCAGACCCTCAAGTGTCTTTCCGCTGTAGCTATACTGAACTTCTCTCAGTTTATGCATTCCACCTGCTTTCTCCTGCCTCTGGGCCCTTGTACAAGCTAGTCACTATTTATAAAAAAAACAAAAAAAAAAACAAAACTTTCCCTGTTGGTAACCTCGCCAATTCCCAGTCATTCAGCTCAAACCTGAATAAAATGATAGTTCCTCAGGGTTACTTTCCTATGGCCTCTCCCATACCCTTTTCAATCTCCCTAGATTGGATAGACCTCCTTATTAAATGCTGAGACTCGGGATCCCTGGGTGGCGCAGCGGTTTGGCGCCTGCCTTTGGCCCAGGGTGCGATCCTGGAGGCCCGGGATCGAATCCCACGTCAGGCTCCCGGTGCATGGAGCCTGCTTCTCCCTCTGCCTGTATCTCTGCCTCTCTCTCTCTCTCTCTGTGTGACTATCATAAATAAATAAAAATTTAAAAAAAAATGCTGAGACTCCCTGAAGAGATAGTTTGCTAATTTACCCTACTTTCTTTAGTTACCTATAGGTACTTGCTTTATTATTACTTACTACTTGTCTTTTCAAGTTGACTATAAATGCTATGAGGGCAAAGACTGCATCAGCCTGCCTTGCCTTTGTAGACCTCCAGTGCCTGGCATGTAGCAGGTTCTCACTAAATATTTGTTGGTTCACTGATTGATTTCAACAATTGAGATACATTTATTCTTTATCTCTAGAAAGAACCATTTTAGTAGCTCAGATTATTTTCTACTCTGAGATCATGCACTGGTCTTATTTGCATCCCAGTGCACTGGTGGGCAATATAATAGAGCTGCCCCCACATTTTCATATTGCTGTTTTTTTTATTTCTCACAATTTCAAACTGAGGCTTCAAAGAATTTATTTACAGGCAAATTACTTCCCTGTTTTATTCCTCAACCAGTTTCAACACACAGTTCTTTTCTATTCAAAATTTCATCCTTTCATGTCTGTTTCTTTTCCCCTTTACCAGAAGCACTTTTTGGACTATATTTTGAATATTCTTCTACAGTCAAATATCATCAATTCTTAAGTACTGTCCCTCACTTCAAAAGAATCAGTAGAAACATTCTTTACAAGATACCCACCCATTCTGTGTGTGTGTGTGTGTGTGTGTGTGTGTGTGTGTTTTCCAACTCCCTAGATTAAAGTTAACTCCCTCTATCTGCAGATTGTAAAATTTCTCTCGCTGGGAGGTTTTCTACTCTGTGTACTTTTATGACATTTGTAAGCATTAATGATATGCTGCAGCATTTTGTAGAGTACTATAACAGAGAATTACATATTAGAAAAAAATTAAAACCATCAAGTCTGTCGTCAGGCATTAGGAGAACTGCTGAATATTTCAAACACGTTTGGGATTTCTATAAATTTTGGCTTGGCATTTATATGGGGTTCCAAATAGTTTTTATCTCTCTCATCTTAATGATTACCCCAATTCATGTACTCGGTTTTTCCACTTTGCAGGAGAAATCAGCAAAAAGAAATTTATAGATCAGGTCAGAACTGGTAAAGCCAAAATTAGACTTTTTGCTTTATCTGTTTAAAAAGTGAAGAGAAAAACCTTTAGCTGGTGAATCTCTTAAATGGTTGAGATGATGGAAATGTAAATATCAACTAATATCTCAAACACAAAATAAAGATAAAGCTAAAAGATGTTAATTTGCTAAAAGGCCAGAAACTGAAAAGTCCTCTGGCCCTTCTGGTATATTTATCTACTGTTCACATTTCTGAAGAAGAAAAATTCTATGTGGAAAGTAAGAAAAAAGGCACAGTAAATTAGGTAAATTGCCCCAGGTCTTCTGCTTAGGAAACTGTATGAGATATCAATCTACATATAGATTGTTCCTATAGAAACATATAGAATGTTTCATCATTTGTGCTCTAAGACATCAATAATTCAGACCAGGTGTCTGCCCTCATGGAACTTATATTCTGATGGGGGGTGGGAGGTAAGCCAATACTACATTGACAAGATGACTTGAAAGATCTAGGTTCTGGGAAAAACATCAAATGAGACAAAGCAAAGAAGAAAAAGCTGGTGCAGGCAGTGGGGCTGAGGAGAGATATTTATATTCATTGAAAAATTATTTGTAGGTTTGTCATGGAAAAATTCAAGCATATAAAGTAGAGAAAATAGGAAAACGAACCCCCATGTAACCATAGCCTTCTTCGGCAATGTCAGCTCATGGTCAATCTTATTTTCTCTTTGTCTCCACCAAATATTCCTGATTATTTCATGTATAAATATTTCACGATGTATTTCCCAAAGATAAATAACCTTTTTTTTTCTTTTTACACAAACCACACCACCACTTTCACATTCTAAACAGAACTTGATAACTTATGATTTTAGAACTTACCCTTGAGGGAAGGTCTATTGGAGAAGGTACAATTTGATAAGATCGGAGTGAAAAAAGGAGTGAGCCTTAAGAAGATATGGTGATGGTACCAAACTTTAATTTTTTGGTTTTTGCTTTTTTTACACAAATTCACAAGTTTATTAGCTATAGGGGAAAAATGACTGATTGCTCAAAATCAATTCTTGTTCCCTATCAAACATGAAGCTCACAGAACATTCTTTACAAAGGAATTGAAGATCTACATTTTTGGTGCAAGGTATGTCGGGATTTTTCCCCCCATCTTCTTCATGACAGAGGGAGGTAGCTGAATCAATGAAGGAACTATACTTGCCTCAGATGGGCAACATAAACATAGAGGTCCCATGAACAGAAGATTCAAAACTGGTACTGGAACAGAGCCAACTTTGAGCCCTGGTCAATCTTCTGTGTAGAAGGTTACATCTGAATGACCAACAAAGTCTTCAGCTGCTTCCTTGTTCTAAAGCTGGCCAGACTAGAGATCTTGCTGGCTGGCTTTTTCATTATTTCTCTTTGGAAGATCTCCTTAACCACACCTTTCTGGAACCAAGAGACAAAAATACTCTTTAAAAACCGTTGAATTACCTGCCACCACTTTGAGAAGCATCTTTGTGCTTACTTGTTCTTTCTCTGGATGAAGAGCAGCCCAACATAGAAGCAGCATTAATGTTCCTTTGCTGGCAGTTCCATCCAACCTCCCAGGGGAAGGCATTTTGCCAAGCCCTCCTCTGCCCATTTGAAATTCAAATCTTTGAATTTGCCTCAGTGCCACCTTTGTCCAGAAACCTCAAAAGACCCAATCCATGTCGATCTGCCTTGAAATTATAAAGGGACATATTACTGCGTAGGAAGATAAAGTGTGTTGAAATAACATCCAGGGTGGTGGTTAAATAAATTCAGGAAAACCAGGACATTCACTGTGAAGCCGAGACTGTCCTCAACTCACCTCCCAGGCAAGAAGTGGGCAGACAAGCCACATGATGGAGGCGGGCACTCTTGAACTAATGACTTTAGTGACTGTTTGACTTAGAAATAACATATCTTCCCAACTCTTAGCAACCTCTGAGCTCTTTTTCCAGGCATCTCAAAAAATGTGATTAAAGCTTTAGCTTAAGAAAATTTTAGTGAAGTTGGGAGAACCTTGTGTCTATTTTCTCGCTCAGGGATTTTCTTGCTGAAAAGGCCTTGGCATATTCATTCAGGATCAGCTTGCACTTTATTTTCCATATCCACCAAATGGGACCATTCAGGTTGGGTTATATAGTTGATTTGAGGATAAAATAAACATGGCAAGATGCTTTGAGAAGTAAAAGGCCCAATGTAATGTAAACTTTAAAGATCAGGAACGCACCGAGAGGCCATGCAGCTGTACTTTCTGGCTGCTGAGGGATATGTTTGGCCCCTTTGATCTCAAAGGAATTTACCAGGCACCTACTCTGTGTTTGCATGTTTTCTCTGGTGCCAAAAAATGTGTGAGTGTGAGAGGGTGGTGGTAGGGAGACAAGAAACACACAAAATGATGAAGTGGCAATATATTGCACCATGGATCCTTCAGAAGGTTAACCTCTTCGAGCCTGAGTTTTCTTGTCAATTAAATAAGACAATAATAAGACCTATCTCATACAATACTTGTAAGGATTGAAAGAGAAAGAATGGGCAAAGCATTTATCAAAGTGTCTGGCACAGAAAGCTCTATAATTCTATCTACTTTTAAAAAGACTTTTACATTTTTCCTCCTCAAAAAAAGGCAGTAAAATTCTAATTTCTCCCCCTCTCTGTCAGCGTTAAGAAGAGTGGATTTTTTTTTTTTTTTTTTTTACTGTCAGAAATAGGAGTCATGAAGATTGCTGAAAAAGAATTGCTGTCCAAGAATCACCGAGCAGAAGTCTTAGTGGGGAATAGAATGAGGGAGGGTAGTAGTTAGGCCTATTAAGATGTTATTTTGGGGGCACCTGGGTGGCTCAGTGGTTGAGCATCTGCCTTTGGCTCAGGATGTGATCCCAGGGTCCTGGGATCGAGTCCTGTGCCGGGCTCCCTGCAGGGAGCCTGGTTCTTCCTCTGCCTGTGTCTCTGCCTCTCTCTCTGTATCTCTGGTGAATAAATAAGTAAAATCTTTTAAAAAAGAAAAAGATTTTAATGATTCCCAAGACAGAGGCATGGAAACTGTGATTGAGAAGGATGATAAATGATGGAGTCAGTTCTCAGAGGAAAGAAGGGCCAGAACCAAGGATATAGGACTCAGTGGCACATATGTATGTCCCTCTTCTTTTTGTGGACAAGGGTGCTCGGCACCGCTCTCTCATGCAGTCTTTCTCACTGAGCAAGCAGAGCAGAGATGATGATTGCTCTGGCTGACACTTGGCCCATATCATGTGCTCTCTTTAGAGATGGAAAAGTTATTTGCAGAAGGGAAGAGCATGACTTTTTCAGAAGCAGGAGCTAAGGAAGAGACAGGGGGTGAATACAGTGAAGAACCTCAAGATGAAAACAGCTGGATCATTTCACCTACCTCTTCCATATAGGAACCTGGCTTATGATTTGAGCTTTCAAGAGAGCATGAGGTGGGGGCTGCGGGGGGTGAGGAACGAACAGAGATGGTTTAGATCAGTCTATAGAATAACAATGACACAGATGCTTCGAGCATTATGACTAGGCACTCCATTGGGTGTTTTGCATATCTTTTCTCCTTTAATCCTTCCAGTGATTTGATGAAATTAGTCATGTTATTACCTCTATTGGGTGGATAAGGAAACTGAGGTTAGTAACCAAAATTATTCAACTAGTCAGTGGCAGAACTAAGGTTTGAAGCCAGGCTGTATGATCCTGGAGCCCAAGCACTGAGCTCAATAGAGGATTTTGAATATATTAAAGAAACAAGAAGTGGATAAAAGCCAACGAAGGAGAAAATGCAATGGATTTTGCACTTATGCCCAGGGCTTCCTATTTATTTATTTAGTCTCAAAAATATGCTTCTATGGTAAACAAAACTGAGGAAGAGTGAAACTGCTTCTTTGACACAAACTATAGACAAAAGGCTTTACAACTGGTTGTGTTTGATAAGAGAGAGTACTTCTGTGGTGCCTAAAGGAGAACTGATTATAAATGCTGCAATGAAAATTTGACTTTTCAACAATATCCTCCTTAAAGTTACCTGTCGATTGTTGATAAGTGGTAGTGTAGTGTACTATAGGGTCCACGTGTGTGTGTGTGTGTGTGTAAACCCACCTGTTTGTGTTACACTGTCTAGTCAATCTGCTAAAAACAGCTGGACATTAGAATGATCTAACCACAAAGCAGCTAAGTGATTACTTAGAGTGGTTTGGTTGTCATGTCATATTCCTTTGATTCATTCTTATGTTTTGCTTTCGAGTTTCATTCCATTGAACCATTTAGTGGTGCTTCATCATGGAGCTTATTTATTCCTCATAAAGTAGGAGGACTTTATCACCAAATATGATATTGTAACGTCATAAATGTGTCAGATGTCCGAAAGAAACACACTACTGGTGCAACATCACTCTGCGCCCACATCTCTATTAAATCAGACCATCTTCTGATAGATGGCAGCTTTCAAAACCATTCCCTTTCTCATTCAACAGCGCAGAGCATCCATGCAGTCAGATGTTTATTTATTATACAATTCATGCCTCTGAACATTCACTTTTTGTTTCATGTTTCTTATCAGTGTCAATTGTAATCAATTACTTGTATAAAATGATGGAACTCCTAATTTATGACATGATGACACACAGTAGATACAGCATTTCTATCTAGAATTGAACTGAACCTCTGCACTAGTTTTCTGCCAGAGCCAATAAAGGGCTCTGGGGATTAGAACCAAGATGAATAAAGCATATTTTCTTTTTCTTAGCCCCCTTTCCTAACTAGTTCAACTTTTAGAAATAACATTGGCTAGCCAATGAAAACACTCCTTTGATAAAGGCTAAGAATTTAAGATAAAAAACAGCTGGGCAGGGGTTTTTTTATACAAAAGGAAACAACTTTGAACTACATAGACAATGTCGTTTAAACCCAAACAGATGTGGTTTAATCTTGTTTTTGATCCTCTTGTAGATTTTTCTCAAAATGCCTGCATATGCATAGAAATGATGACTTTCAGATGTTTGAACATAATTTGTCTCTGTTAGAATATCACCTTGGTACATAGATCATGTACACCAAATACTCCCAGTCTTTGAACACGGACAGCAGGGTACCAGGGAGAATTTATGTTGGTCTTTTGGTCTTGCCCACCGATTTTGTAAGAAACTGAAAGGGGAGAAGAAAAGCAATGGTATCCATATACTGTCATTTTCAGAACAAGAGTCACATGTGTTCTCCATGACTTCAGTAAATCATGGTGATAGTTTTAGATCCTAACACTTAGAAATGCTTTTAAGATGAATCCTATCACGTGAATGCTCTAAAAATAACACACTGTTGATTTGTGCACCATTTCGTGTCCCCACTGATTATTATCCACTTATCATATGATTTCCTCATGTATTAAGGCTTTCCCATCCCCTCTCTAGGAGAAGAAACCACTAGAGCAAAACTATGTTAAAATATAAAATGTCATCAGTTAGACTGTAAAGGCACCCACTAAAATATACTCAAACCCACTTTCAACTTCAAAGGCTATTAGAGTTGTTACCACAGGCATTATCCCAATGATTGAAGGAAGGGTTGTACAGATAGAAATTTTATATAATTTTTTTCTTCTCTTCTCCCTCCGTCTCCCCACTTGAAGAGTATAATGGTGAAGTGTGGGGAGAGTCTGTGAAACATGTGGAGAGACCTAAGATCATGAGTAGGAATCAAAAGCACGGAGAGCTCTGGGGGCAGAGGGCGCCGTAGTTAACACCCAGCTCCATCAAATGACCTTGGGCAAGTACATGAACAGCGCTGCTTCAATTTAGCCTTGCCTTCAAGTTGCCTCCTCCTTGGTTTCTACAATTTTCTCCACAGTCATAGTCCTTGAGAGTATTTAAAAGACCAGCTGGACAAAGAGGAAATGAGATGCACATATTTATTTGAAAAATTCTGAAAGGAACATGGAGTGCACACACGTGTGTGTGTGCATGTGCATGTGATGTAAAGAGAGTAAGCAAAGGGAGAGATGGAGATGAAGTGCACTGATGGCAGTGGTGGCTTTATGCTTGATCATTGGGAAACCAGCCCAATAGCTCCCAACAAAACACACAAGAAGGGTCCCACTTTTAAGTGGTCAGTTTCTAGAACTCTTGGTTCTTTGGCAGCAAACTGTTGCTCTATGTAATGTCTCACCCCTTTAAAACTCACCTCGGGGCATAAGTGCAATGTGAGGTCATTTGGAGCCACAATCTAATCTACAAGAATCATCTGGCATCATATGCGAATGCTTATTATTTAAAAAATGCAGTTCTGTTTATACTGTTGGAGTCTCTAAGTCCTCTTCATTATCCGTTCATGCTGTCTGTCTGGATGTGTTTTCTGATCTTTGTGTGAGGAAGTTGTCTCTGCTCGATGTGACTCAGGAAGAAAATATGAGGCTCTGATGCCCTATGTTGTCATGATTCCCATGCCAGGGGCTTCATGAATGATGTTTCCCACCAAGAATTACAGTAGCTGCCAAGTGATGGAGGAGGCGGGCACTGGCCCAATTATAGAGCAGTGAGTGAGAGTTCCAGAAGTTTCATGGAAATCCAACTGACTCCTGGGGCAGTGAGGAAGGGGCCAGGGACTGGAGGAAGCAGGGTGCGGGGGGAAGCAGCATACCCCCTACATCAAGGGACCCTTGATCCTGAGCCAGGAGAGGATGAAAGTGAAGGTGGCTGCAACCCCTCTGGTGAATAGTTTTAGGAGTGGGAGAAGGAGTATATGTGACATAGTAGGGACAAACAAGATGGAAAAAAGTCACTGGACCAGGGGACCACAGAACTGGGTTCTAGTACCACAACTTGTTCACTCTGTGATTTTAGACAAATTATTTTCACTTTTCTTGTATACCTCGTGTAAAAGCAAAAAAAAATAAGATATCTTCTAAAGATCCTTCCAACTAGAAATGTTTTTAGAATAAGTCTTTTTTTTTCTACTTGTGATCTAGTAAATACATAGCTCTAACTCCTTTTTTTAAAAAAATTATTTATTCATGAGAGACACAGAGAGAGAAAGAGAAGCAGAGACACAGGCAGAGGGAGAAGCAGGCTCCATGCAGGGAGTCTGATGTGGGACTTGATTCTGGGACCCCAGAGGACCACGCCCCAGGCTGAAGGCAGGTGCCAAACCGCTGAGCCACCCAGGCGTCCCTATACCTCTAACTCCTATTTCAGTTGTATGCATGGCAGAAAAGAAAAGGCGGAAGGGAAAAGAAAGGGAGAGGGAGACAAGAGCCAAGATGGAAGAAACACAGAAATGAAACAGTGATGATAATTTTGGCCCGTCTTCCAGTCTGTGAGGGCATGTGTGGTGTGGCTTTGAAGAAATGGGAGTCTTTATCTGCATTTGGTCTCAGACTCCAGGAGCCTCCCATGCCACGAGAATCTCACCCTGCTGAGTAACATCCTGATATTTAAAGAGACTAGTGTTAAACATTATCATGGTTTAAATTTTTATTATTGTTTTTGGTACAACATAGGCTCTAATACAAGCCAAATACTCCATCTGATACTCAACCAAAGACTCATTACTCTGGTGTGATGCTGGAGGAAAACCTGGCTGGGTTGGACTTGCAGAGAATGTCTTTCTAATGAGTCTTCAAGGGTAATTCAAACTGTATGGGATTTTTCACCCCATGTGGTGACTAGAAAAACTAGAATGCTATACCTACTGCGTGTATATGCCTCTTGGCATTGTGGCAGTCCCTGCTGTAATGTGGAGGACAGATTAAAGAGATCCAGCAAGAAGGGAAGAGGGGGTGAAATCATAAGTCACTCTTCATCTTAGAGTCTCTGTGAGGTGAGGATGTCAAATAACTAATTTGTATTGAGGCCCTTCTGTGTGCAAGGCACCATGTGGGACATTTTAGACATATATATATATATATATATATATATATATATATATATATATATTTTCTTCTTCACAACAATCTCATGATTCATTCAAAGGCTTAACTCATTTTACTGCCCTCCTATTAAATGCCAAAAACTCTCCTGGACTCCAGGGGAAGAGTAGTAAACAAAAAGGATTCTGCTCTCTCTTGTGAGGTTGAATTCTGGTAGCAGGGAGAGATGAGAAACAAATTCACATGACGTCAGGTAGTGAGAAGCACTGCGGAGAAAAAGAAGGCAGAGCAAGGGGATAGAGAATGCCAGAAGGACAGGTGGGTGCTCAGAGAGGCCTCTCTGGTGAAGCCAAAGAAGCAAGGGAGCAAGGCTGGTTCCCGAGCAGAGAAAGCAGTCACAATTCCCCTACTACAGATGGGGAAACCGAGCTTCCCATGGTCTCTTATTTAATAAGCTGTGATGATCCCATGAGATCGCCACACAGCATCTGCTTCACATTTTAAAAGGATGCAAGTCAGAGGAGGGCTGTGAGTACAAGCATGTCTGGCACTAAACACTGCATGATTCTATTAACAACACACCATTGCTTTGTCTGCATAGTGCCTGAGCTGGCCAGGTTCTCCTACTATACTGAACTAAGAGAATTGGCAAGTTGCGCTGGTATTATATAGAAAAGGCACACATTTTCCTGGATGTCTTTCCCCTTATTTATTCTACTCTTGAACCTTGGGCTATGAACAAAGAGTCAGTGAAGCATGGTTTTCACAGTGTTCACAAAGTGACAGGACTCCTCAAAGAGGCTTCAAGGACTTTTGTGAAACATGTCAGGGAGGGTCAGTAGCTAGAGCTCATGGCCACTGGCTCCTGTGTCACCCAGAACAGAAATTATTTTATGACTCTAATATATTGGGGCTCTGAAATGAAATTTCCAGTCCTAGTACAAAATTTGAAAAATACATGAAAGCTATGGCTCCTTGTGAATAATAGAGAGGCTTCTTGAGCCATCTTAAAAATGTGGCTTTAAATGCAAAGTTTCTTAAAAAGTTCCTGGTGGAATGATCACCCTACGGGGTAGCCTTAAAGTAGTGAGAAGTAAATGGCATATGCAAGTCTCCAA
This sequence comes from Vulpes vulpes, assembly GCF_048418805.1. NCBI lineage: Eukaryota > Metazoa > Chordata > Mammalia > Carnivora > Canidae > Vulpes > Vulpes vulpes. The sequence continues at coordinate 71,583,793 of NC_132788.1, read as the reverse complement.
TTGGATGAGAAAGCCAACTGATCCAAGCAACTGCTAAGAAATTCTGACCAAAGATTTGGAGAATCCATTGGAAGGGCTGACTTCTTCCCTAACAGTTGTGGTATATACACTATGTGCACACGCACACATGTGTGCACACACACACGGAATGAGTTTTTTGTTTTGTTTTGTTTTTTAAGAAAGGTTTTTAAAAAAATAGATAAAAATCAGGTTAGAAAGGACTTCTTCCACTCTAAACATTTCAGAAAATGTATAATTTCCACACTAAGAGAATTAGAATTCTTACCCATTAGGTAGTTAAATAGGAAGAACTTGGAAAGAGAGTTTGAAAGCTGAAGTATGGTGTCTCATTCACAATTGATAAGAAGTTCATTTCCTCATTATGTAATTGTTTGTTGCTGTTTGTTTCAATCAAATAAGGAATATCCATAGCTGACAGATGGATGCCTCTGGCTGTGGTGGTCATGGCGTGTATGTTTGCATGCGTATGAGTGCAGTCTCTGAGAAGAAAGATCTTTCTGTCTCCCAATTTTTTCCAAAAGGCCTCTTAGAGCAGAGAGTAGGTTCTCACCAAGAGAGTGAAAGCAACAGTAGTGGGTGTATCTTCTGAAACACTTCCTTAAATGGAATTCATTTCCTCTGTACTCTCTCTTTCCCCATTCTATGAGCTGGATCTTGGATGTATAGTGGGAGCTACCTTTAATCAGGTGGGTAAGAATTCACACTAGAGGATAGCAGAGCCGTCTTTCTGGAAAAAGGAAAAGGAAAAAGGAAACAGATACTTGGATGATTTCTTGGAGAGAAGCTACCTACATTCTGTGACTGCCTCTGTAATATTTCAGGAAAGAGAAACTCTCTTGTTCGCACCACTGTGTTTCTGTGGTTGTCCTTGCTTTCTTTCTCTGTTTTAGCAATTTATCTTATACCCCAACCAATAACCACCAATTAGATATAAGAAAAGATTAAAAGTTTGTTTGGCTCTAGATTACTATATTTTTGAATCCTCTCTTCAATTGACCACTTACTACCCTTTGAGGCCCACAGGGGAATTACATATGTAGATAAGAATTGGACCTCAAACTTTAGTCTTCTATTGAGGTTGGCTGAATCATACAGAAAGATATTAAAAACTCAGTCACCAATAGGGATTGGGCAGATCAATGCAAAGAAGCAAAGCTTACTGGGTAATGTTGCACTCGGTGAGAATACGTAACCCATTTAACTGTCATTCAGAAAAATGGACTGAGTATTTGATATTTTTAATCATTTAAAAGAAAATGGAATCTAGATTTTTTTAAAAAAGTTGAAATCCACAAATTTTAATTAATAGGCTAATTTAAAGAAATTTAAGAGAAAATACCATGTGCACCAAAGAAAAGATTTCTTTAGGACAGCCCTCTAAGGCTTAGGAGAAATTTCCTGTTGCCTGGACTAAAAATTAATCTTTGATCTAGAATCAAAGATATGTGGTTTGTTGGATGTTTTTTGACTTATTCTCTTAAGTCTTACACCAAAACACCACAAATCTAATCGGATAAGTATCAGTAAGATAAGCCTATTCCAGGCCAAATGTATATAAGCAGCAAAAAGTTGCTAGCCCCAAAGTAAGAGAGGTAGCCTCATGTCTTGAGTGGATATGGTGTGGGTCATTTGACCAAACATTTTTGGCCTGAACAAATAGTTCTGGAGTCTGTTTTATTTCTCCAGTAGAATCAATCAGTGTTCTCAGTTCCCAGCAAAGGAATTATTGGTGCCAAGGAAAATTAATAATTTATTAGAATGTCACAATTAAATGGCTGGGAGGTTGGGAAGAATAGGAGCCAGTGAAATTCCTGTAATCTTGTTTTTCTCCAATGAGTAGACACAACATCAACTATCTTTTGATTCTGTCTGTGACATTTTAGCAGAGCTCCATGTCCACAAATAACAGCTGCTAAATGGCTCTATATAAGGGACAAGTTAACTACACCATGGTACACAGAGTCAATGAGCAATTTGCAGCCATTAGAGAGAATGTGGTAGATCTCTTGCCATCAGGGCAGTTGGGGCACCATGTTGATGGCCACAGAGTAGAGCCAGGGAAGATCTACAAATGAAAACAAGGGTGCTACTTCTATAAGAGTGGGAAAAATATTCCTGGTTATGCCAAAACAATAGATAGTCACTATAATAACAGTTCCCATGTAGAGATTGCTTCCCGGACTTTCCTGAAAAAAACTTTTTTTCCTGAATATTGCATCCTGAGAAAAATGAATTTTATTTTATTTATTTTTTTAAATGAATTTTAGAAGCCAGGAAAATAGAAAAAAGTATCTTAATTCTGTGGGAATAAAAGATTGACATCACTTAGAGACATTACTCTTCAAAGGAATCCAGTGCTGTCAAGAAGAAAGCAAGAACAGGAAAAGTTCATGCAGAGTTGAAGGTCAAAGTCAACGTTTCTTACTAGTAACTGGGATGGGGTGAGAAAAAGAGAAGCATTCACAATCTTATTGGTTTTGCTTGTAGCTGAGCCATGTTATAACTACATGTTAGTGGCACTGTTGCTGCTTATGGTGCATTATTTCGATAAATAAAGTGAATGCTAAGGTTCTTCACGTGATATCCAAGTTTACAAGTAGTAAACTTGTGAGTGGTATTCAAAGAAATGGCAAGTTTTGGAAGAAAAATAATAAGTCTTTAAATTGTCAATTTCTACACACAATTCTATGTAGAGCTTACCACATGAGTAGAGGGTTAACATTTAAAACTCCCCAAAGGGATGCCTGAGTGGCTCAGAGGTCGAGCAACTGCCTTCAGCTCAGGCCGTGATCCCGGGGTACTGGGATCGAGTCCTGCATCAGGCTCCTTGCAAGGAGCCCTCAGGGTCCCTCTGCCTATGTCTCTGCCCCTCTTTCTCTGTGTCTCATGAATTCAAAAAATCTTAAAAAAATTAAAAATACAAAAAATAAAACTCCCCAAAAATGTCCCCAGATTTTTTCCAGCACTTGAGTATCCAATGTAGACTACAGTTTGTTGTTAGTAATTCTAAATTTAGGTATCTTTGTTATTAAACAATTTTGTTGCTATTCCTAATAATGAGTTAAGTATATGAAGAAAGTTGGATGTATTTGATAACAGTTTATGATTTGAGGTATTCCAAATAATTTCAATTTTCCCCCTATTCTCTAACATTATCAGGCTAGAGTTCAGAAACTAATTACACTTGCCACAGGGAAGAGGGATTGTCCAAAGAGAAAGCCAAGGAGAGAAGCAAAGAGAAGGAATTCTGGCTGAGGCTTCCAAGAGAGAGAGCTGAGCCTGGTCTATACTATCACAGCCCTGAGAAAGAGAGAGAGAACTCTTCCCAAGAGAGAAGACCAAAGGAGAGGCAGACCAGTCTCCTCCTTTAGAGAGGAATAAGGGAAAAACAGGATTTAAATGTGTATGTGTGAATCAGGAGAGGGTAGGAGGAAGGAGGAGAGTGGAAATTTTGGCTCCTTGAAATCCACTAGAATTCCAACTAATCTTTCCTTCCTTCCTTCCTTCCTTCCTTCCTTCCTTCCTTCCTTCCTTCCTGTGGAAGCTTCACTAATATTACAGAGCTAGAAGGGACAGAACAGGGCTTTCAATGTAGATCTTTGCATTCTTCTCAATGGCTTTCTCTATGTGACTATGTCCCCACTGTAGGAGCTCCCCTACTCTGAGTCTGCAGCAGGGATGATGGGGGTCGGGGTGGAAATGGAGGTTGAGAATGGGTTTTGGGAAATGGGGGTTGAAAATGGTAGGGAGAAAAATAAGGGGATTAAACAAACCATTTATGTGGCTACATCATTTCAAACAATTCAAAATATTTGTTCCCCTCAGAGAGGCTCAACAATAGTATCTTTGCATTTAGTTCCAGAGAAGTGGTTGGGTTTGGACTTCTCAACGTGCCCACACTCTCTGATGGGTCCGATGAAATGCTTCTAATTTTAAGTGACCCTTGAAGCAAGATCGAGTTGTGAGATCAATTGGTAAATTTTTATTTTCCTTTCTCTTTAACCCAGAGAAAGCTATCATACTCTCAATTTACGAAAAAAAAAAAAAAAAGAAAAAGAAAAGAAAAGAAAAGAAAAGAAAAGAAAAGAAAAAGTTTACAGGAAGAAAAAAATGTTCTCTCTTTGGAGATAAAAATAGCATCTACTTTTCTGGGAGCCAGTTAGCAGCTGGAGGAAATTATTTCTATCTTATCTCTGACCCTTTCCTAAGTTTGCTGGTCACCTTTTTCTTTAATTACTTTTGCCACTATGATTTAAAACTACCACAGTTTTAGCATCCAGAATTTCACTAGCACCTGGATGCTCAGATTTTTTGCTTAGCTTTAAAGTTTAGCCAAATTATACTACATGGCAATTTTAGGAGCTTGTCACCCTGTTCTAAACATTTTACTCTGAAAACAATAGCCATCATTTTAAAAGAAAATGCTCCCTGACTTCACTTATATTGCAAAGTTTTGACAAATTCTGAGTTTGAATTAAGCCACCAGTTCCCAAAGCCATGTAGGAAAAACAATCAAGTCTAGGCTAGGAGCTATCTTTGTTTTCTTTTCAAATATGATATTTTAAAGTAAATTATATTTTGGGGGGCATGGAGAAGAACACATATTTAAAATGTGATCTTTATTCCATTTACATAAAAGTTTTCTGGTACCCACTGGACTCAGGGTAGGCAGAAACCTTATTATTAACTAAAATTTGAGAACTCTGTAGCATGGTCACTTTGAAGTGGCTCTTTGTTGTGGTTTGAATTCTAGGATGGGAGAAAAAGCTGTCGGCAACCTTGGGGAATTACTTAACTTTTCCTGTATTTGTTCCTTAGCAGTATAAGAAATTGCTCTTTTCAGCATAGGGAGTAGAGAAGTATACTTTAAAAATAGGGGCAGGATAGTTTTTCTTTTCCCTTGAATTCTCTTATCCTTAGTAAAAAGGAATGATCTTTTTTTTTTTTTTAAAGATTTTATTTATTCATCACACACACACACACACACACACACACACGGAGGCAGAGACATAGGCAGAGGGAGAAGCAGGCTCCATACAAGGAGCCTGACATGGGACTCCATCCTGGGTCTCCAGGATCAGGCCCTAGGCCGAAGGCGGCACTAACCACTGAGCCACCTGGGCTGCCCAGGAATGAGCTTCTTAACAAAATTTTGTCTCTCTCTCCTTGGTGATTGAAAAGCATTGATGCCAGAGAGAACACAGGGAAGGGAGGATGACAAACAACAGAGAGGGAAATTGGGAAAAGTCTACTTCCCACCATCAGTACTCAGATTAGGAGACTGACAATTCTTTATGAGGTGGCCAAGTGGTGAAGTATTAGTCAGATGGCGATTGTGCTACGGATAGTGTTTTATTAGTGCCATGTTATGGTAGTAAAGACTAGCTTTCTGCACTACAGTAAGAGTGAATATTTAATAGAACTGTACTAAAGTATTTTTTTCAGTGTGTTTGTCATTTAGAATTGGAGGAGGACATTGTCCTCATGCAGTGATGACCATCACTTGCAGAGCTAACCTGGATCAATACTCACATGGGACAGGACGGGTGGGTGTCTGGTTAGCAGGCCTGGCTGCCCTATAAGAATCTGGTTGTTGGAGACAAATTAGAACAGAGCAGCTTCTCACCTTTCTGAGCTGTTTAAATTCAAACTGCCTTTGAGGGATCCGAAGACAGTCTGTCCAACCAAAGATTAGAATCATTCAGACAAGATGGGTCTCATAAGATCAATTTGGTCAGTCTCCTGCCTTTGGAAAGGATGTACATAAAGGGCAGGAAAATGATACTTCTCCCTTGAAAGGGAAATCTGTTTTTATTTTTGGGAATAAAATCTGGGAAACTTTTTTATTTTTTTATTTTATTATTTTTATTTTTTTGAAATCTGTAAACTTAATGAAATATTAGTCAGAGGCTGAACCTCCATTTAAATTGAAAACTGTAATTTTTAATTTCTCATTGATGTTTTCTAATTTTTGAGTTAAAATTAAACAAAAAGTATCTTGTAATTCCAAACTTCCAGTTTGTAAAGTAAAAACTAAAAATTATAAAACTCAGAATTATATTTTATCTTTCAGATGTGAAGTTCAGTGACACAGTTCTATAACACACGCTTGAAAGCTGTGTTTCTTTCCTTCTCAAGTGACCATCTGAGAACAAAAATTATCCTTCTGAAGCTAAACGTAGTCCACATTTGGCATGCACAGTAAATGCAGTACACATTTGGCATGCATAGTAATTTCTTTCAACCTTGTGGTTTTAGTTAATTTTTAAAATACTTGATCATGAGAATCAATACTCTTGCTTTCCATTTTGCAGCCACTTAAAAATAAAAGCTTAATGTCTAAGTTCAAGAATGCATTTAAAGGATGCAATAAGCTCTACTTTTTAGGCAAAGTTAGTGATACTATCATCCAATGAGACAAAAGGCAGAGAAAGTAGAATATTCTGAAACATTTGTTCAGTCAACACATCAAAGTATATTTCTGAAGGCTCTTGAGTTCTTTAAGGTTATCAGGTGTGAATGTACAGGTTGTATAATATTTGGGCACCACTTGCATGCCATTAACACTTTGTATTTATAAAGCAGCTTTGCTTTTTTGAAATGTTTCAGATAGACTCTTACAAAAGTCCTATATTTCTCTGACAATACACACTTGAAAGAACGAACATCTAGCTTAGGACAAAATGAGATGAGTGAATTGACTTTGATAACTGCAATGCGGCATCAGAAGCTGGGGCTTGAGGGATCCCTGGGTGGCGCAGTGGTTTGGCGCTTGCCTTTGGCCCAGGGCGCGATCCCGGAGACCCGGGATCGAATCCCACATCAGGCTCCCGGTGCATGGAGCCTGCTTCTCCCTCTGCCTATGTCTCCGTCTCTCTCTCTCTCTCTCTGTGTGTGACTGTCATAAATAAATAAAAATTATTAAAAAAAAAAAAAGAAGCTGGGGCTTGAGTCTCTGTTTTAAATGTGGAGGATGTTAATTTTCTTTTCAATACAATGCTTGCCCAAATTAGGCAACAGAATCTTAATCTCCAACTTTCTATTTATCCCCCTCGTGAAGTACTTACGACTCCTACATTAACAAGTACTTTATTAAATGTCACATACAACAATCAAATAGGCTAAACACAACAGAGAAAGCATTGGACTCTGGTGAATGTGCTGCACAATGCTTATGAGTGGGGGCTCTGAGGTTGGGGAGGCCTGAGCTGGCACCCTAGATTGGACACTGTGTGCTAATGGACGAGAAAAAACAAAAAACTTTTGTGCCTAGTTTCTTCATCCATAAAATGGGTGACTGCAGGGCTTCCTCACAGTTGTTTGGGGAATTAAATGACAGGATGCAGGTAAACCTTCTCGAACAGGGCCCAACTCGGAAAATATGCTAATATTTTGTTGAGTTCCTACATAATAGTAGTCAATTACTGTGACTTCTCCTTCAACAGTCATTCTTCACTTACCCACCAGAAGTCTTTATTTACTTTAGATATACCTTGACTATTTTAAGAGTAATCTCAGCCAGTTTAAAACAAAACAACTGATAATACGAGGAATCAATTAATAAAAAAGACAAAACCAAAGGAGAGAAGGACAAATTCTAATGAGGATTCCTGGTTTAAGGAAAACAAGGCAATGCGCATAAAACAGCTCTGAGAGGGAGACAGAACATGAGAGACTCCTAACTCTGGGAAACGAACAAGGGTGGTGGAAAGGGAGGTGGGCGGGGGGTTGGGGTGACTGGGTGATGGGCACTGAGGGGGGGCCCTTGATGGGATGAGCACTGGGTGTTATGCTATATGTTGGCAAATTGAGCCAACATAAATAAAATAAAAATTTTTATTTTTATTTTAATAAAAAAACAAAAAACAAAAAACAAAGAAAACAAAACAAAACAAAACTTAGCTCTGAGATCCCTGGCAGCCAGAGGAGAGAGGGATACTCAATACACCGAACCATGGATTGTACTGCAGACAAGAATGTATTCTGGTTCATTTCCATTACCAATAGCTGAATAACAAGCTGACCTAACACTTGTAACTGAAATCGTGATGACTCATCAGTTTTTAGATTTCTGTGCATTGGTTGAGTGACTCTTCTGCTAATCTTGCAAGGGTCACACACTGGAGGCTGGGATTGTTCATTGGGAATCTTGGTTTAGTCCACATGGCCAACCTGTGCTTCCTCACAGCATGGCAGTCTCAAGGTAGTATTCCAATAGGACAAGCCACAGTACTCAAGGCTCTGCTCAGTTATGCTGGCTAACATCCCACTGATGAAATCAAGTCATAAAACCAAGCCCAGAGTAACATTAGGTGGGAACGCCAGGAGGCTATGGTTCATTGAGTCCATAATCTACCAGTGTTTTAGGACAGGCCAACTTAGAAATCTGGGACTCATTGGTACCTCTGTTGTTGTTGTTGTTGTTGTTGTTGTTGCTTTTTGAAACAGCTATCTTCATATTTCATATCCTTTTTGCTATTAAATCTTGTTTCCATGTGTTACATCTTTTTCCCCGCTCTAGTGAAACCACCAGTCTAAGCCTTATAACCTCTTATCAGCTACGACTATAAAGATTTTGTTAGCCTTCTGCCTCTGGGAGCCCCGGAATAGTTTTTCTCCCTTTTGGTTGATGTCTCCCCAGACCTTGCTTGCTGAAGCAGAAGTTTTCCAATAGTTCTGCACATGTTGTCCATAGATTCAAGTGCTTCAGCAGATCTCCTGTAAGCTGTGATGAATTCCTGGCAAAATTTTTGTAGCTTTAAGGTGTGACTCGAATAAACGGGGGGAACATCCAAAACGCAGACTCCTGGGCCTATCAAAAGTTAATCTACAGAGAGCTAAGAGCATATGAGGCATTTTATGAGCATAAAGAAATATTGCCTTCTGAATTATACTTTCTCGTCCTTTTTCTTCTGACACTTATTTTTCTTCCAGTATTTTACGTATCATTGGCCTATTTTACCTTCAAGTATAACCAGACAGCCTTGGGCTTAATTCTCTCCATCTTTTTTGGTAACTGGGCAATTTTGGATAAACCACTACACCTGTCTGAGCCTCTGTTTCTTCATGGATTAAATGGAGATAGTTTCCTACCTCTTATTATCATTGTGAAGACTAAATGACACAAAATAGATAAAGCACAGTGCCTGAAATATAATAAGAAGTCCACTACTACTACTACTACCGTTACTGCTACTATTACTACTTCCTATGGTGTTTTAGGTTCTGGTTAAGAATACAGCCAATGCACAAGAAAACAGAGTTGACAGATGAGAGAACCGGCCAATCTCTGATGACTTTGCTTGAGCACTTGGATCCAGCTGTGCCTGAAGCCATCCTTCTTGTTGGACTTTCTATTTACTAGGGTTGACAGGTTCCCTTTTTGCTTTAAGCCAGCTGGAACTAGATGTGCATCACTTATAACAGAGAGGACCTGACTTAGGTAGGGCCCAATCCTGCTCTGTATCAGTTTCATCTGATGAATGCGGTTAAAATATGGTTTCTTTTTTTGGTCCCTGGAGATTCTGATTTTGTTGGCTTGGGATATGGCTGGGGGTCATGTATTTTAGAGCATCCTAAAATGAGTCAGACATCACTAGTCTATTCATCACCTTTAGGAAACTGCCTTCTTCAATTTTGAGTTCCTTATTTGGCAGTCCCTACAGGACCTTGTAGGCTATCTTGCACATAGAAGACCCACTAGTCCTTTAAATATTTGTTGAATTGAACACACATTCCAGGAACATGAGTAAGGAGAAAGGACAGATTTTCTTGATAGGCTGATTACATAAAGTTGGGAGGATAGTTAAAAAGAAACAGATTACTTCCAGAAATTTTTAGCATTTCAGGGTAGCTACCTCGCTTGAATTAATTTCAGACAAATTAAAAATTCTATTCATTTTTCTCTTTCAAGCTTTAATGTTTCGGTTGTTACCAATTTATCACATGGCCTTGGACCTATTTCCTGACAATTTAATATTGCATTTTGTTTTTTTTTAATTTGTTTCAAATTAAGACCTCTTTGCTACATATAAAGATTTCATGTTAGGGTTGCCCTTTACGATAAATTTTACTTCAACTGAATGATTGTCTAATAGAAGTTTCAGTCCCATTCCAACCACATCAAGGGATTTCCAGAGAAAAATAGTTTCATACATTCAGTACCCTGATAAATGGGGTGGGAATCCTTCTTTACTAAAGACAGACAGTAAAAGGTGTTACTGATGGAAGCATTACCCGCACACGCTATCAAAGTGGGAGAGACATCAGAGCCCACCTGGAACAAAACTTTGGTCCATTTATTTAATGCACACATTGGAAATTTCTTGCTCCTGGCCCCACAAATATTACAATGGCTCTTTTGGAAAAAATGCATCTGAAGGCCTGTCTGGATGGATTTTTAAGAGTTATAGACTCGAGTTGACAACGTGACCACAGGAAAAGATTTATTCCAAAGACTTTCAGTGGGAACCACCCATCATCGGCAATGGAAGGGAGTTTGAAAGATCATTTTTAAAAGTGGCATTGCATTGATGGTTTGGATTATAAAGCTTAAAATAGGCCAAAGATAACTCAATTCAAACCATTGGAATTAAATTAGAACCTGGAAATTCATAAGCCAGAAAATATATGCATGCAGTCACATATTAGGGGTTCCTCTAATCAGATACATTATAATGTATCAAATGAGGAACTTCATCCCATTTTTAACATCACAACAAGATCTACACTCCCCCCCCCCTCCCCCCGACATCCTTCTGTGTGATTATCAATTACAACATCAAAGCTAGGGTTTCTCTTAGGGGAAGAAAGTATTCCAGGATCTCCAGGAGGGAGAAAACACCCCATTCTTCCTGCTAGAGTGACACATATTTTTAGATGGAAGAAAATTTTGGAATCATGTAGCCCAGGGATCCTTCATCTTGATTCTATGGATCTGCTGTGTGGGGAACGGGGTCAGTGGTTAAAGCTTACTGGAAACTGGAACATGTAAGTTAGTTACATTTTACGTCTGAGTGTATATGAGATCCTGTGAGGTAGAAGCACTGAGAAAGATTAAGAATTATCAATTTTCTCTCACTGAACCCATTTTATGGATGGGAGTCCTAAGGACTACATGGTCATACCTAACAGCACCCAGCAAGTAACTTGAAGAACTGTCTTGGGGGTTATGGGTGACAGAGGAGAATCTATGAATGTGATGGTGACAGGATGGGAAACCCTACAGTGAACTTAGCCCATAGCTCTGCTTCTTTCACCTACAGTGTTTTCCCCTTGTGAAAAATCACAAACATTCCTCTAGCTTCTCAAAAACTGCAAGATGTGGCAAGATGGAGCCTACACTTCATTGGCATGTGCCCACCAGCTTGATCCAGTCCCTCCAGCTTTCTGCCATCACATGCTCAGCTGCTTCACTTATTTACCCTGCCCTGCCTGGTTGCTCTAACACTGGAGTTTGTGGTTTTGGATGCCAACAGTCCTGGCACCTGCTGAGTCCCTTGGAAGGCTTACAAAACTCCTTTGGATCTTGTTCTGTGTCAGTCAGGATGGTTGTGGGTTTCTGTCTTTCTTTTTTTTTTTTTTAATACTCATATCACAACAGCTTAGAATAACAAATATTTAATGCTTGCTCATGCTGCATGAGCATCAGTGTTGGGACAGGAGCTTTGTTATTGTAATCATTCAGGGGTCACAAACCAACAAACAGCTACTGCCCCAAATATTACGAGCAAGACAGAGTTCTAGGTCTTCTCACGCTGACAAACGCTTTCATTTTTTAAAAAAGACTTTATTTATTTATTCATGAGAATACACAGAGAGGAGAGAGAGAGAGGCAGAGACACAGGCAGAGGGAGAAGCAGGCTCCATGCAGGGAGCCCAACATGGAACTCGATCCCAGATCTCCAGGATCACGCCCTAAGCTCTAGGCGGCGCTAAACTGCTGAGCCATGGGGGCTGCCCCTGACAAATACTTTCAACTTGTGGCCTGAAAGTGACACAAGTTGAGTCTGCTCACAGCTCATTGGGCAGCACTGGTCACTTGGCTCCACCCGACCTTAAGGGGCATGGAGGTATAATCCTATAGTGTGTGCAGAAAGCAGAGGCTGAGAACTATTCAGTGAGCGCCACTGGTTTGCCTTCTTCAATTAGCTTAGCTTAGTTAGCTTAGTTGTGGAAACCTACCCTGGGTATTGAGCAGTGGTGTGTAGTCTGGAAGAGCTAGATTGCTTTGGGATTCCTGTGGACATCCCTTCTAGAGTGGTGAAGCACTCTGTGCATGAGGGACATGTGAACCAGAAAGTGCTATGCACGGTTCAGGATGTCTTATTCAGATAGTTGTCAAATGCCTGTCTTGAATTCAGCTCCAGGGATTTTTCACTGTGCACCACCGGGTGAGTGTGCTGTAGATCTATGCCTCTGTTTCCTCAGCATGACTAGCATCCTACAGGTTTGTGGAGAGGATTATATTAAACGAACTTAGTATGTGTGTGAAGTCCAATGACCCCATCAGTGGTAACTGCTATTTTTGGAGGCGGCACCTCTGAGTAGTTACATGAGAATGGGCTTACAAATAGCTGTGGAACTTTGCTAAAGTCACCTCTCTGAGACTCCCTATCCTCACCTTAAAAATGGGAACTCACTATGCTATGTATGAAAAGCCCCTTGTGCAAATTAATCACTCAGGAAATACAGTATTTTGGTATTTAGAGTATTCTTATGTGGATTAACATGTAGATGCCCCCATTCTTTCATTTCTTTAAAAGAAAAAAACCCAAATGCTAATGATAATTCTTGCCCTGCTGACCAATATCGCTATCACTTGATTTGAGCCTGTTTTTGGCATAAAATGTTCTTGTGTTACGACCTCTTCTTGGGTATAAACCATTCTCTGGCTGTGGCTCCAGGCCTCCTTGGTTTTTCCTAATGAGGTTGAACTCCATTCTAAGTATTTGGCAACATCTGATCTGTGATCCACACAGTACATTCGTGTAGCAGTCAGAAACCCGGAGCGCAGGCCAAGGAGCTGCCGCCAGTTCCCCACGCTGTTGAGCAGCTCAGGAAATGTTATGGGAACCCTTAGACTTATTTACCTAAAGTCTCCCCTAAGAACCAGGGGACAAACTGACTTCAGGAAATCAAGCAGGTTACTTTTTCTCTCTCTTTCTCTTTCTTTCTCTCTCCCTGTCCACCCCCCCCCGCCCCGATCTTCTTGTGACTCTCTTGGACAAGCAAAGGGGGAATATAAGATACTTGACATAGGCAAAGGAAAAAAAAATCAAGAAATCCAAAGAGGGTTATCTGTACTCGACATCTGAAATCCAGTTCCCTAAATGTCTGTCTCTAGGAGAGACACTGAAGGACGAGAAAGCCTGTCTTTTGGGAGACTATTGGGTGCTTTATTATTTTATTTAATCCTCCAGACACTGACCTGTGAGGTGGTTCTGCTTGTTTCTCTGGGGCTTAGAGAAGTTAAACCATCCAAGGTCACACAGGACAGACAGTAGACCTCGAATTTAAATCACACCCAAAGCTAGCTCTACTTTCACATGCAATTTCTCCTGCCAGAGAAGTTAGCTGCAAAATGTTAGTTTTAGAGTCAATGTCAAAATGTGGCTCTAGAGAGGTTAAGAAGTTTCCCAAGAGATGAAATAATTTGCTGAAGAACATACAGCTGCTTAATGGAGAGAATGGACTCCAAATTTTGTGTTCTTTCCCTGCTTCTATCCAGCCTCCCAAACCAGGCTGATGCTTGGTTCTAACGTTGACTCCCTGGGATCCTTCAAGTTTCCCCAATCACCAGGAATCTGAGGGACTCACTCAAGAATCCCCTCAACTTGCTTTGGCATTAAAAGACTTACTTCATATAAATACCAAGCCTGGTATTTTAGAATAAGGAGCTCGGCTGGAGATCCACACTACCCCCTCTCCATGGGACCACATAACAATGTTTCTAAGCTGCCAAGTGGACCTACATATTGAACCCATCTGCCAGCCCAAAATTACTTTAATTTTTCACCTGCCTTTTATAGGCAGTATTCCATTCCCTGGCTCTGACTGATACTAGGTATGACACCAATCCTGCCCAGGCAAGCAGCTTCAAGCAAACTGGAAGTGAGCAACCCTGGATTCTGGGCCAGGGGCAGAGAGATGAGGTCAGCACATCAGATTTCAGCACCCAGATTTCTTTACAGAGAAAGGAAGGGTGAGCTTTTTAAAAGGACACTCTCAAGGGTACCCCAAAGATCCTGGCTCTCCCCCTCTGCCTTGAGCGGGTTAGAATCCTTGTGCATCCAGCTGGCTGAGGCTCTGGGGGCTTTTATGAAGGGACAGAGACATTTTCCTACATGATAGGGAATTGGGTTTGGAGGTGTCATGGGATCTAAAGCTGACCTACCTAGCATTTTAAACCCCAGCTGTTTTTCAACTAAAGTTCTTGTGGATGGGCAGGGGTGGGGACACAAACCATGGCTTTGGTGCAAATACACGGCTGATAGAACGCAAGCGCCACAGGGCACTGTATATGTCTTGGGTAAAGTTTTCTTAAGTTCCCTCCAAATTAAGTCCTCCAGAGCTTTAATTTCACAGGCTAAACTTTTAAGTTAGCAAGTATAGATAGCATAATTCCATTATTTAAAAAAGAGATGGCTGAAGTGAGGAGAAGAGAGTGCTAGGAGGTGAAATAATTCTTCTTGACTCCTGATAGATCCTTCCTGTGCAGGGTGGGTAGTTGGCAGAAAAGGTTCTCGCCCTCCTGCTGCCTGAGGGCCTCTACTCCAGGGAGGAGTTGGGGAAGAAAAATTGGGGAATTAAAAACTAGATCTTCCTTTTTGTGTTTTTAGAAGTGCCAGTCAGGAGAAATGTGGGTTCTTCCCAGCTCCCTGCACTGGCAGCCCTGCTTGGGCTGTTTGTGTTAATCTACTTGGCAGAGGGTGTCAGGGTTCAAGTTCCTAATTCCACTGCACAGGCTTACCTGAAAATATGAGCCGCATCTCCCATCCTATCCTTTGCCTGCCACAGAAGTTATAGTTGGATTTTCCAACCTACAACTCTTCTGTCTTATTTCTTTATTTGTTCAGAATCTAGGTGGGGAAGGGGGTCGTATTTATTATATCCCTATGATGGTTAATTTTAATGTGTCAAATTGGCTATGTTCCTCAGGCTTGCTTGTTTCCCAACAGTAGATGTTGATGTAAAAGTATTTTTTACATGTGATTAACATTTAAATCTGGTGACTTTAAGCAGAGAAGCTTCCATAATGTGGTGGGTTTCATCTAATCAGTTGTAGTCCATAACAACAAAGGCTAAACTTCCTAGAAGTAGTGATTTTGCCTCAAGACTGCAACATGGAAGCCTGTCCAAGTTTCCAGCCTTTAGGTTCAAGACTATGTCAAATCTTAATCTCCTGCCTGCTAGTTTGCCCTATGGACTTAATGCTTGTTAGAGCCCACAAATGTGTGAGTGAATTCCTTAAAACAATTATCTCTCTGTTCTTTATCTGTGCCTCTGTCTCTCCCCATTTATTATGCTCTATTATTCTGTTTATCTAGAGAACTTTAGGACAGTCCCCCTAAAACCCCAACAAATAATTACAGTGGCTGACATCACTAAGCCTCAATCTCACAGTTACTTACAAGGTAAGCAACTGCAGTTTTCCAATCTCAAAAAATAGGGAAACTGAGGCTTAAAGCAGGTAAGTAATTTGCTTAAGCCCATGCAACTAGAAAATGAAAGAGTTGCAGCATTCGAATTCAAATTTTCCTGAAACAATAGGAAATAGGTATTCTTAATCACTGTATCACACCAGGAAAGAAGGGCATAGTCAAAGCTATGATGTGGTACAGAATTAAGGTTACGTTGGTATAGTCATTTGATCATGGCCAAGTGAGGCAAACCTCCATCCATTAATCATCTTGTAATGAGCACTGCTATTTTGAGACTCTTTGCTTCAGTACAACAGTGAACTAATCACACATTAAAGGTGATACTAACAGCTCAGCGGCTGATCCTCTGGCCAGCCTCCTTGGTGCTCACAGGGCCTGGTTCAGCATGTGATATGTGGTTCTGAGTGTTCCTGCTGTGTTTGTTTTGCTGATATTCACCATAATTAACAACTCTCAAGGCAGGCGACATAGACCACCTATATCCTTTTTTTTAGTTCTATCTAAAACTATTATAAAAACTTCCAATATTAGCAATAACAACAGCATGAAGAAATAAAAGTATCTTTCTAGATAAAATTCCCCTTTGAGGATTTATTCCTACATTCATCTACTTTTGCATTTATACAATAGCCATCTGGAAAGAATACTGAGAATTTGTTCTGTGCATGTATTTTATTTCATTCATTCATTTATTCAGCGTTAATTATGAATTCTTACTACATGCTCTTTTTTTAAGGGGCACTCTCCCAAATCTCTCCCTCTTTTTTCTTACGCAAACTAGTGTCATCACAACGTGCCCACAATGACAATAAAGGACCTCATCTCTACTCAGACTTTTCATATCCACCTCTTGAAAATGTATCTAACTTATTTCTCCTCCCTCAGAGCCTTGCTCTCTACTTTCCATGGTGATACTTAGATAAACTAATACAGAGAAATAGATTAGTGGATATTGAATGACATAGCAGTTATTCAGTCTGGGTAACATATATTTTAAAAGTAAGATCTTTTGGAAGCACAGTATCTCTATGCAGAAAGAGTGGCTTTCATGGCAGACATTACAGATCCTTTTTATGTGTGGTTTTGGTCAGATGAATTTTCTCAGTGTCCTGTCAAATCTCACGACCCGTGTTGAAGACAAAAGCACCCCTTTACAAGAAGCTGGCAAAATGTCATCTTGTATGACATCATTCCACTTGTTAATGGGATGGTTTTATCACAAAAATAAAAAAGCACCAAGTAAGTATTTGCATTAAGAAAATCATTTGTTAAATATTTATAGAAGATCTAAGATAATGGTTAAAAGAGGCCAAAAGACTTCTTCAAAGGATCTCCTCTTCAGTTTCATAAAAGTTCCACTTGACAGACTGAAGCTATATCTACTCCTTTTATTTTTCAGTGACTGAACCATCATTTTGATTAAGGTGACAAAAAGACCTGCTTTTCAGTCTCCAGGCATCTAGTCAGTAGTGTGTTTAAACAGTTAATCAGTAATCAGTAACATGTTTCTCCTAGGAAGTTTCTTTAAGGACAGAGGTCTCAACTAGGAGGTGCTCATCTTTTGCTTTCCCCTCTTCCTCCTGCCTGGGAAGCAAATATAAAGGCAGGGGCACCAGCAGCCATTTCTGAACATGGAGCAACACTGGAAAATGAAGCCAAGTAATAGCATTTCAGAGCACAAAGGTAGAACAAGCTTGGTGAGTAGTGAATTATCCTGTCAATATTGGACTGTGTACTTCTAGAGTTCTTTGATGTAATATATAAAGTTCCACCTCACTTCAACTACTCTGTGTTTGTGTTCTATATTAGCTATAACTGTAACTGAAACATCCCTCAGGTTTATTATTAGAATCTGTTAACGGTATTATTCCAATAATGTTTCATTAATGGAAATAGCCTGAGATCTTGAATTTATTCACAACTGACTGTTCTAGTCCGTTAGTATGAGCAGAAACTGGGTTCCTGAACTTTTGGGTCTTGGGTCCTATTCTTTGGTTTTGAACACAGATCCTCAATTTTCATTGTTGTATGACCGTTGCTATTCATGGTTTGTCCAACCTATTTTTAAAGAAGTTACCCTCCAGAGAATGTAACTTTCATTTTAAGTGAAAAGCTGCTTCCTCCCTCTCCCCCTTCCTCCTTCTGAGTTCCAGCACAATTATGTCTGGTATAATTCATTGAAATCCACCCCCTCTTCCCATTTTCTAAACCATATCTCTCTTGGAGAATTTAACACCTGTAAAATGTTTGTTACTCTCACTTGCCCTAATCAGGAACTGAATAAGAAGACATTTTGACATTTTGGAAAGAATGAGGGTTTCTGAACTTAAGCTGATCTGTTAAACCAGTTAGTTGAGCAAAGGCCGGATGAGCCCCCAGGAAAAATCATGAAAACTAAATTAAACTGAACGCAAAAAGCAATTTGCCAGCAATGAACCTAATTCACAATTTGCCTCCTCCGGAGAAGAGTTTTCTGCTTTGGTCATGTGCCAACGAGAGCTCCATGCGATAATCTATAGGATTGCACAATTCCTCTTAGGACAGTTATGAAGGGAAAAATAACATTTGTTCTGCCAAAGTATGTGGACTTGCTGACATTTGCTGAAATACAGATATCATCTAGGTGAAAAGTGAACAGGATATTACCCTTAAGGTGCTTCCGAGAGCAAGTATGTTACAGATCTTTTCCACACATACATAAGGCAGCTTGAATTTTGGGTAATTGTGAGGGCTTGACTCTTGCAAGTATTTCCAACAGATCCCTGGTGACTTTTGGGCTTTGTGAAGATCATTCCTGTGATATACTCAACCTGGTGAGAAATTGTTCTTCGCGATTTTCAGTAACGTTTGTCTATTCTCCTCCTGTTGGAATGGTGATTTAAGGCGGATAGAATCTGGAGTTGTTGGTAGGGAGAGGAGTCAGTACACTTTAAATCAAGTGTAACTGTCATAGGAATTGCCTAATTCTAGACCGAACAGAAGGAACATGCTGGGAAAGGATGGGGGGAAAAGGTGCTATATATTTTCTAACCCTGAAGAGAAAATGGGGTAAGGGGGGAATTTTAAAATAATGGATATTATCACCAATTCATATAGGATGCTTACATGGAAAAAGGCTCCAGGCATGGATTTGTGGGGAGCAAAACAGAAGAGATTTGACAGCTAATGGCAAATCTGGATAGTACTACTTAGACGCTATGCTGTCTCCTAGGCATTTTACTGTTAAAAGATTCAAATCCAAAGTAGGCTTACAGGTATGAAAAGGAATTGGTTTCAGACTAAGAATATAGTAGAAAATGAATATAATCTGAGTTAAGCATAGATGAAAGCTACTATGCATAAGGTAGAAACATTTCAGGATGAAATATGGTGAGTAGCCAGATACAGAAAATAGAAGCAGTAATGAACAAATTGTTTAGTAACAGTCAAAAAGAACTTGGCCAACAGTCATCAAAATATTAGAGGATCAGAAAACAATCCATAGGAATTAGGAGATGTGTTTTAGGAGTATCTATCCATATATATGTGGATATATTATTATATATGTTGATATATTTATGTTGATATATATATATATCGTTAAGTATACAACTGCAGAAGATTTCATGTTGACATAGATTGGATGTGATAGCTTCCGATTACTTTTAAGATTATTTTATACACTAGTAAATAAAAACTCAGTTTAGACTTCTGATTTGTGGTGCTGCAAGGAAAACAGCA
Organism: Vulpes vulpes; assembly: GCF_048418805.1. Classification (NCBI taxonomy): domain Eukaryota; kingdom Metazoa; phylum Chordata; class Mammalia; order Carnivora; family Canidae; genus Vulpes; species Vulpes vulpes. The sequence continues at coordinate 71,564,390 of NC_132788.1, read as the reverse complement.
GCCATCTCTAATATAGAAACTAGGGTTTGAAGATCATTTATAGCTGTGAGCAGAGTCAGGTGGAAGCTAAGAAACTAATATGAAATTAGTAAGTGAAAATGTCAAGTTAGAAAGGGCCTTTGCTATCCCACTGTTGTGAAATGTTACAGTTCAACCAGAATGATGAGGTTGTACAGCACAACTTGGTTAGGAGGAGTGGTAATGAAAGATACAGTTATCATTGAATCAAATCCAATTTAATTCACATCTATAAATACAGAGACAGTGCTTACTGTATGCCAGGTACTGTACTGGTTGTTGTGAAGTCAAAGATGAGTAAGCTAGAGCCTCTGTCTCTAAAAATCTACAGTTCACTGAAAGACACAAGGGAGATAAAAGCAAGAAGCAGGAAAGTGACATGAGAGAATGTATATAATAAGACATATAGAATTCCAGGACATCTACAAGATACATAAAGAATATTACAAGGGAACAAGTAGCACTGGCTCAATGGGCATGACTTTTTCTCAGGGTGGTAAAAGGTGAGAAAAATGCCAGGTTTTAGAAAGAAACATCCCCCTGAGCTTTGGGAAGATGAAGAGGAGCAAGTCAGAGCCATTGTAAGATGGAGAACAAGAAAATGATTTGGCATCATCGATGTAAATTAACATTTGCTCTTTTGAAAGGAGGGAGTGAGAGCCAGATCATCCATTAGTGTCTCTCTCAGACCCAGTATCCAAATCTATAATTTTATCACTCTGATTAAAATTTTGAGTTGGCATAATCACCTCATTCATATTTTAAATCATTTTTTTTGATAGAATGGAATTGACAAATTCTTTTCATGCTTAAAGTTTGAGGGAGCTGGTGAGATCATTTTTTACTTCCCCTTATCATTAACTTATTCAACAAATACATACTGAGAAACTACTATGTGCCAGTCTGCTGGGCACTATTTTAAGTACTCATAATACATCAATAAATAAAAGGGGCTAAGATCCTTGCCTCATGGAACTTATGCTCTAAGAGGAAGAAAAAGACAACAATTTATACATATAATAAATACGTAAATATCATAGTCTGTCAAAAGGCGATCAATGCTAAGAAGGAAAATCCGACACCTTAGGTGTGGGGGGTATATGTCTCTGCCCAAGCTATGCTCACTTTATTCTTACTGCCCCAGCATAATTATCCTCAGCAACCCCTTTAAACTCTGAATGATGTCCCAGCTTGTGGCACACTATGGAAATTAGTACCATAGTTAGAAGAGATCAGAATGTGTGCCTATGTGCTGGTGTATGTGTGCATGTGAGCATGCTTGTGTATGTGCATGCATACACACACGGGTGCAGGGCCATGTTACAGTATTTAACATGGAAATCCATGTAAGCATAATTGGGAAAGGGACTTCTGAGCAAAGACCAGATGGAAGTGAGAGAGTGAGCTTCTCAGATATCTCAGTGAGGACTGTTCCAGGGAAAGAAACAATCTAGGCAAAAGACCTAAGATTTCAAGGAATGCAAGTGGGGCAGTGCCGCTAAAAAGGAATGAATGGAGGGGAGAGAATTAGGAGATGGGGCCAGGGGTAAAAAGGAGCAGGAACCAGACTGCATGGAGCTCCAGGCCGTTATAAGGGAGTTTAGTTTTCCTCTGGGTCCAGTAGGAAGCCATGAGAGTTTCTGTATAGAAAGGACATCTGACTTAGGTGCTAAAATCATCATTTTGCCAGTTCTTTGTGGAATCTATACTTTGTGAGGAACACTGTAGGAAGCATAAGGAAAGGAGGAGGCTCCTACTCTAAAATGATTGAAAAATAGATAGATAATATCAGTAGACACAGGGTGAGAAGGGTTCAAATTCTGGATATGTTATAAACCAGCAGGATTTCCTGATGGACTGGAGATGAAGGGATGTGCTTCTCATATCTTGCAGCAGTAACAAACAATTCCTTATAAAACTAATTCAACAACTTTTGAGTTTTGGTTCTAACTGAGCTCTTAAAAAATAAAAAGCACTTCTCCCATTTTGCTTCAAAGCTTTCTCTTCCCTTTCAGAGCACTGGCGAAATGGTGGGTCCCAATGACGACTTGTTAGAAACATAGCAGGCTCTGTCTGGTAAATATTAATATTAATATGTAGTTCTGGTTAACTGCAATGTAGGGTATGTACCACACTGAAAGAATTTTGTCAAAAATGGAGCCTTTCCAACAGTAGCAAATAGGTAATCAATATGTTAAATGGAAAGCTTACATTTTGAAATGGTGGAAAGTGGGAAGGTAGCACATCTAAATGGTGAAAGATTATAGTGGGCAATAGAGCAGAGAGCCAGGAGCTCTACCCACGTCCATATCTATGACTGTAGCCACATCCCTTAACCCTTCTCAGATGAACCCCATTGGTTGTAAATGAAACATTTTACTGTGATTACAGCTCTGCCTTGGTGTTCACTGTATTTTCAGCTCTGGTATTCTGTGACTCTATATACTTGGAAGTTAGGTGAGGAGAACAAGGCTGTACACAACTAGGATTCTGATCTTTCTTGGCACTGATCATTATTATTATTGTTGTTGTTATCCTTAGTCCTCTTTTTTCGCAAATATGTAAACTGGAGCTCAAGGACTGGTATCTTCTCTAACAATGTATTATTTCAATAGGCCATAAATTGGGGAGGTCCTTAACACAATGGTTAAGAACACAGATGTGGTTTTATTTTATTTCTTTTTAAAGATTTTATTTATTTATTGAGAGAGAGAGAGAGAGCATGAGCTGGTGGGTGGGTGAGGGGAGATGGCACAGGAAGAGGGAGAAGCAGGATCCCTGCAGGGAGCCTGATGAGGGCCTTGATCCCAGGACTCAGGATCATGACCTGAGCCAAAGGAAGATGCTCAACCAACTGAGCTACCCAGACACCCCCAGATGGTGATTTTAAAGCAGATTAAGTGGTAAGTATATTTTAGGGGTGTTGTGTTATTACATAAAAGTAAGATATATTATAACCACTCTTTTATTGTAACAACTGTTGATTGAAATTTAGTACTATGAGCAGAGTACTCTGTTAAATGTTTTACAAGAAATCTTTTAATTCGAAACAAAAACAAACAAGTGTATGTACTCTCCAACTACATTCTATTTTCATACCCATTTTAGAAAAGGAAGCAGAGCCACAGAGAACTTGCCCAAAATTATAGGAACTCAGGCAGTAGACTTCCAGAACATATAGCTTCTTAACCACCACACTCCATTCTCCTTTCAAGGCACAGAGAGGGTTAGCACAGCATCTGGCAATAGTATAGTGTAAAGTCAATAAATGCAAGCTATTATGATGACAGTTATTACAGCAATGGGAATTCAGTACCTGCTGGGTAACTGAATGAGTCCATGAGTCATCTACACTGAGGCATTGAGGTGATAATTGAAATCAGGAAGAAATGAGCTCATCCGGGGGAGAGGACAGAGAAAGGCTGAGGACTGAAATTTGGAAGCTGGATTACCACATGCCCTAATGCACACTTGGGTGGTGTTCAACCTGGAAGTGACTATTCTCATAACCTGCTGTAGAAACAAATATATTCTCTAGAACACATCTAGTGATTGTGTGACTGGTTCTAACTCCCTAAAATTGTTTCTCCTTCCTTGCTTCACCTTGTCTTCCCTTTCAGAAACATTTGTAAACTGGTAAGTCCTACCTCTAAAGAGTCTACTGAAGTTTAGTTGCAAACACAACTGCCTCTGTCTAGTAAAGATTTTTTTTTAAATTTTTTTTGTCTGTCTAGTAAAGATTAATGATGTTTCTGATACGGATATTTCTGACTCATTGCTGTTGAAACTCCTGAGCTCAATATTGAAGCTGGAAAATGAACTCTTCAATAGACTCAAAAGACAAGAGGCTATGTGTCCTTGAATGTAATCCAATCAAAGAGAGTGCAAAGAAAAACACAAGAGACAGTACTAAATTCATGATGACATGAAAGATCCCTATTCACTTTGTGAGGAAACCACCAGGTCATCATTCTCTAAAAGACTGTCCTTTGATATGGACCTGCCTGAAATGTTAAAAAAATATTTCTAAATCACAACTCTTCACTTCACTGGTTGAACATTTATCAGACCTCTAAAAATTCTACTTTGCACGTCTTAATGTTCAAAGTGATTTTAAAAAGAACCAAATAGGGACACCTGGGTGGCTCAGCAGTTGAGTGTCTTTGGCTCAGGGCATGATCCCGGAGTTCCAGGATTGAGTCCCACATCGGGCTCTCTGCATGGAGCCTGCTTCTCCCTCTGCCCATGTCTCTGCCTCTCTCTCTCTCTCTCTCTCTCTCTCTCTCTCTCTGTGTCTCTCATGAGTAAATAAATAAAAATCTTAAAAAAGAACCAAATAAAAAGAAAATTCAGTCAATAAAATACAAGCACTCAATTGGCTATAATGTACATTGGTAGATGTGGGAAAAATATTTGGTAACATCCATCAGCAAAGTGTCATCCTGTTGAGGCTGGGAGTTAAATATTATTAAAGTTGTTTCAAAAGAATGAAGGGTCCCATCCCTGGACACTGCCATATAACTATTATTGGATAATAATATCATGCTCAGGCTCAATCAAATCAGTTGTTCATAAAGTTCAAATAGTGTTATGAGCCATGCTACTTTTTGAAAATATACCAATGTTGTTGGTTCTCTCATAACTACTATGCCAGTTAAAGTTACCAGTAATATCACTATAAGGAGTAGGTTAAGTTTTTTTCTCATTCAGCCAGTGATGAATATTCAACTTTAAATGCTGCCCACAGATTTCCCATGTCCCCTAATACCTTGCTCCAATGTCAGGAAGAATGAGTTCATCCTACACCAGAATCACCTGGGTATCTAGTGAAAAATGTAAATTTTGGGGCACTACTCCAGAAATATTAAATTAGAAATTCCAGAAGGTAGTTGAAGAATCTACATTTTTGACAAAATCCTCTATTGATTCTCAGGCACAGACATGTGGTCAAGTTTGATCTCTGCCCCTAAATAGCTGTGTGACCTTGGGCAAGTGACTTAATGTTTCAGAGTCTGCTTTTACTCAAATTCGCAATGGGGATAATGTCAGCCCTGCTTACAAGGTGGTGTGCAAGTTGAAATGAGGTAACTGATGGGAAACTGCTTTGTAAGATACAAAGCAAGGCAAATGTAGAAGATACTATTATTGTTGCCTAGTCATTTTCCTCCTCCTCCTTCATTCAGTTGGATTATGATGCCATGGGTAGCAATTACATGTGAAACATGGGCAGAGAATTGCAGAGGTATTTGATGTCTTCATTCTAATTCTCCTGAAGTTTATTTTAACCTCCTAATGGTGAATTACTAAAAGGGATGCATCCATCTTCAACCCTTTCAGTAAGCATTGGCTTGTAAAGTTTTTCTCTATGATGTAGTCCATGTTTTGAATCTGCTCTATTTATTCATCTACTATGTGGAAAATATAAAATTGCAGAATGAGAACTTCTCTACTCTCATGTAGCCATGATGCATTACTACCAGTAGCAATAACTCTTGTGAAAATAGGAAAATATGTCTGCTTTAGTACATATGGCTTAGAACTGATAAATAAAATGGGTGTGTCTCGATTTTAAAATAATATTGATTGATAGATACATTTGTTCAATAAGGGGCAAATATATACACAGAAAACCATATGTATTTATATTGATGTGTCTTAATTTTACCTATGAGGAGGAAATGAGATGTGGTATATATAATTAGATTATAATATTAAAACAGGGGATAGAAATTTGTGTCAAATTAGTCTCAGTCTTAGAGAAAAAGCAATATAATCACATAAACCCATATTAAGTGATATAATCTCCACATAATGGTTAGAAGATAATGGCTAGGAAATAGTATATGTGCTGGATGGTAGTACTTGTTTAAATATTTACTGTTCCTCCTTTTAGACTCATTCCTCTGAGAGCACTCCCAATGGCCTGTTTCTCCTCATGGACAATCATGACTCAAGGTTGATATCAACCTTGGCCATAAGACTTGCCCTAATCAAAGAAATGTAAGTAGAAGTGACCTGTGCTATTCTGGAGCAGAAGCATTGAGTTACTGGGTAGCTCTGCAATCGCTAGGATAAGGGGTGCTCCTTCAGCTGGGATCACAAATGAAGACAACAACATGGAGAACCGCTGTGGACTTGCCATGGTCATGTCACATGAATGAGAAATAAGCCTTCATTTTCCTGAACCATTAAGATTTGGGGGGGGTGGTTTACTGCAGCATAGTCTAATGGGCACTAATCCATGAAGTTTGTTCATGCTATTCCACCCTCTCCTATTTTATTTGTAATCAACACTTTTAAATGAATACTCGCAGGAATATTTGGTTCTGCTAGTTCTGGTAGTCCTGACTTCTGGCCATGAGATGTATAGATTAGTAGCTGGGAAAGAGGAACACTTTTTTACACATTCAGCATTAAAAAAAACCCATTTATTTACTAGGCTGGAATGAATACAGCCCATTAGATGGATGGTGGATTAGTGGCAGTGGTGACATAATTTGACAGATCAGAATAATATTTAATATTAGCTAGGGTGGCTTTGTTGTCCATTTGTCATTTGACTCTTATTTTGTTAGCTTTGTTTTTTGTTCTATTGAAATATTTTAGTTTTTCTCTTTATCAGCTTTCAATTATGCATTCTTTCATAATTCTTTTACTGGTTTTATTTGAGTATACATCATTGATCTGTAACAGTTTGCCTTAAATTAGTACTTGTGTCACTTCCCCAGGGATGCAAGAAATTTAAGAGCATGTAATTCCTTTTATCCTCTTCCTGCCCTTTGTGCTACAGATGCCATTTTCTTTTACATACCATGGTTTCTGTTGAAAATTCAGTTCTTAGACTTGTTGCTTCTTTGAAAATAGTCTTCTTTGTCTAGATGTCTTTATTATTTTTTTGTTTTGTTTTGTTTTCAAAAGTTTGACATTGAACTGTATGTCCCAGTGTAATTTTCTTTATCTTGCATGAGAATCATTGAACTTATGCAATCTATGAACTGATTTCTTTAGTATAACATCAGTATAAACATCTCTGAGACTAATGCTCCCATGAACCATATCTCTATCTCAAACATTGATAATTATAAAGGAAAAAAGATAAAATGAGATTTAATCAAAAGTTGAAAACTTCTATTCTTCAAAGGACATCTTGAAAACATGAAAAAGGAAACCACAGGCTGGGATAAGATATTCCCAATACATATATCTGACAAAAGATTCTACCTAGGATGCATAAAGAATTCCTACAACTCCACAGTAAGAAGACAAAGAACTGAAATTTAAAAAATGAAAGAAAATTTTATATAATACATAAGAATATAATCTATATAAATGTATAATAAGAACATTAAAAAGTACTCTACATCATTGGAAATTCAACTTAAAATCCAAAGAGACATTGCAATATGTTCATCAGAATGGCTAAAATTGAAAGTCTAACATTGTCAAATATTACCTATGAAATGGAGCCACTTGGATTTTCACATGTAGTTGGTGGCAGTGTTCGGTACTACCCCAACCTTGGAAACAGGTTTGGTAGTTTCCTATAGATGTAAATTTAGTATCTGAAGAGGTTATGTGTTTAATGATAAAGATGCATCAAAAATCAAATATAATTCTTTTAACATGGTGTCTTTTAATATTCACCTGTACATGGATGACTATGTTGCTTCCATTTTGAAATCATTATGTATAAAGCTGATGTTAACGTGCATTCACAAGGTTTGAATCCACATATGATGAAGATGTTGAGAAATGGGGAATTCATAGATTGCAGGTGAGAGTATAATTGGATAATCACATTGATGAGCAATATTTCTAAAAATGAAACAAGTGAAAAAATTGTGGGAATATCTAAAAAATAGACTAATGTTCTGTTCTTAAAGGCTGAGGTTTGAAGTAACCTTGGAAAACAACCTAGAATGCAGCTTTCTCCTTCTGTTTTCAAATGCCAACTTCTAGAGAGACATTCAGGATACTTAACAACTGGCGTGGCCCAGGCACTAGCAAGTCAGAACTGATGTCTGGCCTGGAGGTCATCTACTATACCTGAGGTTAACTCTGAGATTGCTAGTCTAGAAAGGGATTCAAGCACTCCAAGAGATCCTGAGAAAGGGAACAATGATAGTAGTTCAACTAATCAGCATGAAAGTAATTTAGTATTTAAAACAGGTAATACAGTGCAACAATATAAATTTTATTTAACAAGTTACCAGCACTTTCTAGCTTAGGATCAGCCTCGGCCACCTCCTTCTAAGTATACTTAGGGGGTATGAGAAGAAGCATTCATCCAAGTTTTATCCTAAGGTTTACTCTCAATTCTTCTGGGCCTCTGTGTTTTTCATTCCCATTGGGTACTACTGATTCAAGATTGTATTTATAGCAAATATGGCCTGCCACCACTTATAGCTAGTAAATAACCTAAAAACTGACCATTAGATATTTCTGTGTTTTAAGGGGCTTCAACAATCATCATGGCATCCATGATGGGATGCTCACATCAACTGCCATGTTGCCCATCCACCGTCTTTACACATTACCTGGGTACCATGTCCTAAATGCTCTTCTGTTTGTATTAATTCCCAAATTCTTGCTTTTTTGAATAGCAAAGTCTAATTCTCTTTGTTACACCATTCCACTTTCCCATCCATGCTTACATTAATACATTTATTCACTGAAGACAGAGTTGAGTTTCTTCTATAAACATGGCACTGTGGAAAAATAAGCAAAACTGCACTGAGTCCCTTCCCTGATGAAGTTTATAGACTTATTAGGGAAACACATGTTTAAAAGACAATTAGACTAGAAATGCCAAATTGAAACTATGCAAAATAAGGGGAAAGAGAGAAAGGAGAGCACATAATAGGGGAATGAGAACTGCTGGGGGTGGGGAAGGGCAGCATGGCTTCCTGGAGGAAGTGCTCACCATGCTGAAATCTGAAGAATGAGTGGGAGGTGGTCTTAGCTGGAACCTCAGCTTACAGACACACCCTTACTAAGCACATGAGGAGTTTGCCAATGGAGCTGTGGAAATCTCTTTGTAAACATAGATAAGGTACTTTAATATATGAAATCAGTATCTAAGACAAGCTAGTCTTATTTTGGACTCTACACCATAGTGAGGTATTCCTGGATTGATGATTATTGCTATTTCTGGTTTCATTGTTCCCTTGTTGGAATTTAAAGACTTATTGATGGGACAAAGATGCTCATAAATGAGCAAAGCAATTTAGCTCTATAGCCTGGGGACATTTTTGTCAAAAGACACTTAGAAAAAAGTTTAAGAACAATTATCTTCCATGTTCCAGTAGGATACCTGTTCCATTCTTTCTACCCCCCAACCCATCCTATCGTTTAGCACTTGGAAATAATTTGATTCCTTAGGGCTTAATTTTTTTTTTAATGGAGGCTATTATTTAAGGAAAAGGAGTTGAAAACCCCTTAGAGTAGGCTAAAATAATCTATTAAAGAATACATAGGCTTATCTTTGCATTATTTTTTAAAAGACAGTATATGTATAGGTTAGAGAAAAGCAGTCTAAAAAAATGTTGCTGGGGACACGTGGGTGGCTCAGCAGTTGAGCGTTTGCCTTCGGCTTAGGGTGTGATCCCAAGATCCCGTGCCCCAGGATGGAGTCCCATATCCGGCTCCCTGCATGGAGCCTGCTTGTCCCTCTGCCTATGTCTCTGCCTCTCTCTCTCTCTCTCTCTCTCTCTCTCTCTCTCTTTCTCTCTGTGTGTGTGTGTCTCATGAATAAATAAATAAATAATCTTTTAAAAAATAAAATAAATTTAAAAAAGTGTTCTGGGAGTTTGGGAATTCCTAACACATTTGGGGCTTCTGGGTAATATGAATACAGGGGAAATGATTTGACCATTTGTGATGAGGCCAGTGGGTCAATGGTTCATCTGACGATGTAATTAATTTTAAGGTGATACTTCTAATTACCTTACAGATCAACCAGGTCATCCTTTTGGAGCTGACCTAGACTGATAAGGGCAGAGCAAGCCCTCATTCACTTTTAGAGTTTCTTAAAGTTTTAATTGCTTCCAGCCAGGTACTCTGGGTCTTGATTTATTTTTCACTGGGCTGTGTTTTACTTTGGGTGCTTTTGAGATGCCAGAGATTAAGCCTCTGTGGTACCCCACAGCAAGACTGGCTATTATGCATGATACCATATAGGAATAGCCTAATATGTAACCAGATTTCATTAAGATAAAATTGAAAACAGATCTTGCACTTAAATATTGTGGAAATAAACTAAGACCACCCAAATGAAAACAGGCAGAGGCTCTTTATTCAGAGCTTGCAAGAGAGTCAGTCACCATTACTGTGTTTTGGCAGACTCCAAGGTAGGCAGAGGTGTAGGCAGGAAAACTTCATAACAGAAAAAAGGAAAAGCACTAAGTGTGCCCTGGCTAGAGGCTGGTTAGCCAGTCTACCTAGAAGTGGAGCATCCTATGCTATTGGTTAGAAATGCATGTTTGGTTTTTTCTGATTGATCCTAACTTATAAGCAGGGGTAAAAGTTAGGGAAATTGCCAGTAATAACAAATAATAATGATGATAATTAAGCCCTGACCACTTTGGGCCAATGTTAAAGGGATTTTGCTTGGCTTTCTGGGTTGTTCTCAGAGACAGCAGTCTGATTATTCCAGGTCTGACTTATATATAGCCAGCTAATTTCCTGGGCTGGTTGCTGTGGTTGGTTTCCTGGGCTGGTTGCTGCAGATTGTATGCTAGAATATTATTATTATTAGTGGCCTAGCCATTTTATGTTTGTATGTTCAGTCTCTCAGTATATTGATGAGGTATGGATGTAGACACTTTATTACTTTTTAAAGATATTATCTATTTATTCATGAGAGACACACAGAAAGAGGCAGAAACATAGAGGGAGAAGCAGGCTCCTTACAGGGAGCCCGATGTGGGACTCCATCCCTGGACTTGAGATCATGCCCTGAGCCAAGGACAGATGCTCATCCACTGAGCTACCCAGGCATCCTCCTCTTAGACACTGTAAATGTCTATGTGTTTTCTTTACACTGGGGCTTGTTTTAGATCTGGCTTTTGCAAGTTTCCCAAGTTCATTCTCATCACATGATTTAGAGTATGTTAAGAGGTTGGGGAAGATTGTTTGCAGCACAAAATTTTGTTTGTCCTATCTGGGCAGAGGCAGGCAGTACTGATTAAACTATAGTAGGTTACAATACAATGGGAAAGATTGAAACACTGAAACTCAGCTGGGCACCAGATCAATCAGGCATTTCCAGGGAGTGAGGGATGAGAAGGACAAGAAAGAAGGCTTAAGAATCCAACTTTGATAAAGATCTGGGATGAAGTCCAGTCTTAGAAGCAGAAGAGAAAGAAAAAAAAAATCAATGGTTGCATTTATTTACTATCATTAAATATCCTCTCACTTCCCCCTAAGTGCTATGTTAAATGTCTTTTCTTGACTAGTTTCTATATTACTTATTAGCATTCTATGAAGTTGGTTTTGAGACTATCCCTTAAGGCTCAGAGAAATGAAGTGTTTTGCCAAGTTCCTCAGTACTGAAGGGTTCATTCGGCTGGAGACCAGTATGCTGATGCTCAAATCAGATTTGGGTTTGACTCCTTTTCCTTGCCTTCTGAGTTCTTATAGGTGGCCTAGCCTACACCCTCAAGCTGTACCAGTCTTTTGGCCAGCAGGCAGCCCCCTTGGTTGATTTAACAGCCAAGTTAAATTGTGAGGATTAAATTATAATGCCACCTTTCCCCCCAATTCCTTCTCCCTTGAGCAGAAAGGACAAAACGAATGTCAAGCCCATTGCCTAAGCCGAGTAAGAAATTCCAGTCTCTCCCTCATTCCATACATGTCTTCTCTCTGTGAGAGGATGTCTCAGAGTCTCTTTCTCATTTGCTTGGAAGGGGATGTGAAGAAGTTCCCAGGGAAAAGAACACGAGAGAGGTTTGGGCTGTTGGAGAAGATCTTTGACATTTGAATTGGACTTTCTCTGTGCCCCCTTCCTGTTATGACTTTGTTAAATTATTATTTGCTAAGTGGAGCACAGAGTGCCAAATCGTGAGCCATGGGTCCACAATAGAGCACAAGAGAGATTCAAATAGAGATATCTGCCCTCACAATGAAAAGGAAATAACAGTACTTCTAGAGAAACTACACAGCATGCCTTGAGGTACTATGTGAGGAAGTCAAGACAGAGCAGGTGGAGAATAGAGGGTGATAGGGGGGAGAGAGAGAGAGAGAGAGAGAGAGAGAAAGATAAGGAGAGGGTAGAGAGGGGATCAAGGAGGTCTAAGGAGGAATCTAGCCATGCCATTTTCAGATCCATGGGTAGAATGCTTTGGGGTTCCCAGGCTAGGGCTGGATTGGTCAATTCCAACAATAAGAAAAGGATTTTGGTAAAGCCAATGGGACCTTATCTAAGGGGGTGCATAAGGCATACAGGTGCTGGCAGGTAGGGAAGACTATTAATCACAAGGGTGATAATATCAGGAACTTAAATTTGAGTGTCAGTCTTTAGGGTGCTTTCTAGGACATGCACTTGCATAAGGGGTCTAGTGAAAATTGAAGGTCTCTGCGGGCCACTTCGATGGATGCCAAGGCAGCAATACCATGGAGTAGTTTAGCTAAACTTATTACTTCCCCCCACTAGTAATGGGGAATACTAGGTGGAGTTGATTGGTTGTGGTAAGGACTTTTTAGGCAACTCCCGGAAAGCACAGGATACAAGTTGTTGGCCCTAACTGTTGATAGAAATCTTTAGACTGTAGGCTACTTAGTGCCTGTTTCGCTAGCTAAAAAGGAAGTTGAGCACATAGAGGTATGTAAGGGTGGGCAGGGAGGAATGGTACCCTTTTTAATTTGGAAGCCTTAGTAATGACGTGATACCTGGACCAAGTCTTATGGAGTGACTTAAGCAGCAAAACCAGCTAGGAGAAAAGTATGTGCAATGAAGAGCAAGGAATAAGTGAAGACATGGAGGGCTGCATAAGTAGAGGAACTTACCAGATCAGAGGACTATAAGTTGACTGGTGAATAGAGTCAAAAACACACTGTGGATGGTCATGTTAGACTAGAGGTCCTTAAACTTTCCCTAGGTCAGTTGAGGATTATTTGTAAGGAAGAGGGATGTTGAAAATATAGTGGAAGTCAAATGGTCCAAAGCACTGTCAAATGAAGCTGAAGAGAGCACCAAAACTGCAGCCTTCTCAGGGGCCATCGGCTCTCTACCCAAACTGGAGACATTTTAAAGGGCCAGAAGACTAGGGGAAATACTTTATAACTATCTCTGAGACTAGACCCCTCTCCCGGCCCTGTCCCACCAACTTGAAAACCACAAGTTCATCTCCAAAATTGAGAATTATAAAGGAGAAACTAGGTCAACTTAAGTAGAAGGCAAACCTTAAGAACTTATTTTAAGTGCTTTGTCAAAATCAATGATCATTATCATCCTTGCTATTTAAGAGATTCACAGACAAATAGAAAGATTTCATACAGACTTTTTTTGTCTTTGTAAACTCAGATTGTGGTTTTTTTTTTTATCTTTCTTTCTTTTTTATTTTCTGTGATTTGACTGTAAGTGAAGATAATAGCTGTGCTGTGCCTGGTCTATTCACCATTGTGTATCTAACCAGTACCAAGGACAATGCTTGGAGTATTGGTAATTTGGGGACAAATAAACGTATGAAATATGTATGATGTATAAATAAATATAGTTATAAAATATATATTTATATATAAAGTTTTAAAATGTCAGAATAGTTTGTAATGTTTGTCAATATAAAATCTTTAGTAAAACTTTAAAAACAGAGGAATTAATGGGGGAGGTTATCTTGTTTAATTCTTTAAAATAATGAAGAAATAAAATAATGACAATGTTGACAGGTGGAACACTGGCACTCTTTTTCATTTTCTTTATTCTAAAGTCTATGTTTGAATTCTCTCACTCTAAGATCATTTAAACATAATTAAGAAACTTTGGAATGTAGAGACAATTAAACATAGACTGTTTCCAGAGATTTTTTTAAAAAAATTTTTGATGTTGGAAGAGAATGGTATGATTTAGAGCATTTCTAGTCATTTTCAATGCCATCATACACTCAGACTACTACCTATTCAGTAGAGCTATCCATATAACTGAACTTGGCTGCAAAAATGAAAAGTAGTATTCCTGTTTCTTCTTGATCTAAAAATTAAGCAAAATTTGTGAAATAGTTGAAAAGAAAAAAAATCTACTCAAAGAAACCACTTGAAAATTTAGGGGTTGTTTATGTATTTGTGTGTGTGTGTGTGTGTATATATATATATATGTGTGTGTGTATATATGTATATATGTATATATACATACATATATAATTTAATACATACTAATTTAAAAAGCTATAAATAGCATATACAATTCAATCCCATATATTTTTTTATTTATTCATGAGAGAGAGAGAGGCAAAGGCACAGGCAGAGAGAGAAGCAGGCTCCATGCAGGGAGCCTGACGTGGGACTCGATCCTGGGTCTCCAGGATCAGGCCCTGGGCTGAAGGCGGCGCTAAACCGCTGAGCCACCCGGGCTGCCCTTCAATCCCATATTTGCAAAAAATTTAATATGTACACGTATAGGAACATAGAAAGCAGTCTGGAAGAGGTGCCTGGGTGCTCAGTTAAGTGTCTAATCTTGGCTCAGGTCATGATCCCAGGGTCATGAGATTGAGCCCCACATCAGGCTTGGCACTCAGCAGGGAGTCTGCTTCTTGTCCCTTGCACTTCTGCTCTTGGGTTGTTTTTTTTTTTCTCTCTCTCAAATAAATAAATAAAATCTTAAAAAAAAAATAAGAAGAAGAAAAGAAAAAGCCAACTGGAAGACTATAAATAGATCATCAATGACTATTCTCTTTTGTTTTTTAAAAATCTTATGTTTAAGTAATCTCTACACCCAACATGGGGCTCAAACTTAAAACCCTGAGATCAAGAGTTGCATGTTATACAGACTAAACCAGCTAGGTGCCCAAAGACTATTCTCTAGTTAGTAAGATTACAGGCTTATGGTCTTCCTTATAATTCTCTGTACTTTCTACTTTTTTTTTGTACTTTCTATTTTTTAAAATGAGCTTGTATTACTTTAAAAAAATTATATATATATATATATATATATATATATATATATATATATATAAATAAAATTCCTGAATATAGTTGCTTTTTCCTTTAGGATCTTTGTTATGAAAGGAAGTTTCTTAGAACTTAGTGGGTGACATTTCTGCATACCGTATCTGTCAATTGCCAATGCTCTCTTTGCTCAGAAATGTTTAGGTATTATAGGAAAAGCAGGCTGCTTACTGGGTGTCATAAAACCCATTTTCAGATGTGCTGTTTCCAGATGCCTTAGCTTAACCTTAGTGCATGGGATTGTTTGGCATGATGGACGGCACTCTGTAACATCTGCAGGCTGCAATGATTATCTAAAGTTATGGTCAAAGCCAAACCCCATACCAAAAAATAAGTAACTTGTATTCATGAAAGTGGTTTTATTTCTTGCACAAATGGCCAACAAGCTGTTATGTTAAAGGTTTTGTGTATAAACTCATCAAGGGTAAAAGGTCACTTAAAAGAAAAAAAGCCCCACCAACTTAGAAATGTAAGTATAAGAGAGGAGTGAGAATTGAAATATACTATAAATCAAGCAGTTTTTGAATTTACATTCCATGCTAATGACTTCTCCAGTGCTCCTTATGTCAATCGGGTTTCCAAAATGATTACCTCTCAAAGTTTTAAGTAAAAGGTAGCTAGGTTACCTGTTTTAAATGGGCAGAGAGAAATTTTATCATTCCTTTGTGATCTCGCAGTGATTGAGATTAAAGATGTTAATAATTTAAGCAAGGAAATCAGATTAGATTATGCTGTGTTTATCACATGTCTCAGCAAAAAAGAGACTAGAGGCACTAAACTTTTTCTTTCCTCATCTTTTTCTCTGCCTAGGAAGAAAATTTTATAGTGAAAATTTATGGGTTGTAGACATAAAGCTGCAATCTAAGCAGATGGCATGGTAGTTTGACCTTGACTTTTCATTTTAAATCAAGCTCAGATCACTTACATCCCAAAAAATAGCAAATTGCATTTTTTTTTCTGCTCTTTACACTGAGTCACACGTACCTTTCCCAATACTATCATTTCCTTGCAATGCAAGGACAAGTATATATGTAATGCTATTTCCTTCCTGACTTGAGAACAAAATGGATGGCATTCATATTATTATGGAAAGGCTAACACAAAAATGTCACCAGACATCTATTAGAGAGGTACTTTCTACCTCATTGGGCCAGCCAAGCACTTCTTCCCATTAACAAATAATCATTTGGGCAATAAACACCTGGAAGAGAACCAGTGGACTTTATCAAACCAAAAGTAGACTAGATCAGAAACAACAATGGACCCTTTAACTGATATCTTCAGTTGATGATACCACATGACGCAGAGATGAAGGACAATGATCCTTCTCAATCACTACTTAAAGATACAAAATTACAAATATGAAATTCGCTACAAGACCTTGAAAGATGCCTAGAACTTGAAAAGTCCTAGAATTTAATTTCATATCCTCTTCTCAAAAGACTTAAAATGTGTATATACTTTGATCCAGCAATCTAATTCTTTTTTTTTTAAGTAGTCTCTATGCTCAGTAAGGAGCCCAGCATGTGGCCTGAACTCACAAACCTGAGATTGAGACCTGAGCTGAGATCAAGAGTTGGATGCTCAACTGACTGAGGCAGCCAGACAATCCCAGCAATCCAATTCTTGATTGTAATACCAGTAACTGTTTTAATAAATGTGTAAAGCTATCCATTCAATCAGGGTTGATTATGATACTGAAAGATGTGGACTAACCTAAGTATCTACCAACAAAAGATAGGGTAAATAAATGTTTGCACAGCCATCCAAGAGAATATCATAGTTATGAAAAATAATGCAGAACTTTATTTTTAAAAAGTTCATTATAAATTAAGTGCAGAAAAGCTAGGTTACCAAAAGTATGAAAATAAAAAACTGAATCCATTTTTGTAAATATTTATCCTCTGTGCAAAACCATGGGGAGAATGGACTTTGACTTAAATAGTTCAGAGGAGAAACAGTCTAAGTACCTAGAACAAAACCTGTGTGGGATTAGATATCCATGTAGACTAGAAAGCATCTTGGCCAGCCCTTCACACCAAACACAAAACTCAGCCATTAGAAACGACAAATACCCACCATTTGCTTCAACGTGGATGGAACTGGAGGGTATTATGCTGAGTGAAGTAAGTCAATTGGAGAAGGACAAACAGTGTATGTTCTCATTCATTTGGGGAATATAAATAATAGTGAAAGGGAATATAAGGGAAGGGAGAAGAAATGTGTGGGAAATATCAGAAAGGGAGACAGAACATAAAGACTCCTAACTCTGGGAAACGAACTAGGGGTGGTGGAAGGGGAGGAGGGCGGGGGGTGGGGGTGAGTGGGTGACAGGCACTGAGGGGGCACTTGACGGGATGAGCACTGGGTGTTATTCTGTATGTTGGTAAATTGAACATCAATAAAAAATTAATTTATTAAAAAAGTCAATCTTTGTGGATCTAAATGCAAAAGATGAAATAATTAAGCTTTTAGAAAAATAATAATATCTTCCGGCCTGGGGTAAATAAAGATTTCTTGGACAAAACAGAAAAAGTGCTTTTATAAAAGAAAAAAGGTGATTTGCATTACATTCAAAGAATTTTATTAAAAGTATTTATAAAAAAATACCATTTAGAGGGCGAAAATGCAACCCACAAAGTTGGGGAAGATGTTCACAGAATATAAATAAGAGAAAGGATGAGGAACCAGAACACACAAAGTCACTCAATAGATCAGTAAGTGAAGAAGCTGATAACCTAACAGAAAATCAGGCAAAACACTTGAACAGGCAGTTGGAAAAAAAAAAAAAAAGAGTGAACAAGCGAAACATAAGAAAAGGTACTCCGCTTCAACAGTTATCAAGGAAATTTAATTAATCCCTGAGATATTATTTCACACCACCATGATGGCTAAACTAAAAAGAAAGATAATACTAAATATTAGTAAGGATAGGAAACAACTTTCATGGACTGTGGGAAAGTACTTTCAAAACTGTCGATATTTACTAATGCTAAACATAAGACTATTCTGTGACCTAGTGATTCACTTTTAGGTGTGTAACCAAAAGAAATGCATGAACTCCTGCCTCAGAAGGCTTGCACTCAATGTTCACAGTGGCACTATTCACAGCCCTAAACTGAAGTAATCCAAATGTCCATTCATAGTACAATGGATAAATATCGCCGTAGCTATACAATGAATCCAAGAAAGCAATGAAAATAAATAAATGTAATGACATAGGCAAAGTGTCAACATGATGTTGAGCAAAAGAAGACAGACACAGAAGAATACAAATGGTAGGAGTCTGTTGAAGAGGAGTTCAGAAACAGGTGGAAAATATCTGGTGTTAAAAGTCACTTTTAACAGGACAGTAGGAGTTGGAAAAAAAAAAGGAGATTCAAAGTGTCTCCTTGAATAAGCTTAAGCAGGCATTCTAGTACTGATAATACTTTTTTATCTGAATGCTGGTTATATGGGTGTATCCATTTTGTTAAGAAACAAAACTGAGCCCTATGCTTATACCGAGTGCACTTTTCTGGTATGTATCCTGTACTCTCGGAAAATGTTTATTTTAAAAAGTGCATGTAAAGCATTAAAAGGCTGCATTGAAATACTGCTTAAGTGTTAAATGTGGTTAATACTCAAGTATTAAGTATTATTTGTCCTGAAATAGCAGATAATAGAGCTTACACATTAGGATACATTAATTTAAAGAAAGCAAATGGAGCTCTTAAAAAAAAAAACAGAAAAATGTTTCTGACTACTTTAAGTTTTTCATATTGAGGAGTGTGTCTACAATGAGATCTAATATATGTTCTCATTCTTGCCTTTTGTCAATTGGAAGCTTATTTGAGTATTTTTCAGCTTTCCACTTTATGTTTTTTTTCCCCATAGATTTTCTCTTTTCAGAGAAATATTTGACATTTAAGATGATTTCATAAGTTGGGAAATATCAGATGACAAAGCATTACCGAAGTAATATAAAGAGATTAATGTCTCTCACCACATCCTGGATTCTTACATTTCTAGGTTTCTTTGCAATTTTTAAGGGTGATGTCCTATATCCCAGAGGCAGTGTCCGAAATCGGATACTCTGCTTAATGATTAGCTGCATTAATTATTGGCTTGTGTCAATATTCCAATAGGCATCAGAGGAGGCTTTATGGTTTATCATATCAGGGGTGCAAATACTGAGGGAGTCTGAGAATACAATTTTGCAATAGATAATTCCAGCCAGTGAGAGGGCCAATGACCTCGATTATGACATATAAGAACAAAACTGCAGACAGGGATCTGTGGTTTGCCAAAATGAATAAATAATATTATATTTCCAAAAGTGGCCAAATTTAGCCTCGTGGAGAAAATGATCGTGTTGATGGAGAGATATTTCAAGTCATCTTTACCTCATTCCGCAAGATTTTCAGCTGTGAGCAATCAGGAAAGGAGGTGGTCATTCAAAGTAACATGTTTTGGTGTAGCTAACTAGAATTATCTAGGAAGTTAATGGTCCATGAGGAGCAAATTTGTGTTTCAGGAGTCTGCTGGTCTGGCAAACATTTTAAGTACAGACCTCCTTCTTGACAGGAATTATTATATAAGAGAAAAAATAGACCTTCAAGTAAACACAGATTCATGCTAAAGTTATTTTTTTTAAGGCCAGCAAGTAATTTCATCACTTAGCCAATATCTCATGCTCCTTGCACACAAAGAATTGTAACATACATGGGGACATGTAACACATATCTTCAGAGTCTTCAAAGTCTAGATATGTGGCCATGCTGTGAGGTTAATTACAATAACTATTTTTAAAATCATCTACTATGTCCAGGTTCTTTATACAGATTTCATTTAATTCTCAAACAACCTGGAAACTAATGATAGTAGCAGCTTTAAAATGATTGTGCCCCATTACTGAGTGCTTGTGCTATGCCAGGAGCTGCACTGAAGATATAATTTAATACACTCTGAAGGTGTGATATCTATTTTCTAGAGGAGAATGTATTGGAATCCCATCATTAATATGTTTAACTGCCATGAATTAAACTATGGTCCCTTGGTAAAATGAGAGAGGAAGAAAAAGAAGCCAAGAGAAGGAGTGAAGAGAAGATGACTCTCCAAATGTGGGTGACTTTGCTGTGCATTGACAGGAGGATGCTGTGCATTGACTCCTTGTGCAGGAGTTGGTGTGAAGAGAAGATGTAGACTTGACATTTCTTCCCCCAGTCTGTTTCTTTGTTCTCAGTGACTAAGAATCACACTGGGGTGAAGATAAGTGTTTAAAGATTCATTTTTTCCCCCTCACACACATAACCACTGACAGCAAAAGGTCTTCATTTACAACCAAAGAAGCAGAGATCTTTGAATGCCTGGCAATTGAAACAACTTTCATTTCAAGAATAATTTTAAATATCACTGAATTTTGCTTACTATTTCATACTTCAAAACTTCCCTATGAATCACTAGTACACCTCTGACCCACCCTGACTCTCCTAACATGAAGATGCTACCCCACTTATTATACTACTTTTAGTGCCCAAGGGTAGAAAGTTACCAAGTGGTGGCATGGAGACTCTCACCGATGATCAACTTCAAACCCCACATGTACTATACATTGCATCTCTAATAGGAGGTCCTCCTCCAGGGGCACCATTGCTGAGGACAGCATGAGGGCAGTGGCCCTCCAAGTAAGTGCACACGCTCAGTACTTGCTAGAGAGACATATGCCTCATCAGGCGTGCAACAGGGCTAAGGGATGTCTTAAGGAGCACTCAGGTGAAGCTCATCCAAGGGATAAAATGATGACACTGTGAGGAACATGGAGTTGATGACACCAGAATAAAGTTTATTAAACTAAGAAGAGGATCTCATCACCTAAGGAACGCAACATCTAATTTTGAACATGTGCTTTCAAACTATCAATGCACCACACACTCCAGAGAAGTTCTGATGTTTCCTCTCTACCTCCAGGGGGCGATGTCTGAGCAGAATTTGTTAGTCTGCTTTTCCGTATAGAACTGAAACAAATTTTCTTTCTATTAATCTAGTGACACTGTAATTTTATGACACTGTCATTAAGACAATGGTGCTAAGGAAAAACTCCTTCTGAATTTGTTAAATCTTTCTTCGTCAAAAAAGTGTGAACCCAGGCATTAAAGGAAGGAGACGTCTCTATTTTTCAACTGCATTGTGTTGTAATACACTGAGAAGTATTTAGAGGTGGTGGACACCCTGCAGTTGGAGTGAGGCAGTATGAGCTGGAGTTTCTGCACCGCCCTCTAGTGCTGTGTGACCTGGGGAGGTTACCGAACCTCTTTTTTGGCTCCAACATTCCAACCTCTGCCTTCATCTTAAATGCGTCTCTGTGTATCTAAATTAGGATATTTGCCACTGGGGCCTGCTGGAATAGTCCAAAATGATGTCATCTTTTTTTATTTAAAGATTTTATTTATTAATTCATGAAAGACGCACAGAGAGAGGCAGAGACACAGGCAGAGGGAGAAGCAGACTCCGAGGAGAGCCTGCTGTGGGACTTGATCCCAGGACTCTGGGATCACGCCCTGGGCCAAAGGGAGATGCTCAATCACTGAGCCACCCACACATCCCTAGAATGATGGCATCTTGAGATCTTGCTTTAATTATAACTGCAAAGATTTTTTTTCCCCCAAGTATGGTCACATACACAGGTTTTGGATATTAGGATATGAACATATATTTTAGGGGGCCAGGTTTCAACTCATGCACCACATGTTTGTAATAAGGCCCTTAAAAAAGTTTCATATACATTGTCTCATTTAAAATTTTAATCATGAGGAATATGAGCACCTGAACACCAGTAATCCAATGAAGACTATGAAACAGTTGTAAGAGAGGTAAAGAAGAGGGAGAAGGGGAACAAGAATTTGCTTCATCTATGGAAACATCAAGAAAAGCCTTGGGGAACAAGTAAAAACCTAAATAGAACTTGAAGGAACGGCTGAATTTTGAAGCTTAGACTTCTTCTCTATTTTAACACTGATAATAATTCACATTATAGGCTTGCTCTGAGCATGGAGACAAAATTCATGCAAAGCAATCAATACATAGCCTGTTATGTAGTTAGCATTTAATACCCGTTTATAATAATTGTTATTAAATGTTGCTGCTTTTTCAAGACCTGCCAAATAAGTCGTCCAATTGCTAATAACATTCTTATTGCTGTGCTGAATGTTGAACCCATTAGACTTTAAAATATTTTCCTCTATTTTTCTGTCACACAAACGATTTTGACGATTCCTTCTGAAAGGTGTCAATCATGTCACAAGATAAATGCAGAAGATAACATTTATGCTAGAATATTATGCCACCTGCAGGTAATCAAGGGCTGCTACATTTTCCACAAAAACTAGCTGCATCTGCTAATATTAATGAAGTGGCTTCTGATGCAGGGGCCTCTGCTCTGAATGTAGGAGGCCTCCATAAATACTTGTTTTCCTGTTGGTGTATTATGGTCAGTGGATGCTGGTCAAAAACACTCCTTTAACTAAGACATCAAAAATGTTTATGCTTTATTCCCATGCTCCTGATTTTTTAAATTTCAGAAAAGGCAGCAACTCAGCTCTTAAATAGACTGATCATCTAAGTCAGTGGTTTTCAAAGTATTATTCCTGGATCAGCAGCAGTAACTGGGGCCTTGTTAGAAATACACCACCCTAGCCTTGTGAATCAGAAATTCTGGGGAGGGGGTTCAGAAATCTATTTTGACAGGCTTGCCAGCTGGTTTTGATGCACGAAATTCTAGAACCAGCCATCTGGATGTGTAGAAGTGGGGTTTCTATAGAGAGGGTGGAATGAGGGCTAAAGGGAAGCCGGGGAGCTTATAGAAGGGAAGGGAGGAGGAGGCAGTGAGAAAAGCCTGACCCAGCTGTGTGGCTTCATAAATGGGTAAACAGAAAATACTTATTTCTGATAAAAATAGATCTCACGTATTAGCACCATTAGGACTTGCACACTTTTTTGTCTAGCTCGAGAATTCTGTTTTTCCTATCAAGACTTTAAAGGAAATGTTGGCTTATATGGTTTTCTATTTTCTCTGACGTTAAACTCATTTATGAGCTTACACCACATCTCTTAAATAACTGAAATTTCATTTGCAGACATAGCTAAAACCCAATCTGCAAATCCTTCAGAGTTAAAAAGACGTATTATTCCACCTTGCCTCATTTAAAGTCAGTAAAAAAAAAAAAAAAAGTAAATCACTATTATCAACTACATAAAAGTACACACGAGTGGGAAAGTATTCTTATTTGCAAATGTGGATTTGAAATCAAGTCACGTCCTCTTACCTTACGAGGAGGTGGGAAAGCCTCTCAAACTGGTGCTGGACCCACATGGTTCTCAAACTTGGCTGAACATTGGAATCACCTGAGAGCCTTTAAAGGCTATTCCAGTAAGAGGGCACAAGGAAAGTGCTTAGCATAACACTTGCCCTATTAAAGGAGTGTGATCCCCATTGGCCAGTACTACTACTTTGAGTAAGATATTATTCTCTTCTGTGGATGAAAGCCAGGTTGCACATTAACATCACCTGGAAAACATCGGCACCCAGGCCCGGCTTGAGGCATCCTAATGCACTCGGTCTGGAGCAGGACTTGAACATTTTTTCCAGCTCTCTAATGTGGAGCCAAGGTGGAGAACAGAACAGCTGTTATGGAAGATGAATAAATTTAGAATCTTCATACTGTGTCCACAGTCTCAACAGGAAGACAGACAAAACCAAAATGGACTATGATAACTATGATAACACCTATGAGTGTTTAACTTTGGGCTGGATATCACATCTCTTTATGATATATATTTTTTTAAATGGGCATTCCATGAAAATACTGAAGTTGGGGTCTAATTCACCTAATTCTAAATTTACCTAATTAACAATCCAGGTGAATATATCATATATCTTAGATGTTACATCTCTATGATGTTAGATTCTAGATATCACTGCTCTTTTCGATAACACCATAAGGTGGGTACTATTATCACTGACACATACACACACAAAGTTAATTTCTCCATTATTTTCTAAGATGCCAAAGAATCTCTTGTTTCATAGGAATGGGAGATAAGTCCAGAACTGCTTGAATGGGTGCAGGAATCACAGAGAGAGGAAGTACCTCTGCATAATTGAGGCTGAGGGATATAAAATGTGGGCAGAGGTGAAGCGAGAAGAAACTGGAAATGGACTTTGAAGAGCTGAGTGAAGGAGTGGGAGGGGAGAGGCAGCTTCAGTGAGGGGGAGGGCACGTTTTTAGAAGATACACATCCAAATTCAAGTGAATCAGATGCTCAATAAAATGTATAAACTTAAAAAAATGCATGGGGTCACTCTATTTCTCATACAAACCAATTGGTGACCCACTTGATGGGAAGCTTAGTCAGTCAACTGCCATGGACAAGGAAGCACTGGCACAGGGGTGACAGACTGTCAAAGGTATGGAAGCTGAGCTTGAGCAGGTTAAACCCATTGCCCAGTGCTAAGTGCTAGGGCATGGTGGAACTGATTTCCGGGCCTGAATTCTTATCCACTTCACTCCATCAGGTAGATGATGGTGGCTCTGTGTTCAAATGTTGTGGATAAAAAACCATCTGCTCCTGGAGGAATCAGGGAAAATTGAAAAAGAAGACATTTGAGAGAGGATGATGACTGAAGTGGGACAAGATAGGGTAAGGGCGATAGAATTGGACAAAGATGCAGGCCTGGGAAGTACAAGGCATTAGGCAATTCAAAGCGATCTCACGCAGTGGAAAGCTAGAACTTTTGTCAGAGAATGCTGAGAAATCAGGGGGAATGTGTGGTTTGAGTCAAATTTTAGAGTTCTGCATTTTTTTGTAGCTTGAACTTAATTTGTAGAACAGTGGGAAGTCACTGGCTTTCTGAGTAGGGAAATGAGTGCATTTTAAGACTATGTCTAGCAGCTGTGAGTTTTCTTACTAAAAATACAACCATAGAATTTTTAAACCGAAAGAGACTTTAGAGTTTATTTGCCCATTAGTTTCAAGCTAGTGGTCCAAGGGCCAGGAAGAGCCCAAAGATGTATTTTGTTTGGTTTGGTCCCCACAGTATATCTTTACCTTTTCTTTTAGCTTTGGGCTGGAACATGCAGTCTGATTTGTAGCATTTTCTCTGGGTATGTCAGTTAAATTCTGTGAGATGGCCACGTGGAACTCTGAGACCAGAAGAACCCTTTGCTAAATAAACTTCAAAGTTCTGACCAAAGAAGAAGGGTTCCGGGGTATGCTTTATTCTATCCCAAGTTATGTTTCGAAGGGTGGTCTGGTTTTTTTTTTTTTTTCCCTTTTAACAGCCACGAGTGTTGTGTTACTGTGGTCAGTGAGGACCCCCCCCTCTAAATAACATGCATGCCAACCGAGAACCATCTTAAAAGCCAGATGATTTGAATCTTAGAGATTGGCAATGTGTAGTCTGAGCCAGACTGCTGCCATTTTTAACCCTCATTCCCTTGTCCATGATGCACGTTAAACATGAAATGCAGAGATTCCCCATGCCACTTTGTAATTCTGCCTATTGATTAATACTGGCAAGTTCTCATTTCCCCGAGAAAGAGCTGCCTGTCTACAAGAATTCCCTATGTTTTCAAAGTGGTAAAGCATGGAAGACATGGCATAAGTATAATGAAATACATTTTTGGGGGGTCTCTTCTTTCCTGAGCCTTTGCCGCACCTTGTCCTCTTCCTGTTCATATAAGCCACAGACTAATTGGCCAAAATTTGCATACAACCCTTCATTTCAGAGCACAAGGTACTTTGAAGGGGGAAAAATAATCATCCACATTTTTTAAATTGAAAGCACTTTCTTAATGATTTTTCCATGGTCAGAGGTTGAAAACCCACAACTTAGTTATTCATGTGGAGCAAAGTAAAAAAATAAAAATTAAAAATAAAGCTTTTTTTAAAAAAAAATATTTTATTTATTTATTTGAGAGAGCACAAGCATAAGGTAGGGGAGGGGCAGAGGGAGGGGGAGAAGCAGGCAGAGAGGGGTCGATCCCAAGACTAAGACCAGGGGATCATGACCTGAGCCCTAGGCAGAAGCTTAACCAACAGGAGTCACCCAGGCACCCCTAAATAATGCTTTCTATTAGGTTTCTTAACCTGGGCACTGTTGTGTTTTGGGGTCAGATAATTCCATTGTTGGGACTGTCCCATGCCTGGTAGGATAGATAGCAGCATAATGCTTTTTTCTCACTGGGTGCCAGAAGCACCAACACCCCCATTCGTCACAACCAGAAATACCTTGTCATTGCCAAATGTGCCCCGGGTGGCAAAATCTCCCCTCAACTGAGAATCACTGCTTGATATCAATCTTAATTTTGCCTTCCTGTTTGTCACCCTACACTCTCTAGGAAGCACAACTGACAGAAGTATAAAATTTGGCACTAGGTGAATTAAAGTAATTAAGTGAAACACATTTTAATCTTTTTAAATTTAAAGTTTAAAAACACTAAAATGAGTTTTCCAAAACTGGTAAATTGATGAGAAAATTTATTAAACTTATATTCATCCTAAATATTCATAGGAGCTGAAAGGAAAGAAAGGAAAGAAAATATTTTGAAACTTGGAAATTATGTCTCTAAAGGAATTAATGGTTATTTTTAATGTTGTTGTGGTGTTAATATCGCATGGGGCATGTGAGTAACAACAGATCCTTTCTGCCTCTCCTAGAGTAATTACAATAGAATGTCTAAACATTAAATCTTGAAAAGGTTTCTAAACATGATATAGGAACTGGTAACTAATAAGATGCAAAAAAGGAATGTAAAAGTGACAAGGACCATGAATATTTTTTTCTTTTACAATGATTTTTTTTTTTTTGGAAGAAGGAGAAAGAAATTCATTTCTAAATTTTCTCATGGCTATTAAAAGAAGGCACAGAAAGAAATAGTTTAGGTTCATGTTTTAATATGTATTTTGGACATAATTTTTAGATAGTAGGTATCTGCCCATTTAGGCTAGAGAGGTGTAAAAGTTAATGATTCTGAAATCAAGGCACATGACAATCACAGAAACTTAGAAAACACTTCGTCCTTAACTATGTTCTTAATCCTGGCTGTGGATTTCACATACTTAAGATGTTTTAAAAATATATAGGTGTCCTGGCCCTATGGACAGTTATTCTAATTTAATTAGTATAGGAGGAGGCTTCACTATTATTTGTAAACACTCCCTAGGTGATGCTCATGTTAGGAACCACTGGTATAACCCATGGGTTGCAAATATAAATTGAGACAGGGACCAGGAAGTTAATGCAAGTTAATTAGTTGTCCCAAGGTAAGAAAACAGGGTCAGGTCGGGAGTGTGGTAAACTGA
This sequence comes from Vulpes vulpes, assembly GCF_048418805.1. Classification (NCBI taxonomy): domain Eukaryota; kingdom Metazoa; phylum Chordata; class Mammalia; order Carnivora; family Canidae; genus Vulpes; species Vulpes vulpes. Next base: position 71,536,871 of record NC_132788.1, on the reverse strand, counting down.
GGTAAACAGAGACTCTATCCTCTGTCTAAAATCAGTCTGTTGCACAGTGGTAGCCATATGGAAATGCCATCCTGATTTTTATTAGAAGCAGACATTTAGGTATTTTAGAGAAATTTCTCCAACTTTTTGGAATACCAGAAAGGAGCCAAATGAAACATACCTGTGGGCTGCCAATTTGCAACCCTAAATCCAGTCCACTTTATTTACTTCACCAATGAAGAAGCTGAGAATCAGAAATTACACAAGTGCTCATATGATATAGTTAGTGGCAGAGCCTGACTCTAGTCGGAGGTGTTTGTTTTTTTCTGGTTGTTGCACATTGCTATCCTACACCTTCATGATAAGGAGCACATTTACTCAGTGTCTATAGTGTGCCAGGCACAGTGCTAAGTGAAACCCATATACATCTTTTTAAAACCTCTTAGAGAATTTATGGAATGAGGATTAATGGTATCCCCATTTTACAGATGAGGGAAGTGATACCTTGACCACAGAGGTCCAGGAGAGCCAGGTGCTGAATTCAAGTTCACCTGATTACAAAGCTTCCTCTGTTAACTCTTTGCACCCTGTTTTCCTGGATGTTTCTTTCCATGTTGTGTAAGGAGTCTCCCTTGATTGCATTTGGAAGGTAGGCACATAGCTCTCTGGTCCTTGGGGCATAAATCAAGGTCCTGTCCAATGGTGCTCTTCCTGTGTTGTGCTCATCTTTTGTGTTTATTATTAAAGTTGATCCTGCTTGAGGTATGAAGTTAGCTCTTTGCTAGGTGGGCTGGAAACCTAGGAAAAATGACAGCCCTAATGAAATGCACTCGAAGGGAGACCATGTCAGGCTTGTAGTTATGCACAGTTTGCCTGTTTTAGAAGAAATGGAATAAATTGAACATTGGCCTCCCTGTCTCTCTCTGGACTGTCAGCCAGCCTGTGTATAAAGACAAAAGTTTCCACTGAAAGGCACCATAAGGACAGAACTGCTTTGCAATGGGAAAAAAATGTGCTTAAGAAGAATGTAGAAGAAAAATGAAGATGGTTTACCATTGAAAGCCAGTCAGAATCAATGAATGTATTTGCATTACTGACTCAGCATTTACTTCCTTCTCTCTTCTTTCTGACCTCAATCCAACATTATTCCAAAGACTGGCAGTACCAAAGTGTACAAATATCCTCAGACATACTCCAAATTTTATTTTTTTAAACTTTTTTTTTGTTAAAGATTTTATTTATTCATGAGAGAGAGAGAGAGAGAGAGACAGAGACAGAGACAGAGACAGAGAGACAGAGACATGGGCAAGGGGAGAAGCAGAAGCAGGCTCCATGCAGGGAGCCCAATGTGGGACTCCATCCTGGGACTCCAGGATCATGCCCTGGGCTGAAGGCAGGCATCAAATCGCCAAGCCACCCAGGGATCCCAACATTCTCCAAATTTTAGATAAGAACTAAAATATTCATCATCCTCAATTCTAGGTATGAGAGTTCAAATTATAAGCAGAAACTGAAAGTTCACTCATTTAGTATCTTGTCTCTGCTCTACAGAGCCTGGTGCTCAGTGCTAAGAAGCTGATATGTTAGAGCATGACATGATCTGACCCCAAGGAACACAGAGTTCCTTGGCAGTATATATATTGACTCGTAAAGCAATAGTAGCCCCATGTATTGCTGTGAGTTCAGAATTGCTATCTTAAGTTTTAAATTGTTTTTACTTCACCAGAAATACAGGTTAGTTATAGAAAAAAACCAAACAAACCAAAAGAGATAAAAAGCTCTCCATTATTCCTCCATTCCAGAAATATCCACCATTATCAATTTGTCACTTCTCTTACATATTTGCTTATAAATATATGTAGGTTTCCTTTTTAATGCCAGTAGGGCCATAGGGTGAACAGGGTTTCATAACTTGCCTGATTCTCCATTACAATGGTATAGAGAACTGGGAAACGGGGAGCAGAGGAACAAGCATCATCCTTGCCTGTGGCTAATTCACAAGGAAGATGAATTAGTAGCCATTTGTCTGGGTTGGGGCTGAATGTACTCAAACCATGCATGTACATGCAGACCACAGCAGAGCCAGGGTTGCAGGGAATGTGGGTTCTGGAGACAACACAAAAGACCAAATGGTAACTATCATGCCATCCCCTTCTTCCTTCAGTGAAGATGTGGGAAGTTTAGACTAAATTTACCATTGTATTTTAGATGATTAATTTCAGTTAGATCAATAACTGACTGGTATCTATATTGACGAACAGCGGCCACTTGTGTTGTTGTTATTTACCTTTACTTTGATTATCTTGGACTCCTCTTAGGTAAACAGGTATGCAGAGCCTTCACTCACTACTTTCGTCATTTATAGATTCATCAACAAATGGGTCCATCCATTTATTTATGTGCCCCCACAACCAACAGACACTTACTGAGGATTGACAGTAAACCAGCCACTGGTGAGAATACAGAAAACAAGAGATCATCTACGGCTTCAAGAAGCCTGTATAGTTCAGTATGGGAGAAAGTTAAGGCAGCAATTATTATAGAGAGTGATCAGAATTATGCAAAAAGAAGGAACTGGCTGCTATGAGAAAACAAAGGAGGGAAGTTAGTCACTCAGGAAGGATGTCATTTTAGTTGGGCTATCTACAAGATACTCTGAAAGAGACACTAGTGTAGTGGTCAAAGGCAAGGTCTTAGTCAAATGTGAACTCAGATTGCATGTCTATGTAGTTGAAACCTCACATTGGTGCTGGATCATGCTTCTAAGGTCATTTTGCAATTTGTAATAGGATTGCCTTATCTTCCTACTCCACCTGCCTGAGGTGTATATTCCACGTACTGTTTCCCTTTGGTTCCATACTCCTATCATTTTCCCATCATACTCAATATTATTTCCACTCTCTGGTTCTAGGATACCTATTGTTTTTTGTTTGTCTTTTTTAGGATATCTATTGTGCTTCTAGATACTACCTCCTGCCTTGTTTCTTTTGAGTAAAAGCATTCCAATAATGAAGGTCTCAGTGAGCTTGTAGTAATTTTGTTCCAATACTACAGTGTCTGAGATGTTACAGTTACTAAATATGTAAATAAGTATTTATTGACTGTGTGGACAAATTGATGAAAAGTAAGGATATCCTATGTAAATATCTTGAACTAAATAGTTTTATAGAACATTTCCACCTCATAAATGATTCCTTGAAATTCCAGCTTTATCATTCATTATTGCTTCATCACTCATGAAATGGCATCTCCCCAAAGGCAGACTCTTGATATTTTTCTTGCCTATTCCTGGAGAAATTAAACAATGTAAACCTGTTCTAGTGCAAAGCCTCTGAATATCTTAACAGACCATGGAAGTATTTGCTTCTTAACATACTTCCAATTTTGTAATTTTCAGTCATGGTAGGAGTTTGTATTCAAGGCATCAGATAACTGGTCCTAAAATTCTCTTTCTTGACTACTTGGTGGATATGTCCCTGAAGAAATCATCTCCAATTAAAACATGAATGCCAAGGTACAGAACAAAAAGAAAAAGAGGGAGGGCAAAAGAAAGGAGACCTAATAATGTTACTGTGTCTTATATAGAAAAGCTAACAATGTATAATTATAGGAGTTTTTTGTTTTTTGAAAGTCGGTTTAGAGTTCAGACTGGTAGAGACTTTTGGGAGCTAGTGGGAGAGAAATCTTGGTCTATTATAATGGTGGGTCCCAAAGTTCTCAGCTTCTGAAAGAATTCTAGTATATGTAATATTCTGACTCTTGTAATACCTTGACAAGGAATTAGAGGAAGTAAGTGGGAATTTTACATGCAGGTAGACTGACTCTGGAATTTGTGCTCTCAATATGAGTTGATGGAATGGATTAATGTGCTATATATTTTAAATACATTTTTTATTTATTATTGATAGGGTAGCAGTATTTTAAGATTTGTGGATGAGAAAGCTAAAGCTTAAAGGGATCAATTACCCAAGGACATAAGGCTAGCAAGTGAAGTACTCAGTTTCAAAGGTAAATCTGAATTTATATCTTATTTCATTTTTTTATCTGAGAGCTTTCAGACATGGTTTGTAGAAATAAAATATTAGCTTATCATTTATAGAGTTTGCATTTTACCTTTAATTCATAACAATAATTAACTAACCCCACAACTTTTCACTTCCCATTTAAAGTTAAGGAAACCTGATGGTTAGAGACATTGAGATGCCAAAGGTCTCACAGGCAGCAAAGGGGAGAGACAAATACAGATCCTGAGAGGTCTGACCTTGGCATCCAGATTGGCTCAACATCTTAATCCACACATTTTTGGATGCTTTTCTTCTTTTGTGTTCTGCCTGTGTTCTGAGCTTGGGGCTTATACTCTAATTCCTAAGTATCAAGGAGACAGCTGTTGCACCAAGAAAGTTAATAAAAGGTAAAATTCAGCTGCCACTGCTTACGAACATCTCTAGAATATAAATTAAGAGAAAATCTTTCAAAAACTTCAACAGACCTGGTTCCTTTAAGCTTTTCATTGGGGGTACTCCTTTGATAAATGCAACTTTGGGTGGAGACGTTTGCCAAGAGTCTTAGTTGGGAATAAGAGAGGTTAAGGTTCTTGAAAGAGGAACAGTGAAGCCTGGAAACAGAATTTTTATGAGTCATATACCACAGATACCCCCAGAGAATCTGAAATGTGCCAATCTGCATCAACTGAAATAATGGCATCTTTATTATCAATACCTCTTAGATCTTCAGGATGCACTGTTTGTTAAACAAAGCTATATGTGTTTTAGATCCCCTACTATAAGGGAAATGCCATTGTGGTAGAGTCTAGTATTGTTTCAGAATGGGGAAGGGCAGTGTAGGAAAGGGCACTTACAAGGGGCCCATGCTGGACGCTTTACCGTGGGTCTTGCAAGGTGGGGGAGTGGTGGAATTGAACATATTCTATGATATATTTACTGTCATGGGTAGGCACTGAGAAGAGAAGGTCTTAAATTAAGTCTTAATGACTTAATTAAGTCTTGATAAAGAATCTATTTTATTGGTAGGCAGTCCTATCTTCCATGAGGAAATATTTCCTTCCAGGAACAGGTAGGTATTTACTTTTGCTCACTCTCAGTATCGTTTAACATATGCTTGGGAAAATATGCCCAATCCCAGAATTGTTTCATTAGGGACAGGAAATTATGCTAGTTTCAGTTCTCAGACAAAAAAATATCAGGAATGTTCAGTAGTAGGCCAAGGCTATATTAACATATATTAGCCACAGTCCTCCTTACAGAGTCAACATAATCTAGAGTCTCTCTTTCAATAAATACCTGATGATTAGACAGGTCCCAATGTGCCTTTTCTTTTTCCCAAGAGCTCTGATCAGATATAATGTTCCTCTAGTTGTTCAGCAGTCTTTTTCCCTCTTTTATAATGTAAGTGCTTCTAAGCTAAAAGATAGTAACACTGAAAGGGATTCTCTTCCCTTCCCATGAACACTTACTCTCAAACTTTGGTCTGTGTGACAGTCAGTCAGGGAACCTCTTGAACATGAAAATCCTGGGTCTCACCAAGATAAAATTGTGTAGTAGGGCTGAAGACTCCAAACTTTAAGAGTTCTCTTCTGTCTCCAAACACCACCACAACCATCATCAAGTGATGCTTGTGCCTGTGTAGAGGTCCCAGGACCATGCTTTGAGAAGCACTGAAAGCTTTGGGTTTTCCTGGGAAGTATAGCATCTGCAATTGCCACCTGCAATTGATAAGTGATCTCTGTTGAACCTGGAGTTTCTTGTTGGTGTATTGATATCTCTGGGCATTTCAATATGGCCATGTAATAAGGAATTGACTGGGTTTACCTTAGTTCTCTGGTAGGTTATATAAAAAAAATCTGTGTCCCAGAATCTACATGATTTGTTTAAAAGGCAATTCATTCTTTTCATTCTATTAATTATCTTACCCCATGTCAACTCACTTCTGATGTTTCAGTGGACGATGATCACAATGAGAGTGATGTTTAACAGGATTTCCTTTCATTTGCATATTTGAGGGAATACAATCTCCCTTCTTTGTCTAAATCAATATATTTATAGGTTATTTTACAAAAATAATATCACAGAGAATTATAAAGAAGCATATAAAAAAGTCTAAAATTCTACTTTTTAGGTATCCTAACATTTGTGTCTAAGACTTTGAGACTTTTTCTCTTCAAACATAAAATTTTTATAAAACTTTGATTATATTAGAATACCTCTTTTTGCTTCTTTAGAAAACTTACTATGTTGGGACACTTGGGTGGCTCAGTGGTTGAGCATCTGCCTTTGGCTCAGGTTGTGATCCCAGGGTCCTGAGATTGAGTCCTGCATCAGGCTTCCTGCAGGGAGCCTGCTTTTCCCTCTGCCTATGTCTCTGCCTCTCATGAATAAATAAATAAAATCCTTTTTAAATAACCCTTACTATGTCATGAGCATTGTTTATGTTAATAAATTCAGTTTAATACCTAGGAAGTTTTCACTTTTTATTATGAGGAGTGTACTCCAGGGAACATATTCTTGTACACTTATTTTGGCACAGTTGTCCTAATAATTATGTTAACTTAGTACAGGTAGAATTAATGGGCCACATTTAAGATTTAAACACGTGCTATCTAATTGTCCTCAGGGAAAGCTTAGAATTGTCTGTTTATATAGTCTCAAATATTGCCTACTCAGAGAAGCCTTCCATGATGACACCATCTTAACTGCTCCACCTCAATGCTCTTGACCCTAATACATTGTTCATTGCATTGATTACTACTTGACATATTATATATATATTTTTTTGTATTATATTTTCTCTTTCCCAGTAGACTATATGCCCCACCAGTGGAGGAACTTTTCTTTTGTTCACTGTTATATCTCCAGCTCTTAGAATAATGTCTAACAGATAACAGATGCTCAATAAATAAATGTTAACTGAATTCATGATCTGTTGCTAACATGAGTTATTATCTTTTTTACTCTCCTCTGTAAAGAGCCATATTCCAGTTGAATAGGAATGTAAAGTACAGTCATATGAAGGCAGCTTAGCCAGTTTGTGTGTAGGCTATACCTGCTCCCCATCTGTTGGGCCAGCTCTTTGTCAAAAGTCCCAGATTTGCTTACTTCAACTATGAAAACATTACTACTGCCCAAATGACAAGATTTTTATCCTACCCACATACTGGACATACCTTTAGATCTGTAGTTGGCAATCTTTTTCTGTGAAGAGGCACATAATAAATATTTTACACTTTGTCAGCATGTGATCTTTGTCATATTACTCAAGTTTGTGGTTGTATCATGAGAACAGCCAGAGACAATAGGTAAACAAATGGGTGACTGTGTTCTTACAAAGCTGGATTTACAAAAACAGGTGTTGGATCAGGTTGGACTCATAGGGACCTGCTTTAGAATCAAACTCTTAATCAGTTCTCATTGGTTCGCTGTTATACAGAATCTAGAATAGCTCTGTCCAATAAAAATGTCATACGAGTCAAACATACAATTTAAACTTTCAGTAGCCACATTACAAAAATGTAAAAAGAAACAGGTGAAATTAGTTTTAAAAATACATTTTATGTAGCCAAATATATTCAAGATATTGTTTTAACAATATTATTGTTTAAATATTATTAATGAGATGATTTGCATTTTTATATGAAGTTTTGGGAATCAGGTGTATACTATAGCACATCTCAGTTGGGTCTGGCCACATCCCAAGAGCTCAGTAGTCACATGTGGCTGATGGCCTTGTGCCAGGCAGTACAGATCTGGAGCAGGTTTTCTTAACACTGGCACTACTAACATATTGTACAGTAACACGTGGTTGTGGGGTGTTGCAACAATTCATGATAGGACGTGCAGCAGATATCCTTTGCCTCTACCCACTAGATTCCAGTAGTGCCTTCTCATTGTGATAATAAAAACTACTTCCAGATATCACTATATGTCCCCTCAAGGGCAAAACTGCCTCTTTGAAAACCACTGATCTAGAATATGCATTCTAAAGCTTGGTCAGTGAATTCCCTGAAATTGAACAGGATAGTCGGTACCTAATGTGCTTACATTTGGATTGGGGTGGGAGGAAGATGAAGGGAAGAAGGAGAGGGTTTCTTTCTTTCTATAGCTTTTTAAAGGTGTCTTTGACCCAAAACAGATTAAAATCACTGATCTAGTAGGAAGAGATGTTAAATTATGCAATTAGGTGCATGCCACCAATGAATTCACACCACAAATCCAAACTTTTGCCTGTGTCCTCTTAAAATGATATCAGTTCCCACGATGAACCTAAACACTTCAATCTTCTTAAACTGTACTGTTGTTTTGCCATCTTGATCCTTTAGTGTGAGGATACTGATTCTGAACAATTCATTTTGCGCATTACTTAGCAAGAAGCTCCCTGAAGGAGCAGATTCGGATCAAAATATTACAGCTATGGAGAGGGATTATACATAGCATTTTAGCAACCAGTCATTATATTGAGACTTCAATTAGCAAAATGGGCAGGTCATGAGACTGAGAGTTATATTTGCATACCCCAAACAGCTATGTGACCTTGCCTGCATGCTTTCTCAGATTGTTTGGGAGAAAAAGGAGAGGGTATTCAGGGTATTGTCTTCCCCTGGAGGGAGGTAGGTGCAGAACTGGGGTAACTGGGTGATGGGCTTTAAGGAGGGCACCTGATGGAATGAGCACTGGGCGCGTTATATGCAACTGATGAATCACTAAATTCTACCTCTGAAACTAATATGCTACATGTTAAGTAGGTTGAATCTAAATTAAAAAATTTAAAAAGGTTATTGTTTCCTTAAAACAGTAGTTCTGATTTATACTCAAAACTCTGCTTGATTGCTTATATCTATCTGCAAACAAAGATTGAGGGTGGGATGACAAGGGTTATGAAGGTAAAGTATAATTAGTTTCTCTTGTTTCCTCTAGATGCTATAAAATATTGGAAAGAGTTGATAAAATTATTAGAATATGAACTATCTCTAGTGGATGTGGGCATCCAAACAAGAGTTCCTCAACCATTGGCTTCCATTCAGAAGGGATTATTTTCTCTGTAATGTAAACCTCCTCCCCAAGTCTGGGGTGAACAGGGAGGGGGACTCATGTGTTTTTCATGGAGTTAAAATTCATATGCTTCGAATCTGAACTGACTGAGGATTTTGGAGGTGGTGATACCTAAAAGACTAACTCCCTCCCCTAATTGAAATACTTTCCTCAATTCTGACTTGTTTTTTGTGCCTGAACTCACTTCCATGTTTATTTGCATAGCAACACTACTCACTCACTCTCTCAGAGAAGGCTAAGCTGTCTTTTGGCTCACATGTCACATTCAGGGCTGAGACTTTTAATGCTGTATAATTTTAGACTTTTGATGCTATTCTATCATCTTTCAATGAATATAAACTTACTGTTAGAGAGATGTATTGACAGGATTTACAGAGCATAGTGTTCTTCATACATCTTTAAATTTATGAGTATGTACTAGATCACTCTTTTTTTTAAAAAAAGAGTTTATTTATATGAGAGAGAGAGAGACAGAATGAGTGGGGAGAGGAGCAGAGGGGGGAGAAGTAGGCTCTCTACTGAACAGGGAGATGGGTGCAGGGCTTGATTCCAGGACCTCAGGATCATGACCTGAGCCAAAGGCAGACACTTAACCAACTGAGCTACCCAGGCACCCCTAGATCACTCTTTTCATAGTTTGTTTGGAGCCAATTTTTTTAAAGTATCACCTGTAATCATCATATGAATAATACATTTATGTTGCATTTGTGTTAAAATTATTAACAGGAAAATATATTCCAATTTTGGAAATGTTAACTTATGCTACAAGTCTGCTAAACCTCTCTAGGCATTTCTTTATGTTTTAATATACCAAGATACTCAAGAGTATAGATGCCTTAGGCCTCTCTTGACATCTGAGAGGCTTTTCCCCTTGCTCAGATCCAGTGGGAAGTAAAGACACTGACACTTGCTGAAAAGGAAGACTCTGGAGGAAGGGGAGAGAAAGAGGAGGAAGAAGCCTACAGGAGATGGGAAAGAAAAGAGACAGGACCTAGAGACATTCTCAGGAAGTCAAGGCAAAGGCTTTAAAATAAGAAAGGGAATAAATCCCCTAGAGCTTGGTGAGGAAACCCAAAGCTAGACATTTGTCCCATGAATCTGTGGCCATCAGCTTCCTCTTGAAACACTCACTTGAGCAGACAGGATTGTTTACGCCTCCAGCAAGAAGCAAACGGTTTGTATCGCCTTGTGAGGACCTGCTCCTTCTGGGAAGCAAAAGGGGTTGTCATAATGGATGTGAGGAAGGGGGATGCGTGGGTGGCTCAGCAGTTGAGCATCTGCCTTTTTTGGCTCGGGGCGTGATCCCCGGAATCCGGGATTGAGTCCCACATCGGGCTCCTTTCAAGGAGCCTGCTTCTCCCTCTGCCTGTGTCTCTGTCTCTGTCTCTCTCTCTCTCTCTCATCTCTCATGAATAAATAAATAAATCTTTAAAAAAGAAAAAAAAGAAAGATGTGAGGAAGGAAGGCATTCAGCCTGAGGATTCTCAGATGCCTTCCCAGTATCTTCCTGCTAAATCCATTGAAATTGAAATTGAGCACCTGTGGCTCTCAGCCATTCGCAAGCATATGAGACAACTTCATATTGAAGGCAAACAAACAGCCTCCATCACTGGCATTTCAGGACCATACAACGTAAAACAGTTCAATCTAAAGCCTTTTTGGCTTGATTCGTAACTATGACACTCTCAAAAGGTTTGGGCTCATTTGTTCTAAATGCTTGAGCCTTGCAATAGGAGACGCTTTGAATTTTACTTAACTAAAAACACCCTCAAGTTCTGCCACTGGAGGGCACCAGTCGACAATATTATTCTCCCACCATTTTCCTTGTCTTATTTTTTTTCCTCCCTAACTTGACCAAGAACTCTAAATAAAGTCCTATTTCACAGATTAAATTGGAGCCGCTTTATCCTTCCATAATTCAGAATCTCAAAGAGCAATTTCTTAAAATAATTGGAAATCACGACATTTCACACTCATTTCTGGAATCAATATTTTTAGTCCAGTGCACATTAACCTAAGAAGGTCGCTCTCAGAAGAATGACAGGGAAATATTTACTTATAATCAGTCAGCAATTATTGTTTATTCTACGACTAGATCTGCACAATCTAACCACTGAAAATGTTCAGATTATTAACATTTAAAGAAAGACCAAGTCAAAGACAAATATTTAAGTTTACTTGAAGAATATCATTTTCATTTTGTTTCAGAAATATTTTGAGAGATTTTGAGCTAGATATTTGAATGGACATTTCCTCCCCTTAATTTTAGCACCCTCATATAATTCATTTGCAGTAATGTTCTTACAGGAATAATCAACAATTAATACTCTGTCTCTACAGCAGATCTCATGGTTCTCTCTAACCACCAGATGCTATTGAGGCTTAATGGGTCTGAACCAAAGAAAAAGAACTTTGGTGGGGAAAGATGTCTTTCAGAATCCTACTTTGAACCAGAAGAATCTGTTCTCTTGAGACTGCTGAAGAGAAGGTAAGCTGAACAACCAACTTTTGAAGGCAAATTATAGAGATTTGAGGTTTTTTCCTGATTTTATTTTGCACCCCACCCCATTTTCTCAGACGCCTTTCTCTTTGTTCTGCTTATAATTTCTGCTTACAAGTCATTTTAGCTATTGCTAGTTTTCACTACTCACCCCACTTTACACTCATACAAAACTTGAACAGACTAAAATTGCACCCTGGGATCATTTTACTCTCATAAGTTTGCCAACATTTGGATATTAACTGGCAAAGGTGGCTGAAGATAGGGATTTGGGTATTATTGGCAAAAGCTGCTTGCAAAGCTTCTGTTGATAACTTTGGCTCTTCTATAACTCAATTTCCTCTTATGTGAGAAATTTCTCTGGCTCTACACTCAAGAACTTTGTCTTCAAAAGAAAAAATATTCCATCATCTCTCAAATACCTCACAGGGATGTTTTGACATTAAATGAATTATGTTAAATAATCAATGCCAGCATAGTGCCAGGCACAGAGATGCTCAATCAATATGAGTATCTTTTTTATCTTCCTACTTCTGTTTCCTTTTTCTCTTAGAGCCTAGAGCCAGATTTTATATCAATCAGAGCAAGTGTGTTGACCAATTTTGTAACTTATTTGCTTTCCTCTTCTTTCCTCAAGTTTGCTGTGTTACTACATATTTCTTTTTCAATGCATTTTTAAAAAATTGAACCTAAATTAAAAAAAATCATCTAAATGATTTTGGGACAGAAATGAGTATCTGAAGGAGTGTAGGTAGTTCTTTCTGGGAAGTTATATTCCTGAATAACCCCCAGCATTAGAGATGTTTAATCAACGGCTGGGTTACTCCTTATCAATATCCTTTTAGGGGGATCTATGTTTCTAAATTAGGGTAGAGACAGCATGTTGTGCTTGAAAACATATAAACTCATAGTAGCACAGACCTAAGTTGAAATACTTGTTCTGGCATTTACAAGTTAGGTAAACTTGGTAGGAGAGAATTAATAGAATTAAGAGCTCTCTCAGCTATAATTCTTAACCAGTGGTATTGGTATGAAGATTAAATAAGATAATAAAAATAAATGTGTTCAATGTCATTATATTTGTTGCTACTTTTACTCAACTAGATGGTTTCCTAAGGACCTTCTGATTCTGAAGATTTTATAAATTAGATTGTATGAGGTAACAAGTTTCTCCTCTGATGACCTACTACAGTTCCTCTGCTTCCCTCAACTGCTCATCTCCCTGGCCATTTACACACTCTATACTCTCTTCCACAGTACTTCAGTTCACACCATTCCTATGCATTGGAAACTACTCCACCATATACCAACCTCTTACCTATCCTCTAAGGTCCAACTCCTATCACGTTTCTATGAAATATCCTCATAAAGGGCAAGAGGACCTTGTCTCTCCTTCTTCCAAATACTTACCATTATTAACTATTTCCTTCTTGCTGGGTACAGCTTCCTTGGTTCCCTAGAAACCAGTTTGGTTATTTCACTGGATGTTTTTACATGACTCGCGTGAAGCATCGATCACTAGACTGACCTCCTAAAGGGTAGGTAGAGTCTCTGTGTATCAAAAGCCTAACTCAATGCTTAGTGTAGAGTAACCACTCAACAATACTGCAGGAATGAATTAGGAAACCACTTATTTGGTATTGTTACTATATTTTTGTCTATTCTATGTCCTGATAAGAGGCTTTGAAGTCAAGTTCTTTGAAGTCAAGAACCTACACAGAACATTGATGTTAAAAAAACAAATCTGGGAGGAAGAAGGAAAGCAGACATTACATGTTTGCATATAGAAGAATACACTACCACCTCTGAAGTAGACATGTTAAAGGAACTGATCCTGAATCTGATCAAGCCTTTAGATCCAGCCACAATATACAGAAAATGCAAACAATACAGGAACATGTAAATGATACCACGAGGTTGCATTTGGCAAAATCCAGAGTACGAGGTGCTCTACCATAGTAAGCAGCAAACTACAGCCTGTTCCTTGCCTGTTTTTGTATGCCTTCAAGCTTAGGATGGTTTTACATTTTTAAAGCTTAAAAAAATTAAACAAAGAAGAAAATGTGACACAGATGCCTCCTCTAGAGGACTACTGACCCAGTTTTTTCCAAAAATAAACTGCAGAAAGAAAACCAAGAGAGATGAACAGAGACTGAAGTCATAAATGAACTCCCACTGAATTGATTTCTGATTTAAACTACAAAACAGCAAAAGAAACATTCATAACAATTATGATACAACTGATATTTAATGATTTAAGGATATTAATGGTTTAATGATTTTTTATTGACAATATATTAGGGTAAGATAATGTTTTTTTTTAAACCATTCTTATCTTTTTGATATACATCCTGAAATATTTACAGATGATGCTGTGTGGGGATTTGCCATATAGTAATAAGTGCAGGAGGAGGTGAGTGGGGTTGTGGATATAGCAAGATTGTCCATGAGTTGGTGATTGTTGTAATTGGATGACTAATTTGTGAGGGTTTTTAAATACTCTTCAACTTTTAAATATATTTGATTTTTTTTTATAGTAAAAAGTTAAAACAACAACAACAACAAACTTTGGAGTTTTATTTGGGGTTGATTCCAGTCAAAAGACCTCTCTCAAAGTGCTTGGATTTTTTATTTTTCCAATTTCAGTTTCCTTATCTGTAAAATGGAAATTAAAATGATGCCTACTTCATAGGGTTATGGTGACAACTACATGAGCTATGGCATACACAGAGCTTAGTTAATGCCTTACACATAAGGAAGCATTCAATTATTGCTAGAGAGTGTTGTTATTACTGTGGATGTTATTTTCTCATTATGTGCTGATATTGGTGGGCATTTGTTGATGAGACTGCAGAGGACAGCATGACAATAGACAACTGTATTGGTATAGTGACTGATGGGCATAAGGAAGAGCAGCAACAGAAGACAATGGTGGGGACTCCAGAGTCCCCAGTAACCTGTATGTTGCAATGGCTACTCTGGACCAGGTTATATTAGACCTTGGAATTGGAGTGACATGGGACAGGCTGTGGGGCTGGGCCCTGAGCTTCTCATGCAGGAATATTATCTTAGAACTTGCAGGTCAGGGAGTGAGCAGTACAATCCAACACTTAAATCCAACCTTAAAGCCATTTCTGAAGCTCTGCTTTACAATAATTTTCTGTCACTGATGAGAGGTGTTTTGCCAGAATAAACACTACCTAATACAGGCTTAAGAGGAAAAACAACTTTAAAAGTATTGATTTATTAAATCCTCATTGAATATCACCCTGTCATAGAGGCAATATACCACCAGTGATTTATGGCAACCCTATCCGTAGTGCTGATCTTTGAAGAGATAAAGAGCTTGCCCCAGAATAAAAATCTACACATCACTGCTTTCATTGAAAAAGTCTTGCTATTGAAAAAAAAAAAAAAAAGCATTCAAAGTAAACACTATGCTTAGTGACAGAGTTAATTTGCATTCTGGCACAAGTTTCTTATGTTTGCAGTCTGATAACTAGTGTATGCTTCACATTTCTGAGTCACACTAGTTGAGAGTAATGATACTTAATGAAGGGGGAATTTTGCCCTCCAGGGGTCATTTGGTAATGTCTGGGACATTTTTGGTTGTCATACCTGAATGGGAGGGGTACTACTGGCATTTAGTGGGTTAGAAACCAGAGATTCTACTAAATATCCTACAGAGTACAGAACAGCCCCACAACAAAGCATTATCTGAACCAAAATGAAAAGAGTGCCGAGGCTGAGAAACTCTTAAATTTTAACAGCGTGACTTCAGAACCAGAGAGGTGGGAATCAAATCCCTGCTCTGCTACTTACTACAAGCATGACTGTAAGCACAGTATTTTGCCTCTGTAAGCACCTGTTTCCTCCACAAAGTGTTGAGCTGGCAGTGCTGCTGTGCAAATGATGTGAGCAAATGCAGATAGACTCTAATACAGAACCAGAGAAAAGCAAATGCTCATGTCCAGCAGATATTATTATCACACTTTTTAGATATGGCTGTTATCCTGGTGACCCATGAATTGCCCAAGGATTCACTAAATTAAGAGCCAAGGTACCAATTTTTGTTTTGTTTTTTCTTTCTCTCTTCCTCCCTTCCTTCTTTCCTTTCTTTTTTTTGAAAAAAACTGCAGTAAGTTTTTTGCAACCTTTTAGATTGAGGATGTAAAATGTAAATGCATTTCATTTCTTGTTGAAGATGAGTGCAAAACAAAATAAAACAAAACCCTGAGTTTGATTCCTTAAAAGATAAACTTGATTGTCAGAAAGAGCCACTCCATAGACAGAGCTGGGAAATTCATTTGAAATTCCTCTTTTGTCCCTTAGGATGAAGTATGATGCATGCCCGGGAGCTTAATGGTTTACAAGGTGGGACTCCCACTGTGTCTTTTTTTGCTGGTGATTTTATGATTCTCCTACACACAACATGATGGATTCTTGAGTATCCAGAGCTTTGAATCTGTACTTTTTTTTTCTTTTCCAGCTTGAATGAAACCCTTCAGGCAGAGCTGTGAAGATGTGGTTCTTAAATAAAATATTTTTCTACTGTGCTAATAATTCACACATTCTCCACATTTCTCTTCTATACTCAGGGTCAGTGGGATACATCCATTTTTCTTAATTTTATCTGGCCTGTTTTTCTCTGGCTTCCAACAGCTTTTTATGAAAGCACAGCATGGCTTATTCCAGGTGCTGGTATTTGGGGAGGATGAAGAGTTATGGAGGGGGAGGGGACACTTTCTTATTCTTTTCCCATTACTCCATTAACAATGGCCTTTTAATGATTTGAAAACTCTTTGTAAGGGACCTAATATGAAATATGGCATTACAAATCCACATAGGAGACACAGTTCAAACAATAGAAGCAATAACACACTTTCATCCTGCTTCTAAGTTTTAATAAAATGTACTGTACTGAGAGCCAGTATATTTTTTTCCCCACCAGAGAAGCCATTTGCTTGCTGGATTGCTAAATCTCTATAGAGTTAACATTCTTCTTTTAAAGAACTGGATATTTGAATTTCTGGGTCAGGTGGAAAGACTGTAGTGTCAGAAATGAAAATAGTAGAAATTTCAACTGTGAGTATGTGATTTCACTTATATACATATGCTGCTATGGTCTACTGGTACCAGTTGGGCAGTCAGGTCAGCAATAACAGTCATGCCTATTTGAACCTTCTGCTTTCCTTAAGACCTTTGGACAATATGATGTAGCCCACCTAATATTATGCTTTAAAGTACAAAAATTGTATTTGAGTAAATGAGTAACTAAACAGTTCAAGATTGGCATATTTTAAAAAATATACCTTAGAGACTCCAGTCATAAAAGACTCTCCAAACATGACCTAATGCCATTTTTTTCTTAGCACATACATTATTTCTTAAAAATCTGACATTAAAGCCACAGAAAGTTGGAATAATTGGGTTCTCTGTTTTCTGCATTCTCATCTGCTATGATTAAGTGATTTCATTAGTTTTTATGGCCTATGCTTCTGAGTCTTTGTAGGGAAGACCCTTCATCTTTGCTTCTTATGTTTCTTCCTGGTCCTTTCAAACAGGAAATATTTCTTTCTCTCCCTTGTTCCTTTCTTGTTTCATTGGTGAGTCTGGATCAAAGTCACTGCTCATGTCTTGCCTGGAGTTTGATTCATTCTGTCTCAAGACTGTCCCAAGTGCTGCATGCTCTTTTCTTTACTCTGGTCACTGTGTTGGAACCTCACTAGGCCAGGGCTGATGCCTACCTCCAGCTGCCATGTCTGTGACTTTTTAGGCACAATCTATCCCAGAAACCTATTGCAGGAATGCCTATTTTGGGCTTGGATCCAAATTACATTTTTCAGTCCAGTTTTATCACTCATAAAAATAATCCCATAAACTCCATTTCTGGGTCAGTTTCCCAACTGAGTCAGAATTTGGAAGGGAGTAGTGATAAGTGGTTAGGTTTCTTAAAATCAGAATACCTTTTTAAAGGTCTTAGTGCAGTTTATTTCTTGTGCCACAGATGGCCAAGTCTTATCATACAGTTAAAAATTAATACTTTTCATTCATCATCATTCATCATAATTATAAGGACTTGTTAAGCCCCAGGCAATCTATTAAATTACCAAGGAGAACATATATAAGTCATGGGTCAAGCCATCAAAAAGCTTCAATCTCCTAAGGGATTTAAAATATATATGTTGATGAAAAGAATGCAAAATTTTAAAAAGAGTAAATTAAAGGAGGCATATATAAAATGCCTGGGGACATCAGAAAATGGGCCCTAAGTTCCACCTGGGAAGGGCAAGAAGTCTTCTATTTGTTTGTTTGTTTATGATTTATATATTTGAGAGAGAAAAAGAGAGAAAGTGCTTCCACAAGTAGGGGTGTGTGGCAGAGGGAGAGGGAGAGAGAGGGGGAGAATCTCAAGTGGACTCCCTGCTGAACATGGAGCCTAATGTGGGGCTTCATCTTAGGATGCAAGGTCATAACCTGAGTTGACATCAAGAGTCTGATGCTTAACCAACTGAGCCACCCAGGCACCCCTTTTTTAAAAAAATATTTATTTACTTTAGGGAGAGAGAGAAAGCAAAGTTTTTTAGAGAAAGATGGGATTTATTTATGTTGGACTCTGAATGATGGGTAAAATTTAGACATGTGGATAAAGGAACAATGATTTAAAAGAAAAAAAAAAGACTTTCTGGGTAATGGGAACGGTGAGCATGCTTGTGTGAAAGAAAGAAACATGGCTGATTAAGGGAATATTCACCTATTATAACTTGAGAAGATGTGGTGGGAAAGAACAACAAAGCTTGGAGCAGGAGATGTAAGTTGATAAGCACCTCTGTTCCAGGATGCAGGGTAGGAGCGGGAATAGTTCTGGAAGCTAGAGAGCAGAAACAAGATTCCTTCATGTTTGGTCTTTTGGCAAGTTCCAGTTACGCTATCAGTGCCATTTCTTACTAAAGAAACAACTTCCAGCGTTTTACTCATTTTTTCATTAAAAAAATTTTGCAGAACCACACCAAAAAAATAACTCAAGGTGGGAAGGAAGTTTAGATAGTTTTTTGGGCACACAGAATTTTCCCTTGATTCTGGTTATCAGCCCTAAGAGTCAAAATAGGGTGGGTTTAGCTGCAGTAACCCCATCTCCCAAATCTCAGCAGTTTAGGGAAACAAAGGTTTACTTCTTACTCATGTCCCATGTCTACTGAAGGTGAACAGAGGTTCTGCTTCTCAGGAGAGTTTCAGAGAAGTGAGTTTTGTCAATTAAGTGTTTCTGTGTAGAAGTAAGAGGTTATCTTGGCTCACATTTCATTGGCCAAAGAAAGCTTCTGGATGTGCTTCACTTGAAGAAGGCAGGAAAATGCAATCCTTTCCTGTGCTGAAACAATGGAGGATGGTTCCAATGTCTGCCACAGCCTCTTTGTGTGATTACCACAAGAGTACATCCTCATTTTAGCACCAATATGCATAACCCTCAAAAATATTCCTAAAGATTATTTCACTTATGGAGTATTTAATCTGTGCCAGATACTGCTCTAGCCTTAGTATATTAACTTTCTCTTTGAATTCCTACAAAAATTCTCTGATGTTGGTTTTAGCGTCTTACTAGCTGTACCATTCCTAGCATTTGTGTTCTTCCTCCCAGGATGCATAAGGCTGCCTTTGGATGGTTGGTCATTAGATGCAGTCTTTCAGGAGATTCTGAAAGATTAATGGATGAACCAGGGAGGATGGACACTATACCTCTAGCTGCTACTGCTGCTACCATAATGTGCATGGACACTATCTGCAGACTCATGAATCCTCATCTTTACTGAACACTCTGTACATGCCAGACATGGTGCTCTGCACCTGTGAGGTGGGTACTATTCTTTTGACTATTTTACAAAGGAGACACTGAGGTTCAGGGAGATTGTATTATGGCCCAAGACCACACAGCTAGTAAGTGGCAGAGGTGGGGATTCAATCTGAGTCCAGCATATACCAGAGCTGGTATTCTTAAAAACCATGCTGTACTACTAGGGGAGCTAGATAGGAAGGAAACAGATGGGAATTTGGGTTATAATCATGAGAGTTAGGATGAATGGAAATAAATGTGGAAAACACTAGAAATGAATGCCAATCTAGAATATGAGAATTGAGACTGGGAAAAAAGAGATTTAAAATGTTTTATAGGCATTAAATTCAAAACACTAGGAAATTAATAGAGTATAAGAGAAAGAGGAAATGAACATGAGTAAGGGTGTGATACATATAGCTGGGGGAAAAATGAAAGGAAGATCTGGCTTGTGGGTACAGGTGTGGAAATACATTCAGTGTTGGATTTATTGAACTTTGTACATGAGTGGAATATTTGTGTAAAAATTCATTCAGCATGTAAAAAGCACAGATCTATGGTAGGTATTATAGATGTATAATAAACCCAGTGTCATATATGTTTAGAAATGCATGGATCTAAAAGGTATGGATTTGGGCTTCATTGACTTATTCATTAAAATATATATTTAGGACCTTCCAAAGCATATAATAGGTAAAGTAGAGGGGATAGAAGAATTCAGAAAAATAAACATGATCATCAAAAGAATAGTAAAAGAGAAGGACTAGATTTGAGGGCATGCCAATATTAAAGGATATAGAAGGGAAAAAGAGAAATTTGAAAAACGGTGGTTGTCAAGGAGGGAAGAAACTAGAATAAACACCAAGTCCTAGAATTTGATGTATGAGAAAGATTTTAGGAAGAAAATTATGAGTGCTCAGTAGGGTCACAGAGATGTCAAGAATGTATTCACTGGGACACCTGGGTGGCTCAGTGGTTAAAGTGATCAACCTTTGGCTTTGGCTCCGGGACATGATCCTGGGGTTGTGGGATAGAGTCCTGCATCAGGATCCCGCATGTAGCCTGCCTATGTCTCTACCTATGTCTATGTCTACCCTCTGCCTATGTCTCTACCTCTCTCTCCGAGCTCTCATGAATGAATAAATAAAATCTTTAAAAAGAAAGAGTATATTCACAGATGTGTTTGGGAGGAAAGAGATAGGTGAATACAGGACAAAGTACATAGGTGTATTCTTTTAAAAAGCATGGCAGGAGGGAGAAAGCAAGAAGATGGTGCTTGAGAGGTAATGGAGACACAGGAGGATTTTTAGGGTAAGTTTACAAAAGGGGGCTAGTGAAGAGAGAGAGAATCTGGAATTAAGGAGTGGGGTTGGGGGAGGTGGGTATTTTAGTGAAAGTGGTAGGTAGGAAAAAATGGGGTGAAGGCCAAGGACAGTGTCTTGTGTGACTTTGTCCAACAAGCTATTCAGCTAAAAAAAAACCAGCAGCAATATTGGAAAGGGCTCAGAATTAGAGATGAGAGGGCAGCTCGGGTGGCTCAGCCGTTTAGCGCCGCCTTCAGCCCAGGGTGTGATCCTGAAGACCCGGAATCAAGCCCCGCGTTGGGCTCCCTGCATGAAGCCTGCTTCTCCCTCTGCCTGTGTCTCTGCCTCTCTCTCTCTCTCTCTCTCTGTGTGTGTGTGTGTGTCTCTCATGAATAAATAAATACAATCTTTAAAAAAAGAATTAGAGATGAGTATCATGACTGTTATTAGGGGAACAAGGTAGTAAAAGACTCCAGAAGTAGCGTATTGGTTTACTAAGGCTGCCTTAACAAAGTACCATAAACAAATGTGGTAAAATGATATAAATTTATTTTCTCTCAGTGCGGGGGGCTAAAGTATGATATCAAGGTGTTAGCAGGGCCATGTTCTCTCTGAAGACTCTAGGTGAGGATCCTCCTTTGCTTTTATCTTCTGGTGGTTGCCAGCAACCCTAAGCATTTCTTGCTTTGTGGCAGCATGGCTAAAATCTCTGCCTCTGTGTTCACATGGCTTTCTTCCCTCTCTGTTGGTATCTCTTTATTTCTCTCTTATAAGGACATCAGCCATTGGATTTGTTCAACTGTCGTCTAAGATGGCCTCATTTTAGCTTGATTACATCTGCAAAGACCCTATTTCCAAGAAAGGCCACAATCTGAGACTTTATGTGGACATGAAGTTTATTTTTATTCTTTGAATGATTTTATTTATTTGATATATATATATAGAGAGAGAGAGAGAGAGCACAAGCAAGGGGAGTGGCAAGCAGTGGGAGAGTGAGAAGTAGGTTCCCTGTTGATCCCTCCCAGTACCCTGGGATCATGACCTGAGCTGAAGGCAGCTGCTTAAACAATTGAGCCACCCAGGCACCCCTGCACATGAATTTTAGAGGGACGGGATTCAACGCAGTGCAGGTAGTAAGAGCATCCTTGAAATGATGATTTCAAGATCATCATTAGAATGATGATGATATAGTAGATAGAATGATGATGACATAGTATAGTAGAATATAGACTGAAGTGTCAAGAAGTGACAAAGGTGATGGTGAATAATAATAACCCAATGGGGTTAAAGATCAACGAAAAGTCTGAGATTAAGAGTAAGAGAAGCAGGAGGATGAGGATTTTACCTATTGAAGGAAATTTCAGGGTTGGAAACTCTGGAGATTAGGCATTTAGTCAAAAGTAGAGAGTAGGACTGAAGTTCTTCATGGATTCCTATAGTCCCCTTGAGTAGTCCTATGATCTTACTCAACAGACAAATAATGTACAAAGGCTAAAGCTTCACAAAGAAGAAACAAAACAGTTCAGAATGTTCACTTTTGTGTTAACCACCATACTCATATAGCACATACTCATTTATTCATTCCACAAACATTTATGGAGTGCTTGCCATTCATCATAAATTATTCTAGGTTTGGGGTTCCAGCAGGGAAGCAAACAAACAATTAAATACCTTTGTTCCTGCCCTTATAAAGATTGTATTCATGGGGAAAGAGATAATAAGCAAGTGCATAAATATACAGTCAGAGGATATGTTCTCTCATAGAGGAAATATACCTCATCCTTAAAGCTTAGCAATTGCCTTAATCTTGTATATGTGAATAAGATCTTGTCTTTCTAACACAGTAGATTTTGAGAAATCTTTGTGCAATTCCTTTCTGTTAAAATATGGCTGGTGCCACAATGAATAAACTGATCAAAAAAAAAAATCCTTCAGAAATATGCATACATGGAAAGGTGGGAGAGTAAGAGAAAACAAGACAAAATCTTAGTAATTTTCTTAGTAACATGTGGTATGATATACTTTAATCCTTTGCATCGTAGGTCCATTTTCTTTACATGGAATCAGAGAATTAAAATGGCAACAGTTGTATTTGAATATAATGAATAATTGTTTTTCTTTTTGGTCAACTGACATTGGTCAACTGACCCTTGCTGTGTTCATTGGGAAACTCCTTCTGTGAATACTGGGAACAACAGTTACTGACTCACACCACAGATACTGGGCACCCCCTGCAGAGAGGGCACTGGCATGTAATATGGCCTCAAATAGAGGCAACCATGCATGGTTTGACGGTTGTTTCAGGATCAAGTTTTGAAAGCAGAAGTTGCAATGATACAAATACACTGTTATAGTTGGTGGTGGTATCTGTTCTCCCCTCTGATCCGTCTCCAGTGTGGATCTGGGTGTTGCCCTGGTTGCTTGATCTCAAGTCTAGTT
Source organism: Vulpes vulpes (assembly GCF_048418805.1). Taxonomy (NCBI): domain Eukaryota; kingdom Metazoa; phylum Chordata; class Mammalia; order Carnivora; family Canidae; genus Vulpes; species Vulpes vulpes. The sequence continues at coordinate 71,513,759 of NC_132788.1, read as the reverse complement.
CATTCATGCTCAGAATAATTTTCTAACTTCCTGTGTGCTAGCCTTTTAGAATAAATTCTTTTTCTGTGTTAATCTGTTCACTGTCAGCTTCAGTTGCTTATGTCTAAGACAAGCAACTGAGATATTAAGTTTTTAGGGATATTTTTCAGCTATTTTGTATTTAGTTTTTCATTTGGATACTTTTTGAGCACATACTAGTAGCTAGGTACCTTGATGAAAATTTGAGATGTAATGGTAAATAGGCATATCTTGTCCCAGCTCTTGGAAAATTCATAGTTTAAGGTAGAGGGCAGACAAATATGGGAGCAATTTCAATAAGATGAACTTTAGGACATGATAGGGAAAGAGAACACAAAAGATAGTCTGCTCGTTTTCATCCTAATCCATACTTGGTGATCAAGAGGGAGGGAAGCTTATTTAGACACTTGGGTCTAGTTAGAGAAAACAAGGTCGATACCCTGAAGAAAAGAAATTTTAAGAACTAGGAGGTGGGGGGAGTGTTTTCACCTAGCAAAGAAATGAAGTGAACTGTGAGCCATCCTGGAAACCTATGCAAATAAGTATTTCACATGGAGTCCAGATCAGTAGATATCAGAATGTCACTAACTCCAGGTCCCTTTTCCATGAGGTGGAAGCTCCTAATACCCTGTCGGAGGGGGTCTTATTAATGCTGGGACTCGGTCTGTTTTCACCCTCACATTTATGTTTATCAGATACTGCTACTATTACTAGTAATGTGGGTTTACATGTATTGAACATTAACCACGTGCCAGGAAGAAATATGTTATTTCCCTTACTCACCTGAGGATTTTAAGAGAGGTTCCTTAGACTTCTAATACAACTTCCCACCTTCACCTGTCTTTTATATTGTTGGGACCCTGCCAGATAACATTTCCCAGCCTTCCTTGCAGTTAAGTGTGGTCAAGTGACTAAGTCCCGGCTAATGGAGATGTGAGAGAAGTAATATGGGCTATCAAGCCTGCAGCTGTAAGACCATGGGCAAGCTTCCTTGATATTCTGTATCCTTTTCAATAAGCCATAACCCATGGAAACCCAGCCTGTGCCCTACAGGTGAAAACAAAGTTCTAGGGAACAACAGAGCAGCATGAGCGAAGTCGTCTAGGAGATTGTATTGAATAGGGCCACCCACCAATCTGGAATGTTTCCTTCACTCTGTTATATAGAAAATACAAACTTGGACAGCAGTTAAGTAAGCCACTGGGTTAATGCCAGGTCTCGGTGATAGTAGCCTCAACTCAGGCTAAATTAATAGCCGGCCTGCATTCTGGTTCTGACAGGTGTCACCGCTGCTCTGCTGTAAGTGAGCACCCCGGGCTCAACGAGAGATGGACTCACCCTCCTCAGTTCACACACACATGACAAACACACCAGCTGGATCTGCTCAACTGCAGATTCCATGTTCTCGAACACTCTGCTCTCCTTGCCTTGGGACTGGCCAGCTCACTCACACTGAGTGCTACCAGCGTTGGCCACCGTGCGAAATCCCCAGGAGGCCAGAGACAAGTGTTCTCTACAATATCGCTCAACTGGAGAAAACATGCAGTTATGAAGTTAGGCTCCAGCCAACCGGCTAAGTGAAAGGAAAAGATGTTTGAAAGTGTTCCTGTGAGAAATGGAAGAGGGCTCATTAATAAGAACATGCGCCATTTGTTGAGCAGAACAAACAAACAGATTTTTGGCAAAGAGATTTACTTCAGAGAAGAAAGGAAGTGCCTGCGGTGGTGGGATGGGGGGCAGAATGCTGACACACAGATGTGAGAACAAGATGCCGGCACCAGCTGTGCACTGAAGAGAGTTATCGCAACTATCAATTTTCTATTTTTGTTTTAGTGATTTATCAGTTAGAATTATCACACTGTGAAAGCCTTGTAATAGAGACTGCAGTTTCGAAAATGCAAGAACCAGTTTTAGCAAATGTTCTTAATACACACACAGGCTCACACTCAATATGTGTAGAGACCACACAAAGGACGAAAGTCGGCTCTGTGTGTTTTGTGCATCCGTGGGCCCCCATTACTTGGGCTTCGACTTATGCCTGTTCATGAAGAACAGGTGTTTGAAATAAAATCAAGGGAAAAATCGCTATGAATTCGGCCCCTCTAAAGACATTGCAAGAATTTCTAAAATTACTCTTCTTAGACAAATTGTTCCCACAAGCCCAGACGATTTTTTATCTTGAGGGTGCCCGGGGGATACTAAATCTTCCTGCCCACATAAACTCGTTTTCAGATGGGCTGGAGATTCCATTTATCATACATGCAGGGCTGGGAATGCTCATGCCACATTAAAGGTTAAAGCTGAGAAAGTCGGGGAGACACTGCCCTGGCCTAGTGTGGCAAGGCTGTGTCCACAGACACTGGGGGTGCTTTTCTTTTTAGCAATGCACGAAGATGAGTAAGCTTGTTGTTGGCTTAAATAAAAAAGCCTACAATTCAAGTGACAAGTTTAAACTCATTTGTGTACACGGAGCATTTCCAGATGAAGAGATTACAGGATTTAAGGGTGAGTGAGCTCCAAAGGGATGTGTATACATGTGTGTTTAAATATATTTTTGTATATACATATATTATATATATACATTTTTTAGATAAGGTTTTTTGTTAGATATGTATAAGCGATTTAGATGATTTAAAATTTGTACAAGCATCTTTCAATGGCTTCTGATCCAAATTATAATTTAATAAATATATTTCTCAGTGCCAGATGCCAGTTGCTGGCACCTGCTCAGGCTGATATCGAGTTTACTTTGCAGAATGGAGTTTTCTTTGGAGCTGAGGGAATTCTCTGCAAGAAAATCTTTCCCAGTTCTTCATAAATATGCCAAGAGAGTTCTCTGCTGGACCAAGGAAATCAGAGTGAGTCAAACCTCAAGGAAGAAAGCCAAGTTAATTCATTAGCAACTTCATAAACACTTTAAATGGCACATTTATAGCCGACGTTTAGTCACAAAGATTTTGGAAATGTGTTCTTTTCCCACAATTAGAACTGATGTCATTGGTCTTAGCCTTCAGCTGATCAGATGAGAGAATGTAATCAACTCCTCAAACCTGGCTTTAGTCAAATCTAGACAACATAAATTATAGGATAAAGACATCATCTTAGATTACCTTTCAAAAATTGACAATCAAGACAGGGAAGATTAGAATTTTATCTACCAAATTAGTTGCATTCATCTCTTGAACTGAGGCTGCCAATGTGTCAGAAATCAAACTGATCACAGCCAAGAGATATTGAAAGAAGTAAAACCCGAGGGGGAATGAAAATGCGTTCAGCTAAAGGAAGCAAATACAAATAATAATGGAAACAGACATCTTTTAGTTAATTTCTAGTAGGGAATTGCTTCTTTGCCAGGGTGCTAGGTACATGCACATTTGTGTCAAGTCTGAACAGCTTAAAGATTCTGAATTCAGAGCTACTAAATCCTCATTGCTTTTGGTGTGGACAAAATGGAATTTAGCGTAGGGTCAGAATTCTTAAGCAATGGTGCATTTCTAACTTCCACTCAAGGAAGGCACTGGAGATGAGTTTCAATTTTTATCCTTATATCAAGAAGTACACAGGAAAGACATTTGGAACTTAAGAAAATAGATGAGAATATGGTTTACCACTTAATCCTTACAATCAAGCCAGCCCAAACCAGGGGAATGCAAACTATCCTTCAATTTTTTTAAGGTTTATTTATTTATTTATTTTTGAGAGAGAAAGAGACTGAGCAGGGAGGGGGCAGAGAGAGAGAGGAGGGAGAGAGAGAATCTTTAAGCAGACTCCCTGCTCAACAGGGAGCCCAATGTAGGGCTCCATCCCAGGACCCTGAGATCATGACCTGAGCTGAAACCAGGAGTCAGCCGCTTAACTGATTGAGACACACTGGCACTCCCTCCTTCAATTTTAAACTTCAGTTCTTATACATGAAGCTAATTTTCAAAGAAAGAGGCACTTATATCACTGTAAGCTACTAAGTGTATCATGATAAAATTATGATAAAATTTTGCTCATTTCTAATTACAGGGACCAACGAGTTACATTCACTTTATTGTCCTTCTTGCCTGAACTAGGGCCATGTAACTGGCTAGAGATAGGGAGAGCCTGGCCACAAATTGTAATGACTGCAGTGAATTCTACTGGGCACACTTCGGGGTGCATTAGAGCAGGGTTTTGGTTACTCTGGCCCATTTCCTAGCGGATGCCCATAGATGTGACAAAGAGAAAGTGTGGGGAGTCCTAGGAAGCCAAATGACTTGATGAAAGAATGAGACTATGGGTGAATACGTGGGAAATAAACCAATTTTATTGACCTGCTGTATTAGTGTGCTAGGGCTTTTGTGACGAAGTACCATTGAAAGGGTGGTTTAAGCAACAGAAATTCATTGTCTCATAGTTCTGGAGTCTAGAAGTCCAAGGTCAAAGTGCTGTCAGGATTTTATCCTTTTAAGGTCCCCAAGGGGAGGTCTATTCCAGGTCTCTCTCCTGGCTTGCAGATGGCCATGTTCTCCCTTCATCTTAACATTATTTCCCCTTTCACCTCTATGTTAGTCTCTGTGTCCAAATGTCCTTTTTTTTTCTTTTTTGTGAGACTATAGTCATATTGGACTCATACTCCTTCCCACATTGACTCCCTATTAAATCGATTACTTCCATAAAAATTCTATCTCCAAGTAAGCTCATGGTCTGAGGTGCTGGGGTTGGGACTTCCACATATGAATTTTGAAGGGATGCAATTCAACTCATAAACATGTTATATACATGTCTGGTGGTTTGGGGCTTTTTCCTCTCCTACATAACCTCAATTCCTGAGAACAATTCTGCAAAGCTGATATCATCGCTTCATTTTGTCTTCATTTAAGGCTCAGAGGAAAAGAGGAAATTCCTCTGAGTCACCAAGCTAATAAGTGAAGAAGGAAGAATTTGAAGCCAAGTTTTAGTGTTTCTAAGACCCTACTCTTTCCACTCAATGATATGTTCAAGCAGTGTTCAATGAGCACCACCGAGAATGGGATGCTACAATAGGCACCGAGGAATTCAGAGATCATGAAAATCTCTCTTACCTTTGAGGACTATATATTCACAGTAGGAAGCATTTTATTTCATGAAAGCCCAAGGACTTGTCCAGTTCTTCAATAAAGTATATAATTATAAAGCATGCATGTAAAGAACACAGGGCATTTTTGGTAGGCCAAGATATTTGATGTTTTTCAGATATTCTCTATTGCTAAGAAGTGGTTACAAATGAGTAGAACCCCACTGAAACACAGAAAAATTCCAGTGCAAATTACACAATTGGCAAAAAATGACAGCATATATTTATGAGACCTCTAAAATGGGAATACCAGGGCAAAGATAAACATGTAGTTTTGATGAGCTTATCCCAAATTTTATGAGAAGAAAATCTAGAATTAATCTGTTTTAAATTTCAGTGGATAGGAATGTTTTGTGTTTATGGTGTAGTATTTTTTAATATATTGCCTTAGTGTTTACGGCTTCAAACACTCAGTCAAAAGCTCTGGGGAACTCTTTATCTCCTTCCATTTTTATTTCCAACTGCCAAAGCCATGGAGGCTGAGTGAGGATTGTTTTTATGAATAGATGCAATGAATTAGAAACAATGAATTGAGAACAATGACTTATATCTAGTGACTTTTTCATTCTTTCCTTTCATGAAATAAACCACTGTGTATAGTATCACACTTATTCTTTCATGTTATTAAATTTCTTGTCAAAATCTTCCTTAAACCACAGAGACGAAGATGAATTCTCCCTCTGAGTCTGAGCAGTTAAATTTACTTCTCTGACACACTGCAAGTTGATTTAGAGCTAATCTGTCTGCTTTTTATTGGCTCCATGTAAAACATTGCTTTTCTTGCTTTCTTTTCTTTCACTCTTCATTGTCTCATAGAAATATGTAACATCAATTGATACCATAAGAAATTAGTGTCTCTGAGAAAAATCCAGGAAGACTTTTATAACAAAAGAGAAACACTCATTACTTATACGCTTTTGGATTTCCCCCATGTAACAACAGGCTGGAATGATGACAATCTGAGGAGAAAGAGGGGCAATAATCAATACTTGGATAGTAACTCTACTGAAAAGGAAGAACCATGATCCAGACACAGCAACAGGATAACCTGCTCCATCTACTATCTATCAGTGCTAAAGTCTGGCCTTCCACTTCACCAAAGATACAAATATTCAACTTAGATTCATGATACCATGTTTGATTCCTCCATTGATATTATTAATAAGCAGATATGTTGTAAATATTTAGGAATAAGATGAAAGAAAAGCACCAGTAATCTTGGGAAATCAATTTGGGTTTATTAAGAACCACTTCCAGAAATGAATTTCATCTTCTGATATTTGCTAATTTTGTGATGTGGGCAGAGGATCGCCTGTTTCAGTGAAAGGGCTTCTAGGATCCCCTTTTGAAAACATTTGGATTGAGTGATAGTCCAGTTAGGGAGGTTGTCACTAGCTTGGAAAATTATATTCAAAATTGATTCATTTCCCTCATGCCAGAATGAGATACCACCTCACACCAGTCAGAATGGCTAAAATTAACAAGTCAAGAAATGACATGCTGACGAGGATGTGGAGAAAAGGGAAAACTCTTACATTGCTAGTGGGAATGCAAGCTGGTACAGCCACTCTGGATAACAGTATGGAGGTTCCTCAAAAAGTTTAAAATAGAGCTACCCTATGACCCAGCAATTGCACTACTTGCTTTTTATCACAAAGATACAAATGTAGTGATCTGAAGGGGCACCTGCATCCCAATGTTTATAGAAGCAATGGCCACAATACCCAAACTATGGAAAGAGCCCAGATGTCTATTGACAGATAAATGGTTAAAGGAGATGTAGTATATATACATATACAATGGAATATTACTCAGCCATCAAAAAAAGAAATCATACCATTTGCGGTGATGTGGATGGAACTAGAGGGTATTACGCTAAGTGAAATAAGTCAATCAGAGAAATAAAATTATATGATTTCACTTGTGTGGAGTTTAAGAAACAAAACGGATGAACATAGGGCAAGAAAGGAAAAAAAATAAGAGGAAATCAGAGAGGGAAACAAGCCATAAGAAATTCCTAACTATAGAAAACAAACTTAGGGGTGCTGGAGGGGAGGCGGATCAGAAGAATGAGGTAATTGGGTGATGGGCATTAAGAAGGGCACTTAATGTAATGAATACGGGGTGTTACATGCAACTGATGAATCACTAAACTCTACCTCTGAAATTAATAATACTTTATATGTTAAATAATTGAATTCATTTTAAAAATATTATTTTATATATATATATATATATATATATATATATATATAGAGAGAGAGAGAGAGAGAGAGAGAGAGAGAGAGAAAGAGAGAGAGAAGCCGGCTCCATGCAGGGAGCCTGACGTGGGACTTGATCCCGGGTCTCCAGGATCACACCCTGGGATGAAGGTGGCGCTAAACCGCTGAGCCACCAGGGCTGCCCTGAATTCATTTTTTAAAAAGATTTTATTTATTTATTAGAGAGAGAGAGAGAGAGAGCACACAAGCAGGGGTGAGGAACAGAGGGAGAAGCAGACTCCTTGCTGAGCAGGGAGCTTGATATGGGGCTCGATCCCAGGACCCCCTGGGGCTATGACCTGAGCTGAAGGCAGCCGCTTAACCAACTGAGCCACTCAGGCACTCTTAATTAATTGAATTTATATAAAAAATTAAAAAAGTTGATTCATTAATGTCAATTTTTAAGAATTCCAATAATGCAGTCGTAGAATCTGAAAGTAGTTTTTTTTTAATTCATCATTGTAATTAAGTGTTAATGGACAGCCTGCTATGTGGCAGGTACTTGGGCTGGGCATTGGTGATATCATAGATATTAAGACATAGTCTTGAACTTACAGTTTAGTGGGGGAAAACCAAGGAAAAAGAAAGCACTTACCACAGGGAGTGATACATTCCATGCCCTGCTGTGCTCTGCTCCAGGAATATACTATATTACAGGATTAAGGTTCTATATGGTGCTATAAGGGCACCAAAGAGAGGCATTGTGTGTGCAGTAGAAGCTTAGGGAAGATATTATGGAGAAAAATGACATTTTGAATGAGAGCTAAAAGAAAACTAAAACTAATCAGATAAAATGCAAGGCCGAGTGTGGGAGAACATCCTCAAGGAAAGATGTTCCAGGGAGAAGGAAAAGCATATATAAAAATCTTGAGTCTTGTCAACGACTTGGATAAAAATTGAAGAGACCAGTATAGAGCAAGCTGGTATAATCTTCCTAATATTCATTATAAAACAATTCCACTGCAGATGACTGAGGGATTTGTACAATGACCACATTTCTAGGAGTTGGACTTGACTAATTGATTCAATCCTAGTCATCCCATATTACTGCCAATGACTGGTTTGGCGTCTAGGCTTACGTCATTTAGTTCACAGCACTTCTATAATTGAGGGGTTGAGCAGAGGTGGGCCAGTGGGGTACAATAGAACCACTTTCTGGGGACTTACAGGAAACTGTCACTGGAACAGAAGGTATATCCTGTCTTATATGTGACTGTGGGACCATATGGCCTCAATTGCTCTGGCAAGCCTCTTAATGACCATAAGGAGGAACAGTGTTAGGATGAAGCTGATACTATTGCTGAGGGAAGAGTGGAGTCCTTGATAACATAATATGATGGAACATTCAGCTCCAAAGCAAGCTCTACCTCTGTACTTGTCATTATGAGCTAAGAGTCTCCTTTGTTGTTTAAATAAGTTTCACTTGACTGAAACATCTGAAACATCTTTTAAAGCTGAAACATCTTTAAAAACATTTGATAATCATATTGACAGTTAATTGAAAATTAGGAAAGATAGGAAATAAACTTAGATCAAAACGATAGGATTCAAAGGGATTTTAATGGGGGGAGGTGATGGGCTTGAACAGATAGGCAGAGATTTAATAGGGATAAGTATAAGGCTTTTTTATATTATATATATATATTTCAAACAATAAAAAATAGGGATGCCTCAGTGGCTCTGCAGTTGAACGTCTGCCTTTGGCTCAGGTCATGTCCTGGGGTCCTAGGATTGAGTCCCTCATTGGGCTCCCCAGAGGGAGCCTGCTTCTTCCTCTGCCTATGTCTCTGCTCTCTCTGTGTCTCTCGTGAATAAATAAATAAAATCTTTAAATAATAATAATAATAAATGGCATAGAGGAAGCTCAGATGGTATCGCTGTTTATATGAAGAAGACTCAGGGATTTAGCAAAATTCAAGTGTCATACAAATTAATTGTACGACATGGGTGTCATACAAATTAATTGTGTAACATGGATACCAAAATTTGCATCCAAAGTTGAATACTGCACAAATCAAAACACCTGAATTGTTTTGAAACAAATCAGGCTTTAAATGGAAGTTCTTTAAAACATGTAATTCAAAAGTGACAGTGATGGATTTTGGGCTTTTAGGGTCTTCATGATTAATGACATTAAAACCATAAATAATGATGTACTTTTACATTTTTGCAAATAATTTCTAAAGAGATGTTCAAGTTCCAAATTTTTATTCATGGTCAAGTTCCATTCATTAAGGACCTATTTACATGAGTCTTCCATAAAGGACATCCACATTGACTATGCAATTTTATTCCCTATTTACGTTATGAATGAATCTATAAATGGTTTGCTCTACTTGTGTTTTGCTTTAAAATCTTGAATCTTTTCAGTAATGTTCAGAGGCACTTCTCTGAACCCTGGCTACACTTTAGAATCACTCAGAGAAAATTTTAAATATAGATGTTTAAGCCTTATCCCTAGAAGTTCTGATTTAACTGTTTATTAATATTTTTGAAAAGCCCTCTAAGTGAGTCTAGTGTATAGCCCAATATTAAATAGTGGTCCATAGGATCAAATTTAATCCCCTTAAGTATGATATTCCTTGGTTTTCAAAATGGGTTCAAATTTATTAAGCTTCAGAATCCACCACACTTATCCTGTATATCTTGTGCTCAATTACTATCTTTTAAAACTTTCTTGGTCGTAACAATATCTTGAGTAGCCTCTCAGGTTTCCTTTTCAATCCTGAAGTAGGTAGAAACCAAAATATGCAGATCAAATACTACAAAGTCACCCACAATCCTATTCATCTATGTTTGCTGTTAGTATACAGACAAGCATATCAAAGTATTCTATTTCCTGACTGATGGGGTTTGGAGTGGCCCATGTTATATTAATTTTTGCTAATGAGGTCAAAGCTCCAGAGAAGATTTTCTTTCTAGGGATAAAGAGAAAATCTCTGTGAGACGTAAAGATAACTTATCTCTTTGCACTTCCCCATGCCTGGAATACAAATCTGAAGCCTAGTAATACAGCAGCCAGCTTGTGATCATGAAGTAAAGAATGTGAAAATAAAAGCCTACCGACTAAGGTGGGAAAGACAGAAGAGCCTGTGTACCTGTTGATACCACTGAATTGCTATGTCATTTCTGAAACCACAAACTCACCATCACACCAAAATATATTTTAAGCCATTGCAGTAGATTTTTCTGTGATTTGCAGCAAAATGTATTCCTAAATAAAATTACTATGATTATATTGTGAACTCTTTGATTCATGACATTATTGAAAATAAACTCAATGGCTTTTAAATAGGAACTATTCAAAGCGATTTTGGTGTTAGAGAAAAACAACATACTACACACAATGATTATTTTATAATGAGCATAAATTCTACTTATCAGCTGGGTAGGAGGGACACTGGGATCACAATTTGGGGATGTCCAGAAAAAGGTTGTTCATTTGGTTTTTTAAAATGGCTTTAGAAGCATGCTTTTTTTGTTTTTGTTTTTAGTGTGTATTTTTTACGCTTTTGCCACAGCTCTATCAACCTTCTTGTTCACTCATTTATGGGATCAATGTAGCACCTCAGATCTATAAAATGGCTGCTGGGGGTACCTAAATAATTCATCCAGGATTAATAAGCCTCTTAAATGAACATGAATTTGGCTATTCATGGGTTGGATAAATTCCTAAATGGGTACAAGGTCTTTCTTGCAAAGGATGCACACTGTATTTGTCATTCAAGAATATTCCTTTGATGAATTCAATTAAAATTTACTCTATTTTCATGGCTTATTGTGTAACAAGGAAATTGATCCTGAAAAATTTAGATATTTGGTGTGGAATAATGTATATTTAAAATGTATCTTTATTATGCATATCTACTTTAAAATCAAATGGCTGGATTCTATAATATCATGGATTTTGGAACCCATGTAAGCTTTTTTTTTTTTTTAAGTAATGAAAATGGGTCTATAAAGCATTTATGACAAAGTTCAAAATCTAAGGTTAATACAAAAGGGTTTGAAAGCAATCACCAGGTAAGTAGAAATTTAGCGTAGGAAATGAAAGGCAAAGAAGGGGAAATAAATGAAGAGGAGCAGTGGGCAGAAAGGGATTTGAAAGGAACATTAATACTCCACATAATGAAAAAGAATATAGGTAGATGATAGTGAATATGGTAATGGTGAAGAATAACTGATGGAGTTACTTCAGTCTACACTAGAGGAAATTGATAATAAATAAAAGTCAGTTGGCAGATCTGTGGGTGTTCTGGACTTTTAAAAGACCAATAAATCAAGTACTTGTAATGTAAGTTTCAGGATGAGAAACACACGTGGGGCCTGCATCTAATTTCCCAGTCTTCAGGAAAATGCATGTCATGTCTATTGCAAAACAAAAACAAATCCAGGAGAGCTATTTAACATACACCAGTGAAAATAAAGATCAACAGAAATTGCCTTCTAAAAATATTTTTAGAGGAATTTAAAAGCGACGAGGCCCTCATTATTTCCATTTCTCTACAGATTGCCAATGTGCCTCTATTATTTTATGCTCTTTTCCTTTCAGTAAATGCTAATGAGAAAACGATATGCATATGCATAATCTGGGCAGAGCTACATATGCAAGATGATGCTCTATGCATTAATTTGCCATCTTCCTTTCTGTCAGCCTCACATATTTGAAGAGCTGAAAGAAAGTTCTGGAGGAGGAGATTTTACCCAATCACCGTGAGAACTCAAGAAGTCGGGTCATTTTTCAGGATAATTACTACCACAGAATGATGGAACTGGCCTGAATTTTGAAAACCTGTTCGTTCTTCTCTCACTAATCATGCTACTCTCAAAAACCAACATTATTTTTGGTCAGGTCTTTGTATGACAGACAGCTGGATTGCATGTCCTATTATGATCTCTTAAGGATTTTTCTTGTTCAATCCACACAAATAAACATTCTGGTTAACAATTTCCAATGTATCAATGTGGCAAAATCCATGCCAGAGGGAAGAAAGAAGTTCTTGAGACTCCCCTAAACAAGCAGTTTTGATAAACGAATTTGGTCATAGTTCTATGGAATATAACACTAACTGTAATTGAATTTCATTTTTGAAGAGTTATCCAGTTTTGATAAAATTCATTATCAACTAATTTCTCAAACCCTCTCATGTGTCATTTTTCCAAGTAGTTAAATTTCTTGGATGACCTGAGTTCAAATCCCAGGTTCCCCACGTACTAGATACCGACCTTGGGCAAATGAATTAATGAAGAGTTTTCTCTTCTGTGAAATGAAGGTAACAATAATACCTCACACTGCTACAAGATTCAAATGAGATAATGAGTATATAGCACTTACACTCAGATGTTTTCCCAGTAGACCAAATCATTTGCTTTTAGGTCACAAAACACAGACAAGTGATGGCAGATATAGCCTGTAACCATAAATGATGGGACAGTGTTTATTGGGTTGTTTTTCTCTTTATGATATTTAGCTACATGGACTTGTATAAGATTGGAATCAGGTGTGGATGGCGTTATCTCTTATCACATATGTTTGGTAGTGACTACTTCATGAGAAGAAAATCTATGAGATCCTGAAGGGAGAAAAGCTCAGGACTGTAAGGCTGAGGGTAGACCTGTGACCATGGGCACCCAAGGGTCTTTGATTTTCTTAGGTAATTTCAATTTTAATGGCTCATTTGTTTTTACTACTCCTCCCATGTATTGAGAATGATAAAGATGGTAAAGTTTTAGAGTTTGTGGCAAGGCTTTCATAATTCACAAACAACTGTACCTGTAAACATGTTTTCCTATCACTTGACTGGTAAGTTGGAATGTCCCAGAGGACAACAGAATTGGTGTGAGAACTTCATTGGCCTCAGCCTTAAGAGGGCATTGAGGAAATTTAGGCAAAGTTTTAGAAAAATCAATCTAGAATCTTATAGGTTCTGCTCTAGTTATTTTTTCCAAAGCGTGAAGAGTCTTTTGCCTATGGAGTTTCTGTAAACATAGCTAATATCACAGGTGTTTTTTGAATCATGCACAATGTAAGCATATTACTACCCATAATAGCAATAATTTCATCCTGTGTGGGAGAATTTTCTACAACTTCTAAAAATAATCCTTCTATAGGATGTTTTATCTGGCAGTTCCATTTGCTAAGTAGATTAACACCTATTAAGTTTGCAGAAGCTGTGTCACAGAAGAGAAAGGAGTGTTTTTCTAATAATAGTCCCAAAGTAACAATTTTAAGTTGGGACAGTGAAAAGGACTTAAGATCCCACTATTTGAGTGGTTTTAGTGTTCTGAGGGACTTGATCTGCCGTGGGAGGGGGGTTGAAGGTATACAGAATGGTATTGTATCAATAAGGGTATTGTATTTATTTGTATTTGTAAACAATTTACCATGGAGTTTAAAGAAAGTACAGGAAGTATTGGGTTCTAATATTTCCCCTGAAGCAGCATCATTAAATGAATTGGGGTAGCTGTCCTTTTGTTTTGCAACTAATAAGTGATACTGGAAGGACTCTCGTTTGCAATATCTGCAAGTGTCCTTATTTATAGTTTTTTGGTTCTTGAAGAATAGAGGACCTTTGTTCCTGTTTGTATTTGGAGGGGAGGGGTTGTTTTATCTGTAGAGCCAGATGTTTGTTTTGATTTCTAGCTTTTTTACATTCTAGAACTTTTTGAAAATATTTAGCCACATGTTGGAGATCGTCTAAATTGGTAATTTCTCACTCCAATTATTTTTCTGACTATGGCTCCATTTTAGGCCCTCATTTTGAATCCATTACAAAAGAGAGAACAAGGCTCCTTTTGTTACTGTTGAATCTACCCCAGAATAATAGTTGAAAGTTACTAAAAGTTTATTTTTAAAGTTCCCTATTTACTCATTTTTATCTATAATTTTTTATATTTACTTATATTTATTTATAATTTTGGATCTTTAACCAATCTATTCTTATGGGAAAGGCTTTTGAACTTTGTGTCATGGATTCTTTAATTTTCTGGTGTTTCAAGGCCAATCTTCAAAGATTTTTAAAAAAGATTTTATTTTCCCCATTCTCACTGGTGTGAGGTGGTATCTCATTGTGGTTTTGATTTGTATTTCCCTGATGGCAAGTGATGCAGAGCATGGTGGAAGGGGAGGAGGGCGGGTGTTGGAGGGGAATGGGTGACGGGCACTGAGGTGGACACTTGACGGGATGAGCACTGAGTGTTTTTCTGTATGTTGGTAAATTGAACACCAATAAAAATTAATTAAAATTAAAAAAAAAAAGATTTTATTTATTTACTTGTGAGAGAAAGTGAGAAAGAGCACAAGTGAGGTGAGGGGCAGAAGGAGAAGCAGACTCCCTACTGAACAGGGAGCCAGATACTGATGTGAGGCTAGATCCTGGGACTCTGGGATCATGACCTGAGCTGAAGGCAGGTGCTTAACCAACTGAGCCACCTAGGCATGTTCAGTGGAAAGTTTTTAAATATTCTCAGTTGGGAGTATTTAAATATACTTCTGGTCTTTCCTCTCTTTTCACCCATTTTCCCTGTCTTGGGAGTTTGCAATTTAGTTACTAGTTTATTCAGATATAGTCAGAATACCCCATATTTTACAAAATCTGGAATTCTATACCAATATTTTTGTTGTATCTTCTTGAGGTATAATCACTATAGCCCTTAACCTAGCTCTGAAATGTGGCTTACATTCAACCTATGTAGATACCCCTTCTTGTTTGGCAATTTTAAGGAAACATTGTCAATATTATTGTTTTTAAAGTCCAGAGTCGTCTTCTATCATAAGCTATTTAATTGATGTTTCTTCTAGAGTTGTCAGTAGAACTTATTCACAATCTTGCCATGGTATCTAGGATGTGAGGAAGTAAGCTTTCCCCAAAGTATACTCTTATTTCTTCCAGCAGTCATAAACGTCCCATGTCTTGGCAAATTTGAATTACCTCAAATTCTGTCAGCTTGGGGAAGATAAAAATGACCCATTCATGAACTGAATTAGCTTTTCTAATTTAACAATTTTGCACCAATCACCATCTCTTATTCAAGAAGCATTCTCTATTTCTGTTCCTGAAGTAAAACGGTCTAAGAGGTTGAGGGCAAATCAATTTCCTTTCTTGTTTGTCTCAACCGATGATCTCTTTTCTGAAGACATTTCCAGTCTAATACTGAGGACTGGCCACGGAAGTAGGAAAAAAATTCCTTAAAAAAATCTATAAACTATAAATCTTTGAGAAAATCAATAAAATTAATCTAAAGTATATGTCAAGGTTCTAAATAATTGTTAAAATATACAATCATAAATGTGGTCAAATCTGCTGGTCACTCTCTCCTCCAGACCTCTTGATACCATCTACTGAGAGGCAGGGAGGAAAACAGTTGACTCGAGCTAAATCACCACAAGTTTGAAAGCACTTGACTTATGATTGTCGGGCTTTAATTCTTTGTAAGAGCTTTTAGGAAAATGGATTTTAGCCATAGGTTCTAGGGATTGCTGACTCCTGAAATCTGCATTAGGGTTGCATATGTTTATAGCTTCCCTTTTTCCTATGAGAGGGCCATTGAAAATTTGAAATATTTCAGACACAGCTCCTTCCATCTAGGACTTCAGATATACTCCTCTGTGTTTGGGAACATTTCCCTTCCCCTCTCCCTGTCATTTACCCCATTAGTCTAGTTAATGTAATGCAAGGGTCAGATCTCATCTTACATAGAACTTCCTTCCTTATTAAAACTCTAAGAATATCACTGGGCCTATTCTCTGCTACCTCTGCAGTGATACTTCAGCATCTCGGACAAAAAAAATGTGTTGAATAAATAACTAATTCTATAGGTAATGGGTGGTAAGGTAAACAAGAGAAGGTTGAAGTTTATGTATGCCACATGAAAGATTTTGTCAATTGCAGAATATCACTCAAATAGCTTTTTTTTTTTTTTTTTTTTTTTTTATTTATTTATGATAGTCACACAGAGAGAGGGAGAGAGAGGCAGAGACATAGGCAGAGGGAGAAGCAGGCTCCATGCACCGGGAGCCTGACGTGGGATTCGATCCCGGGTCTCCAAGATCGCGCCCTGGGCCAAAGGCAGGCGCCAAACCGCTGCGCCACCCAGGGATCCCTCAAATAGCTTTAAAAGGAAAAATGGCACCTAACATTATCACCAAATTTAATAGTGTATTACCAAATAGATTCTAACATGGAACATATGTATGCAAAGTAATGAGTTGGTGTTTTATAGGCTACAGGGTATCTATAGGAATTTTAAGGAGTTTCTACATATTTAAAACAGGAGAGAGATAATTTAAAATTTTACCTGTAATTATTTATACAGCATAGTTTCTTTATAGGATACCATAGAATAAACTAGAATAATTACACAAATATTTTAAAATGTGTGAGTGCTCACTGTGTGCCAGGCATTATATAAGAATTGGAGACAGATTGATAAATGGATGAATGCAATGAGTTATTCAGTAACTGGTTACTATGAAAACATTTAAAACTCTACCACTAGCCAATTGCTCTGGACAGCAAGTACAAGTCACAAACCACAAAGTAAGAAATGTGAGAATTGGGAGTATTTTTAGCTTTTGCAACTTTAGTACCTTAGGACTTAATGTCTATCTCCAGATTCTATTTTTTTAAGAGGAAAAATTAATTTCAAATAAATTCAAGAATCCCTTATTCCCCTCCTTTCTCTCTGGGTTTGTGGATTTGTGTCTAAATCGGTGGGTTTATGCTTAGGGTGGAGATGGGCACAATGTTGTTTGGGTCCATATTCTATCAACATTGGCATTTGCTGATAAATTCTCATTCCTATCTGGACTTTGGTCATCAGCCCACATATTTATTGAGAGTCTCCCTTGTTTCCAACTGCCAAACATTATCAAATCCTTCTGCTTGATGTCAGTTAGGTACACATGGTAAACCACCTACCATTCCCGCATGATGCTGTGTGGTGGGAATCTCTACTCCCATGATCCATGCCCCTCCCAAACTCTGCTATCTGAGGAGGTCTCAGTCTCATTTTCCTAGCTGTATCTTGTAGAAATTTCATCTGTACCCACACCATGCTGAGTGGGGAAAACCAGGGCCTGGCCATGTTTTGGTCTTAACCTAGTGTATTAGGGTAGAGTTAAGTCCTTTTCTCAGATATCAAAATAATGTCACTTGAACAAGATAGAAGTCCATTTCTCCCTTTTGCAAAAATAGGGAAGGTGGTTCTGTACTGGTGTCATAGTTGAAGGCTGATACAATGCTTTCAATGTGTTATCATCTAGGTTTCTTTTATTGTCTTGCTCTGCTATCCTCAACTTGTGACTTCTATTTTGTGGTCCAGTTTTTGCCTTTTTTTTTTTTTTCATTTCAGCCAAGGAGAAGAAGGAGAAAGGCTGTACTTACACATATGATCAAATTTTGTTTTACAGAAGGAAAAATAGTCTTTTACCTAGAAGGGTATGTCATAATTAAAACTTGCCATTTCTGTTACTAAAGCAAAGAGGGAATGGGTATGATGTATGTCTAAGGGGTAACCAGGAGAATCTGCTCTACCAGGCCTGGGGCTTTCTCACCCTCTTCTAGGTTTTGTGTGCCTCCTTCGGGACTCAGTCTCAGGGCTCAGTTCAGGGCTGCCTCCTCCTCCTCCTTCTTCTTCTTCTTCTTCTTCTTCTTCTTCTTCTTCTTCTTCTTCTTCATTTATTTATTTGTTTCAGAGAGGGGGAGGGACAGAGCAAGAAGGAGAGAATCTGAAGCAGACTCCCTGCTGAGCTCAGAGCTCCAGGCAGGGTTCAATCCCAGGACCCTTGAGATCACGACCTGAGCCAGATTCAAGAGTCAGATGCTCATCCGACTGAGCCACTCAGGTGCCCCTATGGCTCCTTCTTGAAGCCCATTCCAATCCAAGTTTTTTTTTTTTTTAGCACCTAGCTCTCCTCCCATTTTAGCAATCCATGGTACTGTTATTGTGACAGTAGTTAGGGAGAGGGAGGATGAGTCAGGAATCCTTTTTTTTATGGAGCAGTTGCCTTTTGCCATAAAAATGATTATGTGTCTTCAAAGTCAAAAGCCAAAAATCAAATGTTTCATGATGTGCTGAGTCATCTCAGCATAAAAATTCTTAATGTAGAGCCTTTCTTAATAGGAGATGAAGTAACAATAAATACTAGAAACTAAAGACATATTGGTCAAGACTACAAAACAAAACAAAAACATGATCTGATTGCCAATGAATGAGCTGGACTCTAATTTTTTAGTAAACTGAATTCTGAATTCTGGTCCAGTTGCTCTCAATTAACTTTGACAACCTTCTGAGTTTTCAGTATTTTCTTAGACAATTGCTCATATAAACAGAGGATACAGGGACTATTTAAAATGTGACTAAGTATTCTGTATGGGAGCAAAACAAACAACTACCAGAGTAGTTTAACTACTTGCAAAGAGTTTGACTGGGGGAGATATTTTTTCCCCCATGAACTGACAACCTTTCCTTCAAAGTATAGGCAATACTTAAATATGTAAACTTCCATAATAGGAATATAATTTGGAACACTGCTATTAGTTTATCTCTCGTATGTCCCAGAGATTTTTTTTGGTTACACACTTTTTAGCAAATACCTATTTAGAGTAGTGGGCCATATGTAACTAAAGTAGGTCTTCATTATGTCAGGATGGGCCTGGTAGGGTTAAGTTCTCAGTACTTGTCGAGAATAATCAGAAATCATACTTTATTATTACATTCCACTTGCATTTATTGTAATAAAATTTCAAATGTGCCCAATAAGTGCTTTGAATATATAAAACTATTGTAAATAGTTATTTTTTCTAACATGTCTTCAAATTAAATCCTTGGCCATAAATGGTAGCTAGTTTTTTAATAAAAAATGATTACAAGGGCTAATCTCATAGACAACAGGCTTTTGACTCAAGGGTAATTTAATAAAGGTATTTCTCTATTTGCTGATTGTGCAGTGCTTTGTGCCTGAGATGTTAGTCCTATCTTTTTACTTAAGAATTGCTGTCAGGGGACAACTCATAAAAATAGAATCTCATTAGTATTAATCGTAACAATTCACTCAGCGAGCTCATATGCTCAATTCTATCTGACTATTCTCCGTGTCACAAAAATGGCTTCCTAGCTCTGATTTTTATAACGAAGCTTTAACCAAATCATCTCCCAGTTAGATTATTCTGCATACAAAGTGAGATTTAATGTATTTCAAGTGAGAATAATACTACTGGAAGGGGCATTAGTGTTAAAAAAAGTCCCACCTGCTGGTTTTACAGATGACAAAACAGAATTTATATGACTAGTTCAAGGTTATACAGCTATGCTATGTGTGTTTCAAATTCAATTACAATGAAAATGAGAAGGTATGTGTCAATAAGTACAACTGTTTAAAGCTTAGATTTAAAATAATACCATAAATATGATGCAGTTGCATCTCCCTTAGGTGTTATAGTATAAAAATATTAAGTAAGATGAAAATCATATACAGTCAATTACCATTATCTTGCACCTGACTTCTCAACGTTGTACTCAGTGGAGTGCTTGGTGCCATGGCTTGATATATATATTATTGGCAGCATGACACAAGATTTGCTGTGGCCATATTTATGTACTACATTAGAAACTGATAAGGAAATTCTCAACAAGTCCAGTATGGCCAGTTTTCTTCTAACACTGAGATAGACATTGATTTCTTCAATTGAGCACCAGATGGTGGGGCCAATTCATGTTGAGGCCATAGTGTATGAACAATGCATAATGAGTCCTCAAGTTCCCACTTAGCATGGTGTAATTACTACACTATAAATTCCCATAGGAACTAGAACATGCTTAGGGCACAGAAGTATCACATCTCTCTCTCATGACCACTCACTTTAAGGCATGTGTTTCGTGGATGAAATTGTCTGCATTATTTAAGTTATTTCTCTTTTGCATCATTTAAATTTTTCTTTTGCCCTATTTTTCCCAATAGGTGAAGTAAAAATATTTAAGTTATAAAATTAAATGAGATGCTGCAATTCCAGTGTATATCTATATAATCATAGTATTATTGTTTGGCCATGTTGTATTAAGTTCAATAAACATTAGCAGCTTGCTATGTGTTTTCAGGCATGTGTCATTTATGTAATATCTTAGGACCAGTCAGGAAGAGATTCACGGGGAAGTACTGCATCAGACATAAGCCCTCACTTTCTGCCTCTGGTTCTTGTATCTAATTCTTCTGTTCTTTATGTTACATAAGAGAGTGATGTATTGTTTGAGGGACAGTGATGGTGACTGTAAAGGCAGAGAAGTAGAGCTCTCCTTGGTGAAGGTGTAAAACAAGGCCAAAGGGATTTAAGTCTGCCTTGCATGTTTCATACTTGACTATATTCAGTCATTTGTATTCTTTCATTGTGATTTAGAACTTTCTCTTGATCATTTTCTAACATTTTGAGTGAGGCAGTGCTGGAACTCTGACCCCATGAGCACAGAGAGATGTGTTACCTCCATTTAACATATCCATGGGAATATAAAGCTGCGATATTGTTCCTGTTTATTAGGGGCTTCACAACATTACAGAGGAGTAGAAAGACCTCCTGTAGTGAAAGATGACCAAGTCTCTGAGACTTCAAACTAAAGGATCTCATCAACTGAGATGCTGCTGGTCACAGCTAAATAGTAGGAAAAGCAAAAGAGGCTCATGAAAAATAATTTACTGTTAAGGTAGAAGGAGACAGGATTAGTGGGTTCATTTTTTCCAAAACTATCCATATGGAAGTGAGATCTTGGTGCTTGATCAGAGAGATTATTTCCTAATCCTGCCATCCTACAGAAAAGGCTATGTCAATGATTCTAAAAGTTTTATCATTGGGAGTAATAACAATCAGCAACGAGTATCCTTCACTGAGTATAATTTCATCTACATCTGACATCAAGAGATGATGAAGCAGTAATAGTTGCAATAGCATCCAGTTTCAGGGGTTATGAGCATTGGTGGTGATTGTCTTTTGGCCTCAAGGGTCATATTTTAGCAATACAATAATAGCAGAGGACTTGGATACCCTACTTTCAACAATGGATATATCATCCTGACAGAAAATCAGTAAGGAAACACTGGGTTTAAATAACACTAGAGACCAAATGGATCCAACAGACTAGTACAAAACATTCCATCCAACAGCAGTAGAATATATATTCTTTACAAGCACATGCAAAATATTCTCCAGGACACATCATAAATCGGGGCACAAAACACACCTTACCAAATTTAAGAAAATTGACAAAATACCCAGTATCTTTTCTGACCATGATAGTATGAAATGAGAAATTAATAGCAGGAGGAAAATTGGAAAAGTCACAAATATGGAAATTAAACAACACACTCTTGAATGGCCAATGGGTCAAAGAAAAAAATCAAAAGGGAAATATAAAAATACCTTGAGGCAAATGAGAATAGAAACACAATATACCATAACTTAAAGGAAATAGCAAAATCAGTTCTATGAGAGAAGTATATAGTGATAAATACCCACATTAAGAAATAAGAAATATCTCAAAGAAACACAAATAACCTAATGCTGTACCTCCCAGGAACTAGAAAAAAAAAAAAAACAAACTAAGCCCCAAATTAGCAGAAGGAAGGAAATAATAAAGATAGGGCAAAACTAAATGAAATGGAAACTAGAGAAACAGTAGAAAAGATTAATGAAACTAGGAGCTGTTGAAAGATAAGCAAAATTGAGAAATCTTTAGCCAGACTAAGAAAAGAATAGCAGGCTCAAATAAATTATATATGTAGCTGTTATCATAAAAATACAAGGCTCATAAGAAACTACTATCAATAATTATATACCAACAAACTGGATTGCATAGAAGAAATGGATAAGTTCTAAGAAAACTGTAGCCCACTGTAACTGAATCATGAAGAGAAAATCAGAATAGACCAAGTACTAGTAAAAGATTGAATCAATAATAAAAACTTGCCAACAAAGTAAAGCTCAGGACCTGATGGCTTCACTGGTTAATTTCACAAACAGTCAAAAATGAATTAATGCCAATTCATGTCAAATTCATGACCAAGTGGAATGAAAGGATGGCTTATCACTAAAAATTAATATAACACAGCATATTAATAGGACAAAAAACACATATAACCCTCATAATACACAGAAAGGCAATGGATACAATTCAACACCTAATAGTGATTGAAAACTCTCAATAAATTTTGAATAGAAGTGAATTTCTGAAGTTCACTGCCCAAATAGATACAGGGCATCTATGAAATATGTACATTTGACATCATACATATTTTAAAAAGACAGTATGTTACCAGCACAAAAAAAGACATACAGCCCAATGAAACAGAGTAGAGAACACAGAAGTGAATCCAAGCATTTCCTGTCAATTGATGTTCTACAAAGGTGCCAAGAACACACAATGGGGAAAGGAAAGTCTCTTCAATAAATGGTGCTGGGAAAACTGGATATCTGCATGCTAAAGAATGATATTGAACCTTTATTTCATAGGATATATGAATAGCAACCCAAATGTATTAAAAACATAAATGTAAGACCTGAAACTGTAGAACTATTAAAAGAAACATAGAAAAAAATTCTTTTTGACATTGGTTGAGGCAATGATTTTTTTTTGGCTACAAAACACAGGCAACAAAAGAAAAAGTAGACAAATGGAATTACATCAAACTAAAAAGCTGCTTCAAAAGAAATCAGAAGAAACCATTGATAGATTGAAGAGAAAACCGATGGAATGAGATATGATATTTGCAAACCATAATCTGATAAGGGGTTAATATCTAAAATATATAAGGAGCTCAATGCACCTAGGTAGCTCAGTTGGTTAAATATCCAACTCTTGATTTTGGCTCAGGGCATGATCTCGTAGTCATGAGACTGAGCCCTGAGTCAGGCTCCACATAGGGCATGGAGCTTGCTTAAAATTCTCTCTTCCTTTCTCCCTCTGCCCTTCCCCTTCACTCTCTTAAAAACAATATATATATATATATATATATATATATATATATATATATATATATGGAGTTCAATCAACTCAATAACAAGGAAAGAAATAATTTGACTAAAAATGGGCAAAGTATTCGAATAGACATTTCTCCAAAGATGACATAGAGATAGCCAATGTGAATATGAAAATATGCTCAGCAGATACCCAACCACTGAGCCACCCAGGTACCCTAAATGATAGCAAATGTTGACAGGTATGTGGAGAAGAAAGGATCCTTGTACATTGGTGGTGGGAATGTAAATTGGTTTAGGTATTATGGGAAATAATATGGAGTTTCCTCAAATAATTAAGAATAAAATTTCCATATTATCCAGCAATGTCACTTATGGGTATGTAGCCAAAGGAAATGAAATCGGTATCTTGAAGAAATAGCTGTACTCTCACATTTGTTGCAGTATTATGCACAATGGCCAAGATATAGAAACAACACAAGTGCCCATTTGATGAATGCATAAAGAAAATGTGGAAAATAAGTATATAATGAAATGTTATTCAGCCTTGAAAAGAAGGAATCTTGCCATTTATGATGATATGGATGAACTTGGAGGACTAAGTAAAATAATCAAGGCACAGAAAGACAAACATTGCATGATTTTACTTATTTGTAGAGTCTAAAAAAGTTAAACTCATAGAACAGAGAGTATAATGGCAGTTACCAGGAGCTAGGGTGGGTGTTGGGAGAAATGGGGAGATGTTGGTCAAAGGGTACAAAGTTTCAGTTATGCAGGATGATTAAGCTCTGAAGATCTAATGTACAGCATGGTGATTATAATTAACTGTACTGTATTGTATTCCAGAAATTTGCTAAGAGAGTAAATCTTAAATGTTCTTGCCACACACAAAAATAGGTAACCAACTGTACGAAGTGACAGAAATGTTAGTAAGTTTGATTGTGGTTATCATTTTACAATGATTATCAAGTGCTATACAATGATTATATCAAAATGTTACATTGTATGCCTTAAATACATGCAATTTTTATTTGTTGATTGTGCCTCAATAAAGCTGGAAAAAAGTGCCCTCAAAGAAGGTGTGTCTTAATTTCTGATTTACTCGGTGAGAGCACATAGCAACTAAGACTGATCTTTGAAGAGGACTAAGCTATGCATATTCTTTGATAGACCTTTGGGAAAGAAAGTAACAGAAAAAGAAAGGATTCCTGCTCATCTGATAATGTGGAGGATGTCAATGTGAGAAATCCCAAGTCACTGGGAATGGAATATGTTGGCTATGTTTTTTATTGAGAAGATACTTATGGTGCTTGTCTGTCTCCTTAGAGTAAAAGCTACGTGAGGGCAGGAAGGGGTTGTGTCTTTCTAATTCTCCACCATTCATTCTATTTCCTGGTAGTCAGTACATGACATTCAGTAATTTTTTGAGAAATGTACAAATGATAGAATGGCTGTATGCTTGATCCTACATTTAGACTATGAAGTCTTAAATTCAGAGACTAATAGCTGGTGCTTTTGTGCTGTGATGTTATTTCCCTTAGCACTTGGCACAAGAGTGGGCACATGGTAAATAATATAGGCACCATGGATGCATTATCAGCATAGGTAGCACACCTCCCCTTTGGAATTCCAAATGTCTTTTTCTTTTTCCTTTTTGCTCTATAATATCTTTAGACAAATAAAGTGTCTTCTTCTACTGTAGTAGAATAATATAAATATTTTAAAATATGTATCTAAATATGTATATAAAGATTTTAAGGATATATATGTTGTATATAATATATATAATGTCTGTTCGTTTATTATTTATTTATTTATTTATTTATTTATTTATTTATTCTGCCAAATACTGACCACCAAGTACTTGAGCTGACCACAAATACTTCTGGCCTTATCCCTTGCCTTCTCCCTTAGCTGCTCTCAGAAAACACCCAGTCTTCTATTTCCATTAGCAACCTAATGAGCCAGACCACTTCTCTCTCTATCCCCACAATTCAAGTAGTGGATTTGTGCACCTTTTGTTTGGAAAGAGAAGCAACTTATACAAAGCAGTGTTCAAATGTGATGTTTTTCTATTGTTAAAGCACCTATTACAACTCCAGCTTCACAATTCCTTAGCAACAACATAAGGTCTGAAAAAAGGTGATAATTTTATAGCAAAAAGGATAGTTCATCTCTCTAGAGAATAAAACTGTCATTGATCTTCATGACAAATTGAATCTCAGGGTCTGAAAATATAGACCTTGTTTTCCTTCTTTTATTTTTTTTCATTAAAAGGATGACCTTGCCTCTATTGTAAATCAAAAGTAACTAGTGCTCTGTGGTTTCTATAAAGTTACAAGGAACGAAAAAGGGCCCATGGCACTGGTCCATTACTATGCACCTCATCTGGGGAGACTTCACAGGTATGTTCTTTAGTTTCTGTGTGTTGACATTTGCTCTTCAGCCTCCTGGCTAAAGAGAGGGAACATACAAACTAAATTTCTCCCTTGTGAGGGACCAATTTTTTTTCAGGAAAATTTCATAGCTGTAAAAGACAGAAATGAAAAGCAGTAGTAGTAGCTCAAACAAATGTCAATTTTTAGAAAAATTTTAATGCAACAAGAATTTCAAAAGAAAAAGTAAAAAAACATTTAATTTTGACTTGGTAATTTTAACAAGCAAAGTAAATAACATATTAAGATTACTTTCTAACATTTAACCATATTTTCCATTTTAAGGGTGGAGATTAAAGGTGCAATCAACAGATATGCATTCAGTTTTACTCAAGAGGATATTTTAGGGAGTATGCCTTTAAGAAGCTCACCAAACAAATCCACCTATAGATCAAATTATGGATGTGGCAAGAAAAACAGTACTATTAGACTATGGTAGAGAGGGAACTTAATTTTAATCTTAAAAAAAATCATAACCTAATTGAGGTGATGGCATCCAAAAGATGAAGGCTTTTGGACATACATAAAAGTGGGAATGACATTAAAAGTGAGGGAATAGCACAATCAAAATGTCGAAATAATACAATACAGGCCATATTCACAGACCATGGGATATATAGTTTTATGTTATAGGAATATTGTAGAAGATATAGCTGGAAGATAGCATCAAATCCTACCACGGAAAGTACTGAATAATAGATTAAGAGGCATGATACTGTTTCTGCAGGCAAGAAAGCATGGGGGATATAGGTGTGAGAGTCTGAAATCTGGCAAAGTTGAGTTCAACACCTGGTGCCAACATTTAGTAGCTGTGTGGCCTTAAGTAGTTTACTGGGTCTCTCTGAGAGTCTTTGGTAATGTGGGTTTGACAATAGTTCTTACGTCATTTGAATGCTTAGAAGGGCAAATGACCTAATGCATGTAAACATTTAGCATTGTACCAGCACTAAATATGTATGGGAAAGGTGTTAGCAGTTACTATTACAGATCACGGAGAACCATCAAAAGTCTTTAAGTTGGAGGATATTGTCATTTGTCTTGGGTAAGAAGAGAGTTAAAGGCAATGGGAAGTAGGGGGTTGGTGTATTTTAACATTCAAGATAGGAAGATCATTTCAGAGGTGAGTGCAAGATACTCTGAAAAGCTAGATCAATAGGGAGAAAGATCAGTTGCTGGAGACAATGTCTGGAGGAGGATTATGAGTTTGAATAGGCTAAGACAAACTGAAAAGTTTTCATCTTTTCACAGTTAGGATATGGAAAAAGCCATCGACTAAGAATACACGAAATTATATGCTAATGACCAAAATAATAGTTATCCTTATAAAAACTGGTATGGTAGACTGAGAGTGCAACTATTCTAGAGATGAAATTAATGATCATATTCTAAAATGTTGCAACTGAAATGGCGTTTAGTTATATTAGATTGATTTTGTACCATACCCAAGAGAATGCCAACAAAGTTTCATGGAAGATATCCAAGTCTCTTGACCTTCTAAATGTTTTATAAAGATATACTTATTTATTTGAGAGAAAGAAAGAGCCTGTGAGCTGGGGGTGGGGAGGAACAGAGGGAAAGAATCTTCAGACTCCCCACTGAGTGTGGAGCCTGACACTTAGCTCGCTCAACCCCAAGACCTATGAGATCATGACCTGAGCCAAACTAGGAGTTGAGTGCTCAACTCATGGAGCCACCCAAGTGCCCCCTAAATGTTTTATAACAAAAGAATAGCAAACTATGTACATATTTGTAGTAAAACTAATTAAGATGTGACCACTCTGACGGCTCCCATTACTTCAAGTGAATCTGCATCTAGCAAGCAGGTATAAACAACAATTTGAGATAACCTCACTTCTGATCTACCTGCATCTTACCCCAAGGTGGACTTTTAAAATTAGTGGTCTACACTGAAAATCTTCAGGAAAACCACAAAATTTAGAGTATGCTTGTGGCAAATAGGACTTTCTATATATTTACCAAATAGCTTATCACATCAGGGTGGATGTAACCCAAAAGTCAGCTGACTCTGTGAGACCATCAGCCCCTCTTTGGGTTATAAAATATTTGCCTATTGGAACAAGTTTAAACCTAAGTATAGTAATTTGTCATTAAGCAATTAAAATATTTTATAAAATTCCAGGTTTCTTTCCTTTTTTTTTTTAAGACAGAGTGTGTGAACTGGGGGTAGGGACGGTCAGAGAGAGAGGGAGAGAGAAAATCTTAAGCAGCCTCCAAATCCCAGTATGGGGTCCTACTCAGGGCTTGATCTCACCATCCTGAGATCATGACCTGAGCTGAAATCAAGAATTGGATGCTTAACCAACTCAGACACCCAGCCATCCCCAAGGTTTCTTTAAGTGAAAAATTTCAACTACTTTAACAACAGCTTATATACTATTTTCTGTATTTAATATATTGCTTTATGCACTTGAGATCGTCAGTATGAATACTTTGGATTCTAGGGGGAGAAAAATCATAGATTTAATTAATAAATAATTTGAATCTTATGTAACATAAAGATGGAAAAAAATAAAGATAAAGTCCATGAGTTAGGAGAGCAAATGGACCAGGACTGAGGGTCACAAATTAGTGTGAAAGCAACTCTTTTTTGATTGTACCATTGATCATAGTTAAGCTAGCATTGCAATAATCAGTCTGAGATCCAATAAAGTATCCATGACTTTGTGAGGATCGGTTGATCTTGTCCAGCTGACTTTGCTAATTGAAAGAGAGAGAGGGAGAAGGGAGGGAAGAGAGAGGGGAGGCATAAGGGAGAGATAGGTAGAGAGAGAAAGAAGGGGACAGAGAGAGAGAAGGGAGAGACTTTTACTGAATGCTAGGTCTACATCTTGCTGAGAGCTATGTTTCTCAGGTGTCCTCTCTTATGTATTCTTCATGGCACCCACAAGAAGCAAGTATTCTGCTGCAGTAGAGAAGAAACCAGTGAGAAGAGAGGGAAGCAAGTTGGCTAAGCCCACAAAGATGATACGCGGTGGAGCAGAGATTCAAAAAGCTGTTAGCTGTACTCCAAAATCTATGCCTTTCCCCTCTGCTCTACATTTCCTTCTTCCCTAAATATGTCTTCAGCATTTAACAAACTCTCACAAGTGGAAACTGCTCCCCAAATTATTAAAAACATGTATTTCAATTTTGAGAAACTTTCTTCAGAGGGCTTTAAATTTGTTGGGAACACTGCTTTATATTCTATTACATAAACTGGATCTATGTGAAACTTTGGGCCTTTTAAAAGATTTTATTTATTTATTCATGATAGACAAGGAGAGAGAGAGAAGCTGAGACATAGGCAGAGGGAGAGACAGGCACCCTGCAGGGAGCCTGATGCAGGACTCAATCCCCAGGACGCTGGGATCATGACCTGAGCCAAAGGCAAACACTTAACTGACTAAGCCACCCAAGTGCCCCCTTGAGTTTTCTTTAAATGGCATTTTCTTGTGTGAATTTCTTAAGTAAAAGGAGAGACTGAAAGCTGAGGGGTTCACAAGATTAAATTATGATAATTGATCATTTCTAAATCCTTGAGTGGCTTCTTTTCTCTCTAGGGGAAAATAACAAATAATAGGTTGTTAAGGAGGCTAATTATGGAAGGTTTCTTGGGGGGAAATTAAAAAAAAAAACACAAAAGATCATTTAAAAAATTAAGTTCTGCTTCAATGGAAGTGAGTCAGACTCCCACCCAGCAGCAAGAACTATATCTTCAGGTGCAACTTTTGTAAATTAGATGGTATTTCCACTGAAAAGAATCCATCTCTGTAACTGATAGGAAGTCTCACGTAAAATGGAAAACATTGGAATGTAGAGGAGAAGAGTAATTATTAGGTCTACCACTTACTAGCTATCAGATCCTGTTATACAAAACTGAAATAAAGTAGTACCTACCAAATAGAGTAATCGTGAGTGTTTATTAGGACAACGCATGTGAGGTGCTTAGCATAGTTTCTGGCATCTGTTTACACTCAATAAATAATAGCAGGTAGAAGTGGTGATGACGGTATTGGTGGAAAACACTGAACATATCCCTTAGAGTAGACCTTCACAAATTTTATATGTTTACAAATCCCCTGGAATCTTATTAAGATACAGATTCTAATTCAGTAGGTCTGGGACAGGGTTCAAAATTTTTAATCTCTAACAAACTGAGGTGATGCTAAGGCTGTTGTTCTGAGGATCACACTTGGAGCAAAGCTTTAGATGGAGGGCACTGTGGATCATACATTTGAAAAACAGTGGGAATTGAGATCATTCCTCAAATGAAGTACAGAGTGTAGAGCATTTTGCAATAATCGTATTCCTTAGAAATGATACTTGCTTTCCGTTCTGGGGCTTTCACCATTGGACTATTAAATTTAGTTAAGTAAGTTCTGTAGAGAAGTGACTCCCTGACCTCCACAGTGGTCTACAGCTATGCAGATGTGGGTCCTTCTTATGGGGAATTTATAATTTACAATGACAAGACCTGCATGAATAAAACATTAAATGGTAATACAAGCATGAGCGAAATCAAATTCACAGATGTACAGAATGAGAAATTGATGCTTCTACAGGATGGAAAAGCGAGAGAAGTTGCCGTCTTTCAGTTGCCCACAGTAATTACTGTGGAGGCCTTTTTCTCTTTTCACAGGTAGACTGCTGTACAGGTAATGACGCATCTCAAGGAGCTTGAACAAGCAACTCTTTCTAAGACATGCAAACTTGCACTTCTATAAAGGAAAATCATCAGAGATCCCTGGTAAAGAGAGCACATTGTAGATGGAGGGAAATACTGCCCTCATTGGTAGTCTAGGTACCCCAAACTCTGCACCTCTCTATTAGGCTGGGAAAGTTGCTATCAGCTCAAGATGTGAAGTGGGTGCTATAGTAGTTCAAAGCTCAGATTTGCAGACCTATTCAAGGACAAAAAGGTGATCTATTCTTTGAATAGTTTGAGTATAGAATGATGGTGAGAAAGATCACAATATATCTTGTTACATCCTTAAGACTTCAAGAAAAATAACACTGAAAACAGTGCTAAAGACACCTCAGATCAGAAGGTGAAGATCGCCCATTGTGAAAATATTTATATCATGTGCAAAATATATTTTCTTTACTTCTCTTTTCAAGACTGCCATGGAGCAGTCAGTGAAAGGGTAGCACTTATCGATGCACACACAGCTGTGTATATACACATGCAAACTCACACACAAATTTGACAAAGGCCCAAAGGCAAAAATGTTTTATCATTTCACAAAAATTAATTAAAGCAAGTGAAGAATGGAATCAATTAGAGGTAAAGTGCTGTGCAATATAAAATCCTTTCTAGTCATTGCATCTAATTAAAAGGAGAAGCAAATCATGACTTTTAAAGGGCCCTAATTATTATAGAAGAAAATTAATTAGCAGAAATTCTCAGCTGGACATTCAGGGATGTCTTTGGACAAAAGGAATATCCAACTAAGGAGGCTTGGCAGGCCAAAAAAGATCAATCAGATTTCTGGAGAATAGAAACTGTTGAGAACTCTGGGTAATACAAGCTTGTTTGCTGATAAGTAGCTTGTTTACTGTCCATACTAGGACTCCTGAATATACATTAAAATCTGTGACTTGGTACAATAAGCTGTGGGGACTTCTAGTAACTCAATCAGCCCTGCTTTTATCTTGGGTATGACAACTGCACTAGTTTTCAAAGAATTAGCTTCGTGAATTAATCTATATTCAATGATCTGAAGACACTTCCAAGATCATCCAGTGGCCTCAAGGTTTTCTTATAAGCATGAATTATTTCTTCCAATGATGGAGTAAAATCTGTTGGTCAATGATGTTCTGGTTAATAATATGATGGATAGCAGCTTTGACTCTATTAATTCAAATTTCTTAACCTCATATTCTTTGTTTTCAGATGATTTCTTTTTTCTTAGAAAATCTATTTTGTTTTCTAATGCTACAAATAACACATGCTCGTTGAAGGCACTATAGAAAACTGAGTAAATGCTCAAGTGGAACAAAAGAAAATCAGGTCATTTTATTTTAAATCAACTTTGGCAAAAAGCCTAGTGCTAGTGCTCTGAAATTTCAGGATATCATAATTGTTTCCTGTGCCCAGTGGAATTGAGTAAATCCTTGTTGACAATACTTTTTATCATTTCTGTTAAATATTACCCTTAAAAGATGTAATTTTGCTATTATTTTTAAAAGATTCAATTAATGCATTGTGTGTGTGTGTGTGTGTGTGTGTGTGTGTGTGTGTGTGTGCAAGGGGAGGGTCATAGGGAGAGGGAGAGAGAGAATCTCAGGCTGACTCCATGGGATCATGACCTGAGCTGAAATCAAGAGTCAGAGCTCAATTGACTGAGCCACCCAGTCTTTGCTATTACTTTTAAAAATTAAATGGAGGGGATATTTGGGTAACTGGTTTGTTCAACAAGCCATAGCTATAGAGTATAAGCAGAAAGCAAGATGATTCTTTTTCAGAAGTGCCTTTGGCCAAACTATTCTCATGGACTTTGGCTTTGCCATCTCTTGGATTAAATCTCAGGCTAGTGAAAGATTTTATAACCAGTACCTTGTAAATAGCTAAGAATCTCAGAGGCTTAAAACTTTTTTCCTCTTCCAGCTCAGACCTACTTTGGACTTACAAACCTAACATTGGGGTGAGAAGGTGGGGAAAGTCACAACCAGCTTCTTCATAATTTTTCTACCTTATATTTTACTCATGGTCCTGACTTAGGATGGTGAGAAAATGACACACATTCAGTAGAAGCCTTATTTCAAATTTTGAATTTGTAGACTTTTTCAGGCTAGCAATAAGTGGTATAATACTGTCATCATGCTGGGCAGTGGCAGCAGCCACAGCTCCCAGGTAGCCGGTGATCATCATGGTAAACAACTGATATATTTATCACCATTCTGCACCCAGACAACAACTCTGTTTTTCACTTTTAGTACAGTATTCAAAAAATTACACGAGATATTCAACATTTTAGTATAAAATAGGCTTTGCATTGGATGATTAGCCCATAGGCTAACGTAAGTATTTTTTTTAAAAAGATTTATTTATTTATTTATTTATTTATTTATTTATTTATTTATTTATGATAGACATAGAGAGAGAAAGAGAGAGGCAGAGATACAGGAGTAGGGAGAAGCAGGCTCCATGCTGGGAGCCCGACATGGGACTTGATCCCGGGTCTCCAGGATCGTGCCCTGGGCCAAAGGCAGGCGCTAAACTGCTGAGCCACCCAGGGATCCCTATTTTGAGCATGTACAAGGTAGGCTAGGCTAAGCTTTGATGTTTGGAATATTAGGTTATTAAATATATTGTAAACTTGCAATACTTTCAAATACATGACATGTTTATAGAGACATAACCCGGTTCTAAGTCAAGGAAGATACGCACTTCCAATTGCTGATTCCCCAACCTGCCTCTAGTTTCCTCAGGGCAGGAGTAGGGAAAATGAAAGAAGTAAGGATCAGAAAATATCTTATCATAAGGCTGGTAGAGCAGCGTCTTGCTTTGGTGCCTACTTGGTATGTCCAATACCTGAAACAGATTCTATATCTCCTGGATAATTGGTCAGTTATTCAGAGACCTTGCAAGCTCCTTTGATAAGAGTATGCTTAGGTGGATATGGCCACCACCTCAATATCTGGTTTCTAGTAGACCATCCTTCTTCGAGCTCTCCCCTCCAGGAAGTTCTCTTGGAAGGATGGTTTTTAAAATAATGGCCTATTTCTGGTCTGTATTTGTGAGCACTTCTTTGCCCCCTTCAGGCTTCATTAGAGCTGGATTTTTTTCCAGTGAACTCAGATTCTGATCTCATGGCACACAGATTTCTCTGGTGTGTACTGGGAACCAACTCTGCATCCTCAAGTCTTAGTTCCATATCATAAGCTCACAGAGAGATTCTTTTGAAGCACACACTGAGACAAAGATTTCAGAGGAAGTAATTTATATAAGTGGTGGCTGTAGGATACACCATAAAAGGAGCGAGACAGGGAAGGGCAGGAAGCCAACAATGGATATATTATTGGGCAATTTAGAACACTGAAGGCAACTGGGCCTCATTCCCATGGTGGCTCAGAGAGACACTGGTCAATCTGCCTTAGAGTCCTCCAATGTGTGGGAAGTTGAGCTCAGGCATTTAGTTCTCAATTCCTTTCTGTCTTCCACTGAGGGTTGCTTCCATGGTGTATTATATCCCCCATGTTTCTGCCTGGCCTGTGCACCTGTGAGCTCAGGTGACTAGAGAAGACTCCAGGCAGAGTTCTGAGTGCTTGCATTTAGAATCTGTTGGGTCAGCTAGTACTGGGCTGGAAATGTCCACTGACAGCATCTGCTCTCCTTTACTACTTAGCTGGAGGGGAGGAGGAAGCAGTTCGTTTCTTTTATTTCCAAGCATTTAAAAAAATATATCTCATATGTATGTATATACACATGGATGTATTCATATAGTGATAAAATGTACATTATGTAAAATTTAGCATTCTAATAATTGTAAGTGTATGACTTAGTGGCATGAAGTACATTTGTAATATTATAGAGATATCACCAGAAGTAGGGGGCTTGCCCTGCTCAGGATCTTCCTGCTGGAGTGGACTTGCTCACCTGGGTGTCAACTTCTTGGCACCTGAAGAAGCAGGAGTGAGCCCAGCACATTTCCAGAACTTTCTCTTAGTACCCACAAAACAGTAAGTCCCCATTCCTCCTTTGCCCTGCACCTGGACATCTTTATTTTCTCTTATAAATCTGCCTAGTCTACATTCTTCACATAAATGGAATCATACATTTGTCCTTTTTATATCTGCAAGCACTTCTTTTTAGTACCTTCACAGTGGATTATAGGAGCTCACAAAACCAGTTACACCAACTTTTTTTTATCAAATCCTGCCATGGTGGTTTGGCACTTCCTGTTGATATATTGGATTCAAGGTCCAAGTCAAAAGAAATGAGTTCTTTTTCAACAAGCTGTCCACTTAGCTCATAATAATCTAAGCTGTTATTTCCACTGAAGGAAACATTTGACTTTGACCATTAGCATTGTCTTTCCATATGACATCTGGATAGACCTTCATGCAGAGAGTAGTATGATTATGAGTTTCAATTGTCAAGTCTATTTTTCCCTTTGAGAATTTTAGATACTCTGCAAAGCTGGAGGGAGATAAAAATAACTTCTTTAAATGCATACATCATCTGTAGAATTAAATGTGTATACACTTTTTGGTCCTTTAAAAAAAGTGATATTATTAATCAAAAGTGCAAAAAACTCCAGACTTTGGTGGATTTTAAGGTCAAAAGTGGTGACATAAAGAGCAAGTTTGCTTCTTGAATGCCATTCCTGTCATATTTATTTAATATTTTGGTTATTTAATTTATATTTAGTGTTGTGTCAAAAAAGATTTCAAGTTGGTTTCAAATGGCTTAGCAGTGTTGATGAAGATGGTTATATAGATCATTTATTTTAACTGTTGAGAAAAAAAATATATTCTTGACATCAGTTCATCACCTCTCTAGTAGCCTCTGCTTTATAGAAGTGAATATGATGGGATGCCTGGCTGGCTTAATTGGTAGAGCATGCGACTCTTGATCTCGGGGTTATGATTTTGAGCCCCACATTGGGCATACACATACCTTAAAAATAAAATCTTAAAAAAATATGTGAATATGGAGATGCCTGTGTGGCTCAGCAGTTGAGCATCTGCCTTTGGCTCAGGGCATGATCCCAGAGGGCCGGGATTGAGTCCCACATCGGGCTCCCTGCATGGAGCCTGCTTCTTCCTCTGCCTATGTCTCTGCCTCTCTCTTTGTGTCTCTCATGAATAAATAAATAAAATCTTAAAAAAGATATGAATATGGAGAGTCTCAAGTGAAACTAGACATTTGCAGATCTCACCATCTCTATTTTCAGAAAACAGGAGAAAACCACCTAAGAGCTTGACTGTGCTGGTTTCTCAGTTAGAGACAGAATTATATGTGATGCATAAATGTATTTAAAGACAATGCAAGGTGGCAGTAGTGGGAAAGTTGAGTAGGCATGGCCTGTTTGCGGATAGTGGCAATGATAAGTTGGTTATTTTATAATAGAAATCCAGGATATTTTTAGAGCCTTCAGAGGTGAAACTGAGGATGCGGAAGAAGATAAGTACTAAGCTAAATAAGTATCAGAGCATAGTAATAGCCCTTTTAAAAAAGTGAGGGAGGAGGAACCTTCTAACTTAAAGATAAGCATAGCTTAATCATCATTTACTTATCCATTTATTGAAAATTTGGAAAATATAAGTAGAATGTGCAGGAATAAGAAATTTTAAAGTTGCTTGCATGTAAATAATGGTTAAGTTGGAACAAATTGGCCACAGTTTCAAGCCAACCTGGCCCTTCCAGTATTTTTTTTTATTTAATTGCAACTTCCATTGCATTTTAATTTTTAAGTAGTTTTCCACATTTTTATTTGTCAATGTAAGTCAAGTAACATTTATTAAGCATGTAACATGGAAATGGAGACTAACAGTTGGATTGGAATTAGAAAAAACAAAAATCAGTATCTCTGCCTGTGAGGATTAGATGTGTTAATGCTTTTAAATTGTTCCAAGACTAAATTTCATTTTCAAAAATATTTTGTAGCAATTCAAGCATATTTATGAGTATCACACAGCTACATCCAGTTAATGTGTACATGATCATTTTGAAATTTGTATGCAGGAGTTGGATTAGGCTTGGCTTTTGATTCTTCAGTTTTGGCAAACAAATAGTACAACAAGCAGAATTAGTTTATTGAACAGTGAACTGGAAAGGGGACCTGCATAAAATGGTCAAATATTTTCCAATAACTGCCTTCAACTCTGTACTGTCAAATTTTCTCTGTCCTTTTAGGACACCTTGAACAGAATCTACAACTTCTGCCTGACATTGATCCCCAGCCAAGGACCACCAGAGCAGACCTGTGGTTATAAGTTGAGATCATGACTCATTGCAGCGAGAGAGAACGTGTGCCACAGGGAAACGTGGAACATCTATGTGGAGGGTGTTAGAAGTCTGGCTACAGGATTTGGGCTTGTATTAGGTGATTTGGGGAAGGGTTTAAGCTTTTGGAATGGGCAGTGGGGCTTTTTGCTGGATTTGGTACTTTCTGGAAATGGAGGTAATTCTATAATTGGGTATCTAACTGAACCTCTGTAGAGGGAGTACAGACCTGAGCCAAGCTAAAGCTGTAACTGGTTTAGAAGCAGTAGTCACTCACGTTAGCCAGGAGTGGGGTTATTTGGAACTTTGTGGTTTGCACAGTGCCCTTGTTTTGGTCTTTGCTTATTAAGTAGTCTTGTTTCAATTCACATTTATAGAGCTGTCTTGCCTGATGTTGATGGTCTATGAAACTATTAACATGCCCTCCCTGTGAAGGATAGAGTAGCTTGTAACAGCACCAAGGCCCAGCTGGTAATAAGAAGGCAGCTCATGGCTGTCAGTGACTGTTTTTCTCTTTCTCACTCATCACCTCTAGCTATTATCAACTCCTGCCTATATAGTTTATTTCCTTCTCTTTCAAGCTCAGATTTGACCTGTCATTCCAGGACCCACAGAAGACAAGGACTTGTCCAATGACAGCTTTCCCCCAGACTACAGTCATTAGATACCTGAGGACCCTGAAAATCTTGCTCAAGTTTTAATTCCCTGACACAGAAAATTGGATTCCTACTGTAACGACTTCACCATCTCCCTCCTTTCTCCCCACAGTGGCTTAGCTTACATCATTAACTGCGATCCTTTTTCTCAACCTCAACATTTCCCATAGATTCTCTTCTTCTCTGTCTACATAGGCTCAGGACAGGTCAGCAAATCCTAAGCAGAAGCCTGAGGAGGCTTTCTCCTTTTCCATCTCAATTTCTATGTGTGGTTCCTTTGTAAGGCAAAGAGCAGCCGCTCTATTCCCCCGCAGACAAGAAGAGAAAATGTGCACCGTCTTCCATTAGACAAAAGTTCTATAATTTCTTGTTAAGTCAAATGCTTATGTGGATTGCAGGAGTGGCTAGACTTCTTTGGGGCTATGAGAATCTCTTTGGCTGCTGTTTTATAAGTCCTGGAGGAGACATCTACTCCTTCCTATGGCTGCTAGCTTCAGAGTTAGTGCTTGTTTTTGTCCAAGGTTTGGGTCCTTGTCTGCAGTTCTAGACTGATGAAAGAATTTATGCTCAGAATCTCATTCATTAGGATTACAAGGAAATGCCCTAAATCTCTTTGAATATCTAACTATTTAGATTCACTCATAATTACAATCTCTATGTTAATTATAAATATTTCTCCACAGCTACAAAGGCAAATCCACTTAACCTAGAATGGAATCCAACCTTTGGAAATGTCTACCTCACATTCAGTTTTGAGAAAGATTCAAAGGTAATGCTTAGGAAAGAGGGCCATGATTGATAAAGTGTCTGTCATGGGTATGGCATAGAAAAGTAGAGGTATCTTCGACCAGCCTGTGCTGGTCCTATAGTAGAAGATACTCGTTTGTACTAGCAGGAGTATTTTATGTTGTTGAAAGGAAAAAAAAAAAAAACATAAAACCAGGGGAACATCTTTATAATTTTGACATTTTTATTAATTCAATTTGAATTTCCCTGCCAATATAAATGAACTGGGGAAGTTTTTTTCTAAGTCTCAAACTACATTTGACCATCTGAAAGGCTTTATTCAGGTTATTTTTAAAAATTGGAAAAAAAATCTTTAAAGTGTATCTTTCTTATAATGACTTAAAAAAAAGTAAGCCTAACTAAGCAACGAATTCACTGAGCAAGCGGAGATACTGAACAGACACTCATGAAGAAATTACATGAGGGAGTCTGGGAATTTAAATGGCACATACAACAATGAAAACTGCTAGGAAAAATATGATAAACAAAAATTCTTTTCCTGTTAGAAGGAGACATTATCAATACAATACCAAGAGAAAATCATTCTGCACGTGAAATCTAGTCAACATGAAAATGGAAAAGAAAGATACTAACATCAGCACTTTCACTAGTGTTATCTAAAATAATAAGTCCTCTTGTCTTATTGGTCAATGGGGAATAATCAGCATGTTTAAGAAACTGTTGTCTTTTACCCACAAAGATTTTTGTAGGAACCACAAGGATCATTGGCATTTATAGTATGTGAACTGACAAAAGCAGATCAATGGAAACTTCCAAAAGGGTATTTATATTGGTAATAAGAATTAATCTATTAGCCATGTTGGGTCAGAAAACTGGTTGTAATGGTGGGCAAGTAAGGAGACAGTTGTCAGAAGATGAGCCTATAAATACATATGTAATATTGTCAATTTAAGAATGAAACTGATGTGAAATGAAATTTCATGGTGCTTTGGTTACTGTCACAGAAATCATTTAAATTTAAATTATAGCAAACAGACCTCTCCGCCCCACCCCTAAACCCATCTAAAATCACTGAACAACACTGGAATACTTTATTCAGACTTAGATATTTGGACTTTTTTTTTTTTAAGATTTTTTTAAATTTTTTATTTATTTATGATAGTCACAGAAAGAGAGAGAGAGAGGCAGAGACACAGGCAGAGGGAGAAGCAGGCTCCATGCACCGGGAGCCCGATGTGGGATTCGATCCTGGGTCTCCAGGATCGCGCCCTGGGCCAAAGGCAGGCGCCAAACCGCTGCGCCACCCAGGGATCCCTAGATATTTGGACTTAATCACAGCTAGCTGTGTGCTGAGGGAGGTGGATAAACCAACCATTCATCCTCAATTAGACCTTTAGAACTGAGGTTGAGACCACATTCTTCAATTTTGGGTTCCAGTCTTCTTGCTCAAGTAACCAAACCCATAGCTTCAAATCTTTGTTTTATTCTCATGAAGTGAATAACTAAATGCAATATTAATCAACACATTTTACTAGTCTTCATGTTTTTTCCTACCTGTAAAATTTTATCGAAAATGTACAATGAGCAGTTTGAGTCAACTACATGTACTCTGGAGGCAAGCTGACATGAGTTTGTGTCCATGCAATATCAACATCTGTATGACTGATGTGGAGCAATTTCATAGAGACTATTTTACATGTGATTCCTTATTTGTACAATGGGAATAGTAATACTGTCCCAAATAGAGTTTTATGGGAGATAATTGGGATCAAACTTACAAAACAGTGAGCATAATTTGTGGCAAATAGTTGGTACCCAGTAAATATTAGCTGCTCTACTAAAAAATAAAAATATTTCCTTTTTTTTAGACAATAATAAAATAATAGAATATGACATATACACAATCCATTCAAATTTTTTACACTGTATTATTACCAGTCTAGTGTAGAGTAAACCTTCCACAGTATTTACTTTTAATAATGGCAAAGTTGCACTAGCCATTAAGAAATACAGATCAAAATTATGAAACACAACTCAACACCAAAACTGCTCCCCCAAATACTGAACAAACATTTTTCCAAAGAAGATATATAAATGACCAACAAACACATGAAAACATTCTCATTGTCACTAATCATCAGGGAAATGCAAATCAAAACCACAATGAGTTATTGCCTTACCTCAGTCAGAATGGCTGGAATAAAAAAAGTCAAGAAATAACAAGTATTGAGAATGTAGAGAAAAAAAGGAACCCCTTGTGCACTGTTGGTGGGAATGCAAATTGGTGCAGTCACTGTAAAAGACAGTATGGAAGTTCCTGAGAAAATTAAAAATAGAATTACCATGTGATCCAGTAATTCCATTACCAGGCATTTACCAAAAGAAAAAGGGAGACAGAACATGAAGACTCCTAACTCTGGGAAATGAACTAGGGGTGGTGGAAGGGGAGGAGGGCGGGGCGTGGGGGTGAATAGGTGACAGATATTGAGGGGGGTACTTGACGGGATGAGCACTGGGTGTTATTCTGTATGTTGGCAAATTGAACACCAATAAAAAATAAATTTTTATTTTAAAAAAAGAAAACAAAAATACTAATTTGAAAAGATAATATACACCCTATGTTTATTGAATAATTATTTACAATAGCCAAAATATGGAAGCACCCAAGAGTCCATTTATAGATAGTAGATAAAAAAGATGTGGTACATATACAACAGAATGTAACTTGGCTATAAAAAAGAATGAAATTTTGCAATGTGCAATACCATGGATGGACCTAGATGGCATAGTGCTAAGTGAAATCAGGCAGACAGAGAAAGACAAATACCATATGACTGCACTCATATGTGGAATTTAAGAAAGAAAACAAATGAACAAAATAAAAAAGATAAACCAAAACACAGACTCTTAAATACA
This sequence comes from Vulpes vulpes, assembly GCF_048418805.1. NCBI lineage: Eukaryota > Metazoa > Chordata > Mammalia > Carnivora > Canidae > Vulpes > Vulpes vulpes. Next base: position 71,472,733 of record NC_132788.1, on the reverse strand, counting down.
GAGAAAAACTTGTGGTTGTCAGAGGGAAAGTGGATGGGAGATGGGTAAAATAGATAAGGGGAATTAAGAGTACACTTATCATGATGAACACTTAGTAATATATAGAAATGTTGAAGCATTATATTGTACTCCTGAAACTAATATAACACTGTTAATTATACTTCAATAGAAAATCAAAAGTTACTTCATATCTACTAGAATGTCTTTAAAGGACAGATAATGTGCAAAAATTGGACAACTTGAATTTACATCAATTGATGAATGGATAAATAATGTGTTATATAATAATATATTATTCAGCAATAAAAATGGAATATGTAGTGATACAACACAGATGAACATCAAAAATGTTGTCCTAAGTGTAATGGAGCCATAAGTGAAAAAGCAAGTCACAAAATCTCACATTTTGTATGATTCCATTTATATGAAATGTCTAGAACAAGCCAATCTATAAACAAGTATATGATTGCCTAGGCTATGCGATTAGGATGGGGATGTTCAAGAATGACTATTAATGGGTATATGGTTTCTTTCTGGAGTGATGAAAATGTCATAAAAATGATGATAATTGCACAACTCTGGCCATACTAAAAACCATGTAAGTGTACACTTAAGAAATAATAGCAAAGTTAGCAATATCAGAAATTTTGATACTACATGGGTATCCAGTTATTAGACCAGATCACACTTTCACTTTACACTGTTGCCGACACCCACAATTACAGCATGCTTAATTTCCATTCCAGGATTCAATCCTCTCAAAATGCAAATATCCCTGCAGTGGGTAACATATTAAGTGTCACTAAATATTAATCCTCTCATGTGAAGTAGTTATCTCTTTGGAGGTTGACACACTTAACATAAGCCTATTTTGTTGAGAGAAAGGTGAAGAAAAATGAAATATCTTTTGATTCCCAAACAACTGAGAAATTAGTGCATGTACTGTTCCTGAAGAGCATTCCTTCTAGCCTAAGTCTGATCTTAGGTGAGAATTTCTTCATTCATCAATCTGTGGACATCATCAGAATTAGACCCCACATCAAAGTCAGGAGGCACCTTGATTAAAGGTTATATAAGTGTTAACACAAAATTCCTCAACTTATTAGTGGATTAGTCAGTTTTTAAATTTTTATCTTTTAAAATATTGTATGTACGTATGTATGTATTTGAGAGAGAGATTGAACAGGAGTCGGGCAGAGAGACAGAAGGTGCTGTACTGAGCATGGAGCTGACATGGGGCTCGACTTCACAACTGTGAAATCATGACTGGAACCAAAACCAAGAGTCCGCTGCTTAACAGACTGAGCCAGCCAGGTGCCCCTAAGCCAGTTTTTTAAATAACCGATCTATTCTGCAGGAATCAAAATGTTTGGTCAAGTTAACAGCTGTCCATATCTCCTGTATAATAGCCAGAGATAAGATCGAAGCCACCAAACAGGCCACTTACAGGACAAATTGAGTCTCCAAAGAAATGGTTTGCTTGGTTTGCACAATGGTTTTTGTTAATATCTTAGGTGAGGCATATGCTCTGTACTTTACTACCATTCCATCACATCCTAAATGGCTTAAGCTCATGCCTAGCCTACTTCATTATTTACTTTCTTGCTCTCTATAACCATTTGAGATTGAAACTGCTGGTCTAAAATTTTAAATACAAGGAAAGGTACATGTGAAAGTTCAGATTTCTTGTAGACATCTTAAAACATTTTAGCAAAGCTGGCACATGCAGATCTTTACCTTTTGGGTCCTATCCAGCTACTCTCTAAGAACCACTGGAAAACAGACTCCATGGAGTCTAGACTGTTGATTCTCAAATTTGATTGTGCATTAGCAGAACCTGGAGGGCTTATTAAAAAACATTTCTAGGCTCTATTCCCAAGGTTTCTGATTCATAGGGCCTTGAGTGGGGCCCAATAAATGTATTTCTTTTCTTTTCTTTTCGTTTCTTTTCTTTTCTTTTTTTTCTTTTCTTTTTTTTTTTTTTATAAGATTTTACTTATTTGACAGAGAGAGAGAGAGAGAGAGAGAGAGCACAAGCAGGGGGAGGGGCAGAGGGAGAAGCAGGCTCCCCACTGAGCAGGGAACCCGATGCCCTGCTCGATCCCAGGATCCTGGGATCATGACCTGAGCTAAAGGCAGATGCTTAAACGACTGAGCCACCCGGGCACACAGAATTTTTTTTTTTTTTAAAGATTTATTTATTTGAGAGAGATTGAGAGAAAGTGAGAAAGCACGAGCAGGGGAGAGGGGAATACGGAGAGGGAGAAACAGACTCTCCATTGAGCAGGGAGCCCAATACGGGGTTCCATCCCAGGAACCTGAGCTGAAGGCAGACACTTAACCCACTGTGCCACCCAGAGGCTCCTAAATTTGCATTTCTAATGAGTTCACAGGTATGCGGATGCTACTGGTCCTGGGATCACATTGTGAGAACCATTGACCTAGACAAATCTAAAAGCAAATATTAGTCTTCTTTGTTATTCATCCTGGAACCTAAAAGCAAAATAAAATAAAAATAACTACAGTTAGTTACTGGATGCGTGCTTGAACCCAAAGCAAGCAAGCCAGACTCATTTTGGCCAAAGGGACTAGGATAGTTGGAAGACTTTCTAGTCTTATGGACAAGTTAGCAGATAAAGACAGTTCTCAAAGATTATCATTTGGGAGAATGGAATTAAGTGACAATGGGGCAGCATGAGGATGAAGCCTTAAATCAAGAAAGGGCTAGGCTGTATTCCTCTGCTGGCATTACAATCATCTGGGGATTTAAAAATACAGATGAGGACTCATGCATAGAAAACCTAATGTGCTCAAGCACCCCCCAGGGCTAGGAGAAATCTTATTGGATAGAGCTACATGGCTCCATGCCGTCCATCACACTAACCACTCCAGTGTTCAAAGTACTTACCCAGAGTGGAGGGCATGAAAACCCAGGAGTTGGAAAGGAGGAAAGGAATTTGAATTGTAAGACTTATTAGGTCATTCTTTTTAAAAATTTATTTAAGATTTATTTATTTATTCATGAGAGACTCAGAGAGAGGTAGAGACATAGGCAGAGGGAGCAGCAGGCTCCCCGCGGGGAGCCTGATGTGGGACTCCATCCCAGGATCCAGGATCGTGACCTGAGCCAAAGGCAGATGCTCAACCACTGAGCCACCCAGCCATCCCTATTAGGTCATTCTTCAAGGAATTTATCATTGCCAAAGGGCCTGGGAAAACAGACATGGTATAGAGAAAGCCCAATCTCTGGTGGTCCAGAGAAGCTCCCCCATGCATACTGCGTATAGGATACCACACTCCCATTCCGCCTAAGCTCCAGTCAAATGGCCAGGCCAGGGAATGGGCAGGTCTCCTGCCCCTGCTGCTGCTGCTGAGTTAAAGAAAGAGATATGCCACAGTGGTCTACCTGTGGCATCCTTTCTGCTCACTGTATAGAATCATTCTCTTCCTTTGGGAGGGCTATTTTAGTGCTTCTGTATTAGCTAGCTCATTTTCAACATGACACAGCTATAAAACTTCCTCCAGGGCTTTAATTAAATGTTGGAGCTCTTCATGGCATTAAAGGAAAAGGAGAGAGAGGCCTTTTGCACTGGTCTTGTGAAATCAGCTTTCTTGTGCCATCCTCTACCTTTGTTGAAATATGTGTCTGTAAGACTTGCTTCCCCAAACTATAACTTGGGTTCTGCTCAGTTGTGTTGAATGAATACCTTATCTTCCATGGGCACATGTGAATTAAGCTTTTTATTATAGATCTAAGAATATTTTGGCTAAATTTATAAAAATATTTAATCACTTATCTCTATACATTATTTATATGCACATCTACCCCGTTTTCATGCCTATCATTCTCGTCCCTTATGCTTGACAAAATGACTGATTAGAAAGGTTTCCATTTCTATACCTTTCATTTATCTTCAGTGTCTCTCATAAATGTTGAATTAAGCAGGTTTTATGAAACTTGTCATAAATTGTAGTTTTCATCAAAAGTGACTGTGACAGAGTAGATTTCCATACTCTCAACTTCAATAACAGTAACTCAGAGTTTCTCAGATTTAAACTAGAAGCTTCTCACAGGAGGGAATTTGTGCATTAGTCCTAGGGGGAAACTTTGGGGTGTCTTTGGGATGTCTTGTCATTTATGCTTCTCAAATTCAATAAAACTTAGCAAACTCAAGGGGGCAGTCAGGAAACAATTTTTTTGTGCATCAAATTTAGTAATAATTATTTTCCTACTATAGAGATGAAGACACTATTATGTTTTAAAAATATTTTTTTAAAGATTATTTATTTGTTTATTCATTAGAGACACACAGAGAGAGGCAGAGACATAGGCAGAGGGAGAAGCAGGCTCCATGCAGGGAGCCCTATATGGGACTTGATCACTCCATGGGCTGAAGGCAGATGCTTAACCACTGAGCCACCCAGGTGTCCCCAAAAAGTATTTTTGAAAATTAACACTATCAGAAACTTACCATGTATTGGTTACTTCCCATGTTTCGTACCCTTAAGATACCCCTAAGAAGGAGGTACCGTCATTATCTTCATTTTACAGGAAGAAAACAGAGGCAAGGATAAGGTTAAGTAAAATTTCCAATATCAAGTAAATGGAAGAAATGTTATTTCAAACTAAGATATCGTAATTAAAATTAGACACACATGTATGTATATATTCATATGTGTATACATACACATATCTACACACACATACATGAACACAAATATATTCATGTAAGATTGCATTTGATCGTGGGAAACCATGAACTAAAATCTGTATCTTTCTACTATTTTACCACTGACACCACTACAACATCGTCCTCCACTATCATTATTTTATTGCATGCTACACACATGGCATAGATTAATTATTTCAGTGTGTCCATACCCTATGGTTTAGGTACTACTGTTGCCTTCATTTCACAGGTGAGGAGGCCAAGTATAAATAACTTGGTCACACAGCAGGTGAATTAGAGCATGTCTGACTCCAGAAACTGAACTCTTAATTACCATACCGTACCATGGGGCAGTGTCGAACATGAGTGAGGCCTCCAATAGGCAATGAGGGGCCATAGAAGATTTTGAAGTGGGGGCTTAACAAGATCCAAGGATGCTGAGTGGGCTTTGGCAAGCACATTTTGGAAATCATTAACTGAATTGTTGAAAATGTTCTGTTCCCTGTTTTAATATTTCTTGTAGCTGACAGCTGGTGCCCTCATTACAGGATTGTTAATACATCATTGAGCCTGGCAAAGTGTTGGGCCCTTTTGGATGGAAGCCATTTGAAGTTTTGCCATTATATGTATGGAGAGCAGTTAGTTTTTATGTGCCTACTTTTTAAATCAATAGTGAGTAATCAGAAACAGGGACCTTCCTTATCTGTGTTTGCATGCCAGGCCTCATTAATGCCAGCAAGAGTTAAGTGCTCTGTAAACTTGTGAAAACTTAAAAAAAAATGTAAAATCCATTCTTAGGTAGCAAGAGGAAGGAAAGAACACTTGATGAGCATCTGTTGGTAATTCGGTCACAGGCACGAATCTTCTGAATAGCATTTACCTATCTGCCCTGCTGGTAGATTTTTCATTTATTCTAGAATCTTGTGAAATACAAGTCACCTCTCTTCTATTCTAGCATCACTATAGAAATAATGTAATACTCTGATGAAAAGGGTGGAGATTTTTTCTTAGAAAAATGTAAGAGGACCTGATTTATGTCAGGCCATCTCTTACAGATGAATTAACGTCACTGCCTCCCTAAATAACCAAATTAAAGACCTGGAAAAGGACAATCAAGGTGGCTGTTACATTCCAGTGAGCGAAAGTCAGTGCAACATCTGTTTTGCCTGCTGTTTTGGAAGGCACTGGAACATTCTATAATCTGGGAATTAAAATTTCTACTTTTTTCCTCATTATTGGTGGAGATTGCATGTGAGAACTGCAGTTGCTTGTTGAGGATTTTCTTTCATAAATTAATCTGTCTGAAGAGGAAAACAGTGACTGGCACATAGTAAGCCTTCAACAAATGCTACTCTTGTCATTGGTATGAGTTAAAGTGCATCCACATCTCCACCCTGGAAAAATAAAGTTACAAAATGCAAAAGCAAAGGTCCTACAAATAGTTTTTATGTTCAGCTTTTTTTTTCCCCCTCTCTGCCTCTCCTTAACTTCTTACCATTTCCTTTCCCCGCTGTTTTCTTCAACAATAGGCAACTTTGAAACACTCTTGCTGGGACACAAGGGAATCAGTAACTCATTCCAGCCCTGTTCATTGAGTATTTTGTGTCAGGTTCTATGGTGGGGGTCCACTAGGCATACAACAATCCAAGTGGACCCTTAAGGAGTTCACAGTCAAATGGACAAGGGAGACTTGGAAACAAATAGTAACAAGAGAAAGTTTCAGTGCAGAAAACTGATTTTGTTTACTTGTTTTCTGTTAAGCAAAGAGAGAGAACATTCAGGATCACTGAGAGAGATTTCCCCAAGGAGATGAAAAAATATGCTAGACTTCAGGGGTGGTGGGTGTTGGAATAAATTGAGGTGGGCATTCCAGGCAAAGAAAACTGTCAAGGAAGGGTATGTGTCTCATCATGTGTGCTCCAGGAAGTAAGCATACTTGTGAGAGGCTATGCAGTAGTTCTTTGATTATGTTCTGGCGACTTTGAGCATTAATCAGTGATCCTGGGGAGAAGCGTTTCCATGGTTAGGTAACTTAGGGAAATGCCAGGCAGAATTAATTAGATAGGCTTCTATCCTGAAGGGCCTCTGTTATGTACTAATATGCTCCCAAGCAAGAGCACTCACAGGATGGAACGTTCGCAAACTTCTTTCTTGTAGAAAAAAGGATAACTTTAATCTTTACCTTACTGGGTAGGGGGGATGAAGTCACTTAATGCAGTTATACTTCCTGCGTAGCACAGTTCCTAAACACGATTTAATAACTATTTGCTATTGTTTTTCACTTCCGAATAATCTTGAAAATAATATGATGCTAAAAATATCTTGAAAATAATATAATGCTAAAATAAAGTAGATTTATGTATTTGGATGAAATGAACCATTCGTGTCAAACAAGATAATACTCATATCAAAGTTTGCTCCATAAATCATCCTTTCTTCCGTGGAGAAAAATAAAAAATGTTAGCTACGAAATCAGAGAGGGTAGACCAATGTAAACTTCAGTGTATCAATTGTCACCTCCCCCAAATATCTGGCCTTTCTTTTTAGAAAAAATGAAAAAAAAATAAAGAAAAATAAAGAAAACGGACTTCATCATAATCATGACAGTAAAAAATGAAAGGTGAAAAAATGTCTCTGTGAAACCCAGTCTACATGAAGGCATTAATGACAATCCAAAGAGCACAGGGAGACCCTCGCTCTCTGAAATTGAGTAGACTCCAGGATCATCTCTTTAGACGAGCAGTGTAATGCTCAACGAATTATGGCAATAATTTCCTCTGCAATGAGACCTTTCACATCCTAGCATGTGGGTTGTGCTGTAAGTCATTAATCCTTGCGATACCTCCGAGGTAGATAGGGACGATAATTTATGGTACCCTATGTATACATCAGGGTGGAAAAGGACAGTGTCTGATCCTGGAAGAGGGTTATAAGCTCTGGTCATGCTATGACCAGATTTGAAGCTCGCAATCACTTGTTGAAAGCAAGATTATGACAAGGCCTCTGCTCTTTGGGGACAATCTTATTTTTTTGTCCCCTTCTTTAGTTCTTTATGCCATTTCTCACTTTCAATAAAACCAATTTACAGAATTCAATCTGCAAAAGTCAAGGCTGATTCTCATTAATTGGCAGGAGGCACTCCTCTGAAAATTGCCAATTTAACACAGTAGGAAGCAAGAGGAAAGGGAAAAAAAATCTTTCCACCAGGTCTATGGGACATGAAATGAGGGCCAGCTGACAGATTCCTGCTTAGTTAAAAAATGGTCTTATTAAATGATAGAAATTGATTATTCAGAGAGTTGTGTGTTTGACAAGATACTAGAATTCAGATTCTGATTTCCACTGCTCCTACCTCATCAATTGTTCGAATTGCTCTAATAGGAGGCACATTGTGAATACAAAACCATGGCCATTGTATTCTAGAAAAAGAGAGAACCCAGCACAGCATGCTCACTTCCATTTAACTGACCTGCATAACCACTATGCTACATTTTTACAGCCTGCCACAGCATCATTTTGACGAGGTTGTAAAGGCAGTGCCAGTTTGCCTTCTCTCCCCTGTCACTCTACCCTGGTGACTGCTGTGCCATGAAAATGCTTCCCCGTGTTTTAGAGAATTTGCTGATTTAAACAGACCCCAATTAATGGCCAGCTGATCTGGGCAGTTTATCAACATATCAATACCAAAGAAATGATAGACCATCAGTGTAAAAGTGAAGGCGTGGAAACAAACTATATTTGCTAGAGCTTCTCTCAGGGGCAGTTCTGAATGTCAGGATTGCAGACTTAAGTATCTATGGGAGCAGTGAGCTCATGAAGAGAGAAGCAGGTGGGCAGTTGGTTAGCACATGCATGTCTGGTTAAGGAGTCTCTAGGAGATGCTGCTACTCTATTTGGCTTCCAGTTGTTTGTTGCTATGCAGAAATGGGCCCAGGGCTGGGATATCTTTTGGTTTTCAAAAGAAGAGGGAGATTCAGAGCACTTTGTTAAAATCTCATGATTTTTAAAGCTAGCATTTATTCAAATTTCCTTATGGACTAGTGAGCTTCCCAGACACACTGTACCCAGGTCATGAGTTTTAAACCTCTGCTGAATGTGACTGGCAGGTCAAATGTGATAAGCTAGTCAATGTGTATGTGTGGCTTTGGGGGAAGGTGGTAAAAATGGTCAAACACAGCCCAGGGGTCTGTGTCACAATAATGAGCAATAACTGGGTCTAATAAATCATCTAAGCAGGATTGGTCCCCCTGTTAGGTTCAGAGGAAAATGCAAACTTGGGGACAGAATTGAATGACATGGTATTACATTAGATAGTCAGGACTTGGAGAGAAGCAACCAGGTTTCTCAACTCTTCCCTTGTGCAGTGTTTTAGCCCTTCCTTTAAATAAATGTTGGACAAACATCTGAAAGCTACTGAATTATTTATACTTTATAAATTGTTTATTTATATAAATGCCAAAATATTAGCAAATTTTCAGTGTCCATATATATTGGTGAGGTCTTAGATTTACATCTGGGGTAGAAAGGAAGATTACCACAATAATAGTTTCAGATAGTTAATATCAGAGGCAGATTCCCATATTTAAGTTCCAGTGTCCAACTGGAAGATCTCTCTCCCCACACTACCACCTTTGTTTCTTGATTTCATTTTTGCATATGAGTTCTTTTTTCACCAACGAGAAATTAATTTGTATCAGTAAAGTCTTCATAAAAAACGCAAAATTATGTGAGATTATAAGTTGTCATTCACACTTTAGTATAAACTAGGCTAATTGCTTACTCCATTTTATTTTTTTTATTTTTTTATTTTTATTTTTTTAAAAAAAATTTTTTTATTTATTTATGATAGTCATACAGAGAGAGAGAGAGAGGCAGAGACACAGGCAGAGGGAGAAGCAGGCTCCATGCACCAGGAGCCCGACGTGGGATTCGATCCCGGGTCTCCAGGATCGCGCCCTGGGCCAAAGGCAGGCGCCAAACCGCTGCGCCACCCAGGGATCCCCGCTTACTCCATTTTAATGCTTAGGTCAAGTCAGTGGGACTGGGACATATGGAGTACTTTTGAGAAGGCTGTGGGGTGTGTTGTCCAGGAGAAATCCTTAGGTGATAGAGTCCATGTTGACTTCAGAGCATACCACTAGGATACAAAAGGACCACATCAAAGAAGAATTTCTACTTCAAAACTTGCAGGGGAGCTTATGTAGGGCTATACCAAAAGCACATGAGATCTCCTTGGCCCGTCTTTTTCCTACAGTGTTCTTCCTATTTAGTGCTCCTATTAGTACTGAAGTTTGGTGGAGTGTGGGTGGAATGGCCTTTGAGGTGATCCTAGGACCTTGAGCATTGTTAATGGCACTCCTTGGGGGAAAATAGAAATAGTCTCAGAGCAAAACAGTTCTCTGCAACTTACTGTCAGATACTTTAGAAAATAACAATTACAAACTGAAGGTTGCTGGAGGAGAGGGGATTGGGAGGCTGGGGTAACTAGGTAACGGATATTAAGGAAGGCACATGGAATGAGCACTGGCTGTTATATGCAACTCATGAATCATTATACTCTATCCCTGAAATTAAGAATACACCATATGTTAACTAAATTGAATTTAAATAAAAAAATTAAAAATAATAATTACAACAATAAGATGTGTATGTGTGTATGTATATAATGTCTGTGTGTGTATGTGTGTGTGTGTGTGCAGAAAGAGACAGAAATAGTAAGAGAATACATGATGAAGCAAATGTTAAACTGGATAAATTTGAGTTGAAGAGTATATAACAGACCTTCAGACCACTTTGAAAATATTCTACAAATTCGAAATTTGTTCGAAGTAAAAAATGTTTTTAAAATGTGGCTGCAAGTGGTTCTTGGTGCAGATAAAATCTATAGATCCATACTACAAGAAAGAGTTAAATATGAAAGGCCACATTTTCAAATCCTTAGGGTGAAGGACACGTGTACAGTGTCTGGATGACTGCTGTCAAATATTACCCAGAAAAATGGAGGAAAGTCACGCTAAGTTGAGATACAATAGGAAGTGAGTCTGGCAAGTTTTTTGTTTCCCGGAATGATAGTGTCAAAGCCAACACAGAGACTATTCCTAATGCCCAGGTCAAATCTATTTTTTTTTTTCTAAACACAATGGATTGCCTTCTATTCCTCCTCCCAGTATGTGTAAAATTTATACCAAAGGATTTTAGAAAAGAATCCACTTTCTGTATCTACCTTTGCAAAAGTCAAGCCTGAGCAATTTTCTCTTCTTCTAGAGATTATTTTGGTGTCTTGCACAGCCCTATCCATTCCATGCATATGTCAGTTGGGGATAATATCCACTCTTGTTAAATTTAGGACAATGGTAGAGAAGATTGAGAGATGTAGTGATGTGAGCATAACTGAGTCATAAGACTGCAGATGTTTGCATTTGGCCTCTTCTCCCATCCCCTCACCTTCATAATAAGACATGGGTGAAAGCCTTTAAAAGATTTATTAAATCAAACTGTGCATATCTCGCTTTTTGTTCATTCTCTCTGCTGAACAGAGGGCTGTTCTAGGCATCACGGGAGACTCTTAGATTTCCAGTAACACTACCTGTACCTGGTATGCATTCCCTATTATCAACAGGTCCAGGCAGGTATCTACAAGGGCAAGGCCAGCCTGGTATAAATAGGATTGTTGTTACTCAGCTTCGGTGACTATAGCCTTGTGTGATATGGGAATATGGGAATTTGGGCAAGAAGTTGGAAATCTGATCTATTAGTCTGAAAAATTCTGATTTTTTGATGTATTAAATTAATTTATAGGGTTTAAAATCACTGTGTGAGCCAATATCATGAAGACATATAAATCTCATTGAGGGCTGGCGCTGACTGTGGGCTACTTGTTAATCATATCTGCCCTGTGGTCTTCTTATAGGCTGAAATGTATCCTACCAAATTCATATGCTGAGGCTCTAACCCTGACTGAGACTGTATCGGAGGTAGGATCTCTTAAGAAGGTGATATGATTAAATGAAGTCTCAAGGGTGGACTCTGATCTGATAGGACTGATGTCTAAATAAGAAGGAGGGACACCAGAAGAGCATACATGGAGGAAAAGCCAGATGAAGACACAGAGAGAAGGCAGTCATGTGCAAGCCAAGGAGAGGCCTCACTAGAAACCAATCCTGCTAACACCTTGGTCTGGGACTTTAAGCCTCCAGAACTGTGAGAAATAAATTTCTGTTGCTTAAGCCCACTGGTCTGGGGTATTCTGTTATGGCAGCCCAACTAGACTAATATTGGCCCTTTGACTTGTTTTCTTTCTTGAAGTAAATATTTTAGCAGAGGGATATTAGGTCATAATTTACCTCTATATGAATCACTGATTGTGAGAGTCTTTGTCATGGCCTTATTGCTGTCTGTGTCTTATTAATAAAGGTTCTTAACCTGGGGTCCACACCTCTTCAAGTTCACATTAAGATTTCAGTGTCTATGAACTTGGCTGGGCAAAAAGAGAATTGCCATTTTTAACTGAAATGCAGCATTTCTTTGTTGGCAACAAACCATAGTAGGATAAGCAGTAACTGTGACTTTGTCTCTAATGGAAAATCACAATACTTTTCCAATCATATTAGAATTGTTGCAGATATCCCAAATAATCATTTATGCTCAACACTATTTTGAAATTACAGTAATCATGAAATTCACAGCTAGTTCTCATTATCTTATTCATTACCAAGAAGCACATATTATATTACAAATGTGTTTTTAATATTTTGATGACTATATTTCAATACAATTGGATACCCTTGCAATTCTATGTATCCTACTTTATTTATTTCAAAACATTATTCGAAGGGGATTCATAGGCATCACCATGCTGCAAAGCAACCACGGCACAGAACATTCTAACAAACCTCTGGTCTAAACTAACATCCTCAGGTTACCATGAATGGCCTGGCCTTTCTGAACTCAGACCTCTAAGCACAGGGTCTTGTAATGAATAGATACTGGGCATGAATTTGAGGAGCAAGTTTATTTGGTAAGCCTGTATTGCCAATACCAGGTTATGGCATGGGGCTCCTGAAAGGCATAACTCCAGCCAGGAGGGTCACCAAGCTAAGGTGTTTTCCATATAAAGAGTCCAACAGGCCCTCAAGCCCTTCACTCTATGACAAGTGCAAGAGACTCCCACCTAAACCACACTCCATTCTTAATTATCATTGCTCATTCAACTTTTCCCTGCTTGATCATCAGTTCCAAGGGTGAAGGCAGAAGTAAGGCTGCATGTCTGCAGTGGGACCCACAGCACATAGCAGAGGTCCTGGAACTCAGTCTAGGAAATGTGAATGGGAATGTGGGTAAGAGCCCTGAACACCATGGCCCAGCAGAGCCTCTTATCCTGCAGAGCATGTTTCCTGTTTGAACTCTGTGCATCTGGTACTTATGTCCTCATCCTTCCTGATTCTACATCATAACTACCTGCTCTTTCCAGCCTCTTTTGTGATTACACTTTATATTTGGTACTAGGCCACATCCTACCTTTTGCCAGAATAAGGTATATTTTTATTTTATAAAAAAATGTGTTTTCTCATTATTTGTCAAGCAATATGCCAAAGTCTTGTCTATAATATCTCATTGAGTCTTCCTAATAAACGTGTGAAGTGCTATGATTATACCCATTTTCCAGAGGGGAAAATGGAGACTTAAAAGACTACCTAATTGGCTCACATTAATATATGCAGCAAGTTGCAGAAAGAAAAATCTAACCTAGCTTTCTTCATTTCCAGAGCCTATGCCTTCCATTCCCCATTGTGCAAAGATCCAACTTTGAATCTTAAATTCATCACCTATTATATGATGAACACAAGTTGATTTCGTAGGTAAGATTCAACAGTCTACAGCTTCCTAATGGGTAGGGTGGTTATATTTTGAAAGACCTTTTCTACATAAGCACTTTTAAAGATTTGTTTAATATTTAACAACCTGATGAGTTTAATATTAGATGGGGAAATGGGTTCAGAAAGATTGAGTGACTTGCCCAAGGATATAACACTTGTAAGCAAAATAATTCAAACCCTAATCCAGCTCAAACTTTAATCTACCATATTTGGGTTCCTTCATGGTTCCGTCAGTCTCCCTAGGCCAGACCAGGTACAGAATTGATGCAAATCAGCAAATGTGACCTCAATTTCCCCTAATTTCCTGCTTCGCTTTAGAAATTGAAAACTGGCCTACTGAGGTTAGGTCTGTAACTGTAGGAGAATGGGATGGTTTTGTCATCATGTTGGGAGTGTTCTTTGCTCCAGATCTGTCCTGTGCTCTATGTAGATTCTCCCAGAGAAGGTTACATGCACATAATCTTATAGCTGACTCCATGTGACATCTCAACTCTCTCATGAATGCCTGCCTTTTAAGTCTGCCCCAGGACTTGGTCCTTGGCTTTTACCTGGCTTATCCCCAGTTTGAAGAAACTGATCATTACTAGTGTATGCTGGGGACCACTGCTATTGCAGCCTCTGAGCCTACTCTGAGAAGCTCTGAAGTTCATGAACACTGGAGAGATAACAACACGTAGACTGTGCTCTATTGTAGGATCTTCAAAAACCCAGAACAAGTCTAATTTTTAAAAGTTATCCAATTCAGTGGGATTTTATCTATTAGAATTTAACTGGCATCAGAATAGAGAATAGAAGTTAAAGAATCACAATCATTATTTTTGGAGGGAAGAGTTGGGTAAGAAAATGCTTCATTTTCCTGTGGTTGGCAGGCCTTTGAGGAAGCATCTCTCTCTCTCTCTCCTCTGTCACTTCTATTAAAAAAATCTATAAAAATCTTGTCAGGGAGAGCATTTCACATCCTTTTTGGCAATATCCATGGTTTGAAGTAGTGGGTAGGGATTTAGACGTGATATTTCCCCCAGATTTTAAGGCAAGTTGTTTCAGCTATACTGTGAGAATTGTTCACAAAAACTGGTGTTGGCTACCTTTGAAATAAATGGCATTGTTTTTCAGTGTCATTCCCTCTTGTCACTTTAATTAAAACAAATAACAGACATGTTCAAAAAAATGAAAAGCAATTGGCAACTTCACCCATTTTGTATACTTCTTAATTTCTCAAAGGCTTCTGAAAGAATAGAAACTTTAAAATGGCAGTCTGTGATATAGGTACCACCCTGTGGATTTCTCCCATAATCCCATGAAAGCCCTGGGGCACAGAAAAACAACTCCTCCATCTCTCTCTCTCTCCCCAGTCTCTCAGACAGTTTGGCCTAGAGTGATGTGGAAGCAACTGAGAAGGAAGCTCAGAGCAGAGCTTTGTCCTCTGGCAGATATTGAGGCTGTGTTCTGGGGTCTCTTTATGTTTAATAGCAGCATCAAGGGAGGCCTTTCTTGGAATTGGAAAGGGCTCCTGCAAACAGTAGGCAGCCTTACTCTTGTTACGCTAGGCTGAGTGTGTGGATAGAAGGTGTATATCCGTTACAGCAGTGAAGACTACTGATTAAGAACTGGCACTGGGACCCGGCGGATCGGCTTCCAAATGCAGCTGTCACTAACTTGCTACTACCCTTAGGCAAAGCCCTGGACAACTCTAATTCTCAGTGTCATCTGTTTCACTGAGATAATAATAGTCCCTCCCTAAACATTTTTTGCAGAATACAGCCTCCATATATTTAAAGAATACTGTCGGTTTTGTTCACTGATATATCCCAGTGCCTGATGCAGGGTGTGGTGCATGATGCTCAATCAATAATTAATTAATTATTGAATAATAAGTAATTATTTAGTTAATTTTGTATCAAATTTATTTAATTAATAAAATTCCATAACATGTAACCAAACATTAAGATATTAATAATATTCAATTAATATTTAATATTTAATCACGAATAATTACAATTTGTTATTTATTTAGAATGAATAAATATTTAGAATGAATAAATTTCTATTTATTTAGAAATTCATGATGTAGAATAAATGACACATGATAGCATTCTCAGTATAGTTGCCAGTTCAATAAGGTTCAATAAATAATAGTTGCTATTATTATGATTGTTATGATTATTATTCTTTTTTCATATGTTTCAAATTAGCCTCATACAGACTAAACAGGCCACATGATTGACCCCTTTCGTTCTCCTACCAGGAGCTTTTTTCTCTTAAACATTTTCAAGTCTCTGTGAGTTAAGTTTCAGTGACAAATTTTAAATACTTGTTGAGTACGCTCATTATGTTCCATGTCAGCAGTTACTTATTTCATGAAAAGAATATATTTGTATCTTATACAGGAAAAAATAGATGCTGACAGTTTTCACTTCACAAAGCTTACTGATCCAAATCATTTCTTTAGTTGGGTTTTAATAGCTACAATGATAGGGAGCTTTCGGAATTTTTTGAATAAATTCCTTACTCCGATCTTGGCCAGCCCTTCTAATATTGTTTTATTTAGCTTCTGCTTAACTTGCTTCCATAAGTTTTGTAAAACTTTGTTGAAATGTAAAAGGAGTTTTACCCCCTCTTTACTTAGATGTTTCAGATCTTTGCAAAGGTTTCTTACCATCTGATTCATCTTCCATCTTGAGTCCTGCTTTCAGCTCACCAAGGGACAATTCTTTACTGAAGGAAGAAGGCTTTCAAGCTAACTACTAGGGACCAGAAGTGAGTTGAGGGAAGGTGAGTGGGAAGAGGGGGTAAGGATTAGGACTGGCAGGAGAGAGATATGTGAAGGCTGTTTGCAGTTTGGCTTTCTCCTGAGAGAAGCAGCAGGATAAGATGAAGTGTAAGACATTGGGGCACTGTTTCTTAAAGTACACCAGGAAGAGTCCTTACATCAAGCACCTATTAAAACTGCAGATTCCTAAGCCACAAACAGAAATGTCGAGATAGAAGAAAAAAATTGTATTTTTAAAATAAGTCTTCACGTGGACACTCTTAGCACCAAAGCACACAAACCTAGGACAGTCTAGATGAGCAATTAGAGCTAGGGTTATAGCCATCAGACTCCAGACTTCTTTTGTAACACTTCCTTGAACATCTTAGATCATTTATGGAAAATGTAACCTATCCATACATATAGCACCAACAAATCTGTATACTTTCCTAAATGTAAAAAAGCCCCCCAAAACACAACAATAGTTATTTATAACAAGTATCCATTTTGATATGTAAGTGTTCATACCTAACTCCACATAAGCTTGCACTTAGACACAATAGTGCCATGAATGTAGTAGCTATAAAAAAAAAATATTGGCACAGGTATTTTGTTTTGGCAATCTCAAATCTAAAGCTCCCATGCCATCAGTGAACTAATTTCTAAAATAGTTAATAACACTTTAGTAAAGTTTTGAAGAAAAGGCCATCTTCCCTTAATTTTCACTATGATTGCATTCTTGGCCAAATCAATTATGTATAAAAACAGTGCTAAGAATACTTTGCCTTTATAGATCACATAGTTTCTTAGCTTAAATAATCACAACCAGGATTTTCAGTTACAGGAATGTCTGGCGACATATTCAAACCTCGTGCCAAATGCAGGATGGAGAACAATTCATCCTGTGGTTTCTCTCTCCTGAGCAGGAAATCCAACACTCCTGACTCCCATCCACTAACTATAAGTAGGATCCCCTCCATACACCAACTGCTGTAACAACAAAAGAGCAACGTTTTCCTCATTTTCTACTGTGCTGCCATTTAGAGCATAGAGAGTAAGAAGAGTAAGAGAGTAAGAAGGAGTGAGAGACATCTAAGAGCAGAGCCTCCAGCAGATCTGTCCTTAGGTCATGGAACCATGATTAAACCATCTGCTCACTCTCTATGGACCACTAGTGATTTAGCGTGCTCAGTTCTTTACTTGTAGTAAGTCATTTCATTATCATAAAAACCCTTTGAAGTAGGTTGAAAGCCTTCACTTTATAGATAAGGAAACTGATGTGTGAAGTTAAGCAGCCTGTCCAAGGTCCCTGAAGTATGAATTTCAGTGTGTCTGATGTCCCAGGCTCCATGTTCCTACTGCACCCTGCACTTCCCAGAACAAGACCACATGACCACCAGCAGAGCCAGTCTATAGGGAAAGAGCCCAGAGGAAAAAGAAAAGTTCAAGCACTGTCTTTTCTTTTTTTTTTCTTTTTAATTTCTAAAAAAAGATTCTATTTATTTATTTGATTGTTTGTTTAGAGAATAGCCTTGAGCAGGGAGAGGGGCAGAGGGAAAGAGAAAATCTCAAGCACACTCTGCACTGAGCCCGGGGCCCTAGCAGGGCTGGATCTCATGACCTTGAGATCCTGACCTGAACTGAAATCAAGAGTCAGATGCTTAATGGACTGAGCCACCCATCTGCCCCCTTTTCTTTTTTTAACTAGACTAAGTCTGAAGCTGAACTCCAGAATATGTATGCCCACCCTCTGCCACACGAGCAAGCTGCCAAGTGTTGAGTAACAATAATCTCCAGTAGAACAAGAAGAGCATGGAGAAGGAGACCTCTGAGGCACAGGAGCGAAGACCTGCAAGCTGAGGATGGAGAGAGAAGACCCTCCGGAAAACCCATGCCCACCCTAAAGACAAAGCAATGGTAGGTGATTTTGGGCCCCCTGGTTCTTAGGGGCAACCAGGGCAAAGCAAAAACTACACTTGGTTCCACTCCTGCCTACCTTGATTCACCCACACAAATTGAAGCGATCTCTACAGATCTGGGCCCGCAGTGAACTCCTGCCTCTTCCTCTAAGTCAGAGGACTTTTACTTTGCTTCCTCTCCTTTTCTCATCTCCACCTCCAGTGTGTCTTTGACTGTACATCCAGAGTAACAAGTTTTGGTGCCTTTCCCCTGGGGGCTTCAGGCTTTTGTTCTATAGGCAGATGGGTGAAGGATGTTTCCCTCACAGGCTGCTGTTCCCCTTTCCCAGGCCTTCACTAGGAGGGAGGGCTTCCCCAGACCCTTGCCTGGGCTTAGTCTCTCCTGTAAATACAATGCATTATCCATGGATGTCTTACAAATGAGTGCAAATTTCCTCATGGATCCCTGAGATCCTCATGGCTCCCTGGGATCCTAGACTCCCTTGCTAGCCTACAGTTGGTCTTTGCCCACTTCTTTTTTTTTTTTTTTAAATTATTCATAGAGAGAAAGAGAGAGAGAGAGACAGAGACAGAGAGACAGAGAGAGGGAGAAAGGCAGAGAAGCAGGCTCCACACAGGAAGCTTGACATGGAACTCGATCCCGGGTCTCTAGGATCATGCCCTGGACTGAAGGCGGTGCCAAACTGCTGAGCCACCCAGGCTGCCCTCTTTGCCCACTTCTTAAAGGCTTGCTTGGCTTTGCACATTTGCCACAGCTAAGTAAGTGCTCAGATCCCATAACTTCTTGAAAATGCCCATCTTTCCTTAGATTTCAGATTAGTTCCAGCTCTCTGATGGATTCAAGAAATGTAAACTGGCAGAAGGTCTAGTGTCTTGTTATAGTTGCAAAGATGGAAGGGACACTTTTCTCAGGATTTCTCCATTCTACATGGAAGCTCAGAAGTGCTTTATAGAAAAGTTGAACATTGCAAATTGTAACACATGAACATGGTTAGAACATGACATGGGGCCCTGGGACTCAGTATAAAAGCAAATAGTCCTTTGGGCTACTGCTTATCATCTACATGCTATAACCCAGAGGGAATTATTTTTACTCATTTTTACTCTTGCTGGTTTTATTTGTTCTATTAATTCTGCATTATCACAATGCTGCAAATATTGACTACATAACCAAGTAATGTACTACGATGATATTTCATTTCTGTTAAAGGTTTTGATTTTTCCTATTTCTCTCTTTCTTTTTTCTTGCATCATCTGTCTTTAAAGCATCCTTATGTTCCCCCTGCATTGCATGGGTAGTATCAAGTGAATGACTGCCTTTCTCTTGGAGTTCAGGATTCTCTTGCTTCATGGCCAGTTCGCCAGGTTAGTTGCTGACCATCATCCTGGCTTTCCACCTTTACTTTCCACCTTTACTCTCCAAGATTGGAATAGTCTACCCTGGATTCCACTTCTTTCTCCTTCTTGACTTATTCTCCCATTCTGTTAGAATATATCCTAAGTGTATGTGTGGATGCCACAACAAATCACCACAAACTAAGAGGCTTAAAACAATAGCAATTGATTTCCTATAGTTGTGGGGCCAAAAGTCCAAGATGAAGGTGTTAGGAGTGCTACATACACTGTAGAGGCTCCTTCCTTGCCTCTTACTGATTCTGGTGGCTCCAGATATTCCTAGGCTTTCTTGGCTGCTCACTGCAATTTCTGGTTCTGAGCCACTTCTCCTGTTATATGTCTTTTCCCCTTCTGAGTTCTAAGGACATTTGTTATTGTATTTATTTTTTTAAGATTTTATTTATTTATTCATGAGAGACACACACACACAGAGGTAGAGACACAGGCAGAGGGAGAAGTAGGCTCCATGCAGGGAGCCTGACGTGGACTTGATCCTGGGTCCCCAGGATCATGCCCTGGGCTGAAGGCTAAACCACTGAGCCACCCAGGCTGCTCATGTTATTATATTTAGAGCTCCCTGAGGTAACTGAGGATGATCTCATTGAAATTTTTAACTTAATTACATTTGCAGAGATACTTTTTCCACATAAGATCACATTCACAGTTTCTAGGGGTTAGGACATGGACATATGATTCTGGAGGGCACCATTCAACCCACTACAGGAAAGAACCTGAATCCTATATGTCTGAAAATATCTTTTTTTCCTCTACTACTATTTGATAGATTTTTAGGGTTCATAATTCTAGATTTATATATATATATAGGTATATATATACTGGAGTTCCATTTGCCAACATATAACACCTAGTGCTCATCCCGTCAAGTGCCCTGTCAGTCCCCATCACCCAGTCACTCTATCCTCTCACCCATCTCCCCTGCCCCTTCCCCTTGTTCATTTCCCAGAGTTAGGAATCTCTCATGTTTCGTCACCCTCTCTACTTTTTCCCACTAGATTTCAAAAACTTTTTCTTTGGATATTGAAAGTACTTTTTGTCTTTTAGTCATGTTGATGAAGAGTCTGATGCTAGGATGATGCATGTTCTTTAAAACTATTTACTTCTTGAAACTATTGAGATTTTCTTGTTATCTGTGGCATTCTTACACTGCATAGTCATCTGTCTAGTTAAGGTCTGTTTTATTCATTGAGCGCCCTATTTGTGGGCTCTATTTATTTTTAAAACATTTCCAGTCCTTTTATGAGTTATGTTAAACTTTGGCAATTATTTTTAATCTATAAGAATTCCTTCTCATTTCCTGACTGCTCCTTCTCAGTTGTTCTTTAGTCTTGCTTTGAGGTTGTAATAGTCTTAGAATTCTCGATAGCATTAATAAGGATTTTTTAAAATTTCTTTTTCTCTTTCTTCTTTCTTTCTTTCTTTCTTTCTTTCTTTCTTTCTTTCTTTCTTTCTTTCTTCTTTCTTTCTTTCTCTTTCTTTTTCGATACTATTCCAGTTTCCTCTGTTTATCATGATTTTTTCTTTCAGATTGCAAGTTTTCATTGGATGTCTAAAGTTTATTTCTTGTACATTCTATCTTAAGAAAGAGACAATAAAACAGCCAACAGGAAGCTTTATGTCCACATGCAAGCTTGCTGACTGGAGGACTTTCCTATGGACTGAGTAGATGAAGAGCCAGACTTTTACTACAGAATTCCTAAATCACAGAAAGCCCAGGTGTTTACTCTGGGATACCAACACCCATATTAATAGACTTAGTTGTCTTCAGATCTTTTTAAGAGTGATTTTCCATTTTCCCCAAAGGAAATAAGTTCCTAGCTAGCAGGCTTTTCTCATGCAGGGCTGGAGGTTGTTTGGCTCAACTGAACTTTACCCTCTCATCCTAATTCCATAGTTCTGCAAACACAATTTCTGAGTTTCCATCTTTTCCAGCGCTCTGCAGGTTACCTGTCTTGCCCACAGTTTCTGTCCTTTCTCAGGTCTCTCCACTTCCTCCACTCTGCAAAAGCTCTCCTTACCACTGTTTTCATCTTCAAGAAAAATGTTCAAGTATATTGTCCATTTGTGAGTCTTTCTATGTTTTCACCATTACAGGAAGTTTATACACTTGTCATGTCTTTACCACAATTTTAATGGAGTCCTGAGCAGGAGAACACATAAACACATTAAACCAGTTTGTTTTTCTGAATCATGTCCTATAGGACTATTTCATGAGGTGGTCTGGTCTGCATCCCAGGGACAGGAAGGATTTCAGGAAGTTCTGTGCTGGGAAATGGAGGCAATCTGATACTCATGTGCTATAAATTAGACAAAGATACATGTGATAAGCCTGATAGGATATAAAGAAATGAGAATTCCTGACTTCAGTTTCTGAATTGCTTACACAAGAAGTGCCAGGGACTGTGTGCTGATAGACTCCTGAAGGAGACAGAGAGAGGTGCATGTACCATGCCATCTAGATGCATAAGAGCTTATAGAAATGAGACAAAGCTCAGAAACAGGGGATCATGGAGTTTGCCATCAGACCTAAGTGCTCAGTAAGACTGATGAGGTAAATCTTGGTAGCAGGGAGGTAATATTTTACACATTTTCTTTTCTGTTTGAATTGAGTGACACATTGATAAGCTTTTTTCATTTCTTCACACCCCAGTTTCTTAGCTCATCTAATGCCATTATGGTCATTGGCCACAAACTGATCCCTTAAGAAAAGTAGGTGAGTGAAACAGACTTACCAGCAAAAGGGACATGGAGGGAAAGGAGTCCTATGGAGCTTTTTATTTCCTTTGATATTCAGAAGATATTAATTGAACAACTACTTTGTACTCTATCATATCCTACTAGGCTAACCTTGAGCAAGTTAAAATGAGAATTGAGTGTCTAATTGCTTTTCTGTAAAATGAGGTTTAAACACAGTATCTACTTCATAGAACTGATGCATGAATTAAGTAGATTAATGCACATGAAATTCTCAGTAACGTGTCTGAAATGACTGAATGCTTAACTAATCTTATTATTAAGCAAAGTATCTGTCCTTGGGGACCTCAAGTAGGAGACAAATAGATATGTCAACTAATAAGGACATTGAAAGATAAAACAGATGTTGGAAACATAGAACAGAGGAGCTTAATAGAAAGCAATAACAAGATAGTAAGCAGAAGCCCAAATGTACCAATTGTATTAAATATAACAATTAAAGACAAAGATTGTTGAAATAGAATAGAATCCCTAAAAAATATATTGCCTACAAGAGAAATAACAAATAACTAAATAAAAGGACACAGGAAGGTAGAAAATGAGAGGATTCAGAAAGATATACCACAAAAATAGTAAAAGAAATACAAAAAGAAAGCTTAGGGATCAACTGATTTTTCTCTTTGCATATAGTTATACAAAGGGGAGTGCTAAGGAATTGTTAGAATGACTGCTTTCATCAGCTCCTGTTGCAAACTGGATTTTCCAGGTTTCACCATTTCCCTGCAAACGAAAAGGAGGATGAAGGGTATGAGACCTGCATAACTGATATTTTTAGATGCAAGACTCAGAATCACATGTATTACTTCTGCTCAAATTTCACTGGCCACAACTTAATCAGATAGCCACAGATAATTTCTAGGAAGGTCACAAAATATAGTCATTCTATCAGCAGCCATGGGCCATGATGAACCTTTGTGAGGAGAAATTCTCTTAGTAAATAAAAACTTTTTTTTTTAACTTTTTTTTTTTTTAATACAAGGAGAATGGATATTTCAACATTCCATTTCACAAGAGAAGAAATTGGGCTTCAGAGAAGTATATTAAACTTATCCACTCTCATAAAGCTAATAACTAGAAGGCCTGAAGTCCTTTGCTGTCAGATTCCAGGGTTCTTGCTCTCCTTCAGTTGTTACATAATCCCTGCACCTAATTTCCACATCTATTCATTTATTCTGTCTCTCACTGGGTTTGGGAGCCAATTTGAAAAGTCCAGAGAAAAGCAGAGCATCAGAAGAGCCCACCCTACCTACATTACTGGTCAACAAATACACTGTGGGAGGTTACACTAAGCAAGGGCAGTGGTATCCCAGCAGGATCCCAAATTGGGCAAACTTCTTTCTGCAGAATACAAATCCAGTGCAAAGAGCAATATATCTACACCAATCTTTCCAATTTGGGTAATGTGTTTGTGTGGGAGGGTGCAAACTGTGGAAAAATGCAGCAAAGAACCAAACAGGAAATTTTGCTTTCTTATTTCACTATATTTAATAAACTAAACTTTGCAAAATTTTCATAGGAGTCCTTATCGTTTTGAAAGCATGAGAAAAAGGAATCTGTTCAACCAGAAAGAGCATGTAGAATTAATACAGTATAGAGCTAGTTCTCAAATTTTGAAAAAAAAAAATCCAGAAACCACAAGGTAATTTCAGAGTAGCTAGCAAAGTGAAGGAAAGAGGCAAGGGAAGAGAAAGAAAGAAGAGAAGACACGAGCATATTCTGGAATTTAAGCTGTCTTGATTTGGGAGGCCTTTTTAGTTTCCCTCCAGAGTTTTGTCATAGTGATGCTTTTATTTCAACTCTCCAAAAATGTCCCTAAGCCTGAAAAGACCCCATGGGTTAATTTTGGTTGCCAGGGAAACTGCCTGGATTTGCATAGACTCTCACTGATTTCTGAAGGCAATCCCCGACAGCTGGGAGGGCCCACTATAGTACTGGTCTCCAAAGTCCACAGCCCCACACTATCCACCTCCATTCTATTTCTAGATCCAGCCAACTTGGCTCTTATATCCTGTAGCTTCTGAGCTGTTCCTAAGGGAGACAGGAGGCAGGGGACACTTCTGGGTGAAATTTTAATAATACATGGGCCTCACCTGCACAGTCAGGAATCCTGTTCTATTTTTTTTGCTTTTGGTTGGATTTATTTTGTACTTTTTAAAACACATAAGTATGATTTCACACCAGAGATAATCTGACAAAATAAAACTAAGATGATGATTGGGGAGGTAACTGTTGTTCTCCAACTCCTTGTCCTCTAGAAATGACATATCTGTATATTTTTCATTATTCATTTTAATGCTTTTCAAATCTGTCCTTAATATCAGCTATAGAATACAAGAGATCAGAGGAAAATGATGAAATGGGGAAGTGACAAGATGCAAATGGAAATGGTTACTGATCTGTAGGTCTATTTGATTAAAAACAAAGCCAAGATCCATGAGGTCCCTCTTGAGGGATGGGGAGATAAAAACTCTTACGGTACATGCTTATGTTTTAATTCTACTTATAGTGGGACACCTGGGTGACTCAGTCAGTTAGGTATCAACTCCTGATTTTAGCTCAAGTATGATCTCACGGTGGTGAGATCAAGCCCTATGTCAGGCTCTGCACTAGGTGTGGAGCCTGCTTCAGATTCTCTCTTTCCCTCTGCCTCTCCTCCTTCCCTAATTTAAACACACACATATATACATACATACATACTATTTATGTTAAGTTCTCCAGATGTTGGTTTTGAAGGAGTATTAGAGAAAGGCAAGAATATTGTGTTCCTCTTTCTGAGCCTGTTCTATAAATTCCAAGATGGAAAGTATTAAAATTACATTGGGTTAAATTATGTGAAGGTAATGTGGCCCCAAGTATCTTATCACTTAACCTTTTAAGGGCACCAATTTCCTCATCAGTGAAAGGTGTGAGAAGCATTGACTTTCTAAGCCTTTTTCACTCTGAAATATATTATCCAAAAAATTATGATTTTTTGAATTCCTAAGTCTTTTTTACTCTGAAATATTATGATTTTATCTATGAGTTTATTATAGTTTCACTCCTAGAAATCAGGGAAAATTACATTTTAGAATCAGCTGTTAGACTTGAATATGGCTGCTACTTTTTGTCCTGAAATATGGCAGAGGATACATATGTTGTTTTTGTTGCCCATTATCTACTTGCCCTTCTTTCAGCTGTACTTTTTTCATTGAGGAAGGTCTATCCTCTAAAACTTTCAGGCAAGGTGCTTCTAGTAGATCTGCCTAAACCTTCGCTTGGGCCTGGAGTGAAATGTGGTTCAGTACCACCAATCAGAAAAAACATCACCTGTTTCTCTCCACAGCAATAGGTTCAGGAGCAGTCATCTGATCTAATAAGGGCCAATAATAGGCAAAGAAACTTTTCATAGGTAGTGCTTTAATGAGCCAGGCTGTAGCTTCCTTTCCATTATAAAGGAAGATTCTAGAGTTACCATGGGCCTCCACATTGAAAAGGAAAATGCAAACAAGAGATTTGTTTGATTTCTGAATTCAACCATGCAGAGTGAATTCTAGCCTAGGACATTTTGGTTACATGAACCAATAATATCTCTTGGGCTTAAGTCAATATGGGTCAGATTTTCTACTATTTGCATCAGCAAGAGCCTTAAATGTTGTGCATAGAATACCTCAAACTTAAGCACTGGAGGTGCAAGATAGATTACTGAAATGAAGACTAGGTCAACCATATATTTGGTATTCTAGAGTCCAATACAAATTTATTCACTGCAAGTATGGCAAGAGAATGCCCAATTTGATGTTGACTGCAAATGAATGCAAACGTTGCTCTTAGATACTTTTTGTTTAGTCACTGCCTTGAGCAAATATAATTATTGACTTGGCTAATTCCTCAGCCCAGGCTGTCTAGTTTCTGTGATGAATCAAGCTTCAGTGTGGGGAATCATAAGGTCCCTCACTGATGATTTCACATCCTGGTGACAGTAACCAGGTTTTCACTTTTAAATGTCATGACAGGAAGGAATCCGAGGAATAACCAAATCCTACATTTGAAAACACAGTTTGAAGAATCTAAAACCTGGAAACATTAATAGATTTGCCCAGGAACACAGAACAAAGAAAGACCAAGATTTGGAGTAGAAGTTGGCTCTCCAGCTGCCTGATCAGTAAAGCACATCGGGTTAAGTGGGTCCAGAAATATCAGGATTGCTATATCCAGAAATCAGTTTTGCCACGTAGTGGAGAAAAACGTGTACTTTTCTGTATTTATCAAGCATCTTGCTGAGCTCAATGGGCAAGAGAAATTCAAAATGTCAAGACAACCTTTAAATAATTCCAAGTCAAGACCCTACCATGAATGCTGATTGGAACTTCTCCATCTCTAAATGGCAAATCACACTAGCAACATACTAGTTAAGGCTTTAGTTTTCTTCAACTTTGTTAAGGTTTTGTTTCTTTATTTGTGAAATGAGAAGAATAGCTCCTTTGCCCTAAGTCTATTGTAAAGACAGTGAAAATGCAAGTCAGCTGCTTTACAGATCTTATACGACAGTACTCTCCAACATGATCACCACTGTCAGTACTATTTCTAATGACATTATTACGCTATGACTAAATCTAGGAAAATACCCTTCAATAAAAAGTAATACCTAACTGCGAAACTTTGCTCAACAATAACTAAAGCATGCTTTGCTTTGAATTGCTTTAACTAATTAAACTCTTATCAGAAGAATGTTCTTGTATAAATATAAGCATGCTCAGAAACTCTTTGTTGAGTTGTGTCTTTCAATTGGACCAGGGCTTGATTAAATCACCCCTGTGAATTAATTCACTAAGCCAATAGAGCCAGCTTTCCTTAGAATTGCATTGATAAAAGATAAGGATTTACACAATATTTCTGTATGTCTTTAATACACTAAGTTTATTCTGTTGACTAGTTTTTTTTTATAAAAAATGTGTTCTTATATAGTTTCTAGGCATTAAGCAGAGAGAAAATAAAATGAAAATGAAAGTTTCCTAATATTATTGAAAGGAAAGTGTGTCTAAACAGCCTTAGAGCCCCAGAAGCATCAATGCAAAACACATCTGGTGATAAACACACTCAGTTGTTTTTGAATAACAAGGGGATTGTGCAATTTAATTCAAATAAATAGCATTCTGTACACAGATTAAATGCTGTATTTTTTACTGTTGGACCCTATAAACCATCAAAATGGTCCCTCTTGACCCAGGTAGAGAGAATGAGGGAGGAAATAGCACATTCTTTTGGGTGTAAAATCAAAAGTTAATATTTTGTGTCCTTAAGAGAGTATGCCACAACACAGTGTTCACCTACCATTATTTTAGCTAGCCTTTACAATGAGGACATGGCAGGAAGAGTCTAGGTTCTTGCCCATGAAAATATATTTTCTGAAGAGTCATTTGTAATACATTTTGTTCTAGTTTTTCAATAGGATATAGAGAAAGGAAGGAAGGTAGGAAGGAAAAGAAAGGAAGAAAGAAAGAAAGAAGAAAGAAAGAAAGAAAGAAAGGAAGGAAGGAAGGAAGGAAGGAAGGAAGGAAGGAAGAAAGAAAGGAAAGAAAGAAAGAAAGAAAGAAAGAAAGAAAGAAAGAAAGAAAGAAAGAAAGAAAGAAAGAAAGAAAAGAAAAGAAAGAAGAAAGAGGGATCCCTGGTTGGCGCAGCGGTTTGGCGCCTGCCTTTGGCCCAGGGCGCGATCCTGGAGACGCGGGATCCAATCCCACGTCGGGCTCCCGGTGCATGGAGCCTGCTTCTCCCTCTGCCTGTGTCTCTTACTCTCTCACTGTGTGCCTATCATAAATAAATAAAATTTAAAAAAAAGAAAGAAAGAAGAAAGAAAAGAAAATTTATTTTTTAAAAGGAAATGGAGCAGAGACTTATCGAAGTGCAAAACCCCACAAACATATCCAAGATCATTTTGGTAATGAGAATTCAGTGGCTTGGTCCTTCCATTCTTAAACTTCTTAATCATGTAGGCTTCTCTCCCCTTGATTAGAAAAATAATGTTGAAAACCTGAAAGGATTAAGCAGGCACCAACCAAGATAACCAGTGTGATCATTCTGGAATATGTCCTTTAATGAATTTATTTATGTCTACAAAATCATGACAAATAGTCATAATCTCTCTCTCTCTCTCTCTCTCTCTCTCTCTCTCTTTCTTGCTTGCTTTTAAATAATTATGTTATCACAACAATAATTTTCTTGCAACACGTTTTCCGTGACTTCTCACTAACCCCCTTCCTGATTGATTCAAAGCACCACTATCTTTCACCTGGATTGTTGCAAATCTCCTATTTGGTCTCCCTGCTTCCCAACCCTGCCCACTTCAGTGTATTCTCAACCAGCTAGAGAAATAGCATTTAAACTCATGTCAGATAGATTCTTCTTTGCTCAAAACCTTCCAGTTACACTCAGAATAAAAGACAAAATTTAATATGCCTCCCCAAACACCCTCAACTTTCCTTCCTGACCTCATATCTTATTAGCTTCATCATTCTTCATTCTGTACCGGCTTTACTGGCCTTTTAACCATGGAGCATACCAGGTATATTTCTATCTCAAGGCATTAGTATGTGCTATTCCTTCCACTTGGATGTTTTTCTCCCAGACACCACATGCCTCTCTCACTTCTTTCAGGACTTCATACTTGCCTCTCTCTCACTATGACTTCATTGGCTATCTTAACTAAAACTGCAGTACAATTGAGCTGCAGGTAACTGAGCCTGAAGCCACTGGGAACCAGCTGAGAGACTTTGTGGAACATGCCTCAGAATTGTTTTCTTGAGGTGCAAGGAAGCTGATGTATTGACGCTTTCAAGCCCTCTCCTGGAGTTAGAACAGGCTCTCAACAGAGACACACAGGAAGCCATCAGCAGGTGTGGGGGCTGTCTGCAGAGGTCTCTGGGGATGATCGAGGGGCTTGGCAGCAGCACAATAGAATCAACACCTGTCCTGCCTCTGGTCTTTCTCCCTCCCATCCATTCCAATTACTGGCCACAAAGTGATTGTTCTAAAATACCAAATAGATCAAGTTATTCCCCCTGCTTAAAATCTGCCCATGGCTCCCCACTGCTTTCAGAATAAAATCCAAATAGACTGGTCTGACATTTCACTCTCAGACATTCTTCAAGCTTCGTATCTCACCTTTCCAGCGTTCAAATCAGACTCCAGGCACCATACTAACTGTAGATTCTCTCTTGAACCACCCTTGGGAGGTCCCCATCTACACACAGACTCAGCAATCCTGTCTGAAGGTCACTTATAAATATCAACACACATATATTTGACTAGCTGCTGTGTGCTAGGCGCCGCGCTAGATACTGCGGAGATGCTGAGGAACACATCATAGTTGCTGTCTTGAAAGAACGAACTGTAAAATCGGCACAGTGCTTCTACCCTCTTTCAAGTCTCGTTTTTTCCTTAAACACTGAACTATCTTACATATTTATTTTACTTATTTGGTTGTCTATTGGCTGTTGTACTAGAATACAAGCTTTGCAAAGACAGAGATTTTTATTTGTTCCCTTGAATCTCAAGTGTCCAGAATAGCACCTGGCACACAATAAGAGACGAACCCAATGAACGTTTGTGGAATGAGTTATTTATTAAAATTACTTAATGAGGGATGCCTGGATGGGTCAGCTGGTTAAGTGTCTGCCTTCAGCTCAGGTCATGATCCCAGGGTCTGGGACGGAGCCCTACCTTGGGGTCTCTGTTCAACAGGGAGTCTGCTTCTCCCTCTCCCTCTGCCTGCCGTTCCCTCTACTTGCACTCTCTCTCTGTAAAATAAATAAAATTGTTTAAAAGTAAAATAAAATAAAATTACTTAATGAATATCTTCGTAGTATTCTCTTGTTTTCATACCTTACCAATCGTCTACTTTGGGCCACTTAAGTTTACATATATATATATAAAACTTATACGTGTTTACTTCCATATATATATATTTTAAAATAAGTGATCCTTTAGTGAAACTCTATATACATCTCTGCCCATTATTTCCTTATGTTCAATTCCCAGAAGTGAAATTGTTGGGTTAAACTGGTTTATAATTCAACATCAGTATATGTAAGGCAATATTTGCTCCTTCACCCCCCGTCTGACACTGATATAATAATTTTTCTAGCCAATTTGACAGGTTAAAAGTGGTATTTCATTGCAGTTTTAATTTGCATACGTTTGCAAGTCACCTCAGTTTTTAAAAAATATTTGCTGTGGGCTGTCCTATTTTATGTGGTTTTCAAAGATGGGCATGGAGAAGTAATTACTAAAAGAACCACACAAGAGTCCACTTGGTCTTCTCTTGGTCTCTACCTATTTTATACCAAAAAATGACTAAAAAAACCTTCACACTTAGAGATGATGGGATACTTGGATGACTGATAATGTCATATTTAGAAGACAACCACCATTTTTTTCATCTACCAACAGAACAGATAACCTTTTGAGCAGACTACCCTAAGTTAAAGCAGTTTCCAAAATGGCTTTTACTTGGGACTTCATTGAGAAGCTCTCAGCATGCTCGACATTGGGCTAACTGCTTCCAAATTCAGAAAATCTGCTTCCAAGCTCAAAAAGCAGCTTATAATTCCTATTACCTGTCCTATACTCCATCTTCCAATACTAATGAGCAAACCAAGAGCCCAACAGCCCAAAGTATTACATACTTTCTTTTTTTTATTAAAAAAACATCTTGGTCTATTTTTATTCCCAGAATGGATACAGGCAGTCAGAGTGAGACGTTATATCAATCTCGATGACGCTTCCCCCCTTTTGCTTAACTTTGAGGCAAAATCGGCTATACATGGATAGCTAAGACTTTAGCATACTGTTCTGAAATTCAGGCCCACTGCACAGGCCAATCCCATTCTGTGAGAATCGATACCTCCAGGCATCATGGAGGCATGCTAGGCACTGGGCATGCTATTCATGCCTAACACAGCCCTCATTGGCTCCAGTGCATGTTTTCAATGAATCACATCAGGATTCTGGCTGTAGAAACCCAGAATTGATGCTCATTTTAGAAAGCCAATTTCTCTTTCCAGTTTAAACATTTATTAGCAAAAGAACATCATCAAAGGAAGTATTGCTATGATATCAACTAGCTTAAGGAATCTGCAAGACGGGAGTTTTTCTTTAATGTTTTCTCAGATTTCCTCCCCCTTATGAATTTGCTTGAAAAGGTAGGTTATATTCAAAAGTCTTATAAAGGAAAACATATTTTTCTTTTCTTATGTTATGAGTTTTTTTTTAAAGTAGACCCTTAATTTTCAGATCATCATAGAAGGACAGGTTTTCCCATGGATCAAAGGAAAAGTAATCTCTCTCCTCAATTTCTAGGTTAGCTAAATTTTGAGGCTGAATTTTATCAAAGCAATCTGTATGAAAACAGAGAAGCTGTCCCCGCTCTCGTGCCAAACTCATCATGCTTAACTTCCACTGATGCTAATGAGAATAACAGCTGAAAGGTCCCAAAGGAACACCACACAGACACTGAATTGTGTTCCTTCTGCATTTGGAATGACATTTAAATGAAACCTGCAGCTGTTTAGAATGTGGTTAGAAAGATTTCCTACGGACTTTTTTTTCAGACTTCTGGGACAGTTATAATAAGAGTCTAAGTTTCAGGGGAAAGGGATCAAACAACGTGAACCTCAACCTTATCAACGTGAGCATTCGAGAAATGCTCAGAATATAAACAGCAGAATGGACCTTAGATCAGTAAGGACTCAAAACTTTTAGCACTTTGCTTCATTTATCCATATTTATCCATTCCTTCATCAAATGAGCACTTGTTTTGAGTATATACAATATTCCAGATAAGAAATCAGATGCCTTAGCGAATGTGGGTAATATGTTACTGAGGGAGATGCCCCAAATGGAAATAAATAGGATTAAAAAAAAAAAAGGAAATAAATAGGATTTAGTAGAAGATGTACAGAAGAAAAAGAAGAAGGTGCTGTAGTAGCAAACAGCTGAGACACATGTGCTTTAATTAGGGTCATCAAGGAGGACTTCCAGGAAAAGGAGTTATTTCGGTAGAGGTGTTAACAATGAGAGGGTGCTGGTTATTCAAATAGCTTTTTTTTTTAATTTTTTAATTTTTATTTATTTATGATAGTCACAGAGAGAGAGAGAGAGGCAGAGACACAGGCGGAGGGAGAAGCAGGCTCCATGCACCGGGAGCCCGATGTGGGATTCGATCCCGGGTCTCCAGGATCGCGCCCCGGGCCAAAGGCAGGCGCCAAACCGCTGCGCCACCCAGGGATCCCTCAAATAGCTTTTTATTCATGGTATTACAGCCACTCAGAACCTCTGGGTTCTTATTTAATAGTGTCAGTATTTACTTCTTGTCTGAATGGACACCCAGCTGTTCAATTTCCCTGCTAACTTTAGAGGGCCAGATGTTCCTTGTCGCTTGCCATTCTAAGGGCTTAGAAGACAATTGTGGACTACTGGTTAATAGAACTCTTTTCTCTTCTGCATAAGAATTCAACCTTTTGGTTAATTCTCTAGCTCTGTTCCGTCTGGTAACCTTATACAGGTAATGTCACCTGTTGCTAGGCAACCTTGCTAATGATAAAATGACTCCACTTTGGAAGATTAATTACATTTAGACTGGGGGAAGTATATCTACTTGATAGGAAGTCATATGTATGGGCTTTCCTGAGCCCATAGTGGTTTAGTACTCCTGTAACTGGGCATGGGCCTTGAATGGACCCTGGAAACATTGCCTCTACTATTATTACACGAGATATTGGCTCCTTAGAGGCCAGAACTGCTCACAGACCTGTTCTATGTGGTCTCCTTTGCACCCGAGCTATCACCTTAGGAGAGATGCTCTAATAACCACAACCTAATAACCACGTAACTGTCATGTAGACACTGCCAGTGTTTTTATAGAAGAAGAATATGTGCTGCTGCCCTCCTGGAAACTTTGGATTCTGAATTCCAACCTTTTAGTAGACTAATGCCTCATGTGGACTACAGTGGGATATAAATCTGAATGCTTGTTTGAACTCAAGAAATTCCCTAGCAGGCTTAGCAGAGCAATGCCTAGTTGAAATGGAGCTTAAGAGAACTGAAAGTGTAGGGAGCAAAAGCCAAATGAAGAGTGATGATGCTGAGTTGGGAGGAAATCAACAAAATTAACATCTACCTGAAAATTAATCCTCTTCCTGCTGTTTGTATAGCCTTCTCTTTCCATTGATTCTATTACTAGCCATTTGGTAAGACTACTGTAGAAAACATTGAACCATTGACTACTATGTGGTCTGTGATTCCCAGTCTCTTGGATTTCATGGCACAATGAGTGTTCAAAAATATTGAGGAAGCAGGGTTGCCTGGATGGCTTAGTCAGGTGAGTGCCTGACTTTTAGTTCTGACTCAGGTCATGATCTCAGTGTCATGAGATTGAGCCCCGGATTGGGCTCTGTGCTCATTGGGGAGTCTGCTTGAGATACGCTCCCACTTCCTCTGCCCCTCACCCCGCTCACACATGCCCTCTTTTTACTCTCTCTCTCTAAAATAAATAAATATTTTAAAAAATATATTGAAGAAGCAGATACCAGATTTTCAAGTTTTACTTTGCCAAGTACGGGTAGAAACAACTATTGCAATGGCAGATACTCTCAACACTCAGTGTCATTCCCAAAGGGAAATCTCAGCACAAATGTCGGAAGGAGATATTACTTTCTTTTTTTTAAGATTGTATTTATTTATTAGTGAGTGTGAGAGAGGGAGAGTGATGCACAGGGGCAGAGGGAGAAGGAAAAGCAGACTCTCCACTGAGCAGAGAACCTGATGCAGGGCTAGATCCCAGGACCTGGGGATCATGACCAGAGATGAAGGTAGATGCCCAAATGACTGAGCCACTAAGGTACCCCAGGAAGGAGATATTTCTTAGTCTGAATAAATTTAGTTTTATAAAAATTACCATATAAAGAAGACATGGTCCATGTTGGGTAGGTATGGGAAAAGCCCTACCTTAAAACCCTCATCCATGCTGTAATTTTTTCTTCTTTTTGTTGGTAAGTAGGGGAAAATCCATCACAGGCTGACACTGGCCAATGGCCTAGCATATGGGAACCACTTAAGCAGACATCTTCAAAGCTGCTTTCCAACTCTGGAGTTTTCTAGTTCCAGCCCTGCCTACTCTATCTACAAAGTCTATTTCCATCATAGAGCTCCCTGCAATGGCACCAACCAAAGCTCTCCTGTCTGAATTATTTATCTAAATGAATCAATACTGCACAAATTTGACATTTATTAAATATCATCGTGTATCATTAGCTCAATATTTCCTCTGTGATCAACTTCTCAATCTAATAAGATGACACCCTCTGTAAGGCAATGGCATGACACTCTCCCTTCTATTTCACCATAGCACTTAGCAAATTTCTTTTTTTTTTTTTTTTTTTTTTTTAAATTTTTTTTTTTATTTATTTATGATAGTCACAGAGAGAGAGAGAGAGAGAGGCAGAGACATAGGCAGAGGGAGAAGCAGGCTCCATGCACCGGGAGCCCGATGTGGGATTCGATCCCGGGTCTCCAGGATCGCGCCCTGGGCCAAAGGCAGGCGCCAAACCTCTGCGCCACCCAGGGATCCCCAGCAAATTTCTAAACTAGAGATTGGCAAACTTTTTCAGGGAAAAAAGCCAGATAGTAAATATTTTAGTTTCTATGAGCCAGTGGTTCCTGTTGCAATAAATCAGCTCTGCTGATGTTCTGCAAAACTAGCCATCAACAACACATACACAGGGTGATGTGGCTATTTCCAATAAAAATATACTCAAAAGCAAGAGGCAGGCTGTATTTGACCTTTAGGCCATATTTTGCCAACCCCTGTTCTCAGCAGAAGGACAGGAATTCTTTGCCTAGTTGCACATGGATTAAGGATTCCAGTTAAACAGTTGACATCCTACCATTGCTGCTTAGTACAGTGCTGATTTATGAACTATTCATTTCTATATGGGAAAGTCATTTTCCCAGTAGAGTTCCAGATGTTGGAAAGAGGGAGAGAGAACACCCACCTAGTAAGCAGATTGACAAAATTAATTTTGGGTTAGGATATCATGAACAACTTCCCCTCATGTTAATTTTCAGTGTGCATGGAAGAGTCTTTTCACAGATTCAGAGGATTACAGAGTGACACTCAGTTCTTCATGGTATTGATGACGGAAGAAGATGAAGAGCAGGAAATAGAGATGGGGAGGGAAAGAGAAAATTAAGATGAAGAAAAAGAGTACAAAGAGAAGGGTCTGATTTCTTACTATGAAATCACTATAGCCTGCATTTTTGTGCTTACTCTTTGTGTAATCTCTAATAAATCATTGACTATAATGTATGGGACAATAATGTATATAATGCATGTGACATAATTTCCTTCTCTGAAATTAGACTGATTATCAGAATAGAAATTCATATTAATAAAGGAGTTGATTTAGGGGTTTGGTCTTCACATAATTTATTCTGTCTTGTAAAGTACTCCAGACAACTCTTCCCTAGAAACACTATGTAAATTCTGGCCATTGACTGATGGATGGATTGATTGGGTGGGGGGTAGGGTGTGGTGACCTACTGTTTTTAAAACATTTTAAATTACCATGAGTGGTTCTGACCCACTGTGCAAAAATTAGGTGGCAGCTATCTGCTTCTATTCTTAAATGGCAGCCTGATGCAACCTTATTGTTTTAAGGTACTTTGTCCCCATGGGTTCTGGATGAGAACTCATGGCCTGCCAACCAGGGCCAGGCAACTGGTACTTCCCCATGTGGAAGTTACAAAAGAGCTTACCTTTGCAGCCCCTGTTCACAGTTCATGTTCAAAGAAATGGTATGCAATCTGCTTGTCACTACATATATTTAAAATAATGTATTCCATAGCAAGGCATTTATTAATAGAACAGCCAAAGGTAGTGTTTTGTTCCTACTGTTTGACACAATACCAGAACAAGTTGCTATTCCCTAACCATCATATCCTCATGCTAAAACAGTATGGCTACAACTTGAAGACTATTTACTCCTTAGGGGAATTACTCAGACTGTCTTAGCTATTCCCAGCAAATAGTCCATAATTAGGAATAAATTCTCTCTCCTAAATAAAGTTTGCATGACAAACATGAATGAAGTAACATTCATCACTGCACACTTTAAAATAAGCCAGATGAAATAAGATCAGAAAATGGGTCACATGGACATTAATATTTTGGGGCTATTCAACCCTCATGCCTCTTTCAGGGAATTACAATCCCCTCCCATATGTACCCAGTGCTTTCTTTGATGACACAACCACTCTGGAGTCCCTGCCCTCTGTTTTGCTGGTCAATCCAAGTTAACCCAAAGAGCATTTATCTTCCGAATTTGAATGTTTGGGAAGTAGTAATACCAAGGTGGAATACACAGGAGAGGTCTCTCATTGCACTGCCTGTGGCTTAAAGTACTACTAATTAGCTCCTGAGAACTATATCCTTGGGACCACTCTAGCTCCTGTTCCCACTCACAATTTCTAGCCTTCCTTGGATTCTGTGAGCTGCCCTCCCTACTTCTGCCCAGGCAAGCCACAATCAGTATTTGTTGCTTGCAACCAAAGGACCCTAACTGAGGCAATGAGGGATTAGGAATTTTAAGAGAAACAACAATATAGTTTATAGTTCCTGATTTATTTTTTGCTACCAGAAAGGTCTATAAATATAACGTTACAATGACCTTTTGAAGTATGACAAAACAATGAAAAATTATAGCTACTAAAAAATGTTTAGGATTCAATAGGTTTTAAAGTTAAATGATTATTTATATAAATAATAGAATAAATAATAAAGTTTACATTTATTCCATATACTGCTTATGGACATGTGTTGGCAAACATAGGGAAACATACAGTTGCTTTGAAATAGAATGTAATTATTGTAAAAGCCACAAAAATCAACATCAGTATGGTACTTTGGTTCTATGTTATAGGAGAGTTAGATAGCAAGTTGACTGACTAGCCCTCATAAGAAATCTTCACTGGAAGTGGGGGAAAAAAAACCAGATTTCAGAGCTCCCTTTTCAGGCATCTTTCTTAAAATACTTTCAGTACTGAGATCAAGTGAATTGGTGAATGATTTATTACAAATTTTGTGTCCTATTCCTTTAACTGTAACCTTTATCTCCAAGTTCCTAGCTTATTTCTGTCCTCCTTCAAACTATTATTTCAACTACCTGAAGCGTGTACCTTTCTCTTTTAGCTCCTTTTTTTTTGTTCATTATGATTTGATGTGGATTCAATTTTCCAAAAATATATCTCTGGTTCAATAGTTTCTACGTTGAATATGGTAATGTGAGTCTTAATGAAAGCATTTCTCTCTCTCTTATTCTGGTGAATCCTTATCTCTGCTTAAAAATGATTAAATAACCGAATCATGATGCCTTCTCTTTAGGTAAAAATGAGCTCTGCATTCGTAATTTAAATATATGGGCCTGGGAATGTACTTCTCTGCTTGCTGTATACTGCATTCTATGAAGAGTAATTATATGCTTTCACTGTTCAACAGCAATGAACTTGTAATGCAATAATACTCTAATCAATGCCGTATGTTCCTATGCAGCCAGACTATCACTCCCTTTAATTTGCAGTATACTGGCTTTTCAGAGGAGTGTAGAAGAATGAGAGCCTGTTTTCTTTCTTAACTATAATTGTGTATTTACCTTTAACCTTAGGATTTGATCATAACAAAGGCCAAGTTGCGCATTGTCCTTCAATAGGGCTTTGTGTTTGTGGGTAAGATGCCTAATTGAAGGTATATTTCGCCACCCGAACTCACAAATATTAAGCAATTCAGGACTAAAAGGAGCCACTGTGGTACTTTATAGGGGCAATTATCCTTGTAGCAGTTTTGATTTTCTGAACCTGAAACTCAATTACAATGCAATCTTCATCTAATATGTGTTCAAAGACAGCCAAGGAAGAGAAGAGGTAGTTGTGTAGAGTTGAAAAAACACTTCGCAAAATATTAAGAGAAGTGAATTCTAGTTCTGCCACCAACTAGTCTTATAAGGTCTGTGATCTTGGGCCAATTGCTTAACAATTTTCAGCCTCAGATTTATCTGTAAAAGAAGTATAATAAAATATGTGTTTTATATCCTAAAGAATTATTAATAGGCTCATATAAAATCATTGAAAAGTACAAAGCACTGGAAAGATATAAAACATTCTTGTTAAGAATGAGGCTACTATGGCCCAGGTATTCTGATATAGGTTCTGTCTCCCACCCCTTTCACTCTGGAATGGAAATTCTGTCTCTACCCAGTCAACATCAGTCAGCCCTTCCTAAGGCACAGTGATTGGTTCAGGGGTGGGCACATAATTTCAATGGTCCAGTGAAAGAGAAGCTTAGGACTTCCAGGATAATGACTAAGGGAAGAGAAGCCCCCCCCCCAAACCCTTCACCCCCCCCACTCCCCACTCTAGAGAGTGTTGTGTAGATGTGAGGTAGGAACTAGTACAGCCATTTTGCTAACAAAAAGAGGAAACCAGAGAAAGGCTGAAGTTCCAGAACTATAAGGAAGTAGATTCAACTGTATGTAAAGTCGGCCCTACCTCTGGACTCTTTCACTCTTAGGAGCCAAAAATTTTTGTTCAAACCAGTTTGAACTGGACTTTTTGATATTTCGACTAAAGGCATCCTGATTTATAATAGCCTCAGGGATATAATAACAAAGTGAGGCATGGAGTGAGAGGTAGCCATCAAAGAAATGCCAATTACATGAAGGAAAAATAGAACATCTTGAGAAGAAAGGAGATGGTTGGATATTTCTTCATCTTCCTCCTTCTTTTCTTTTCTTGAGATTGATGGTTGGATTTCTTGAGAGGAAGTATATGAAGATGAATAAAGAGACAATTACGTCTTGGATTAATTAAGG
Source organism: Vulpes vulpes (assembly GCF_048418805.1). Classification (NCBI taxonomy): domain Eukaryota; kingdom Metazoa; phylum Chordata; class Mammalia; order Carnivora; family Canidae; genus Vulpes; species Vulpes vulpes. The sequence continues at coordinate 71,433,457 of NC_132788.1, read as the reverse complement.
TAACTCTTCAAATATCAGTGACTTAAGACAATGCTAGCTTAGAATCTAGCTTTCCATGGAGAGGGAGAACATGGGGAAGTCAGCTCCCGGCAGTCATGCAGGAACCAGGTTGATCTGCATGTATAGCTTACAAGATTATTCAGATTGTTGATATCTAGCCATTTGATGTGAGAAGATAGGGGGAAAAAAAAGAGAAGATAAGGGAAAAAGGGTGACCCTTTTCTTCCATTAGATAGAACTCAATGACATGATCAAACCTAACTGTAGACTAAATTGGGAAATGACGTTTAGCTGTGTGCCCAGAAGTAGAGGGTTAAAATGGTTTCTGAACAGCTGATATCTCTGTTTCCTTCCTTATGATTTTGTCTTGTGAATTTTGGTCAGAAATAGTTTATGCTACATATTTAAATATGTACCAGAGACAGGAAGATAATATAGAGCAGTGAAACCAGCCAAGCAAAATATAATGAAGAATGGCAGAAATTTGGTTAAAACAGAAATTAAGTCATTTAGACTAAAGAGGAGAGCCATTGATAACTCAGCTAACTGTTGTCACACAGGAATCTGAATCAAGGGGTTCTAGATTTTCCTATTTCTCAGGATCAATTGGGAATCTAAATTTTATGTGCAATATTTTTCTTAAATGTTGGAAAATAATTTATTGTTTAAACATCAAGAAAAATCAAGAGACCTATTTCTGATACCCAGCTCTATTTGCTGACAACCAACTTAATATCTACATGGTAGACCTCTTGCTCTGATCTGTAATTTTTTTGAACTCAGGGCCCTAATACATATATGTGCATGTTTATTTGACTTACACAAATATGCTGTCAACCTATATTTCAAAGCTTGTAAAGCATTAATTTCTAATCATGTAGGTAGAAAAGTAAAATGAACTTTCTAAACATTTCTTCCCATATTCTAGGGGGTTATGACACCTACATCATACTTTGAAGATAACAGTTCTGTGAGTCCACTATTCTTTTTCTGACATCTAAATTCATCTTTAGAAATGTTTATTTTCTAAAACCTTTATAGTGTACATTTATTCATATAAGATTGGCTATGTGATTCAGTTAGCTTAAAGTGATTAGACTTTCCTATGAGTTCTGTTAATTGTTTTCCACTTAGTGATTTCAGGCAAACTATGACACTGCAGTTACAGCATCATCTGATGCCAATTTCTTCTCTTTATGAAATGGCTGAGGTTCTGCTCCAAGTTCTGATGACAGATATTCTGAGTTTCTTTTTACCTCAAAGGCCACATACATATTTTTACTATTTGCGCAAAACCACTCCTGGCTGTGATGATATTATGGAATTCCAGTGATATGTTGTACAAGTTGAAGAACTATAGAACCACACGTACCGAGAACCTTTATAAAATATACTCAAGGGGCAGTTGGGTGGCTCAGTTGGTTAAGTGACTGACTCTTGATTTCAGCTCAGGTCATAATCTCAGCGTTGTGAGTTTGAGCCCCATGTCAGAGTCTGTGCTGAATGAGAAGCATGCTTAAGATTCTCTCTCTCCCTCTCCCTGTGTCCCTCCCCCACTCCCGCTCATGTGCTCTCATGCTTTCTCTTTTAAAAATAATAGAAATAAAAATAAATAAGAAATAAGATAAAATATACTCAATAGATAAACATCATATAACACTCAAAGCATAACACTCAGGCTTATACAGATATTTGTTCATAGTTTTATATACTTAAAAATGTTATAAAGTATATCTTTTCACATTTACTTAGTGTATATGGCACTTTTCATTGAGTAATATTGAGTAAATTCCTCAATATCCTGAATTCAGTGCAATCTAGAATTATTTAAGAGAACAAGTTTCCCAGCAACAAGCAGAGGCTATAATGAAGTACTCTCCCTTGGGCCTATCATGGACTTGATTGTAAAAAGCAAAGTAATAGGAAAGGTCTAAGAAAATGCTTTCATGTCAAGTAGTCTTTGAATTACAGAGCTGAAAGAAATGCATGGATGTGTTTGAGTCAAAGACAAACATGGGGATGTTCAGGTCATTGAGATCAATGTGAATGCTCAATACTATGAACCCAACACTAACAGTTGGTCAAAGAGATAAAGGGCATATTTGTTTTTATTTTTTTCATTTCACTTTCACCTACTCTTAGCCAAAGAGATGCACTGAAACCTTAAGGTTTTGCCTATTTGAATTTTTGAAAAAAATAACAGCTTTATGGGCATATAAGTCATGTACCATAAAATTGATCCATGAAAGTGTACAATTCAATGCTTTTTAGTATATTTAGAGTTATGTTGTATAACCATTACCACAATTTTAGAACATTTTAATCATGCCAAAAAGTCATTCCCATTTCTCCTCAACCTACCATCCCCAATCTAGGCAGCCATTAATTCTCTTTCTCTATAGATTTACCTATTCTTTTTTAAAAAGATTTTATTTATTTATTCATGAGAGACACACAGAGAGAGAGAGGCGGAGACATAGGCAGAGGGAGAAGCAGGCTCCTCGCAGAGAGCCCAGTGCAGGACTTAATCCCCAGATCTGGGATCACACCCTGAGCCGAAGGCAGATGCTCAACTGCTGAGCCACTTAGGCATCCCTAGATTTGCCTATTCTGGGAATTTCATTCAAATGACATCATACAATATCTGGTATCTTGTGACTGCCTTCTTTAGTTTTCAAGGTTCATAAATATCGCATGTAATAGTACCCCATTTTTTTTTATTGCTTAATAATACTTCGTTTTATAGATATATCACATTTCATTTATCCATTCATCAGGTGATGGACATTTAGGTTGTATCCACTTTTGAATTTGTATCCACACTTATGAATAATGCTGCTCTGAACATTTGTGTACAAATTCTTCTGTGAACATATTATTTTAAGTTTTCTTGGGTTTATTAAACTCAGGAGTGGAATTGTTGGTCCTATGATAACTCTATGTGTAGCCTTTGAGGAACCATTAGACTGATTTCCTGTACTATTTTACATTCCCACCAGCAATATATATGAGGGCTCCAGTTTCTTCTTATTTCTTACTATCTTTTTAAATACAGCTGCTCTATTGTGAGAAAAATAGTATCTCACTGTGGCTTTGATTTGCATTTCCCTAATGGATAATGAACTGGTTTCTTAAGGCATTACACCTAATTAGTTAAGAAAAGAAAAATAAAACAAATTCATAGTTTAAAAAACAATAAAGTAGATTTATGTTAAGGATATAAACAAAGGGATGCCTGAGTGGCTCAGTCAGTTAAGCATCTGCCTTCTGCTCAGGTCATGATCCCAAGGTCCTGGGATTGAGCCCCACATTGGGCTCCTTACTCAGATGGGAGCCTGCTTCTCCCTCTCCCTCTGCCTGCCATGTTCTCTTTCTCTCTCTTTGTCAAAATAAAATAAATAAATGAAATCTTTAAAAAAGAGTATAAACAGAAAGATGAGCTGAAGTGGTGAAATATTCTTATTCACTGGACCCTATAAATCAAGTTTCTTAGCAGAAGGGCATATCTATGCAATATGCTTTCTATATGCAAAGGAAACTGTCAGTAGTCCTATTTTAACTGTACTTTTGAGGAGACTATAGGAGCCTCTTAAAATATATGCCTGTAAGAAGAGAGAAGAAGCAAGGAGACCAGTGAAGAGGTTGTTGTAGAAGTGTGGGTGAGACAAGATGGTGGCTTGGATTACGTGGGAGCAGGTGGGAGGGTTCGGATGAGGATTTAGGAAATCCTTTATAAATAATAGACCATGAACGTATTAATGGGGGAAGGGGACTCGAACAATGTGCAGAGTGTCAACAGGTAGAATGTGAAACAAAGAAAAATCCAGAGAATTTCTTTTGAAGAATAAAGTGCACATAAAAGGAAAGAGCAAACAGCTGAGTTATACTAGATCAGTGGTTCTTAAAAGGGAGTTCCCTCCTCAGTACCATTTGGGAATAACTGGAAATGCAGTTATTAGGGCCTTACCCAGACCTACTACATCAGAAATTCTGGGGGTGGGGAGGTAAGTAGGTGAACGGGAGTAAGGATCTCTAGTGAACATAGTACCTCCAAGAGAGGTTATGAATGTTTAATGAGCAGAGAAGTAATTAATTAGAGTGACAATTCAGGAGCATTAAACTGATAGCAATGCAAGGTGAAATTGCCTAAATGGAATTGGCACAATTACAGTATAAACATCTAACTAGATTTTTGGTTTGAGCATGAAACTTGGGATAAAGCATCAAAGTTTGTTTCCTTCCATTTTAACTAACACAAGATGAAAAAAAATAAGCATCTTTCAGGTTCTTATCATTGGAAAGTCATTCCATGGGCATTGGTAAGAAATAGAAATAAACTGACATTGTATTTAAAGTGCATGTAATCTAATGAGGGGGATAAATGAGAGATTGTATATGGAAAGAAAATAATTATCAAAGACCTCATTATTATTTGGATAGGGTTGTTCTGTCATGTGGTTCCAGTACTATTTCAATCAGAGTTGTGTAATGCATAGTTACTACTGCTATATGCATCATGTCTGCATTTGTGACTGTCACAGAGCTATAACTGACATATTTTTCACATAAATTCTGATCTGTTAAAATTCAAGTGAGATAATGTTATGTGAAATTAGCCACTAAACAAGCTACATACTGTATGACTTCAAGTGTAATAATTTCTGGAAAAAACAAAGCTATAGAGACAGTAGAGAGATCAGTGATTGCCAGGGGTTCAGGAGAATGAGGGAGGGATGAATAGGTACAGCATAGGGCATTTTAGGGCAGTGAGACTATTTGTGTAACACTACAATGATGGATACCAGATGTTAAGCATTTGTCAAAACCCATGGAACTGTACAACACAAAAAATGAACTCTAATGTAAACTATAGACTTTAGCTAATAATAATAGATCGGATCCTCAGTTGTAACAAATGTACCTCACTAATGCAAGATATTAACATAAGAAAGTAGAGGATGGAGCAGGGTATATGTACTTTCTGTGCAATTTTTCTATAAATCTAAAACTGCTGTGGAAACTGATCTCTCAAATTAAAAAAAAAAAATCCAGGGAGGACAAAAGATGATTTGATGAAAGAGGTAAGACTGACCTCAGCTGGGTTGTGAAGAACAGGTTAGAAACATGGACTATCAAACTATAACATCAGGTGCTTTTATATTCCATTAATTTTTCCACTTTTAAAAGTCTCTTTAAAAAAAAGACTTTATTTATTCATTTGAGAGAGAGGAAGAGAGAGAGTGACAGAACAAGTAGAGGGGTAGAGGGGGCAGGGAGCCTGATGCAGAACTGGATCATAACCTGAGCTGAAGGCAGATGCTTAACTGACTGAGCCACCCGGGTGCCCTTTAAATGTCTTTCTTATTAAAATATAAGAGCTCTTTATACCCTAGAGTCATTAATCTTTTGTTATGTATGTTTTCAATGTTTTCTTGACTTGTTGCTAGCCTTTTACATTTATTGATGCTGCTTTAGGAAAACTATAGTAGCTTCAATATGTATTCTATCCATGTTTTCTCTTATAGGGAGATTCTTCAGAGAAGTATATCCTTTGATTCAGATTTTTGTCAGTGTTGGGAAAAGTTGCATTTTCAATATCATACATAAATTGTGCATCAAGGCCTAGCAATCAGACAGGCCTTTATAGACTGATATTTTACATATTTTTAGATATTATTGAACTTTTCTCATCCAAGATATATTATTTATCATATGGACTTGTGAGTCTCAAGTGAAACAACATGTCCTTAGCTCTTAGTTCAGTGAGTGGATGGTTTATAGTAAACATTCAGCTGCTCTAAGGACAAGGTCTATGATGGTGGTGGTGGTGGTGATTTCAACTACCAATTCTTAGATTCACAACCTACTTAACTTTTTTAGTCTGGGATGTGTATCTATCTTTATTTCTCAGGGATTTTGCCTTGCTCCATCACTCAAACCCTTTTTAAAGTTGAAAACATCTATTTGAGGTTATTCTCTACTCCAATTTCCAGAAATGACTGGCAAATATAGTATATATAACTTCTCATGAATGACAAGAGTTTTTTATTTAAAGTATTTGGCTACAAATTCTTAGGGAAAGGACTCAACAATCTCAGCAAGCATGGGGATAATGCAAAATATAATCAACATTATGAACTTCTCCATTGTGGTTCCTGGGGAGAAGCCACAGCTCCCTCCTGTTCTTACCTATTCTAGATATAAAACTGACTGACTTTCTACCCTTTTCTAACATTTGTTTTTCCCTTGGTTCTTAAGATTTCCCTTCTCCTGACAATCATCATAATTTTTCACACATACATGGAATATAAGAAGTAGTGACAGGGATTATAAGGGAAAGGAGAGGAACTGAGTGGAAAAAATCAGAGAGGGAGACAAACCATAAGAGACTCCTAACTCTGGGTAACAAACAAAGGGTTGCAGAAGGGGAGATGGGCGGGGAATGGGGTAACTGGGTGACCAGCACTGAGGAGGGCACTTGATGGGATGAGCACTGAGTGTTATACTATATGTTAGCAAATCGAACTTAAATAAATAAATGTAAAAAAAAAAAAGAAAAAAAAAGATTTCCCTTCTCCTTCTCAAAGGTTTCTCTACCCAGGATATGAGACTGACCATGCAGTTGAGGCAAAACAGTTCTTTGTATTTCAGACACTCTCCCACCCACGCATTCCTATAATCTGTGCACATTTAGTCCCCCTAAAGGACATTTCCCTTGAGCACAATCATTCAAGTGCAGCATCTTGTGTATCGTGTATCTCTTGAAGCAAAACTGTGACACATTGTGGGTCCAGCACCCTGATGACACGGTGCCCCACCTGAGTAGGTCAGGGGGCCTCACATCTGTTGTTCTCACATTCTCAGAGAACTTCCACGTATGATAAGTGATTTGATCTCCCTGGAAACCCAGAGAGTTCACTTCACAAATGATAAAACAGGTTCAGAAGCCTCAGTGACTTGGCTAAGATCTTTTTCAATAATGGAATTGCTTTAGAATTCATGATCCTTGCATAATCCCTTCTGTCATCTCAGGGTGATAGTAAAGAGAACACTATACATCTTGCCAGTCCTTTCTGGTACCTTCTTCTTTGTACTGTGCTGCATTGAATGAATGCTTTGATTGGGTAGACATGGGTTCAAATCCAGACACTCATTTTTACTCTTTCGATGATTTTGAGAAAAGTGCTCTACTGATTCAATTAAGAAAGGGATACTGAGGTATGCTATAAAAATCTACTTCTTTGCTCCCTTTCCTGCTTCTATTCTTGCTAGGATTTACAGCCCCCACCCCAGTTACCCATGCCCTGTAATGCAAGCAGCATATGTTCTCCTTCTAAGGGACAAGGAGTTAATGAGTTCTCTAGAATATCTAACATCCAAGGAAAGATCAGGTGAGAATGACCAGACAAACCTATCATATGCATATTCCACACCACCAGTCCTAGACAGCTTGAAGCCAAAGCCTCCTAGCTCCAAGGATTAATACCTGGGCCCTCATCTTTGTTCTAACAGATTCCTGGATGTCTGAAGGGACATGTACACCAGATTTCTGTCCTCAAAAAAAAAAAAAAAAAACCCAGACACTGAACAAAGATGAGACTCATCTTCTTTTCCTTTCCAAGTCTCCCGGATGCTCTGTCTGTATCTGCTCTGTCTATAAATTCAAAAAAACTCTGTTCTCACTTCCTGCTGGCTTATATTTGATTTCCATCCTACCCAAAGCCAAGGAATCCTCTTGGCTGATCCTGTGGGACCACCTCTGGGTCCCTAGACCCAGTCTGCTAGCATCACAATCTTTTGGTTTTGCCATCTCTAAAATGTGATAATTATAAATTCATCTACTGCATAGGACCATTGTGTGGATTAAGTGAAATAGGGCACATGAGCACTCAATAGCTAGTACTATAACTGAAACCATAGGCATCTCACTGGCTATTAAATGGATTATTTAGCAGTTTTCAGTGAGTCCAAAGCAATATCTGTGGTATATAACCTACAGTGTCACAGTGATGGTAACATTCCTGTATCATTAGACAATTGTGTGTCATTTCAAGACATTTTTTCTGAATTCTACAAAGGAATGCTAGACTCCCAAGAAAGACTGCCAAGGTGGGGAATTTTTGACTTCCTGTTTCTTACTCATAAGCTAAAGAATTTAGAAGATAATCTTCAGTTGTGTACATATATATGTATATTTATAGTTTCCCACAAACATACCTTGAAAGCATTTTAATCTGGATTAGTTTCATGAGCTTTCCAGCACCACACCTGAATTTCCACAGGAACCCAATCTGTAAAAGCTGACAACCTCAAGAGATAGTCTGATGATCATTCCCTCCAGTCTTCTGGTGATGTTCTGATAAGGCTCATTTTAATGCTGTCAGTAGCTTAACCAAGACACTCTGGGGAGGAAGCCTCTGTGGTTACACTTTCAGTATCATGAATGAATTATTCATATATGTCACAGCGATTCATAAAAAAAGTGAAAGCGTTAACTCAGAACATTCTCACAAGGGTAGTTTTAACGTGTAAGGGACAAGTCATACTCATATGCACCTCAATGCTTTCTAGCCTCTGATGACTTGAAATTAAGTGACATATTTTGAGCAGCTGAAGTGGCTTAGAGATGAGTAAGAGCTCTGTGTTACATAACTCTGAACCTCATACTGAGGTTTGGGAAAACTCTCTACTAACTATGCAGACTGCTCAAAAGTCCATAGGAACCCTTTTTAAATCCACCTGTGTGCCACTATGACCACTGTGATTGTGGTCAAATTCTTGACAGACTCATAATATGCATCTAAGAAATAAACTTTTACAGAGAATCAAAAAAGTTCAGTTGAAATTTCACACAATTGAAGGCTTGTATCTCAGTAACATCTCAACTGCACAGCTAACAAGGCAAATCAAGTATAGTCAAAAAGAAGAGGTAACCAAAGAGAAAGTTAATGTTCCTTTTTGTCATTACCTGACTACAAATTTAGTTCCCAACAGACTCCTTGGTTCTGGAACATCTACCACACTTAGCAAGAAAGTAAAATTCCTAATGTGTCCTTGGTTACACGAAGTTGAAGAACTGATCTGAAGAAAGATATAGAAATTATTGTTGAATGTAGAATTTTCTCCCAAGCAGCATCAAAAAGATATCTTAACCCTAAGATGACAACATTCTATTGGCAAATAAGAAGCACTATGGAACGTGAAATCCAGCTCAGCATTTCTCTAAGCCAAAATGTCACCCTGGTAATGACCACAACCTCCTTATACTTCACTTTCTAGCTGACAACTGAGAATATTGAATTTTATCTTTTCTGCCGTTGTGTCACACAGTTTGAAAGAATTTTGCCCACTAAGCAAAATGGCATTACTAAACAGCAATGATATGATCTTTTGCTCTATTGAGCACATTATGCACAAAGTACCTTCTAAGCCCTTTATATACTTACCTAATTTAATGCTCAGACAATCTTACATGAGTATTCTCTATCACCATTTTACAGACGAATAAACTGAGCCTTCAAGAAGTCATATATAGTAAGAGGGACAGCCATAATTCAAACGCTCTTACCTAAAGTCAGTCCTCTTAACCACTCAGTGAATTATCCTCAGGATCTAATGATTTTCAATGTTTAACAAAGACAGAATTATATAATCACCTTTAGCTGATTAACTTTAAATTAAACTTTAACTTTAGAATTGGTAGTCTCTTCCCAAATGGGAGGTCTTGGAGCATGTATAGATGGAGAGCCATATTCCATACATTTCTATACATATTCAAGACCCAGTCACCATAGCAGCTGCCCCTTGGCTACCCCTCAGGTCTACAAAGTTTGTAAATGCCTGTAGCTGTCTCCACAGGATACACACGGGCTCTGGAGAGTTCTGAAAGTGGCTAGGGACATTTGGACCTTCTGAGGCTCTGGGGTACTTACTAACTCTTGGTGGCACATTCCCTTGGCTGACATAATCCTCACCTTGTGGGGAAAGGTGTGGCCAGAGGATGGCAGAGCAGGCTCTTTTGAAGCCCAGGGCCCAGGGCTAAGGGTAGGAAGAGGACAGAGAGGAAGTGGGGTCTATGATGTGCTGATAAAATAGGTCTGTACTTCCATGGTCTGAAATATCATCCACTCCTTTGTTATTTGTACATTTCCAAACCATTCCCATTAGAATATGAATTACATAAAAGCAGGTCTCTTGGCTACCCTTACTGCTACTGCATCTCCAGCATGTATGACAAAGCCTGGCACAGATAATTTGCTAAATTAAAATCTGTTGAATGAACAAATGAGTAGATCATAATAGCTTACACATATCCCAAAACAACATGAAACAAAACAAAACAAAACAAAAAAACGAACACAACAAAAAATGTTCCAGGAGCCCTTCTACGTGCTTTGCATACAAGACCCCCTTCATTCCTAACAACTAGAGGAAGTAGGTTCCAGGAAAATTACTTTATAGATGGCACAGGAAGGTTAAACTATGTCCTTAATTGCATACAACTATTCATAGGCTCAAAGGTATATATCTTTTTTCAAGATGAAATGCTGAGTGTATAAATAAATGATTGTCCATGGAGGAGAAAGAAAGAAGAAGAAAGAAAGAAAGAAAGAAAGAAAGAAAGAAAGAAAGAAAGAAAGAAAGAAAAATAGAAGAGAGGGAGGGATGGAGAGAGGGAGGAAGAGAGGGAGGGATGGAAGGAGGAAGGAAGGAAGGAAGGAAGGAAGGAAGGAAGGAAGGAAGGAAGGAAGGAAGGAAGGAAGATTAGGGCAGCATAGCAGATTGGAAAATTAAATCTCTTTTTCCTTCAGGTTAAAAAAAAACATGGTAAAATTTACAATTCAAACACAATTCAAAAGTGTATCATGTGAAAACATTAGTGTGAAAGAACTCACAAACATACAGCTTTTTCCTCAGCAGAATGAGCTTTTTAGAAAATATCCAAGAAAGTCTGGCAATAGGCTACATTACAAGATGGTAGAAGAGGGGGCAGCGTTTTGCTATAACATATGGTAAGGTATAAATAAAGGCCATTTAAAAGTGGGTCCAAACAAGCCTCTTTCTAGCTGTGAAAAGACGACTGCCTTTGGAGACTGCCAGACACGACCGGAGGAAGGATTTGAGCACAGAGTATATTAGTAGCAGTGTGCCATCCGACCTCGCCAGTCGATGGAATACCTAGAGCCAAGTTCCAGGATATCAGGATGCTGACTGGTGACTTCTAAGAAAAAATAAAAACAAGCACCTGTGCATCAGACAGTATGAACTGCCGGAGTTACTTGACGGGATGAGCACTGGGTGTTACATTAGATGTTGGTAAATCAAACTCCAATAATATATATATATATATATATATATATATATATATATATATATATTAAAAAAAAAGAACTGCTGGAGTTCCCACACATATCCAGCTATAGAGTTTGGCCATAAAGACAGTTTCATCTCTCAGTGAAATACAGATTTATTTAGAGGAGCCGCAGATACCATGATTTTTAAAAAAAATTTTTTTGTTTTTTTTTTAGATACCATGATTAATATATATTCCGTCATCTTTTCATTCTTCCTTTTATGCTAGTTGGATGCTGTCCCTCATCTCTTCAAATGGAATTCTGGCTTAAAAGGGAGAAGGAGTGAAGAGAGGACAGGAACAAAGGAAAGAGGAGGGAAGGGAATGGGCAAGGGAGGGGAGAGCAGGAGGGGGTAGGGATGAGGGAAGGGAGAGTGGGGAACATAGAAAATAGGGCTTGTTACCTTTGGCTAGAACCCATCAACCCCCAGGCCCACCCTCATCCCCCACCCCAAGAAAAAGTTTAAAAATTCCAAAAAGGAAAATTACACACACACACACACACACACACACACACAGAATTTCTTTGGTTTGCTTTTCTAATTGGTGTTTTTGTTTGTATGTGCCATAACTTTATACAGTCATTTGAGATAATTGAGATAATTTGGTGAATTAACTAGAATAGCCCTCCACATTGAGAAGTACTGTTCCCTGTGGCAAAATACAGTGAAGGTGGTCAATGTTGAATATTCTTGTTTGCAGTCTGTTAGCATTCTAGTCTCCAGAACGATCATTTCATCATTTACTACTACTACTATAATCATCATCATCAGGGCTGTGATGATAATGATTGTCCTGATTTCTTCTTCCTGTTCTCCTTCCCCATTTATTTTCATGGTTGCCTTTTTCCACCACATTAGTTTTTGTTCTTTAGAGCATTTGCTTAACTGTTTTTCCATTTCAGTGGTTCAGGTTTTCCCTTATTGCATTATGTGATGGAGTGCCGATGGATTTTTCCTTGATTTATACAATGAAGAAAAATTATGTAAAAACTTATATATACTTAATATATGGAAGCATAACATTAAGAAATAATTTTATTCTTAGCCTTATTTCTATCCAGATCATCTCCATTCCATTCTCCAAAGGAGTAGAAATACTGAAATATTTCATGTTTTCTTCAAGTTATTTTATATATGCGTATGAACACATCTTTGTATTTCTTCATATGTTTGCATAAATGGGCTCATTATATATACTATTCAGGAACTTTCTTTCTCCATTAAGCACTTTGATGGAGTGTTTCCATTAAACACTCCATATCAGGAGTGGTTACCTTATTCTTTCAACTAACTTTATGGTATTCCATTATGTAAATATACTATTAAAAAAATTCGACTGTATTTTTGAACATTCAATTTTTCTAGCTAGCAACAGTTTAAAATCAAATTGTGGTGAATATCCAACTATGTTTGGATGCACACACATATATTAACACACAAACTTATTTTTTATGGGATAAAGTCTTATAAGAAAAATTATGTAGTAAAGGAATTCTTATTTTATATTTTAATAGATTTTGCCAAATTTCCTGACATAAAGTAACATCAATTATAACCTTAAACTGAATTTATGTTCTTATATTTTGAAATTAAAAAATGATATATGTTCATTTTAACAAGCAAAACTTATATAGAGATATATGGAGTGCCTCTCTTCCCCCATCCTCCAGTTACAACCCCTTTGAAATATCCAATTTTAACAATTTTGCTAATGGACTATCAAGGAACAAGAAAGGCTACTTTTCTACACCTCATTAGCAAGAAGATGATCAATCTTTGATTTTCAAAATCTTTGATTTTGATTTCGAACATGTGGATGAGCAGAAAATGTTATTTGCTTTTTAGAAAGGCATGTATTTATTGGCTACATTACATTACATTTTGTATCCCATACATTTCCCTTCCCTTTGTTTATTTAATATCATATTTGTTTCTTATTAATATATAGGAGCATTCTTAACATGAGAAATACTAGTCATTTTTTTGTTATTTTACTCAGAGATCATTGTTTGTCTTTTAAGCTATTTTAGGTACTTTTGCCACTTTGAAATTTTATTGTTTCTATAGAATATTCAGAGAAAATACCTGAATTTTAATGTGAATATTATGAACATAAAGTAAACATGTAGGCAACCAAATATGTGTTCCCTTAACTCTAGCTCAACATATTCTCTGTTTCTTTTCAGATTCTCAGGAAGTGAAACTCCTCCTATTTTCAAAGCACTTTCCTCTTCTTGAGCTTTAAACCTAAAATCCCTACCTCACATCCCTTTGAATCTATGGTTGCTTGAAATATACGCTTTTTTTCTTTTAAATGTTCACATTGTAGAAATATTTTTCTGATTTTCTGATTTTATAATTCTATATATATTTCATTATAATCAGACTATTCTTCATTCTATTTTTACATATGAAAGTATTCCAATTTTGTACTATTATGAAAGCATTTTCATAACTGTTCTAATGGAAACATTTAAAGAAGGTATGATCCATTTTCTGTATCATGTATATCACTATCTCTATACATAACTATCAGCATATATATGCAGATACATATAGAATCTATTTCTCTAACTTTTATTTCTTTCTCTACTTGATTTGTTATGGACTTAGAGAATTAAATCAAGTTATCTTACTATGTTTACTTCTTGATTGTCCTATTTTTTGGCTTGATAAATGTCAAGTCCATAATATGGTATATAATAGGTCTTTATAAATGATATCTTCTTATTATGAATTTTACTTCTTGATTTCTTATTAATGCTCACTTCTTTAAGTATCAGTTTATCTATATCTTGTAGTGTGTGTGGGTGAGTATTGACATTAATTATGTTTAACTATATGATGAAGCCAAAAACAAATGAGAGATTATGGTTTTTCCTAGAGGGGTGTGTGTGTGTGACCATGTTCCGATTGTTTACTTTTGCTTTTTAACTGCACTATTTGGATATTTGACTTCACAAAATTTCTTGGTAAAAATAAAATCACATGTATCTTTAGTAACCATTCCTATTTCCACTACTAATTTTTCCTGGATTTTTTGGGGGGCTTACATATTCTTAATCTTTGTCCTTCTTTAGACTGGCATGGTTAGTTTTTGTGGTAGTTTGGTTATAGAATTTACCTTATTACTATAATTTATCTTTTGTTCTTCTTCTCAAATGATTATGGAGTTGTTCTTTATAATTGTCTTGATTATTTTGTTTTTCACATTCTTCTTCATTTTTTATTTTCATAGTAAATATTGTTAAATTTTTTTGTAAAATGTAAACATTGAAATCCTTGTCTGCATCTCACTAATTTTGAGACATATAAATATTCCTTTAAAAGAGAAGTCCTGGGATCCCTGGGTGGCGCAGCGGTTTGGCGCCTGCCTTTGGCCCAGAGCGCGATCCTGGAGACCCGGGATCGAATCCCACATCGGGCTCCCCGTGCATGGAGCCTGCTTCTCCCTCTGCCTGTGTCTCTGCCTCTCTCTCTCTCTCACTGTGTGCCTATCATAAATAAATAAAAATTAAAAAAAAAATAAAAGAGAAGTCCTGATGGGCAATTATCTACTGAAAGCTTGGGAGAAAGATAAACAGACTACTAGATGAATTCTATCTTTGTCTCTTTTATTAACCTTTGCAATATCATTAAATGCTAAATTTAGGAGCCTTATCAATTACCTGACTCAGCAGGTAGGAACCTCAGAGATAGATTGCTAAGGAAAAGTAAGAAGGTGACTAATAATTGAGATCATTTTCCAAAGTCACATCATCAGACTGGCCATTATTTTCTTACACTGATCTAGCTCTGGAAGGAATATAAATACCTGTGACCTGGAATGATAAATGTTCTTCAATCTGCCTATGAAAATGTTGTCTACTTACCTTAGGTTGTTCCTCCTCAAAAGAGAAGATACTTATTTGGCTACAGACTTTCCCTTTACTATAGCATACCCTTAACTTGGTGTCAGGTAAAAGCCTTTTCAATGGTTTCCTAGAGATTTTCTAGAATGGAACATCTTACCCTCATTCATTATGCTTAAAAGCTACACATCTTATACATATTTAAAAATAGGCATTATAAAACCTAAGAACATAAAAAGGGAAAAGCATAATTATTCCTACTTTATATGTGGGGCAATTGGGATCCAAGAGGTCATTTCACTTGATAATCAATGGAGTGCTGATGAGAGGACCTAGTTCTTCTTGATTGAGTCTTACTAGATATTTGACAGTCACACAAAAATAAAGCATAACTTACTACCACTAAAAATAACATTTTTAAATTAGTAAGTTGATAATTATTTGCAATCTTTCAGCAATGTGTATGTAAACTTGATGACATAGTTATCAACCAGTTTTACCTTCTAGTTGGAAGGTTTTCTTATCCTTTATTGTTTGCATATTAGAATATTCCAGATTACAATTATTGCTATTAAAAATCACAGCAAATATTATGTGCCTTTGGCTGACTGTCCCAGATAATAATATCGAATATAAACACAGAATGAATAAATCACTGATGTCTACTGTAGAAATGCCATCAGCACAAGACTTATAAGCCCATCTCCTTCGAAAAGCTGGACAGCTGATCATGTCACCTTAAAAGATAGTACAAGATGGATTTCTAATTCACCACTTAATTATATATGAGTATAGAAAGAATTTAGTTATGTTTTACATTTGAATGTCGTTTTAAAATACATCTTACAATATATCATCAATGTCTTTTTCTGATCAATGAGGGAAATAACCTAATTTGGGAAGAATTAAATTCTTAGTGGTTGAAAGTATATACTATAATTTTGTTTTCCTGATATCTTAGATTCAATATTAAAATGAAAAGACATTCTAGTCCTGAAGTAATAGGTTCAGTCTATTCCTGATATTGAATATATTGCTGAGATGATATGCCACTTGGGCAAACAATGTGAAATCATAGTGATGATCTAAACTATTATTAGTTCTATTACCAAAGAATGTTTTTATATTATCTCTCATTTCAAAATTGCTCTCTGAAAAACTTTTTCTTGAAAGCCCGCATACCTCAGGGTAGAAAAGCAGAATCTTATATCCATTCTGATTATGTCATCATTTTTACTCCTTTTGATTTTTAATTTGAGTCAAGTCAGAAGGGATGACCACCAAATTTTCTTGGCAAATTAAACATCTTATGGATTGGCATTAAGGTGTAAATCTTTTTCTTTGAAAAGCAAAGCCCGGGATCCCTGGGTGGCGCAGCGGTTTGGCGCCTGCCTTTGGCCCAGGGCGCGATCCTGGAGACCCGGGATCGAATCCCACGTCAGGCTCCCGGTGCATGGAGCCTGCTTCTCCCTCTGCCTGTGTCTCTGCCTCTCTCTATCTCTCTGTGACTATCATAAATAATAAATAAAAATTAAAAAAAAAAAAAAAAGAAAAGAAAAGCAAAGCCCATCCTTACTACATATGGGTTGTTGGACTCTAACAGAATTGAGCCCAGTGCACATTTTCTAGTCTGCCTCATAGATCAAAGAGAAGGATTGTAAACCAAAAGACGCATCTCTTCTCTTATAGCCTGGATAAACAGAACGAGACTTGTCAAGCATTTCTCTTTCATTTATGTACTGCACTTATGCCAAGAGCAGCTAATTCATACTCTCTCCATCAGTAACGTCACCTAAGTCTAAAGTGAAATATCTACCAGGAGATGCACAAGAGTGTAATTGCTCTTCCACAATGTATGCCATTGATATTTTGCAACATCCATCAGTGTTATTTGATAAAGGAATTTTGCCAATAGCTCATTCTGCTTTCCCTGTGATTGTACTATTTGTCATTAACATGGCAGCTGCTTTTATTAGCTTCTTGGCACTAGTGTGACTTGTACCTGTGTTTTGGCAAGATGAATGCAACCTTGAAAGATGCTTCTGTAGTTCTAGTCTTTTTTCCACTACTGACAACAAAAGTCATCAATTTTGCATTGAAAAGCATTATTTTGAGCTTGTTCAGAAAAACAGAGAGGTCATTTTTTTTTTTAAGATAGTATGAACAATTCTGTGGCTTTATTCCAATACTGAATAAAGTTCTAATGAAGGTTTACATAGCTCACTGGTCTAACTACATGCAATCTTTAAGATATTCATGAAATATCCATTTATGTTATAGATGTGTACTAACGCCCCAGTCACTATTTACATTTGTGATGCTTTCTGAGTTGTATTATTTATATTCCAATTTAATAAATACTTTTATGCACCAGTCTACTCCTTTTTGTAACTTTTACATTTTTGTTGTATA
The DNA here is from genome assembly GCF_048418805.1 of Vulpes vulpes. Classification (NCBI taxonomy): domain Eukaryota; kingdom Metazoa; phylum Chordata; class Mammalia; order Carnivora; family Canidae; genus Vulpes; species Vulpes vulpes. The sequence goes on along the minus strand of NC_132788.1, from coordinate 71,415,839 downwards.
GGAATATAATATACTCAATAAGCGTACAAACGCAAATTTAACAGTTAACTACATGTTACTTAAGATGAACTGATCATCATTCTTGGTTGAACATAGAAAACCCTAGTGGGAATTCTGTGACTAACACAATAAAGCTTTTATATGCTTGTGAAATGCATGTGAAAAAGTGATTATTGGCCTCACCTCTAAATTCCTGAACCATCTTCAACAGTCATTACAGTGACCACTAAGACAGATACCAGCAGGATTGGAGAACCTCATTTTAAAAAAAAGATTTAAATATTTGAGAAAGAGAGCACGAATGAAAGGGGATGTGGTAAAGAGAGAAATAGATTCCCCACAGGGAGTCATACATAAGATTCAATCAGAGGATCCCAGGATCATGAACTGAACCAAAGGCAGGTGCATAACTGACTAAGCCACCCAGGTACCCCTGGAGAACCCTATTTTGAGAAACATTATTGCAGTGTAATGATTGGTTAATTCTGTAGACCTGTTTTTACTAAAAAAGGCTTGCCAACTTTGAGAGAAGATAACCACCGACGTGCAAGAGAAAGGACCTAGAGAATACTGCAAGGTGATTACAGGCTCCGTTCTTTTGCTCTCCTTGATTCCAATCTTTTCATCTTAACCTGTGTTTCACCACTCTGACAATAACTTCTCTTAAATGCCATTTACTGCATGCTTTGTTGCATGCCTGTTTCTGAACTTATATAAAAATGTAGACTTTTCATAGTGACTCCATAAATTCATATTAAGCCCACTTTAGAGATAAGGGAACTGCAACAGAAAAGTTTATTAACTTGTTCTCTAATCAATTACTAACAGGCAACAAAGTTGGGCCCAAACCCAGACCTTTAGGCCTCTAAGGACTGTGCCATTAGTTTGCATGCTCATTGCCTTGTTAAAATGCACATAAAACTTAATTTTACTTCTTTGTTCTAAAATCTTCACTGACTGCCATTGCCTACAGTAATAGTATCACACCGTTAGTATAGCATCCAGATCCGTGGACAAACTGGCCTTCACCTGGTCTTCCAATCCTGTGTCCCACACAGGCTGACCATATTCCCCAAGCATCATGTTCTTTTCATTCTCATGCTTACATTCAGAATCTTCCCTCTTACTGCCCAGCCCTGCATACCTCTGCCCCAGGTTGCAAAGCATTCTCTGATCCCCCCAGGTAATCACTTAGCCTTCCACAGGAATCATTGGGAAGGCATGACAATGACACCTAAAAAGTCATATTCGTACCACAAGTGTCTGGTCCAGTGATTGTCATTGCGTGGTCAAACAACCACCAACAAAAGAAGCATCTGGAAGTGTTTTTTAAAAATGCATATTTCAAGGTTTCTTTGTAGATTACTGTTGGTGTTGGGTAGTATGGCCTGAGTTTTCAACAAGTTTCCTAAATCAGTCTTTTGTATCTTAAAATTTGAGAATTTTCTTCTATACATATGTATAGAAGGAAGGGTAGTGTGAACACCAACACATGGTTTCGTGAAGGTTCGAGGATCACATAAGACAGGATATTCAATTATCCTAGCAAGTCCCTTATGTCTAAAAGTTGACACTGTTGTGGTCTAAGGCAGTGATGACAGAGGGGAAAGGTGAAGCTCTATCTGCTTCAACTTTTTCTTCTCTTTCTTCGATGAATTCCCCACACTCTTTCCTAAATCTACTAACATGCTCTCCAGAGCATCTCTTATTTTCTCTTTACAACTTGGTATATATTTGCAAAGAAAAATTAAAATGTAGCAAAACTTATATTAAAACTGAAGAACAGTTAATGTTAATATTTTACACTATTTGTTTCCAATTTTTCCCCTATGCAATATATATTTTTAAAGGAAAAAGAAGTATGGAATCAGATAATGACTATATAGGGAATTCGTGTTCTATTTTTTAAATTCTCTTAATATTATAAATGTTAACATCTCTCATTTCTTTAGTTATTCTTTGAAGTCAAGATTTTTAATAGCATCAAAAAGCCCATCCTCCGATTGTTTTATTTACCAGCATTTATGTAGTGTTAGGCATATCTTAGGTACTTGATAAAAATGTTCTAAGTAAAGGAATGACTATGTAATAATTCAATTGTTCATGGAAATTTACACAGTTTCCATTTTTTTTGCCTATTATAAATAACACTGCAATTTGTATGTCTGATGATTTCCTTCAGTTGACTTCCTAAAAATAGCATTTATTGCATTATATGGCAAATATATATATATTTTTTAGTTCTGATATATACACACATACCTAATTTTTATCCCAGTTTTATTGAGAAATAATTGAAATACATCAGTGTGCAAGTTTAAGTGTACAGCATGATGGCTTAATTTACATATTTTGTGCAATGTATTATAATGAGTTTAGCTATCAACCACCTTATACAAATAAAAAGAAACAAAAGTAAAAAGGGGAGGGAATCTCCTTGTAGTGGGAACTCTTCGGAGTAACTCTCTTAACAACTGTTCTGTGTACCATGCAACAGTGTCGGGTATAGTCATCATGCTAAATATGACGTCCCTAGTACCAATTTGTTGTGAAACTGGAAGTTTGTGTCTTTGACCACCTTTCTCCAATTCCCCTTCCCTCTACCTCTGGTAACCCCAAGTCTGATCTCTTCTATGAGGTTGTTTTTCATTTCTTAGGCTTCACATATAAATGAGATCATACAGTATTTCTCTAAAATATTTTACTTAGCATAGTGCCTTCAAGGTACATGTATGCTGCCACAAATGGAAGAATTTCATTTTTATGCCTGAATAATATTCAATTGTATGTATATGTGTTTGTAAATATTTCACAACTTCTTTATACATCATTCATGTATTCATGTATTCATCGCTGGACACTTGGGTTGTTTCCAGTCTCAGCAACTATCTTTCAATTAGTGTTCTCATTTTTTTTTGGATATATTCCCATAAACTGACTTGCTGGATCATATAGTGGTTCTAATTTTAGCTTTTTGAGGATCTTCCATACTATTTCCCATAGTGACTGCACAAATTTATAATCCCACCAGCAATGCATAATTGTTGCCTTTTTCCTTTCACACCAGCATTTGTTATCTCTTGTCTTTTTGATGATATCCATTCTAATAGGTACAAGGTAATATCTCATTGTGTTTTTAACATGTATTTCCATAATGACTAATGATGCTGAGAATCTTTTTTTTCTCCCCATGTACCTATCAGCCTCTTGTATATCTTCTTTGGAGAAATATCTGTTCTGGTACTTTGCCCATATTTATTTTATTTACTTTTTATTTTTTTTTACTTTGCCCATTTTTAAATTGGGGTATTTTACTACTGAGTTGTATGCATTTTGTAATATATTTTGGGTAGTAATCCCTTAAAGGATATAGGACTTGCAAATATTTTTTCCCATTCCATATTGTCTTTTCTTCACTCCACTGATGGTCTCTTCTGCCATATAGGTTTTTTAGTTCAGTGTAGTCCCACTTATTTATTTATTTTGTTGCTTGTTCTCAAAGGGTCATATCCAAAAAGTCATTACCAAAATACATTTCAAGAAGCTTTATTTCCATGTTTTCTTTTAGGTTTATGATTTCAGGACTTACATTTAAACCTTTAATCCATTTTGTGAGGAATGTAACATACATGTCTTTTATATATATTCAATTATCCCTGCACCATTTATTGAAGAGATTGTCTTTTTTGCATTGAGAATTCTTGTTTCCTTTGTCAAATAGCTGACCTTATGTGCTTAGGTTTATTTCTGGTTCTTTTTTTTTTTTTTTTGCCAGCCCCATACTGCTTTTTTGATGATTATAACTTTATAGTATAGATTGAAATCATGAAGTGTGATGCCTCCTTCCTTATTCTTCTCTCTCAAGATTTCTTTGGCTATAGGGGTCTTTTGAAGTTTCATATAAAAATTAAGAGTGTTTTTTCTACTTTCATAAAAACTGTCACTGGAATCTTGATAGAGTTTGCACTGAATCTACAGATGGCTTTTGGTAGTATTGCCATTTTAGCAGTATTAATTTTTCTACTTCATGGACATAGGATACTTTTCCATTTAGTTGTATATTCTTCATTTTTTTCATAAATGTATTATAGTTTTCAGAGTAGTTATCTTTCACCTCCTTAAATTTATTCCTAAGTATTTTAGTGTTTTTGATGCAATTATGTGGGATCAATTTATTTCTTCTTCAGAAAATTTGTTGTTAGTATATAAAACACTACCAATTTCTGTATGTTAATTCTGTAACCTACAACTTCACTAATTTTATTGATTAGAAACTAACAGTTTTCAGGTTGTACTACAAAGCTGTGGTCATCAAGACAGTGTGGTACTGGCACAAAAACAGACACATAGATCAATGGAACAGAATAGAGAACCCAGAAGTGGACCCTGAAATGTACGGTCATCTAATATTCGATAAAGGAGGAAAGACTATCCATTGGAAGAAAGACAGTCTCTTCAATAAATGGTGCTGGGAAAATTGGACATCCACATGCAGAAGAATGAAACTGGACCACTCTCTTTCACCATACACAAAGATAAACTCAAAATGGATGAGAGATCTAAATGTGAGACAAGATTCCATCAAAATCCTAGAGGAGAACACAGGCAACACCCTTTTTGAACTTGGCCACAGTAATTTCTTGCAAGATACATCCACAAAGGCAAAAGAAACAAAAGCAAAAATGAACTATTGGGACTTCCTCAAGATAAGAAGCTTTTGCACAGCAAAGGATACAGTCAACAAAACTAAAAGACAACCTACAGAATGGGAGAAGATATTTGCAAATGACATATCAGATAAAGGGCTAGTTTCCAAAGTCTATAAAGAACTTATTAAACTCAACACCAAAGAAACAAACAATCCAATCATGAAATGGGCAAAAGACATGAAGAGAAATCTCACAGAGGAAGACATAGACATGGCCAACATGCACATGAGAAAATGCTCTGCATCACTTGCCATCAGGGAAATACAAATCAAAACCACAATGAGATACCACCTCACACCAGTGAGAATGGGGAAAATTAACAAGGCAGGAAACCACAAATGTTGGAGAGGATGCGGAGAAAGGGGAACCCTCTTACACTGTTGGTGGGAATGTGAACTGGTGCAGCCACTCTGGAAAACTGTGTGGAGGTTCCTCAAAGAGTTAAAAATAGACCTGCCCTACGACCCAGCAATTGCACTGTTGGGGATTTACCCCAAAGTTTCAGATGCAATGAAACGTCGGGACACCTGCACCCCGATGTTTCTATCAGCAATGGCCACAATAGCCAAACTGTGGAAGGAGCCTCGGTGTCCATCGAAAGATGAATGGATAAAGAAGATGTGGTTTATGTATACAATGGAATATTACTCAGCAATTAGAAACGACAAATACCCACCATTTGCTTCAACGTGGATGGAACTGGAGGGTATTATGCTGAGTGAAATAAGTCAATCGGAGAAGGACAAACAGTGCATGTTCTCATTCATTTGGGGAATATGAATAATAGTGAAAGGGAATATAAAGGAAGGGAGAAGAAATGTTGGGAAATATCAGGAAGGGAGACAGAACATAAAGACTCCTAACTCGGGGAAACGAACTAGGGGTGGTGGAAGGGGAGGAGGGCGGGTGTTGGAGGGGAATGGGTGACGGGCACTGAGGTGGACACTTGACGGGATGAGCACTGGGTGTTTTTCTGTATGTTGGTAAATTGAACACCAATAAAAATTAATTAAAAAAAAAAAGAAACTAACAGTTTTTTGAGTGTTCTAATATAACATCATGTTATCTTCTAATAGAGACAATTTTACTTCTTCCTTTCCAATTCTGATATTTTATGTTTCTTTCTCCTGCCTGATTGCTCTAGCTAGGACTTCTAGTACTATGCTGAAAAGGAATGGTGAGAATAGGTACCATTCTCTTGTTCCTGATCTTGGAGAAAAAAACCCTTTCACCATTCTGTGTTAGCTGTGGTTTTGTCATATATGGCCTTTAACATATTGAGATATGTATCTTCTATGCCTAATTTGTTGATAGTTTTATCATGAATGGATGTTGGATTTTGTCAAATGTCTTTTCTGTGTCCATTGAGATGATCTTATAATTCTTTTCTTTCATTCTCTTAACATCATATATCATACCAATTGACTTGCATATGTTGAAACATCCTTGCCTCCAAAGGATAAATCCCACTTGATCACAATGAATGATCCTTTTAATGTGTTGCTGAATTGGTTTGTTAGTATTTTATTAAACATTTTTTGCATTTGTAATCCTTAGGGATATTGTTCTGTACTTTTCTGTTCTAGTAGTGTCTTTTTCTGGTTTTAGTATCAGGATAATGCTGGCTTCATAATATGAGTCTGGGAGTATTCCTTCCTTTTCAATTTTTGAAAGAGTTTGAGAATGATTGGTTTTAATTCTTCTTTAAATGTTTGATAAAAGGGCACTTAGGTGGCTCAGTGGTTTAGCATCTGCCAGGGTCCTTGGATCAAGTCGTGTATCAGACACCCTGCAGGGAGCCTGCTTCTCCCTCCACCTATGTCTCTGCCTCTCTTTCCATGTCTCTCTTGAATAAATAAATAAATAAAATCTTAAAAAAATAAATGTTTGATAAAATTCACCAGTGTAGCCATCTGGACTTTTCTTCATTGGCAGATTTTTTATTACTGTTCAATCTCCTTACTAGTATTGATCTATCCTGACTTTCTATTTCCAAAAAGAGCAATTTTTCATCAGCAGATAGTCCTATGAGGGTTTTCCCATTTCCCTTTTTTTTTTCTTGTTGCTTTTAAATTTCTTTATCTTTGGCTTTTGAAAATTTAGTATAATGTATTTTAGCATAGCCCTGTTTGAATTCAGCCTACTTGGGATCTTTTGGGCTTAACTTCCTGGATGTCCATTTCTCTCTTCAGGTTTAAGAAGTATTTAGTCATTATTATTTTAAATATATTTTCTGTCCCTTTCTTTTTCTGGAAATTTTCATAATGCAAATAAAGGTTTGATTCATTGTGCCTTATAATTTTAGTAGGCTTTCTTTACTCTTTTTAATTTTTTTATTCCTCTGACTGGGTGATTTCTAATGTCCTATCCTCCGAGTCACTGCTTCTTTTGTATGATTGAGTCTACCTTTGAAAATCTCTATTGAATTCTTTAATTTGGTTATTGTATTTTTCATCTCTTGTTGGTTTTACTGATGATTGCTCTTTCCTTGTTGAACTTCTCAATTTTCTTATGCATTGTTTTCCTAATTTCATTCAGTTTTCTGTATTTTCTTGTAGTTTACTAAACTTTCTTAAGAGGATTATTCTAGGGCAGCCTGGGTGGCTCAGCGGTTTAGCACTGCCTTCAGCCCAGGACCTGATCTTGGAGTCCGGGATCAAGTCCCACATCGGGCTCCCTGCATGGAGCCTGCTTCTCCCTCTGCCTGTATCTCTGCCTCTCTCTGTGTGTCTTCCATAAGTAAATTTAAAAAAAATAAGTAAATTTAATAAGTAAATTTTAAAAAAATTAAAAAAAGATTATTCTGAATTCTTTGTCTGACAGTTCATAGATGTCCATTTCTTTAGGGTGAATTATTGGAGATTTATTAGTTTCTTTTTTTTTTAAAGATTTTATTTATTTATTTATGAGAGACACAGAGAGAGAGGCAGAGACACAGGCAGAAGGAGAAACAGGTTCCATGCAGGGAGCCCAATGTGGGACTCGATCCTGGACTCCAGGATCAGGCCCTGGGCTGAGGATGGTGCTAAACTGCTGAGCCCCCCGGCTGCCCTATTAGTTTCTTTTAGTGGTATCATATTTACCTGATTTGGGGGGGTTGGATCCTTAATCCCTTACATGAGTATCTGCACATTTGAGTAGTTGGGATCCCCTTCCAAACTTTACAGGTTTGCTTTGGCAGAGATAGTTTCTTTACCAGTCAGCAAAGTTTGAGTTTGTGGGTTTATCTGCTGGTAATGTCTTTGGACAGGTGAAGCCCATCCTTACAGTCTATTTTTGGGGAAAGCAGCTATTTGAGATCTAAGAATAGGGATGGAAGGATTATCTACTGGCTAGGAAAAAATGGATAGGATGCCGGTTTGGCTCCATACCCAAGTGAGGCTGAAGCATGAGCTCTGTGGTTGCTTGGATCTCTGGTCAGGCTTACTAGATGGTTGGGACTAGGCACTATATTTAGCAGTAAATAGGCTACAGATAAACTTCTCTATCAGGGCAGCAGGACAGAACTCAGTCTGTATAGTTTATTTTGGGGAGGACCTGAATCAAGTCAGAGTGCACACTGAATTCCCTTGTCAGATGAGGCCACCAGTGTTGTTCTGCAAATGAAGGAAGCAACTGGCAGTGCTTTCTGCTTGAGTGCCACTATGTAGACTGTTGAATGAGCTTCCCATGTGCTCTAGTTAGGCTCCCTAGTCAGAGAGGCTAAGGGCCATATTCATTTTTTTAAAATATTTTATTTATTTATTCATGAGTGACAGAGGGAGAGAGAGAGAGAGGCAGAGACATAGGCAGTGGGAGAAGCAGGCTCCATGCAGGGATCCTGATGTGGGACTCGATCCCGGAACTCTGGGATCATGCCCTGGGCCGAAGGCAGCCACTCAACCACTGAGCCATCCAGGGATTCCTAAGGGCCATATTCAGCCATGAACAGGGCTACAAATTAGATTCCCTGTCCAACATACCAAGAGATGCAGCTCTAAAACTGGTAAACCTCTTTGTTCGTTGTTTTAACTCAAGCTGACACATGCCCCAAGTTGCCTGATCAAAAAGAAGTGATTATGTCCTGCTGGGGCATTTATAAAGGCTGTATGGAGAAGCTGGCCTTTGAGCTGGTTGAGGAATGAGTGGGAGTCCTTATCAAGGGTAGAGAAAATGCATAGGAAGTTGACAAGTGCTCAAGGGAATATGGTGGTGTGTGTGTGTAGAAAAGTTTGCCAGAAATGGGAAATAAGATTGGGAAGAAAGAAATGATGAGAATGAAGTCCTTAATACCAAGCTAAAGGTTTCATATATAAAGTTAATGAAAATTAATTTAAAGAGCTAAATAATAACAAAACAAACAATCATGATATAGCACCAATGGCAAGTACTTCTTAAGCTCTTATTGTGTACCAGGCACTATGTGAGTTATCATGTTGATATTTTTCTTTTTAATACTTCCACCAACTCTTTGAGGTATGTATGTTATTTTTACATTTTAGATGGAGAGAGGGTAAATATATTAGTTCGTATCAGTAAGACAGAAGTTAGGGATTTGAACTAGATGTGTTTGACTTGACAGCTTATACTAAAATATAGGGGAGGAAGGAAGGAAGAATGGAAAGAAGGAAGGGAGGGAGGGCGGAAGAAAAGGGAGGGAGGAGGGGAAAGTAAGGGTGGAGAGGGAGATAAGGAAAGAAAAAGAATGAAAAAGAGATAGGAGATTTTTTGTGGAAGAGAAAGGGTGTAGAAATTCATTGGGTAACTATTTCAGTGGCTTGGCTGAGGGAATATTTCCCATACCAGTGGCTTTCAAAGCTTAATGTATAGAATCATTTGGATAGTTTATTTATTGAGAGAGAGAGAGAGAGGAGGGGCAGAGAGAGAAGGAGAGAGAGAATCTTAAGCAGGCTCCACGCCCAACATGGAGCCTAATGGAAGCTCCATCTCACAATACCTAGATCATGACCTGAGCCAAAATCAAAAGTTGGACACTTAACTGACGGAGCCACCCAGATGTCTCTAGGTAGTTTATTTTAAATGCAGATCCTTAAATTATACCTAGGAAAGAGCTTTAGATCGGAAATGATCTGATTCAATACACTATTTTCTTTTTTCTTTTTTTGGTAAAGATCACTCTGCAGGGAGCTTAGTCAGATGGTTGTAGTCAGGAAATGTGACACTAGTTTGGATTGCGGGTGGCAGGGCAAATAGCAACAAGTGGGAAGATTCAGCAGTTATTTTTATAAAAACAAAAGGGACATGGGGAAAAAAAAGCAAGTTGAAGGAGAGGATGAGTTAAGTTTTAAGTGCCTGAAAATTATCATATAAATGGATCTACTGGAAAGTTTAAAAGTTCAGAACCTTGGCTAAAGAGGTAGGCTAGAGAGGAGTCTCAGAAAATCAAGTACATTTTAGGAGAAAGGGTTAAACTATTAATGTGGATGAGACTTTTCAAAACAAATTATTATAATGAAAGAAGAAAAATCTTTAGAAGCAGATAATGGTGAAAAGCTTATGGTTATATGGCTGTTATAATACATGTAACTAACAATTATGGCACAGTTAATATGCTCAGAACACAACACGAAGCACTTTTTAGTATTATAAAATATTGTGAACATCCAAAAACTACAGAAAATATCACTAACCCAATGTGGGCTTAACATATATCCACATCATGCTATTCTTGTTTCTGATTATTTTAAAGAATAAAAATGAGGAAAAGCATTTTATATGTACTGTCTCATATCCTCAAAACTACTTGATGTGGGAGGTTCATGTATCATCTCCTGTCTTCAGTCTGTCCCTCCAGAGGCATTCTCCATACTACTTTGTGTCCCAAAAGACCTACCTCTATGGACTGCACTAAGGGTTCTCTTGTTGTCTGGCTTCCAGCTGAGTCTACCAAAGGCAAGAATGGAGGGAGGAAGAGAGGGAGGAAGCAAATCAGAGTCCGGTTCTTTCACCAGGAAGTCATCTTAGGAATAATTGTGTCCTTGATTGTGTCCATACATGGCCAGAAGGCCACAGCTTCTCCCCAAAATAGCTTGAGCTCTCTTTTCAAGTTCAAGTCATCTCTCCCTACCTTGTCTCTTGGGGTCCAGAGGTTGAAACTGTCCTTGTACTACTTAGCCCAAGTTCATTCTTCCTCTACACCCCACCCACACCTTTGTAATTAGCCTTGGGCATATAATCTTCCTCAAATTAACCTAGCTTGGGATCCGCCATCTGTGTCCTGTTGGAACTCTGACTAATGCAATCCCATTTTACAGTTAAAGAAACTGAGGCTCACAGAGGAGGATGTTATAGAATCCACTCAATCCCAATCCATCAGAAACCAGAATATGAGCTTTTACCCACTTTGCAGCATTGTCTGTCTCTGTGTATCTGGGGAAGAAGACACAATCAAGATGCAGAGAGAGCCAGGCCAGCCATCGCAGACAGGAACTTTCCAGTTTGTGAGCAAGCCAAGCTTGTACCTAATCCCAGGTCTTGTATTTACTTGTCAATTTGCATGTAATTCTCTTCTGAACTCTCTTTCTCATCACTTGCCTCTGAACACAATATATTTCCAGAGTTCCTAAATTAGGATCCTAACCCCTGTTAACCAGCCATTCTATCATATTGTCCTGCTTTATTTTCTTTATAATACTTATAGTATTTAATCTTTTCCCTTGTTTACATGTTTATTGGTGTCTTTCCTACCTCTCATCTTCTAAAAGAAACAAAGTCTAAAGGGCCAGGGTCTCTAGGGTTGGTCTTTACACTTACTACATTCCCACCAATTAGGACATTGCCAGATACACAACAAATAAGTGTGCAATAGTAATCAACGAATGCATAGATGAACAAAAACAGAGTGAACAAGTTAGCACAATGATATAATTTTAGGGTAAACTCAGATAACAGGAGTAAGGAGTAAGTAGTAGCCAGCTGTGAAAGAGAGCGAATACAGACTTTTCTTTTAGAGGTTTGACTTTGAAGAAGTTTGGCACAGCAGAGTGGATCCCTCATACTCCAGCTGAATATTTGGTTTAAAGAAAAAAACATAAATCCATGCTTCTGAAATTCTATCATTTTAAAGAACTATTTCAATATGATTATATGCTATTTTAACACTTGTAATTACAGAACCAAAATAAATGGCTTATAATAAGGATCAAGAGAAATTGAATTTCTTTTCTATTGGTTTCCAAATAATATTGGTGTATCTCCCACTTGGGAAGATATTTCCTCTCTTGCTCAGTGTGAAATGGCAGCGTGTTGCATTTCCTGTTGCTACTGCAAGAGAAGTGGGGGGGGGGGCGCGAATTAAATGGTTTATTTTTGCAAGGAGTGTCCTTGTAAATCTTTGTCCTTTGAAATTCAAAGGTCAATGATACTTTCTATATGCAAATGTCGTGGTTAAATGCATTGCACATTACTAGTCCTGGCAGATGGGGGAAACTACAAATTTATCATGGTGATGGCTTCAGGAACATGGTGGATCATTATGCACACAGTATGACAACTAATGACAGTCTTTTTAGTTCTCTCCTTTTCAGTGGCCTCTCTCACAGACACACAAAACCGAAATTCACTTTGTCCATGTGTCAAAACCAAATTCAATATCTTTTTAGACATTGTAATGGATTGCAATCCTTTATTCTATGGAAGATTAAGCTGAACTTCTGCCCTTTAATAAAAACTTTAATAAAAACTCTCCTGGCAAATTCCATGTGGTCAAATCTTATTTTTAGTTTTGATTTGGATGCTTTATATTGAAACTACACAATTTGAAATGACAGGAACCACTGTTATTGTAATATCTTGAGTTTGATATGATTCTTTTCTTTAAGGAGCTTAAAATGCTTTTGCATATAGTCTTTTATTTTTCAAAATGTCAGTGAAATAGGGAGATGTTGGCTTCCATATTATATTCTGTAATGCTCAAAAAATGTTCAAACTGATCATACAGAAGTATTAATTTGTCAAAAAAGGGGAGGAGGAGAGAGAGACAGAATGATGGTGGCATCGGGGGCTACTGGAGTTTGGACATAAAAGCTGGATAGCCCATTAATCTGGGTTGTATAGCAGAAAGGCTGTGGGGAACTATCTCCAGTCACTGAGATTTGGGGATTCTCTGTTCCTGCCCCAAAACCTCATCTATCCTGATCATGTAGTATGAATATAGTCATATTTCTATATAAAAACTATTTATAACTTTCACAGATGACATAAATAACACTTAATAAAAATTCTCAGCTCTGATTCTATTTTTAACACCTACCCCTGATGCAGCTAAAATATAGAACTTTTCTCAATCTCCACTTCCATTTATATATAATGAATCAAATAATGTATATCTTACAGTTATAAGAATTAACAGAAAGCTCTGCCCAATGCCTGATTATCTATCAAGAATGTGTTAGATGAAAGCTAGAAACAAGGATTCCACATCCAGTGTAATGAGCTACTGGCCATCACTCAAAGAGTTCGGATTGGCAAGTCATATTTCCTGCTATTTTCCTCAATTTTGCTTCTTTCTCCTAAAACTAAGCTTTTAATTGTGGTGGTTCTACTAAGCTGTTATTGCTTTGGTCACATTGGTTTTCAAAATTTGTTCACTATAGTTAGTGGTAACCAGGAGCTCCACTCTTCTTTTGTTTTGATGTGGGCTTCCCCATTCTCAAGTTTTTGCTTCTCTTTATATAGACAGCTGGCAAATCTCCCTCCTTATTACATCTCAAGGTCCTAATCTAATTTCAAGACTTTTGAGCTCTCATTCTCCCACTGATTGTTTAGTTTCTCCCTATCTCCTTAGGAAAGGTGTATATAGGTATCTCTCTATAGTCCTGTGTATCTTCCTCCAGATTTCCTTTCAATATTGGCCTGTTATTTTCCCCTATAGACTATTAAGAGGTCAATGGTAGCTTTGTATTTTAAGAACTTCTACAATAGGTTTTGTTCTACTTTTTTAGTAGTTGCTTAAGGAAAAATCACGCACATTTCTATGTTTAAACATAATATACTGCTTCAGAACCAATATGTTGCACACCTGAACCTAATATAACATCATATGTTAATTATACTTAACTTATAATAAATAAATTGGAATAATAAGATGCTGTTTCAGTGGCGAAAGACTGAAAGTTTGCCCTTTAAGGTCAGAAATTACACAAGGAATCCCAATTCACTGCTGCTGTTCAACTTCTTACTAGGAGATCAGAGCAATTAGGCAATAAGAAAGACAGAGGCATCCAAATTAGAAAGCAAGGGTAAAACTATCTTACTCACAGATGACATGATTCTAAATAGAGAAAATCCTAGAGAATTCCCACCCCTGCATAAAAACGGTTAGAAACAATAAACAAATTCAGCGAAGTTGCAGAGTATGAGATCATTATGTAAAAATCAGTTGTATTTCTATACACTGGCAATTAACATCCTGAAGAGGAAATTAAGAAAACGATTTCATTACAATAGCATCACAAGAGTAAAATACTTAGGAATAAATGTAGCCAAGGAAGTATAAGATTTACATACTGAAAACTACAAAACATTCCTGAAAGAAATTAACCAAGACACAAATAAATGAAAATTCCCCTGAAATTTTACCCATTACATAGTTTCACTGTTATTGATTTGATATATATTATTTTAGACTTTTTTTCTATTCAACATCAATTATGGTTCTTGGTTAGAAGCAAGAGAAACTGTCTTCCTGTGAAAAATTTGGCAAGTTAATAGCTGAGTTTCACTTTACTCATTTGATAAATGGAAATAATATCAGGATTGGCTACATTTGTTATTGTGTGAATTGAAGGCATATGAAATATGTAACAGCATCTGTTACAGGGAAAGAGATAAAAACACATGTGTTATTATTACTATCATATTTTAATTATTGTTATGATTGGTTTTCAAAATCAATTGTAGCTTATCATTCAAAACTCTGTATTATACCTGGAGTTATATTACATCTTAATTTACCACTCTGAAGTCAAGAAATTATTTTCCTCTTTTATAAGAAAAATATTTTCTTAATTTTTTACTTAACATGACTGATTACTATTCTTCATCTCTACTTTAACTTAAAAGGAATGGCATTTTTTTGTTAAATGCCATTTCCTTTTATCAGCAAATCCAACTCAGATATTTGTGATAAAACCTACTCCAGTCCCACATCTTTTACCACATATGCTCTGATTACTATGAACTTTGATATCCATTTAGTAAAGGTAATGTGTATAGACTGCATTATTCTTCAAAATATTTGCCTTTCAGGGATACGTGGGTGGCTCAATATTTGAGGTTCTGCCTTTGGCTCAGGGCATGATCCTGGTCCAGGGAAAGTCCCACACTGGCCTCCCTGCGAGGAGCCTGCTTCTCCTTCTGCCTGTGTCTATACCTCTCTCTCTGTATCATGAATAAATAAATTAAATCTTTTTAAAAAATTTGCCTTTCAGTATGAAAAAAGACTTTTCTATCCAAGGCTATATGACTTGCTTGACCAATGGAATATAGGTAGAAGCAATATGTGCTACTGATTCTGCTGATGGTTGCACAGTTTTGAGGGATGCCTGGGTGGCTCAGTGGTTGAGCCTCTGTCTTCGGCTTGGGGCTTGATCCCAGAGTCTGGATCCAGTCTCACATTGGGCTCCCTGCAGGGAGTCTGCTTCTCCCTCTGCCTATGTCTTTGCCTCTCTCTCTGCATCTCTCATAAATAAATAAATAAAATATTTTTTAAAAAGCCTTTGAATTATACACATTAGGTGAGTGAATGATACAGTATGTTAATTATAGCTCAATAATCAGTTACAAAAATACAATAAACATGAAATACTGAAGTACAATTTAAAGTAGATAAAAAGAAATTGTGAAAAGGAAAAAAAAAGATTGTGAAAAAGAGGATAAAATAAATATTTGAAAGTCTAAAAAAGTTAAATAGTTCAATAAAAAGAGCATTATGAATTGTGAAATTTATATGATATTCATTCTTATTTCCTTAAGTTATATAATTAATTTTACATTCATTAGCAACATAATAATATCATTTTGGATGAACTTCATCTATATGTGATAGAAATCCCCAAATACTGGTGGCATAGACATTATTGAAATACATATTTATTTGATACAATTGCAGGTAATCCAGGATGGGTAACTCAGCACAAAAAGCATCAGGAATCTAGGTGCCTGTTTATTTGTTGTCCCATCATCATCAACTCTTGCTTTCTACTCTGTGCGATAATATGGCTGCTCCAACTCCAGCCATCCTATCCACATTCCAGCCCCAGTGAAATAAAAATGGGCAGGAGAGAGGCACACCTCCTCCTATAATGATGTTACCCAAAAGCTACAAATAACTCTTCCACTTACTCCCATCATCAGGCCAAACTGAAAAGGATACTTGGGAGTCTTTATTTGATTTAGCAATGAGCCCAGACCATTTTTTTTTTTTTAAATTCTAGAGAGGGAGATTCATGTTTAATGACAAGCTGTGGTCTTTGCCCAAGCAACCGAAAGGCAGAATGCCCAGATCTGCTTCACAAATACTTTTACTATGTTCCAGGGAAGAGAACACATAGGATTCCTGTTCTCTTTATCAGGCTTTATTCTAAATATGTCACGAACATTAGTATATCTCATTTTGGAAGAATGACCAATCTAAAGCAGGGTCACAGCATAGGGAACAGGTAGAAAAATGAAAGAGTGAATGTGCTTGGTAACACTTTTTGTACTGGGAAGGAAAATGGAGTAGTGGGAGTCATGGCAAATTCACAAGCATTGCCCTGTTCAACATGACAACTGGTTCTCAGCTTTCAGCTATATAAAACATGAAATTATAAGCTCACAGTTATAAGACATTTCAATTATTTAAGAGAAGCTAGATATCAAAATTTTATTGAAACCTGGATTTCACTGGAAATCTCTTCTTTCTTATTTTGGTTTCAGTGTTTAAAATCTATTTGTAACTTGCCTGTCGACCACCAATTTGAAATATCTGGCTGAGAACAGTAAGAAAATATATTAGCTACTGAAAAACGGGTGGCCCATAAGACTCTGTAAGTAACCATTATATTGAAAATTGGAATAAAGGGCAATGATAATGAGGCAGGACTTATAGCTCTGGATTTATCATGTATTGAAATGTTACCTTTATTGAGCATTTCCTATTGTCAGATTTTGTACTCAACCCTTTTTACATTTGTCATCTCATCTGAAGCTCAAAAACTTTTGTGTTCTTTTCTTTTCTTTCCTTTTCCATGGTAGTAGATGAAAATTGGGCCAGAAGGCTTACTAACATGCCCAAGGCCACACAGCTTGTAAGTGATGGAGCTAGGACTTAAATCTGGCCCTGTCAGATGTCCAAACCCATGATCTTAACTCTTATTTAATACTGTGTGCAATTTCTATGCCCTTTCTGGAACAATATAGGGTAGCTTTGCCACAATAAGAAAATAGGAATATGATAAGTAAGTATGCAGAATCTCAACATTTAACTTTAAACACAGTGTCACTTCTGTCAGAAAAACAGCATGGAGGATGCAAGTAGCAAGATTAACCAAAATCTGAAAAGCCTCCAGAGGACTTCAATGTTCAAAATATCATACATTATCTTTAAACAACATCTGGAGGGCCCTCACACCATTTATCCCATTAAACAAAAAGGAGATTTTGACGGTTACCATTTTGTGGCTTTAAATCCACAGTGGAGCTGTGGAACTTATTTAGCACAGGTGTTTAATTGTGATAAATTGGAGAAAGTCCTGGTATTCAATGGTCCTCAAACTAACACTACCATCTGGGTAGAGTAGGGTAGTGGCTTTCTGTCAACAAACTTGCTTATAAAGTTTCAAGGGCGGTGGCCTATTAGGAAACCCACAAGGGTAGATTAGGAGGTTGGGCATGCATGAAGGGAGCAGAGTATTTAAACTTTCCCCAGGACAACAAAATGCTGTATAGATGAACATGAAGCCATTGTGCTTTTTATCTTTTTGATAATCTATTTCTTCTTCAAAACGATATTAAATATTAAAAACACATGGATATCTTGGTGAATGAGAGATTTCTTTGCCATTTTGTGTGTCAAGGGAAAATTATATTAATTGCTTTGGGCAAATCTTTGTGCTTACAGAGAGTGCACAAATATTACTATTGTCTGCCACTGGAAATCACTCTATGTTTTAGTGAACAAAAACCGTATTAAGAGAGGGACTCCTGCTTTTAGCTGATGTGAAGTAATGAGAACTGGATTTATCCTCTCACCCGAAACAATGGAAAAAACAGACATAATTTATGAGTTGATGGTTTTCAAGACATTAAACAGGAAATGAAGGAAAGTGATTACTGAAACAGGAGGAAAAAAAGGTGAGCTCTACAATTGAACCAGCTAATTGACTTGAAAGAGTTTCTAGTCACAACACAAGGAAGGTGAACTAAAGTAGAACCTGGTGTACTCCCTAGTTGAAGAGATAGAGCTAAGAGTCTGGGGACATCAAAAGAGTTGCTAAGAGTTGGTGGGGCACTGAGGAGGAACAGGCTATACAGAAAATGTTCCTAAGAACTGCAGAGAATCTCTCTCAAATATAGAGTTGAGGACCGATCTATGCAGTGTGTGAGGAAAATACCAAACACCTGCAGAGATCACATGAAAGGATCTATTTGCACAGCACCCAGTCAAAGCTATGGATAGGGTCCCATGTCTCTAGCCAGACAGGAAAAACATAATTCACAGGGCATTGGGTGAGTAGTAAGAAGGGACTTGCCTTAGTAATGGGTAATAATTAGCCTTAACTAAACACTATTCTTGTCCTGCCTCACAAAACTTAAAAAAAAAAAAAAAAGAAACAACAACAAAAAAATCAAACCATTTCTAAATAACAAAACTTCATAACAAAACATACCTTAAGAATATTTATAGGGCAGCCCCAGTGGCCCAGTGGTTTAGTGCCACCTTCAGCCCAGGATGTGATCTTGGAGACCCGGGATCGAGACCTACATCAGGCTCCCTGCATGGAGCCTGCTTCTTCCTCTGCCTGTGTCTCTGCCTCTCTCTCTCTCTCTCTCTCTCTCTCTCTCTCTGTATCTCTCATGAATAAATAAATAAAATATTTTTAAAAAGAATATTTATAGAAATATGAAATATCTAACACCCAACAATATAAAAGCAACAGTGCCTAGTGTCTTGTCAAAAATGATCAGGAATCATTCTCAATGGGGAAGCACTGGGAGCCTTTCCCCTAAGATCAGGAACAAGACAGGGATGTCCACCCTCACCACTGCTATTCAACATAGTTCTGGAAGTCCTAGCCTCAGCAATCAGACAACAAAAAGACATTAAAGGCATTCAAATTGGCAAAGAAGAAGTCAAACTCTCCCTCTTCGCCGATGACATGATACTCTACATAGAAAACCCAAAAGCCTCCACCCCAAGATTGCTAGAACTCATACAGCAATTTGGTAGCGTGGCAGGATACAAAATAAATACCCAGAAATCAATGGCATTTCTATACACTAACAATGAGACTGAAGAAAGAGAAATTAAGGAGTCAATCCCATTTACAATTGCACCCAAAAGCATAAGATACCTAGGAATAAAACTCACCAAAGAGGTAAAGGATCTATACCCTAAACACTATAGAACACTTCTGAAAGAAATTGAGGAAGACACAAAGAGATGGAAAAATATTCCATGCTCATGGATTGGCAGAATTAATATTGTGAAAATGTCAATGTTACCCAGGGCAATTTACACGTTTAATGCAATCCCTATCAAAATACCATGGACTTTCTTCAGAGAGTTAGAACAAATTATTTTAAGATTTGTGTGGAATCAGAAAAGACCCTGAATAGCCAGTGGAATTTTAAAAAAGAAAACCATATCTGCGGGCATCACAATGCCAGATTTCAGGTTGTACTACAAAGCTGTGGTCATCAAGACAGTGTGGTACTGGCACAAAAACAGACACATAGATCAATGGAACAGAATAGAGAACCCAGAAGTGGACCCTCAACTTTATGGTCAACTAATATTCGATAAAGGAGGAAAGACTATCCACTGGAAGAAAGACAGTCTCTTCAATAGATGGTGCTGGGAAAATTGGACATCCACATGCAGAAGAATGAAACTAGACCACTCTCTTTCACCATACACAAAGATAAACTCAAAATGGATGAAAGATCTAAATGTGAGACAAGAGTCCATCAAAATCCTAGAGGAGAACACATGCAACACCCTTTTTGAACTCAGCCACAGTAACTTCTTGCAAGATACATCCACGAAGGCAAAAGAAACAAAAGCAAAAATGAACTATTGGGACTTCATCAAGATAAGAAGCTTTTGCACAGCAAAGGATACAGTCAAAAAACTAAAAGACAACCTACAGAATGGGAGAAGATATTTGCAAATGACGTATCAGATAAAGGGCTGGTTTCCAAGATCTATAAAGAACTTACTAAACTCAACACCAAAGAAACAAACAATCCAATCATGAAATGGGCAAAAGACATGAAGAGAAATCTCACAGAGGAAGACATAGACATGGCCAACATGCACATGAGAAAATGCTCTGCATCACTTGCCATCAGGGAAATACAAATCAAAACCACAATGAGATACCACCTCACACCAGTGAGAATGGGGAAAATTAACAAGGCAGGAAACCACAAATGTTGGAGAGGATGCGGAGAAAAGGGAACCCTCTTACACTGTTGGTGGGAATGTGAACTGGTGCAGCCACTCTGGAAAACTGTGTGGAGGTTCCTCAAAGAGTTAAAAATAGACCTGCCCTACGACCCAGCAATTGCACTGTTGGGGATTTACCCCAAAGATTCAGATGCAATGAAATGCCGGGACACCTGCACCCCGATGTTTATAGCAGCAATGTCCACAATAGCCAAACTGTGGAAGGAGCCTTGGCATCCATCGAAAGATGAATGGATAAAGAAGATGTGGTTTATGTATACAATGGAATATTACTCAGCCATTAGAAACGACAAATACCCACCATTTGCTTCAATGTGGATGGAACTGGAAGGTATTATGCTGAGTGAAGTAAGTCAATTGGAGAAGGACAAACATTGTATGTTCTCATTCATTTGGGGAATATAAATAATAGTGAAAGGGAATATAAGGGAAGGGAGAAGAAATGTGTGGGAAATATCAGGAAGGGAGACAGAACATAAAGACTCCTAACTTTGGGAAACGAAACTAGGGGTGATGGAAGGGGAGGAGGACGGGGAGTGGGGGTGAATGGGTGACGGACACTGAGAGGGGCATTTGACAGGATGAGCACTGGGTGTTATTCTGTATGTTGGTTAATTGAACACCAATAAAAAATTAATTTATTATTAAAAAAATGATCAGGAATCTAACAATGTGAGAAAATGAAGATAATGAGGAGAAATATTAAATGACCAAAACTGAACCTGAACTGACTTAGATATTGAAATTAGCAGACAAGACATTAAACAGTTGGTATAACTATATTCTCTACATTTGAAAGTCAGGTGAGACATGAAAGATTTGAAAAAAGACGAAATTTAACTGCTAGGAATGAAAACTAAAATGTCTGAGATGAAAAATAAACTGAATGGTACTAGTGGACATTTCAACAATGCAGAACAAAAGTAAATGAACTTGAAGACATAGCAATAGAAAGTATCCAAAATGAAATGCACAGACTAAATTAGTTTTTAAAAATGAACACAGTATTATTAAGCTGTTGGGCAATTTTAAGCGGCCCAATACCTGTGTTATTGGGGAAAGGTAGAAGAGGAAAAAAATTGAATATATAATGTCTAACTATTGCCACATTTGATGAAAATGATAAAGCCATAGATCCTAGAAACTCAACAAACATCCAACACAAGAAACATGGAGGAAGTTATACCAAGGCACACAATAATCCTATGGTTTAAAAGTAGTGAGTAAAAAGAAAAGTCTAAAAAGCAGCAAGAGGAAACAAAAGGTGTATTACATACAGAGAAATAATGAGGAAACAGAATATTTCTCATTGAAAATATTACAAAGACAACTGTCAGTCTAGAATGTAGAACTATATCCAGTAAAACTATCTTTTAAAAATAAAAGTCCAATAAACACTTTTCAGACACACAAAAACTGAAATAATGCACTATCAGTAGACCTGCATTACAGGAAATGCTAAAGGAAGCCCACTGAGGAGAAAGAAAATGAGAGTAGATGGAAATACGTATGTTTACAAGGGAATCAGGGTGCAGGATATGCTACCTAAATGGGTAAATATACAAGTTATATTTTATACTATTTAAATTTCTTTAAATGATAAGTAGTTAAAAATAATCACAATGGGGCTTATAACATTTATGAAAGTAAAAGGTTTGAAAACAACAACACAAAAGCAAAGACAAAAGAAAATGAGGTAATGATTATAAGGGTTTAAAGATTTTATTTATTTATTCATGAGAGACAGACAGAGAGAGAGAGAGAGAGAGAGAGAGAGAGAGGCAGCGACACAAGCAGAGGGAGAAGCAGGCTCCTTGCAGGGAGGCTGATGTGGGACTTGATCCCAGGTCTCCAGGATCAGGCCCTGGGCTGAAGGCAGTGCTAAACCGCTGAGCCACCCAGGCTGCCCAGATTATAAGGTTTTTAATATGTGAAACGAAGCATAATCACTTGAGGTGAAACAGTAGTAAGTTAAATATGTATTACAAATCCTAAAGCAATCAATAAATGGTTTTGCCCCCCAAAATTTTTAGCTAATAAAGGCAAAGTACAATATTAAAGGATAAGCAATTGATCAAAAAGAAGGAAGAAAGTATGGGTAGGAAAGCAAAAACCAGATATTGCAAATGCAAAATAAATAGCAAGATGAAAAATCTCATTTAATCACATGCATGTAAAAATGCCTTTAATCTCCAATTAAAATGCAGATATCATCATATTGGTGAAACAAGCAGGAAACAACCGTGAGCTGCTCACAAAGAATTCACTTTAAATATACAGAGACACATAAGTTAACATTAAAAGGATGGTGAAAGTATAACATGCTAACACTAATCAAAGGAAAGCTAAAGCATATGTACTAATATCAGACCATTAGATTTCAGAGCAAAGAGTATTTCCAGGGATAAAGAAGGTCATTTCATAATGATTAAGGGGTCAATTCATCAAGCCACCACAAAATAATCCAAAATGTTTATGCACCTAATAAGAGAACTTCAAAGCAAATGAAGCAAAAATTATAGAACTGCAAGGAAAAAATAGGCAAATCCATAACTATAACAGGAGATTTAATACTACTGCCTGATAATTGAAAATCCCAATCAAAATCCCAGCAGGCTTACTTTGAAATTGGCAAAATTATTCTAAAATGTACATGGAAATGCAAAGGTCCTGAACAGCCAACACAACTTAAAGAACAAAGTTAGGGGAGTAACACCACCTGATTTAAATACTTATTTAAAAGCTACAGTAATTGAGACATTGTAGTATTAGCATTAAGTTAGAGAAGTGGATCAATGATACAACAGTAGAGATTTCAGAAATACATTCATGTACAAAAGAACTATTTTTGACAAAGGTGCAATGCATTCAGTTATGGAAGAATAGTTTTTCAAAAAATAATACTGAAACACTTGGGTATCTGTATGAAAATTTCTTGTGTTGCACCATATACAAATACAAGAACTAAATGATAAACCTAAAACTATAAACTTTCTCAAAGAAAACATGATAGAAAATCTTTGTGTCTTTGGGTTAGGCAAACACTTCTTAGATATAATACTAAAAGTGTGATTCATAAAAAACAAATTGATCAGCAGGACATCAGCTAAATTAAGATGTGTTCTTAAGGGGTGCCTGAGTGACTCAGTCAGTTTAGTGTCTAACTCTTGATCTTGGCTTAGGTCATGGTCTCTGGGTCATGTGATTCAGCCCCATGTAGGGCTCTACACACAGCACAGTCTGCCTGGGATTTCTCTCTCCCTCCCTCTCTGCGCCTCTCCTTGTTTGCATTCTCTCACACTCTCTCTAAATGATACATAATTTCTAAAATATATTTTTAAAATATAATGTTAAGGGAATGAAAAGATAAGTTACAGATTGGTAGAAAAAATTCTGTAAAGCATGTGTCTGATAAAGAATTTGTATTCAAAATATATAAATAATTCTCAAAAAGGAGAAAACAACTGCGTTTAAAATATGGCCAAAAACATAAACAACCTCACAAGAGAAAATGTACAAATCACAAGTAAGCACATGACATGATATCCAACATCATCATTCATTAAATAAATGAAAATCAAAGCCACAGTAATGTAGCAATACATATCTTTTAGAATGGTTACAATTAAAAAGTCTTTCCATTACAACTGAGTGTGTAAAGCAACTGGAATTCTCATCTACTGCCAGTAAGAATGTAAAATTAAGAAATCTTGATGGGATGAGCACTGGGTGTTATACTATATGTTGGCAAATCAAACTTTTAGATAGATAGATAGATGATAGATAGATAGATAGATAGATAGATAGATAGATATAGGCAGTATCTCAAAAACTTAAACATACCCCTACCAGATGATCCAGTTATTTCAGTCTTACATATTTACCTAAGAGATATCACCATAAGTTCATACATCTATATTCGTATCAGCTTTCTTTGTAATAGTCCAAAACTGTGAATAATCCAAATGTCCATCCATGGGTGAATAGTAAATTGTTATATATCCATACAAGGGAATACAACTTAGCAAGAACAAGAAATGAGTTGATAAATGCAATAACAAATGGGTGAATCTCAAATAATTATGCTGGGTCAAAGACAAAAAGAGTACAAAAAAAATTAAATAAATAAATAAATAAATACATACATACATACATACTTTTTTCAACTAATGATGCTTTGAAAACAATATACATTTGCAAAAGAATGAAATGAAACTGTTATACCACACACAAAAATAAACTCAAAATGCATCAAAAACCTAAACATGAGAGCAAAGACTCCAAAACTCTTAGAAGAAAACATAGGGGAAAAGTTTTATAATATTGAATTTGGCAGAGATTTCTTGGATATCAAAAGCACAGGCAAAAAAAAAAAACACACACAGATATGCTGGATGTTATAAATAATAAAATTTTTTTTGCATCAAAAGATACTATCAACAAAGTGAAAAAATAACCCTGTGAATAGGAGAAAATATTGGCAAATCACCTATTTGATAAGGGATTAATATCCCAAATATCCCAAATAAAGAAATTTTGCAACTCTACAACAACTTATTATAAAAAGAGCAAAGGACTCAGACATTTATGCAAAGAAGATAAACATGTTGAAAGATGTTCAATTTTCTAATTCTTAAGTAAATACACATCAAATATTAAGTAAATACCTACATAATAGGTACCCATTAGGATGGTTATTATAAAACCGAATACAAATAGAAAATAAGAAATGTTGGATAAGATGTGGAGAAATTGTGACCCTTGTATACTGCTGATGTAAATGTAAAATGGAACGGATGTTATGGAAAACGATATGAAGATTCCTAAAAAATTTAAACAGATTTTATCGTATAATCCAGCAATTGAATTTCTGGATACATACCTAAAATAATGAAAAGCAGAGACTTGAATCGATATCTGTACACATAGATACATAGCAGCATTATTCATAATAACCAAAAGATGGAAGAACCCAAGTATCCATCAACAGATGAACAGATCAATGGAATGAAATATCCATGTGATGGAGTATTAGTCTTAAAAGAGATGAAATTCTGAAACATACTACAATATGGATAAACCTAGAAGACCTCATGACCAATTAAATAAGCCAGTCACAAAAGGACAAATATTCTATGAGCCCACTTATACGAGGTGTCTAGAAGTAGTCAAATTCATAGAAACAAAAAGCAGAATGGTAGTTAAGGACTGGGGGGAAGAGGAATCAGGAGGTGTTGTTTAAATCAGTATAGAGTTTCTCTTAGGGAAGATGAAAAAAGCTCTGGAGATGGATTAAAGTGATGATTGCACATCAATGTGAATGTATTTAATACACAAAACTACACTTAAAATGGTGTAAATGATAATTTTGTTATCTCTCTTTTAAAACTTTTTACAAAAAGAAGAAAATGTATATACTCTATGACCCAAACCAATCCATATATTGATAGAAAGCAGATCAGTGGTGGGCTGGGGATGTGGGATGAAGGAACACGGAAGAGAAAAATGTGGGATGAGGGAACATGGAAGAGAAAAATTGTCTAAAAATGTCTAAAGAGGGGATCCCTGGGTGGCTCAGCGGTTGAGTGCCTGCCTTTGGTCCAAGGCATGATCCTGGAATCCCAGGATCAAATCCCACATCAGGCTCCCTACATGGAGCCTGCTTCTCCCTCTGCCTGTTTCTCTGCCTCTCTCTCTCTCTCTCTGTGTATGTGTGTCTCTCATGAATAAATAAATAAAATCTTTTAAAAATTGATTAAGAATAAGTTGACTTTGAATCATAGACATAAATATAAGAGCAAAAACTATAAAATTCCTAGAAGAAAACATAGGGGTAATTCTTCATGGATTCTTAGATATGACATCAAAATGAGCCTCAAATTTTTAAAAATAGATAATTAAACATCATCAAAATTGAAACTTTCTTGCTTCCATGGAGACCATCCAATAAAAAGACAGCCGGTGAATGAGAGAATATATTTACAAATTATATAATCAATAGGCTTATATTCCAGAATATATAAAGAATCTTCACAACTCAATATTAAAAAGATAAATAACCCAATTAAAGATTAGGTAAATGATCTGAGTTGACATTTCTCTGAGATATCCAAATGACTTATAAACAAACAAAAAAAAGGTGTTGGAAGTCATTAGTCATCAGATGGAAATCTGAACCACAATTAGATACCCCTTACCTCTCTTAGGATTACTGAAATAAAAGAATCCAATAACAACAAATATTAGTAAGGATGTAAAGCATATGCAAAATGGTGGTAGTAATGTAAAATGGTGCAACCACTTTGGAAAACAGTCTAGGAATTCCTCAAATAATGAAACATAGAATTATCTTTTGACCCAGCAATTCCATTCCTAGACTCAAGAAATTAAAATGTACGTCCACACAAAAACTTGTATGTGGGGGCAGCCTGGTGGCTCAGCGGTTTAGTGCTGCCTTCAGCCCAGGGCCTGATCCTGGAGACCGGGATCAAGTCCCACGTCAGGCTCCCTGCATGGAGCCTGCTTCTCCCTCTGCCTGTGTCTCTGCCTCTCTCTCTCGTCCTCTCTCTCTCTCTCTCTCTCTCCTGCTCTGTCTCTCATGAATAAATAAATAAAAAATCTTAAAAAAAAACTTGTATGTGAATGTTTATATCAGCATTACTCCTAATTTCCAGAATGTAGAAACACAAATATACATCAGTGAATGACTAGATAAATACAATGTGGTATATCCATATAATATATATTATTCAATCGTAAAAAGTAATGAAGTATTGAAATATGCTACAACAGATGAATCTTGAAACTTTATACAAAGTGAAAAAAGCCAGTCACAAAAAACTACATACTATATTATTCCATCCATATAAAATGTCCAGAACATGGAAATCTATAGAGACAAAAAGCAGATTAGTGGTTGCTTAGGGCAACCTAAGTGTGACAGTATCAGGGGGTGATTGGGTGGTGACAGAAGGTACAGCCTTTCTCTGTAAGGTAATGAAATTGTTCTAAAATTGACTATAGTGGTGGTTATACTTATCTGTGAATAAACTAAAAACAAATGCATTGTACACTTTAAATGGGTGAATTGCATGGTACATCTTAATAAAGCAAATAATAAGTAGATCTATATGTTACCATATTCATGATAGAATTTGGCTCTGTCTCATTCTCTCTAAGAGGGAATGATCCTATTGTTTCACCAGTCAGGATATGCTAGTTTATGCTGTGGTAATGAATGAACCTCAAATCTCACTAACTTAAAGTGATAAAGATCTGTTTTTCACTCACATGTCCATCATTACTTGGCTGGGAGTTCAGTTTTCACCCTCATTCCAGGATCCGGACTGCTGAACTGCCAAAGAATGGAAAATTATCTGGAGGAATGAAGAAGAGGACTCTGGATGGTCTCAATCTAGTAACTAAAGGCTCTACCTGAAAGTCCTGTCACTTCTGCTCACAACCCATTAGCTCTCAGTATTCACATGGCCTCTCCTGGCCACAGGGGACCCTAAAACTCAACTGGACTTCTTCCTCGAGTCCCCAAGACAAACTGTGCTGATATCTGCCACATAGATAATATTCATGAAGGGTTTACTATGTATCAGAAGCCATTCTAAACCCTTCCCTATATTATCTCATTACTTACCAAACAAACAAACAAAAACAACCAAACAAAAAAACTACCTTTTGAAATTGACACTATTATTATCCTCTGCCCCAATATTTTCCAGATGAGACCATGAAGGCACAGGAGACGTTCCTGAGGTAGTAAAATAACTAGTAATTGGGATTTGAACCAGAGCTATGTTCTTGACTTCAACACAATATTGCTATCAGATTTTCACATATTTTCTTTCCTATTACTGGTATAGAAATCTATCACAAAGTCCAAAAAGATGAAAGAAAGTTGCACTAGCTTTCTGACAACAGATAGAATTCAGACCTCCCACTTTCTGTCCAGTGTCTTTTGAGTACATGGGTGGTTTTCCTACTGTCCTCAGTAAAGCCCTGAGGTATCAGGTGCATCCTCAGACCTGATGAGGTTTCTGGAAGCTTCAAACAGTGCAGCTCTGCTTTACTCTTTATGCTTCCTGCACATGATAACATTTATTTCTTGGTTAACAAAACAAAATTTGGAAAAACTGTACTGGCCCACTCACATCTCCAACCACGTTAAGCTATGAGACAAACCCTCTGCAAGAATAGCTTCAAGCAAATGGATCAATCAAGCTCCTTTTTCTATTTTTGTGGTTTAAATACTTCTACATCATAGTAAAGGCAAGTGTTTTGGTAAACACTGCTATTATGCAAAGCATTGACAAAAGCAGATCTAGTTTGGAAAAAATTAAAAATCCATCATTGATATAAGGGCATCATTAATATAGGAGATAGGAGTTAGTGGCAAATTATGCTAACAAGGACCTAGCTCAAGAAAACCAGGGCTTAATGGCACCTTTCATCTTTCAGTATGGCTTCTTACTCAGTCTCTATTGCACCAGAGCTGATTGTCTGCAAGGCCTAGAACAGTGCCAGTCACACAGATGATGTTTAATATTACTTGTTGCATGTTCCAGTGAATGAACACTTGGAGATTATTGGAAGGAAGACTTTTGTGTGTAACAAGGAACAGAAATAAGTTGGATGGATAAAGACACAAATAGCACATAATACTAAAGACACCACACTATCCTTGTGTTCTTGTTATTTCTAACAATATGGATCCTGTTAATCATTCCAAGTCAGAGTAGACACTGGAACAGGTTAATATCAAATAAGAAATTTGGGCTGCATTACTGGCATAAATTGGTAGAGTGAGGTCCCACTGAGAGAAAAAAAAATGGCAGCCTTTCCAAAAAAAAGCACGCAAAGGAGACACATCTTTTTTAAGTTGGGGCTCCTAAGTCCCCCCTTAGCAATAGGAACCAGTCTAATGTGATAATAACCTCTCTCTGGGGTGGCATCTTAAAAGGAAACAAGCTTCCCAGTTCTGTGACCTGTTGGAAGAGGGATCCCAGCAGGGATCCAAAGTCTTGGTGGATGCCCTCCAGCACTGTGAAATCTTTGAAGAGACCCAACTTTGAAGAATGCCTTTCTCCCGGTGCTGTGAGCACGCATACACAATTAGGGAGAAAACCACCCAACTCTGATTTCTGAAACCTAACTGAACTTTTCCCTAGATCTCTCCTTTGATAGAAGCCGCCCAAATCCCTTTGGAGAGTTTTCAGAGGCAGTGAGAGGGACAGAGAAAGCACATTTTCATCGGGCTCTTATTATGGAATGCTGCCAATGGGAAAAAAAAAATGGGCAAAAGAAGAAAAAATCTGATTGTCCAACCAAGAGGCTTGAAGCATCTGTAGCTTAAGACCAATACATGGAAGGGAAATTACATGACAACATAAATCAAAGATGTTGTCACTTTACCATGTGTTTGAAGGGAGAGAAAGCTGCCTGCTTGTGCTGTCCCAAGGTTTTCCCCAAGTAACATATTTAGAGTTGACTTTTAGCTCGTTAATGCAATTTTCTTTCAAGTGTTTAGCAGTCACAATTCAACTCTTTTTTTTTTTTTTTTGCCATTGGTAATTCAAGCATTCTCCATGGGTCCTATCTGTGATTTTCAGTTATCTTGGAGGCTTTTCCCTTGACAAAGATAAAACAGAAAGACTTCAAAAGACTTTAGAATCAAGGGGATGTCACCTTTCATATAGGGAAGGAGAAGAAGTTCAAAGATGGGTTAGTATAGGGCTGTCCATGAGAATTACAAATAACACAGTCACCAATGCTGAACACATGGGATAATTATAATAATTTTATTGATACCACAAACATTTCTAATATTACTCTGTTCCAGGAACTCTGTAATATGTTTTATATTCATGATCTCACTTAATTTGGAGGAGAAGCATGATTGTCTAATTTCTAAAGGACTCCACTCAATATAAATGGCTTTCTAAATAAGAAGTAACTTGGAAATTATTTTATGATTTACAGGTGTTATTTACTAAGGTGATGTGCATGTCATGGTGTCATGTTTTAATATATCAAACAACATGTTTTTCATTCCTAGTAACTCGTTTTTATCCTTTGGCCATCCTCCATGCAAGTAAGAGGAGAGAGTTCTTATTTCTTCAAATAATAGTACAGTAACAGTAAAGGAGAGAAATGAATTTTTGAGCTCCAAGAGCCCTGAAGATCTGACAACATAAACAATAGATCTGGGAGAAAAATTAAAAGGCACCTCTTCCACCTCTAGGCCAGAAGCCTGACAGCTTTCCTTCCTGTGATCTCAAGAAGCAGCCCTGGATTTAACTCCTGGACAGGGTGCAGCAGAAAGCTCAGGTTAACTTGGAGGGGTCTGAGAACTGGCAAGACCTGTGCTTCCTCCCCTGATCCAGCCCGGGGAGATGACCCCATCACATGTAACCTCATCATTCTCAGCAGCAGGGGGCAGTTTTAAGTAGAGATGGCTGTTGGGGTTAGAGGGTGCCATCCAGGCAGGTGAGCCTGAGGCATCATCAGAAATGTCCTCTGGGTTTCATAGGGCTCAGGAAGAAGCCAAAGAATATCTCTGGGAGGTCATGGAAATAGCTGAAAGGAAGCCATCCTGGAAATCTCCAGGGTGAGGATGGAAAAGGATGAGCAGGGAAGATGTTACAGAAATGCAGATGTAATGCAGGAATGCAGCAATACTCCTCAGCATATACCAGCGTGGGCAGGCGATGACACCATAAGCTCATACCTTGGCGGTTCATGCTTTTCCTTTCTCTGGTGTACAGACACACCTCAGAGCGATACACTGGTTGAAAGGACATGCTTGAAATTCAGTCTCTCCTTCCTGAAAGAGTGAATGCTTAAAAGAACAACTGAGCTGAGTTGTACAAAAATAAGAAGAGCCATGTTTTTGCACACTGGGTATTCACACCTGCACATATTCCCACTTCTCAGCCGTTCAGGGCTCAGGAATGGCATGTGAGAAAGGCATTAGTTATCTCATCCATTAATCCCCGAGGGAATTTGTGTACATCATGTTCCCTTTCTGAGTTTCAGTACCCCCATCTACTGAACAGAAGTGGGCTGATAAAAATGTTCTTTGGAGGGGCCTCAGGGGCGAACTAGAAAAGTAAAGGGAGGGGTCACTCTGTGGGACCATCTTCCAGACTTCCCTGCACCAACTGTCAACCAGGGCAGCTAGATTTTAATATTATTTGGTTATTTTTCATTTTTTTATGTATCAGAATCAAAATACTGAGGGCAGAGTCCCTGATCCTCCTCATTTTATGGCATGTTTTCATCACGGGGCCATTCCTGATGTTTTTCTGTTTCACTTTTCCTCTTTCTCCCTGACCTCCATTTCTGTTCATGACAGTAATACTGACAGCCTCCTATACCTCCAGAAGCTCCTCCGTTTAGTCTGTGTACATTGAGAATCCATGTAACATTTACTTTTCAAAAGAGATCGACTCCAGTTCTATATCAAGAAGTTTCAAACCCACTTGATTACTGACTTCTAAGGTCCTCTTTACCTTCCACATGGTACAAAGATGTTTTGGGGTGAGTTGTGATTGTCCCTCCAAGAGATTTATTAAAATTCTGATCGCTAGTACCTGGGATGTGATCTTGTTTGGCATTAGGGTCATTGCAAATGTGATTAGTTAAGATGACATCATGCTGGAGTGGGGTGCTCCCTACTTCAATAGCTCTGCTGCTCTTGTAAGAAGACAGTCATGTGAAGACAAGGACAGATAGGAGAATGGCTTGTGATGATCAGGGAAGAGACAAAGCGATGCAGAGGTAAGTCAAAGAAAGCAAAAAAAAAAAAAAAAAAAAAACTGTCAGCAAACTCTCAGAAGCTGAGTAGGGCAAGAAAAGATCCTCCTTGCAGGTTTCAGAGGGAGCATAGACCTGCTGACACCTTGATACCTTGATTTTAGACTCCCAACCTCCATAACTGTGAAACAATAAATTTCTGTTGTTTTAAGCCATCCAGTTTAAAGAATGTTGTTATAGCAGCCCTAAGACACTAGTACAGAAGGGAAATAGGAAATAGTAATTTTCAGATTTAGTAATTCTGTTTCTGTGCCCAGGTGAGGAGGAAGTAACATGCCCCTCACTCCTTCTTCCCTCTGTTACATTTACTTTATCACTTTTCTTTCTTCCTATATTTTTACAGCCCACACTACAAGATGGATTGCCAGAAGATAGAAGAAGCCATTTCAATATTTTTTTTTAACTTTTCTCCTCAGCACAAGACAATCCTACTAGAGAACTATATCTATAAATGTGCACGCTCCCACACATGACAAGAGGTTGTCTTATTCTCAAGACATGTTTTGCAGTCAGCCCCTGCAGCAGGATTCCAGAATTTGATCAACTCCTGCTATCTTAGCAACTGTTTCTTGATGGCTTTTGCTTTGGTGACATCACATGTTTGATTGCCACCCTGTAGAGATACAACAAGTATAAATTCTGTGCTGGAAGGCTCCAGTTTGGAAAGCCTTAGTCCCATGTGGAAAAAAATGGCAATGGAACAAAAGTGCCATGTTGCTGGGATGTTGCCATGGCCTGTTCTCTTGTGTTGATTATTTATGTAGCAGGGCAGATGGAGGCCCTGTTTACGAAATGTGCATAACTCTACACAGAGTTTGCTCAGTGAATGCTTATTTAGTCCCAGTATTCAAGGGGGTTAAAGTATTTTATTCAGATTTTATTCAGATGATTCATGTATGCATGTATATATATATATATATATATATATACATATGTATATATGTATATATATATATATATATACACACACACACATATATTCAAAAGGATTTATTGACTAACTGTGGGCCATTGGAAAGAGTAATGAACTTGGGATCGGAAAATCCGAATTCAACTTTTGTTATGAACTGAATTATGTCCCTGCCAAAATTTGGGCCTTGAAGTCCTAATTCCCAGTACTTCAGAATGTGATTATATTTGGAGACAAGATTTTTAGAGAGGTAAGGTTAAAATGAGATCATTAGGGTGGACCCTAATCCAGTCTAATGGGTATTGTAAAACCAGGAAAAGACACACCAGGGATACATGTGCACAGAGGAAAAACCATGTGAGGACATAACAAGAAGAACATTGCTCCTGCATGCAAAGGAGAGGTCTCAGAGGAAATCCAGTAAGTTGACGCTTTGATTTTGAGCTTCCAGCCTCTAGAATCATGAGCAATAAATTTCTGCTGTTTAAACTATCCAGTCTATTGCATTTTGTTGTGGCAGTTCTGGCTAACTAATGTAACTACGAACTCTGACACTTGCCAGATCTCTACACTCGCTTGTTTGACCTCACAAACCTAACAAGTAAAACAATGAACACCTCACCTCCACCTCAGCAGTTCTGCTCTACCCATCATCTTTCCCATTTCCATTGGTTTCAGCTGCAACCTTCCCATCTCTCAGACTAAAAACCTTATAGCCATCCATGCCTCCACTCTTGCTGTCTTCCTACATCCAACATACTAGGAATTCCTGTCAGCTCTACCTTCAAAGCATATCCAGATGCAGTTACAACTCACCAGCTCTGCTGCTACCATTCTGTTCAAGTCACCAGCATCTCCAAATTTCTGCCGTTGCCTCCTGAAGGGTCTTCCAGCTTTCATTCATAGTAGCCAGACCCTTTCTTTCATCCCACCTACAGCTTCTCCATGCCAACAGCCTCTGAGTAGGGCAGACCTGAATCTTTCCCACTCCTCTACCTGTCTTTAAGTCTCTGTCAAACCCAAGAGATGGGGGGTGACTCTCTACAACAAACTCTGATAAAATTAACAGGTTTCACTTGTTCTTGTTGGAGTGGCCTTCATTTATTTCCACAAAAGTCATGTTTAAAACATTTGATAATGATGTAGGCTAGATTTATGAACCACAGTGAATATTTTTTAACTTTATCTTTGCTTCATAAAGTGCTTATTTCGAAGATTGCTTTTGGATCGAAATAGAACATTAAGTGTAAGATAACTAAGCAATTATTGGACTAGATAGAATCATCTGAGTTTCTCTTGTATAGTTCCCAACCCCAGCATCATAATGTTAACCATTTCAATGACTCTGTTGACCTTCTTCTCTTCCTTTTCTCTTCATAATAATTTCCATTTTGTTGCAGTTTAAGCTTAAATGCACTTGTTCTCTCCTCAGGAGATAGAAGTCAACATACTGTATGTTATAAGCCCTTTGGACATTTAACACATTTTGTTAAATTGGTCTTTGCTTTTATTTTCTCAGTTGAAAAGGATTTGTGTTCTGCATTTTTTCTGTAGAAGTATTGTTTCCTTTTTTTTTTTTTTTTTTTTTTTTTTTTTTTTTTTAGAAGTATTGTTTCCTAATAAAACATTCCCATGAAACTTTGGGTTAGTATTTCACATGTTCTAATCCTTATGTTTTATCATGACACTGGTAAACTTCTCCAGGTTCTTCCCATTAAATAAGTCTTACCCTAGGACGTGTTTGGCTTAGTTCATTAGAATACTAGGAATAGTTGAAACAGAAATCAGCCCATCCATTTGTAAAACAGCTACACATTACAAGTAATCGTGTGGTGATCAGGTCATTGTTGTGGTCTTATATGCAAATCAATTACTTTTGTCTTTCAAACTTTTAAAAAGACTACATCTTGGTTGGATGTGGAGGGGAAATGTATCAGTGCTTATAACTGCTGGCATAACTTATATATTTCATTTTCCCACTAAACAAAACCTGCTATTTTAACATATTTCAGTTAATGCTGAGCCCAAATTATCACTGTACACGGAGATCTTTTATATTATGGAACTCTTTAATAAAATTTTGATCCGATCAATTTTAGCTACTACAGTCCTTGGTTGGTTCTAGCTTATTTGAAATGCATATTAGCATTATCCTGATCAGTCCATGTTCTAAAAACTTTGAGCAACAACCAGAACAATTAGTTGCTTCTACGACATGATATAAATATTTGAAAGATATTTCTTCACCAAAATATTGTTACAAAACATGTAACACTATATTTGTTATCTCTGTGTGCTCAATATCCATGGCATCTTCTGAAAGTAGCAGCTTGACTTCTATTCAGAAATCTAGAGTTCTCTTGCAGGCTATCATTAAACTGTCCCACCCTTCTGTGGTGCAGGAGTTGAAGAGTGTTTTTGTAACTGTATTTGGCCAAACTCTTTCTCTTTACATCTTGAAAATGATCCAAATAATGATATCAATTGGCCTGTATTCATCTTGACCTTTGTGCTTTATTGAGACATACCATTAGTTGAGACTTCCTAGATCCCTGGGGTTGATTTGTCTCGATTCTTTCAGAAACCTGGTTCTTTAGTTTTTATCCTTGATTCTGGGGGCTACATCATATCCTTCTCTCTTAAAAAACAAAAAACAACTTAGCCAGAGTCAGTTTTTTATAGAAAGAACCCCAACTCATAGCAGTAAGCTAGTGCCACAAAAATGTTGCAAAACAACTCCAAAACTCCGTGATATACAATAATAAGTATTAGTTTGTCACATACATATTTGTAGGTCAGCTGGGATTTGACAGATACAAGCTGGACATAGCCTCAAGCTGTAGGTTGAGTCCAGGTCAGCTCTATGTATCTCTTAGTAGCATGTTATTCTCATTGCAAAAGGAAGAAGTTCAAGAGGGCAAGCTCAATCATGCAAGCACATTTCAAGCTTCTGCCCCATCTTGTCTGCTAATGTTCTGTTGGCTAAGGCAGGTCAAAGGGACAAGCCTAAATTCAAAGGATGAAGGAACCATTCTACCCACAAAGACGGTGGAGGGAAGTAGTGAATAAGTGCTGAGTAGTGATTTCATCTACTGCAGATGGAATGATTTGCATTAGGAAGTCATCCATTTCTGCTAAGGAATTTCCTTCTAAAATGCAAACACTATCAGAGAAGAAAAACATAAGGCTTTTCCATTAACATCTTACCTTAACTTTGTCCTGTTGACTAGAATGCAGTGTCCAAAGTTAGCAAAGAAGAATGTCTGGAATGAAAAACAGATAGATGCAGGTTACCGAGGGGAATTGGGATTCAGGAGAAAGGGAAGCCTAAATTTATTACACAGTATGGAGGGGCATGTGAAAATCCAAGTAAGCAAGATTCTCAGGAACTAAGAAAAAGGTAAATTTCACTGGACATGTGAGTACCTTCCTATATATTAATTGAGGGGGGCGGGGGGAAGGAGTTTATAGATTCCTTAGTTTTGTAAGAATAGACCCTCAATTTAGGACTTACATAAAGTGGCCCAATAATGTTCTTATTTCCTTGTGCTCTGCTATAGCTACACTGTCAGTTTGGAGTTAATGGTTATACAAAAACTACCATAATACATGGAGGAGCTGGATAGTCTTTTTATTCTGATTCTGGGAGAGCATATTCCTTTAGGTCATTTCTGGTTTTTAATTTCTCAGTTGTATTTAAGATGAGATCATCAGACTGCCAGGCTGCTCATGTCATGAAATACACAGAACTCTAAGATGCTGAGGTCTAAGGAAGCTTCCAAGGAGTGTTAATTATTTTATCAGTTGGGGTTCAAGGAGTAAGTAGAGAGACATGCCCATATCTG
The DNA here is from genome assembly GCF_048418805.1 of Vulpes vulpes. Lineage (NCBI taxonomy): Eukaryota > Metazoa > Chordata > Mammalia > Carnivora > Canidae > Vulpes > Vulpes vulpes. The sequence goes on along the minus strand of NC_132788.1, from coordinate 71,378,876 downwards.
AAGTTTCAACTTGTCTACAAGTGTTAAAATGTGAACACGTGTGAAAGTTTGTGAGTATGAGCATGAAGACAGAGGAGTTGTTCCTATATAATCTTGTTTGGATATTTGTAAGAATGTAATTAAAGTATAAAACAGCCACCTTGGATAGGGCACAGTTCCACTCCCAAATGTATCAACATCCTTTAACTATACTCTCATGCAAATTAGGTCAAAATATGGCTTAACAACCAACTGCTCTCAGAATTAGGCGTATTTTCCCCAAGCCTGTTTTAAACAAAATGAATGACATACAATTTCATAAAGAGAGATGATTGACATTACATACTCCATGAAATGTCCCTTTTCAAAACCATGACATTTTATAACATAAAGAGATAGTAATTATATCATGTACTCCCCAAACTTAAAAATTAAAAAAAAAAAAAACACTAGTGGGAAAACAGAAATAATATGTGCTACAAAGAATGCAATTAGCCAGAGTTAGATTAGAGAAACCACAGAGGATAAGCCACAGGGCTGATTATCTTGAATTTAATTTGCTGCTTTTGATATTTTCCCCCTGCATTTTAGTGATTCCATAGAGATCAGCTTGCAACAGCTTCATTTTTCTTTTTTTTTTCAATTGGTTATTTATTTATTTATTTATTTATTTATTATTTTTGTATCAGGCATAGTAAAAGATAAACACCCAGACCAATTTTTAGTCTTCTAGCTGCCTTGTCATTTCCAAAGGGAAAATAACAATATGGTACCTGATATTTAAATCTTTTCCCTTGGAGCAGGCACAGACCAATTTTTTTTTTTTTTAATAGAGGTTCTTGAAGCTAAGTTATATGTGTACTGGGATTTGTTGAGGATGAACCCAAGCCTTGTGGTTGGAATAAAACACCTCTATGCCTTCTCGGTCTCTTGAAACATCAGAGTTTCAACTAAGGTGCCAACAAGTATAAATAATCACATGATGTCTTTTTTTTTTTTTTTAACAGAACAGTCAGGGATTACTACAAGGGGTGAGAGCTGTCAGTTTATTTCACATTCTACAAAACTCAAAACCTCCTTGTCTCCTCATCTATGTGTAATCTGTCTGCCCCATGCCCAATGGCATGACGATTTTAGCTTCCTTTATATTTTTCTCAAGAAATTTCATCACATTCAAGATTTCATTGATTCTTTGTTGCCTTTACCCCAGATGTGGCAGGGAAGACGGAAGGATTCTGCCCACATGCAGAGCCCCTACTCTTGTATGCAGCTTGCTACATTCTCATGAGTTTCAATTTCTCCAGAGTGATTTTTCTCATCCTTTCATTTTCTACATCATTCAGGCTTCTCCACTTAAACAATTGAGTTCTGAGCTCTACATAGTGCAGTGGTCAGTAAAACAAAAGTGTGCTATGTTGGAGCTTGGCAATTGGCTCTTCTTACTTGAAGAAGCCCTTTTTTGGTCCATCCCACCACCTCCAATATTATGAGTTTTTTTTTCTAATCACATATAGTTATGTCCTGAGAAGTAATCTGGTAATACACTATCAACTAACTTTTATGAAGCATGTTTTTCCTCTGAACTTTGGCTTGGGAAAGAGATCGCGACAATGATAGACTTGAAGCTTGAAATTTCATGAGCAGAATTCTAATTTTGCATGCTAGCAGCTAGTGTATTTTCTGTTCCTTTGGATATCAAAAACTGTAGAACTGTTAGGAAACAGAAGGTAAAGGCCAAGAAAATCTGGTTCTGATCATCCTGCTGGTGTTATTTTTCTTACGATATTGTATCCTGTGTGGAAATGACTTAAGATTTTCTCTGCAGAGTTTTGAGACTAATTCAACACCACCAAATATTCAATCTGAAGAAAATAAGCTCTTTTTGCTATGGTCATTTTTTTAGGCCAAAGGTAAACAAGAAGGATAATCTAGAAATTGGACTCTGTTACAGGTAGATACCAGACATAAGGCAATCCTCAGCATAAAGCCTACTTGCTTTTTCCAATGAAGTATTTATGTTTTTTTAAGGTCTGAATATCTGTTTAAAATTTTTAAGTTACTATCTTATGCACATTTAAATCAATCTAGAATATCATGTGTTGATTTTAAATTATTGCTTTTATAATATCACATTTTATAAAATGAATTTATTCAATATCTTCCTGGTGACCTTCAATGTGAGTGCATCTATCATCACCAGAGCTACTTTTTGAGTCATCTAAGGCAGTTTTCTGACAACTTCATTTCTCTATAAGTTGATCAAGACTTAAAATCTATGTAGGAGGCAGTCTCTGCAGATTTTATCCCAAACCACAAGTTTTCATTTACATAACCTGAGAAGAATTGGTTTCTTGTTCATACTATAGATATGAAGTCATGCTCTCCAATTACTGGGTGGCCTTTTAAGGGATCTTTAAAATCTTGTTTATAACAGGCATTGAACACTTGCAATTATGAGATCACACCTGCCAGAACAATTACTAAACCTGTGTTAATTGTCTATGTCTTGCCTCCCTTGTTAACAATTCTATCTTGTGACCTCTGTGAGCTTTTCCAACAGGCATCAGTTGAGATTGTTTCAGGCTAATATAGACCTTGAAATAGTTCTTTGATCCAAAAAAAGTAATTGAGAGATGTTGTAAGCAGAGTAACACTTCTTTCCCCAAAGATATCCATGACTTAATGCTCAGAAATTGTGATTATGTTAGTTTATTTGCCAAAAGAGAATTAAGGTGCAGATAGAAATAAGATTGCTAATCACTTGACCTTAAAAAAGGAAATCGATCCTAAATTATACTGGTGGGCCCAAATAATCACAAACGTCCTCAAAAGGGAAAGAGTAAGGCTGATGGATTAGTCAAAGAGAGGAGATGATGAAAGAACTAGAGAAGTTTGAAACCTAAGAGGCACTCTGGACTGCCCTTGCTGCCTTTGAAGACAGAGGAAGGTGGCCATCAGTTGAGACATGAGAGTAGCTTCTAGAAGCTGGCCAACAGTTCTCAATTGACAGCCAGCAAGGAAATAGGAACCTCAGCCCTATGACCCCAAGGAACTGACACTGCCAACAATCTGAAAGAACTGAAGAATGAATTCTTCCCTCGAGCTTCCAGAGAGAGGGAGCTATATCCATTTTTCTAGGGTCTCATTGTTCTACTACTCAAGGATTTGGGTCAGGTTGTTGAATTTTAAAATTTTCGTCAAAATGCTCCCTTTACCTAAGAATAATATAATATCTTCTCATAATTTCATGGAACTTTAAAGTGTACAAAACTATTTCTTTGCCTATTTTTAAGTGATTTAAAATATGCAAAGTGAAGAAAAAGCCAGGCATGCTGAGGAGAGGCCCATGACTTGCATAGCCTGAGTGTGGGAAGCAGAGTGTGTAGAGAGCAGTGTTGGGGAAGCTGGAGTGGGTGGGGAGGTCTGGGTCATGGCAAATTCTGGTTGTCATTTTTGGGGATTAAAATTCTCCTGAAGGAATCCATTCAAGGACTCTCTGCCAGGGAAGAGACCAGATCTGAGTTGAGAATATCATGCTGAAGGATATAATGAGGTTAAAGCTATTGCTATAGTCTAGCCCCTAGCCCTTCCCAGGACAGTAAAAAAACTGGTAGATGTGAGGATAGAGGCACAATAACAATAATATCCATAAATGTACATGTAATATGTCATCACATTTAATCCTCACAATGATATCCAATTTAATTCGCTAAGCAAACCGAAACTATGAGAATAGGACTTCCTCCACAGTTCATGAAGTCAAGGGTCGGAGTGTTAGCACCAGCCCTTAAGAAGAAATAAATTCATGCTCTTTCTATATTAATGTGATAGGCCTTTGTGCTTCCATCATCAGCCTATCTATAAAAGAGTCAATGATTATATCTAACTCCAAAGATTATGAGAGATCAAAACTGTATATGAGCTCAGAGTTCCATTGCTAATACTAGTAAGAAGCTGTCAAACCCAGGGCAACAAAATTAGTCTTTCTGCTCACTACAAGTGCTATGATCATGCCAACTTAAATTCCAAAAGATGAAAATAAATGACTTGTTTCTATAAGTAACAGGAAAAAAAAATAATCAAGCCTTTTTAATTTCCTGGAAATAAAATGAATTCCTATTTACTGAGCACTTAGGTTGTGGAGGCTAAAACACTATTCTTGACATTGAAAGAATGAGATGGCATTACTGTCCCATTTTACTGAAGGAGAACCAAGGCCCAGACAGGTTAAGTAGTGCACCCAATGTTACTCAGCAAGTAAGGACAGGGTCAAGGTCTGAGTAAAGGAATTTGTATCTCAGAACTTTCTCACTTCCATGTCACACTCTCTAAGGTCTAAGAAGGAGGAAGGAAAAGGAACATGAAAGGAGGTAAATGTTAAAGTAGCTTTTTGGTGATTTACAGGATGACTTATAACATAGAAGGAGCTCTTAAACATCCAGTATAAACTCAAATTCATTGATCTCTTTGAAAAACTTGAGAGAGTACATGAATCTAGGAAACTGCCCAACTTTGTAGAGAAATGTTTCATCATTTTTGTCAAATTCTGAAAGATGTATGTAACCTGGACATTTAAGAGCCATCACAGTAAAAGAGGGATTCATCCCTGAGCCTTGTTCCCTCCTAGCCCTGGGGTCTTCATGCTGGGAATATGGTGTTACCTTGGGCAATAAGAATTGCTTTGGGGCCAGAATCAAGATCGATCTGTCTTACATCCAGGCAGAAGTCTTCCAGAGCAATGCTCTTATGTTGTAGGGCTTGGATTCTTCCTTCTTCTCATATATCCCCATCTTTTCATTCCTCCCTGAACTGAAGGATTCTTTGGTAAAAAGGGAAAAAAATAGAGCAACGTTGTTAACTAAAAAAAAAAAAAAAAAAAAAAAAAAATCAAAGGCTACAAAATACAGTCAATATTTGTAAAGTACATTACTATTGTAAGTAGCTGCTCCACTACAAAATACCTGAAAGACATGTCTCTGGTTGATAGACTAATATAAACACCATGAAGCAGGAAGGAAAGGGGCAGGGGACAGAGAGAAAGGACTCCCATCGGGCCAGCTGTGATGGATGGTCAAGGGCCCAGACTGTGACCTGAGCGGAAAATATAACATTATATGCCCCACCTTCTGCACAGTGTGACTGCCAGGCAGGTAAGACAGTTTTCCTTCTGGCATGGACTGCACCGTACAATGCTGCAGAAGAATAATAAGTATTTAAGACTCCAGGAATCAGGAAGCTCGTTCTCAAGAACACTTTGTTGATTCAACGGTACACAAAGTTCAAAAACGTGGCAAGTTTCTTTCTGCCATTAGAAACTCCTATGAAAGCCAATTTTAGACCTTGTTAAGGTAAAACAGAGGGTTGTGTTTTTTCCCCTTATTTTGATTACTTCAAAAGGCCACCAACTTTACAGACAGCTGTTAAACTTGATCTATTAACTTTCCCTGGGAGTCTAACGGCGCAGTAAACAGTGCCTCAGACAGCCTGCTTTCCTCCCTGGGCATGATGTGGCTGGCCAAAAGGGACCCTCAGGGCTGGAGATTCATACTGGGAAGAAATACATACAGGCTGCCAACAGAACATTTTTGACAAGATGATAAGGAACATATCAGGTGCTGAATTTTGTTTGTGTATCAATCATTTCAAAAACAGGCTCTATTATTCATGTGGACTCACCTACTTTTTCTTTAATGGTTGCCTTTTTTAAAACCATATATGTGTTCCTTTCACCATCATGTGGGAGACAATTATCTAACCTTACCCCACCCTCAATTTACCAATATGGGTTCAAGACCTAACCAAATTATAGTTGTTTTATGCTATTAACTCTTTTTAAAGTATCCTGAGAGAGGGACACTTCACAACTTCATTCTACCTTTATGTGACTTGCTCTTTCAGACAATTTGCTGTGACAGCATAAAAAAGAGTGGGGAAAAGAGTGTACATTGATCACTTAATTTTCCCTCCAATAGTGTGTAGAAGGGAGTAGGAAAATGTATGGCTTGGGAAGGAGGGGATATAGGTTTATGATATTATGTGCAGTCTTTGTCCCCTTGAACACTCCCAGAATGCTTCAGCCTCCTAGTCACACTTCTTTTTCTGTGTAGGGAACCATTCCTTTAATTATTGCCATGGCTCACTCCCTTCTTTTACATCTCCATGTTTAAATATCACCTTATCAGACTGATCCTCTCCCATCCTATTTAACAAGACCATGTCCTCTCCTGTCCCTCTGTTCCTTTACCCTAAAGTATTTTTATTCACAGCATGTATCGCCTTACCATTACAAGTTATTTATGGTTATATTTATACAACATACCATCTGACACAGAACTTTACCTTTGTGATAAATGATGCACTTGCTCTTCCTTCTGCTGGATTATAGGTTCCTCGATGAGCACAGTCTATTTTGTTCCTGGCTTATTTCTCAGCTCAAAGAACAGTCTCTGACACACAGTAAGCCTGCAAATAAAAATGTATTGACTCGATTAATTGGAAGTGATATTCACATTTAAATCAAACTAGCTTTTGACTTCTGACACTGTTGTTGGCCAACTGCAGCCAATGGGCCACATCCAGCCCAAAGCCTGTTTGTATAAATAGAGTTTTTGGAACACACCCATTTCCTATTTGCGTACATGTCTGTAGCTGTTTTCACATTACAATGTCAGAGCAGAGTAGCTACAACAGAGATTGTATGGCCTGTGAAGCCTAAAATATTTCCCATCTAACACTTTATTAAGGTTTGCTGACCCCTGCTAAAGAGCATCAGCAGGGATGAGCATGGTCAATGGTGGGTATAGCTGTCTTTGCCTGACTCATCGAGAGGATCTGCCAGAGTGAATGTTTGGTGGGATGGCTCAGACTCAATTATCAATACCTTCCAAAGCCCTCAAGGGCAAACTTCCAGGCAAATTCTGGATTCATTCCACAAATTTTTCTTGTGGAGCTGCAACAATGTGCCAACCTCTTCCAAGGTCCTGTAATACATCACTGCACAAACACAAGTCTCTGCCCCTTGAAAGCATACATTCTAGCAGCAGAGACAGACATAAGCAATGAAAACACTAAAGAAATGAAGGACCTAGTATAAAGAGCTAAGTGCCACGGATGATGAAAGGGGGACCAAGAGAAGGGGTGCTGAGAATGCTTGGGGGGAGGAAAGGGTACAGGATTTTACAGAACATGTAGGGCACGCTGAGAGGACATTTAAACCAACACTTGCAAAGGTAATTATAGAAAGCCATGGGAATCACTCAGGAAGAATCTTGAAGTCAAACAGAACAGCCAGTGCAAAAAGCCTGAGGCAGAAGTGAGCCTGCTGGTTTTGCAGGACAGCCAGGAAGCTCCTGAGAATGAAGAGAAGGAAAGGAGTAGATTGGGCGTCCACAGTGAGAACATTCTGTTTTAATGAAAAACTCTAATTGGAACGGAAATACAATTTAACAGACTATGGACAAACTCCTTTGGGGCATCTAATCTTGTCAAACAATATACTGTTAGAATAATTGTTAAATTATATATTTTATTGGCTCAAATTAATTAGCTCTCCCCAAATTTCCAAATGCCAGGCTTTGCCCCATTTATTTGAAGTATCTAAGCTGAAAGTATCTTCCCTTTGACCTTTTGACTTTCTATGGTTCTGATCCTTGAGATCCCCCAGAAGACTTCCTGCCTGGAGAAGGGAACATCCATCCTGAGGGGCAGAAAGATTCTCTGCAATCAGAATGCTAAAGGCTGACTCCTCGGAGCTCCACCAAGTCACAGAGCCTTTCTCACTGAGCCTCTGTTTTCCCATCAGTGAAATGGACGGAATAACAGTGCCTGTCTCACAGGGTGAACACTGAAGGACGTGATGTGAATTAGCACTCAGCCCAAGCCAGTAAGCATCTATGTACGTGTTAGCAGTTATAATGACATACCCTGTCTGTTTTCCACTCAAGCCTGTCTGATGCCAAAGAGGATTCCTTCTCTTCTGAGGCAGCTTATGGCCTCTTTGAGCAGGTCTGCCTATTAAGATATTGAGCCCAAATCTACCTGCCTGCAGTCTGCAGGACTAGCCCTGGTTCTATCCCTTAAGGTCAAATAGAGCCCATCCATCTCCCACCTGAAAGCCCTTTGGTGATTAAAGGTAATCACTACATCCCTCTCAAGCCTGTCTGTTCTTTCAGCCCAAGCCTCATTTCACTGTTTCCCTTTCCTTCCACCACACTAGCTTGCACATTTGACCTTGCTCCGTTGCCTTAAATCTATCTTAAATTACATTTACACTTCTTCCCAACTACTCCCTCCTTGTCCGCCTTTCAATTTAATTAATTCCATTGTTACTGCGGCATGTCCAGGTTTATGACATGTGCCTTCTCGAATCCTATGCCTACAGCTGGTTAGTTTCCCTTCCTTTGTTTTCTTTTTCTTTTTTTAAAGATTTTATTTATTTATTCATGAGACACACACAGAGAGAGAGGCAGAGACACAGGCAGAGGGAGAAGCAGGCTCCATGCAGAGAGCCCGACGTGGGCCTAGATCGCGGGTCTCCAGGATCACGCCCTTGGCTGAAGGCGGCGCTAAACTGCTGAGCCACCCAAGGATCCCCCCCCCCCTTTTTTTTTTTTTTTTTTTTTTTTTTACCATAAACATCTGAGCTCTGGTTTGATCAGCAGGAAGAGTAGGGGTGGGAATCAGGCTTCCTCTGTGATCTTGAATCACAGAAATAGCCCGATTTTTGTTTTTTTCCTAACTTATCTTGAGTAGAAAGTCCACCAACACATTTCCCACAACTCACTTCACACATAATGCTTCTGAGCTGCATAGGCCGATTTTGCACTTGTATAGCAAGCTGGTCTTTTGACCCCAAAACATGACCTTATTATCAGTTTCCCTGCTAAAACCGACTACATAAGCTTTCCTTTGACTTTCCTCAGCTTATCATAATCTCTTGTGAATATTTCAATGGCATGGTTTCTAAATCCTCATTCAAGTTATTGATTAAAATATTGAGCATCTCCGGACAAGACAGAGCCTTGTGATGTATCCGTAGATAACTCCCAAAGTTTAATAGGATCCCATATGGTAAGATAATTCTGCTGATTGTAACTCACACAGATCATATAATATAGTTTATTATTGCCCTCCGACCATCAGCATATTATGAGGAACTTTTCAAATTCCTTCCTCTGCTCTAGATGCACAACATCTCTAGAATTTTATGATTTATTTATCAGGTATTAACTTGACATAAATGAAAAATGGCAAAGCGCTGATAGGGCTTGTTGTTTACATAGTGCCCATTTAAAAAAAAAAAACAGGTGATGTCTGTCTTTTGCTTACAACCATTCGGCACATTCTCTGGTGGAGATGGTAACAACTACCAAATAGTCTGTGTGTTCTTTTATGTTTTAGAGACGTCTTGCCATTAGGCAGAGCCTGGGAACTTGCTCTGGCAAGGAAATTTGAAAGACAGTGACACGTGTTACTCTCTGCCTGAACAGTGACAATTCCAGATACAGTTCTACAATTTCTTTTTTCCCCTACCTCAATGGTTGGTAAGGATGGTGATATTACCAGCTGCTGTAGCTACTGGATGGCAGAGGGTCTGTTGCCTGAGTCCCTGAATAACTGGGTGGAGCAGAGCCTTCTGCCTATACACATGGATCCTGTGTGGAGTGTGGGTAAGAAATAAAATGTATTCTTATGTTAAATCCCCAAAATATGGGGAGTAGTTTGTTACTACAGCATAACCTAATCTATCCTGACTTATTCCTTTCTCCTGCTCTGAGAGCAAGGCTCAAGCTCTTAGCATGCGCTAATAGGACCTGTGTGTTTTGACATCTATTTCTCCAGCCTTCTGTGTCACTTTCACGTCACCTTTCTAGCCACACTGACCTGGTCACTGGTCCTGGAGTGTGCCATACTCTTTCTAGACTTGGGGCCTTCATGCATGCTGGGTCCTGAGGATCCAAGTTTCTTTCACCTCACATGCTCTTCTTCCATCTCTGGACTTATTTTGACCACTTTCCCTTCAAACCCTAACTTAAGTACCACTTCCTTAGGAAACATTTCTTGACTCTCACAAATGATGTTAGAACTCCCGTTAAAGGCTTCCCTCACATCCTATCTCTATTTCAAAGCACTTTATACCCTGGTAGGTATTAAATGTGCAACTTTTTAAAAAGATTTATTTTAGAGAGAGAGAGAGAGCATGATCGAGAGGGGCAGAGGGAGAGGCAGAGAGAATCTCAAGGAGACTGACCTGAGCATGGAGCCCGACTTTGGGCTCAATCTCACAATCCTAAAATCACGACCTGAACCAAAACTAAGAGTTGGATGCTTAACTGACTGTGCCACTTAGGCACCCCAAATATACAACATTTTAATTTAATATCCAATATCTTTGATATCTTTGCTAGAATATAAACTCCTTGAAGTGGGGGCTTTAATTCACCACTGTACCCTCAGCACCTTCTGTAGTACATGGCGCAAAGCCCTCCAATTTTTGACAACTACTGGATATTCCCATCAAGTTGAAAGAAGACACAAACCCAGAAGATTACTCTTGTACTTAAATTCCTCCAGTTTAGTTATCTGATTTCTTTTGATCTCAGAAAGCCAAGCCACTTACATATTATGCTTGAAATAGAATTAACTTCCTTAAATTTATTTATCGGGTCTCCACATGATGTGTCAAACAGAGTCAGAAAATGGGCAAAAAGGGCAAAAATGAAGAAACTTAGTATTCAGCTGCACAAGACAGTCAGGAGAAAGTGAAAATTTAAGTAACAGGTGAGCTACAGAGTCCTGTGGTCACTGGGTGGGCGGTTCTGTCCAAGCTCGGGTGCTGACAGGAGAGATTGATGTTTAAAGCCACTTGTGGGTGCCAAGGGTAATTAATGCCTTTCCTATGGCCATGGACAAAGTTCCTATCACAGATTTGCCTTTTATCTGCAGCCATGAGTGGACAACTCTCAGTTCCAGTATATCACCTGTGAAACCAGTAGCCGCTGAACCCTGCCTGGCCTGGTGATTGAGGCGTAAGGGCTTGTAACAAACCATGACTAAATTATTGATTCTGCTCTGTACAGTCAATAAGACCAGTTTTTTTTTTAATCATTTGGTGCAGCTGTTACCTGATTTGAAATCTCTCACTCAAATCCAACTTCATCTCTAGGACAGGGAAGTTTCAAGGCTGAAAGTGGCTTCTGTGTGTGAGGTTAAACTAAGCCAATGTCTGAAGGTGCATGTCTGCCTCTGTCAGGAGTGGGGATCACATTTCCTTCTGGTTCCTGTGCCACATACTGTGAAGCACATGACGTTAGATGTAATGCAGTCTTACATATATTTCTAGCATCCGGGGACGGTTATATATGTGACATAAATATATATTTTTAAATTTGTATTTTATATTTACTTTTTAAATTTCAAATATATATTAATTTTAAAGTTTATATAAATACATACATCTTAATATACTTTCAAGCATTTTTAAGAGCTAGGGGAAATTCTAAGACCTAGCATGTCTAAAATGAAAAAAAAAAAACTAATTTGTATCTATATGACACCATTATAACCAAAACATTCTATAACAAAATCTATTAGTTGCTGCTCGTCTCTCAACGTAGCCTGTTGAGCATACTCTAGTCAAAACCATGAATATTTCAAAGACTTGGAGATAGAGGCCAACAGCTGAAGACTCATAGGTAGGATGAAATGGGAAGCCAAACCTAGGGAGCAGGTGTTCCCATCTTTTCTCCTACCATGGTTCCTTCATATAATTTAATTGGGAACAAGGGCTTCTATTGTTACACATTTCACTTATTTATTCCTCAGCATCTATCAAGTGCCTATTTATGTGTGTAACATTTTTTGGTGCAGAAGAAAGATATGGTAGGTAAAATCCTAAGAATCACCCATAGTGACCCTCATCACCGTGTAATTCCCAATCAACGACCACTGTATGGGGTGGAACCTATGAATATGAGAGGTAACACTCCAGGAACCTTTTTATTCCCTAACTTGAATGAGCTTTGAAGAGAATTCCTCCAAGGACTTCAAGATAAAAGTATGAACTAGCCAACACTTTGATTTGGGTTTTATGAGACCCTAAGTAGAGATTCCAGTCTAGTCACCAGGACTTCTGACCTCCAGAACTGTGAGATTATAAATGGGAGTTATTTTAAGCTGCTAAATTGTGGTCATTTGTTATGCAGTGATAGCAAACTGATACAGAAGTCAATTAAAACTTTATCCAGACTTCAGAAGCTTACTCTGCAATTGGGCAAACAAGGGTTTTGGCCTTTCCTATATATTGATTCCCCTCTCCACCAAAAAAGAACTGCAAAGTGCATTTTATTTTTTAAAGTGTCAAGTCAGTGTCATCATTGCATCCACTCTGCTATGGTTTAACAAGATCCTACGAGTACTCTACATTCTGCTGGGCCCTGAGATCCACAGACTCAGTGTCAGTGATTGCACTTTAAATTTTGTATTGGTCAATGGACATAGTGATGCATTTAACTGCCTGCTTATAAATTGTGAGGCCAATTATGCAAAAATAAAAGTCTATATACGATTTCCATTAGGTGGTACCCATCATTGCTTCTGAAGTCATTTTACCTGATTCCTTAGAAAGCAAAATGTCATCAGTTGAGGAACCTGGCAAGTACTTGTTGCTGATGAAAATTAAAATGTATTTTCCTCCTTTGCTCTTAAATACATTTGGAGTGGATTTGAAAAAATAGACTTTTAAGGAGAGAGAAAGTGATTACATTTCCAAGTGTAAATCTGTAGTAAGGTGATAAGGATCACAGAGAAACTCTGCATCACGACCTTCTACAATAATTTTTAACGGGGTCAGGAGAAACAGCAGAGCTTCTCTGTATGTATAAATAGAGGTACAACTCAAATTCTCATTTGAAACCTTTGATCCTTAGAAGAAAGTGATACAATTATATTTGCTGTCTAATTTTCTCTATTTTAAATTCAATTCCATATTTCTCTTTCTTGTGAATTGCAAATTGCCCTTCAATTTTATGAGACTTTTTGTATTGTAGCACAAGGTCAAGAACACGAAAAGGAATTATCATACAGAGATCACTTATGTGCAAAATCTGTGTCTACACACACCTGCACATACATGCCTCCTGATTTGTGGTGATGAATTTATAAGTCAGTGTTCATTTAGAACTGAAGAAACTGCATCTGGAATTTTGACAGATGATGTTTTTCCAGGTTTCTGATGCTTAAGATCCAAAAATAATGACTATTGATCTTTGGTCTACATCATAAAAAAGAAATGCACTTTATCCATTGGCTCATGATTAACAGTTATCACACAATAATAGCCAGTATAATTCAAAGTGCAAATTGATATTAAAAGGGCAGGAACAAAAGACCATAAAACATAATTACAATAGAAATGACTGAAAGCACACCTACTGAATGAGGCAAAGAGGAAGAAGGGAGAAGGGAAGTGGCTATCACATGTGAGGCTTTATGATACATGCCAACAAGGAAAACTTTATTGAAGACCTGGGAAAGCTTTAGTATCTAAAAAAGACAGGTTGAATTCAAAGGGTCGTGCTATCTGTATGCTACTCAGTTACTCTTTACAAGCCAATTCAGCTAGTTGCAGCCCACAGATAGAGCAGTCAAATGACACAACATACACATATACTGCAATAATTATCCCAATCTGCATCTCTATTTGCAATTCTCACCATTACCATTGCTCTTCCAGTAGTTGTTTTAATGTCATTTACTTTTAAACCTGGTTAAAGATGAAGGCATCAGATTTCTTGAGAATCACACAGTTTACCTAGGGAATGCATTAATAAAGGTGAGTTCATTTAATTTGCTTTAGCCCTTTGAGTCATCTAGCGGACCACATAGTACCGAGGAAATCAAACATGAAATAGGTTAGTTTTGTTGGGAGCCCAAGAGCAGAATGGTTTAGACTAACCACATGACACTTCACAGAGGGAGTACTGGTGCATGGTCTTTCTGAGCACTGAGGTGTTGACAGCCAGAGAGGGATCAGCGATGAGGTAAAGGCAGCAGTGGTAACAGCACTGTTGGCTGGGCATTCTTCTCAGTACTTTAGATGTATCAACTCATTTAGTCCCCTGAACAAACTTATGTGATGTGAACACTTATCCCCATTTTACCAACAAACACCCCCCAAAATCATCTCCAAGAAGTGGTGCTCCTGATGCTACTGCACTGGGTCTCAAGAGTCTGACTCATGCTCTTATTCACTGGCTCTCTGGGAGCAGGTGGTATAGGCAGTCGCTGGGAACACCTAGACACTCCTAGGTTCAACTCTCAGATTTGCTACTAATTAACTATATGGCTTTTGTCATTGATTGACCTAGCTCAACTTCAATTTCATATCAATAAATTAGGAATAACAATAGTATCGACACCTCCTGGTGTCGTTGTGAAATTTAAATCAGATGTTATATGTAGGTGCTGGTACAGGGACCCTACATAGGACATGCACGACAAATCCTTAATAACATTGTCAGTACAAAAAGTAAAGACATTCTATATCAGTGATAGTTTGGTCAGAAAAGCACAGCTTCTGGGGATGCTATACAGTAAGGGATTTATGACAGCATTCGCCCTTGTTTGCTTGGGAGTGGGTGGGGAAATCTATATAGGCTGTGATCTCTGTATTTAGTGTGGAGCCTAGCATCCCTAGAGGTGATGAGACTGGCAATCAGGAAGGAGAATGGGACACAGGTGAGTGAAAGGATGACATGGGACCCATGTGGGCCATGCTTATCTCAATGCTTCCCACCTTGATAGGGCAGGTGATCTGCAAAAGGAGGCAGTCCTCTCCACAACAGGCCCAGGGCTCAGAAAAGCTGACAGCTCAGAGGAGCTGTGGTCCAGGTGCTGCCCCAGGCCATCTGTGTGAACAAGTAACAAAGTGTGCAAACTACAGCATTTGGTACCCTACCCTAATCTTTAGAGTACAAAGATTTGTCTGATGCATCGCATTTGCCTTCTAAATATTGTGCAAAACTGTATATGTCTCTTTTTCATTCACAGGTGTATATTCATACAGTTGTCTTACAGTGATTTATTTTGATAGGTCTTTATGGGCCAGGTACCCAATCTACTATACATAAAAGGAACAAAACAGTCGTGACCCCAACACTTGCAGAGCTCACATTCCAGTCAGAGGTCAGATATTAAATAAAAGGATATGTGAATCAAGGCACAATTGGTCATTGTGATTAAGGGCTGGGAATAAAAATAAGATAGTTGCTACTCTTATTAAATAAATTTACTTTCAAGATGACTGTGTCAAGAAACTTAATTTGTGCAGATAAAAGAGCAACATGAATTATCCCACTGGAGAATAGACAAATAAATGTGGCCTTGTAGGTACAATGTTCAAAATAATCAAAGGAGCCAATTCAGTTCATCATTTATCAGTTGCACAGCAACCTGCCAGGCACTGAGTGAGTCTCCCCCATTTCCAGTAAGCTTCAAGAAAATACAAGCATAGGCTCTATGGCTGTGTAGTCTGCCTGGAGTATATTGCCCTTAAAGAGTGTTAATCTTTGGAGAGAAAATCAGCTCCTGCAGATCAACACCAAGTCGTAATATTTTAGGAGAGTTCTTATCAGACTAAGAACTCCCAATAAGTGCATAAGATATCAACCTCTTCAGACAACAATTTGATAAAACAACAGTTGAGTTTAGGGCATTGAATTTTAATAATGGGATGTTAATCATTTATTTTGTATCCAGCACATAAAATTCCCAGATGCCAACTCCAGTGCCAAAAATGGACATGTGGAGAACAGCAGGTATGAAATGATAAATCTTGTGATTTATAGGCCTTGCTTGCTGAAAGTCTCTGATGATTCATTTCATCACTGTGGAGCAATTTCCCCAACAAAATGTGTTTTCCCATCCCTTAATCCTAGCAACTCATTTACTATTCACTTTGTTTGTTTTTCGGTATGGTCTTTGTCAAAGCTTCCCTCTTAAGAATTTCTTCCTTATAAACACTGCGCCTTTGATCACTGCCAAAACATGTGAAAGATTATGAGAGGTAAGAACAAAGGGGAACTTTTTAAGACCTTCCCAACCATCTGATCTCTTTGTTGATTACACCTGTTTGGGAATTTTTTTCATGTCATATTTGTATTCTAGCCTGTCATAGGTTAGAAAAGACATTAAAAATGCATGTGAACATTCTCCAGACAGAACTTTTTATATATTATGCCATGTTTAGTAACATAAACTGATTTCGATTAATTTAATGGAAAATACAGTTAGAATTCAATAGCATCTATATTTATTCCACTATTCATTCATTCTATCATCCGTACATTAATTTCATGAAGATGCATTTGGTACAACTTATGTACCAGGTATTAGCCACCTAGTGGCGAGTGAGATAGGCATGGTTCCTGCTATCAGAGTAATAAGGTTATGAAGAAACTGACACAAATTAATGCAATATACTATGTGTATGTGTATGCTTGCATGCGTATGTGTGATATGACACAATAACATCACATTAAATATCTAATGTCATATCCCTGAGAGTATCACTGAAAATTATGTGTGACGAGAAGAAGTAAGCTTTGCAAAGATCAGAGGAAAAATTATTCTAGGTTGGAGGATGAACAAGTAGAAAGGTCCTGGGCAAGAGTGAGTTTGGCATGTGTGAAGGCCCAAAAGAAATCCAAAGTGGGTGAAATAGAGAGAAAGTTGCATAATTTGGTACAATATGAAGGTGGAAACACGAGCAGGAACAAGATCAAAGAGGGTTTATTTCTATCAGGGATTCTTCAATTCAGATACTACAGGATTCTGAAGATCCACAAAGCCCCTAATATTCGCAGTTAAATTTTCTTCGTTTTTGCATCAGTGCCTTTTCAGTCATCTGAGACTCAAAGAAGTCTAGGAAGTAAGTGCCGATCTATGGAGTATTGATTAAGCCTAAAAATTGGTCTCATGTGGTTTCAATAAAAATATCGGATAGATACATTATAAATTAATGATTAGTTTCTTTCAAAGTCTCATGATACTTTATATCACTGATTTTAAAACCTTGGTAATTACACATTCTAAACCTAAATGGCTCATGCAGTTGCTGTTTGAGGTTTTGCCCTTTTCAGGTAAGAAAATGGAAGCATTTCATTAAATCATGTCAAGGTTCAGAGAGTTGAACTTTTTTGAGAAGGATAAAATTGGATTAGGAATTGTTTTATTCTTCTTGAACTCCACATTAAGTGAACATTGCCTGGAATGGATATGATAGATAATTTTTAGCCCTTGATAATAACTAAAAAATGTAAGCCCTTTCCATCTTCATTTTTCACCTGTGTTTGATAACTATTGTGTGAGAACAATAGAAGCAGATATATGATACTGTATTCAATATCCCAAATAGATGATGAATGATAACACTTACAGTTTAAAAGACAAATGGCCCAATTTCAAGTGTCCTTTCTGGAAGTTCTATGACTGTTTTGGGAAAACTTGCTAAAAATACTAAGGTGGTAGAGACAAGAATGGAAAGAGTGAAATATAGTCTCCATCCTTTTTTTATGTTCTTAAGGATACTGTTTAACATACATCATTTTGACAAAGCTGACTTATTTATTAAATAAAACTTATGATCATTAAATAGCTTTCCAGATGCTGTGTCCATGAATAGCGAATTTCTGAGAAAGTTCATTACATGAATCAAAACATTGAAAAATATCACTTTAAATGTGATAAATGTCTTTGTCTGCCTTGCCTCATAACTTCGACTGAAATGACCTGACACATGAATAAATATTTATATCAGCTTTTATACTAAAAAAGAAAAGCCTGCTTAAAAATGTTGTGTTGCAATTACTCATGGGTATTTGCCTGATGATTATTTGTCTCTAGTAGAGAGCATATTCTAAAATAAACAGAATCTGGCATGGAACCATCACAGAATATATTTATACATTAGCCAATTCACAACCAATTGAAAAGTTCAGACAAGCCTCTATTTGTCTGCATAGTTCTGAATAGTTGGTTTGATAGTCTCATTACAGTAACTAGTTTTAGTTTTGCAAAGTTGCAATTATTGTGGTTGCAAGGAGACAATGAAAGGTATCTTTCTCTTTGGTGGATGTTGGAAAGTTATCCTAAATATCTTCTCTAGTTTGTAATGGAGGGGAGCAGAACTTGTCACCACAAAATATGTCTTTGGTGTAAAGATTTTTCTAGGCTGTTTATTTTTAGGAAACTAAATGTTCAGGAAAAGCTCCTTACCTCCCTCTCAATTACCTAAATTTGCATTGGAAAGGGGGTCTATACCAAGAAGAGAGCTCTTACCAGAAATACCTTTTCAGGAAACTTATCTGCATAACAGAGCAATCTGTGTTTTCCAATCATCTCTTCTCACTTTCCTGTGAGTGGCCTTTTTTCCCTTTGTATCCTCACTCTTAATCTTTTCCTTAGCCCAAGATATTATATAAATCTCAACTAACTGGCTCCCCTTTGGGTCTCATATATGTATAAGGCTTCCATACATACAAAATTCGTTTTTTCTCCTGTTAATCTTTCTTATGTCAGTTCAATAATTAGGCCAGCCAAAGAACCTAAAAAGAAAGAAAGGAAAAATTCACCCCACTTCAGTAGAATCAGAAACAAGTCTGGAATATGCAGAGAGATGGGGGGAGGGCTACATAGAAAGAAGAAAAAAGATGGTGAAATGGTAGTGATAAGTGGGAACATCTCACAAAAGAACCTAAATATCAGAGGATGGTGGTACAGCTTTCCCTGTGTGCAATGAAGAGCCACAGGAACTTTTAATTGGAGGAATAACTTAATGAACTTGACTTGCCAAAATGAATCTGCAAAATAGGCTTCTAAAAAGAAGTGCTTTTCATTTTGCAGTGTAAATAGGACCTCCGGGAATTACTCCCAGCAAGAGGTGGAGTCTCTTTCCTTTCCACACAACAGCAAGCAATCATAAGGCCCAACACATGTGAGGGAAGATTTCTTGGGCCCCCACTCCAGCCCACTCCAGCTGAATACGGCCACACAAGAAATCTAGAAGACCAGCAGATGCATCACTCCATCTACCAACAGAATCTTAAAAAATGGCAAATCATTGCTGTTTTAGGACACTAAGTTTAGAGGGGGTTTATTGCAACAGAAAAATCAAAATAACAATTCACAAAGTATCTTTCTTATGATCAAACTCAGGAAAGATTCATTGAGTGGGAGGCCAGTTGGAATGGTATTTCAGAGTCTCATGACAGCCTAGAGTCATGAGAACATGGCCTGGGTGAAAAGACTAGGGCTTAATGCTTACAGTCGCTCCTCTCATCTGGAAAGGGGCAGGCAGTAAAAGAGATGAAAATGTTGAGTTGAGAAGTCACACAAAACTGGGCTCCTCCCCTGGTTCCAGCACTTAAACATTTATTTCCCTAAGACCAGGTCTTCTTACCTAAAACACAGAGCTAATAATAGCCCCTACTGAAGGAACTCCTTATGAAAATCAACTGGGGGAGGATGTGAAGTTACTCAGCACAGATTTGCATACACTAAGTTCAGGATGAAGAACCAATGTAGTATTTGGAACAGGGACCAGATGTTCTCTCATTTCCAATATTTCCCCTCTACCTTCTTGAATATTGTCTTCAATTCAAGTATCTCCAGGAAGAACTTCGAAGAATAAAGACATTGAGAATGGAAAACAATTCTTGATTGGTGCATTTCAAAAGCTAAGAGAATTTGTGTTTCAAAGGCTCTGCCCTGAGGCCATTCTCTGGATGTTAAGAGAAAGTGTCAGTAGCCTTTCCCTTGCTTCCTCCCACCCCATGATTCAGATTCTAATGTAAAATCCATAAAAGGGAGTCTGTCCTCAGTCTTTAGCTGGTCTTCCCTCCACAGCCCATCACCAGGCAATCCAAGTTTCAAAATTGGGATAACTATGGACATTGCTGGTTGAATCTAAGATGTCTTAGTTTAGGAGATTTGTGTCTCCTTTACCATTTTAAGGAAAAGCAATAATACCTCAAGGTTCCTCTGCCCAAAAGCTCCTCTTCCATAAGAAAAAGTTGAAAAATATTTTGAATGATTTCTAAATATCCTGTCCAGTATGTCTTCCTGAGCTAACTCTCCTTTGTGTTGTCTTTCAGCTATTTTACAGTTCTGTAAGTTATGGAATACTGATAGTAATACAAATATTTTTTTCCATAGAAATGCAAACTGTATCTAGTTAAATAAGTTGGCTGTTGCCCCATGGATATTGACTAATTTGGTATATATTTGTAAATTCTTTTCAGCATTCCTGATAACCTGTGTATCTGTTCTTTTGGATTTTTCATGAAACTGGTTGTGTGTTTATTTCAAATTTCAATGAGAGTTACAACTACGCCTCTATATTAATTTGCTAGGACTACCATAATACGGTATCACAGATTGGGTGTCAAACAAGAGAAATGTATTTTCTCATGATCTGGAAGCTAGAAGTCTGAAATCAAGGTGTTGACTGCGTTGGTCTCTTCTGAGGCCTCTCTCCTTGGTTTGCAGATGGCCACCTTCTCTTTTTATTCTTCACACAGGCTTTCCCTTGTGCCTATGTCCTAATCTCTTATTATGATCCCAGTTGTATTAGGTTAGGGCCCAGTCATGTAATCATCCTACCTTAATTGTCTCTGCAAAAGCCCTATCTCCAAAATAGTCACATTTTAAAGTGCTGAGGGTTAGGACTTCAACATATAAATGGGCAGTGAGGCGGGACATAGGTCTGCCCATAACATATTTTTAAAAATTATTCTTTAACACTTCTCAAGTGATAATTTCCCCAAATGGACCTATAAAGGCATATTTAAAATATCCTAAGAGGGTCAAAAATATGACTAAAGATTATGGGCTCCCTTTTTACTGCATGTACCAGTATGTATATTTTCTATTATTCTTGAATGCTTTGTGATAAAAGTTCTCTCTTTATTATGATCATACTTCTATAGCTCCATCTTCATTTTCCATTGGATCATTAAGTTATCACCAGGGGTATGGCTCTTTTTCACTGGTCCTCATTCCTGAGCTACTGTGTATATACATATCTTCAAGAGTGTGAAGATTTAAGAAAATTGTGCTCAACAGAATTTGGGATAAAATAACCTGAGGACTTCAAAGAGTATAACAGAAGTAATAATGGGCTAGACTTCCAGAAACCCAGTATCTAACTCTACCTGGAGAAAGTCACATCGATTTTCACTCTCTAGTTTTCCCAGCACTGTGCTGTGGATGAAATGAAGTCACAAGCAACATCAAGAGCAATCTTAAAGGATAAGAAAAGTGGAAACCCAAAGCACCAACCCATTCTTCTAAATTCCTTTGGTAAATTCTTCTGGCATATTCCAATGAGCCTGTTTTTAGAGTGAGAAATTTCTGCTGTGTGGCAAACAGATTTAGAAAATAGAGGGTGAAATTACAGCTCTGATCCACATGGCTGAATGAACACAAATGGCTTTCTTTCATTGTTTTGCTTTTCATATTTACTGCGTGATGCCTTACCTGATCCTAAGAATGTGAGCACTGAGGAGACAGACACCTGGTCTCTTGCTCATGACTATCCCTGGAACAAAGGAAAAAAGGGGGAGCATGGTAGGTGTTCAATACATATTGTTGTGTAGAATGAATGAATCACTGAACATCTTTGGATATCATGATCCTTGTCATTTAAACATGGGGCAGGTAATAAAATTTACTGCCAGTGTTGTTGTAAGGAATGAATATATGTGAAGTTCCTAGATATACCAGGCTCTTAGCAGAAGTTTTATACCAGAATACTCCCCAGTTCCTCTGCAAACTGACTACAGACTGGCCATCTAGTCTGTGAAACATGCCCATACATTTGGTTCTCAGTATAGGCTCTAGCTTAGGCCCTATCACAGCTACATGTAATGTGCATTTAGACTATATTCTTCTTTCCAAGGAAGGGCCAGACAAAATTACCTAAAAGTGTCCCTTATTCAAATGTACTTTTCCATAGTACTTTTCATGGTATTTATCTTTAATTTCCACTCAGTAAATGTGTCTTCAATGAATGAAGTAACCAATGACTTTCACTCACAAAGCCTACACACCCCTTTTCCCTCCCCAGCATTTCAGAAACTTTTTCTTTTTTCATGGATTTCTTTTTTTTTTAATTAAGATTTACTCATTTATTTATGATAGACATAGAGAGAGAGAGAGAGGCAGAGACACAGGAGGAGGGAGAAACAGGCTCCATGCCGGGAGCCCGATGCGGGACTCGATCCCGGGACTCCAGGATCACGCCCTGGGCCAAAGGCAGGCGCTAAATCCGCTGAGCCACCCAGGGATCCCCTTTTCATGGATTTCTACCATGGATTTTGAACCTGGCTGAGGGATGATTCTAAATTTTGAAAAAAAGATTAATGGCCAAATGAACATTTAGATGTGCATGAATTCACCAAAACCCTGACAGCTTTAAGTCAGTCCTCAGAGTAACCTCGAGAAACTGAGGGCATTAACCCTGATAGCTGCTGGCAGATTCATGTTAGCACCAGCATCTGGAGGGATAACCAGGGACTTCCTTCTCACTCACCTGAAGTGTTCAGAAAGCTTTCACCAAACAATTTTAGCTGCAGGAGAATTCTGCAGAGAGGCACAACAATGACCGGAAAAATGGAAACTCTCCCAGAGCAATAAATAACCCTTTGGGGGTTCAAATCTATTTCTCTCTAATTTTAGTGTCTTCATGGTAGAAGAACTTAGGATTCAGCAGCATTGAAGCAAAGAATTGATTAAGACTCTGGATTTGGGTCATTTTTTGAGACTCTTCCTGCTACTTCTCTGCCTCCTTCTACCACATACACACTAAATAGGGAATTGGAATGCAAAATAGGACTCAGATTAGAAATTTAGAGAATGAAAAATAAAAGGACAGAGAGAAAGAGAAAGAGAGAGAGAGTGAGAGAGAGAGAGAGAACGGGTCTGAAAATCTCCATCTACCGCCCCCAATCTGAAACACCTTCACAAAATTCAAGGTCCTTTTTGTTTTAATTAACTATTTCTTCTGCTTCTGAATCACCCTCAGGAGGAACTTAAAAACCTCAAACTTCAGAATGTGCAGATTCCCCTCAAGCCCCTTATGTCATTTTTCATTTGGCACCAAACATGATCATACTCTCTAAAATGTTTAGCAGGAATTTTTTAAAGTAAAAGAATCCCTAAAAAAGGCAGTCACTGCACACACATACATTGCTTTTGTCTTTTTAAAAGCATTAGGAATTGAACCAACTGGCAAAAGGGAATTCTAGTATCTTAACTACTCCCCCAGGAAACAGGTTGAAGGTCTGTGGAAATTACATTAACTCCTTCAGGTGAGGCTTGGACACTGGCTTTCATGCTGTTGTGTTAGCTTGATCAGATGTCAGTACTTGTAGGTAGCACTGAGATCTCAAAAGGTCACATGGATATTTAAGATTTCTGTTTGTGTTCATCTCAGTGACATTTGAGATATAGCCTATTATTTTTCTTCTAAAATTATTTCTTTCTTTACAAGAAAGTCTCTTTCCTCAAGGAGCTGAAATGAAAGACTTTTGCTTTTGGATTAGAGGTGAGTTTCAGATAATGAAGTGAGGGTATAAGAAGAATATTTTGAAGTCATATGGGGTATATTGCTGAGTCCTATCTTATGGCACAAGGTCAAGTTGTCAAGTCAGCAAAGGAAGCCCAGATGATATACAATCAAAACTACTCTTGGAGAATCTGTAGGGAGATGCCAACTAGAGTTCTACCTACCATCTCTCAGCCAGTTTAATTTAGTTTTTGAAAAAAAATTATATACATGTTTAGGGGTACCCATGACTTGTTTTAATCAAGTTTGGAAGACATGAAGACACAGAAATGATTGCCACGAAGGATGAAATTTACTCACAGTTTTCTACATGCCGTAAGAACAGCAAACCATGCGGGGCCACATAGGGTAGCACCAGGGTCATTTACGAGGTAGAAGAACAAGTGGGAAGATGTGGTCAAAAGCCTTTATGATGGTTTCTTTTAGAAGGAATGGGTGAAGCAAGGTAAATAGGCTTAGTATTCGCTGGTTTGAATAATCTCAGTGGGCTCTGAGGCTTAAGGGCTGTCTCTAGTTGCCTATAACTGGTCCTGGGGTGATTAAGACAGGCGGACAAAATGGTGCAGAGTGAGAGCCCAGTAAAGGATGTGATTGGGGGTATGGGCTCTGGATTTGTTGATTTTTATATGAAAGGTGTGCTCTTTTACTAGCTAACCCTGGAGGGTTCTGTGCTTCCAGGGCCAGCAAGGCCCCAAGATACAAAGCATCAAAAATGCAAAATAAAAGGACATTATATGTACACACACGTATGTGCACATACACATATGTATTCTTGTTCTGTTTCATGCCCATCAAGCAGCTTTTGAATTTTCCTTTCATTGCATTCATTTTTTTTTTTTTTTTGTCTACTCAGAATCTAGTACCACCTCTAATGCAAGCTCTATTTGAGGTTTATCAAGGTTCTCTGCCCTTCCCTGATCAAGTGGTTATCTTTGACCCAAGCTATGGTCAACTTCCTCTGTCAGAAAATTGAACGTTGCGTGGAATAGTTAGAGAAAAGAAAACCACGAGGACAGATTCAAGAAAATGGTACCCTAACATCTCAACACATTAGCTTGCAACAGATTTCCAGAGCTACTTTTGCTTTTGTTTAGTTCTTCAGTATTTCCTTAAACTGAGCTTCCCCATATGTTTTCATTAAATGCATTTTTAATATAAGCTAGTCAGTGTGGATTTCTGTTGCTCCAGCCAAAGAAACTGCAATGAAGCAGTCTACCTGTAAATAGAGAAAGTACTGGTGATTGGACTTTTAAAATATTTCTTCTTATTATTATTTCTTTATTATTTCTCATTTCTAGTGATTCAACAGAGTTTTCTTCCAATAACGATGGTGAAGATCATAGAAAGTATGAAATAATTATGTAAATACAGGGGTTTCAGTTCTATGTGATAGCTATATTTTTCACTATGGGCTAATAATTTGGCATCCTCATTTCTACTCCCAGTCTTCTGCCTTATAGCATGATTGCTGACATTTCTCATGATTGGTGGTCACTGACAATGGCTAGACTCTGAAACCTCAAAATGGAGAGCCAGGTCCAGTCACCTACCTTTAGACACTATCACTCACTGAAGACCAATGCCAGATACAAGCTCTTATCATCCTCTACTGATTTTTAGAGGTCTCAATGATACTTCAGGGACTGAGGTGGAAAGGTTAACACAAAATTACTTTCTGGAGTTTGTGGTCATAGCAACGGGAAGAGAGCTGCATCGGTGGCTGCTCTGGCAGCTGCCAGGACAATCTGCTTACTGTCTCTTGACATTAGAGCAGCTTAAGCCTTCTTAACTAGCCCCATCTTGCCTGCCAGCCTATGTGGATTTTTTCCTCATTGGTCTCTGACTAGGTGTCTTCACTCTCTATTCACATAAGGGCCACATTGTCTGGTCAGATAATGGCTGAATTGGGTCTTGAGGCAGAGGGGTTTTGACAGCTTGAATACATCCAAAAATAATGTCAAAGCAACCAAGGGTATTGAATGATACATTCAGTTCTGTTGTCCTCTGCTCTTTTATTACCTCTTGAAAAGGGACTATCTTCTCACACAAAAGGTCATTCAAGGTGGGAGATCATGCCTCTTAGAAAAGTAACAGGTGATTGTAAATTCAAGTTTTGTGATGATCTTCTCCACAGCACAGTATTGTTAAAAAAATGAGTGCAATTATATTGGAAGCAGATATTGTCAGAAAGCCAATCTGGTCTCAGAAAAGGGGAGAACAATATGGTGTATTTTGTCCTTAATCCGTCCATTCCCAAAGAAAATTTGTATCAAAAAACATGTCAGACATAGAAATGAGAACATGAATCCCGAAATCTCATATTTTAGGAAAGGTAAGCAAGAACTCTCAGGCTATGGCAACATACCAGTAGCATTAGTTGGTGCTGACTGTGTGGCACTGGCTTGTTGCCTGGAAAACAGACTTTGGGGTATTTTTTACAGCAATCAAGAAGGTTTCATTAAAAGATAATTAGTATCAGATGACACTGGGAAGGCCTTTCATCTGATTCATCAAGCTCATAAACAAGATAGTCCCAGCATGCCACAGTTCCGTGAAATGAAAAGACATTTGTTATCCTGAATTACGATCAGTGGCTATTCAACGTAAGTCTCTGTGGCTTGGAGAGTCCAGAATTCTTGGTTGCTTTTTTTGCCAACGTCCATTTGGTTTAACCTTTTGTTTTCTTTCCTTCACATTGGAGACACAAGGATACCCCCTGGCTAAACATTAGCCGCCAAAACATTTAATTGACTAGTTACCAAGGACTCGATATATCTCAGATTGCTGAGCACTTTACACGCATTACTTCATTTAACCTTTCACCACCACCAATAGCATCCCATTTTACCGGTGAGGAAAATAAGACCCTGCAATCTTCCTGCTGAAAACATCAATTCAAAAACCTCAACTTATGGTAGCTGGTGAGGTCCTACGCGACCTGGCCTCTGCCTCCCCTTCTGACATTATCTCAAGATGGGCTCTCACTCATACACTCCCTTTATTCTACTTCTTTAACTCACTGAATATATCCTTGCTTCAAAGCCTTTTCTCTGGCTGTTTCCTTTGCCTGCAATGCTCTTTGGCCAGCAATTCATAACTGGCTACTCCTTGTTATTCAGGTCTCAGTGCTAATGTCACTTATATGGAGAGTCCTTTCTTGATCACCTTTCTAAATAACTTCTCCCCATCTATCCCTTTCATTTATCTTTTCCTCAATAGCATATATCACCATATGAAATGAGTTGTTAAATAATTTCTTTTTATATCATATTTACCCAATTTTAATGTAATCCTTAGATACATCAGTGTTGTTCATCATCCTCTACTCACTTGGGATATTTTGTTTAGGTGCATGATAAATGTCTACTGATTAATTACATATGTGAATGAATGAATAAATTTCAGCTGTTGTAAGTGGTTTACCAAAGGTCATATGACTTTAAGTGAAAGAGGTAGGACTCAAATCCAGGTCATACTAATTCCAAAACTCAAATCTTAGTCATTGTCCTCTATTGTTTCTCTGTGGAGATTTAAATCTATGAACTGGCATTCATCATTTGAATATATGCTCAGAGAAATCAGGCTCCAATGAAATAGGGGATGGAGATCATAATAAAATTTGTGAAAAAATGTAGAGTTGATATTCAACTGGTACACTGTAGCTTTACCACACTGACATTAAAATATCAAAATGCTGCTGCAGTGATTGGCGTGTAGTCAATCTCCAAGTGACCCTCTCAGTTCCTCCTTTAACACAGCCTCAAGATGCCAAACAACCTCTTGCAGGATCTCTACTTGATCCAATAACTAAAAGATTTACACCTGACACAGAAGCAGGCTTCTACGACCATTTTCATCCAATCTGATTATTCATACCCACTAATTATCAGTTCTGGAAAAACACTGAAGACAGTCATCATAAAAGCCAAGTTCTTATCTTGGTCTACCCTTTGTCAAGATATAAAGCCTAAGTCATACCAGCTCAGCTGCAGCAGGATCAGCAATAAAGTTCTTTTCCCTTTAATCTCATCAAAAGCTTATTATAAATTTAATAATTCTAAATAAGTTAAAACTTAATAAAAAAAGAAAAGGGTGGGCAAAAGTGGATGATATTGTGAACTACTAATGGAACTGGCACACCTGAACTGTCCTGAATACGATTTTGGGTCCTATAAGGGACCATAATAATTATTTTCCCTTCAGCTTTAGCTTTTAATTCTCTTTTTGACCCAGGTTTCCCATTTGTATTGAATGCTTAGAGTGATCTGATAAATAAGTTAATGTGACAACTATCTGCGGGATACAGTAATGGCCAACATTTACTGGATATTTACCATGTTGGGAATTGGGAACAATGCTAAATATATTACATACGCATCACTCATTTGTTCAAAATCCAAGCTGTTATAATACAATTCTATAAGGTACGCAACATCATCCTTTTAGACAAGAGAACTGAGCATTGCAGACATTGTAACTTGTCTTAGGTTATGTAGCTTCTACTAAGTTATGTAACTTCTACTAAGAGTCCACAGTTGAACCAGGGTCTCACTGATTACAGAATAAGATCTAACTAATCTGCAGAACTCTCTCTTAAAAAAAAGACAAGCTTGACTGGTTTTTCAAGTTTCTAGTAACATCTCCACCAAGAGAATGAAAAGAAGTAGTTTGTCTGGAAGTCCTGTTAACATGAAATGATTAACTCTTTTGAATTTAAGCAAAGAATGCAGCAATGGTTATCTGTTTTTGCTTTACAACTTTTCCATATGTTTCTGTTCCACCGGCATATGGTAATGTTGAATTTAAGATAGTTCCCACTGAAAAATAATTAAGCTTCAGGATGAAACTAAACCCTTACACGTGCCTGCAAGTCCATTTCACTAAGATGCTGTTCCTGGTGCATTTGTCAGTCTAACAGATAAAAGGCTGTATTAATTGCTTTTGGGGCTCAAAGATAATCCCTTTGGTTTCTCTGACTTATGACTACCATTAAGAGACTTAACACAGTAGTGGCATGGGCAGAAGAAATTCTGCCTAATAAAAAACACAAAATGAAGTCATAGAAGGAACTGCGGTGAGGGGGAAAAGACCGTAAAGTATTATTGACTAACCAATTAGTCAATGTTTATAAAGAGCCTTAACAACTAGTCTCAATATATATGTTTTAAGGATCATTTTACTGATAGCAGGGCAGTGTAGAATGGTTCTCTTTTAGGTAGTGGAGGAGAGTGTGAATAGAATGGAGATGGGTTTTGAAAGGCAAAAGCCATTTTGCTTGGTTGTCCCTCCATCTTCTTGTATTTAAAACACCTAAAATACTCAGGCTATCAAATAAAACAATCAAACTACAACAGCTCACAACTGTTTGGAGACTCATCATCTGGGCTGAGGATAATCCAGGTCTTCAATCATCTTTCACAGATGGACTTGGGTTTTGCGCTTTTCACACACATTGGCAATTTATAAGAATGTATATAGGATAGCGAGAATGAAATAAAACTCTACATCTTTTCTTTCAATCCAGTCCTTTTGCCTTTCCAATGGCACATCATTTTTGTTTTTCTCCTATTTGCTAGGTTCTCAGCTTGCTATCACTTTAAAAGTCAGCTTGGAAGCCAACATAAATAGTGGCTGTTGCCCCAACCAGGACTTCATATGCACACACCACAGTTATAAAGTGAAGCACACTGGTAAGTTGGCAAGTACTGTGAGAGAGGCACTCACACACATAAAAAGACAACTGCAGGAAAAGAGAGGAAATGGTAAGTGGCACAGAGAAGCAGGAAACTACTGATTACTGAGCACCTAGTGTATTCCAGACCCCATGTCAGACCTTTGGCCTATATAATGCCATTCAACCTTTGCCATAACCATGTGCGATAGGCATTCCCTTATATCATTTTATAGCTGCTCTGAGCCTTTGAGTGGCTAACTGGCTTGCTGAAAAGCCCATGGCTTGTAAGTGACAATGCTAGGTGACAAGGCTGAGTTAAGAACTCAAGTCTTTAACCCTAAAGCGTTTCTTTCCATTCCATAAGCCTAAGAAGCTACTCAAAAATAGCTCTGTCTCTCTCATGGTTCTGAGAAGACCTCAGGTAGAGGATAAAAATTGTGCAAGTCCTTGAAAGGTGGATTGGACTTATAAAAGCAGACAGAGTGTATTTGTTTCAAGATAAATAATTTGTTCAGAGGACAAGAGTGCAAGGGGGATAAAGGATATACTGAAAAGGTAGACTGGACTCAGATCTTAAAAGGCCTCAAATGATCGTTTTCAAAACACAGAGTGATATGTTTTATATGGCCTCAAAGAAGATAAAGCTTATACACTAGTGGCAGTGCTGAAAATGATTTGCCAGAGGGAGAAGACTGCTACCTAGGGATTTGATATAAGAGCGGTCATGGACAAAATTATGTCCCTTTAAAAATTCCTATGTTGAAGTCCTAACTTTAGGATGTGGTCATATTTGGAGACAGGGCCTTTACAGAGGTAATTTAGTCAAAATTTGGTCTTATGTGTGGGTTCTAACCCCATATAACTGGTATCCCTATGAGAAGAAAAATAGAACACATGCATGGATGGAGGGAAGATGCTATGAAGACACAGGGAGAAGAGAGCCATCTTCAAGCCAAGGAGAGAGCCCTAGAACAGATCCTTCCCTCATAGTCCTCAGAAGGAATCAATCTTGCTGACACCTTGATTTTGGACTTCTGGCCCCCAGAACTGTGAAAAAATAAATTTCTGCTGTTTAAAAGCCTCCTTGCAAAAAAAAAAAAAAAAAAAAAAAAAAAAAGCCTCCTTGCCCCCTGGCCCTGTCGAAATACTTTATCTTGGCAGCCCTGGCAAACTAACACAAGGACTGATGCCTAATTCTAGGTCTCAATGTGAGAAAATCAGTGCCTTTCCACTTTAGCTCAAGATGACATCACTACCGTTCTACTCTGTCCCAGCTTCTTGGTCTCACCATTCATGCTTGGGACTCTACAATTTGTCTTACAACTTTCATATCCAAGTCTCATTATAGCAAAAAATGGGATAGATTGAGGACCTTACTGGATCTCTTCAGTCTTATACGTACAATTAATTACTTCCCACTTTTTACTTCCTTTCCTGCTTATTTCTTCCCTCCTTTCCTTTAAACTTCAACCACACTGCTTTAACCTCCTCATTCCAAAATTAGGAAGATAATGTCTAGGACAGTTAACTCCATGAAATATGCCAAGATGACTCACATTTTGCACAGAAGCTCATGAAGAATAGTTAAAACATATTTTTGGCAAATCCTGAGTCACAGAGATTTCCTTTTTGTCCACAATATCCCAGATGACAATGTTCCACAGAATGGTATAGTTAAAATATATGGAGCATAACTTTGTGTCTTTTCAAAGGTACTGAGCTCAGTGAAGCTCTCCGCACTATAAACGGAAGCCAGCTTTATGTATTTCAACAATTAAGTGTATTTTTCAGTAATTCAAGTCGAAGAAATTAAATTCACCTTTCTTTATTTTTATGTTGCTCTATTTAAAATGAAACATTCATTTCCTTTCTTCCTCCACTGAACTTGAAGTTGCAAAAGTGTAAGAATATTGCCGGCGTTCACTGGGGTATTTCCCCAACCTAAAGCAGTTCTCTTGAGTATAGTAATCCTTCAATATATGCCTGTTCAATGAATAAAAAGATTCCCTATGACTTCAAATAATGGAAAGATGATGACACTGCTTCCATAGAGATGAATTAATTGGCTAGAATTTGGTTTATAGTTAGAGATGTATCTGTAAGAGCTTGTAATTCATTGAGATTGGAACCATTTTAATCATTAGAGATGGGAAGAAATCCTAGTGCTTTATTTATTTATTTTTCTTTTTTAAAAGATTTTATTTATTTATTCATGGGAGACACACACAGAGAGAGAGAGGCAGAGACACAGGCAGAGGGAGTAGCAGGCTCAATGCAGGCAGCCTGACGTGGGACTCAATCCTGAGTCTACCAGGATTAGGCCCTGGGCTGAAGGCGGTGCTAAACCGCTGAGCCACCTGGGCTGCCCCCTTAGTGCTTTAAAAAGTCAAAATATGTAAAAATATAGGCTGAAACCTCAAATGAGATAAATTTTTACTCAATAAAAGATCAATCAGTGTTACTACCTTAGATATTGTTAAAAACAAGACAACAGGTCCAAAATGAAGTCAATTACTCTAAGCTGCATATCACCAAACTAAAACTCAATTGCCATTTTGGCTTTTCCAGAAATGGTACCTTAAGTCAGTAAATCAGGAATCACCTTTTCAGGGCTAGTTAGGTAATCTGCCTAATAGAGACCTACCATGCCCAATAACGTTGCAATAACCAATCTGCTTTTTTTGCCTGAATTTCTTCTCAATAGTTTCCTTGTTTGGGTAGATAAGGTATTTTCTATCTTTTTCTCAGCCTCTTCAATAAACAGCCCTATGAATGCAATATGTGGGTCAGGGAATGGAATAAAGAGATGAGAGAAAGAGTAAAAATCTCCTTTGCTCTTATATCTGCCCTTATTTTTGTCTATGATTGCTGAATCACTTGTAAATTATCCTTTGGATATTTTTCTCATAGCAAAAGTAAAGAAAATAAAATGGATCCTTTTAAATTGGGTGGAGGAACTAATAGCCTTTTTCTGTTAATTCACATATAGCAATAATAGTTGCATTGTAAAAGACAGGAAGTGGGGAGGGAGTATTATTATTTCATTGAAAATATTATTGATCCTCTGGCTTATTTAAGCTTTATTATTGTTTATATAAAGTTGACAATTTAAAATACAAAACCTTTTACATGTGCAATTTCTAAGGAAACTAAACCAAACAATTTAAATTACACTCCTATTTGAGAGAGGAAATCTAAATGAGTATTTGGACACTCTACAGTTAGACCATTGATTTTGTGTGCTCAGAGGCAAAGCTGAATTACAGAATCTCAGAATTATTATTCCAGCTGTGAAAAATTTAAAAAAAAATGGCACTTCAGAGACAATTCCACAGTCATGCTTGTTATACAGGTTGTCTTGATTTGGCCAGTCCTGATTCTACACATGCTTGAATTTTGGCTTTAATCAATGCCTAGCACCCAACCCTGCCCAGTCCCCAAGTACTGATTATATTTTCATGGGTTGCAATGTCATCTTTGTTGATTTTGTCAGGTATTCTGGAGTAAGCAGGAGAAAAAATATTTCTGATTTTTATCTTGTTTGGATTTTGTTTTGGTTTCCCAGGGCAGGGGCTTCTGGAGCAAACAGAAATAGTGATAAGAATAATGCTGTACACTGGTTGGTCCTTGTCCTTTTATCCTACCTAACATATGTATTTTGAGTTCTGATGGGTTACGGTTCAGAAAG
The DNA here is from genome assembly GCF_048418805.1 of Vulpes vulpes. Lineage (NCBI taxonomy): Eukaryota > Metazoa > Chordata > Mammalia > Carnivora > Canidae > Vulpes > Vulpes vulpes. The sequence goes on along the minus strand of NC_132788.1, from coordinate 71,345,912 downwards.
TTTTTGAGATTCTGTGAGATTCTAGGCACCAGTGAAGCTACTTTAGGATCCAAGTCAAGGTCAGCAGAGAGTAGGAAGTAGAGCATTCACCTATTTTCTTGAGAATGCCTGCCAGCAGCCCCAGTGAGCATTGTGGAGGAGCAGGAGAGTAGCCTCCTCATTCACTGTGCCAGGCAGAGTGACAAGGAAGCACTGTGTATGCATCTCACCAAACCAATGGCCCCTCAAACATACAGAGCCAGCCAGCTTGTATTGGATGGAAAAGCATAAGTGGATTTCCTGTGTATGATAACCCATCTAAGGTCTGAATAAGGTCTATGGGAAATCTGAGATCTTCCACTTAAAAGAGGAAGGTTTGAGACTGGTAACATTCAGGATAGATATTGATGTGACCACAGTTGTACTTAACACTTGTTGGTAATTACAGGTTATTTATGCTTATTTGAAAACCTTAATTTGGAGGAAAAAAAAAACCCAAACACAAAAACTTCAACTGGCCTTAGAGAAGACTGTTTGAAGATCACACCCCCACATCCATTTCCATTTGGGGATCTTTTTCTCTTATTTCAGTTCACCACTCTTGAGCTCCTAGTCATCTCATCGAGTAATATCCAGACTCCTTGCTATAGTAATCCACCAAGCTTTACTGCATGTTTCTCTTCACCTTTCTAATTCCTTTTCCCTTTCTCTCTCCCTCAAATCTTGCAGTCCCAAATCAATGGAACAGAAGCCAGAGTCCAGATTTAGACCCAAATACATGTGGTAAAATGGTATTAGTATTTGATAAAATAGGTGCAGCATGTCAGCGTAGGAAATTGGATATCTTTCTTGGGAATAAGAGTTGTATTTCTCATTTATTGCCTATAACAAAATAAATTCCAGGAGGATAAAAAATTAGACATAAAAACATAAACATGTTTGAGAATAAAACATGGAGGAATGTTTAATACAAGAAGACTAGCTATATTCGACTTCAAGTAATAATATTCTACGTGGGAAAATTATGAATGAAGTCAAAAAGCAATATTTAATAAGCAATATTTGCAATAGAAATCATGAAACAATGGTTGAGTTTTTCTTCATATAAAATAACAATTGCAAATCAAAAGGAAATAGGGTAACAACCCAATAAAAAATTTGCAAGAGACATGAAGAGATAACAGACAAGGTAACAGTGGCATTTTAAACATATTAGAAGCAAAAAGCTCAATTTCACTCAAAAGCAACGTGAACAAAATTAAAGTACGGTCATTTTTACCTAAAAAAAATAGCGAAGATGTGGTAGCTACATTACCATTCTCTGTTCATGAGTTTGGTGGAGAGAGAGATGGATAGTCTGCTGAACCTTTGGTGGGAGTGTAACAGGTACAATCTGTACTGAGAACAATTTAGGGATATCTTTCGAAATGTTTATATTCTTTGACTAAACAATTTCACTCCAAAGAATTTATTTACCAGACAGTCTCAAATGTGTTAAAAGATGACTATATAAGAAAATCCTTAGCTGAAGTCTTAATAACAAAATATTGGAAATAACCTATCAACCTTTCAATATGGAACTCATTAAATAATTTACAGTGCAGTCATCTAGAGATTATTATAACATCATTAAAAAGATCCACTTATGCATGTGTGATATGGAAAAATGTCCAGTATATGTTATTAAGTTAAAAGAAAGCAAGCTACAGAATAGCATGCACAGTATCCCATCATTTATGTAAATACCCATGCACACACTTGCACATGCCTGTAGCTTCTCCTGAAGAACACACAGAAACAGGTAACAACAATTGGTCTAAAGGAGAGAGAAGTGGGCTGCTAGGAAAAAGCAAAAAGATTTTCTTTTCACTGTTGATCTGTTGTACCTTATGAATTTTGCATCCTGTACCTTTGTGAGTTATTCAAAGAGAGTAAATTAATTTAAACACTATCTTTCTGGTTCTATTTCTATATTCTTTTATAAAGTGTCTTTTATAAAGTAAACTGACTTCACCACAGCATATACAGTACGTAGTAGGTCATTACTATTTGTGGAATGAATGAATGAGTAGTCTGCCTTTTGCCAACAGGTATTTTTGAATGGCTGGTTTATCATCCAAAGGAGGCAGGCATCCTGAGGCATGAGAGTGCATGGGACTTCACTTAACTAATCCAAGTCGAGACACTGCCACTAATGCTACCTCCTGTGACCATACTTACTTCCATCAGAGCACTTTGCTCTGTAACTACTTTTTAATATGCTTATTTATTGGATGCTTCCCCCCATGAGACTATAAACTCGAGACCAGGGACTCTTCTGTTTTTGTTTGATCTGTACCTCCAGTATTTAAAAATTATCTACCATTTGCAAGGCAAATGGAAATGGCTATCAAATACTAATTTTAGGAAGAATGACTGAATAGAAGCCTGTATAATTTGAATTAGCAACTTTTCCTTGTAACGTGGTTAACTTTAGAAATAACCAACAAGACTAATTTTTTCCGGTAAATTATTTCCTCTCTATAATGTTCTAGGTCTTCTAAAATCAGCAGAGAAACGATGCACAATGACAGGGACTTTCAACCATAATGGTACACAGACCTACTCATACAATCCAGGATTTTGTTACCCAAGCCCCATCTGGGATCTATTGAAAAAGAAGCCCTTGAAGAAAAGACACAATGTCTGCAGTTTTCTAAAGCATCAGGATGACTTGGCTGGATTGCTAGGTTTGAGAACTATTGATCTATGAATAGACAATCACATGACATATCCTTACACTATATCATTCAAGAGGGAAATAAGATGCCCACAAAACCAAAAGCTAATAAGAAAAAGGCAAATGGTTGGGAAATAAATAAGGTATTTAATTCTAAACTGCCTTAAAAGTTCTCTTCTCCCTTAATGGTAGTAATATTGTGTGCAGCCTGGAGTCATTTGGAAACTAGACTGTGGAATGCAGATGCTTCACTGCCAAATTCTTTGATTCCAGTAACACAGTGATACCTATTTAACCAACTTAAACAATGAAGGGAATTTACTGACTCAAAATTGAAAGGTAGCCTTGATTTCAGGTAAGACTTGATCCAGTCATTCAAATGATGTTACTAATATTAAGAGTAAGATACTAATGTCACTTTTTCTGCCTTCTTTCCTTCCTCCATGGGGGGAGGGGTGGCATTCCAATCCTCAGGTTTCACACGGTGAATGTCCCTGCAGGAACTTCCAGGCTCTCCCCTTTCGATATTAAATGATTGCCACTATCTAGACATTATATCCACACTCCTTACATTACCCAAGGGAAAACAGATATTTTTCTTTTGGTTGCTCTTGGAGAATACACATAACCTTATATTTCACAACCTCTGCTAAACACAAACCTCTTCCTGAATCTCTTCACTTGCATTGGATACATTCCTATGTCCTCAGCCAATAAAAATCTTCAGTGATTCTGAATACATTGTTTGGCATCTGTCAGCAAGAGGTGACCACTCCTGGAGCAGGGATAGATTCAGTGGTGAGCTAGAACGTGTTTGTACTCACTTACAACAGCCAATTGTTAAATTAGCAGAAATTATGCAAGCTGGTTATTCAACAGACACTATTAAATATGAAAATATATAAACTTACAATGAAATAAATACTATTTAAGACTAAAGAAATAAAAAATCACTTACTCATTTTTTTAAAATATATTTTACTACTATTTATGCTAGAGGTCAGGAAATTCTAGCCCTTGGACCAAATCGAGTCTACCGCATATTTTTGTAAATAAAGTTTTAGTTGGAACACAGCCATGCCCATTCATTTACATATTGTTTAAGGCTGCTTTTATACTAGATTAACAGAGGCGAATGGTTGTGACTGAGAGCTTTTGGCTCACAAACCTGAAGTATTTGCTATCTTGCTTTTTATTTAAAAATTGTTGAATCTTGATAGATATTCTTGAGATTATTTGTGTCTAGATTTTCTGCCTAGTGGAAATGTCACAACATGGTGTGCTACTGCACGTCTCTTTCTAACCCTACATTCGGTGACTTCTAGCTTGATATTGGCCATGGGAATGTTTACACCACGGATATCAGCAAACATAAATCGGTGCTGTAGTTCTTTCCCTACACCCAAAAGCCTTTGTTCAACATTTACCAGTACATGACTGCATATAATTAGCCTCACCTAAAACATGTAATTGTGAATGAGGGGAGGATGGCTTACCAGAGAGGAAATGAACGTTAGGTTATGGAGGGTAAGTAAATGCCCTCTGCAATTAGTCTCTCTCCTATTTTACTTGAGTGTATTTAACCAAATGATTCTACAAGGTACAGAATGAAGATTCTAGGATTTCTCAGGCCAAAGGAATTCAAAGAGCATGGCTGTAGAAGATAGAAGCAGTGAAAGGAAGCCAAAAAGGTGAACTCTAATGATGGGCTCTGCAAAAAGATGACAGAATCTAGAAGAATCCAAGATGAGAAGAAGGAAAAGGAATACAAAACATACATACACTGAGGAAATAAAGGGATATGCTGTATGCATCAAATAGCCTCAGTACAAAATCTATTTAGAAGGTGAACATGAGAAAAAATTGAAAGAGCTTAAGACAAAATTCTGACAAGAAGCAGAGGCAAGGAGAGCCTCTTAAATGAAGAAGCTCAAATGTGCCCTTGGTCAGCCTGTGGGTGGCAACCAATCTGTTGCTAAGTGGGGTTCCCACCACCAAAAGTTGAAATACCACTTTTTTCACTTTTTTGGGGATTGTTTCATTTCCTGGTTCATCAAGATCTGATTTTCTACTTTCAAAGTTTAGGGATGGAGGGGTACTTTGGAAAGAGGTTTCTCATTGAACACGGGTAATTCACAAATTTTTTTTTTTTTTTTTTTTTTTTTTTTTTTTTTTTTTTTTTTAGAGAGAGAGTGTGTGTGCAGGCAAACAAGTGGAGGGTGGAGCAAGAGGGGCAGAGGGAGAGAGAGAGAATCTTTTTTTCTTTTTAAGATTTTTAAAAATTTATTCATGAGACACACACAAGAGAGAGAGAGAGAGAGAGAATGAGAAAGGCAGAGGGAGAAGCAGGCTCCATGCAGGGAGCCTGATGTGGGACTCCATCCTGGGATTCCAGGATCACACCCTGAGCCAAAGGCAAGCGCTAAACCACTGAGCCACCCAGGGATCCCCAAAAGAGAGAGAATCTAAGCAGACTCCATGCCCAGTGCAGAACCTGATACAGGCCTCAATCTCAAGACCCTGAGATCGTGACCTGAGCCGAAATTAAGAGTCAGTCAGTCGCCCAGCCGACTTAGCCACCCTGGGGCCTCTCACAAAGCCCTTCTTAAGGACACTATTCAAGGGTCTAGCTACAAGTCCAGGACAGCTGGTGTGCTTCCTCGTGTGCACAGAGAAAGCATGTGGAGGCAATGTCTGCTGATACCCGTCACCTCAACAAAAAATGAACAAAAAAATATGTCCTATGGATTTTCACATGGGGCCAGCAAACAGCTCTTGTCAAAGCATAGGTGGCTTTGTACCTGGCATCAAAAAGGGGAGAAAAAAAATGAAACCTGTTGGCAACAGAGTTAGCCACAATGGAGCATCCAGGGGATACAGAAAGCAACACATCAAAGGGTTGGTCTTAATGATACCTTCAAACAGAACAGAGCTATGCTTAATGGCTTCCTGCAGTACTTCTGTTCTTTAGAGCAAGGACATGGAAATAATATTCTCAAAAAGTGAACTGGGTTGTAATTTAGTGGAGTGAAGGGAGAGAAGTAATTCCAATGTATGTATGAGAGGACTGATGTTATCTCTATAAGCTACAAAATATTGATAGCACTGACAAGCAATTAAAAAGAAAAGAAAACAAAATAAAAGGAAAAGAAAAATTATCTTTTTAAAAGTTTCTTTTGTATTACTGCGTTTGTTATAAGGCACAACAGGAGTTATCATGAGTTAGTGTTACTACCACCCCTTTGGGCAAAGATTCTTTGCTTGACCAAACTTTAGTCAGGTTCCTGAACCTTCTGGGTCCATCTGTACACATCCTTGTAAAATTCAGGTTTGTTAAGAACTCTCAGTTTAACCTGGACCACCCCTCAGTATCTGATCACCCTCAATATCTCATGATGTTCCCCGTTCTCTACCTACCCCCAGGTGACATCCAATTACCTTGCATGTCTTCAGCAAGGATCCTGTTAGGGTGGTTTAGCCAGAACCCTGCTTAGCTCCGATTTCTTCTGTCAGTAATTTTCCATCCACTGATTCCTGCCCTGCTCCTTGGCTTTGAATTCCACTGCCCATGCTGTATTCACAACTGAGCCCTGTTCTATCCTGAGGTCTCTTTTCTTCTATTGCAATAGTTCTGAAAAAAATCTGCTTTTCATGCTTTGACTACTATCCAGATCTGGCTTTTCTTTGACACCTTTTGCAGTCTGGTGTATCCCCTGACATCTGAATAGCCATGGATTTAAAAATATGTATTAGTTTTGCATACATCTGTCTTGGTTTTAAGGAGTCTGCTCTGGTTTTCTGTAACATCCTTCATAATTAGTACTCGGCGACTCTGATATCATGTGGAAACCCCCAGCTGAATTTGTTTCATCCTATAGTTACTTAGCCAATTTGTCAAGGAACGGGTCAATTCATTATAGAAGAAGGAGGAGGAGGAGGAGACAAGGGAGAGAAGGAGGAGGAGGAAGGGGAGGAGCAGGACTAATAACAGTCTGGAACTTGGTATACAGATTACTTTCTACCAAATGAATTCAATAGATTGACAAGTATTTACTGAGCTTTCACTTTGTGACTTGCTCAGCCTGGAGATACAATTGAGAACTTATTATCTGTTGTGGCAAAAAGGCAAGAAAAACTTTTAAGTAATAACTAATTGCATTTTGCAATACAAAGTTCTTATAAAATAAACAGGATGCTAGGGAATAAGAGAAAGATAATTTGCAAATTCATGCAGTTGTAAATGACAGGCAATGGGAGTAGTAATTTCCCACTCCAGTTTGCTTTTCACCTGGGCTGAAGGAAAGGTATTGTTAGGGGCACCTGAGTAGCTTAGTGTGTTGAGTGTCTGCCTTTGGCTCACATAGGATCTCAGGGTCCTAGGATCTAGCCCCACAGAGGAAGCCTGCTTCTCCCTCTCCCTCTGCCCCCCACTGCTCCCCCTCCCTCACTTGTGCTCTCAAATAAATAAATAAAATCTTAAAAAAAAAAAGGATATTTTTGTAGTTCAGTAATTCCTAAAATTGTCCATGTGTAGAACCACCTGGAAGTTGTAACGTTCCCTTCAGAACATAATAAAATATCATTATATGTAATAATAACATGAATGTAGTTAGCACAAACTTACTAATGTAGTTAAGTTCATGGAATATAGGGATGCTTAATTTAATTAAATATTCGTGCTACAAAACAAAATTTAAAAAATCACAATGACAAACAAACATTTCCCTAAAAATGAAACCACTGCTGTATATTAGGGCCACCAATTTCAAATTCTTCTGCTGATGCTCATTTGCTGAACTAAATTGTAGCAGATGCAAATGATTGGAAAAAAAAAAACTTTTAGGGAGGGAAAAAAATACCTTAAAATTGAGAGAATTCTATTCATTTGTCTTAATTTTCCTGGTCTGTTCTTCTTTGACACACTGAGAATATGTGCTACTCAACGCTCATTTTTTTGAGCGTAGACTCTTACAGTAGAATCTAAGTTATCAAATATGGTTTCTTATACTCCTGAGCTGACACCAATAACTAAATCATATTAATAACTAAATTCTGCTACCATGCACGATCCTGTAGCATTGCTTTACTTCCATGTATACCTCTTCAGTGTGAGGAGTAAAGGAAAGACAATCATCAGATTTTATTTCAGATACATTTTAGGAAATATGGCAATTTTTGAGTTTGAATTCAAAATATCAAAAACATTTTGTCATGCATTTTAGAATCTCAGAGGTTGATTTATAGAGGATCATAAAAAAAAAAAAAAAAAAAGGCTGGTTTCCCAGAACCAAACTTGCTTATTTTCTTCTTTTTATGTATACTGAAATGCATCTAATGAGCCACTTCTTTTAATGAATACCCTTGGATAGTTTAGAAATGCTGCTTAAATGTAATGGCATCTTTTAGCCATACTTGGAGGGCCAACCTCTATTGAATTGTTATCATTATAAATACATATGGGTAATTTACATTAGTTCTTTTCTTTGTGCACGTGTTATCTGCTAATAAAGCTTTCCAAAAATCTTTTCAACTTTTCTGTAGTGCCAGGTATCAAGAATTTTAATGAAAAAAATCAATTATTGTGAGGCTCCCCAGAAAGCTTTTAGTTTGCAAATGATAATCTCCCTGTTAACATCTTAACAGTAAAAGATATGAGCAGATAATGAAATTCTTATAGGTCAGAACTGCTTGGAAAGAGAAGCACATCTTCATGCTCATTCTGCCAATTTCTCTAATGCATCTGCCTTGGAATCCAATGGTTTTTGCAGTCTCTCGTTCATAGGTGATTAGCTCTAGGTAGCAGAAAGACCTGTCCATACTATTTCTGAAGTAGCTCACTTTTATGTCAGTATTCAGTAAATCAACTCTTCACATGTAAGTATCTTGGCTATAGTTTCTTTGTTATCCTTAGAGGACCAGCTTGAGTCTGGTTGGAAATATTTATTTCTTGAGCCTGTCAAACCAACAAGGAAGACCTTTGTACACTAAAACACAATACCTGGTTATTATCAATCATAAAACTATATAAGCAGGCTCATCAAATCTACTTACAAACATCTAAATTATAGGGCAATTAGTAAGGCTGTTTATATTTGTTCTTTTATGTTCAACTTTTCAAATGTATACTTATTCTTCAAGCTTATGAGATTTCAACAAGTGAAACATTCTAATCTGGAAAATAATATAAATTCATCACACTCATAGAGCTATGTATGCAAATTATGTTCTAATATGGTATTATAAATTTCAAGATTAGAATAACCACTGATGTTAATATATAATCATAAAAATCATGGTAAAAATTATGTGTATATATATATATATATAGAATCATGATATAATATATATGTATATATGTATATATATATATATATATAAAATCATGAAGCCCATGTTAAGAAGTGTGTAGGTACATATGTGTGTATAGTTCATAAAGTATATTATACTGCTTCCTTGCTTTCATGTTTATGATTTTATTTTTCTATCATTTTATAAAAAGAAAATCTTTTGGTACATTTTATCTTTAAGTAGAATATTAATACATAAATATATATTTAAAAACAAAGTATTTTAATTTCCAAACCTAGAGCATTATTCTCATTTCAAAGGTAAACATGTGTTATACTAAAGTTTTTTAAATTGAGTATTAATTTATTCAGGAAAACTTTTTTGACAATATAATTTAAGCCAAGTAATTTCCCAGGTGCTTTAAATATAACACTGGCAAACAGACAAAACCAAATATAACATAATGAAAGTAATGAAGAACATTGTGTGTCTACCCTTATTTTAAATCAACAAAGTAATGAAAAAAAATAAAAACAAAAATGAACAATGCCATTAGACTGAACAATGGTAATTAGTGGGGGAAAATATCTTTTGAAAGTAAATTCAGCTAACACTTACTGAGAATCTACTAAGCAACATGGTTTGAGCTAATTATTGGCACAACAGCCTTGAAAAATAAGCAGAGATAAGCATTCTCCAGAATGGAGAAGTAGAAAAATCATTTTTTAAAGTCACTGAATTGGCCTTTGAAAGACTCAACAATATTTATACCTCCAGTGCCCCTTCTTTCCGTATCTCACCAATTTAAATGGTAAAATGGGTCGTACATAGAAAGAATAATACACAGAATATTTGTGTAGTTGGAAGAACAATAAAAGAGGCCCCACCAGATGAAGAAACATTACCAGTAACTTTAAAGTCCCATATGTTGCTGCTGTTTCCTACATGGATCACTCTCCTAATATGAGGTAAGAACTACCTGAGCTGGGGACATCAAATAGTTTTAGCACTTATATATGCATTTGTGAACATTGTTTCATTTTGATAAGCTGAGTAGCAAATATGAATCTACGCATATTCAGGGAAAGATAACATTCAGGCTTTCAGGGGAATTAGTTAAAGGCTGCCTGGAGAACGTGCCTGGAGAGATATTTGAGGAAAGAGTCTGCTTTCTGCTAGCCTCGGTTTGGAAGAGAGCAATGTGGTGAAGTCAGGAATACCTCCAAGAGGTATAATCTTCACTAGGCTGAGCCATCTAACAGGACTGGCCACAATCTGGGCATTTGGAAGAAATAGAACTTAAGAGTTGTCATCTCTAAATATACTTTGTGTTTTCATAATATTCCTTTTTAAAATTATCCTGTTTTTGTTTCTTGGATGCAATATCCTCTTTCATCTTGAATTTTTAAGTTTAATGTTATTTTCTCTCATAGTCTGTTTGCTTCAAACTGCTTTCTTTCTCTGTGCGTGTGTGTTTTTTTCTGCTTCTATGATCAATTACGAAGTGCGTGTGTGGTTTTTTTTTTCTGGTTCTATGATCAATTTTAGAGGTTTTCCTCAAATATGTGAAATCCATGGCATCTGTTTTAGGTGAGATTTAGAGCCTAGAAAACATAAAAGGCTTTGAGTAATCTGAGTGGGACATTTCAACATTGAACTTCAGTATCTGATAAGGTTGGTGGGCCATTCTGGAATTGCCCCCAAAATGACTATCTATATATCTTCTTGGGCAGTTCAGATTCACTAGTCCAAAACCTGCAGAGTTATGGCTGCTGATTTTTCTAGGACTTTAGTGAGGGAATAGTTTGGGATTTTCCACATTCAGCATTTTATTTTATTTTATTTTATTTTTAATTTTTAATTTATTTATGATAGTCACAGAGAGAGAGAGAGGCAGAGACACAGGCAGAGGGAGAAGCAGGCTCCATGCACCGGGAGCCTGACGTGGGATTCGATCCCGGGTCTCCAGGATCGTGCCCTGGGCCAAAGGCAGGCGCCAAACTGCTGCGCCACCCAGGGATCCCCAGCATTTTAGACGCAGATACTAGCCATAGAACTGTTTAATCTTCCTCTTTTAGGGACACCCATTACTCCTGGTTGTATTTGTCATCCTCTTTTTCAACATCTCCAGGTAACGAATCTCTGGAATTCTGCTAGAGTAAAGAAGGTGCCAGGGCATCAAGTAGGGAGACAATTTAGGTCTTCTCAGACAGACTTGCCCAATTTTCCCTTACTTTTTCTATCCAATCCTTTCTTACTCTCTTTATCCATAGTTTCAGATACATGCTGGTTCCTCTGTCAGGAGTATGGGGTATGAACTGGGGTGGTTCTCAACACTTCTCCACCAATTTGAGATACAGCTTCCACTTGGTTGATAGATTAGTCACTATTTGTCCAACTTCTTTCATCTTCTAAAACTTTGTATTTTCTCCTTCTTCTGTTTTTTCTTTTTTCTGTATTTATTTTTTATTAAAACAATTCACTTACATTTTAGTAGTTTATCAGGAGGATGTAAAGTGACTACATGTTTTCATAACCACTATGTTAGCCTGGTGGGTAATAACAGCTTTTGTTTTTTAAATGTGCCTACTATGTACAAAGAACTCTGTCAGGTGTGGCAATCGGCACTAAAATATGTAGGGCATTGACTTAGTCTGCTCTGGCTGCTGTAACAAAGTACCATAGACTTGCTGGCTTTAAACAACAGAAATTTATTTCTCACTGTTACAGAGGCTGAGAAGCCCAAATCAAGGTGTTAGCCAATTCAGTTTCTTGTAAGGGCTCTTTTCCTGGTTTGCAGATGGCCACCTTCTTATGTTCTCATGTGGTGGTAAGGAGAGAGCTCCTATGAAAAGCACTAGCCCTATCTCCAAATACAGTCACTTTGGGAATTAGGGCTTAGGATATGAATTTTAGGAAGACACAATTCAGTTCCTTAGCATTGGCACAGTCTCTGTTCTCAAGGGATTTATCATACCTTTAAGAAGCAAAGGCCTCTGCACACACAATGAATTAATAGCATAATATTTTGGTTTGGTACTCTATAAGCAGTATGCTAACAATTATTTATTGGTTTGGACTAGGATGTGAGATAAGGAGAGCTAATGAAGTGTTGCACATGTCGATATAGAGCAAATAAATGCAGAGCAACATTTGGTCTGATAGACTATGCAAATCTCAGCTCTGCCAGAGTGACTTGGGCAAGTTACCTAAACTCTCAGCCCATTTCATGAGCTAAAAATAGAGATGATATAATACCCTTGGACTTGTTATGGTGCAATAACTAAGAAAATGTCTTTACAGTGTCTGGATACAGCACTTGGCTCAATAAGTATTAGCTACAACCAGATTACTATTGAAATCCAAGAAAGAAAAAAAGAAGGAATGAAGGGATACAAGGTGGGAAGAAGAGAATGAAAACATGGTGAGAAGGGGGAAAGTTTTTCTTAGTCTATGTATGCTTTTCTTTAATGAACTTCATTTATTTTTTTTTTTAAGTTTATTTATTTTAGAGAGAGAGAGAGAGCACGAGTGCAAATTGAAGCAAGGGGCAGAAGGGAAAAAATCTTCAAGTAGACTCCCCACTGAGCATGGAGCCTAATGCAGGGCTCATTCAGGGGCTCAAGCTCATGACCCATAAGATCATCATGACCCTGAGATCATGACCTGAGCTGAAACCAAGAGTCAGATGCTTAACTGACTGAGTCACCACCCAGCTGCCCCTAATGGAACTTCATTTTAAAAGCCATCTCTTACTGTTCTCAGAGAGGAGAAAAGGACCTATACTGCATTTTAATGGCCCATTAATGAAAAAAAGAAATCAAGGTTTGGATATGATCATCTTTTGGCACAGATCCTGCGAGTGCAAAGAGACATGAGTAAACATTTATGAGCTGGGATAAAATTGGAAATGTTGTGACCCTTGGAGCAAAGCGGTCATATGCTAGCACTAATTAATCCTTGTTTATCCTTGAGGAGCAAAAAGGGTTCACATGCAAAGGAGGAAAGAGATTAAAAAAATAAAATAAAATCTCTACTTTCTTTCGTTTGAACTTCAGCAGTATACCCATTAACCTGGCCTCTTGTAATGTTATTTTGAAAAGTAATTGTCTCAGAAAGAACTCTTTGTCTGAATGAGAGATTAATACCAGTGAATCCAAATCATGGGCATTCTTGCATTGAAATGCTTCTTCAACAAGAAATGGCTTCCCAGAAAATTTTTTTTTTCACAGTCATTATTTTAGACAGCAGCAGTATGGATGTTTTCCCTGTGGATAGTGAGTAAGATTGCTTCTAAATAATTCCTAGTGCCTGAAATAATTGATTGTTCCTTTGGGCAGGGGCGAGATGGGGAAGAAAATAGGTTGGAGGAGTAGTTTTAACATCGCACACACAAAAGGACCGGCTAGCTCTGAGTTCCTCCAAGTGGCAGTTCTGCCTAAGCAAAGGAGAGCTGAAATGGTCCAAAAGTCTCTACCAATTGGCTGATGGAAATCAATAAACTACTCTTCGACATGGCTCCCAGTCTCACACGAATGTGTGTATTTCTTAGAAAGGTTCCTTGCTTTGGATTACATGGTTCCTCCTGAAAAATAAACAATACCTTTCTCTAGTCAATTTACTTGACATTTGGTGGCCTGAAGATGTAACATGAGGTGCCTTTGCTGGTTTTTCCTTCTCTTTTCCATACGATGTGTTTCTTTCTCTTTCATGTGTCATATTTCTTTAGATGTGAAAGAAGACTCCCTTTTCTAATTATGAGGTTTCTTTGATTTCCATGAAAAGGGGTGAAAGAATCAAGTTGTAGAGGACCCACAGTACAGCTACCAGCAGCAGAGGCACCAGGCCACAGGAGCCACAGGTCTAGATACTGGCTTTAGGAGAGCACAGAGGAAAATTAATCTAGTCGCCTATGGAGGTGAATATTTCATTTCTCTAGAAATACCAACACAGGACAAAAGAAGGGATAAGATTAGAGAACTGTAGAAATTATTGTCAGAGTTCCTGAAAGCTCTAACAGGAATTTTAGAAACTTTGCGATTTTACTCTGAAGAGAACAGGAAGAACAAATAAATGACTTGGAAATGTTTCCTCCCCTTCTCTGAGTTGCTTTCTACTTTCTCAATGGTAACTTTGAAACACAAAAGTTTGTAATGTTAATGAGTTCAATTTATCTTTTTTTCTCTTTCTGTAGCTCATGATTTGGGTATTGTAACTATGAAGGCTTTGCCTAGCCTGAGTTCATAAAGATTTCATTCATATTTTCTTCTAAGATTTTTACAATTTTAGCTTTTACGTTTAGGTCTATGATCTACGTTAATTTAATTCTTGCTTAAGGTGTGAAGAAGGGGTCTAACTTCATGCATGTGGATATCCCAGCACCATTTCTTATGAGACCATTCTTTCTCCTTTACATTGTCTTGGAACCTTGTGGAAATCATTTGACAATGTGATAATGTTTATTTTGGGGCTCTCAGTTCTGTCCCATTTATCTCTATATGGTCATAGAGTGCTACACTGTTAGGATGAATGTTACTTTACCCATTTTATTTACCAAGAGTTATTAGATTTTCCTAATTGTTTCTTCATTTGTTATAGGTCCTGAAAATAATTTAAAGAAATTTTAAGTGTTTTTTTTTTTTTTTAAATAAATGTTAATAGTTTACATCTCTCAGGGTTGTTTCTCTAGAGTGAGAATCTCTGGGGCTTTTCCCTCCACCATTCTAGAAGGTCCTTCCCCCGTCTTCTGCATCAAAGAAAAAAGCAATAAGATAAATCAAAGCAGACACTGAAGGAAATGGAAGAAAAAAAGGAACACATGGTTAACTAAATGAACATTAACTCAATTCTGAGAGCCCAGGACAGATAAAACATACTTAGGATAGGTTTCAGAAGATTTGAGTGATATTACTAAAATTTTTGAAGAAATTAGCATATACTTAATATATTAATATGAACTAAGATACAACTAATATATATTTAAATCCTTTTAATATACCATATATCACTATTTAATGCCTACATAATATGACCACCAAAAAAAAAAAAAAATCTCAAATCCTAGAAGGTAAAAAAGAAAGAATTCTTTGACAACTAATACAATAAAAATAGAAATAAGTAAGAAAATAGTAGAGGAAAGGTAGACCCCAAAATATCAGCCCTTGAATTTGAAAATAATTCTTTCTTAAACAATTCTTAAACTAAAGAATCCAAAGTTGAAGATACCAAGTCTCTAAAGAAGTTAGAATAAAGATATATCATATCCAACTTTGCACATATGACTAAAGTTGTATTCAGAAGAAAATTTATAGTATCAAATCTGTAAATATTCACATAAATATGAAAATAAGTGAATTAAACATTTAACTCCAAAAGGAGAAAAAAAAGATACAAAAGCTATAAAAAAAAGATAGCAGGAAATAGAGATAAAAGAAAAAAATCAAATTTAAGAGCAATAAAATAAACTGATTTAAAACATCAGGCACTTGTCAGTTTCATTTACCAAAAAAATAGTCGAATCAATTTTTAGTTACACTAACCAAGGCTAAAAGGACAAAGTAAAAAGAAAAGGTGGAAAACCACAAATAAAGATGAAAGTAAAAGAACTGTAGGAGTAATCTTTCAAAACTCTATGAGTACACTTGAAAACCTGAATAAAATTATTTTATTTTATTTCTATTACTATGTTTGGTAAATACAAGGTAACAAAATGGATCCTGATGGTGTATAAAAGAGAAAAATAAATATGAAAACATTGAAATTTCATTTTAGAGTTTCAGATGATAACTCAGCACCTTTTTTTTAAGTTTTCACAAAACCAAATCTGATACTTTTTAAGCTATTGCAGTGTGTTAAAAGAAGGAAAACTTCCAAGTTCTTTTCACAACACCCTATTTGTTTCAAAACAAAGATAGCTTCCTATTAGTTTTCTATTCTTGTCATATCAAATTACCACAAATTCCATGGTGTAAAAGAACATCAATTTATTACTTCACAGTTCTATAGCTCAGAAGTCTGACATGGGTCTCCTCAGGCCAAAATTAAGCTGTTGGCAGGGCTTCACTCCTTTCTGGAGGCTTTAGGAAGAGATCCATTCCCTTGCTCGTGTGGGTTGTTGGCAGGACTCTGTTTCTTGCAGTTGTAGTATTGAGGCCCCCATTTCCTGGCTGTCTGTCAACTATGGGCTGTTCCCAGTTTCTAGAAGCTGCCTGCATGCCTTGACTGCTATGTGATTGGATTAACCCATACAGATAATCCAGGATAATTTCTCCATTTTAAGGCAAATACCCTCAACTATATGTATAAATTTCCTTCTACTATGTAAAGTAACATATTCACAGGTTCTAGAAATTTGGGCATCTTTGTGGTGAGTCTTCCCAAAATGAACACGGAAAAAAAGTTATAGATTAATTCTATTTGTGAATATTGATACAATATAAATAATATAAACTAGCAAATAAAATTTAACATTTTTAAAAAGTTTTTTTGTTTTAAGATTTTATTTATTTATTCATGAGGGACACAGAGAAAGGTAGAGAGAGACATAGGCAGAGGGGGAAGCAGGCTCCCCAGAGGGAGCCCGATGCAGGACTCTATCCCAGGACCCTGGGATCACGACCTGAGCCAAAGGCAGACGCTCAACCACTGAGCCACTCAGTTGCCCCAACAACATGTTAAAAGTAAAAGACTGACTGAAATCTAAAATAAAAGACTTAGTTAAAAGTAAGCTAAGTGTGATTCATTTATAAAGATTCAAGTGTGATTTAAAAAAGAAACTTACAAGACTAAAATCGCATCATGCAATTAAAGACAAATCCACCTTTTTTTTTCAATGTTTAATTAAAGTGCTTTTGAGTACCATGAAAATATTAAGGAAAAGAAGAAGAAAGTATGATGAAGCAGGTACTCTCTAAAATCTGGAAACTCTTCTTTGAACCTTTCCATGTCACTGACTCATAATGTCAAAAAACACAGGGCACTTAATATTTGACCTACCACCTAACAACCCTATAAAATAAGTAGTAGTGTTGTACCATTTTACAGAAGAAATCAGGCTTCATATATTAAATAACTTGCCCAAGAACATCAATTTGTTTTCTCTCCATAATCCCTTCTTTTCCTCTCCATCAACAGCGTCCCAGCAGCCATCACAACCACCATCACAGTGAGATCTGTAAATGGGCATGCTACTAAAAACCTTTTGGATACCCACTGGGGATATAAAATAAATACAGAATTTGATTTCCTAGGGTTTAACAGAGATTTTTTTGTATCTTCTACTCCACATCTGTGTTTTCACAAATTAGAAGATTTAAGATCAAAGAAGGACTTCCTAAGATCTTGCATTTATTTTGAAACAGCATCTGGATCAGAATCTAGCCTTCCAGGCTCCTTCTTCCATTATTTTATGGTCCTGGGGAAGGCAAAAGAAGAAACAAAGAAAATTGTTTACCTCCAAATTAGATATATTCTAAGCATACCTGCTGACATTCTGAAATCTTTGGTTGCTTTGGAGTCTTTGGAACTTAGGATGTTTGAATATGCCTTTTTCGTCCCCTTCATTGACTGGAAAGCCCAAACCTGCTTGACTTACCTCCACTGTCTGTTCTACTCCTTGTCCTTTGGTCAGCATACTATGTATAAGACCATAATTAGAACCTGGGAAAGAAGGTAAAACTAAATTAGTGATTCCGGCAATTATTTTAATTATTGAATTCAATCTCTAGAAAAGAGCAATCTTCTTCATATGTCTTCACATCATCTTCCCTCTGTACCTGAGCATGTAATTCAAGGCTCACTCCATATATTCAAGCTTTGTATCCTGATGTTCTGGCACACGATGAGATACTGCTCCTCTAAATCCTATTTGCTGAACACCTAGTATGTGCCAGATATAGAGTCAAGCCTTCCAAATATCCTCTTGTTTAGTCTCAGAACAACTCACTGTAGAGGGATTATTAGTTCTCAGGTGAGGAGATAAGAAAATTCAAAAGGATTATAATAGGGATGCCTGGGTGGCTCAGCTGTTGAATGTCTGCCTTTGGCTCAGGGCATGATACTGAGGTCCTGGGATCAAGTCCCACATCAGGCTCCCTGTGAGGAGCCTGCTTCTCCCTCTGTCTAGGTCTCTGACTCTCTCTGTGTCTCTCATGAATAAACATATAAAATCTTAAAAATAAAAGGATTGTAATATTAAGAGGACCACAATTGTCATTATTACTATTTACTGAAACTATGCTATGGCCAAAAGGCTGTGCTAAAGGCTTTTCAGTATTAATGTGTGAAATTCTCAGATAATTTCATAAGGTACTACTACTATTATCCCTATTTCACAGAAGAGAAAATTGAGGCATAGGGAGCTCAAGAAACAAGCCCAAGGACTTAGTAAGTGTAGTACCAGGTCTTGAAGCGAGGCAGTTGAAGACAAAGCCTGGCTCTTAACCACTATAATTATTTGTCCAGGATCACATAGCAGGCAAAAATAGTATTAGAGCACTGGGTGTTCTACTATATGTTGGCAAATCGAACTTCAATTAAAACAAATGGAAAGAAAATAGTATTAGAGAAACAGATCAAATGTCCATCAACTGAGAATGGATAATGTGGTATATCTAAACAACAGACTATTATTTGGCAGTAAAAAGAATGAAATATTGAAGCATGTTACAACACCTAAGTTATAGAAGCAGTTACAGAAGAATACATATTTATATGAATCCAGCCACATGAAACACCCAGAGTAGGCAAATCTACAAATACAGAAAATAAAACAGCAGCTGCCTTAGGCTAAGAAGGGAGGGGCATGACTAGAGAGAAATAGGGAGTGACTGCTAATAAGTATGGGACTTTTTTGGGGGAATTGGTGATAAAAGTATTCTAAAATTGTGGTTGTAGTTGCACAACTGTGTGAAAACCCAGTAAACTGCATGTTTTAAATGGGTTAAATATATGGTATATGAATTATATTTCCATAACTGTGTTTAAAATAATGAAGCTAGAGCTTCAACCCCAGACTGACAGATTTCAAGCCTCTGCTTCTATTTATTCTACCCCATCTCTAGCATCCCCTCATATCACTCCCTAGGTTGCCTTGTTGGTTCATCAGCTCTTTAAAATTAGTCTAATAAACTACTGCAGGACATAAACTGTGTCATAATCTTTGTTATATCAAATTCCAAAAGGTCTAGTGTTTACAATGTCAGCTCCCCATATTTTCTGTTGAACGAGAAAAATACCTCACCAAGTGAGGTGATTTTAGGCTTACAAAATAGGCCTGTTCCTAAAAAGTTGAGACTTCAATTTTATATCGAATATTTAAATATTTAACATGCTTAATATCTGTCACCATGTCACTAGTTCTGTCTTAGAATGAATGGCCATCTGCTTCATTTTTATTTTTGGAAATCTGATTTTTTTTGCATATATTCATTGAGATATCCTTACAGCAAGGTACATTTTAAATCTTCCTGTCTATTACATGTTGATTTGGCTCATTGTTACAATGCGGGAGACTCTATGCAGAAAAATTTAAACTTGTTAAAACTGTTTTTGACATTCAGTGTCATAATACTCTAAGTAGGTTTCATTTCAACATTTCCATTAGCTGGTGGTAATAACTTGTAATAAAAATAACAAATTATTGCAGTATTAAAAAGTCAAATAAACAACTATATAGATATGTGTGTGTAATTCTGCAGCAGTTTTCATGGATTTGTACTATCAAAGTATCTCATATATCAGAATATAGTGAAGCAGGTTTTTTTTAAAGTATTAATATGTGTTCTTACGCTCCTTCTTCACTAACTGGTAAATATCTCAATTATATGATAAGAACTTCTCTTACCTTCTTTCACCCTCCTCCCTACTCCATCTATCTACCATGTGAATTTTACTCCCTACCCCCACCCTGGGAATGATGGAAATCACTTTCTGTGACAAAGAAGATTCTGATGTATACTTGGAGACAACAGATAAAAGAGGGCTGTGGTAGAGGGAAAGGAGAGAATAAGAGACCATTCATTCCAACTACAGAGGGATGAGAAAACTTCCTTGAGAGCACAGGGATGTTTCCAAGCCACTTTCCTGTTATTGTCCAGAGTTTGACAAAATGTGTCAAATCCACGTACCCAGAGATTTTGCTCTGTGCATCCTTCCGTGTCCCTCTCAGGGCAGGTGGACCTACAGAAAGTGGTAACAAATATCAAAACCATTTCTTTGTTTATAGGCAGCACTTTTCTAGAACATAAACCACTCTCACACAGTCTCAGATTATATGAAGAATTTAACTTGCACAAATTTGAACATGTATATTTAGTCATAAGGAGACTGAGAGAAAGCAACAAAGAGAGCCTATGAGGGAAGCGTTTGAAAGATGGAACATGTGAACCTCAGGTTCTTTCTATAATTTCTTATTCCTTGTTTTTTTGGTACAAGTATTATGGTACATTAAGTTACATATTTGAGTACAAATTGGCTTCCAAAGGCAATTCAGCTTCATCTGGCATTCAATTTAGGAAAGAAAGACAGTTTTAATACTGTTAGGAAAATCTAGCTGGGTTGAATTTACCAGGAGATATGCATGACTTTCTAAAGATGTGTTCAAGCACATATTTATTAAGGTGATGGTTGCATTTCACACTGACTGTTGAATAAATCCTTTCATCATATTCTATATCACTCCACTGAATTGACCAAAATATGTTTTCTGCACTTGCTTACTTTTAGTGGATTTATGGTACTTGTATTAATTTATTAATTATACGATTAAAATAGTCTTTTTTTAAAAAAAAGATTTTATTTACTCATGAGAGACATATTCTATTTTTTTTTAAAAAAGATTTTATTTATTTACTCATGAGAGACACAAAAAGAGAGGGAAGGGCATGGGCAGAGGGAGAAGCAGGCTCCTCGTGGGAAGCCCGATGTGGGACTTGATCCCAGGACCCCAGGATCATGACCTGAGCCAAAGGCAGATGCTCAACTGCTGAGCCATCCAGGTGTCCCAAACTAAAATATTCTTTTAAAGTTTTTGCAAATCTGATAAAGAACCTGTGTGCAAGTATATAAAGAATAGCTATAACTCATTAAGGATGGAAACAAAAAAAAATTTAAGGGAATAAAACTTTACCTCTGTAATATTCTTCCTAAAAACTCAACCCTAGTCTAATGATAGAAAGAAACATCAGACAAATGCAGTTTGGGAAATATTCTATGGATACCTGCCCAGAATGGCAAGGTTTTAAAAGACAATAAAAGACTTAGAAACTATCATAGACCAGAGGAGACTAAGGAGATAGGGCAATTAAATGTGGTGTGGTGCTTCAGAATAAATCCTAAATAGAAACGGGAAATTAATGAGAAAGTTTGTGAAGTGTCAATAAAGTTTGTAATGTAGTTAATAGTAATGTCTCAATATCATTTCTTACTTATAACAAATGTACCGGGTTAACACAAGGTATTAATAATGAAGGTACCTGAGAAGATGTATAGAGGAACTCTGTATGCTACCTTTGTAACTTTTTTGTAAATCAGAAAATGAAAATTCTTATTTTTTTAAATGGGCCAAATATTTGAGTAAGCATTTCACCAGGGATGTTATGTTAATAACCTAAAACAGACCAAAAAAAGAGATGTTCAATACTATGAGTCATTAGGGAAATTCAAATTAAAACCACAGTTAGATATCATTGCACAAATATCAGAAGAACAAAAATTTAAAAAAAAATTATGACAACACCTAATTCTTTTTTTTTTTAAATTTTTTTTTAAATTTTTTATTTTATTTATGATAGTCACAGAGAGAGAGAGAGAGGCAGAGACACAGGCGGAGGGAGAAGCAGGCTCCATGCACCGGGAGCAGGATGTGGGATTCGATCCTGGGTCTCCAGGATGGCGCCCTGGGCCAAAGGCAGGCGCCAAACCGCTGCGCCACCCAGGGATCCCTGACAACACCTAATTCTGTTAAGCATGTGGAAAAACCTGATTGCTCATCCCTTACTAGTGGGAATGTAAAATGGTGAAGCCCCTGCCAAAAACAACTGAATGGTTTCTTATTATACTAAACATAACTTTACAGCATGACTTAGCAATTCTACTCCTAGTTACCAATTCAGGAGAAATGAAAACATATGTTCATGACAGTATTATTTAGGCAAAACATGGACACAACCCAGCTGTCCATCAGCTGAGGAACTGTTACATATGGCATATCCATACAAATGGAATATCATCAAGCCACAAAAAGAAAGAAGGACTGCAACATAGGTAAACTTTGAAAACATTATACTAAATGAAAGGAGACAGGCACAAAAACCACATCTCATGTGATTTCATTTATTGGAACTGCCCAGAACAGGCAAATAGAATGTAGATGTTTGATTCCTGCAGGTTAGGAAGTAACTATAAAAATGCACAAGGTTTCTTTCGGGGGTAATGAAATGTTCTAAATTAGACTGTGGGAAGGATGGTAGAACTTCATGTGCCTTTTCCACAATCCAGTTGTCTTCTTAAAATAAATGAACTTCATTTGCATAAATTGCACATCAATAAAACTGTAAAATATAGAGTATTTTTGTTTAAAATTTAGGTTATGAATGAAAGTATATAGAGAAAGTACTCATTACCGATAGTTCCATGACTTAAAAATACATTTTGGTAGATATTATTACAGCTTTACTATTTCCTATTGATTTTCATTTTAAAATGAGGGCAAGTCATAAATTTATTTTCTCAGACGATGTATATTAACTTAGAGAGTTAAGTAGGGTTTATATCTTGGGGGTTTTATTTACAGAACTTGATCATGTTTTCATGGGGTTTAGTCCTCAGTGATGTGACTGCCAGGTGGCATTGATTACTGGTCAAACGAGCCTGGAAATCCCACTGTATCCTTGCTCTCCAGCAAAGCAGAAGCCATAACTACACTTCTAACCCAATTAGAAACACAAAAGCTCTGTCTCCAGAAAACAACTCAGGAGATCAAGAAGGTCATATACTTGCATTTTGGCTTTTTAGACCAGAACGTAGAGGGCACTTTTCTTGTCATCTGAACAGATGAGAATGGCAGACACTGTCTGTGACCTTTCGCGGCCGTGCTGTGCAGAGAGCTACCTGCACGGCTTAAGAAGGAGTGTTCAAAATGAAACACATACAGTTATGTTTGGGTTTTTTTTCCCTTTCTTTCTTTTATTTTCTTGTTGTTATTGTTGTCGTTACTGTTTCAAGTAGAAAGGAAAAGCTTCTATATGTAGCTCAGAAATTTCTAAAGGAATAAAACCTCTTCAACCCCAAACAACATCTAGAACTTTTTCAGCTGATCTTGAAAGAAATTCTTCAGCATACCCCATCGATGCAATCTGCCTTATCCTGTGTCTAGAAAATACATGCAAGGATAAATTTACAGAGTAAAAGAAACTTGAAGCATGCACACACACACACACACACACACACACAAATGTGACTTACATTGCTTCCTGCACTGCATATAACTTGTCCTGCACTGCAGTTCTTCTCAGGCAGAGCAAAAGTCAGACAAATCTTGCCTGTAATAATGGATAAAATGAACAAAAGTAGAATATCCCAACAAATATATATATTTATATTTATATTTTTATATTTATACTTATAATTTTTTCTGCTTTTTCTTGACCAAATAAAAAGCACTCAAAAAATTTCTAATGCTGCCTGGTCTTGACTTTTTCTCTGCCTACTATGAAACTACAGGGAGGGATCCTTCCCTAAGTAGTTAATTTAATTCAAAATACCCTAATTAGAAGATGCAAGACAGAAACATGACCACAAGCACTAGAGGGCAATGCTGGACAAATATTACTGAGATCCAAGCAAACACTAGTGAATATGACTGGATACTCAGTTGTTTTCAAATGAATAAAATTTCAGATGCGATTTTGAATATTCCAACGCTGTGAGCAGGATGAAGTTTCCAGCTATTGCCTTCCAAAGTGATTACAGGAATGGACAAAGAGGGCAAGGTTTTCTTGGTAGCAATCAACTCTGATTCCTGGCTTCATCAGGGCATTTTGCCGAGATTGAGGCTGGGCCAGTTAAAGAGCAGGTTGGCAGAGTGAGGAGATAATGGCTAATGTCAAAGCCAAGGAAGTTTCTGGAATCAGAAATCAGAATCAAAGCCCGGATTCTGCAGTAGGAAAGAAAGGCTGCTCACTCAATTATGTCTCATGATCTCATAACATGATGGGAACTAGGGAATTATATGAGGCTGAGAATTACTTACAAAAGTTTAAAAAATCAATTTAATTAAAAATCTGGATTAAAACACAAGATTATAAAAGGATTTTTTATAAGGGCATGATGGTGGTTGCAGGTTGCAATAACCATAAAGGATCAAACTCTCAGTCTTATTTTTCATTTCTCTCTCCTGTCTCTGTGCAGTAGAATCATAGTTCTGCTGAAAATACGGATCAAATACCCTAGTAGGGATTCAATTAAAGCAGTGGTTTTCAAAGTGTGGTCTCTGGACAAACAGCACCAGCATCCTCCAAGAACTTGCTAGAAAATAAAATTCTTTAAAAAAGAAAAAAGAAAATTCTTTGACCTCACCTCAGACCTCCTGAATCAGAATCTCTGGCAGTGAGGCATAGAAATCTGTGTTTTAATAGGATATATAAAAATCTGAGCAATACTGGGCTAGAGTTAGAGTAGAACAGGCTATATGTAGAAAGCAGTTACTATTATACAATATCATGTGTGTTGCTGTCATGGAGTATATAATCTACTACCTCTGTTATGCTTGTTTTATTTCATACACACAGAATCTTTACATTGTAGAAAACTATTTTCCAGAATTCATAATTTTTTAATGCAACATAAGACATATTTTATACAGAATTTATTAAAATGCTGGTGGCTAGATTCTAAAACTAGTCCAGAATTCTCATTAAACTTCTAATAATAGTACTGACAATGATAATAAAGCATATAAATGTATAATACTTCAGCCTACAAAATATTTGTCAAATAGAAAATACAAATAGAGTCAAATAACTTGCCAAAGATCATATAATTAGCATTGAGTAGAAAGCCATCATTTGAATCCAGAACTTCCAACACCAAAACCAGTGTGCTTGCCATGACATCATGGCTATTTTTGCCACAAATGAAATACTTAAACAGTCAACAATAACAAAATATTATCCTAGCAATAGTGATTAGGCAAAATTTTCACAAAATTGGCTGGTGTTGGATGAAAATCAGGTTTAATTAGATAAAGAAAAGAAGCAGATGGAATTTCCTAGAGAGTGGAAGGAAACTTTTGGGCATTTTGCAAGAGTTAAAGAGGGGATCCAAATATGGAAAAATAATTTATGGAGGAAGCTAACTGAGCTCTAAACAGTGACAACTAGTAATGAACGCCCAGTCATCCTGCCAAGGAAGAAAGGAAAGTGGAAGACATTTTGGGCTGGGCAGTTAGTTGCCATTAGACGTGAGGGGTTAAGTACCTATGAGATTGAGAAAGACACAGGAGACTGTGACCTGCTTGGGATCAATCGACATTTATTGAGGAGCTGCTTTATGTCAAACACTGTCCAGGGGGCTTGGACTAGGGCAAAGAGAGTGGGGCATCTGTTTAGGTTCAAAATCTAAAGGAGACACAAAAAACATTTGGCAATTGAGACAATATTTCAATGCAACATTTAAAAAATTATTATAAATGGGGGAATCCCTGGGTGGCTCAGCAGTTTAGTGCTTGCCTTCATCCCAGGGCATGATCCTGGACTCCAGGAATTGAGTCCCACATCAGGCTCCCTGCATGGAATCTGCTTCTCCTTCTGCCTGTGTCTCTTCTTCTCTCTCTCTCTCTCTCTCTCTTTCTCTCTCTGTCTCTCATGAATTAATAAAATCTTTTAAAAATCATTAAAAATGCAATAAATTCATGATGAAGAAAATAGCAAAATTCCAAATAAAGATGGCATTTGTTTTATTATTTTTTCCTTTTATTTCAGGTTCCAATACATCTTAGGGCACTGTTACTGATTTTCTCTTTATTCCTAATTTTGGTATTTGCTCATCTTTTTTTTTTTTTTTTTTTTTGCATTAGTTTTGATTTTGAGAAATACTGCATGAGAGTATTACTTACATTAATTACTGAGTTTTAACCATTAAATTTTGTACCAGGTGCCTCACTCACTCTACCCTAGTCCTGGCCCTGTACTATGCTAAAAGCTCTACATTAATTATCTCAAGGTATCATCATAACCCATAAAGTACACTATATGTTTGGTCTGAAAATTTAGTGTTTTTAGTGTAGGAAATCATTTTGTGTTTGAAATATACCTAACTATACAAAAATACACATAGACATGCAAATATCCCATCATATTCAGGGGATATTGAACGTCAACCCAGTGTCACACGCCAGTTTCTGTTTGTAACAGAAATGGTTCATGAAGGCACAATTCTATGCGTTTGACTCGATTATTACATTTCCTTGTATTGCTTTCCTAATTTTGTATGTGAAATGTGCTCAGATTTTATCAGTCCAGTGGAAGCACTGGATCCCCAGTGGAATAATGTTTCTTAAAATCTATACCTGAAGAATCTAGCCAAAGAGTGATTCTGGTCACTTCCTGGAATGGGGAGATCCTAGGAGTGAAAGGACAGATGGAGTAGGACCAGGGAAGTTGAACATGAGAAAGAAGCAGTGGCAGAAGCACTAGAAAGAAACACATGTCCCTGTTAAGGTAGAAGTCCTTGACATCCCTCCCTTTGTCTCAGAATCACATGCAGCCTGGGACCTCTCTGAGCTCTAGACTCAGCTTCTCTGGGGCGAAGCCAGAGAATCCCAGCGGATGATGATTTGTGTCCTTTGAGAACCACTATGCAAGGGGACCCAGGGATTCAGCCTGGATTGAACCAGGGTTAATGGGACACTCAGAGGTTTTCCTAGAGTAATGAGAGATATGCAGTGTTGGCATCCCCTATGCTTTTTTGGGGCTGTGAATGGCTTGGTAAACAGGGAAATCTGAACTATCCCAGGGAATAGAGGGAATTTTTAAAGGGGTGTGTGGTTGGAGAGCAGGAAGGAAAAACGAGATTGCTGAGAAATGAGTTTTTATTACATTTATGCTGTGTTGTGTGGTATATTAGTGCCTTTCCCCATATGCTCCATGAATTTCAGTAAAATATGATTTCTTTTTGGTGGCGTTTGGCAAAGTCTTTGGGGTCAAATTGTTGAGGATTTCCCAAGAATGGAGAGGTATAAGAACATAGACTGCCCACGGGTGATTTACTCTTCAGCTACATGGTTTAATAAGGAAAAAATATGGAAGGTACCCTGGCAAATGTCAGCAGGAGGATTCCAAAAGGAGAGAGAACCCAGGGTTGCCATCACCCTCTCTGAATGACCTGGAGATCTCATAGGAAAGATGTCTGGCAGGCATTTCATTTTTCTGAAATCATAGCCTAAAGGGGACCTATACTCAGTACTCTTGAGAACTGGACAATTACGACTTATCACAGCTTGAAGGGGACCTGTACTCAGTGTTCTTGAGTACTGAGCAATTACTACTTATCACATTCCTTGTATAAGTGGTGGTGTGTCAGTGTGGTGCATTTTTCAAACTGAGCTAGATAGTATGAGTCACCACAATCCTCTACAGTACATACACAGTTCCTGTGAGAGTCACACATATCCACCGTGATCATCCTCTCTCATAAGCATAGTTAAAAGGAATGCATTATAAAAGAATTTTGTGAGATGCCAGCATCATGAGCATGTTAAGGGTAAAAGCAGTAATTACTATTTTAAGATGGTGTAACCCAGACATGTGGGAGCAGAGCTGACACCCTGTAGCTGTATCAGCTTTACTTGTGACCTTGGATAAGAGATCTAGATATCTGCACTTAAAGCTATCTTCCCAATTTGCCACATTAAATTAAGAGAGATTCCATGGTGGTATTTTTTTTTTAAATGGCCACAGTAATATTTCCCTTCTGCATGCTGTTTTTCAAAACTTTCATTTGTCTGCTTCCTCTCCCCCTTGAACCTGAGCATGTTTTTGACTCTGTGGTGTATAGAGAGTCCAGGAGAGCTGATACTATGAGATTTCCCAGACTAGGTCACAACTTCTCTCTTGTTAATGTGTAAGATATTCAGTTACCATGCTAGAGAGATCATGTGGAGGGATCCCATAAAGACAGAGAGAGACGCCTAAGCAGCCCCAGTTATTCTAAAGTCTTCACGGCTCAGGAGCCAGGTACATGATGAGTAAACTTTGGTTTAAATCTTCAAGCTGTCCCAGCTGACAAGAAGTGGAACAGAGAGGAAGTGTTCCCACAGGATGCTGAGCTAATTGCAGATTCGTGAGCAAAATTAATATTGTCATCATTTTAAGACATCAGGGTTAGGATGGTTGGTTATATACCATGAGATAAGCAGAAGAGATGCAGAAAATCTTTTATGACTATAAATAGCACCAGTGGCGGGAACACTTTCTGACCATCTAATATAAAATAGCAACCCTCTCTTGCTACTCTCTCTATTCTTTATATATTTTACTTTCCTCCATAGTAATAACCACTACCTAGTATTGTATATTCTTTTGATTGTTTATTTCTGTTTCTCTACACTAAAAGAATGAGGCATAAAGGATTTAGGTCATTCCCTACTGAGTCTAGAACGTACCAGCAAACAGCACTATAGCTAGGATTAGTGACAGACTCTTTACA
Organism: Vulpes vulpes; assembly: GCF_048418805.1. Classification (NCBI taxonomy): domain Eukaryota; kingdom Metazoa; phylum Chordata; class Mammalia; order Carnivora; family Canidae; genus Vulpes; species Vulpes vulpes. The sequence continues at coordinate 71,317,222 of NC_132788.1, read as the reverse complement.
GAGTGCCCATTCTTGTCAGAATAGCCAGAAACTAAGTTCTTTATGTTTATTTCAGATTTTTTATATGATTTGGGTCAAATATTTAACTTGAGTTAAAAAATATTCTTTAGAAACCTCATTTTTATTTTACCAAGAATGGCTGAATTAAGTTTTTGTTTTGTAAGTATTTTCCCCACCACTTCAATTTTATGAGATAAAAATCAACATTTTGCAACGATGTTTCCCTTCTTATACAATGAAGCTTGCTGAGTCATGAAATGTAGGTATGTTCACACTTCTCAAGAACCTACTGAATGGAATTTCTGTGAAATGTTTAAGAACTTAAATTTAAGGCCAGATTTGTAAAATCCTTATAAGGGTTCTATAATAAGGCGGTCGATACTTCCACAATACTAATTACAACAAATGGCTCAGGGCATTATTAAGTGTGAAACTCATGGTTGTGGAAAGAATAAAAGAAGTGTGGAAATAGCATACAATCTTATTAAATGCTGACACGAAGCCAATTCTGTTCAATTTTTTTTGTAATTTCAAATTTCTCAATTTTAAGCTCTTTAATGATTCTTTTCAGCAAGTTCTTGAAGATGCAGAGCTTAAAATTGAGAAATTTGAAATTAGGTAGCTTGGAATTCAGATTTAGATACCAACCTTCGAGAGAAAGGGGAGAGGGGATGTAGGTCTCCTAGGGGAAAGCAAATGCTTTTCAGGAAAAATAAATGGGCCTTTAGAAGAATGAGTGTGAACTATAATAGTTTGTGACAGTCTGTCTGGGTGTGGTTTTGACTTCTAATCTCCTTGGCAGTGGTTAAGACCCAGTCATCTGGTTGATGACACTTTGAGGTGGGGTGGTGGTGGTGTATCTATGCCAATTGAATTCCTCTGGAGGATCTGTCTGTAGGCAGATAAGGCAGTTCAGAGAAAGCCCATTCCTGTATCTACTGCCCTTCAAGTGCCTACAGCTCAAAATCATATATCAAAGCAGCATATTATAAAGTGTCAACAATGCTTGCAATCATCACCAATATCCAACTCTAGAACTTTTTCCCATCCCCAACAAAAACTCTGTACCCATTAAATAGTAAACTCCTTATCCTTGCCTCCCCTTGCAACTCCTGTAACTTCTCTTCTATTTTCTGTCTCTGTGACTTTGTTTACTCTAGGTATCTCCTATAAGTGGAATCATACATTATTTGTGGGATTTGTTTGTTTTTGCAACTGTTTTATTTCATAAGTACAATGTTTAAGGTTCATCCATGTTGCAGCATATAACAGAATTTCTTTTTTTAAGGCTGAAAAGTAATCCACTGTGTGTATAAATGTATATATCACATTTTGTTTATCCATAAGCCAAGACACACAGGAGAAAGTCTAAACACATCTCATGAGAAGAAAAGAGAAATGTTGCTTCTAAGATGGAAGAGGGAAACTGAGCAAAGTAGAAAGTATTTGTAAGAGAAGGTAAGTAAGGTGGAGCAAGGCTGGGATCCATGTGAACCATGTGGGGAATGCCCCGGTCAGAGGATAACCAAAGGACATTTAATGGATGTAAATATCTAATGTTCAATTTTAAGTTGATTGACTACCATGAAAAAAATCCCTCTCCTTACTCATTTCCATATCTTTAATAAAACCAATCACTATTCTCACAAATGCATAGTAGGGGTGATGGTATTCATTCATTTACTTATTTTTTAACATTAGGTGAAGATGGACTAAAGTTTATATCTGGTTCAGAAGAAGGACTCATAGTTGATCATGAATTGGTAAGCCCCCAGGAATCCATTGAAATACTAGAGAAAAGTTTGTACTCCTATGAGGCAGGCATGAGGAGCTGGTCAAGAGGCCAAGGGATCTTATGAGACTACTAATCTATTTCACTACATTTTGTAGAGGGAGAATTTTGAAGAATCACTTCACCAACCAGACTGGAATAACCACCACCAACCAGTTCTTGCTCTAAGATTTGTTCTCATTGAAAGAGCATGAGGGTTACTTGGGACAATCCTTTTGGAAGCCCATTCAAATACATCAAGACCACAAAGTTCAAAGTACTATTCAACTCCACCAGAATTTCAGAGAAAATCTCCTGGCATCTGTTAAAAATAGTATTTTGGAGAGATGATCTGGGTTGTGTAATTTGAGCACACAATCCTGGAACAGAGCTGTGGTGTACTTCTCCACAAAAATAGCCCAGTGTGTGGATATATATGCACCATGCAGAACAATCTAAGAATAAGTCAAGTGTTGGCTTTAGAAATTACTAAGACTCCATCAAAAAGACTTCTTCTTGGTTACCTATATTTGCTTTAACTATTTTTTTAAAGATTTTATTTACTTATTCATGAAAGACACAGAGAGAGGCAGAGAGAGAGAGAGGCAGAGACACAAGGATCCTGATATGGGACTTGATCCTAGGACTCCAGGATCATGCCCTGAGCCAAAAGTAGATGCTCAATCGCTGAGCTACTCAGGCGTCCTTGCTTTAACTATTTTAAAAGAACTTTCACCTTAACTATCAGAAGATTTTCTCCAGGTTGGTGATTATAATCTTTTCATTGACACTCAGGCCTCTATTTAATTTCTCTTTGTGCTTTTCAATCTCCACCCCCACCCCCAACACAAAAGCACACACACACACACACACACACACAGAGTTCATTGTCATTCTCTAAATTTTTTGCTGCTTCTTGCCAAGTTATCTCATCTTTCTCATAACATTCATCTCCTTAAAACAGGAAAAAAAGTCTGTTAAGATATTGATTTGGACATCATTAACAAGCATTGGTGGCCTCAGTGACTGATATGTTTGCTGTAGTATGTGAATCTTTATCAGCCATCAGTCTGATGAGGGAAAAGTCACTAGGACAAATAAATGAAGGGCCTCATGACACTATTAGGAAATGAGTTTTCAAGTTCTACTCCCAGCAGGTTTATTATGAGGCCATGTCCCATATTATGTTTATCATTTGCTACTCTGGATTCACTGACTTGGGTTGATGTCAGTCCTGCCCTCTCAGGCATATCTCTGAATTACGGGAAAGGTAAACGGATCAGATAGAGTAATCAAACTCTTTGCCTAGTGTAATTACTTGAACTCATTTTACAGGTATCCTTGTCATATGACCTTGCTTAATTCCCAGGATACATTTTGATGCTCACCCTTTTAATAACATGCACACTGAAGAATTCTAGCACAGAGAATCTTATACTCCACCTGACACTGTGCCTTCTTGCTTTCTGCAGTGCCTTCTGATTGTGTGAGGATAGATCTCAGAGACGAGAGAAGGCAAACTTGGGGAGGCTCAAATTTAGATGGTATACACAAAAATCAAATTTCTAAAAATGAAATCAATAAGCAATTTTCAAGGGGATAGTTTATTTATCATTTCCATTGTTCAACCAACAAGTTAGCCATTGAAGAAGAGATCCAACACATTCCCTGCTTTTGAGTATACTTTCCAAGGAAAAGATCAACATTCAAATGGATGCTACAAAACGATATGCTTCAATAATTGCTATGACAAAACGCCTACTTTAAAATGCTTCCAAGTTTAGGAGTGGAGGCTAGGCCAATAGAAAAAATCTTCAAGTAGATGGGTTTATCTGGGATACTTTCCACATGTCATTTCTATTCAACTTTTTTCTTTGTAGTTCTTTATACTCATTATATTCATAATTATCAATATAACATTGAACAAGAAAGACATGGACCTTCTCTTCATGGAATTTGCAATCCAAAGATTACAATACCTTCTCTAAGTGGCTCTTTGTGTTTATTAATGATTTAATCAATAACAATATAGCAGTCCTAAATAATAATGATGGCTAATATTTCTTAGCAGTTGATATGGGTCCTGGCACTGTTTCAAGTGTCAAAAATGTATTTAACTTTCACAGCAATTCTTTCTTTCTTTCTTTCTTTTTTTCTTTCTTTCTTTCTTTCTTTCTTTCTTTCTTTCTTTCTTTCTTCATTCATGAGAGACACAGGCAGAGGGAGGAGCAGGCTCCATACAGGGAGCCAGATGCGGGACTCAATCCGGGGACTCCAGGATCACACCTGGACCAAAGGCAGATGCTTAACCCCTGAGCCACCCAGGCGAACCTCTCACAGCAATTCTGATGTGAGTGTTCTCATTATTTCTCCCTTTATACATGAGAAAATTGAGGAACAAGGACATTAAATAATGCGTCCAAGTTCACATAACTAGTAGGTAGGAGAGTCACCTTGCAAAGCTAAGTTATCTTACACCAGTGTTCTACTACCTCTACTGTGGTGCTATCTTTGAACTTGATTTTTCACCAGATTCTCTTCTGATAGATAGCAAGAACAAGTGAAGTCACCAGGAAATCTAAATTGAGAGAATAGGAAGGGCCCAAGGAGTAATAGGAATGCTCAATAGGTGAAAAGAATGGGAGGAGAGAGTGAAGAAATTGTAATTAGAAGACATTTGAATTTATATTGAATTCTGAAGATACCGTTGATCTTTAAACAGCTGACAAAGAACATACATAATCTAAACTTTCCTGGATTATTGAGGATAATCCTAGTTGCATAAAAGCTGGAGGCCCTTAATTTCTTATAATAAACAACCTGAGGTCTTGAATCCATTCAAAGTATTTTCTATCACTTCCTTTGATATGAGTCTCCCTGTTATCAGTTGTCCTCTTTGCAGTAGATCTTCCTCTAGCATTTCCAAACATCTAAATTTGGTAAGTTGGTAACCAAGTTTCTAGAATTGTATCTAAAATTCAATGATTGGATAGAATTAGAACCTATTGTTTAGTTATGTGCATTCAGTTTTAGTCATCACTGATAACTAGATGGGCCAAAGGGCCACAAATGATATATGTTGCACAATGCCAGAGGATGGTTAACATAGACCAGGCCATGAATGGCTACCACTGGAGGAAGTAATATACCAATTTACAGAAATTATTTAGAAAACAATGGTTTAATATTGTCTGAGTGTGTTTTAAGGTAGAAAATTGATGTGTTTTTCAATATCAGCCATTAACTGCCTCTTTCAGGATGGTAGATCGGTTTCCTTTTATATGCCAACTTTGATGCACGGTTAGAAGCTTTGTAGAGAATAAGTTGAAATAGGTACAAGTAAAAGCTGTGCAAAGATCAATTAGCGATGTTTTCCATGATTTGTGGATGGGATAATGATTATACATACATATGTATGTATACATATAAATATAAATATACATATAAATATGTATGTATAAATATGTATTTACTAAACCTCTTCTGGATCATTATTTTTAAAGAGGTGTACAGCCAAAGAATAGTTCTTTACAGAAACGGGCAAGAGTCCATGCTTTGTCCTGTTTCTGGGTCATACATGTAAGGGTATACGAAAATAATCATTTTTCAAGATGTTTGAGGGGCTGGAAACGTTTCCAAAATGTTTTCCTTGTGCCCTTTCTTATCACTAGGACTGAGTAAGCATATAGTTCTTGGGTCACTTAGCTGTACATGTCCCCATGGGAGGGAAAGTTAGCCTTTGTAAGTGGCGGCCTCACTGACAATTGGAATCTATGAGCATTATAATTATTTTGTTTCTAAAGTTTTAAAAGTAAATACACATAGCAAGTTATTTCATCTTCCCAGGAAGCCATAGAAAACAGAAAGTATTAAAATAACTAAAATTTTCATAAGGAAGCCCATATTACAATCCTCTAAAAAGCCAAAAGGCAATACTGGCAGACCTAAAAAACAGTGAGGAAATAGATCTGGATCCTGTTTTGACCTGTTGCAGCATTAATAAAAAGAAATAAAGATCAACTAAATAGTATGATTTAAATGATTTCTATTGAATATCACCCTTTTTCCCCCATTGAAGAGCCTCATTTTCTTGAGAGCCCAAAGGACTTAAAATACACTGACTTAATGCCTATGAAAAGAGTGACTGTGGGTGTAATTTTGACATTTCTCGAGATCTTTGCCATCTTGTCCATTTATATATCATTACCATGGTTACTGTGATAACATTTAAAATAATTCTAATGTAAATCCGATAGTACTTGATTGTATTTTCTTAGAATCGTGTAATTAGGTAAGAAAAGACCACTGATTGAGAAGATTAAAACTGCCTGAGACAGGAGTGGGTTTCACAATTAACAATCACAACATTCCTTCGCAAAAGCCCTCCCTAATTTATCAGATGCTCCTTTAAGCTGGAAATCAGGAGACAGTGGTTTTAAAATGTAAAGGTTCAACTGAGGTGGAGAGAAGAACATAGAGCTACCATCTCTGGTCTTTGAGGTGAGGGTGAATAGAGAGGTATCACCCCTTCCCTTCTGCTATGCCCAGAGGACCATGAGTTTCTTTGATGCTGGCTTCAGAAAACCTTAGAACCTTGTGAAGGGGAAGCCTCTGGGTCTTAATATTGTAATTTACCATCTTTATTTTTCTTAACAAAGTGAATATAATTAAGGAAGATAGAAGTGCCATTAAATCAAGGTTCTCTCAGGACAAAAAGCAGTCTACCAACAGAAATGGCACAAATCTGATTCATTTTCTTAATAATCTTCAAATATATGGCTTATTCCTGGGCCCAGAGGTTGAAGCATAGTTTTTAAACAAACACATTCTGTATTCTGAAAAAGCGAGCAGCACGAAAGCTACCGAAGCTGCAACCATAGCCGCCTTGTTTGCAAAAAGGCATCATAAATGCTCAGTTTGACATTCTTTGGGGTTTTAACTGGGGGAGAATGTTTACACTCTTGAAATCTCCTGTAATGAGGAAGAATTTAGACTAATTGGCAAATCTAATAGGAGAGCTGATTAGTCCGTACAAATAGCTCAAATCCATTATTTGACACAGACTGCACAACCATGGCCTTTCTTAAGAGACCTCTATTCAATTTTATAACAGAGTAGAAAAAAAATGCAGACAAAATCAATTTGTTATTGTTCTCAAAAGGGTTGCTGTCCACCATGGAATTGACTTATAAAATTTGTGCTTAGAATCAAATTATCCAATCTGAGAGAGGAATCCACGTAGACGCACATACCATACAAAGTAAGCAAGTGGAGACAGTGGTCCACAAGCCAACTGCAGCCCACCTCCACGGTATCTGGCTGTGAACCGGAGTCTCATATAAAACTGATGTTAAAATGGAATAGATTTCTCACTGATAGTATTATGTTATTCCCTCTGCTGTTCCTCAGAAATGCTGCAGTCCCAACTACCCATCAATCAAATTTGAGGAAGTAAAGGGTAAAGACCTCAGTTGTTTACCCCTCTGCCTGTCTTTAAATCAGTGATTATCAGTGGAGGAGATGGGGGCTATTTAAATTGTAGAAGACACATTTGGTCGTTACAACTGGGAGTGGGTTATGCAGCTAGTGGTTATCTAATGGGTAGAGGCCAGGGATGCTGCTAAACATCTGACAAAGCACAGGATAGGCCCTAACGTCTACAGTCCAAAATGTCAATAGCACCAAGTTGAAAAAAAAGTCCTCTTTAAATTAGATGCACTGACTTTTTTTCTTAGCCTAGTAAATAATTAAATGTTTTGAAAAAATCATTCATTTCCCAGTCTCCCGGGATTTGTTCATTTGGACTCTTGATGAAAGAGTAGATTGTGATGGAGCTACAATTTGTAAAGGACCCTAAATCTTTAGGGGCTGTTAACTCCTCCTGCTCAGAAACAGAGAGGTCATCATATGGGAGCTAATATTTTCTGAAATCACAGGGGAGGATCTCTTTACTTTCCTATTTAGAACACATGGCCTGAGGAGGCCTTCTAATCTGGACCCCTGGGAAGCATCTGCAATGATTTTACAGGCAAGGAAGCTCCTTAGAAGAGGTAATTTGTGCTGTGGTCAGCTTTACTGACACTCCGAAACAGGGCATGAGCAAAGCCAGTCCCAGGCTAACAGCCAGATCAGGTGAAAATTCCTTATAGTGGCCAGAGATAAGCCCTTGGATAAGCTCTAAAATGCCACCATTGATGAGCAGAACCAGCGAAATAAAGTAGCAAAGGTCTTTATCTGTAGACTGAATGAAAACATGCTGAAAAAGTCTATCAGAGGTATTTGCACATCATTCCTTCTCCAAGACAGAGATGCATCTGACTTAAAAACACTGGGGGGGGGGGGGGGGGAATTGATAGTATACATTTCACGACAAACATTAACTCAGAACAAATTTATTCTTTACATAGCAACTTCTGTGCCGGTGATTAAATATGTCTGCTGCCACAGGTCACACCGTTCAAATTAACACAAATATGCAAGTATTAAATTATTTCAACAGCAAGGCAAAAGCTTTTCTGGAAACAGGCTTTTGGATCATATTTCTACCTATCCCACCTAACTCTGTGACAAAATGGTTTGGAGTCCACAGGAATTATTGCTCCATAGAGAGAAAGCTTATGAAGTAGGTATTTTAAATTCAAGACTGCAATTAACTTAGCTCAAGTTAATGTTTCAGGATTTATACCAACGCAGAATTCTGGAAAAAGCCGAGATCAGCCTGCAGACTGCTTTTATGACTGCTATATGGGGCCCGTTATCCTAAAAAGACAAAGCATTCTTCTTGCAGCTGTAATCAAAAGGGATAAGAGGCATGAATCTAGTTGAATTTTGGAAAGGTGATTAGATGACACACTGCAAAATTGTAAATTCTGTGAAAGATAGGTGACTTTTAAACTAAAAATGAAGCGGGCAGTTTCTGCAAACTACTGAAAAATACATGGAAAGGCACAGCTTAGAGACTGGCAAAAGTTTCAAAACTATGCTTTCTGCAAGAAGTACTCTACTGCTTCCTCAATTTATCCCCTCTACTTGGTTCACTTGCCACAGCTCCTACCAGCTCTGACCTTTCTCTCTGACAAAGAATGGCTCGAATCATATTAGAAAGCTTTTGTTTGATTGAAAGAATGAGCTTCCTTAAGAGGCATGCAGTCTTGCATTTCTATGTATTCCAATTCACCATTCTTAGTAACACAATGTGATTAACACCTGTATTTTCCTGCCCATTTATCTGACAATTTCTGAAGCTATAAGGCAGATGCCAGTCTGTACATGTAGATCACAAAGGGGGGGGGGGGGAAGAAGCTTTAAAAAGGAGGAAAATAAGGCTTAAAAAGCTCAGAGGGATGGTGACCCTCCGACCATCACCAAATAAAAGGATTGATCTCTCTTTCTCCATACACACTGGACAGATAGAGGAGGCTTGGCAGCCAAATGCACATCAGGCAGCTTACATTTGTGCTGTACGGTGGTTGTTACTCTTTTTCAATTGACTTCATCACTGTAGGGGAAAAAAGTGAAATACTTAGAAATTGACTAAAAGCATCACTGCCTTTTTCCCCCCCACAACAGAAGACTAGGCATTGCCTGGGTTATCTGATTCTATGGGTTCCCTGCGTTCCTTTGTCTTTGAGCTATTTTACAACTCTGTAAACTGTAGAATACTGATAACAACACAAATAATTCTTATCCATAGAAATGCACATTGTCCCAGCTGAGATAGAGTTGATTATTATTGCCCTATGGGTATTGACCAAATTTGCAAGAAGTAAGCAAATTCATGTCAGCAATCCTGATTGCCTATATATTTGTTCACTCTTTGGCTTCTCCTTTGAACTAGGTATAACATCTTACTGCTTTTCCTCATTAATTATTTCAGTAAAATATTTTATAGGTATTCATTTTATATGAGAGTCATGATTATACTCTCTTTTTAAAAGTATATTTTAATATAATCAATATTTTCAAATTGGAAGATATTACCTCTAACTCAAATTCAACATTCTCTCTCCAAGAACAAGAAGTTTTGGCTATCACAGGTTGGCAGCTCTCTCTCTTTTTTTTAAATTTAAGATCTACTTATTTGAGAGAGTGCACATGTGGGTGGATGGGGGCGGGGCAGAGGGAAAAGGAGAGAGAGAATCCTCAAGCAGACTCCCTGCTGAACATGGAGCCCCTTCAAGGGGCTTGATCCCAGGACCCTGAGATCATGACCTGAGTCGAAATCAAGAGCCAGCCGTAAGCTTTAACTGACTGAGTCATCCAGGTACCCCACAGGTTGGCAGGTCTTAATGGGATCAGTTAGTTCTAGGTGAGCCATGGGTGCTCATTTGAAGGAAGGTGCACTCACAAGTTTTCCATAAACTTCATTGGCATTTAAGTTTGCAAACCCTACTGTTCACACATTGTCAGAGTGTCCCCTTTTTAAACATTTTATTTATTTTTAAAGGAAATCCTTTGGCCTTAAGGCACACAGAATTAAGTTACTTACATTTGTCAACATGTGACACACATTCACCATTACTCTGTCTTCTGTTTTCTTTAATGTATGCATGTGTCTCTACTTCCGAGTTTCCCCTTACCATTGGCATTCTCTCTAGTATATTTAAAAAAACATCTTTCCAATCCATATTTTATAGATCTATTTAGATATACAGCTCCTTGGAAACATTGATTAAGATCTATGGATTCTTTAAAATGCACAGTGCTGGTCGGCATGTTGTTTAAGTCTCATGAATGGTGGTACTATACATATATTATTCTGTTTCTTCATTGTTTACACAATATTGTTTTTGAGATCCATGCAGCCATTTGTAAGTAAACTTCATGACTTATGATGATTGTAGAGCATCCTATCCTATGTATACAACACATTTCTGCATCCTTTCTTCTAGCACTGGAATCATAATCACCTCCAACTCTCTGCTACTCTACCAGTGCAACTATGGCCTTCCTAGCATCTATCTCCTGTCAATCTGGGAGACAGACATGAATTTCTGGATCTAATTGTATTAATATGCTGGCTTAGACTCAGCACTGTCATATGGATCTCCAATAAATGGCAACTCCTCTCCTACCAGTACTGCATGAGGGTTCCAGATCCCTTAGTACTTCCAATATCAACTCAATTTTTTGTGCTAATTCTTTTCATTGTTTTTGCTTTTCAATAAAATTAATACTTAACCACACAGTGTTGCCTGAAGTTTTAAATTAACTATTCAGGGTGAAAAAGAAATAGATTTTTCTATTGAATTTGTAAAACATTTAGCTGGGTTAAGAAATAATTTTTCACCCTTTTCATCATTATTTATTTTCATACAGCATTTGAGGATAATACAGCTATTTTAAGATTCAATTCTGAGAAATACATCTCTGCCAAGAATTGCACCTGCTACTTGTCAGGATGGTTGGTGTCTATGTCAGGCCTTGTTATGATCCAATCTGATCTATCCCACAACACTTAGAAGTCCCACAACACTCAGATGCCAGCCATTCAGGTACCTCAATATTAACATAACTTTAATTTTTTAACCAAATATATAGATTGTGTAATGGTATTTTTTCCTGTTCTGTCTTAATTTGCACTTTTCTTCTTAGGATTTGTTTTCCTCTTAAAGGTGCCCTTGACATTAACAGAATAGCAGCCACAGGAAAAGAGGGCTAATAAATGAAGAGAAATGAAAGGATTATATTCAATAAATTCCTTTTCTTCAAGTCCACAAGGAAAGAAATAAACGATCATAGGTTCAGTATTTTTAAGATCAGATCCTAAGAGATGTGGGCTATTTGATTCACACATTGAAAAACAGAAAAACATATGTGTAATCTAAAAAGACAAACTAATTAATGAAATATTTAAATTTTCTACAATTAGCAACTAAAATTTAGATGTGGTTCCATTTTCATATGCTGCATATGCTGATGTAAGACACAGTTTATCCCCATTTTACAAAGGGCCAATTTCTTTTTTTTTTTTAAGATTTTATTTATTTATTCATGAGAGACACACACACACACATAGAGAGAGAGAGAGGCAGAGACACAGGCAGAGGGAGAAGCAGGCTCCATGCAGGGAGTCCAACGTGGGCCTCAATCCCAGGACTCCAGGATCATACCCTGGGCCGAAGGCAGGCATTAAACCGCTGAGCCCCCCGGGCTTCCCAAGGTTTCAATTTCCCTACCAGTCACAGGAGACACAGTGCTAAGGAACTGAATATTTTTAGGGACCCACAGAAACATGCCAATTCTTTTAAAATTAAAAAAAGAACGTTTAGGTCAAAGTGCATATTTTAATGTTTTAATTTCTTTGGAGGAAGGACCTACAAAAGGAAAAATGCCTATGGTACATGAAAAACATAATGTGGCCTTGATTTTTTAGGGCTACACAATTTTATTAATTAGAGTGGCCATAAAGAAACATAGTTTTATATATTTACTTTTTTGACATCATTTTATGATCAAAAAAGCAATTTATAGCTGTAGATTTATCTTTATGCAAAACCGATCTAGTCTACAAACATAAATGATAAACGAGACAACATTTTCCAGAAATGTGTTGCAATGAAGAATGGCATCTGATTGTCTTGAAGGAATGTTGATTTTGGCGGCAACCCTACCAGAATTGATTCTTTAATAGAAAGGGGACTTTTTTTTTTTTACTCTATTATTCCATCATCAATTTACATATGCTACATGACTGACCATGTAGATATAATCTTGAACATACTGAAACCCAACAAGTTTGCACCTTGAATCCTTGAAGAAAGAGTACAAATAATCCTGTCTTATTTTTCCTTCTTGGGCTATTACTACAAAAATACATATAACATTGGAGCTCTGTGTTATTCAATGTTAAGAATAAGGTCTATAAAAAGTAGACAGCATATACCATGATCAAGCATAATGGCCACTTGGAATATATTAAATCCAATCTAAGTGTCATCTTGGGATACAGGTAAGGATAGGGGAGAATGTTTTAGTGCTCACTCTTTTACTCCTTTCTTCTCCCCTTTTCCATTCAATCTATGCAATCTTAAAACCTCTTCCCTCACAAATGATATGTTGTGTATTCATCTAGCTACTGTTCTTTCCTGTGCTTTCCTTCTTAAATCTCTTAAAACACTCAATATCACCACTTCCCCACTGCCTTTCCTCCCTCCTTATGTCATTTCTATCTGAATTTCCTGTTGCTCCACTGATATTGTGCAAATGAAGTTCAATACGTAGCTTAAGAATTCCTTTATTTGTGGACATTTAGATTATTTATCGCCTCTGGCCAAAAAAAAAGCAATGCTGCTATGAAGATGCTTGTAGATTCTCTCTGTGCACACTCGAGGGGTATTTTTCAGAGATGAATTCCTGGAGATGTAATTGGTAGGTCAAAAAAACAAAAACAAAAACAAAAGATTTAATAGATATTACCTAAGTGTCATCTAAGAGGGCTGAGCTAATTCACATTCCCTTCCCTTTAATAGATCTCTCTGTCACAATTAGCATCAGAATATTCTTTTCTTTTGGGAAATCCCTACCACACAAATCCTAAAATCTAGCATAGATTAGCATAATTTGGGGAGCGGGTTAAAATGCAGATTCCTGGACCCTATCCTTGATCAGAACTTTTAATGAGCTCCTGGCTGATTCTGATGCTCTAGATCAACGTTTAGAGAAACTCTTCTTGCCCCCTTGGCCTCCCTTCCATCTTTCTGTCTTTCCCATGGAGTTCTTCTTATGCTCAGCCTTTAAACAGTAGTGATCTGGGCAGCCTGGGTGGCTCAGTGGTTTAGCACTGCCTTCAGCCCAGGGCCTGATCCTGGAGATCCAGGATCGAGTCCCATGTTGGGCTCTCTACATAGAGCCTGCTTCTCCCTCTGCCTATGTCTCTGCCTCTCTCTCTCCCTATGTCTCTCATGAATAAATAAATAAAATTTTTTTTTAAAAAAACAGTAGTGATCTCAGGCCTTATCTCTTTTCATTCCACATAATATCATTGAGTGACATTATTCACTCACAGGGTTTAAATTAGTACTGATATGCTGGTAAATCCCAAAGGAGTATCTCCAACTCTGACCTCTCCCAAGAAAATCACACCACATATCCAATTTTCTCTGGGCTATATTCACATGGATATTCCATAAATTTAAGTCAAACAATGCTTGATGCATCACCTTTCCCCATGTATCCAGTCTTTCTGTATTCTTTCAGTTGGTTGTTACCACCTCACAAAAAGTTTGTCTGCTTATTGTCATTCATTTCCCATTTCCCATCTCTTATCTGCTGCTGCTTATACTACCTATTTCCCCAGTTCTTTTGCTGTCCTCTCTACCTTTAATCACTGCCCTCATTCTTTTCATCGTATTTTTCATCTACTCTTACAAGAGCTTTTTAACTGGTCTCCAGATCTGTCTCTATCTCTCTCCTAATCTATTCCTGGATGAGCCAAAATGAACTATCACAAAGACTCTGTGCCCAAGTTACTCGCTGCTCTAAAACCTCTTCATGGTTCTGCTGGAAAGCAAGGCATCCATGGGCCTCTCTGACCCTCTACTCTCATAAGCTTTTCCCTCCCAACTGTTCTCATCATTCGGTTTCCTTCATTGTAATAACACACTGCTTCTATCTTCCTGACACAACACGCTATTTCATGACTCCATGCTTAAGCCATTTCCTTTGTCTAGAGAGCCTATTCTCTTTTTATTTTATTTTGCTCAATTAATTTTTATTCATAGTAGAAGACAGGCTTAATCCATTCTAGGAAGCAGTGTTTGAATTCAGCTCAGATAATAACGTGTATTATTTATATTCCATGATAACACATTTCCATATGTCCTTCCTTAAACAAAGGCTAACAGAGTGATTTCTAGGCATTGGCATCCTAATAAGCATTGAGAACACAGTGGAGGATAAAATGGAACAGCCCTTATTCCCACTGACATATCACAGGACTTACTGTATTACAATAAAATGTGTTTTTTGTATCTGCCTCCTCAAATAGGCTGTAAGCTCCTTAAAGTTGATGACAATATCTTACTAGTCACCTTTGTATCCTCATTCTTTAGAATAGGCCCTCAATTGAAATTTTGGTTAAAAATGGACAGTATCCACCAAAATGACATGATCATGACTTGCAAATTATCTGACATTTTTAATTGGTATTTGAGATGAGGCTTGAGGTCAGTTTTTTAGAAAATTCTTTTAATCTGAGGTTGAAAAAAGTTATTTTCTGTAAAATTATCTTACAGATAGAAATTCTAATCAATTCTAAGGAATCCAGAAACATCCAAATCTGAATATCTTCAGGGCCTTGGAAGAACTTTTACAAATACAAAAAAGTACTTTTGAAAGGAATGTTTCACCTCTTTCTCTACCATGTAATTCAAGAGCTACTAAGACTTATTTTTTTCCTTGTAGAAAAAAAGAGCATTTTATTAAAATTTAGAAGGAGATCTGTTGTCTCTATCTGCCTTACTTTGCTAGTTTATAAATTATGGCAGTTTATAAGAGATATCCACAAACATTTCAGATGGAATGGAAAGGCCAAAAATGAGCTCTAGTTGAGTGTCAGCACCTCCCTGGTACCCAATGGCAAGTCTTGGTATTTTCACATGGTTCATTTAGAAGCTTGAGATAGGTTTGTCATGTCAGCACACAGGGTTATCAGAAATACCAGATGCTTCCTTACTATGAAAGTGTTTAGCACATGTGAAAGAATATTTTGCAGACTTAGACTTCTATGACATGAGATTTCAAGAATATGACTTTGGGCTCAGGAAAGCAATATTTGGTCCTCTTCAGGTTTAATTTTTTTAATGCATAGGTGTTCCCTAAAGCATAAGGTCCACACAACATTTTAAAGGTGTCTACATTCCGCTTCCAAGAGATGGCAGGACATATATCATGTCCATGAATCAGAACACTGCCCCACACGTCTTTAGCGTGGGAGTTTACAGGAGTTCTCTGGATAGCAAGAGTGATGTAGCAGATGTTAGCACAAAGGGAAGAGCAAATGAGATGTGAATTACAGGGTGACGAGGCTTGTATGAATCTCATTTGTTTAACCATCTGAATGGTGCTCCAGGTATTAAATGAGCTAGATACTATTGAACGCAATTTTCTGAATAGCCAGGAAGGTGGTTTAATGAACTATGCCCACTTGAATGTCCTCATATCATCTTGCCTTTTCAACCAGCCATAGCTTACTTAGCTTTTCTCCCCAAGTCTTTTAAAGTAATGCTTTGGATGATTATGACCTTGTCATTCTATTTTCTAGGTAATATAACATCAGGAATTATTACATGATTAGTAATTTAATTAGTAGGTGTATTAGCAGAGATTCTTTTGCAAATTAAGAACTTACTCTTAATAACCACTCAACATCTAAGGAGCTGGCAGTTTGAGGGTTGCAAATTTAATTGCTTTACTTTCTCATACCTCCCCTGGCTACTAGAAGCTGCGATATCCCTGACTTTCTAAAATGTTACTTTTCTGAAAACAAACGTGAGGCTTCCACAATTCTTTTAATGGCTTAATGACTTGATTGTATTAGTGATGCAAAGGTATTGGCCCAGGAGAGCTTCTCTTTTTAAGCCTTCCTGTCACTTCTGAAACCAGGTGAAACCACTTATTCTTGAGTAGACAGTAGAGACTATAATTTAGTTTGCCAAGAATAATGGATAGTTCTGTTGTTCATTTCTCATTCTCTGGATGTATTTCCCAGTTCACAGATGAGAATTTCAGTGCAGGGCTGGTAGGATAAGTTCATTTTAAAGCTCACCCACAGATCTGCTATCTTTCACCAACTTTTGGGAAATAATTGGATAGAGAATAACACTTAAAACATGTAATACTTTTGTGGTTGCAAAGTCAACAGTTCCAGGAAACTTTTCCGACTTGTAAAAAATGTGGTTTTTTTTTTAATGCTTTAATTAAAAATAATTTGACTTATACCATAATGCCAGTGTAGTAAATAGAATTTTGTTTTTCCATTTTGTTAACAATGGCATCAATTTAAGATTGCATAAGCCTAATAGAACTGGTGTAAGGAATTTAAAAACCTGATTTTTTTTTTAAAAAGATTAACACTAAAATATGGATGAATCCACATATTCAAGATATCCTGGGACTTAAAAATATCTTTTCTAAGCGTCTTATGTTTCTGATAACTGGGAATCAATCTGATAACTGGCCAGAAAGATACGGAGACTCTTTAAGGGAAGTTCAAGTTCAAGGGTCAAAAGAGGTGAAATGTGACTGATGATTCAATTTCCAAGGTTAAAATAGACATCCACTCAAAGAAACTAAAAATCTAGAAAATTTGCTGGAAGTATTCAGGCTCATGTCATGTGCCAACAGTGTGTTAGAGGCAGTTCACAAGAGATTCCAGCAAGGGGGAGATTAGGCACAACTTTTCCCAAGTTGTGTTCAGTGACATCCTGTTAGTGGCTGAAATTGCACAAGGTAGAAGTATTTACACCACAGAAATTAGGAAAGTCTATGGATCTATTTTGTTTTAATGTTTCCAATCATACCACTCCATTCTCAACAATGGCAGTTCAGTCTCTTAAGGGATGAGACCTGGAAGAGAGTCATTTAAGATTATTTTCTGTAACTCTGGGGTTTCAGAGGCTTTTCTGATTACTCATCCTGCTTCTGTTCTCTGGTTCAACCTTTTGTGGCTATGCGTGGCTTCTAAGTTCAAGTGCTCTACAGAGAGATAGAGTAAAACTAGTGTCTTGTTTCATCAAAGAACCTAGTGTCAGCAAAGAGACAATGATTGGTCTGTATTAGAATACTGGGTCTTTCCTAATGATATCACTTACACCCTTGCCCCCATATGGTCTAATCTATACATATTAGGCAGATGACTCTGTTTACTTGATAGTCTGTATCATTCTCTGCTCAAATCTTCTAATAGATTTTATCACATTTGAAGCAGAATTAAATATCTGCCATAATTAAAGGACCTGCAGACTCCCGCCTCTTCTTAGATCTCAGTGTCCACACTTCTCTCTTCCCATTTCCCTTTCTCCTGGCTGTACCTCCTCTTGCTTTCTCAGACTTATGAGGCATCCTACTGCTTCAGAGTTTTCATAAATTCTTACTCCCCCTGTGGCAAATATGCATTAGGAAGATGAAAAGATGTTGACTACAGGGGGAATGATTTCACCGGAACAGGTATCAACCAAGGTTAGTAGTCTTATATTACATATGCCCCAAACAGGAGGCACAAGCAATGTCTCTACAGTAAATGAGATTTATAAAGAGATGGGATCAGAGAAAACTAAGAGAAAAATGGAGAAATGCTAAGGAGTAATAAAACAATTACTTGAATAGTTATGCTGCAACAAGACTTTCAAATAGCCACAGGGCAAATAAAAGCAAATTGGTCACTATTAATGAGCCTCCCTTTCTTTTAATAATGCTTGATACTTCAGAGATAGTCAAACAATTGTGGAATAAATCAGGCATAAAATTAAGATATATAAGGTTAAGGAATGTTGAACAATTTGAAAGTTGAAGAATATACTGCAATTTTCCCTTGATAGATAAGGAATAACACTTTTTCATAGATTACTATAGATGCTTAGGTAAATCAAAATAAATATATTTCAAAATATATGAAGTGGGGAAGGTTATTGCTAAGATATTTTATTAATACCTATAGTAAGCAACAATAACCATTAAGCATGTACCAATTATTAAAACACTAAATTACAGATAGATAGATCTCTTTCTCTATCTGTATATATTTAATATATCATAGCAATTTGATGAGAGGGATGGTATTAAGAGTGCCATATTATTGGTAAAGAAACCAAGGTAGAGAATGGTTAAATACCTGGCTGTGGTTTAATTAACTATTAACTTGAGTTGCTAGGACTTAAGCATAGGCAGTTTACAAACAAAGCTTACTCTCTTATCCACTCTACTTGCTGATTTGTAAAAAATTATTTCTTATACATTTGCATTTTCTTTAGCTTTTATGGCCAAAGTCTCCCTTTGGTGAGAAATTCAAAGTTAGCTCTGTTTCTCTTTCCTCAAGCTCTAACATCCAAGTAATGAACTCTCCTGCTCTCTGCCAATCCCCATTAACCTCCCTTCATACCACCCAGTCCCCTAGCTCCAGAGGTTTCCATGTCAATCTATTGTGCCAGAGTAAAGGTGCTTACCCTCTCTTCCTTCTCAGATGGTACAGACAGCCCCTCATTCTTATGGTCTGTCTCCAAATGGTTTCTAACTGGCACTTGATAAGTTAAGTACAGATATTGAGAGTTAAAATTTTAGTAACTTTAATGACTATTTGGCATATCTATTCAATTAAATAATGAAGATTTCCACCTGTATTTTCTATATTTTTCCATCTATTTTTTTTAGTAATTCATCTTTTTTTACATGTTATACAAAAATAGATATGTGATGTGTTAATGTGATGTGTTAGCCCAAAGTAATCTCTGTCACCAGAGATAACTTAAGCAACCTTTCTGTAAGGTGACCAACTGTCCTGCCTTCCTGATACCAAGGGTGCTCCTAGAACATAGCGCTTTCACTTTTAAAATTGGGAGTGTCCCTTTTGAACCTGGCCATGTTGGTCAACCTACTCTATGGTTCCTACTCCAAATTCCAAATTATTCTGCTCATTGTTTATAGTCCTTTTTAAAATCCGATCTCACTTTACCAGCCATCCTTACTTCTTCCTTTCCTTAATGTATATGATTTTGTTTTCTGAAACTGAGAGTCATCGACTAAGAGGCTTGTGAATGCAGGGCAGGATTCATCCTGAATGCCAACTCTGATCACACTCTGTTAATATCCAGAGTACTGTGCAGAGGCCTGGTCTGAACAGGCCAGGTACTATGGTGGGAAGGGGCAAAAGTGCAGTGGGAAGGGACAGAGAGCACACTTTACCTCTCTTCCAGGCCTGCTGGGTGAAAATACTCCCCTCTTTAATCCTGTTTACTCATTGTAATGGTTAACTTTATATGTCAACTTGACTGGGCCACGGGGCACCTGGATAATTGGTGAAGGATTATTCTGGATATGTCTATGAGTGTGTGTGGGGGGGAGGTTTGGGTGAGATTAATACTTGAATCAGTGGACTGAGAAAAGTAGATTGCTCTCCCTTTTGTGGGTGGGCCTCCTCTAATCCACTGGAGGCTGGAACAGAACAAAGAGAAGTAAGAGACAATTAGCTCTCTCTGCTAAATCATTTTTGAGCTGGAACACTGATCTCCTGCACTGAGATTAGAATTTAGCATTAGCTGAACCATTAGCAGTCCTAGTTCTCCTGCTTTTTAGACTCCGACAGTAATTACTCCACTGGCTTTCCTGGGCCTCCAACTTGCAGGTGGCAGAGTGTGGGGCTGGGAAGTCCCACATAAGCACAGATGGGGATATATCCTATCAGTATGGCTTCTCTGGAGAACCCTAATACACTCATCCATAAAGTAGTGTGGGTATGAAATGGCTGTTGGGCAGATTATAGGAAACAATGTATATAAAGCAGGTTAGCAAAGCTAATGAAAAATATAAGCATGTTATTCAGTATAATTAGACTATTACCGTGATTTCAATACAAAGCAATGATATCGGCCATTGGTCCAAGGACATGCAGAGGTAAATGAGAAGGGATTGCAGAGTTGGCATCTAGTTATCTTTCTTGATTTAATTTGGCAAAAATATATGTTGATTGTTGTCTGAAAATGCTCCAATTCACGATTTTGAATTAGATCCATATTAATTCTGAGTGCCAAAAATCAAAATTGTTGAAAATAGCAGACAACGTGCGATGCTGTCTTCCTTTACTGGATATATTGTATTAAAATGCATCACATTGAATATGCAACACTGATGAACATCCTTTCACAGAGATGAACAAATGAGACATCTCATTTCATTGTTGTTCTAAAACAATATTGCTTACTTTTTGCACACCAGATGTTACAATTTCTTTTTGTGATTTTGTATTTAATTGACTTAGTAGATCTGGAGTTTAAGTTTATTGTTAAATCTAATACACTCTAATTTACAATAGAATATTTCCCAACACTATGTAAATATGTTTGGAAATGGAAAATGTTTTTTAATCAAACTGTGAAACTTTGTACTGTATATAAATCTCACTTTTAAAACCAAACTTTTGGTATAAAGCTTTATGCAATGATTTTTGTCATCCTGTTTTGTATCAGCATTTCTTGTAGGTCATTAGGACGGTGGCTGCAGTTGTCACCAGGCTAGTCAAGTGTGAATCTTACATGTGGCACTTTCTACTGGTGGATGTAAAAATCCTGTAAAAAGTTGAAGGTCAGTTTTGCCGTCTGTTCATTTTTAAGGGTAGGAAAATACAAGCATTCCTTTATAAACAATTCTTGTGTTCTTTGAAAATTAAATATTGATAGGCTGGCAATGTACTAGCTTATATCGGATGTATCTGAGCTTGAACAATTTCAGTGTTTCATATTACCAATTATAATATTCATTTTGAGATAATGAAACTTGTATAGGATCCTGGCCAGTTTGCTTAAACTACATATTTTTGCCCAAGTCAACACTGAATTGGGTCATTCTCATTAAATTCCTCCAACTTTCAGCAAGATCTTTGTGGCAGGTGGACCTGGACTTAAATCTTAACTTGTGCCACTATGTGATTCCAGGTCTATTGTTTACTTTTCAGGTTCTCATTTTCAACTTCTGTAAAATGGGAAGCTTTCATCTACAGCAAAGGGATTTTGTGAGGCTTAAACAAGAGAATTATTCCTTCATTTACTCAACAAATGCTTAAATGTCTAAAAATTCAAGGCATTCTTCTAGATGCTGAGGGTGCCGCAGTGAGTAACAGTCTCACTTCAAGTATATAAGATGCTACATAGTGCTTAGTGCACAGTGGATCATCAGTGTTGGCTTTCTTCCCTTTAAAGACCAAATTATTGCATAGTATTTTGTCTTATGTACATTACATATAATGCCTTATATTATTAGCTTTGCTTTCTAACTATTTATGTCCCCCATATCCAGCTAGGCTATTTGAGGGCAGGGAGTGTTTCTTACAATTCTTTCTCTTTTGTGTAATACGTGGTAGTACGATGCACATAGGAGACAATGAGGAAGTTGCATTGAAGCAATCACCAAAGACTAACTAGCATTTTGTCTGGGGCAGAAGGAGGAGAGTGGAGGTTTGGAGAGCAGTAACATCAGTCTAGCTCTTGATTTCAAAGACCTGTTCTTTGACAACCTGATTTAATTCTCATGTTCCACCAAACTGTGTTTGCTGAAAAAGTATTGCTATTTTGAGGCATGACCAGTAGAGCAATATCCTCTGTGTCACTGGCATTTCTTTGCATACTCTAGTGTCTTAATTAATCAAATTAATGTTTGATTTCATAAAAAATTAAAAGCCTTTAGCAACACAACTATTTTTAAATGTCAGCCTCCTGCTTTTCAACATATTTCATCGCCACAGGATTTTTTCTAAATATTTAATTATAAAATTAATATCCCTTGGATAAGAACTGGAATAAGCTTATTTTACAATTTTCCTCCCATCCTTTCATATTTACACATGTATGCATACAAACATACACACATACCCATACCTACTTATACAAGTACTTTCCCTAGATTCTATAATTGAACTCTTATTCTTACTTTATTTTAGTACCAAAGAAATATGAATGATACTGGCTTAATATTGTGTGAGCTTTTGTTTTTAATTTGTTTTGAATAGGGCATAAGGGTTTTCCATATCTTAAGACTGAATCAGCATTTGGGTAGGTATATAAGAATGTCCTCAAGAATGTATGTAACTATTCTCATAAATGCAAAATAGTTAATCCTCTATTTCTAAATATCCTAAAATAAGTTCAGGAGAAAATAAATATCATTTGAAGGGGAGAATATGTAGGGTCTTCAAAAGATGTACTTTTACTTAAAAATGTGACATTCATTTAATTTAAACTCTGTCCATTCTATAGAAATCTAACTCCCCTAATGAAAAGAGTATTAAACATGGAGATTTTATTCATTTATATAGGTTTACATGGAAATTCTTTTTTTCTTAAATAATCAAAGGTTTAGAGAGAGGAAAGCATGGTTCAGTTATAGGACCAGAATATAGAATTACAAAATATACATAATCATACCCAAAATTATTCTCTTTGAATGAATAGTTTTTTGAATTTTTTTTGCTGTACCACCACAAGAAGCTATTTATATTTTATATAGTTGCAAATTGCATCTTATAAAGCCACACTTGTTCCTGGATGGTGCTCTTCTATTGTTGATTGACACTTCTAGCTGCCAACAAGACAGTGACACTCTAAACTTGATTTATCATCAAACTCCTTGTCATTTAACCCCGTCAATTTTTTCTCCAATTCACTCTTACTGCATAAACTGCAGCCATTACTTCTGATTCTTTCTTTCTCTATCACATCCCATTTCCTAATTCTATTGATTGTTTTCCTTCATGGAATTCATAGTCTTTTCCTTGCTATCATCTGATCCAGAACTATGTTACCCAATGCCTGTATAACAGTAAAATCTTGTTGTTGACTTCACCAGTTCATATCCTTTTGTTTAAACCTATTCATTATGCTCTTACTGGTTCATACCTTTCATTTCAATCCATTTTACACACTATCACAAAGATCAAGCTTCCTAAAAAATACTGTGAACATGTCTTCCCCTTCCTAATCCTTCCTTGACCTCAAAAGAGCATAGAGGTCCTCTACAACTGCTCCAATATTCTGCTAAGATCTTATTCTAATATCTCACTGCAAAAAAAAATAATATCTCACTGCCTTGAATATACTGAAAACAATAAATTACTACGTATACCTGCACTGTTATAAGCGTTAGCCCCTTTTATCAAAAAAGTCATTTTACTGGCACATAATATATAAAGAGAAGTACATAATTATACAACTTGATGAATTTTCCCATAGCAAACACATCTGGACAACACATCTGTAAACACATCTGCACCCATATTTGCATTAGCTTTTTTAACCATCACAACTATTATATGTAATGTTGGGATTTCTCTAAGGGAGGTTAGTTACAAATGGATAAGTGTGAATTTAAACTAATCCATCAAAATCTAGAGTTCTTAATGACATTTTAAAGTATTATCTACAGTTAGCCCAGACAAATCCATATAATTATTGTCCATCAAACAAACATACTTTTTGTTGCCTCCACTTTTATGCTATTTTTGTGATTCCAAAATGTTGGCTTTTCTTTTTTCTCCTTCCTTAATTCTCTCTCCTATCTCTTACTTCTCTTTTAACAATCATATTAAATCTTACTTTTTACTGCCTAGCATATTTTGGCAGCATGTAGATAATATATAGAATCCAGGCTTCAGAGCCAAATATTTCTGTATTCAAATTTCACCTGGGTCACTTACTAAAGGTCTCTATGAAATATAGATTTAAAGTTAAATGTATATTAGGGATTTTCTAAACTGAAAACATCAAACATGAAGTGCCTGGCACAATGTCTGGCAGGTGGTAGACAATCATTAAAAGGTAATTCTTATACTTAATAAGAATCTTTCTCTTTCTCTTCCTCCAATGACTCTGTTAGTCTCCACTCTTTATCTGACTCTTAGTTATGTACAGCATGGCAGACTTGTTTTATACTTGTCCTAGATTATTATTGACTCCATTTTTTCTAACTCCATTTCATTTTTATGTATTTTTTTGTGTTTCCAAACAGGTAGTAAGCTCAGGTAGGGACAACATTTTCAGGTAGGGACAACATTTCATGTTTATGTGTATTCTTCATTAAAGATGTATTCTATGGCAACCCTATATGCATAAACATCCTTGTTCCTGGTAAACCATTGGATGAGAAGGTCCTACATGACAGATAAAAATAATATCTAAAAGCAACCTGCCCCAAATTTAATATTTTCTATAAAATTATTTCCTCAATTGCACTGATATATTTATAAAGAGGAAATCAGCCAATATAAATTGTGCTTCCTAGTTTAATTTAATTATCTGTGGCATCATAGTTCTGTGGGGGAAAAGTATAATATGATTCTAGCTCACTAATTCCATTAAAAGAAAGAAGAATTCAACTTTCTGTGAAATAAAACTTCTGCTTTGAAAAATCCACAGGACTCATTGTTGTTGTCTTAAAATTAATGATCTAACCCCTTGGCTAAAAGAAGTAGTTATTGTGCAGGTGTAAAAAGAAACAAAGGCAGTCATGTAGAGAAAAAGTAACTGCATTCTTGGAATAGAAAGTAATTAGCCTGGGAATGCAAGAAATAGAGTAGGAAATGAATGAGAATCTTAACAAAGCACCAATATATCAATTCTTGCCAATGATCCTGCCTTGTTAGGCAGGTAGGTAATATTATAATTTGAGAGGAGATTTGAGATTTTTAAAGACAGAGTATTTTGAAATCTGTTAGTGTCATAAAGTTGGGGCTTCTAGAAGCTGTCTCTGTGTTTACTGCTGATATTTTACATGGCAGTTGTGGAAAAATATATTAAATTATACATACTGGAAGTATTATCCATTACTTCCAAGAATTATTTTTCTTTACTTTGTCAGCTCCCGAGTAATCCTGAATGGACAAAGTCCATGAAAGAGGAAATGAAAACAAAGAGGGAGTTAGCAAGCATAAGTAGGTCTACATAATGAAGCTTATTCTAGAAATAATTCTTATTCTAGAGCTTCTCTCAAGAGAAAGGGGGCAGCAAGGGAGACTAACGGAAATTTGGGTAATTTGGAATGAAAGAAGGGAGATATTTTAAAGCAGCTTAAGATATTATAAAAACAAGAGAGATGAGACACATTAATTACTAAAAGACGTGAATACATTCCTCCCTTTGTCATCTTTATAAAAGGTAAATGTATCAGGGCAATGGTCAGTGCCAGTTTCACTAGCCGAGAGCCACATTCTACTTCAAAAAAGTTAAGAAACAAAAGAATGCACTCCTTCTCTCGATATCCCCTAACTGCTTCTTAAAAGCTGCACCTTAGATACCTCTTTTGGGGTAACTTAATATAATGGTAGTAGCAGCCACAATAGCTGTTTATATATAGAGAGAGCATTTACTATGTGTCAGGGGGAAATGAATGAGAGTTAGTCTCTGAATTACTTCATTTTATCCTCACCCAAATATTTTATGGTAAATGTTATTATCCCCAAATGACAAATCAGGAAACTGAAAATAGTAGGAGCTAAGTAATTTTCCAATATCACATATGCTATGGTAAGACCACTCTAGACTCCAAATCCAGAGTGTTAACTACTATAAAACCAAACCAAACCAAACAACTGTGAGACACATTTATTGAATAATTTTTTAGTACATCAGAAAGTAGATTTGATACTTTTTATATTTAATCTCTTTTTGTTTTTTTCAGGGAAAGATGAATTACTGTTCCATGAAGCATTCCCAATCATTAATGCAATTCAATACATAATTTCTGATGTTTTGATTAAGGGTTCATCAAAATCTAAACTCTTTACCAGCATGAGTGCTACTAATTTAAAGTAAATCCAGGACTAAGTAAAACAAAAACAAAGCATATGACTCCCACTTCTGGGAAGACTGAGTAGATGTGCTTTCATCACCAAGTACAACTCAAAACCCTGGAAATCATATATAAAGCAAACATAAGAAGAGTGAAAGTTGATTAGGCAACAAGAACCCTAGGAACAACAGGGTGATGAGTTCCCTGTGTTTTCTATATACACCAGATAGGTGTTGCAATGCAAAAGGGCACAAGCAAAAAAACCCCAACAAAATCCTAATCTGTATAGTCAAAGGACCAAGAAAGAATAGCCTAGCAACACAGAAAACTTTTAGACAATAACACTATTTCCAACCTATACATAAAAAACTGTGGCACCAAACTACACCTATGCCAGCAATGGTTAGGTGGGAACTTCAACTTTCACCCTTTCTGGACTTAAAGTGGTACTTTAAACCTCTCTTCCCACCTGGTGTCAGGGAAGGCTGTATAGGGAATTAGGAGTTTTATCCCTGTGGGATAATAAGTAATTCACCATCCCCCTAGCTGTAATGTTGATGAAGACCACATTGGAAGTTTGGACTTTCAGCTCTACCTGCCAATAACGATGCTACACTCCTACTCTCCATTAGGGTGATGTCGGGGGATGCCTGGTGGGAAGTTAGGAATTTTACCAATACTTAATGGTGGTAATAAAGCTCTTGCTCCACTCATAATGTCAGTAAAAGACACATGGAAGTAGTAATGGTACACTATTACCCCTTTAAGCAAGGGAACTATTTCAGTGGAGGTTATTTGAGTTCTAGTATTTCCACCCTTATCTAGCAATAGGAAGCCCACCCCCTGCTCTGGGTATTAATGGAGACTGAGCAGAGAATGGAAACTTCTACCTCCATCTGGCAATAACAAAATGGCAAATGTCCTTCTCTGACATAGTGTGAAAGGATGCCATCCAAAATATAAAATTTAAGTAAGATCCAGTCTGATAGAATACCTTAAAAGTCTAAGTTTTAATCTAAAACCATGCATCCTACAAAGAATCAAGAAGATCCCAAACTGAATGGAAAAAAGACAATCAATAGATTCTAAGACCATGATGACAGAGATTTTATAATTATCTGACAAATGTTTTAAAGTAGGCAACATAAAAATGTTTCAATGAGCAATCAAATATACATTAAGAACAAATGAGAAAATAGAAATTCAGGAGCTGGAATGTTCCGTTAGAAAATATAAAGAAAATCAAATGGAAATTTTAGAACGAAAAAAAAAAAAGAAATTTTAGAACTGAAAAAATAAAACAATGGAAACAAAGTAAAACACAATGACCTTATCAACAAAATGGAGTAAACAAGACAGAACAAAGAGTCAGAAAACTTGAATACAGAGGAATAGAAATTAACAAACCTAGACAACAGAGAGAAAGTAAACAAAATTTTAGAAATGGACAAAACCTCTAAAACCTGTTAACTAGTACATAAGATCTATAAATACTGTAATGGGCATTCCTGAAGGGGAAAAGAAAGAAAGCAACACTAGGAAAGTACTGAAAGAAATAATGATTGAAAACTTTTAAAATTTGGCAAAAACCACAAGCTTAAATATTCTAGAGACTGAACAAGCTCCACAAAGGAAAATCCAAAGAGGTTCACAAACATACATACATCATCATTATACTTCCAAAATTAAATACAAAGACAAAGCCATGAAAGCATCTAGAAAGAAATAAGTACATTAATTACCTATTGAGAAAATACCAATTCAAATGACAGCAGACTTCTCATATGAAACCATTGAGGTCAGAAGGAAGTACTAAAAAAATAGTGTTTAGCCCAGATTTCTATATACCTTCAGAAATGAAGGGGAAATCAAGATATTCTCAGAGGAAGAAAAACTCAGAGGATTTGTCACCTCAGACCTACCCTAAAAGAGTATCTAATGAGAATTCTCTAAGCAGAAACTAAAAGAAATAGTCAAGAGAGTTGTGTCATAAATATAGAAAGGAAAGGGACATGAAGACAAACCAAATGTCTTCAGTTTGATCTAAATAGTAAATTGATGACATGAGTAGATTATGAGAAATTTGTACATATAATGTACTACCTAGAGTAAATAAAAACTGTGCAATTATACTCACTGTTTTCTAGTGAAAACACTAGAAATTAGTTAAAATGCAATTATAAAAATATTCAAGTAACTCAAAGGAAGACATGAAAAAGAAAACTGAACAGATAAAAAGGTGGCAGGTTTAAGTTCCAATATATCAGTAATTACATTAAATATAAATGGTTTGAATTCACCAATTAAAAGACAGAGATTGGCAGAGTGAATTTACAAACATGACTCAATTGTATTCTGTTTATATGATTCATTTAAAAAATAGGAACATAGGTAGTTGAAAGTAAAAAAAAAGTAAGATTAATCAAAAGAATGCAGGAGTGCAATATTAATTTCAGGTAAGTACATATCAGAGCAATGAATATCAATGAATAATAATGAATTTTACAACATTAAAAGGATACCAAAAAATAAATTCTAAGTATGTATGCACCAAACAATAGAGATGTGAAATATGTAAAACAAACACTAGTAAAACTGAAAGGAGAAATGGAAAGTTCTATAATTATACTTGGAGACTTCAATGACCCTCTCTCAACAATTGATAAAATAGCAAGTCATAATATCAACAAGGACATAGAAGAACTCGATATCATCAATCAGTCAGACTTCATTAACATTTATAGAATACTCTGCAATATAACAGTAGAATATACATGCTTTTCAAGTGGCTACAAACATATACCTGGACAAACCACACTCTAGGTCATAAAACAAATCTCAATATATTTAAAAGAAATGAAACCATAAAAAGTATGTTCTTTGATCCTAATGTAATCAAATAAGTAAAACAAAGAAATATAAGAGAAAAAAACTCCAAATACTTGAAAATGAAACAATATACTTCTAATAATCTATCAGCCAGAGGAAATTTAAAAATAATCAAAACAAATGAAATTGAAAATAGAATACAGCAATATTTGTGGGAAACAGCTAAATAAGTGCAGGACATTTATAGCATTAAATCCTTATATTAGAGAAGAGGAAAAGTCTCAAATTAAGAATATAAGATCCTATCATAAAAACCTAGAAGAAGAGTAGTAACATAAATCCAAAGCAAGCAGAAGGAGAGAAAAAAGACAAAGCAAAATACCAATGAAAGTAAAACGCAAAAATTATAGAGAACATCAGGGAAACAAAGAACTAAGTATTTTTAAAGATCAATAAAATTGGCAAATTTAACAAGACTGACAATAAGTAAAGGAAAAATAGATTCCCAGTATCGCAAGAGAAAAAAACAAGGGCTATCACTACAAACATGTCACATATCAAAACAATAAAAAGCAAATAGTACAAAGAACTCTGTATTTAGACAAGATGGACCAACTACTCAAAAAATATCAATGTATCACATCACACTCAATATAAGGTAGAAAATTAAAGTAACACTCCAACTATTTTTTTTTTAAGATTTTATTTACTTATTCATGAGAGACACAGAGAGGCAGAGACATAGGTAGAGGAAGAAGTAGTCTCCCTGTGGGGATTCTGATGCTGAACTTGATCCCAGGACCCTGGGATAATGACCTGGGCCAAAGACAGACACTCAACCACTGAACCATCCAGGTGCCCCAACTCTACAACTATTAAGTAAATCAAGTAGATAAAACAATATCAAAAAAGAAAAAGTAAAAGGAAATGTTCTTTCTAATTTCAAGAGTTTTTATATATGTACAGTAATCAAGATCAAGTAGTATTGGTGGCAGGATAAACATAAACCAATGAAATGGAATAGAGGATTCAGAAATAGACCCATTCAAATATATAAACTTATTTTTGACAAAAGTGCAAAAGAAATTCAATGATGCTTGAGCAATTGGATAACCACAGGGAGATGGATAAAGAACCTCAATTCAAGTCTCACACATTATACAAAAATTAACTCTAAATAGATCACAGACTTAAATGCAAAATGATAATACTGCTTCAGAAAATATTCTGTATCTTAGGCTTATCAATGAATTCTTAGACTTGATACCAAATGCATGAACCATAAAAGGAAAACATGATAAACTGGATTTCATCAAAATTAAAACACTTTTACTTTGCAAACAAGTGCCTTAAGAGGATGAAATATAATACTTCCACTGAGGGGAAAATGTTAAGAGAATTCTAAAGGTCATTGCTGCAATATGCTATTTTGAAAACTTCTCAATTAAAAAAAACTAAAAAGATATTCCAGTTAAGGCTCAAAACCTAGAAGCTAGCATCTTTGCCTTGAAAGGAAAATTAGCTTCATGCAGCTTAACTTCTAAACTTAGAATCATAGAATGGTAAAACAGAAGAGTATTTTAGGTGCATAATCATTCCTTACCAATAAAGAAACAGGCCCAGAGAAGCCAAGCAACTTCCATTTATTGACTGAAACAGGACTAGAAGAATCAGGTTCTTCAATTTATGATCCAGGGTTCATTTCACTCTAGCCTACTGATGTAATTAGTATATTTATAGTATTTATTGATATGTTTTTAAATATAACATATATATCTCATTATGAGATATGTTTTATCTCATTTTAACCCTGCAGGAGACTCTCAAAATGAAGATGCCTCTTTTCAATCTACCAATCACAGAAGATTACTACAACTAACTCCAGAGATTTTTTTTTTTAAGTCCTCTGATTAACAGAATGGGAAAAAATATTTGCAAACCACATTATCTGGTCAGGGATTAGTATCCAGAATATACAAAGAACTCTCAAAACTCAACAGTAAAAGGGCAAAACTCCAACTCAAAAATGGGCAAAAGATATGAAGAGACATTTCACCAGAGAGGATAGAGAGATGGCAAATAAGTACATGAAAAGGTGTTCAATATCATTAGCCATTTAGAAAATTCAGTTTAAAACCACAATTTAAAACTACATTCCTACCAGAAAGGCTAAAATAGGAGAAAAACAGAGGATAGTAAGAATGAGAAAGAACTGAATTACTAGTAAACTGCTGGTGCACATGTAAAATGATGCAGCCACTATGGAAAACAGTTTGACAGTTTCTTAAATAACTAAATGTGCAACTGCCATATGACTTAACAATTACACACTTGAGCATTTATCCAAAGGAAATTAAAATTTAAATTCACACAAATTCTACACATGAAAGTTTATTTCAGTTTATAAGAACCAAAAACTGGAAGCAATCAAGATGTCCTTCAACAAATGGTCAAACAGTAGTACATCTATACCTTGAAATTCTACTCAGTAGTAAAAAATAAATGGAGTATTGATAGACCTAGAATATGGATGAATTCCAGAGAATTGTGCCAAATGAAAAAAGCCAATCACAAAAGATTATAGTGTATAATTCACCTGAACATTCTTGAAATGAAAAAGAAAATCATAAAAATGGAGAACAGGGATTAAGAAGGGAATGGGGACAAAATGGAAGTGGTATTGTTATAAAAGACTACATGAGAAATTCTGTCTTAATCACCACCCTTACACCCCACTGGTAAGGAACAGATTCCCACCTGACACTGATGGAGATGGCCAAACGCCTGACACCCTGCACTGGACAAATGAGATTGACCGCAGCTTATTAGTAATCCAGGGAAGAGAACACTACATCATGCAGGACCACAGTGGGGGTTGCTATAGGTAACAGAGTGAACAGCCAGAGATTGTTGGAGGGAGGCTTTGCAATATCAAGAGGATAGAGTGACCCTTGGTTATAATGGAAGGATATGACTGGCTAATTTAAATAAGTTCACAGTCAGTCAAGGAACTGGAGCTCACAACTCAGGGATAAGCAGGAATTGTGCTTAGCTCCATCTTAAAGAGGTGGCTAGGGGACCTTATTTGCAGGAACAGAATGGGAAGAGGAACCTATGATTAGGCCACGTTAGTGTTTTTTAAGATAAGAAAGCAACACAACACTGGGCCTTAATTTTAGGACCTATGCAGTAAGTCATTATGACAAAGGAAATGTTCTATATCTTGACTGGATTAATACTAACAACCTTCTTGTGATATTGCACTATAGTTTTGCCAGGTGTTACCATGGGAGTACACATTGCAGTCAGCAGAACAGTAGCTTAGAAGAGGACAAAGTATTTGTCATGAGCTGAACTCATTCAAGAAAGTCTGTTCTAAAAAGATTATTAGGAGCTGAGTAGAAAGCCTCCATAACAATGCATGACTGTAAATCCCAAATGCCTATTTTGGAATTTAACAATAATTCTTTTTTTGTATTTTTATACCACCTGTTGTCCACCGTTTTTTTAAAAATACATCTTAGGAGGTACAAAAAAGGTAGAAGATGTGGTCTTTAATGCTGAGGAAGGTCCATTTTTGCTGTTTCTAAACATGAATGGATCAGAGAAAACACAAGGTAATATAATCTAGCATGGTTCTGGTCAATACAATACAAAAGTGCTCACTGAATTTCAGAGAGCTGAGGCTTGAGTGCACTTAAACAGTAGAGAATGGAAAATGTACAAAGTCATAATGGTAGAATCTGAAGATACATAGGGAAAGGGAAAAGAAGCACTTCAGTATAAATAGATACAACTGAATGTACACACATATATATATTGTGTGTGTTCAGTGACAATTAGTCAGCACAGTCAAAATAGAAATTTTATAGCTCAATGGGTAAGACATCACATTCTGTTATTAAACTACCTAGGTTCAAATATTGATTTTGCCCCTCACCAGCCATTTAACTTTGGGGAAGTTATCTAACTTCTCCAAACTTCATTCTTTCATTCATAAAAGGGCATGAAAATGGCACTGCCTCATAGTATGGTTGTACTGTCTAAATGTGAAAATGGGTGCAAAGGGTTTGTCACAGTGTCTAGCATATAATATGCATTTGATAATTGTGAATGATATTTTAAAAGTTGCACAGGTATGATTGGGCCAGACAATAAGGGGTTTAACATTTCAGGATCAGGAATCTCAACTTCATAGGTCCAGGAGGCAATGAAGAACCGTGGAAAGTTTTTCAAAAGGGTTTATAATCCATTAAATAAAATATATTGATTGACCCATTTATTGATCTGTTAGAATTCTTCAATTTGCTACTCTTCACATCACTCTCCAACATAGGAATTACTAACCTTGATTCACAGATAAGGAAACTGAGCCTTAAAGTGAGGGAGTTACTCAAGTTCAGGCAGTAAGAAAGGTCAGGGCCAGGCCTTCTAACTTCTGGTCCAAAGCTCTATCTGTCAGTCAGTGGTTTCTATGAAAGATATAACCACAGAGTGCAGATGGCAGATGGCCACTCTGAAAAAGGGGCAAGTTTCACATAAGCAGAAAGAATGAGGGATTCTCATTTGAAGAAATGAGTATGTAAAAGCCTATTATTATATATAATGAAAATAATCATTCAGGAAAATTAATCTTACAGAATAAAAGCTGGATAGGGAGAGGTTGGGCTGGGTGACCAGGACAGTAATCCCAGACAAGGAAATCTCCCTTGGTGTTTGTAGTTAGAAGAGACAGAAAAAACTGGACCATCTGAAGGAAGAGTCTTTTGAGGAATCAATGGATATTTTGAGACAGATGTTTTAAATCTTAGAATAGTGACCTATATCCTCTGATAGTTTTATACTGATTAATTAACCTCTTTTCAAAATGTCCCCCAAATTAAAAAGCCACCAGCATAATTATGAGGGGCCAAAGATCTTCTTAAAATTGTAATGATTATTCTAAAATCCTCCTACTATTTCATCTTTGGACAAAGGATTTTGACAAATACAATTTTTGAGAGGTTCTTAGTCTAATTTTCTTTTACCCTAACCATAAATTTGCTAGGAGAATGGTAATTATATGGTAAACATTTGGCTTTGCCATTATTGCTAACAGTGTTACATTTTTCTACAATAAACCTGAAATTTTCCATGAAATATAAACACAATCAGCTGTCAAAGCCCTTTTTAAATCACAAAGAATTAGAAAAAAGTGCTCTTGGATTTGTCTCAAGAACAAAAAAATGGCATTGTGATAATTTTGTTCCCCATTTCAGCCCTTAATGAATATAGTCTGTAATTCCCAACTCTGAATATTACTGAGAGATCACATTTTTCTTCTGTTTTAATTTACAGGTGAATTCCTTTGTTTGACAATTAGATACATAATTAACTGTAATTTCAAAGTCTAGCTTTGATTTCTAAGAAAAGAAGTTACACTAAGATTTAGAATAGCACATTGATAGTGAAGAGAAAGTAAAAACAAGGATAAAATCTAGAGCAGACCATAAGACAATTAGATTCAAAAAACTAATTTAATTGCCTAATAGTCATAGAACTATTTTCTCATTTTGACAAAATATATTTTACTTTTAGATATCACTGACATATATGCAAAAACTGTCATTGGTACCTTAGAAATAAGAAGCCTAATCACACCAATATTAGGATTTCTGTATGTGCTATGGGACACAAATTAATTGGGGAATGTGCATATTCTATCCTCCTGTGGTCCTTTGCAGAAGGTCTCATGATTGGCACAACCATCTTCTCCCTCCTTTCCCCTTCCTAAAGAGCAGATATCCCATTCTGCTGTAGAGAAACTAGATTAATCTATAGGATAAAATAATGGATTGAAAGAAAGCATGGAAGAGACCTAGAAAGGACTAGATGTTATAGCAAAGGAAGAAAATGTGAAAAATTTGTGGAAAGAGAAATTTTGCAGCACATGTGATAGAAGTGGGTAGAAAAGAAAAGGGAATCTAAGAATCTCCATGGAGAATGTTCTAGATCCCTTTATTGTAGGGTTGTCCCTCCAAAATAGAATGTGGTGAGATAATAGAAAATATATATGTCAGTCTCTGCCCACAGTTCCTGACGGAGAATTCCTGAATCCCTTGTAAATACCTAAATGATAAGAGCAACTAGAAACATCTTCTATTCCAATAACATGACTCTGAGTGGTCTCCTCTTGGCTCTTGGATGGAGGCTGGACACAGAAAGACCAACTGGTGATTTGAAGCTTAGAAACTTCGGCCCCATTCCTCATCCCCAGAGAGGTCACAGGTGCCTACATGAGGAAGTGTCCATAAAATCCCTGAAGTATGATGAGATTTGGAGAGCTTTTAGGTGGGTAAATACAGCCACAAACTGGAAGGCTGACACATCCTATCTCCACGGGGACAGAGGCTCCTGCATTAGGGACACTCCCAGATCTCCCACTGTATATACTGTCATCTGGCTGTTTGTATCCTTCATCATATCCTTTAATAATGGTAAGCCTAACTGCTTCCTTGAGTTCTGTGAGCCACTTGAGCATATTAATCAAACCTGAAGAGGTGATAATGGGAACCTCAGATCTGTCAGAAGTACAGGTCATAGTTGGACTGGAAATTGAAATTTGAAGTTTGATAGGAACAGTCTTGTGATTCATGAATGTGGGATCTGAGTCTATCTCCAGGTAGATAGCATCCGAATTGAGTTAAATTGTAGGACACCCAGTGGATGTCTTGAGAATTGCTTGGTGGAGGAAAATCCCCACAGGTTTGGTAACCCAAAGTGTCAGCAGTGTCCTGTATGAATGTTAGGGAGACATAAAGGGTGTAAAACTAGTTTTTCCCTAATACTGATGTCCAGTTAAATTTGAATATCAGTAAACAACAGATCATATTTTAATGTGAGTACATCCCAAATGCTGGGTCATTTGGCTGGTTGGTTCTTTGCTTCTATCATCTATTCCTCTTTCTTTCTTTTCTATATTTGGTAGCCCTGCTATAGATTATCTATTAAGGGATGGGATCCTTAAAAATTACTTTAGCTGTTAGGTTAAATGTCTTTGATATGGCCTTATTCTGTGATAGGACTAGGTGGATCCAGACTTTAATGAGTTATATTTCCAATGATAGACATCAGGGTGTTATCTTGGGAACTTCCCAGAAGTTAAATAGAACCTGAATTTTGAATACCCTGAAAGTGCTGCAATAGACCTTTAGTATTGAAAGATCCATGTGTTTAAGCTTGAAAAAAAATAATGTAACAAAGCCTCAAAAGTTCACAAAATATAATAATATAATCTGTTCCAATAAAAATTATCCTTTGTTTCCTAGGGATTATAACCCATAATTAAGGCAATCATGGAAAGAACCAGATGTATACAGTAAAGTTGGCTTTACTATAATTATTCACTCTCATATTTGGCTGGAATTAAAAACAAAGTTCATTCCCACAGTAGAAGAGAAGAATTGTGCTATTGCAATTTCACTTACTTATTTTAAAATTTAAATTTGGGAAAGAAATTATATACACAAAGCTGTTATTTGGCTGTCTTTTTGAGTCTGCAGAAGAGAGATAGAACTCTTCATGCAATATGGGGCATGATGCATTCAAATAAGCACTATAATTAGTCACAATAACTTTACCACACGGTGCCGGAAAATATAGAATATCCATACTCTAAGCTCTCAGTCTCAGCTGTCTGTATTTTATTTATTTATTATGTAGAATAAATGAATAGATGATTAATAATTAAATTTGTAGTGTTTTCTCTCTCTTTTTTTAAGTTTGTTAATGGATTTCTTTCTTATCCCCTTACCCTTAGTTTTTGCTATTTCAATGTTTTACTTAGAAACCTTCAAATAGCCCTTTGCTGAACTCTGGATAAAGTTCCATGTGCTTTTAATCTTTGACAATGCTTTCTGTCACATGGCCCCACTTGTCCTCACCAGCCCCTAAGTCCATGATCTTGACAGGAGCAGATTCTCTGGGTTGATCCCCTGCTCCATCCCAATAAAGGAACTTTGCACATGATGCCTCCTGGTAGAAAACAGTTCTCCATATCCTTACCTCTACCTGATTAACTCTTATTCATTTTCCTTGTTTCAGCTTAGACTCCACTTTTTCTGAGAAGTAATAAGTTAAGATTGATTGGGTGACAGTGTCATTAGGTTCCATATGTCCTGAACTTATATCAACATAGCAATTATTACACTCAATTATAAATATTTACTTATTTACATGTCATACTAGAGAGAATATTCCTTTAGAATTGAGCCTTATTTACTACTTAACCCCAGTACCTAGTACAATCTTCTCACAGAATGGTCCTCAATAATTGTTGCTGAACGAATAAACAAATACATGTTTGTGCTGCTAAGAGTTTAATTTGCTACAGCAGATTTTCCAATGCAAACTGGTTGTATCAGCAATACAAACAACAGCCATTCCAACAAGAAACCATTGAAAATTGCTGCAATTAGCAAAAACAGGTGGAATCTGGGCATCTGTTTTTAGTACAATCCATTCCCTTTGAAAAATACAGAAAAACAGTTTACATGCAGGCAACTGTGCTTGAATCTTGTGTCACACATCACATCTTTGAAATTGTGTTAGTTTCTAGCATTAGTGAATATAAATGATATTACCCTCTCCTAAATCCTCCCCTTTTGAAAGCCATGTGATGGCTCAAATCTCTATGCAATCCATCAACCAGTGAATGATTCAGTCCATTTTTAATTTCAAGTCATACTCTATAACAAAGGCCGTAGCTACATAGTCAATATTTGACCACTTGAAGCTTAAATTGTTTTCCAGGTTGACAAGTGCTCAATTGGTCAATTGCCCAAAAGATAATCCCACTGAGTGTCTTTATAACTGAAACGACTAAAGCTATATTCCAGATTTTAAAAAAAAATACTTTTGAAGACCGAATCAAATAAATCAACTAAAATCTACTCATTTGTTTGGCAATCACCCTGGCAACATCTGCCTCAAGTTACCATACAAATTCAGACAACAGTGGTGAACTCAAATGAAAATTTTGATGATTTATGTGGATTTCTAAGTAGGAGAAAAGAGTAAAACAGGAAATGAGAAGGTGTGAATGCTTGAATTGGATTATGATATGAACAAAATAGGAAAACTGAAACTAAAGTGTATGCTTTCCCCTCCCCTCATTATTAATACCTTAGCATACTAGGATAAGCTCAAGTATTATACATACTCATTAGAACTACTCCAAGAGTCATGAGCTATCCCTATATTGCTTCAGTTTAGTAATAGGTACTTCAAACATAATCACTAATCACACATAGCTTAGACAATATTGAGCAATTTCAGCACTTTTATAATTTACTATTATTTAGAGGGCAAGATACAATAGCCTGATGATTACCTTACATTATCGCTTCTTGAGTTACCTGAGATATAATGTCAGAGTGATTTTAAAAACCAGCTTGCTAACTTTAAAGTACCTAGGGAGTTGAAGTAGCTCTATTTCTGAGTATTTGTACCAAAGAGGATCAACCTACTAGATTTGATATAAGCTTTCCAATTTATCCATTTTGTTCTGAGTGCTACCTATTTGAGAGCTCTGCAGTGTTATTTTAAGACAAGTTATGGGAAATTTATTAGACACTTATGGAATATGTTGGGCCAGATATAATGGGGAAAGAATACCAAGGCTTCACCTGGGCTCTTTTCTTGTGCTTTATAAAAGAAATATCGAATAATGTGGCTCTGGTATTTAGTATCTTGATCTGGAGGACCCTGGACTTAATCAATCCTTATGTCTTCATTTGATTTATATTGTCTGCTTACAGATGGATAAGTCTCTTTGGAACATACCTAATACTAATAAAAATCTCAATTAATTTATAAATATGGCCTATGAGCCTTCACATTTTCAGGCTTTTGCATCCATTAAACAAAAAGCTTTCAACCTACACTGAGTCACAGTGTCATTTTTTTAAACATTTAAACTGTCTCAGAGCCTGACAGATGTATAATACAGAGCATTTAAAAGGGAACTGTTTTACTTAAGTAAGTTACAATGCTACAAAACACTGTCAAAATGCTGCAAAAACACTTCTCTTCAAATCACTGACTCTTTAAAGAAAATCCTAGAACACATGACTTTCCAAAACAACAAGTAATCTTTATTTTGGGTTTGTCAGTAATTGACTGGGACATGGTATTCTTCTGGAGTAATAAAACCCAAAAGAAAATGACCAAAAACTGGCTGGAGATAATTCCTTTAACACTTGTTTTTACTGTTCGTACAACCCTGGCCTGAGGAATTTGGAATGGGAATTTCTCTTCAATATGTCAGCTGGAGGATAGCACTATATCCTAAAGAACTCCAGTTTGGAAATCTTAACTTCTTACCTCTATGATCCTGATTTGAAATAAATGCAAATAAACTTTTCCAAATGGTTTAGGGGACCTCCTTATTTGACTTTGAGCATCACTTGTGTTCATAAACTGCAAGAATTACAATTTATAGACTTCAGGCTTAAAGACCTGCAGTTACTACTTTCTTTCAAAATCTAGAAATAACCTAAATGTGTACCTGCATGGAGAAAGAATTCACCACTTTACTTAAAAATGTAATCCTCCCAACATAACCCATTTCTCACTAGATTTAATTTTCTCCATAGCATGAAGGACCATCTGACCTGTTAAAAATTTTACTTATTTGGCTGACTCCTCAAGTTAGAATGTAAGCTCTAACAGGGAAGGGATTTTGTTTGTTTTGTTCACTGCCTTATCCCCAGGAATGCACACAGTAGACAGAATTAAAAAATAGTTGTTGAATATAAATGAATGAATATATAAACATACCATAGTAAACTACTAATTAGTAAAGGTTGTCAAGCAGAAAACAAATCTAGATTTAGAGGAGAGATATAATACAAAAATACTGTTGCAATGTAGAGAAGGACAGCATTGCAGTTAAGAAATTGGGGGCTATTGCAATAAGGAGAATAAAGGGAATACCCTAATAGCAAGATCTATTAAGTATCTCAAACAAGAAGAAGAAAGGCTTGTCTTTTATGGGAATGGGGAATACACAGGGTTAGAAGGAACTGGATGTGAGGGAGTGGAATAAGTAAGTAATGACCTTGGATAGTTCATCAGGAATGTTGTTTCCTGAAGTTAGACATTTCTTGATAGGGACTATTAAGGAGGTGCTACTCTGCTTTCCAATGATTGCTCTAGGGTGGGTCAATGTCTTGGAGCCTATGGGAGGAAGTCTGACTAAAGTTTGGGTAAGCCAAGTTAGTGTAGCAAACAGGTCAGCTAATCATTAATGAAACAAAAAATAGGAATTTGGGAGGTCTGCCCGTGTTTGGCCATGTAAATAATAGGATGGGGGCATCTACAAATCTTCCCTAAGTCATATGGGGAAGTATAGCTCTTTGAAGTAAGCCATTCCCCTTAACACAAAAAAAGTGGATAGGTGTTTTGCCAACTGCTATTTTCTAGGAGCAATGGGCTCAGGTAAAGTCCAGTGTTGTTAAGGGGTTTATTTCTAAGGATCGCCAAAGGAAGAAAGGCTTTAAGTATAAAAAGTATTTAAAGAAGAAATGACACATATAGAATTCGTATTGTGCATCCTGTACATCAAGTCCATCCTATTGTATTTTTTCATAGTTCCAGGTCTGTCGTTCTAGTAGAATTTACACATTTATCATCCATATTAACTAGAAAGAGAACAAAGGTGGAAATATTGTGTGCAATTCTGCCTACCATTATGTGAGCATATGCCTCAAATGAGTGGAAGAAAGGAAATGGGACTGGATGCTCTGTTTCATGATACTAATTGTGATCTTACCATTTAGAGATTTGTATTTTTATATATGATAAACCTGATGAACACACCACCAACTTTTATGTAGTTTCTCCATCTTAGTAAATGGCAAACTCACACAGTCAGTTCTTTATGCCCCAAGTCTGCAGCCATGTTTACCCTTGTCTTTCTTTCATAACACATTCAAACCACCCACAAATCTCATCAAAATATGGACACCTGACCACCTCCCACTACCTCCTGCTCTCTCTGCCTAGAATGTTCTTCTCACCATCATAGATATCCCTCATATCTTTGGCTCTTGGCTCAAATGTCATTGTATCAGAAAGGTTTTTCATGTCCATTCTAGATCAAAAAGCAACCTCTCCTCTCTTAGCACCCCTTACTCTACTTTACTTTTCTCCATAGCACTAACTATAATGTCTCCCAATTCAATAGGGGTGGGCCACCAGATGGAGGGTATCCTAATCAGATTGGAGCCAATGGCATGAGTGATGAAAGAATTCACCCAAGGTGAAACAAAAGAGATAAAAGTTATTGAATACACTGCAAGGGAGTGTCAGACAGGACAGCAACGAAGAGACTGTCTGGGACAAGGCAGTGGGAAAGGGTCACAGATATAGGGTGGAGTGAAGGAGTATAGGGATGTATGCAATTTTCCCTTTTTGGTAATCTTAGAAACTGTGCCTAGTTGTAATTGGTCAGTTAGGACCTGTGGCTATTTCAAGGTGGGCTTGAAATTAAGCATGAACCGTTTACATTCAGCTAGGTGATAGCTATGGGCTCTTTTGCCTTGATCAAGTTTCCGTTGCTCAAGCCTGTTGCCTAAAAGTGACCTCTACACTAACCACCATCATCTATCCATTCATCCATCCATCCACCTACTCATTCATTGTCTCTATCACTCTACCATGGGATTTTTTTCTTCACTACTATATCCACAGCACCAAGAACAGCATTTATCACTGTCTAGGCATTCAAATAATATTTTGGATGAATAAATGATTTATAGTTTCATGAAATTTAAAGTTCTTTGTACAACTTTGTTGCTCTGAGACACTGGAAGGAAAAAAGGAAAACAAATCGTCAGTAATACCAAAGAATTTTCCATAGATGTACAAATTATCTCCCTTTAGAGAAAGAAAAAAAGTTATACTGACTACATTTACATGAAATATTGGATTTTTTTTTGGTATAAGCCTTACCATAGATCTAAGTTAAGTACTATAAATATAAGCTGATATTTTAGGTACATATCATTTTGGATCTTACTCATTTCTATACACACAGCATCTGCCACATGAATACAGGTTGGCATAACTTGACCACACACTGTTTAGATTTTTCTCAATTTGTATTTTCAATTAGTTGGGCCAATAGTTATTAGATATCTACTCCTCAGAGTGGGTTTAGGAAGATAAGTCAATGAGAGATATGTTCCACCTTCTAATAGAAGCTCCTTATGAATAGTGGCATGATGAGAAGGCATCCATGCTTTGATGCAGAAGGAAATGAAAAAGATTGCAAGAGATCTGGAACTGAGACCCAGGTGGAAACTGGTAGAAATGGCATAAAGCTTGTCCTGTCAAAGGTATTCTATGACTGATCCTACCTCTCACTCTCCTTGAACAGGAACCTTGGCTGGACCCAATAGTGTAGCAAAACATCAACAGGATTTCATTTCCAATCACATCCATTGACTGGAAATGACAGAAGGAAGGCAGGATCATGAAACAGTCTTGCCTTGGCACCAGAAGGGTAAGAATAAGTCTAAGAGCCCAAAAGGGAGTTCCTTTTATTGATAAAATCCAATATATAAACTTTTCTCTTTATGAGAGGCCTAGGGAGAATTTTTTAAAACCTGCAAAATTTTCAACTGATCTAAACTCGCCTGATAAGACACTTGAGAAGAGCTTTAATTTTAATAATAACAAAATAAATGCATATTAAAATTCCAGGAAACTTTTCTGAGTTTATCGAAATATAAATGTTATTTCAGTGCCAAAGAAGACTTAGAAAAAGTGGGCAGTCACAGGCTAGTATGAGTATAAATTCATACAAAGTTTGTTCAGGGCAAATTGGTAATATGCATCCAAAGCAGTATAATGTCCATATCTTTTTATCCAGCCATTTCATTTCTAGGATTTTATCATGCTTCTTCCCACTACAGAGCAGAGATGTTCAAAAATTATTTATGTGCTAAATATTCTTTAAGACTACAACAGCAAATATTTGGAAGCGTTCAACTAAATGAGTCACTTTTTAAGTTTGTAGGATATATATGAACTGAAAGATATATTATTTTTTACAATACTATGTAGGGCAACCCTGAATTGGTCAACCAAAACAAACAAACAAACAAACAAACAAACAAACAAATTGTCCATGCCTGGGCTGTGAAGTACCAGTTTAAAAATCACTTGAACTCAAGCATCAACCTAGAGTCTTCCCTGCCTTTTTTCTGTTGTATTCTTTCAGCCTATAACTATAATCACTGCCCTTCTTCAAATCTATTTTTTCTTTTATTTAAAATTTAAATGTTTCAATATTTTAATTCATTTCCATCTCCAAGACATTTGTAAAGTTTGATGTATAAATCAAGATTTAAAAAATTCTTAAAAAAATAAATTAAAAAATAATTAAAAATAAATTCAAAAAAATTCCTGGGGCACTTGGGTGGCTCAGTTGGTTGAGCATTGGCATTTGGCTCAGGTCATGGTCCCAGCATCCTGGGCTCCCAGATCAGTGGGGAATCTGCTTCACCCTCTTCCTCTCCTTCTGCTTGTTCTCTCTCTCTCTCATAAAATCTTTAACTAATGCAATAAGTAAATAAATCAAGATTTCCATTGTTTCTTCTAAATCAAATGATTTTAGGACCCTGGAGTGGCTCAGCAGTTAAGCATCTGCCTTCAGCCAGGGTGTGATTCTGGAGACCCGGGATCGAGTCCAACATTGGGCTCCCTGCATGGAACCTGCTTCTCCCTTTACCTCTGTCTCTACTCCTGTGTGTGTGTGTGTGTGTGTGTGTGTGTGTGTGTGTGTGTCTCATGAATAAATAAATGAAATCTTTAAAAATAAACAAATAAATCAGATGATTTTACCCTGTGAGGCCAGCACTCTCAGGTGGAGAGGATGCACTAGATCCATGTAGATAACCAAAATGTTTAACAACCAATAGGGCACAAGCACCAAATAGGCAGATGGATTCTCACTTCAGTGCCCAAGTCTTTACCTTCATAAATACAGGATCACTGGGTCTTCCTGGGGGACCTGAGAGAAGATCCAGGTAACATAGGGAGGAATAAAGTGCTCTGAAGTTCATTTACTGATAGCTGCATTTTCTTTTTAAAGAATTCTTTCTAAATAAAAAGAGAAGGTGCTCAAGTCCCCCAGCTGTAACTCTGAATCTGGTCATCCTTCCACTCTTCTTCAAGTCAGAGGAAAGAAGGCCTCCATGTGACTAAGGCATTTGAATGCTAATAAATGTCAAAGAGTGAACTACAAATTGGGAGCCAAATGAGAGAGAGAGAAAAAAAGAAAGAAATAGAAAAAAAGGAAA
This sequence comes from Vulpes vulpes, assembly GCF_048418805.1. Classification (NCBI taxonomy): domain Eukaryota; kingdom Metazoa; phylum Chordata; class Mammalia; order Carnivora; family Canidae; genus Vulpes; species Vulpes vulpes. The sequence continues at coordinate 71,272,789 of NC_132788.1, read as the reverse complement.
CAAAACCTGTTATAATCTGGATGTGCAAGAAATGAGGAGCCCTGAAGGAACCAACAAAGGCCATAGGACTGAAAAAATGAAGGGTGGGTGTCTCTATTTCTGCCCCAAAGCTTCCAGAGATGAGGGAGGGAACTACATGATTTTTTAAATGGATGAGTTCTGTACTTAGAAAAGCAAACATCCTTTTGCAGATTAGCATTCAAGGAAATTCTGCTTCTTTCTTTTCCTGGTCTACTGCCCTTAACAAGTTTTCATTTATTTTGTGCTCTCATGCTTTCGTCTTTAAACACTCTTTGCTCTCTCCACAATAAAGTATAACAATGATAGAAACTAAGTTTCAAGAAAGCTTCTAAGCACATTTAAATGGTTACAATTTCACCTCTAAAAGTAACATATCCTACTCCTCTATTAACTCCAATAACATTCAATTATTGTACAAAGTGCCAACACTTTATTCAAAAGTCAGCCATCTGGGAAAGGGAGCCAGGCTCAGAAGCCTTTCCAGAATCAGTCTTTAACTAGACATCTTTAATCTATAATTCAGTGTAATTCTGCTCTCTGACTACACCAACTGGTTCACAAATGGATGTGGCACCTTCATTGCTTACCTGAACATAGCTGGGAAATTTTACTAGAACTGGCTAGGAAGAAAAGCTTTCCTCCTGACATTTCTGAGATTTCTTTCTCTTATGATACCTAAGAATGTCTGATAGACTCACTGCCAATACTTTATATCATCAATCTTTATCTTTTGAGCCAAAAAAAAAATTCAGTAGCAGGGTATATTTTGATCTTTTGAATGCAGCCATGTCTGAAGTGTCTGAAGCTGTTGTACTCCCAATAACCTTGTTTTTGGACAATAGTCGGCTTCAATGTAATTTTTTTGCACTTGACTGATACTCTTGCTCTCATGAAGATGGGTATTGTCGTTCTCAACTACTTTGTTTGAGAATGACACAGAGCTCATTTGCATGAACATACAACTTCAAAATGTTGAAAAGAATGAACTGAAATAACCCCCCCCCCCAAAAAAAAAGAACACCAGAGGTGGAGGAGGAGAATTTTTTGGTTAGCTATATAGGAAAGGACATCTATCTGTAAACACTGAAAAAAAAACTGATCTTACTTGAAGATGTTCCAGTTGTGACTAGAAAATAAAGATCTTTTACTCATATTTTTCTTTTACCTAATACTTGCAATAGTTACTTTTCTCTGTTAGCCATTACACTAATATTTAATATGAGTAATTCATGACTGCAGTTGATATACAGGGGCCACTGAATTGTTTTTCTCTCATGAGTCTTAAGAGCCTTTCATTTCTTTCTTCCTTTTTTTTTTTTCCACTCTGTGTGTCATAAAGAATTCATTTTTGGGTGCTCATTAAGGGTCACCCTTATTATATATCATATATCATGTCACTTTATACTAACGAAAAGCCTTAAAAGGTAGATTGATCCACTCTTTAAAGATTATGTAAATGGAAGCTTTGTTAAGTTTAAATCAAAACTCATAAATAACAAAATAGGAATTGAAACCCAGGTTTTCTGTGTTGGTAACTCACGTTCATTTGCTAATAAGAAACATGATATTAGTAATAAATAATCATAGAAATAACAATGACAGAAACACATTTGCTATGTTTTAGGCACTTTACATGAATTACATATAGTATCCTCTATTTTAAGGATGAGGTGACTAATGGAGGTTAAGGCTCTTGTTCAAGATCACACAGTAAATGATAAAGTTCAGAATCCATCCAGGTGAGGTGTCAGGAATCCTTGTTTTTTAATACTGTGCCATACTGCATCAATTCAATGGTTTTCTCATTCTTTAGGCCAGGGCCGTATTTCTCCAGCGTGTTTTTATTATCACCTCTCTAAGCTCTTGGTACTGAAATCCCTCTATCAGGAAGGTAATGTATGGGGTATATGTCCCTTAGGATCAAAGGCTTTATCATTTCTGCTAACCTAATTTAACCCTTTATCCTTAGGCCTTTGGTTTTTGTTTGGTGGTATAGTATATGGGGTACTTGGATACATTAACTGACTGGAATGAGAAGCATTCACCCCAAAGCAGAATAAATTCCACAGCCTTTGATCAACAGTACTTTTTTAGCAAAACCAGGGGAAAAGACCCTCCCTATCATCTTCAGCCACCCTTCTCCCATTCCAAAAGATATAAGAATGTGGCATATTTGAATTTAGAGCTGCAATCTACAGAAAGATTCTCCAATGGAGTGCTCTAAAACTTTCATTCAATGGCATTTTCCAAAAAAAAAAAAATTATTTTTATTTGTAATGTTGGGATACTATCTAAAATCTAAAATCTTCTAAAGTACTTGATACTGGGTTTTCACAGATTGTGACAGCATTTTTTTTTCCTTCAGACTCTAGCAAATTGACTTTCAGTTCTCTAAGTTAAAAGGAAACTTGGGGAAGAAGAATTCTTTTTCTACTCAAATTTTTCTCTATTGTTAAGTTACTTGGTACCCCATGAGAAAATAGCTGCTGTTGTCTTATTTCCACCTCTGTATCTGTTTTTTTTTTCCTCTGTATCTGTTTTTAAATTAATTTATAACTGATGCAGCCTTTATTTTATGACTACCACTAAAAGATGAATTATGAATTAATAGGGAATTATTAATTTTACCTCAATCAATAAACATCTTTAATAAGTGAGGATTGTCCATAAAAAATCCAATAAATCATTATGGTCAACTTTAATAGCTTACACACTAAACTCCATGTGACAATACATAGAGAAATATATTGGGAATTTATTATAAATATGTAGGAATAAACTTATGCTCACCTAAGATTTGAGTTATATTTGTTGACTCCAGTCGATATGATAATGAGAGCTATTTTCAAGGCCTTAGGAACAGGTTTTTATGCTAGAGACTAGAGAGTAAATTTAATTGACACTTCCCTGATATTCAGACTTGCCTCATCTGTAGAGCTTTCACATGAATTTTCAATTCAATTTCAACCTCAAATGGGAGCTCCCACAAATCCAAACACCTTGTTGAAACAGCAGAAAATGAATTATGTGGATAACAATATTTCATCAAGCCTGAAACTCAGCTGTGTTATGTCCAAAGCAGTAAAACTGTGTAAATAAATTGCTAAGTCACACTAAAATTGATGACTTGTATCTCATGTTTTAAAACCAGGATGACTAGTTAAAAGGAGAGAGAGAGAAGAAAAATCATTCCTTTCACTTGGCACATTTTATTGTTATTTTGAATGTTAGAGCAAAAAGTTATCCTATCAGATTTAAATAACTTCAAATTACTAATAAATTTGTGACTGGCTATGTGCATGCATTTGCATTGGGACCTTATTTTTAAACTAAGATTTTCCTACTCAAACATTTCAAGAAAAATGTTGGGTGATTGCAATTTCATTGTATTATAATGGGCCCATGATTCTCAACTGTAAGGGAGGAAAAAGTTTCCCATGACCCTCTTAAGGTTCCTTGCTGGGTCTGCAAATTAGACTGACAAAGAGAGATGAACAGGAGAAAAGCATACACATTTCATTGAATTTTTATAGGTACATGGGAGCTTTCATAAGAGAAAGACCCCAAGAAGTGAGCAGGCTGGAAGCTTTTATAGTTTTTAGACCAAAACAAAAAGTTGTAAATAATTGGACAAAGGGATTTGGGCCAGGTGTAATAAATGACAAAGAACAAGGAAGATAAGTGTCAGTTTAATAAGGTTTATTTGTACAGATTTCTCAGCCCCAAATTCCCAGGCTCTAGTGACAGTAATATCTTCTTTCTTCCTGGTACAGGGAAAGTAACCTTCACAGGAGAGTTTTAGGACTTGTTTTAGGGGAAAAGGGCTTGGGGCCAGGGGTGGTAGGAGCAATCTTCCTGTTTCTGCCATTTTCTCAAGCCTCTTCAGCTTAGGATATTCAGTATGCCAATTTGGGTGATCAATATCCCATATTTTGTGGTAGCATGTCTGGAACCCCATTCCAGCTGTCAATAAAAAATTTAAATTTACATGGCTAGAATATCAATTTTGGTATCCAGGATAATCCAGGCAAGTTAAGTCCTCTATTACGTGTCATACATTTTAATCACCCCCCAACTCAACTGAACCTGAATACCATTGTGAAAATTTCAAAACCAGTCAAGGCCAGAGACCTACTAACAGCTGCTGAAACAAACAAACATAACAATTAACAATAACAGCAGCACCATCTCCCTCTTCAGGGGTTGGGTAACATTTCTGAACCCCAGTCTGAGTAGAAAGACCAATGGGGACAGCCACTGCTAGAAATGATCTTTCACTCAGAAAACAACAACAACAACAACCATTCCTTAGGTAGATGGAAGCAGAAAAGAAATAAAATAAAGAAGGAGGGAGAAACACAGTACTTGCCCATATATCCAGAATTCTCATGAATATAGAGCTAGAGTCTTTGGGTCTCCATAGGATCGCCTGCATCCTAAAACTAGGGTGGATGCTATTCCATACTACAAGTCTCATGCAGTTTGCTAAAGCATTGCCTGTTTTAGGCTTCTATCACCAGATTTAAACATTCCCAGAAGAGATAATTTATCTAATACTGTCCCTTGAGGACTACAAGGAGACGTGGTGTGAGCAGGAAAGAAGTTTCAGAAGGAATGCTGAGATCTGAAAGGTGAAGAAGAGAACTTCTGGAGAGAAGAGAAAAAAAAGACAAGTCTAGTGAGAAACAGGATGAGATAAGATATATTTATCATTTACTGAAAAGAATAAAGATAGCAACATTGGCAAGCTCTTTCTCTGAACCCAAGAGAGGTATTTTCCATGTTGTTTTAGCAAATTCCACTGAAAGCCCCATGGCTATTGTTGCTAGGATGCTTGCCCACCATCCAGGCTGAGCTTCATTGCTCTTAAGTACTGAAGAACTAGTTCTGTGCTGGGTGGTAGCCAGTGGCTGATTTCAGCAATTCTTCTATGAGCCACATCTATACTATCTCCAACTCCTTTTATTTAAAGAGCGTTTCTACAGTGCCGTGCATGTGTATTCTATCTGGACATAGGACACACATTTTTACTTAGGATGGATCAGCCCTTCTTTGATGTTTTAGCTTTCAGGCATTCTGTAACCCTTGGGGAATGGGCCAAACCCCTTTATTTACTTTCTATTCTTCCTCTATTCTCTTAGTCATTTCATTGAGAACTTGAGACAGTGCAGAAAAAGTGGGCAGGAAAGAGCCGTCATGTGCATTTTGCCATCTCTATCCAGAAAAGTGGCTTCTTTTGATTATTTGGAATTGATTCTGTTCTGTTACACACTTTATCCTTCTTTTAGCTTTCAAAAAAAAACCTAGAAGTCAAGATAGTGTTCTCTGGGATTGTGGGCTGATTCTATTTCATTTTTGGATGTAATAATAACAGGTAATGTTTACTGAGTATGTATTATGTCAGCATTGTTCTAAGCTCTATACATGTATTAACATAACTTTACAACAACCCTGAAAGTTAGGTACTATTATTATCCCAATTTTATGGCTGAGAATCCCTTTCAAGAAATTTTTCGTAAGTCCATGCCTTTGATCAGTAAAACATGCTGCCTCCTATCATACTGAATGAAACTCTGATCAAATCTTCTATGCTTAAAAATAAACTATATCCATAATTCTTTATTGCCTCCATTCTGTGCATTTTAATAAGTCAAAATAAAAACAAGCCAAAAAGCTCTCTACCATCCTCCCCACCCTATGTGGAATTAAAGATATTTCATGATTTCTCAGTCATGCCTACTGAGTGTCTTTATCTGGCACATCACAAGAACTAAACTTATGTCCTTGATATGCTGCATATTTATCATGCTTAGGGTAGAAAAAGCAAGACCCAGAACTTCTATCACAGAGTACATAAAATTTCTCTTCTAAAAATCAAATTTCTCATTTGGAATGATTCCCCTTTTTTTAACCTCTCACTGGTTTAGACCTTAATAGTTTTCCTCCTTCAGAAAATAATAATTAGTATTCCCATGGATGGAAATGGTCAGTCCCCATGTCAAAGTTCTTTTAACATTTAAGAATTATGTATACTTATTCTATATTTTAATCATATGTTTCTCCATGTGCATATGCCTAGATTCTTTTCCAAGTTTTACTGTCAAAGTATTCAGTTCAAGCGAAAGAGAAAAGCATTCCCTGAGTCACTTTGTCAGTATTCAGATAATAGAGACAAATCCCTAAACATCCTTTTGTTATTCCAGATCAGTTCAATGGAAAGCATCTTTCTATAGATTTCTTTTCTCTTGTCTGTAGAATGCCTGCAAAACGTTATAAGCCTCAGTTATAAGCATTCTAAGGCATGTCGGCAACTCCTTGGTGCCACGAGGTTGACATTATTGCTATATTGCTTTGCCATCAATTGTTCATGATTGAAAGTCTTCATCTTTATCACCTTTGATGCCTTACTGACACTTCATAGGGTATTTTGTTGCTCTCATAAATCCCTTATTTTAAGAACCTTTTAGATGATAATAGGATTGATAATCATATCTTGCAAAAGTCACTTTTTTCCCCCAGAGGATACCTTTTAAAGTCCTTGCAGAGCTCAAAACTAACATAATCCAAGTCACACTCTGACAAATATGGGCGAGTGCTTGTGAGTCCCAGCTTAAGTGGTGCTCCCACATGGCAATAACCTGGCCCAATCGATAGGTCACTCAACATGGACATTCTATAATTCTCAGAAATTTTTACAAGTTTAGACCCACATTGGTTTACTTTTTAGAATACAGTCAGACTGTATTAGTGTTTTCATGTTGTATGCTTACGAATTCCACAATCCAAATTAGAACAAATTAAACCATATAGTATTTTATTCTATCATCTATGTTTTTGGAGACAACTAAATTTAAATAAAACTGAATTTAGTTCTTTTCTGTAATTACCACTGAGAATGCATGTAAAGGGAAAAAGATACTCATTCCTAGCACAGTGCCTGGAATACAGCAGGGGCTAAACAAATATTTATTGAAAAAAATGAATGAATAAATAAAGTCTTGCTGTCTTACTATTTCTTTAAGATATGATCTCCCTGGTCATAGAATAAATTTTATATTTCAATCCTTTTAAACTTCTTTAGGCTTTACTATTCATTTTCTTGGCATCTGTACTGCTTCACTGAGAACATGTTACTAATATCCTTAGTATTATTGATTGTAATGGAATGAGTGTGAGTTGACTGATGGAAGCACTAAAAAAGCCCCTTCTGTGTAAGACATACAAGCAAAACTGCTGTTTCCAGAACAAACTGGGGCAGCTGCTCTAATTTTGCACTGCCTGGGTTGCACCAAGCAGGCGAGGCTTCATAACGACCCCTTCTGCTTCCAGAGCATGTACCACATGATAAGCGTTAAGTATGTTGAACACATCTTTTGTTTAATTCCCCCAGCCACCTGCATGGAATGCCTTTCATTAATATTATCCATTTTACATATGAAGACACAGACACTTAGAGAAGTTTATCCCAGGTTTGCAGCTAATAAATGACAGAGCTCAGACTGAAACCCTGGCTGCATCTTTAATGACTTTGCTCTACTGCCTCATGAGACAAGAAGAGTTCCTCAAAGAAATGATTGGGATGGGAAAGAAATCAAAATATCACTTTTTGAGTAATGAATATCATTTTAAGAAATTATTCTGGATGATTAAAAACATGGAAAGGCAGGATAACTATTTTCAACTCTCTGAAAAGCTATCACGCAGTAAAAATTCATTTAGATTTTTCTATAGAACACCCAATATTAGACGTTAAGATTGAGAATGGAAGTTTTAGGGTGAGCAATTCAATCTCAATATATGAGAAACACTAGTAATATCTACACCAAATGGATTACAAGCTGCTTTGGCAGGAAATAAAAGCTTCAATAGGAGGAATAATGAACACTTGCAAAGATGATAAAGAATGGATTTGTAGATGAATAGCTGCACCAAAAGGCCCTAATGTCCTTTTCAAGCTAAAGATTTCATGATCCTGGGATTCAGTAGGAGCTAATAAAAGGAGGAAGGAGAAGAAAGGGGGAAGAGACATGAACTTAATACCTAGTTAAGAACACTACTTATGCAACTTCTACTTAATAATTATCGTAAGGTCAAAATTGGCCGTTTGGTCAAAATCATCATTTCTATCTTACATACAAGATATGTAAGATATGTAATCTGCCAATCTCACAGACATGAAAACTGAGTCTTAGAGTATATAAATAGTATCTCCAACACCATACAGCTACCTAATAGCAAAGCCTGGATTGAACCTCTATTGTTTTTGATTCTAAGCAAAGGTTCTGAATGGAAGAAAAATTATGGATGTAAAACTACTGGAAGAGAGCTAGAAACACAGATAAAGAAAAAAAAATCAGTAATGGTAAAGTAAAGACCATCATGGCAGGTGTAGAGACTATGGCAATGGGATTTTTATAGTGGAGGAGAGAGATTGGGCTCAATGTTGAATACAGCATAGGCTAGTGGGAATTTATAGCCAGGGCGCAAGTGTGGAGGTCAGTGAGTGAAGTTTATGAAGAGGAAACACTACGAGTGAGTGGATTCTGACTAACTTGGCTTAACAGGATTCTTGCTCTAGACAGGTCAGGTGATCAGACACCACTAATGTCTGAGAATGGAAGATGAATATTGGAGGGTGAGGATTCCAATCAGAAATTGAGGGTTGGGAGGAGGGGTTCTGATCAAATTGACTCAGCAGGAGGATTCTCACTCAACTGAATTTTATAAGAAAGTACTCAGATGAACCTAGAACGCAGTCAGTGGGAGTTACAGGGCAGGAGGAAGACATAAAGGTGTTAACATAGCATACAACCCTGCCAGGAGAGCCTCACATTTGCTCTAAGGACACTGCTATTTCTTCAAGTACATCCAGTTTTAGGCTGGACTTAGAGAAATTAGGTTTCTCAAAAGAGATTAGAGCTGGGCTTGGGCACTGTGGGAGAATAATTCATATATTTCCAATCTTTGAAATTTACCAGTCCATGGCTAGAAGCACTATGATGAATAGTATCCAAATAATTGGTTGCAGCTGACTTCTTATGGGCAACTTGGAAGTCTTCATGGGCATTTGCATGCAGTCGTTTCTTCAACAAGTATGTTGTAGCTACTGAATCTCCATCACTGGAAAAAAGTCATAAATCCTTATCCTCATGGAGATTACATTTAAGAGTGGAGAACACTAATGTATAAATAAATTCTGTAGCATACGGGGAGAAGTGGTGTAGAAGAAAAAAACAGAGCATGACTAACAGGTTAGGAGATTGGGAAGGAGCTTTCAACCTTAAATCTAGGTACTGAGAAAGGCATCTGAACAAAGGCTTGCAGCTGGGGACAAAATGAGCTGTGCAGACATTTTAGGACACATCATTCTAGAGGGAGGAATAGTCAAGGCAAAGACAACAAGGAAGGAAATATGGTCACATGTTCTAAGAACAATGAGGTATGGAGAGGAAAAAGAGAAGAGGTCATGGCAAAGCAAAGGCAGGAGATGAACTAACTGATGGAGGACCTTGCAGATTATTGTAAATCCATTAGCTTTTACTTTGCATGCAACGGAAAGCTATTAGATAGTTTTGAGTGTAGGAGTGTAAATGTAAGTAACGATCTAATTTACATTTTAAAATTGTAAAATAAAAAAAAAATAAAAAAAAAATAAAATTGTAAAATAGGGGATCCCTGGGTGGCTCAGCTGTTTAGCGACTGTCTTCACCCGGGGCTTGATCCTGGAGACCGGGGAAGGAATCCCGCGTTGGGCTCCCTGCATGGGGCCAGCTTCTCCCTCTGTCTGTGTCTCTGCTTCTCTCTCTCTGCGGATGAATAAATAAGATATTTAAAAATAAATAAATAAATAAATAAATAAATAAATAAATAAATAAATAAAATTGTAAAATAGATACCAAAATACTCCAGTATGTTCATGAGAAATGGACAGTCTACTAGTAATTGCCATAAGGAGATAAGGAAGAGGATTCCTATTGCATATCACATTGAAGAAATATATTAAAATTCCCTTCAGATAGTTGATCTCCAGTTGCCCTAAAAAATTATTCTTTGGGCAAATAACACCATCTCTCTGCCCTCTTTCTGACACAGCTGCCTGAACTCTTTCCTACTCTTCTCAGCTTTTATTTTCCATTTCTATACCTCATTTGGCAAAACAATGCTCTCTAATTAACTTCAGAGCAAACTTCTATTTTTTTCTCAAGGGTGCCCTTGAAAGGCTCCACTCCTTGCCCAAATTTATCAAAACGTTTAGTCAAGAACACCAGGTTCTTCCATCAAAATAATTTTGATGCTAAGAAGATAAAATTTTTTCCATATTGTTATTTTTATGTTGACTAATCTTAAAATACACTAGACAGGACTTGAAATTCGTTTTTTTTTTTTTAATTTAGGGATTGGGGTCTTTCTCAAAGTAACTACTTTAGCACATAGACTATGATATGTTGGCTCTCACACATTTTTTTAAAAGATTTTATTTATTTATTCATGGGAGGCACAGAAAGAGAGACAGAGACATAGGCAGAGGGAGAAGCAGGCTCCATGAAGGGAGCCCGATGCGGGACTCAATCCCAGGACCCTGGGATCATGACCTGAGCCAAAGGCAGACACTCGACCACTGAGCCACCCAGGCCTCCCAAGAACTCACACGTTAGTTCAGAGGAAGTTGCGATTATGGGACATGTTGAAATATCTGTAGAACACTGAACTGAAGGTGAAGTAAACGAGATTTCATTTCCACTTCTCCACAGAGGACATACATTCCTGAATTATCCACACACAGGCTTGGCAGCCAGGGGTTGACTAGGAGGCTTCTGATGTGGTGTAACTGGAGGAAGTTAGATCTTGAGACCTATTTTGTCATTAAAGCAAAGGCTTCAGAAGTCAGCAGACCAGTACAGGGAATAGAGTGCTTGGGCCAGCTGACCAGAGATGAAGTTCTGAGAGAGTGGGTGGAGATAAGAAAGCCAGACTTTGTTATTTTGCCCCAGGCTTATCCACCTGAGTAGAATCAGGGGCTGTGAAAACCATCAGACTCCATTGTACCAAGTTCTTTCTCTAAACTCTTTGCAAAGGTAGGACCATCAGCAGGAATAACAACATTTGACAAGTCTTCATTGTAACAGAATGTCCTCTTGGATCAAACTGGATTACCACCAACATCCATAGTACAAGGGATTTCCAGTCCTAATTCAAGATGAGCAATGACTCTAGAAAATTCTATTATTCACAATTACTCCAAAATGCAATCAGTGCCTTAGAGCTCTGCTACCCAAAGTATGGAGCTCATGCCAGTAACATCAGCATCACCTGAAAAGTTTGAAGTGCAGAATCTTGGATTGTACCCCAGACCTAACAAATCAGAATATGATTTAGCATCCCCAGTGATTTCTATGAACATTAGAATTATAGAAGTAGTGTCTTAGACCAACTATTCTCAAACTTTGTACATAAGAATCACGTAGAAAGGTTTTGAAACAACAGTTAGTATAGGTAGTTTAAAATCATATACTTGAATTATCAGAATTCTTTTAACACTTAAATGATTCCAAAATGCAGACAGGTTTGAGGATCAATGTCTTAAAAATGATAACATTTTCATTCAAATAGAAATGTATTCCAAACTTTGTATTACTGATTGCCAGTCAGGTTTTCCTGGGAGGTTAGAGATTAAGAAATTAATAAATCCTATCATATAAAATTTCAAATTAAATTTCCAAATTCTAATGATATTAAATTTCTAAAATTCTGATGACATTCATTTTAATTTGCAATAGATCAGTAACTGACAAATAGAGAAATCCAGAAAGACTGCTGAGTTTTTCTACTCAGAAATATTAAGGATTCTTTATTTTTAAATACTGTTTATAGTTCAAGGGTGTTTTTTCAATTGAATGGTTTCCTCTTTCTTATTTCTCAAATCATTACTCAATAAAGGACATAAAGAATCTTAAGCATGTTCAATATTTCCAGGCATGATTATCACAAATGTTTTGCAAGTTAGCTTCAGGAGCTGAAAGGATTTCTCAATGGCAGGTGATACTTTTATTGAATCAACAAAATTGACTGGTCTCATAGTTGCATTTAGTGAGTCAATCATTTTCACTACACAATGGATAACATTGAAAGGAAATTTTCTTTTATTCATTGGAAGGCTATTTTGTGATATTAGGAACAAAGAAAATCAACTTTCCATAGAACTAGAGTCAATCTTCCAAAATGTTACATCCATTAGGAGAAAAAAGGAGTGTCAGATGAGAAACAAATTGGCTAAATTGGTTGAAACAACTCTTTAAAATTAAGTTCACATATTAAAGGGAAGATAAAAGGAATAAGTGATTCATTTTCTAAGACACAAATACCTTCTGATTTTAGTTATTTCACATTTCAATTTCTTTTTTCTTCTTACATTTTTAGCGCTTCTGGTTATGAGCAGTAAAAAAATGAAATCAAACTGACTTGAAAAGAAGATTTATTTATTGGTGCATATAATTAAAATATTAAGAGGTTCTGGCTTTAGGCACTGTTGGATCCAGAGGCTGATTATGCCAGAGTTGGTCTTTTTTTATCTCCAGGCTAAGCTTTTTCTCTGTGTTGCCTTAATTTTTAGTTTTCACTGAATAATGGGCCATTATGTCCAATAACCTCACAGATTATATTACATTGTCTTGTCTTGTTTCAGTTGTTTACCACCGAGTCTGATTCCTTGGTGAAGGAGATGCTTCTTGGCAGTATCTGTATTCTGTGCTCAATCTATGGAGCTGGAGATAGAGCTAACTCTGTTTAAACTACATACCCAGAAGAGAAGGTGGTGGCTCCCTAAATGATAATCAAAGTGCTGATGTCAGAAAAGGGGTTAGGGATGCTGGAGAGGCACATACCACACTGAAAAGGCTCCTACATTATTTGCCTTTTATATAACAATTATTTTTGAGAAGTCCAGGAGAAACAGGCTTAGAAAACTATCAATTTATTCATCTTTGTTTATATCCTGTGGCATGGGCTTTCAACATACATATATTGAATCAACTCCAATTTAGGAAAGTAAAAGTGTCTGGTGTTCTAATCATGAATCCCAAAGCACTACAGCCCATGACAGGAAAACCAGAATACAAGAGAGCATGAGACAATCAGGCACACCAGGATAAGCCTTACTCAGTTAGTGTTTCTGTCTTTTGTTGAGTGTGTTGCTGTATTGTGAAATCTACCTCTTTTGAGGATGACCAAGTGCTAGGAAGTTACATGCACTACTCCTTTATCCGTGTACTGTTGTTAGACTCAGGGTCTGTAAGTAATCTGAACAAAGAAAATCAGCTCTGTCTGGGTCGAGATTCTATCTTCCAAAATGAAATACATTCAGGAAGAGGTAGACCAAGACTTCAGATGGGTTCCTAAGACTCAACAGATACTTTCTCTTTATTAACATATATACTAGCTCCCAGAATTTCAGGGTGGATTCTAAGACAGCAGTCACATGACTGAAATTGAAAGTGTATCTAATTCTCAGACTTATACTGCAATTTTTTTTTACAGATAAGAAAAAAAAGGAAAAAGCTTCTAAGACTGAGTTATATAAATAGGATTGATGAGAAAAATAGTCCAGAAACACTCAACTACATTTATGTGGAAACTATTTCTTCCAGTGACTTATAAATGTACAAAGCAATGTACTAGATTGATGTATAAACATTTGTCTTTCTTTTGCCCACCCCACACCGAGAATTAGAATATCAGCCCTTATTCAGACTTGTCAGCTTGTCAATGTAGGAAATTCACAGTGTCTTATCATTTAAAACAAAATGAACCGTAGATACTTTAAAGTAGGATCTCACAACCTCAGCACTATTAACATTTTAAGCTGATTAATTCACTGTTGTGAAGGACTATCTTACATAACTGTAGTATGTTTAGAAGTATCCCCAGTTTCTAAATTCTTAGATGCCAGTAGTAGCCTCACATTTTGGGGACAACCAAAAATGGCTTAGACATCGTCAAATGTCCCCTAAAGTGCAAAACTGTTTTTTTGTTGAAAACCACTGCTTTAAATAAAAAATGAAAATATTGAAGTTCATAGAACATTTCCTTATCAAAATCATGCTAAAGCAGTATCCAGAATATAAATATTTTGTTTCTTTTTGACCCTTAAATTCTGGGATTGTTACAATGATTTCTTTACAATGAACAACAACCTATTTTTTTTTTTTAAGTGGTGAGAATAAAATCCCAAACTGCAAAATACAAGAACACTCCTTGGTACATAAACCTTCATAGGTAAAGAGGGCTGCTGCTTAAAGCACAGTGCTAGATGAACCTGCTTATTTAAATCAAGATTCCTCTTTTCCACTTCCCTTCTGATTTCTGCTGGTCACTATAGTAACGAGAACATGAGAGATTCAGAACCAGGACACATGCACTTCAGCATGACAAGTTCAATTTAAATCTAGACCAGCAATGTAACAAGAGCAACAACAAAAAAACCCAAATCCGTGAAACCCAATGATTACATATATACCATCAATAAACTTTGCAATGGCATTCCGAGAGTAACTCAGCTCAATATTACTAATCATCAGGGAAATGCAAATCAAAACCACAATAAGATATCACTTCATACCTGGCAGCATGTCCATTATCTAAAAAAAGGAGAGACAACAAGTGCTGGCGAGGATGTAGAAAAAATAGAGACCCTTATGTGTGATTAGTGGGGATGGAATAAAAGCTGGTGCAGCTACTACAGAAAACAGTATGGAGGTTACCAAAAAAATTAAAAATAAAAATACCATACCATTCAGCAATTCCACTTCTGAAACACTAACTCAGAAAAATATCTGAACCTTGATGTTCATTGCAGCATTACTTACAGTAGCCAAGGTAAGAGAGCAACGTAAGTATCCATCAATGTATGCGTAGATAAAGACGATGTGGGATCTATATATCTATATCTATATCTATATCTATCTATATATCTATATCTACAGCAGACAAGCACACACACAATAATATATCACTCAGACACTAAAAATGAATTAAATATTGCCATTTGTAGCAACATGGATGGACCTGCAAGATATTATGCTAAATGAGATAAATCAGACAAAGACAAATACCCTATTATCTCACTTATATGTGGAATCTAAAATACAAAACCAAATAAAATTAAACAAAACCTCCTAAGTACAGTGAACAGAGGTGAGTAGGTTTAGAGATGGGTAAAATGGATGGAAGGGATCAGATGGTACAAACTTCCAGCTAGAAAATAAGTCATGAGGAGGTAATATACAGTATGGGGAATATAGGCAATAATATTATATTAGCTTTGTACAGTGACAGATGGTAACCAGACATTACAGTGATCATTTTGTAATGTATATAAATGGCAAATCACTATGTCGTATACCTGAAACTAATATAATTTTGTATGTTAATTATACTTAAAAAGAGAAAGAAAAGAAAATCCTTATATTCTTAAGAGTGGAAAAAAACTCAAACATTTTCATTAAGGTATCACTCTGTCACATTTGTCCTGAGAGTTTTGGATCCCTTGAATATATAAGGTGCTTCCTTACCTTTTGGAGAATTTTTTGTTTATGAGATAGAGTGCCAAGCGTCTCCAATGATAGTGAGTGAATAAAATTTTGAATATTTAGATATGGGCTGGAATACTCATATGTTCCATGTAAGAAATTGACATTAAGATCATTAAAGAAAAAAAACCCCTCTATTCTCTAAAGGGACATTTCTTTTTTTGTCCTACCAAAGTGTTAAAAATATTGTTAGAATTATATTTAGAACCAGAGATATGTTTCAAAATTGGAATCACAAAGTGCAATGGAGAAACAATGAGTTGTTTCCTAGAGGGATTAAAAGTCATTGCGTGGGAAATATTATTTCCTGATTTTTATCATTGCAGGCTATTAAAGAAAATGATGCTTACGGCTTTCTTTTCTTAGACTTTGCTATAGCTAGACCTCAGTTTAAAGAGCTTGGGGATTGAATTTCTTACTTTTATAAACCTCAACTTCTAAAGGTGACTTCGATTTCTCTAACTATGGGTTAGTCTTTGCATAGAATTGAAACTATTTTGAACAAGTGACTACTTTTAGAAATTCTTGAAAAAATAAGACAAATTTGTAAATATTTGTTTATTTAACTATATCCCTTTTTAAATTGTGAAATACCCAAGGACAAATCTACACTGTGGCAGAGAAGACTAGTTTTCTTTTTTTTATCTCATTTTCATGATTGAACTATCTCCCATTGCATTTTTAAAAAACTCAAGCTGACTAGCTAGAGTATATTTCTAAACCTACCTTTAAGTCAAGTGCAATTAGTTTCTTACCAAGGGATTGTGAGGATAAGTGATATTGCAACATCTCTCACATCTTTTTTTAAAGATTTTATTTATTTATTCATGAGAGACACACACACAGAGAGAGGCAGAGACATAGGCATAGGGAGAAGCAGGCTCCCCATGGGGAGCATGATATGGGACTGAATCCTGGACCACGGGATCACGTCCCAAGCCAAAGACAGATGCTCAACCACTGAGCCACCTAGGCAGTCTGTCTCTCACATCTTTTAAAGAAAATCACCCACTCTCTATTTCCTCCTTCCCCCTTGTAATGGGCTAGAACATGGATGTGGTGGGAACCCAACATCAACCGTATAGGATAGAACAATATTTTAGAGAAGGGGTTGGCAAACTATGACCCATGAGCCAAATCCAGTCTGCCACTCATTTTTGTAAATAAAGTTTCATTAGAACACAGGCACAGCCATTTATTTATTCTTTGTTTATGGATGCTTTTGCACCACAATGGCAGAGCTGCATAGCTATAACACAGACCATACAGCCCTCAATGTCCAAAATATATGTACTCTCTGGTATTTTATGCAATAAACAAGGTTTGCCAGCAGCTACCTAAAAGGATGGTGGAGGAACAAGAAATAAAATACAGTACCTAGATCCATGAATGGCCTACTGGAGAAAACTGCCTTTCCATGATGGACAAGTTGCCTACTTCTGTACTGTCACCAGGGAGAGAGACAGCTGCTAGTTTGTCTCAGCCACTGTGTTATAGGGCTAAAAACCCACTATACTGTCACTTAGGGTATAAGCTAAGTAGTTATAACAAACTAATGACATGTACCTAATCCATTTTTGGGCTATGGACGTGCTATGAAAGTGTATGTCGAATTAACTCATTAAATGAACATTCTTCCACAAAGTTTGATGACATTAATACTATAGATTTATGATAGTAACATATTAGGGCTGAGCATAACATACATAAGCACGGATATGTTTTTTATTCATATGTGAACTTAATTTTGAAAGAATTTCGGAAAGAATTTTAATGATGTACACCTGAGAATGTGTGGTTATTAAATGCAAACTAGTGACAAGAGACAAGAAGGGATGGATTCAAATCAAAGTTTTCCTACTACTAGGTATGTATTTGGAATTATGATCACATGTAGAATGGAATCATTATTATCAACCTTTGTGGGTCACCGTGGGGATAAATGAGATAATATAAAATAACTAACAAAAAGTAGGTGCTTCTTTAGTAATCTTTGGAAACAACATTGTGTTTGGATTTCAGTTTGGCTGCTCTATCCAAAACAAAGGGACAGTGGCTTAATCCAGTATCATAAAACAAGTAATCTAGGGCTATAGTCATTGCTATCCAGTGCTGAGGATCCAGTAGTCTTCTATCTCTGGATGCTGTCAGCCACAAGAGTTGGCTCCTATTTTATGGTCTGTAGTAGCAATCCCAGCTCCTACCACATTCACTTTTCTAGCAACTACAGAAGTAGCTGTGTTCCTGTGCTTTAAGATCACGACCCAGACATTGTACACCCACTTTCTGTTTAGTCTGTTGAGGTTGCTTTAACAAGCTCTCACAGACTGGGTAGTTCATCAACAACAGAACCTTATTTCTCACAGTACTGGAGGCTGGCAAGTCCAAGATCAAGCCACCAGCCTGGTCCAGTTCTGGTGAGGGCTTTCTTTCTGCTTCACAGTCAATATCTCCATCCTATGTCCTCACATTTAAGAGTGATGGATCCCTGCAAGGGTCTCTTCTATAAGTACACTAATCCCATTCAGAAAGAATGCTACTCTCATGATCTAGCATCTTCCTAAGGCCCCACCTCCTAATACTATCATCTTTACACCTCATGATCTCAACCTCTGAATTTTAGGGGGACAAAAACATTCAGACCATAGCACTTTTCCTTCACCTGCCATTGCCAGCATTTAAATTTTTTTTTTATTTTTTAATTTTTTTGGTATGGCTCCACGTGTTTGAAAGAGTAGCCAGCAAGTCTAATCTACAGGCAGGTGGTCAAGGACCCCACGTCAAATTGGCTGCTCTGTTATTAAAGGACAGAATGGGTATGTGAAGTAACTGGCATTTTTTGGCCACAAACATTAACCGAGGTGAAAATGTGAATTTTACATCAATTGACTATTTGATATTTCTCCATTATCTTTCTTTCTAGATCACTGAGCCATAAAATTACATGCATATGCTGAGGACTGTATCACACATCAGATAGTTAAGATGTAAAATCCCCATGAGGACAGCCAAAGGCAGATGTACTCACCTTCCAGGGTATGTGGCAAGGTTGTGAGATTAAAATTAACCCTTGAATGGCCCCAAAAGAAATTGGTGTATAAGCAACAGCTAAGTAGATAATCATTGACTCGAGGTGTATGGATGGAGTGAAAACCCCAGAGCATAGAGGATGGGGAATGTGTACGCTTACAATTGAGCCAAGGTGGAGAGCTCCACAGAAGAATGTAAGATGGGTCCAAAAAGAATGCCCTAAACTGTGGGAACACAGCATGGCTCTGGAAAACAGAGGAAACATCATTAGGAATTTGGACAGACATCTTGTAAGAAGCAAAGAAAAATATGGATATTGTTCTTAAAAAAAAGTAATCACATTGGCAGTCACAGAGCTAACATAGGAAAAAGAATTCAATAATAAAGTTGGGGGGGGCATGATTAAGTACTGAAATCAACTGTATTTACAAGACTGAGAGAGTTGTAAAAAGTGAGTCAGAGAGAACACCAGTTAAGTACACACTAAATCCCTGTGCTATGCACTGGTTTTAATGCTGCTATTTTAAAAATCCATAACATCCTCCAAAATACAGATTCTGGGTTTCTGTCACAAAAGTTCTTAGTCTTACCTTTCAGCAAAAATCAATTGCTGAAACATCCACTGAATACAAAGTAATGTGAACCGCTGTGTATGTGACCAAAGTATAGCTGTGGCACTGAAGATGCTTTCGAAATAAGGCAGCAGGAGGAAGTAGGCTCCTACACAGGTGACATTTATGCCACATGATATCATTATGCTCACCTGGAGATGCAGTGATGAGCAAAGCATGCTGGACTGAGTTCGTTCCAATTGAGAGCAGATTTTATGGGAAAGGAAGAACTTCTAAAAATTTCTTGAAGGAAGCAACAATTTTAAGAATCATTTCTGGTGGCATAAAAAGGCAAAACAATGCAATGGCAACTGCATTTGAAAGATAAGAGGGAAAGATATATAGAAAATATTTGTGGAAGAAACACACATAATGAGTTCTATACAAAGGTCTGTCATACATTTATTCCAACTAACAAATTCTATTCATTATGTCCCCAAACTTTGTCTTTTATCCAGCACCCATCATGGCCTCCTTTTGGATCCCACTCTGACCCTGTGATCCATTCTCCACACGATGACCAGACTTCTTTCAAAATGCAAACTTTGTCCAATTTCTTTCCAGCTTCAAACCTTTCAACAGCTACCTAACATGAATAGGAGAAAATTTAAGGTTTTTCACTCAAACTGTGAGGTCTCTGAGACTTGGCCCTGTCCATACTCCAGTCAAATTCATCCCTACCTTACCTCTGCTCGGCATGCTCCAACCACACTGCATCCTTTCCCTTTCCTGTCTCAGAATTCCTGAGCATTTTGTTCCTGCCTCTAGAAACTAATTTATTGGTCAAATTATCACTTATTCTTTAGGTTGCATCTTAGATGTCACTGCCTCAGAAAACTGTTGCCTCCAATCTCAGTTGGGTTTCTTTGTTAAAATGTCCCAATTGGTGACATGTGTGATCACTGTCTAATGTTTATCTCCATCATGGCTGTTAAACTGTCTGAGAGGAGAGACCATGCTGATCTTGTGAAACCTCTTGTCCTCAATGACTGGCACTCAAAAAGTATTCACTGAATAAATGTATTAATGCAGGCGTGACTGAGCAAATAATAAAGGACTTTCATCAAAAATGCAACAAACATTTTTAAAGCCTCCTGATGTTTTATCTTCACAATGTGTTAAGACAGTGAAACAAGCACATGTGGGTTGTAGGGTTTCTGAGGGCAAATGTAAATAAAATTCAGACAGGTGAGTGAAAAGACAGATTTTTACAATTACATTGCTACTAAAAAAGATAATAATAATAAAGTATGGACTTTAAGCACTATCTAAACAAATTATATGTTCTCTAATTTATGCTCCCAAATGGTGACTCTTACTCTCCCTCTTTCTAGGGAAAGAGCCTTGACATGACTTCCTCTAGAGTGCCCAGCTGGTAGGAGGGGTTGTGCAACTGTTAGGACTGGCCCTTGTTCATACAGCCTCTTGTTTAGTTTGTCCATAAGTGTAATAGACTAAACTGTGAGTATATTAACTTGATAGCAGTTCCTCTGAAATTTTAGATTTTTACTGCCTTTTCTTTACTATAGGTAAAATATGATCTAATTAATAGTAAGAAACCAAACCATTGACTTTTTAAAAAATATTTTATTTATTTATTCATGAGAGACAAACACACACACACACACACACAGAGGCAGAGACACAGACACAGGCTCCCATGCGGGGAGCTTCATGCGGGACTTGATCCCAGGACCCCAGGATCATGCCCTGGGCTGAAGGCAGAGCTAAACCGCTGAGCCACCCAGGGATCCCAAACCATTGTCTTTGAATAGAAGGAGATAAGGCCCACAAAGTATAGTTTACATGTAAAATGTAAATCTATTATGCTAATTCTCTGAGACCACTAAGCATTTGATCCTTTAGTTTTGTTGTTTAAAGTTCTCATAGTAAATTTCTACTTTTTGAAAGTATTAATGTTTCTTGTAAAATGATAACATTCTTTACACTGCACAGCACAATTTGGGAACCAAAATTATGGCACCACTTTAGAGGGAAAAATGCCTGTTGGTAGATTAGTAATTATATTAGATGGATCTTGGTATGACATAGAACAACTTGAAGTAGAAAAGACTATTTTGGTGAGACAAAATGTTATTTTTACTGCAGTACCTTGGGATAGTTTTTATGCTCTAAACCATGTGTTTTTTCCCCAATATACATAAACCTAAAATTTTATGAGGTAGAATTATTCTCTGCTGCATTTTATTCTTACATTTATTTGGGGCAACACTTCCCACGTTACTAAACAGTGAAGGCAAATATGTTTTTAGATTCAGTTTATGTTAAAATAATCCTAATCAATATCTCCTATGTTTCTATACGATGGTTAACTTTGAATAAATGTATCAACTTGTCTCTTCTGGATGACATAATTTATAAACCATTTTAAGTGACCTAAATGCCAATAAAAATATAATTTTGAATCTTTCTCTGTTAACTATTTATACTTTTTCAGAGACGCTAAGAAAAGTGTTCTTAAGTTTAGTATGTACACATATACATACTCACACACACCCCCCTCCATGTGTTTATATATATACATATATTTAAATTATTGCAATATATATTCCAATAAATACATATAGCCTAATAGTTAAGACTCTGAGCTTTAAATAAAGATTATCTGAATTCTAGTCTTGGCTTCACTGTCTATTAACTTTGCGATTCTGTGGTTGAGTAAATTCATTTATAACATGGGGATAATAAAATTATATATCTGCAGAGTTTTTGTAAGGATTAAATGTGATAAGACAAATTCACTTTTAACAGAGGGCCTAGCCTAAGTACATGTTCAGTAAATGTTACACATTGTGATATAATTATAAAATATTTGGGTCTGTTATCACAAAACTTAATAACCATTTGGATGAAAAGTAAAATATTTTAAAGCCTTTTACTCTATACTATTTGAAAAAGCTTTAACATATTCATAAAGAGATTTTCTGATTTGTGCTGAGAGGTCCATTTAAACTAGCACTATTTCCCATGTTCTACTGTATCTCTCATTTTGCTTCATTTTTATCTTGTGATATAGACGGAAAACAGTGGTAAATAACATTTCAAAACTCAGTGAATCTAACTATCTAATCTCAATCCATCACTTACCACTCTTAGTTAGAAATCAAAAGCATTCTAACAAAACAATACTTAATGACGAAGAGTGATACTTTAAACTCTCAAGTAGGAAAGATTCAAGCAAGCAAAAACATAAATCAGTATGCAGTGCAGGGTCCGAGGTTGGGCTTTACCAATTGACACTCTTGAGCTGAGATTTTGGCGTATGGAATTTTCATTTGAGCAACAAAATGCATCTAATTGTGTAATTTACATTCCTTAACTAATGCATATGAAAAGCAAATAGAAAGCATTTTAATTTTTGAAGTAAAAAATATGATTGGCTCTTGTAAGGTTCTTATCTTCCAATAATCTTCCTGGTTTAACACATAGATACAGAGAGGAGATTGGTGGTTGCCATAGGGAGGAGGGTTGGGGGCATGGGCACAGTGGGTAAAGCGGATCAAGAGGTACAAACTTTCAGTTATAAAAAAATAAGTCATGGGGATGTAATGTACAGCCTGCTGAGCACAGCTGATAATATCATATTGCATCAGTGAAAGTTGCTAAGAGTAAATCTTAAAAGTTGTCATCACAAGGAAAAATAATTTTGTAACTTTGTAAGGTGGTGGGTGACAATTAGATTTCCAGTGGTGATCATTTCATTGTATACAAATGTCAAATCATTATGTGGTATACATGAAACTAATTTAATGTTAAATCTCAATTATACCACAATAAAACAATAACTACAGAATCTTCTAGGCTTAGAGTATATTAATGAAACTGTTAGGTAAAATAAGACACTAGGGTAAGTTAATGATAAATCATAGAAGACAAAGCTCTGAGGTATTTATGCCATCAATGAATATTTATATATGTGTTTTATACAGTAGTGGTAAGGATTTTAAATTCTTAAATCTACCTCCCCTAAATTATCTTTTACTATCAAGTTTAATTATCTAATATTGAATGAACTAACAATGGGTTCATAGAGTGATACCAGAAGGTTTATTAATTTTTGCCACTCTCCTAAATCAGGGAAATATAATATTTAACATCTGAAGAATGTAAAGAGTGTAAGAATTCTGTTATTTTTATTATTGCTCTTAAGGAAAAATGGAAAGTATGTCTCAAAGCAACTTTCTGATATTTTCACTTCAAAAATTTCATACAGCTCTATTGTAATTTATTTTGTTGCATAAATATTTATTGAAATGTTTACTGTATGCTAGGCATTTGTACACAGACGTTTAAGATATTGATACCTCCTCCCTTACTTTTTATGGTTCACAATAATGTAGAACAGATTATTAACTTCATATCAACCATTTTATCCCTCTTCCCTGACCTGAACAATGTGCCAATCTTAAAAACTTCACTTTCTTAGACCCAATGTACAGAGTGGGGTGCCCATGCAAATGAATTCCAGCCCATGAAATGTAAGTGGAAGTAAATGAATGCAGTTTCCGGATAGCTCTTTGTAAAGAAAGTTCAGTAAGCAAGAGCCTTTGCCCTTGTCCCAGTCTTCTACCTACATTCCACATATGTATAAAATGAAGAGAGCCTTATCCCAAAGATACAGAGCAGCAAGTATTCTAATCTTTTAGTGGAACTACTTTAGCAGACTTTCACTTCTGGACTTACCACACAAGAGAAAGATCAACCCAAATCTCCTTTAAGCCATTCTTATTTGGGTTTTCTGTTATAAATATTTAAAGACATACTAGAAATGACATTTAGGAATACACATTTCAAAGTTCATTTTAACAATGAATTGTACAAGTTTTTAAAGTTCTATAAATACGGCAAGAAGTATAAGATCTTAAAAACATTGCACATGTGAGAAAACTCACAGATACTATCATACTCAGTAGTGAAACACTAAAAGCTTTTTTTCCTAAAATTAGGAACAAAGCAAGGATGCTCACTTTTACTACTTCCATCAGCAGAGTATTGGAAGTTTTAGAGCATTTACACAAGAGAAAGTAATAAAAAAATCCAAATTGAAAAGCAAGAAATAAAATTTTCTCTGTTCACAGATGACATAATCTTATCTATAGAAATTCTAAAGATTACACACACACATACACACACACACACACACACACTATAAAAGCTCATAAACTAACAAAGTAGCAGGTGAGAAAATCAACACAAAAATCAGTTGCACTTTTATACACTACCATTGACCAATGAAAAAATGTAATTAGGAAAATTTCATTTACAACAGCATCAAAAAGAATAAAACAATTAAGAATAAATTTACAGAGACAAAAGACTGGAATGTTAGAAACTGCAAAACATTAAGAAATTAAAGTACTAAGTAAATGAAAAGGTATTAGCACTTATTAACCATGACAATACATCCCAAAACAATCTATAGATTCAATGCAATCTCTATCACAATGCCAATGCTATTTTTTGCAGAAGTAGAAAAATCCATCCACCATTTCATATGGAATCTCAAGGGACCCCAAATAACAAAATAATCCTGAAAAAGAGCAAATTTGGAGGACTCACACTTCCTAATTTCAAAACTTAATATAAGTTACACCATACAAAAAGTATGGTACTAGTAAAGACATATAGACCAAGAGAATAAAAAATATTCCAGAAATAAATGTTCACATGAATGTTCAATTGATTTGCAAGAGCAGTACCAAGACCAGGGAAAGACATTTTTTTTAAGAGTGCTAGAAAAACTAGATATTCACATGCAAAGAAATGAAACCAAATCCTTACCTTATATCATATACAAAAATTAATTCAAAATGGATTAAAGTCCTAAACTTAAGAGGTAAAACTATTGAACTGTTAGAATATTACATAGGAAAATCTTCATGAGATTGAAATGGATAATGATTCCTTGGATATGACACCAGAAACACAGGCATCAAAAGACAAAATTGATAAATTGGACTTTATCAAAATTTAAAATCCTTGTGCATCAAAGGAAACTATCAAGAGAGTAAAAGACAATCCACAGAATGGGAGAAAATATATGCAAATCATGTATCTGATAAGGTATTAATATCCAGAATATATTTTTTAAAACTCTTACAACTCAACAACAACAACAACAAAAAACCAAACAACCTAACTCAAAAATGGGTAAATGACTTGAACAGACCTTTCTCCAAAGAAGA
The DNA here is from genome assembly GCF_048418805.1 of Vulpes vulpes. NCBI lineage: Eukaryota > Metazoa > Chordata > Mammalia > Carnivora > Canidae > Vulpes > Vulpes vulpes. The sequence continues at coordinate 71,247,337 of NC_132788.1, read as the reverse complement.
TACACAAATGACCAATAAGCCTACGAAATGATAAATATCACTAGTCATTAGAGAAATGCAAATCAAGCCCACAATGAGATACCACTTCATATGCATTAAGATGGTTATCATCAAAAAAAGACAGAACATAACCGTTCTGGTGGGAATGTAAAATGGCACAGCTACTAAAGAAAATAGTTTGGTGGTTTTTCAGTTCAACACAATTACCATGTGACTAGCAATTCCACTTCTAGATATATACCCCAAGAAATTGAAAGCAGGGGTTTAAACATATCCTTTCATACCAATGTCCACAGCAGTACTGTTCAGATAACCAAAAGGTAGAAATAACCCAAATGTCTATCAGCAAGGAATGGATAAACAAAATGCAGTTATGTATACATACATATACACAAATACACACAATGGAATAGTATTAAGCCTTTAACAGGAGGAAAATTCAAACACATACTACAACACGGATGAACCTTGAAAATATGTTAAGTGAAATAAGCCAGACACAAAATGACAAATGTTTTATGATTCCACTTATGAGAGAGAGATCTGGAATAGGCAAATACATAGAGAAAAGTGGAACAGAGATGCAGGGGCTGGAAGGTAGGGAGAGAATGTGGAGTGATTATTTCATAAATAAACAACCTGTTTCATATGATGAAGACATTCTGGAAGTGGACAGTAGCGATGATTGTGTAACACTGTGAATTTATTTAAGGACACTAAATTGTACACTTACAAATGGTTAAAATGGTAATGTTTATCTTATGTCTATTTTAGCACAATTTTAAAAAAATGTACTGTAAGGATTCCAGTCTACTTTTCATTGTATAATTCATTTTAAATAAGTTTAAAACATTTTTATTTTTAAATTTATAATGTTTATCAGTCTAGGAAAGCAATTTAAAATACCATAAAGACAATAATTTCTTACCTAGAATTTTTTTAAAAGGCCATTATGAAAGAATATCATTTAAATCATATTACCATGGCACCAACCCTTGTGCATTTTTAATATGAAATAAAGACCCCAAAGCCATAGAGAATCTACAGTTAAAACTTACTTGGGCAAACTTAAATTAATAGATGAGAGATTTCAATCTAAAATAAATCAGTTTCTTTAACAACCCTTGTCATTTGCTACAGTTTTGACTGTATAATGTTTGAGATGAAAATCTTAGGTAAGTCCATGCACCAATTATGATATCTAGCTTTAGAATTGTGATTTATTGTAAAACGTTTTTGAAAATAAAATAAACCATACTGGATTCTTCCCTAAATCTAAAAGATTTTATGTTTTTTTCTTTATGAGTTTTATTTTAAAAGAGAGAAAAAGCAAAATGACTTAATGCTTAAAACAACAAGCGTTAGCCACATTGTAAAGAATTTTAGAGAGATTCTATTTAATTTGCTTTTTCTAATACACATAGGAAGAAAATCAGTTATAGCATTTCCAGAATAAAGGAACTAAAAATGTAGAGTGTGACCAATTCTGTGATGTGCATTCAAAATAATTCTTTTAAGACCAGGAATGTGGTCACTGTGTTCTGGTGACTTTGAAAGTTAAGCTTCTTTTCTTAGATGGAAATCTTGCAATTTATCTTTGAATATCAAAGCACACCTTGCTTTGGGAGAAAATGGATAGAAAATGTTTTTCACAGTAAAATAGGATGGGACAGATATTCAATCACAAATGCAAGAGAAAATAAAAATAATACCCTCAAAATATTACTTCCTCAGTAGTCTAACTCCTCTTTATAGTCAATATCAATTCTGCCAATCATGACACTAAATTTCCAAATATTAAAAACCAAGTTCCCAGAAGGTATATACAGATTCCTTCCCACACCAACTCTTAATTGCAGTGCTCAGCAGCCAGCTGTTCCCAAGCAGCATCACTTTAAGCCCTCAGAAGACAAGTTAGAAATGAAAGTGAAACTTTTCACCATTTTGTTAACCTGGAAACATGTCTGGTTTTTGGATTAGAGAAAAACAGGAATCACATATTTTTAAAAGAGTATTGGACCACTGGCTTTGGGTACAATCAATATTTATCAGGGATTGTTTAGAATGCTCTGATAAAAACACATTTCATTCATTGTAGCTCTTACTTTCAGAGACAAGGCAATTATAAAAAGAAAAGATTGGCAAAGAAATATTGCAACATTTTGGCAAGGCTTATCTTCTTTCAGTAAATGGATAGTCTTGGAATGCACAATAACAAATTTTAAACTTCCAAACGATGATTGTATCAACTACATGCATTAAAAAGTTGAAAATGAATTCCCACCAATAAGCCAATTGTGGTAATCCTATATACTTGCTCATAGATATGACAGGTCAGAACCAATTTATCAGTGACGCAATTTCTTAGATGATAACTGAGTGTGTGATATTGAAAACTTGTCCAATTGGCTGATTCATAAACACTACCTTTAGAATCATATAGCTTGTATTTGAGTTGAACCATAGCCTTATGGTTAGAGTATTATCCTATTAGACACAATAGAGCTCCCTGCTTGGCAACAAGTGTTTCGATACTTTGGCCTGATACACTTAGCTTATTTATATGAAAAATAGTTACCAATTGAAGATTGTGGGCTGACAGTTCACTCCTTTACCATTTCAAAATCCTCTGAGGGTTCCACTTGGGAACACTGGATGACTAATTACCTAGAGTTAATGAAGTCCTAATTGCCATGGCATAAGCTGGTCCACTTAACTTTCCAACTTCAGAACAATTAGGCATCATTAGTATTATCCACTGACTGAGCTATAAAATAAGATTTAGCATTTCATTCTCAACAAGCCTTAGGTATCCAAAAGGAAAGTATGTCATGACTTATGACAACAAGGTCTTCTAGAAAAATTAAATTAATGGATAAGTCAATAAATAAGAATTCAGATGGCTTTTCAACTAAATAAAGCAATGATCTAAATGTAAATTCTAAATAAATTGATATTAATATTAAATATTCAAGCATAAATTTCCAAATGATGGCTTAATTTCTGTCAAAAATTAAGACTTTTTTGCTAAAATTAAGTACCAGAATTAAGTTAAACTATGGTGACTTCCACTCAAAAGTGAGATAGAATCATGGGCAGGATCCCAGAGCACCAACTCCTAACAAGTAGAGTCAGCAATGTCGTAGAATATCTGAACAATACTTTTACCATAACTTAGCATTCAGAGATCTAATTGACATTCATAGAACACTGCACCCAGCACTGAAAGAATATACACCATTTGTGAGTCCACAGAGAACATTTGCCAAAATAAAGTATATGCCAAATCATCAAATGAAAATTTTAAAAAATTGCATAGAATTTAATTCATTCAAATTATGTTTTGGGAACATATGGCAATTAATTAACTAATTAGTCCAATAAAAATAACTAGAATATCCCTCAGCTTCTTGGAAGTTAACCAATACGTTTTAAATAAAATATGGGACAAGAAATAAATCACACACCAAAAAAAAAAAACAATCAGGAAACTTTTGGAGGACTCCCTGGGTGGCGCAGCGGTTTAGCACCTGCCTTTGGCCCAGGGTGCGATCCTGGAGACCCAGGATCGAATCCCACGTTGGCTCCCGGTGCATGGAGCCTGCTTCTCCCTCTGCCTATGTCTCTGCCTCTCTCTCTCTGTGTGTGTGACTATCATAAATAAATTTTTTAAAAAAAGGAAACCTTTGGAATTAAATAGTAATAAATATAAAATATTCTAAGATACACATGATGCAGTATTCAGAAGCATATCTGTGCTTTAAAATTCATATTTTAGGAAGTAACAAAGATTGAGAACCAATGAACTAAGTTTCTATCTTAAGAAACTAGAAAGAGAAGTACAAATTACTCCCAAGAAAGTAAAGGAGGGCAACAATAAAGAACAAAAGATAAATTTGACAATTTAGATAAAAGTACATGGTTTTTAAAAATCAGTGATAACCAGGGGTGCCTGGGTATCTCAGGGGGTTAAGTGTCTGACTCTTGATTTCAGCTCAGGTCATGATCTCAAGGTTTTGAGACTGAGCCCTGCATCAGGCTCTGCATTCAGTGGGGATTCTGCTTGAGACTCTCTCTCTTCCTTTCCTTCTGCCCCTTGCCCTGCATGAACTCACATGTGCACTCACTCTATCTCTCAAATAAATAAATAAATCTTTTTTAAAAAATCAATGATTACCAAACTCAGTACAAGAAACCCCAAGTTCAGATGGTTTCAGTGGTAAGCCTTTTCAAACATTTAAGGAAGAAAATGTGAATTTCAAAAAAAGGATACTCCTCCCTTATTTAATGAGACCAACATGCTTTTGAAGAAATCCTGATAAGGCCATTACGAAAAAGAGAAATTACAGGCGAATCTTTTCCAACAAGAGAGATGTAGAATCTTCACAAAGTATTGTATGAAATCCAAAACTGTACAGAAAAGATTATACACCACAATTAAGTGAAGTTTATTCTGTGAACACAAAGTTGGTTAACATCTGGGGAAAAAATGTAGTTTGATGCATTAACCACAAAAAGGGGCAAATCATATGGATGCAGATAAAGATTGTGATAAAATTATATACTCCTTATTAAAAATAAAACAAAGCAAAAATAATACCACTCAAAAACTCACAAAAGCCAAAGTAGATTAGGGAAGAATTTTCTTAATATGATACTTTCTCTTTGAAAACACAGCAAAGATCATAGATCGTGATCAATCATTAAATAGTTTCTGCTTGCAATAGAGAATAAGATAAAGATGACCACTACCACCATTTCTAGTAAACATTGTGTGGGAATTCCCAGCCAGTGTAATGCAAGAAGGGGGGGAAAGACAAGGGTTGGAAAGGAAGAATCCATCTTTATTCACAGACAACATGAGGGTACCTGTAGAAAACCAGAAAGAAACAATAGGTGAGGGCAGCCTGGGTGGCTCAGCAGGCACCTCAGAAGGCGCCGCCTTCAGCCCAGGGCCTGATCCTATAGACCCGGGATGGAGTCCCACTTTGGGTTCCCTGCATGGAGCCTGCTTCTCCCTCTGCCTGTGTCTTTGCCTCTCTCTCTCTCTCTCTCTCTGTGTGTCTCTCATGAATAAATAAATAAATAAATAAATAAATAAATAAAATCTTTACAAAAAAGAAAAAGAAACAATAGGTAAAGTTCAAAAGTAAGTAAAACTCATGTATGGTGAAAAAAAGTCAGAGTAAAATATTCCTGTGTGGTGATGGAAAGTAATTTCTGGAAGTAACATGTTATAATAGCCAGTTTCTTGTTCTCAATGCTATCTACATTGATGTGTTCACTTTTGAAAATCTACTGCCCTATCAAATTAGGTTCTATATACTTTATGTGTTAAAGTATAAAAAAATTTACATGGTATGTGATAGGTGATATTTATTGAGTCACTGAGATGATTATGCATCAAGAATTATGGCATTTAATAAGGAAAATATTTCAGGAGGCAAGTCCTGTCTGTAGACTCATTTTACAAATAAATAAATTCTTGAAAGTTGATCAATCTCAAGTATGCCACAACATAAAAAAACCCAGAAGTTTAAACACATATCCTTCTGATGCCAAACTTAGCTTTATCACTAAATTTAATATTTTCAATGCTCCTTACTCAATGTCTTTTCAAATTCTCTTGACAGTTCTTTCTGTTCAAGATTTTGGGCAACAAGCATAGGTTAAATTCTAAATCAAAATGATTGTGAATTCACAAAAGCCATGACATCAAATGATTACATGGCTGAAAAACCCATGCTTAAGGAGATGATATTGAGTGCACGCTGCATTTTACTTACGTTCACGCAAGATTGACTCAATCTGTCAAATGTTTAAAAATCAAAGCCAGACATACAGCCAAACATATATTAAATCATGTGCACAAATGATTCATAACAAAAGCCAATCCACCCCAGTGTGCTGGCAGCCATGAACAAATCACAGCTATGCCTAAATCTGAAGAACTACTCTTCTCATATATTGTTAATGATGAGATTACAAAGGCAGCAAAGCACAGGAGATGAATGGGTGTCCATAAAATATAAGACGTATGCTTCAGTAAGACCCAAAGTAATTGAAAGAAATTAGATCATGGTGGCACTTATTTCTCCTCTATCTAGTTTTTTTTTTTTTTCAATCTCCCAGCAGAAGTTGATGTAAGAAGAGAAAATATTTGCTGGTCGATACAACAGGCAGTGAAATCTTCCCACTTTTGTGCAGATGGAAGCTAACTTAATCTGGTTCATATGTTCTAAGAACATCTTAAAATAAAAACTGGAGGCTGATTTGCACCCAGAAAAACTGTGCATAAAGCTGAAGGAGGCAAGCAATTTAAATTTCCAATATGTCACTGGAATTTTTTTTTAATTCCAAAGGGGTAATAATGCTACCATTTTTCACTTCATCATTGGATTCCTTTTGAAACCCACACTTACATTTCAAATATTACATCTGACCTAATTATTTCAAGAATATTGAAGTTGCTTTAAAAATCAATTACAATACCCAGTATGTTTTGTTTCCACTTACAAATTCATTATAGAAACTTGCTGTCAGAATTCATAGCAGTAGAGTTTCTAGTTATAATACATGTATGACATCTGTTATTTTCTCTTGCAAGTGGAGTCCTTGGAGTACTTTGGCAAACTTGGTTATGAAAATATACAGTAACCATTTTAGCATCATCCTACATAATAGGACAATGCTTATCTAATTATTGTCATTATACCTTTATGGAGTTTTAAATTCATATTCTACACTTATCTATATATATATATATATATATATATATATATATATATATATATATATATTTTTCCCCTGGGGAAGACAGAAAAGCCAAGCATTAAATTTTAGTGAAGTGTTCTGTTAAGGGGATGGGTCTTCCATTTACTTCTCTGTAACTAGTTGGCATGTTTTCCACAGTAATAGAAAAAAGAGGTGGAGAAAGGACATGTTAAAAAATAAATTTGTCATTATTTCAACTCCCTGTTTGTTGAATCAAAGCTCCATGAAGGCAGGTACCATGTAGGTCTTATTCACAGATTTATACCCAGATTTTAGCCCAATGACTGTTGCATAGTAGGTGCCCAGTAAATTTCCATTGAAAGGATGAGTGAGTTTGCCATACAAGGTCCCTTTTGAAAGCTACGAACAAAGAAATATTGTACTCAGCTAAGGGTCCCCAAAGATCACCCCCAGGTTTGGTGATTCACTAAAAGAACTCCCAAGATTCAGCATACAGTGGTTCTTACAGCCATAATTTATGACAGTGAAAGGATATAGAGCACTGTCAGAAAAGGAAAATGTTTCACAAACTTTCAAGAGCCCTCTCCCAAAGGAGTCATTGGCTTAATTGCCCAACAATGAGTTTTAAAAACATATATAAAACATTGGCTACCAGAAAGTTCATCAGACTGAGCCCAGGGTTTTACCATGGCTTGGTCACAAAGGCATGTCCTGCTTTGCATGTACCTAAATTCCAGACTCATTGAAGAAAAGTTGGTGTGCAGCACAAATCTTATTGTTTACATAAACATCTTAGGCACAGTAAGACATGCTAACAGTTCTAAGTGTGTTGAGAAGCCTTTCAAAATCTCAGTTCTCAGATGCCAGCCAAGGGCCAACATTGTAAGCAGTTCTTCCTAGGATAGTGGTCTCAGGACTGCTATAGTTTTATACATAGGGCTCTTTTCAATTCATCATGCAAATGTAATGCTTGTCAACTTTTCTATTCAATTCCTATCTTCTTTTTTAACAGAACTCTGTGGGAAATTCCATATATATCCAATATCATTGGTTATTAGCAAACATTTTAACACTAAGTAACATATCTAATAATATACACTGCTCTTTGGTTAAAGTTGTGATGAGAACCATATTAAATGACACAAAACAAATTTTAAAAGTCCCTTTCCTTTTTGAATTTCTGTACTGTTGTGAGTTATTTTGGTAGTTGTTCTGGGAGGGGTCATTTTTCCAATTTTGATTCATCTAAAAATGCGGACATTGTCTTATTAACATTTTGTCCTTTAAAGCATTTGGGGTTTTTATAAATTATTAGTGCCACAAATATTTGTTGAATGAATAAATTTGTGAATATTTACATATGATCTTTGAAAGATAAATTTTGCTACTGGCTGAAATTTTAAGACTAAAAATTCCTTTAAAAATATTGCTTTGCTGACTACTAGGTAACTTGTTCTGGTTAAAGACATAGATTTTTTTTTTCTTAATATTATTCAAAAAAGAGTCTACTTCAAATGGAGAATGTATGTGTTTAAGAAAGGAGCTTGAATTGGGAAGTCAGTTTCTTCTGATGGGAAAATAGGATGATTATAGTAAACTGCCTTAATAGCACCAGTATTTCACCTTCCAAGGTGAAAACAGAAAATCCAAGCACTAAATTTCAGTAGGACATGCCTTTGCCATGTAATCATGCAGGTCTTCCCAACGAAAGGCTTAATGTATTGCTTTCCCCTTTAAACCTGGATTTGATCATGTGGCTTGCATTGGCAAACAGGATGTCATCAGTCATGAGGCAAACAGAGCTTGAAAATTTTTTTGCAAGATTGAGTTCATGCTCTTGCGTTTCTGTCATTGCCAAGAGAAGGATGTTCTGGGCTGGCCCACTGCTCCCTAGGGAGGAATGAGGGACATGTGGAACAGAGCTCAGTAACTCCATCCAAGCTCAGTCTGGAGCAGCTGACTCCCTGCCAATGGCCACATGTCTAAGGCAACCAAACCAACATTACCAGATCAAACAGCTGAGCCGGGCCATGGACCAAGTGAATTGCACAGACACATGACACATAAATGTTTATTTTTGTATGCCACCTGACAGTTAATAAAAGTCATATAAAAGTCATAGAGGCAAATTATAGGACATGTTTTGCCAAGCCACAATGAGGAAAGTTTTGAACAATATTAACCACTTATAGCTGACTAGAGGAAGATGTCAGGCATTTCCTAGAAACAGTATTTACATCTGTAAAAGACTTATTCTGGATCAGCTAAAAGCAAAACATAAATATTTTGCAAGGGCAACTTTAAATTAAAGTTAGAGTCACTCCAAATCAATCATTAAAAGCTAATTTGATGTCATCTTATATTCATAGTCTACAGAAATCTTGACTCTTATATTATTTTATTTAAATTTTTAATCACATCTTTGAACCACTTTTTCAGTGTATAACATCCCAACATAGCAGAGTAAAAGGAAACAAAAAGGGTGATAGACAGTTTCATGATGGTATGACGAAGACTTCTCAGCCTGGTCTTGAGTTTCACCAATTGGAGGGAGAGTAGTAGGAACAGAAACAGAAGTGAAACACAAGAGCCTGTACTTTATTTCACAGTTCTCTAATCAAGGGGGAAATAAAGGCAAGGGATAGGAAAAAGGAAGTATAGAGGTGCCTGATTATGGCCATAAGTTCTCGAAATCCTAAAGGGATTAACAATAATAAGGCAACCTACTATCATAAGTATTTTCTTATAGTCACTTAGGTCAAAGTCCTATCTGATTATCTTACTTACGAGAAGTACTGTCTACTATAACAAATGAATTCTAGAATTTCAATGGCTCACAACAGTAAATGTTTTGTCTACATAATTGTCCAATGTTGGGAAGCTTTTGTCCTTGTTGTTCTTCAAGGTCCCAGGCTTTATCCACCTTGTGATTGTACCACCTTGAGGGGTCTGGGAGTCTTCTGCAACCAACCAGTGCACAAGAAAGTGGCAGTGAAGGAAGTACACTTGCATCTTTAAAGGACTAGACCATAAGTCACACTTTCTCTGATATTCCACTGGCAAGAATTAGGTACATGGACACATAGAGGGGCAAAAGAGACTAGAAATGTACAGTTTCAGGCTGTATAGCAGCTTGCTAGCAACTTCACACAAGGGAAGTTTGGTGGTTAATTAGCCATTCCTGCCATGCTGATAGAACTGTGCTTTGCCCAGAAAAATCAACAAAGGCCTTCATTGCAGCAATAGCTCAGTGCATATTAACAGAATAACAGAATTCATGAACTGTCTGGACTCATGTAGTCATCTTAGCCCTGTAGTGTGGATCTAGTTATTATTAGTATGTTTATTGGCTCTCATTGAGAAACTGCTTCATGCCAATGGCTGAGCTCACTAACTAGCTCTCTGAGATAGGTATTTCCAGTATCCTTATTTTAGCAGATGAGGAGACTAAGGTTTATGAGTAGTCAAGTGACTTGCCCAAGTCACAGAGCTATTATTAGGTGTTAGAATCAGGACTCAAGGCTAAGTCTAACTCTACAGCAAAATATTTAAGGGCACTTAGTGGATCCTTTACAATTTTAGCTCAATCATATGCTGATTGATAATGCAACATTTTCCATGTGTGGACATTTCTTTGGCAGTTATCACGAGTGCTTGGAGGAGATAGCCTAAGCCTTTAATGAGTTTTTTCCCTTGGGCCACCCCCTCCCTCACAGCTAGAATAAATTTAATCTTATAACAATCTGTACTGAAATACAGAAAGGAATACTTAATTATTTCTGTTGAATTAAAAAAGTATTTATTTCAAGCAACTAAAGGTTTTTTATGTTGAAGGTAGTGATGGGATTTTTCCATCTTTCACCAAAAACTGGATAAAATGTGAAACTCTTAAATTGTGGCTGGAGAAATCCAGAGAACCAAATATTCATAAAAATTCAGTATTAAGTTCTTTGTGAGCTCAGGTTTGAGCAGATGAACTGCTTTATTTATGACAGTTTAAACCAACTTATTCCCAAGTTCTTGGGCTTACAATTTACTAACATTCAGTTTTACCAGATATTTTTACAGAAATGATTTTATTTTTAGGATAAGCAGGTAGCTTGCCTTCATATAAAAATTTAATAAAAATAGAATCCATGATTTATGTTCACTGTATCAGTAGTTAATTAATATTAGCCACCATAGCAGGTAAACCTAAAAAGCAATAGGGATTCCAGATCCCTTTCTCCATGACAATGTCTAATAAGGGTGGGGTGACATTTCTTCCCTTGCAGCTGTGTTATCTGTGGCTTCTAAGGCTGCAAAGATAGGGAAAGAGACACAGGAAACACAACCTCTTAGCTGCCTTGGCTCCCCACTGACACAGGTCTCGTCCAGCCTTACTCCATTGGCCAAAACTAGTCATGTGATCTCAACTAACTACAAGAAAGACTGGGAAATGTAGGGAAACAGATGAGTATTGGATGAGTGCTGTTTCTGCTACATTTACAGCTGAAACAGGCACCCAATTTTCCTGAAAGCTGGTCTAGAAATTTCCCCATGGATCTTAATACCCCTGCAGAGTTACTTTGGAGCTAAAAAAAATTATCTGTGACTTGTTTGAGCTGTGCTTATCAAGGCTATCATTTAAGTAAAAAGATAATTCTGATAGAATTGTGGTGGCAGGTGTTATCCTCACATTCTAAATCTCCTGACTCTGAGTTTGAATTCCTTATCATTGACCATGGAATTTATTTTCTAAGCTTTAAGCAATTCACAGCTGAAACTTGATGACCGGAAGTCCGATGATTTAGTAGGAATGCATAGTAGTTGAAGTAGACATGTTTAATAATAGGAACAGGTATGATTTAGTAGGATTTTTCTCATAAGGAATGATTTTTTTTTTCCTCTGTGGGTACAAATTCTGTTTCTCAGTTTCTACAACAAAGCCAAAGTAGCTTGTACTGAAAACTTTCTCCATGGACACATTGTGGGTTTGTTTGGGGTTTTTTTTGTTTAAATACTTACTGAAAACTCAGCATAGAATAAAACTGATGACATAGTCACCTGTTTTTCTTTTCTTTTTTCCTTCCTTTAATCATATGGATCATGTAGACTGCATTACTATACCAAAGGGATTTTTTTTCTGGCTTTAAAATTTTTTTAAATTAATGTCATGCAAGGTAAAATGGTATTTTCTTGTCTTGTTCCTAAGAAAGTTGTGATAGCATCATATTTCATAATAATTTGGACTTATCATTCATCATGGATATCTCAAGTGCTTTATAAACAAATTACTATTTTTGGAAAGCAAACAGATTTCCTCAAACTTTGCTCAAATTTATTAGTAAAGATGTACCTAAGGGAGTTTTGAAATTCTTCCAAATCCTCTCACATGTTAACCACCTTTCATTATGATGAAATATAGCCTATTACTTATATGTTACTAGTGGATAAGAGGGATTATTTTAACCCAGTCCTCCAACATGGGTTCCAGAGAAAATATTATAATCATTCACATATGCCAAATCATTGCAAGAATTCCTTATGATGAAATGATTTTATCAGGAGTTTTATTATATATCACACTGTGCCTTAACTAATGCTTGTTTTTCCTGACTTTCAAATACCACATGACATTATGAGGTCACATAATGGCCTCAGAAATACTTCCATTTGTCCAATATTTTAAGTCTCTGTTTCCTAGATACTGAGGAGGGTTTCCAGAAATTTTGGTATCTTGTGTTTAATTTATGCCTAAAAAAGGACTCTGCCATCCTGGTTTGAGGAAGCTACAAAGTGATAATCCCACTGAAGAGAAAAAGTCACTTGAAACAGTCCATGGCAGATGACATTAAGAATGGAAAACCCACTCTTCTTGAAGTCCTAAATATTAGTTGGCAAACTTTTAGCATTTATTCACTACAAAAATATACAATGGCAAAATTTTCAAATATGTAAAATTATAGGAGAGTTATTAGTGAAGTTTAATCATATGCACAATTTTCTTAGACAAATTAAAGAATTACAAGCATGAAATGGTAAAGGAGGAAAATAATTATTAGAATTGGCAATTCACAAGAAGAAATTTGGAAGGAACTAAAAAACACTTGGAGGTTAAAGAGCATCCTACTAAAATATGAATGGATCAACCAGGAAATTAGAGAAGAATTAAAAAGATTCACACAAACAAATGAAAGTGAAAGCACACTGTTCAAAGCCTTTGGGATATAGCAAAGGTGGTCCTAAGGGGGAAGTACATTTCAGTGCAAACCTCTCTCAAAAACTTAGAAAAATCCCAAATATACAAGCTAACCTTACACCTACAGGAATTGGAGAAAGAACAGCAAATAAAGCCTAAACCAAGCAGAAGAGGAATAATAAAGATTAGAACAGAATTCAATGAAATAGAGACCAGAAGAACTGTAGAGCAGATCAATGAAAATGGGAGCTGGTTCTTTGGAAGAATTAATAATATAGATAAACCCCCACTCAGGCTTATTTAAAAAAAAAAAAAGACTCAAATCAGTAAAATCATGAATAAAAGAGGAGAGTTCACAACCAACACCAATGAAATACAAATGATTTTAAGAAAATATTATGAACAACTATATGTCAATGTATTAGGCAATCTGGAAGAAATGGATACATTCCTCTAAACTTATAAATCACCAAAACTAAAATGGGAAGAAATAGAAAACTGAAAGAGACCAAAAACAGAAATTGAAGCAGTCATCAAAAACCTACCAAGAAACAAGAGTCCAGGGCCAGATGGCTTTCCAGGGGAATTCTACCAAAGATTTAAAGAAGAAATAATACCTAGTTTACTGAAGCTGTTTCAAAACACAGAAGTGGAAAGAAAACTTCCAAACTCATTCTATGAGGTCAGCATACCTCGATCCCAAAACCAGACAAAGACTGCATCCAAAAAGAGAATTACAGACCAATATCCCTGATGAACATGGGTATCAAAATCCTCACCAAGATACTAGCAAATAGGATTCAACAGTACATTAAAAGGATTATTCACCATGACCAAGTGGAATTTTTTCCTGGGATGCAAGGGTGGTTCATCATTAAATCAATCAGTGTGATAGATCACATTAATAATAATAAAAAGACAAGAATTATATGATCCTCTCAATGCAGAAAAAGCATTTGACAAAATATAGCATCCTTTCTTGATTAAAATTCTTTAAAGTGTAGGAATAGAGGGAATATACTTCAATATCATAAAAGCCACCTACAAAAAGCCCACAGCAAATATCATTTTCTATGGGGAAAAACAGTGCTTTTCACTAAGGTCAGGAACATGACAGGGATGCCCACTCTCACCACTGTTACCAATATAGTATTAAAAGTCCTAGCCTCATCAAAAAGAAATAAAAGGCATCCAAATCAGCAAAGAAGAAGGCAAACTCACTCTTCACAAATGACATGATACTGTATATGGAGAACCCAAAAGACTCCACCACAAAATTGTTGGAACTCATACAGTAATTCAGCAATGTGGCAGGATTCAAAATCAATGCACAGGAATCAGTTGCATTTGCATTTCTATACACTAACAATGAGACTGAAGAACAAGAAATTACAGAATTGATTCCATTTAAAAATGTACCAAAAACCATAAAATACCTAGGAATAAACATAACCAAAGAGGTAAAGGATCTGTACTTTAAAAACTACAGAACACATATGCAAGAAATTGAGGAAGACACAAATAGATGGAAAAACATTCCATGCTTGTAATCCACATGGGGGGAATAAACAATATACTGGCATAATGTTTTATTTCGTAAAATTTATCTGGGTATATACTACACATTCAATGCAATTCCTATCAAAATACCATGGACTTTCTTCATAGAGCTGGAACAAATAATCCTAAGATTTGTATGGAACCAGAGGAATGTTGAAAAAGAAAACCAAAGCTGGGGGCATCACAATGCCAGATTTCAGGTTGTACTACAAAGCTGTGGTCATCAAGACAGTGTGGTACTGGCACAAAAACAGACACATAGATCAATGGAACAGAATAGAGAACCCAGAAGTGGACCGTCAACTTTATGGTCAACTAATATTCGATAAAGGAGGAAAGACTATCCATTGGAAGAAAGACAGTCTCTTCAATAAATGGTGCTGGGAAAATTGGACATCCACATGCAGAAGAATGAAACTGGACCACTCTCTTTCACCATACACAAAGATAAACTCAAAAGGGATGAAAGATCTAAATGTGAGACAAGATTCCATAAAATACTAGAGAAGAACACAGGCAACACCCTTTTTGAACTCCGCCAGAGTAACTTCTTGCAAGATACATCCATGAAGGCAAAATAAGCAAAAGCAAAAATGAACTATTGGGACTTCATCAAGATAAGAAGCTTTTGCACAGCAAAGGATACAGTCAACAAAACTCAAAGACAACCTACAGAATGGGAGAAGATATTTGCAAATGACGTATCAGATAAAGGGCTAGTTTCCAAGATCTATAAAGAATTTATTAATCTCAACACCAAAGAAACAAACAATCCAATCATGAAATGGGCAAAAGACATGAACAGAAATCTCACAGAGGAAGACATAGACATGGCCAAATGCACATGAGAAAATGCTCTGCATCACTTGCCATCAGGGAAACACAAATCAAAACCACAATGAGATACCACCTCACACCAGTGAGAATGGGGAAAATTAACAAGGCAGGAAACTACAAATGTTGGAGAGGATGCAGAGAAAAGGGAACCCTCTTAACTGTTGGTGGGAATGTGAACTGGTGCAGCCACTCTGGAAAACTGTGTGGAGGTTCCTCAAAGAGTTAAAAATAGACCTGCCCTACGACCCAGCAATTGCACTGCTGGGGATTTACCCCAAAGATTCAGATGCAATGAAACGCCAGGACACCTGCACCCCGATGTTTATAGCAGCAATGTCCACAATAGCCAAACTGTGGAAGGAGCCTTGGTGTCCATCGAAAGATTAATGGATAAAGAAGATGTGGTTTACGTATACAATGGAATATTACTCGGCCATTAGAAATGAAAAAAATACCCCCCATTTGCTTCAACGTGGATGGAACTGGAAGGTATTATGCTGAGTGAATAAGTCAATCGGAGAAGGACAAACATTATATGTTCTCATTCATTTGGGGAATATAAATAATAGTGAAAGGGAATATAAGGGAAGGGAGAAGAAATGTGTGGGAAATATCAGAAAGGGAGACAGAACATAAAGACTCCTAACTCTGGGAAACGAACTAGGGGTGGTGGAAGGGGAGGAGGGCAGGGGTGGGTGTGAATGGGTGATGGGCACTGAGGGAGGCACTTGACGGGATGAGCACTGGGTGTTATTCTGTATGTTGGCAAATTGAACACCAATAAAAAAATAAATTTATTATAAAAAAAACAAAGCTGTGGTCATCAAGACAGCATGGTATTGGCACAAAAACAGACACAAAGATCAAAGGAATAGAATAGATAACACAGAAATGGACCCTCAACTTTATGGTCAACTAATCTTTGACAAACCAGGAAAGAATATCCACTGAAAAAAGATAATCTCTTCAATAAAAAGTGTTGGGAAAATTGGACAATCACATGCAGAAGAATGAAACTGGACCTTTCTCTTATACAATACATAAAGATAAACTCAAAATGGATGAAAGAGCTAAATGTGAGACAAGAATCCATCAAAATCCTAGAGGAGAAATATTTTTGAACTTGGCTGCAGCAACTTCTTAGATGTCTATAAAGGCAAGGGAAACAAAAACAAAAATGAACTATTGGGGCTTGATCAAGATAAAAAGCTTCTGCACAGCAAAGTCAGTAAAACTAAAAGGCAATCTACAAAATGGGAAAATATATTTCCAAATTACATATCAGATAAAAGGCCAGTACCCAAGATCTATAAAGAACTTATTAAACTCAATACCGCAAAACAACGTAATCAACAAATGGGCAGAAGACATGAATAGGCATTTCTCCAAAGAAGACCTACATATGACCAACAAGCACATGAGAAAATGCTCCACATCACTTGTCCTCAGGGAAGTACAAATCAAAACCACAATGAGATATGACTTTACACCAGTAAGAATGATTAAAATTAACAAAACAGGAAGCAACAAATGTTGGCAAGGATGCAGAGAAAGGGGAACCCTCTAATGCTGTTGGTGGGAATACAAGCTAGTGCAGCCACTTTGGGAAACAGTGTGGAATTTCCTCAAGAAGTTAAAGTAGAGCTACCCTATGACCCAGCAATTGCACTACCGGGTATTTACCCCAAAGATACAGATGTAGTGAAAGGACACCTGCATCCCAATGTTCATAGCAGCAATGTCCACAATAGCCAAACTGTGGAAGGAGCCATGATGCCCTTCGACAGATGAATGGGTATAGAAGATGTGGTTTATATACACAATGGAATATTAGTCAACCGTCAGAAAGGATGAGCACCTACCATTTACATTGATGTGGATGGAACTGGAGGGTATTACCCTGAGTGAAATAAGTCAATTGGAGAAAGACAATTGCCATAATGTTTCACTCATATGTAGAATATAAGAAATAGTGAAAGGGGACATTAGGGAAGGGTGAGTGGAAACTAAGTGGTGAAAAATTAGAGAGGAAGACAAACCATGAGAGACTCCTGACTCTGAAAAACAAAGAGTTGTGGAAGAGGAGGTGGGTGTGGGGGGTGGGGTAACTGGATGACAAGCATTAAGGAGGGCACATGATGTGATGAGCACTAGATGTGATAGTATATGTTGACAAATTGAATTTAAATAAAACAAAAAGAATTGGCAATTCTTCTCATTCTTACCACTCAGCAAATTATCCTGAAATGATCATGAAATTGAAAAAATGAAGATACTGTTCCCTTAGTATCAGTTCCCAGTGGCTTCTCCTAGTGTGAGCATCTTGTCACCCAGACAGTGATTGTAGGGAAGATTAGGAACTTACATATAACATGTCTCAGGAACCATCACTGACACTTTCATGTATTCCTCCAACAAGACAGAAGTGGAGGAAAAGTTTCCCCTGATGGGCTTACTAAGAGGTGATATGCCTACACAGTGTATGGAAATTTACTAAATATTCAAACATAGCTGAAGTGCCTAATTTTTACTTTATTAATTAAAAAATTTGAGCATATGACAAGTTTTGATTGATACTATGTAATTATCACAGTAGGATCCATATACCCATCATTATTCTCTCTCGGTGGGCCAAAGGATTCATGGACACCTTGTAGCTCTTCTAAGGGTTTCTCCAGAGGATAATGAACAAGAGTGTGGGAACTGAATCCATAAGTTAATAATGAAAAAGCCAAAATCAACTGACTGAGCTTGTTGAAAACACAGAATGCTCAAGAGTGAGCCATCTTCCTAGCAAAGCTAAGTCAATAACATACTCACAGGACACACTCACCTCTACATGGACAATGGTTCATAAATAAAAATGAACATTATTCTTTGATTTAGTCAATGTCAGCAAATAGCATATGGATTACTCACTGCTACTATGCAAACTTTGGAGGAAGTGACATCATACACATGCTACTTGAGAGTTAAATTTGGCAAAGATTTTCTGTGAAGGGACAGATAAACAATATTTTAGGCTTTGGGGGACAGATGGTTTCAGTTGCAATGTTGTCATTATAGCACAAAAGCAGCCACAGACAATATATAAATGGATGGCTATGGCTGTATTCTAAAAGCTTTCTACAAAAATGGGCAGCAGGCCAGATTTGGCCTGAGGTCTGCAGTGTGGCAATCCTGGGTACAGGCAGGCTCTGAAAGGCACCTTCCACATCCCTGGACCCAACACAAAACCTCAGGAAAAATTCTTGCCTCCAGGGGAAAGAAACGCGATGGGTGAAGGACAGGAGACAGAAATTCACTTTCTATCATATACCTTTTATAATCTTGAATTCTGTACAATATATCACATTTAAACAATAAATGAGAGACGCCTGGGTGGCTCAGCAGTTGGGCACCTGCCTTCAGCTCAGGTCACGATATCCGGATCTGGGATCGGGTCCTGCACTGGGCTCCCTGTGGGGAGCCTGCTTCTCCCTCTGCCTATGTCTCTGCCTCTTTCTCTCTTTCTCTGTGTGTGTCTCTCATGAATAAATAAGTAAATCTTTTTAAAAAAAACAATAAATGAATTTATCTTCAGAAATTATTATTCCCATGTGGCAATCAGCTTTCCAAAGCATCCATTTTATCTTCTCTGGAACAAGGGTATAACATCTCTTCTCTTGCTTCCACTGGGTGACTATGGAAATAAAGTCAAACTCTATATGCATATATGCTTTATATCCAGCTAAAGCACCACCTAAATATACAGTATATTTTCATTATTTCATAACTGTTGCTATGGGGAGACAGAACAGTTTAGCAACTAGAAGCTCAGGTATCAGAGCCAGATTGTTAAACACCAACCAGAGCATTTTCAAACTTCTTGCTTTCTTATCATCTGTGTGTTCAAATAGAAGCCAATTTAAAATCAATACTAGGCACAAAGTAATTCAGACACAAAATCAGAATCGTGAAAACTGGTACATAGAAATAAAAGCTCTAACTTAGACCCACATTTTCTATAAGAATTCATAGTATTTTCTTCTCAAGTCTATATGATTTACTAGAAAAAAAACTGAGATAAGGGACATGCTTTCCTTTTATCAATTTTTTAAACTTCCATAATAAATTGTGGAGTCAATGAACCTTCAACTCTGTCCCATTGACATTTACAGTTTCTATAAATGTTGTACAATTGGAAATTATCAAGATCAGAATAATGACCTTAGGCACAAGGAAATCCTCAAGCACTAAGTAATATTTAATTAAATCGTCTCAAACATATTGTGTTAAAGGATGAAAATGAAATGTTTTAAAATGATTTTCAGTAGTAAATCTTATATCTAAAAGAAATTTCAGGTTAAATGACTTGAAATAATTTGTTTTCATTAAATATGGATTTACTGAGATTTATTTCAGAGGACAATTTAAATGATTTTTGGATTATACCCTCTCTAGCTATTGTTTATAGTCCCGGGAATGGATAAGTTAAGAAACAGAGATATGTTAGGGGATATGAAGAAAAACAAAGTGAATTAATGTAATGGAACAAAGCACTCACTGTTTAAATGAAATAGTAGTACCACACTTGGCAGTGTGAAATGTGAACAAACATCGATTAGTAATTGATAAAATACTATATAATATACTACATAATTGTATTTGAACCACCTAGAAAGTCGGAAAAAAAATTGCTCACTTGGTTAAGGATACAGAATGCACAAAGTGATGAAAGCCAGCTGTGAAATGGAGGCTTTTGGGTAATTTTTTTTTCCAAAAATAAATCCAATATTGAAGTGGAAGATGCCATATATGTCACTGAATCTTACACCCTGAGGTAAGGCAACTATGAACAAAACTCTAGGTATGCATGATTCTGAACTCAAGAAGTAATAAACTGGAAGGGAAAATGGATTTTGAGTAGCAAATTCTCTAGGCAGACTAAGATAAAAGACTTTCCTGTTTACAAATAGAGGCAGCATAGCAAAGGATTACTTCATCAATGCGAGAGCTAATTAAATCTTTAGGAAATTGTTCCCAGGCACAGAAGATAGAGAGCAAATATCAAAGGTAATGGTTTAAAGGGAGTGCTGTAAGGATGAAGGAAATAAACCAAAATGAAAATTTTGGCAAGAATGGTTGGCTGGACCACCAATGAAGTTCCCCTCTTAGAAAGCTCTGGACAACCTACTTCACTGACCACTTGAATTATTTATTCCACTTTGTACTTCTCAAATCCTAAATCTCTGTTATGTTTTAAATTCCCCCAAAAGGAGTAAACCTGTGAAACTCTAGGTACTCCACCTTTAGACCCAATAAAGGTAGAACCCAGGTCTCCTGCCCCAGCTCTTCTCTTCTCTTCTCTACTCATAACTTGGCTATGTGGCCCCTGGGCACACAGTGTCTCTTCAAGGACCTGTGAGTAATAAATTTCATTCCATAAAGTTCCTCATGATTGCTGCTGAGGAACATTTTACAATCATAATAAGAATCATACGGACCAGTCCAGCTACAACACTGGTTCTGGTTAGATAGATCAATGTCTGCAGGGACTTACCACAGGCAGTGAGGGCCCAAATGAGTGCCTCAGGCATTCTTAGGCCTATAGCATCACCACTGATAGGCTGAGGCTGATCCAAAACAGCCAGATCCTGGATTTTCATAAAAATGATGAGGAAATTGCAATGCAATTTACTTCCAACCATTCTACATCTACTTTAACTTGTAAAACTTACAAAAAAGAGAACATTAACAAATATATAAATTATTTAAGAGAAAATTTTTCATGTTAATTTCTCTGGAGACCCCAGATTCTTTCACAGAAAGATTAATGGGACTTCATTCCAAAAGATTTTAGAATTTCTAGGCTACATAGTATGATCTGAAGAATGGTATTTGACGGTTCTCTGCTCAAGAAAAATCTACCCAGGAAGGGCATTAAACTTTTCTCAGGCACTCATCATTTAGAATAAAAGAGGATGATTCAAGGCTACTCCCCTCACTAAAATTTAAATCCCTCTCTAGCAGAGAGTAAGCAATTTGGTCACATTATTATCAATTAGAAAACTCATCAGGAATCAGTATATTAGATCAGAGAGTTACCAACCATATATCTGAGAGAATATTATCCAGGAAAGTTATGTTCTGAAGTTTTGAGGCAGAACAAGGTAATGAATATAGATGAAAGAAATGCTCTCTTCCAAAAAGGGTTTCTGCTTCTAGAGGACAAAGCATAATTGGGTTTTCAGTGAGAGGTGGGCAAGTGAAGCATAGGGGGAGCTAGAATTCCTGAAGAGGTGAAGACAAATGGAGAGGGAAGAAGTTGAATGATGCTGAAGTTAGTTTCTTTATTGTGTCCTTTTGCCAAGGGCCTGGTTTGCCCTCAGCTCCTGATCATGACCAGCTCTGCACAGATAATGCCATGGGGCCGAAGCTGTGTGCGTAGCTGAAGAGGTCAACAGTAAATTCTAGTGAGTGACAAAAGACTCCTTTTCATGTCAGGCACTTCAGTAAGAGGAAGTTTGATGAAGGGCTTTTTCAGATGACTATCTTATGCCAGCAGATCCCAAAAGGAAGTAGGGGTGCTACCACTAATACATGGGATGATGAGGCTTTGGGGGCATTTCCTTTGAATGCTTTTATTCTGTGTTGGACTTATCTTAATATAATAAAGAAATTTTTTTTTCTACCTGGTAAGTTTACAGAAATTATAAAGTTCCCCTTTTAAATTAATTACATAAAAGAAAAGGGGGTCAATTTAGAAAAGAAAATAATATTTTGAATAGATGATACTGAGATGTGACAAGAACTATTGAGGTGGACTCAGAATAATGCAGTCTGGCTAACAAAGTCATACATAATTCTGTCCTTTCTCAGGACCCTAGAGAAGAGGAGATTTTGCAAAGACTGTAGAGATAGAACACATTTTACATTAAAGGAGCCCCATACCTCAAATTCCTCAAATTTTTATCAAATAAAAATGCAGTTAGAAATTCCAAAATGTGGTTACATTCTTTACCCTTTAAATTTCAGCAGGGATTGTACACCCCATTTTTACCTAACAGGAGCTTGAGGTTCCAAAGGTGTGAAGGGCCATGTTAAGGTTTGAACACAGGTCAACTCCCTCCAAATTTCATTGTAGCGATTATTCTAGCACAAGTTCCAGATGACATCTTGGTGAAATTGTTAAGGCAAAAGACCAGTATGGTCAGCAAAATGGTAAAAGTCTCAGGCACAAAGGACATACTTACTTCATTAGCTATTGTCGGTTAAAATTTTACCAATTCCTGGAAGAGAATTGTTAACATGAGATCCACATAGCAGTCATGATATTCAACCAGAAAAATATAGTGAGAAGGATGTAGACTAAAAATTATATATGTTTACATATATGTATGTGTGCATACATACACACACCTCCCTACTCCGCATGTGTGACATGGGACTTTGTTGATAAAAATCAGCAGCATTACACTGGGTGCTCTGACATTAAATGCGAATTCCAAAGCCTTATTTTCTGGATTCAAATCCCATACCAGCTATGTGACTTTAGATGAGATTTTCACGTTTTGTGAGCTTCAGTTTCCTCAAAACAGTAGAACAGTAGTAAGAATGGTAACTACTTTGAGTTGGTATGAGAATGAAATAAGGTTAACATATAAAATATGCTGAAAATTGAGTCTCAGTGGGACACCTGGGTGGCTCAGTGGTTGAGTGTCTGTCTGCCTGTGGCTCAGGTTGTGATCCCAGGGTCCTGGGATTGAGAACCACATCAGGTTCCCCACAGGGAGCCTGCTTCTCCCTCTGCCTGTGTCTCTGCCTCATTCTGTGTCTCTCATGAATAAATAAATAAAATCTTAAAAAAAAAACCGAGTCTGGGGATTATAAACGATAAATAACTATGACATTATTATTCTCCATTTCATGTACAATTTAAAATACACACAATGCACAGAAGTATTGCTCTCATTTGACACAGCATTTAATGCATTTCAATCGCAGATTTATTTATTAAATAGAACACTAAAATTATTTTCACACTAGCTGTTGACACAAGCAGTATAAGATGTTTGAAATACTTTTAATAGTGTGGTCACTGACTATTTCAAGGAGACCCTTGCCTGAAAACTTGCCATAGCTACAGTCACCAAGCAAGTAAATGTTCTATTATGCCTGAGATCTACCCAATATTTGCCCAAGAGATTCTCCAGTTTATTAACTTGGACTAGAATGTCAGTGCTACACAAGGGTGAGAAGGAGTGATGGAAACACATGGAAGGGTTGGCCAACTCAGTGTTGGATGGAAGTGAAATCAAATCCTAAAGGATGATGAAGAGTCTGACAGCTGACTTGGCAAAGAGAGAGGCAGAGTTTGTCCTGGCAGTATTCACTGTGTACAAATGCCCAGAGGTGAGGAAACACTACTTATTCATGGGCCTCTTGCATGCTTTCTAGTCCAGTATGAGCTTACATTATAAGAGGAGAGAACTTGGGAGATTGAGCCCGCTTAGGATATAATAGGGCCTGTCTTGTCATGCTAAGGGTTGCAGTGTTTGTTTTGAGAGAAGTTGTGAGCAAGTGGAAGACTTTAAACTGGGGAATTACACAATCATCGCTACTAAGAGGCCCCTGGCATCGATGTGATAGGAGTTCTGAATCCACTGTCCATGAACACTGCCTGAAATTCAGTTGGTCTGTGAACTGGATGGCCAACGGGAAAAAATAACACATTTATCTTTACTAAGCAAGGCAATGTGGTCATAAATAAGCACATAATTCTACATTACAAATTCACTTAGAACATATGAAGCTTTTAATAAAATTGGTTTTCTCTGTAATCCTATGTATTTTATGCTTTTAAAAACATTTTTTTTTCTGAGAAAGGGTCCACAGGCTTCATCAGGTTGCCAAAAGAATCTATGGCACAGAAGCCCGATGGAAGGATTACACCTGTGCATACAGAGACTCTGAAAGGTTTTTATGGGAAAGGCAGGGAAGTAGCCAAGAGTAAAAACCACCACACATCCCAATAAGGTAATATTTCAAATGGCTTAATTAGAAATTCCAAATACTGAAAGCTCTAGTACTTTACTGTGTTCTAGCAAGAAAGCTCAAAATACTAGGTTGTCTCTTTCAATACCAGTCATCTGTCAACCTTATAGACACTACCCCTGCATATTACTTTTGGTTGCTTCTATACATACATGAGCCACAGTGGATGCTTTCTGGAGATATCTCCCCAGATCCATCCCCCTCCTTCTGGCAGTAGCAACCAATTAATGGATCCACTCCTAATAATATGGTCTTGGGGATTTTCATCCCACACGTATTTACCAAGGCTAAACTCATCACTATATCACATTCCTTCAACCACGTGACCTAGATTTGTCTAATCACAATAACTCTCAAGATTTTGCAGGAATAAGCTGACAAGATTCTAGTTGTTTCTATGGGACATGAACTCAAGGGACTGTGAAAATGGAGCTTTTCTAACACGAGAAAGAAGCTGGTATCAGAGGAAGAACCGAGCATGCAGACAGCAGAGGCAAGAAATGGGGAGAAACAGTTCTGCTGACACCATGTGATTCCTGAAGACAGAGCTAACACTAGACTTTTAAAATTCATAATCCAAGTGGTTTTCTTTTTCTATTAATAAAATTAGAGTGATTTTAAGTTTTTATACTTGATAGAAGTTATCCTAACAAAAATCTATATAGGTCATACCATAATGTAGATTCATTTATGAATTAATTGGTGACTGCATTGTTATACTTGTCATAATCATGTCTTTGGTGGCCATATTGTATTGATGGCAATCCTTAAGCTGAAGTTTGTCAAATGTACTCCATGAACCACGTGCAACAGGATCCCACAACATGCAGGCCAACAGCAGACATTACGGCACTCAAGATCAAATATATTAAATCTCTGGGGGGAAATGGTTGAGACCTGGAAATCTGCATTTCCCTCAGATACCTGGTGATTTTCACACACAGAAAGATCTGAGAACCCTCTTCTTTTATGGTTACTAAGGCTATAGAAAATAAGGAAAATTATGCCATCAGAGTTTCTGCGTTGGTACTATACAAAATCTTCTCTAGATGTTTTGTATTTTTCACTTTAGAATTTCATATTATTTAGTGGATGTTTTGCACTGTGATATGTTGCACTCAAATGGTCACATGTGCCATAATTTCTGAAGACTTAGTACAAAAGTAGGTTCCCAGAACTTATTCTGAATTCAGTTAAGAGTAAGTAGAGGGAGCCCTAAAAAAATCTGTCTTTTGAAAAATCAATTTTCCCAGGTAACTCTGATACTTTCTGATATTTAAGATCCATTGAACCGGAGAAATCAAGAAAAAAAAACCCTGAATTCTAAGCAGAAGAGAAAGAATATTAAATCTGAAATTTTTGAATTCTCTTTTTACTTGATCAACCCAACAGACCTTCACTTTTCTCTATTTGCTGTAGGTTTTTCCCTTTTTCATTATACCACATCTTTACCGCTACAGAGGTTGAGAATTCATGGTGTTCTCTGTATAGAACAATTCAAGCTACTTGCAAGCAATAACCAGTTTTTAATTAGGACTATACCTAAGGAAAAGACTTGGGCACTCTAATGGGCACTGCTATGCCCACATCTTGTCACTGCCCAGCAGGGCTTAATGCTTAATGAATTTTAGGATATTTTTAAAGTAGGAAATTGAGCATACAGTTGCAAAAGTGAAAATGTAGTACTGCTACATTCATCAAGTAAACTCGCTGTGAGCTCCGAATTCCATTTCTGTCCCTCAGTCAAAATTGAATTTGAATTATGCATACATTTTTGGAATAAGAAAGCTATTATTTATTTCTTTTCAGATATGAGTTTTGGCATCTTCTCAAACCAGGTGTAGAAATTGAGCTGTGTATAAGTGAGCAGAAATGTTGCAGTATTTTATTGTTAGTTTTGTTGTTGTTTCTTTCACAATTGCCTTAGGTAGAAATGAGAACTTTTCCCACATTGTATACTGTCCATTATTAGGAAGAAGAATGGAAACTGCATTTATAAAATGTTTTCATTTTACCAAATTGATAGAGTTGCCTTAATGTGTTAATTCATGGGATGCTCACCCTTTTGTGTGTATGTAGAAGATACAGATGGAGAGTGAGGGTGGGGGAGAAAAAAAAGATGTTCTTCATCAATTGCCTGTATGTATTAAAAAGCTGCAAAGAATACCTATTATATAGTATAGCTGTATCTATTATTTCTTCTAATTAATAATTCTGAAGAAGAAGAAAAGTCATTTCTATGATATTTTCATTTCTTTTCAGGAAAGTTTTAAAAAGTTAGTATCAGGACACCTGGGTGGCTCAGTGGTTGAGTGTCTGCCTTCAGCCCAGGGCGGGATCTTGGAGTCCCGGGATAAAGTCCCATATTGGGCTCCCCACAGGGAGCCTGCTTCTCCCTCTGCCTGTGTCTCTGCCGCTGTCTTTGTGTGTGTCTCATGAATAAATAAATAAATTCTTTTTTTTAAGTTAGTATCCGTACATTAAAAAATAATGTTTCTCATGTGTAGCAACAATAAGACAAAAGGATCCAATCATTTCCTTTTTCCAAAATAAAGGCATTTTATCTGATCACTGTCCAGGGTGCATAAGTTATCTTTTAAATGAACGTCCGAATCAACTCTTAGAAATAAAGCTTCACAGAGCATCTCATTTCCACTTAATTCAACAAACAAGCAATCTGAACACACGAGGTGCAGTGCTGGTGTCTCCTACCACTATAACACAGTAGCAGCCATAAAGATTTGACTCAACATTTGACTGAAGCAAGAGCCTATAGAAGCTCATGTGTTCTCTTAATGGTTTCTTTGTTATAAGAAACCAGTAGACATTTGTTCTCATCAGGGACAATTACACTTGATCTTAGCCCATAGGCTGACAAGTGATCATCATCATGCACTATTAGCAATAGAAAATACTGTACATTTTGGTCAGCCTTGCACATCTATTCCCATCCCATGTCTGATTTTCAGCAAGGGTATTAGTGAGGGTTTAATCAGAGGAGGGCCACTATGCGTGATTTATGAGGATAGGAACTTACACAAATGTGGGAGCTGAGTGGCATATCCATCCAAGGCTACAGCTTCTGCATCTGATTTTGGGCCTCGCTTGCTATAGTTCATATAGGCTGTCCTCCAGTAGAGGAAGCTGGATATGAAGTGAGGCAATAAGAATTAAGTGCCATCTGAAAGGATACACTGTAATCTACCAAGACAAATGACTCTCTCAATTTCTTCAGGAATATCTGCTACATGATGTCTGTAATAAAATACAGGTCCTCTGCCAATGGTAAACAATGTTCATCATGGTATTTTTTCCCCCAGTGATCAGAGACTCTGCTTCAGAATCCTTCTAAACACCGATACATAAGCAGTCATTTCCAATTAAATGCAGTTCATCAAAAAGAAGGAATCTATTTGCCACCTCTAGTGTCAACACAGCTTTCAAGTAAGGGGTGCCATTTTACAGGCCTCCCTTACTCTCTGGATCTCAGTCTTCATCGATTTTATGATTTAAAGAGCCTGTGGGGATAATTAATCATGATTTAAGACATTGCTTTTTGAGCGAAAAATGAATTTCAAGGTTCACTAACCATCTTATGAATTCATGCTTGGTAGATTCCCAAGAGAAAGTATTTTATTAACAGTAGTAATAATAAAAACTACTTCCTTGAAGATTATCTACATTTGTTTTTATTTTCCCTAAATTTACATTCTTCAAGTCTATGTAAACTTGTCCAAAATATTAACAATTAAATCTTGAGAAGACGGTAAAAGTTAACAGGTACCAATCTGGGAAAGATCTGGATACCACCTTCCTCCAGCCTCTATGGAAACTCTTCTGTAAGTACTGACTTCATATATTTCACAAGTGCCTGGACTCTATTTTATTTCTGCTCTTCTTATTCATATTTAGCTTAAATCAGCCCCTCTCTGGCTTCACTCAGGTGACCAGAATTCTTTCCAATTCCTCTCCTCCATGCGATCCTCCAGCTCTTACTTTTCCCTCAAATCTTCTCTGCATCAGAGGTAAGAGTGTCTATAATAAGTCCTCTTTTACCACATAGCATGATTTTTCACACATTCAAGCACTGATTATGCTTGATTGTTCTTCTCCAGAAGCATTCTGGTTTATTCACACTTCTTCCAGAGCTGGAAGACCCATACTATATTTAGCACAGCATTGACTCAGAGTGTCATAGCACTCGTTTTGGAATATATGCTTCTGTGATAACCTTAGAATTAAAAACAAATTGCTTCTCTCTCTCTCTCTCTCTCTCTCTCTCTCTTTCCCATATCATATTACTTACTCATATTGATCTTGTGGTCAGTTAAACTCCTTAAGGCTTCCCACACAAGATTTTTTAAGTCACAGTACCATTCCTGTAACTGCACAGCTGGAATACTTAGACTTCAGAGAAAGTCATTATATTTGTCATTTTTGTAGTTTACTGGCCTCAAAAATTTCAATGGGAAAGGGTTGAATGGCCTGTAAAAATTTTTTTATTGGATTCAAGCAATCACAATTACCTTTCCTAAGTGCTGACAAGTCAACCTTAGACATTATTTTGGATTTTATCTGGACTACTGGCAGGTTTATATATATATACCCAGTACCGTATGTTTACATGGTTAAGAGCTCCACAAAAGTAGGAATTTCTAGATGCTTTGTTCACTGTTATATCTCTAGCAGGAGGCCCTCATTTGAATCTGCAGGATAAATTAATGATGTGATAGGAACTTTCTATCCACTAAATTATTTAATCTATATAATAGCCCTACATGGTTAAGTAATATTTTTATTTCATTTTCTGGATGAGGAAGTGATGCATTCACTTTCAAAGTTGAAAGTGAATATTGACTGGTTACTGGAAATTAGCTCTAACATGTATATGGAAAACAAGAAACTCTAGCCCAAGGAAGAGCCAAATTACCTAAAACTGATTAGATTTGCTTTATATACAAAGTATAGCTATTCATTCATTCAGACACATTTTAGCTGTTTTTGTGCACCAAGCTAGGAAGAATTATGCAATAAAGGACAGCCCACAGTATCAAAGAGCTATTGATAATGCTCAAAATAACAGAAAATGTGTACTAATAAGAAATAATATGGAAATGAAGGACCACACATATGCTATGTAAATGTCTGAGTGGGCATGACTCAAAAATGACATAAGCAATTTTTTTTTAAGTCAACAAAAGCTCAAATGGGGGGGACAAAAATGGAATCGGATTACAAAATGAAATGTGATAAGAAGCCCTTCTGAACCACATAAAAACTGAGGGGATAGGTACCATTATAAGACCCACATGAATATTTATAAAAAAGATTTCATATTGATAAAGAAACCATTGATGATTTATTGCCTCATAAATAAGAGAGTGGTTAATCATATATACACACAAGAAGGTATTTCTTACTTAGGAAAATGAAATTAACTGAAGTCAAGTAAGGTTTTCAATTGGTCTAGCTCGACTAGTTGCAATTTATATTTATTCCTCATCGTTGTTCTCAGAAAAATTCTTTTGTTGTAGGACTTCCTAGGTTATAAAGATCTTTTCTGGATTTTTTTTTTTTTTTGAATCCACACTATTGATTTTCTTTGTTACTCATAGCAACAACATACTCTAACAAGTCATTAGTCAAATTTGGAGGCTGACAATTCTAAGTTCAAAATTCTATAGTTGTACTAATCTATAAAGTCTGTATTAAATGTTAATACACATCTATTCCAATAGTTGGCATCTGTCATTATACACTTGCAAACTATTTGCCTCAATTTGACCTGTTCTAGTAAGAGTAAGCCTAATAAGAGAGAGTAGGCTTAATTTCAGTCCAAAGAGACATTGGAGAGATGGTTCATAAAATAATAAAAGCCAGAAATAAATTATTATTTTAGATGATTCTATTCTTTGAATGGCACATTAATCCCACCCCCATCACTACTTGCAATTTCATTCAGCAAAGTTATGGTATAAACCAATCCTGTTTTCTGAATTTCAGCCAGAAACTTGACTGTTATCTTTTTATTTCCAAAGTTTCTAATGATGAGAGAAGCATTTTGGCTTCTTTGGTTTCTGATGAAAATTCCACTATTAAACTTATTGAGAGTCCATTGTACTTCATGAGTCACTTCTTGCTTTTTGAAAATGGCTTTTTTTGTGTGCAGTGTGGTGGTTTAAGTCTTTATTTTCTTAGAGTAGTTTTAGGTTAGCAGCAAAATTAAAAGAAGGGCACAGAGATTTGTCATTCATCTCCACACATGTATTGGCCCCTCATTGTCAACATAACTCACCAGTACTTTTTAGACTTGATGAACTTATGTCAATATATCATAATTACTCCAAGCCCATAGTTTACTTTGGCATTCCTTTTGGTATTGTACCTTCTCTGGATTTGGATGAACGTTTAAGGTCACATATCCATCATTATAATATCATCCACAATAGCTTCACTGCCCTAAAAGTGCTCTGCTCTTTGCCTATTCATCCCTCCTCCCACCCCTCACTCCTGATAACCAGTCATCTTTTTACTATCACCATAGTTTTGTCTTTTCCAGAATGTCATATAGTTGGAATCATAAAACACATAGGCATTTCAGATTCTTTTACTTAGTTATGTGCACTTAAGTTTCCTTCATGTTTTTATTTTTGTTTAATGGCTTGATAGCTCATTTCTTTTTAGCACCAAATAATGTCCCATTATCTGGATGTATCCCTGTTTATTCATCCATTCATCTACTGAAGGTCAATTTGGTTACTTTCAAGTTTTGGTAATTATGAATAAGGCTTCTATAACGTCTATGTGCCAAGTCTGTTATAGACTTTATTTTTGACTTTTGGTATTTTGGATATATGTCTAAGTGTGGATATCTAGGAGTTTATTCTACTTAGAATTTGTTGAGCTTCCTGTATGAAGAGATTAATGTTTTTCATCAGATTTAGGATATTTTTGGCCATTATTTCTTCAAATATATTCCTGTCTCTTTCTCCTCTACTTCTGGAATTCCAATTATGCATATCTTGGATTGCTTAATTGTGTCCTGTAGTTCTCTGAGACTCTGTTTTTCTTCATTTCCGTTTCTTTTTTTCTTAGACTGGATGATCTCAACTGATTTCATAAACAACCTATCTTCAAGTTTGTTGAATCAGATCTGCTAGTAAGCCTCTCTTTTGAATTTCTTATATAGAAACATTTAGACACATAGAAAAATTTAAAAAAGGTAAAATAATCACAGTGATTCATCATTTTTTTCTTGGGGAAAATATGCATCAAATGTCATTTTAGTCAAATAGAATTAACTATGTGCCAAAGAGAGGGAGGAAAAATAGTGCCGACAGCTTTGCTTACCATGCATGAGCTGGGAACATTAATGTGAGTTGGTTCAGGTCTTACAGCTACCAATGATTTAAGTGTCTCATTGTGCTGCATCTGAATCTATTGTTTAAAGATGTAGTGCTGGAAAACTCCATTTTGCAAGATTATTATCTTCTGGGTACATGCAAACATTCCTGTTAACATACAGAATTATGCACATGATACCAAGTGTCATGGGTCATACAGAGTTCCCAGAA
This sequence comes from Vulpes vulpes, assembly GCF_048418805.1. Taxonomy (NCBI): domain Eukaryota; kingdom Metazoa; phylum Chordata; class Mammalia; order Carnivora; family Canidae; genus Vulpes; species Vulpes vulpes. The sequence continues at coordinate 71,215,414 of NC_132788.1, read as the reverse complement.
AATCGTGTCCATCAGGAACTGTAGAATATGAACTAATTTGGGGGTACCTGCGTGGCTAACCTGGTTAAGTATTCAATTCTTGTTCCTGACTCAGGTTATGATCTCAGGGTTATGAGATCAAGCTCCACAATGGGCTCTGTATTCTGGACAGGGTGCTTGAGTGCTCTCCCTGTCCCTCTGCCCCTCTCTCTGCTTTCACACATTCTTTCTCTCTCTTAAATAAAATAAATAAATGAAACCTTTTTTTTTTTTTAAGGGCGTGAACTTATTTGGAAATAGTGCCTTTGCAGATATATTTAGTTAAGATTAGATCATACTAGATTAGGGTGGATCCAAAGACTGGTGTCCTTATAAAAAGAGGAGAGGACTCACAGAGATACACACAGAGAGGAAGGACATAGGAAGATGGAGGCAGAGTTAGGAGCAACGCAGTTCCAAACTAAGAAACACCATGGATTGCTAAGAGCCAGCAGAAGCAAGGAAAAGGCAAGGAAAGATTCTTCTCTAGATACTTCAGAGGGATCATGGCCCAGCAATAACACAATTTTGGACTTCTAGTACCTAAAACTGTGAGAGAATAAATTTCTATTGTTCTGTACCCAGTTCATGGTACTTTGTAGGAGCAGACTTAGGAAACTATTATAGCAGGAATCCATACTTTCTGGAAAACATAAAGAATTTTCAAGAGTAAATTGAATACAACCTGGCATTATTTTCACCTTAGGCACAGAGTTAACACTAATCTTCTCACAGCACTTATGACTCTAGGATACAAAGAATTTCATAATCCTGAAAGCATAGTTTCTTTTAAAAGTATTCAAAATAGGGGCACCTGGGTGGCTCAGTCAGTTAAACGTCTGCATTCAGCTCAGGTCATGATCTCTGGGTCCTGGGATTGAGCCCTGTGTCTGGGCTCTCCACTCAGTGGGGAGTCTGCTTCTTCCTCTCCCTCTGCCTCCTCCTACCTCTCCCCCTGATTGTGCTCACTTGCTTTCTCTCTCTCTGTCAAATAAATAAATAAAATATTTTTTAAAAAAATATTCAGACAAATAAATATAATACTAAAAAATAAATAAAATATGTAAGTACTAAAATCTAATCTATATCATTGGCAATATTATTCAAATGCTTCAGCCTTTAATTTCTTCATTGGAAAAATGGAATGTCATATTCTAACCAACTATATGTATTTTCCTGTATGTGCATAGAGGTTTGTGTTAACTTCCTTTATAAAATTTAGAATGTTATAGACCGTGTAAAATCTTTCAGTTCAGAAGGCTTATGTTATTATCTAGGTGTTCAAAAGTTTGTCAAAAGAATGCTATCTGCTTAATGCCAGAATAATAAAATTTTAAAGCTAAAGAAGTTAAAAAGTACAGTACAACTGGCAAAATCTAAAACTTTCCTTTTGGGAACTGAATCTCAGAGAGTTTATCACCGCAGTGAAACTACAGTCCAGATCCTCAGACTCCTTCTATGATAAAAAAAAAAAAAATTGCTATTCTTATTAGAAATGCTCCCAACGAGTTTTGCATAATTGGCATAATGGTTAAGATAGTAAGCTTTTGAGGATGACATCTTTGGTTCAAATTTTGTCTCTATCTCATACTTTGTGACTTTGGCAATTAATACAATCTTTCTAAAACCCAGTTTCCTTATCTGTGGAATGGATTTAATAATCATACTCTCACATCACAGAGTGAAGAGAATTAAATGGGTTAAGACATAGGTGTCTTAACAGACTAAGAAAGTTAGTGGCTATTATGACTAAAACCAAACATTGTAATTTTGTAAATAGCTGCTATGTAATGCACCTTATGGCTTAATTCTGCATATATTTGCACTATTGTTTCACATAGCCCAGGGTTTCTCAACATAGGCACTAGTAACTATTGACCTAGGCACTGGGTAACTTTTTGTTGGGGTCTGTATAATGTATTGTAGAATGTTTAATGGCATTCCAGGACCCTATATGCCAGTAACACACATCCCACCAGGTAGCAATGAAAATTTCTCCAGACACAGCCAAATACCCCTGGGGGAATATCACTTTTGATTAAGAACCCCTATTGTAGTCTTAAGTTCTTAGAGAGCTAGGAGTTGGTCTTACGTCACTTTATTAACTCCCAAATATCTTCATGCTCTTGTATAACATTGTATTTTATAATTTGTTATATCATACAATAATTGATGGGAAGCCTATTTAGAATTAAAACATTAAAGTAGGGCAGCCTGGGTGGCTCAGCGGTTTAGCACAGCCTTCAGTCCAGGGCGTGATCCTGGAGACCTGAGATCAAGTCCCATCTCCGGCTCCCTGTGTGGAGCCTGCTTCTCCCTCTGCCTGTGTCTCTGCCTCTCTCTGTGTCTCAAATAAATAAATAAAATCTCTAAAAATATTAATAAAACATTAAAGTATACAATAAAGGAGGTTATTCCACCACCATTACCCCATCATGATCAGTATCTGGTAGCTAGCTCAGTGCTTAGTTTATGAGAGGTAGTTTATGAATGATGCTTAGATGAATGAATGTTGGTTGGTTGGAGAAATTGTTCATTTATTAGGAGGGGTGAAATTAGAAGCCCCCCATGTACTGAATCTTCATCTTGTAAAGGCACTGAACTAAATGGCTTACATAGGGGCACCTGGGTGGCTCCGCAGTTGAGCATCTGCCTTTGGCTCAGGTTATGATCCTGGAGACCCGGGATCGAGACCCCCATCAGGCTTCCTGCATGGAGCCTGCTTCTCTCTCTGTGCATGTCTCTCATGGATAAATAAAATCTTTTAAAAAAATAAAAATAAACAAATGCCTTACATACTTTATAGCAATTAACTCTTAATTACCAGATAATGGCAGAACCCCATTTTGTAGGTAAGAAAATCTATATTTAGTTCAAAGCCAGACAACTAGGAGAAGATAGAAGCAAGTTTCAGTGCTTATCTTCCTAAATCCTCATCTACATTTTGTGTTCCTTGGATATCATGGAGTTACAATTAATAGCCCTAGAATGAATAGAATCATCTATTATAGTATCAACCTTTTTCAATTTGTTTCCTAAAATTACACAGACAGTAGAATGTTTTAGATCCAAATAAATGCACTAGAAACTAATGAAAGCATCTGATGACTTTGAAAGACAATTTTACAGTGTAAGGTTGAGGAAAAGCAAGCAGGTTACTTCCCCAAAGCATTTATTCATCAGTCATGAGCTTAGACCAACTTATCTTATTTGACATACATCTCATCACCTCTACTCAGGCTTGTAGCTCTCATTTCAGGATGGTATGTTCACAGTGGAAAATAAGTCTCAAAAAAGATTTATTATGTCATTAATCAATACTCAGTGCCACAGAGCAAATAAACCACAAACACGCTGAATCTGCTAGTTCAGATGTCTTTAGTACTGTGAACCCAGAGTGACTGATCTGAGTGTGCTTATCCTAGGGCTAAGGGTGGGTACAAACACACATATGTGATGTCCTATCTAGAAAAGCTAAACACTATTTAATAATGTCTTACCACTCTCCAGAGGTGTCTAGATCATACCATAACTTTATAAATTATAGTCAGTCCTGCTATTTTGTAAATAGGGTAAAAAATCAAATGTAGATCATTAGAGGGGGTCCAAGAGGTGGTGTGGTAAGATCCTGAACTCACTGCATGCCATGGACATATCAAATCTATAGCTATAATAAGGATCATTTCCCTCCAAAAAGGATTTGAGAACTAGGTAGACTGCTCTCCACAACAAAGGATAAAAGACCACATGGAGAAGGTAGGAGAAGCAGAGACATCGTCTTGCAAAACACTTCACCCCTGGCACTGCAACACACAATGAGGAGGGAACTCTAGACATATAGGCATTTATCCCAGAGGAGCAAGGTGTTGGTGTCCACATGGGCACTCTAGCTTCTGGGATTTGTACCAGAAAAAAACGAGCCCTCAGAACATCTGGTATGGAAAAGAGACCTAACATCTGGGGGTCCCACAGTGCTATAAGAAATGGAGATTCCCCTCTTGGAAGGCTTACATGTGGCCTCGCTTGCCCCAGACCCAGTGAAAAACAGCAATTTGAAAGCCATCTATCAGAATATCTGGGAGGGAGATTCATTTGCTGATCTGGGGGTATTGGCTGGAGGTGTAGGGGAAAGGTGAAACACTTTCTAGAGACAGAGGTAGTGGTGGATGTCTGATACATTCTCCACATAGCCTGTTAGCACAGGGGGTATGAGATCAAATGGCGCACACACACCCCGCCCCTCACCCCCACCACCACCACCTTGGTGAGATGGGTGGGGGGTGAGCCACTGGGCACTTGTTGAGGCTGAAGAGCATGGGCGATTGTAGCACTCCCTTGCTTTCTGGCTGGGGTCAAAGAGTTCTTCTGCTCCTAGCTAAAATCTGCAAGCTAGGGCAGTTTTGACACTCCTCAGTCCCCTGGTGATCATCAACAGTGGCAGCATTCTCCCATTCTCTGCCTAAGCCAACACACATACAGAGAGAACACTGTCCTGCAGCATTGCTGAAGCCCTTGGGCACACACAATCAAGATATTTTCCCACTACCTTATTAAAGCTAGCAAGTGCTCCCACTCCCTATACTTTCCAGATGCCTTGCTAAAACCAGCAATTGTGCACAATCCACATGAGGGACACCCTTTGATTACCTGGCCCTGGTGGCAAAGAAGGCTGGTGTTACAGAGTTCACAGACTATAACAATCAGAAAGACAGTACTTGGCCACACCTAGGACACTGCACGGACAGCAGACTGAAATAAAACCCTAGTTTTTTTTTTTTTTTTTTTTTTTTAAGAAAAAGGCCTATTTACTTAGCCTGGAGCTTCAGCCTGAGGGACAGGCTCCAGGTGTCCCACACATCTAGAAACTAAGGAGGTGCTTTCCAGGGAACATGAATAGGAAGATTCCATCTTTTTGCACTCCACAGGCCTTGCTATGGTTCAATGAGCCTTCCCAGAAAGGAAGTGATACACTCAACTGGAGTCCCGACTCTTGCCAACTATCTCCTAGGAAAACCTCCAGATTATCTGGTCTGGAAGCCAGAAGGGATTATAATTGTGGCCCACAGGACTGTATATATTTGTATACTTTGAAAGCTGCTGCCCCAGGGTCTGGCCTCCAATTAGCCTGAAATTAAGTGTTAAAAATGAGACTCCTTCCCTTGGATCACTAGTGGGTATTGGCATACTCTCAATAATGAGGGCATATCAAGAATAAATCAGGTTGTTTAACCAGTCACAAAGGTTTAAGAAACAACCAAAAGCTAAGGCAAGATTAAATAAGAAGAATTATCACCTACACAGTTCTATTCTCTCAAGACAGGGAGGTAGCTGTTTCACCTAATATATCAAAGCAAACACAGAGAGTCATGCAAAAATAAAGAAACAGAGAAACATGATCCAACTGAAACAAAAAATAAAACCTCAGGTAAAGACTTCAATTAATATGCAGCTAAGTAATCTACCTAATAAAGAATCAAAGTTATACATATGCTCAGTGAAGTTGGGAGAATGGATAAACACAGTGAGAATTTCAACAAAGAGACAGAAAACAAAAAAGTACAAAACCGTAGTCACAGAACTGAAGAATACATAATTGAACTGAAAAAATACACGGGTTAAATAGCAGACTGAATGAAGAAGAGCTCAGCAACCTAGAAGACAAAGCATTGAAATGCACACAGAGCAGCAAAAAGAAAAAAAAATATATATATATATATAAAATGAAAAAAATATATATATATATAATGAAGTTAGTTTAAGAGACCTCTGAGACAACATCAAGTGGAATAACATTGATATTACAGAGCTCCCAAAAGGAGAAGGAAGGACCAGAACATGTATTTGAAAAAATAATGGCTGAAAACTTCCCTAACCTAGGGAAAGATGCAGACGTCAGACATCCAAGTCCAGGAAGCCAAAAAAGTTCCAAGTACAATGAACCCAAAGACAGCAACACCGAGACACATTAATGTCAAATGTTACAGATAAAGAATCTTTAAAGCAGCAAGAGAAAAATAAATTGGCTCAAACAGGGAAACCTCATAAGGCTATTAACATATTTCTTGGCAGAAACTTTGCAAGCTGGAAGGCAGTGGCAGTACATATTTAACATGCCAAAAGGAAAAAACTTCCAACCAAGAATACTTTGCCTGGAAAGGTAAAGAGATGAAGATTTTTCCAGATAAGAAAAAGTTAAAGGAGTAAATTACTACTAAATCACTACTAAATTAGCGTTACATGGAATAATAGAGACTTCTTTAAGATGTAAATAATTGACACTAATTAATGACAAAAAATCAATGGGCACTAAGGAGGGCACTTGACGGGATGAGCACTGGGTATTCATACTATATGTTGCCAAATTGAATCTAAATAAAATATTTAAAAATGACAAGAAATCATATGAAATTAGATCTAGTTGGAAAAGGCAAGTACATAGTAAAGGCAGTAGATTAATCACTGATAATGCTTTTAAGAAGTTTAAAAGAAAGAAGTAGTAAAATTAACCAAAACTATAATAATTAGTTGAGGGATATAGAAAATAAAAAGATGTAAAAAGTGCCACTAAAAACATAAAAACATGGGAGGGCAGTAAAAACGTAAAGTTTGGGAAAATATTCAAATTTAAGTTGCTATCAACTTAAAATACAGTTATAAACATAAGATAATATATGTGAACCTCAAGATAACACAAAGCAAAAATTACAGTAAATACACAAAAGAAAAAATGAGAAAGGAGTGTAGGCATAACATTAAGTCATCAAAACTACAAGGCAGGAAGAAAAGAGAAGGAAAAAAAACCCAGAAGAACTACAAAATCATCTAGAAAATAACCAAAAGGCAATAAATGCATGCCTATCAACAATTACTTTAGATGTAAATGGACTAGATTATTCAATCAAAAGACATAGAGTGGCTGACTGGATGAAAAAAAGTAAGATCCATCTTTTTGCTACCTATAAGAGACTCCATTCAGTATGACAAACACAGACTGAAAGTGAAAAGATGGGGAAGGATATTTCATGCAAATGGGAGTAAAAAGAAACCTGGACTAACAATATTTACATAAGACAAAATAGCCTTGAAAACAGACTGTAATAAAAGACGAAGAGTGGTACTATATAATGATAAAGGGGTCAATCCAGCAAGAAGATATGATTTATAATTATATACACACTCAAGATAGGAGCACCAAAATATATAAAGCAGATATTAACAGAGCTCAAGGGAGAAAGTGACAGCAATACTATACACCCCACTTACATCAGTGATCAAGATCAAGATCATCCAGATAGAAATTTGGTAAGGAAACTGGTCTTAAACAACACATTAGATCAAACGTAATTAATAGATATATACAAAACATTCCATCTGAAACGAGCAAAATATGCATTATTCCCAAGTGTAAATGAAACATCCTTCAGTACAAATCACGTTAGACCACAAAACAAGTCCCAATAAATTCAAGAGGACTGAAATCTTATCAAGCATCTTTTCCAACTACAATCTATGAAACCAGAAATCAATTATAAGACAAAAAACAAAAAACTATAAAATAAGTGAGGATTAAACAACTTATCACTGAACAATTACTGGATCATAGAAGAAATCAAAGGAGAAAGAAATACCTAGAGACAAATGAAAATGGAAATAGGATATACCAAAATATGGGATGCATCAAAAGCAATTTTAAGAGGGAATTCACAGCAATACAGGCCTACCTCATGAAACAAGAGAAATGTCAAATAAACTATTTAACTTCACACCTAAACACACTAGAAAAAGAACAAATTAAACTCAGAATAGTAGAATGAATGAAATAATAATGATCAGAGTAGAAATAAATGAAACAGAGACTAAAAAGATTAAAGAAAAGATCAATTACACTAAGAGCTGGTTCTTCGAAAAGAGAAACAAAATTGACAGATTTTTAGCTAGATTCACCAAGAAAAGAAAAAGAGACAGTGTTTAAATAAATAAAATTAATAATGTAAGAGAAGGGGCGCCTGGGTGGCACAGTGGTTGAGCATCTGCCTTTGGCTCAGGGCGTGATCCTGGAGTTCTGGGATGGAGGCCCACATCAGGCTCCTGCAGGGAGCCTCCTGCTCCTTCTGCCTATGTCTCTGCTTCTCTCTCTGTATCTCTCATGAATAAGTAAATAAAATCTTTTTTTTAAATGTAGGAGAAGTTACAACTGATACCACAGAAATACAAAGACTCTTAAGAGACTAATATGAATAATTATATACCAAGAAATTGAACCACCTAGAGAAAATAGATAAAGTCCTGCAAACATACTATCTTCCAACATGAAATCAAGAGTAGAAAATCTGAATAGACTGATTATTAATAAGTATATAGAGTCAGTAATCAAAAACCTCCTAACAAATAAAAGTTCAGGATCAGACAGCTTCACTGGTGAATTCTACCAAACATTCAAAGAAGATTTAATACTTATAATTCTGAAATTCTTCTCAAAAACTGAAAAGGAGGGAAGCTTCCAAACTCATTTTATAAGGCCATTAATGCGCTGATACAAGAGCCAGAAAAGAACACCAAAGACAAAAAATAAAATTACAAGTCAATATTTCTGATGAACATAGATACAAGAACAAGATCTTTAACAAAGTATGAAAAAACCAAATTCATCAATACGGTAAAAGAATCATACATCACAGTCAGTGAGATTTGTTCCAGGTATACAAGGCTGGTTCTACATTCACAAATCAATCAACATAATATGTCACATTAAGAAAATGAAAGATAAAAATCATATAATTATCCTAACAGATGTAGAAAAAACATTTGACAAAATTCAACTTTCATTTACAATAGAAAATCTCAGCAAAGTTGGGATAGAGGGAACATAGCTCAACATAATAAGGAGTATATATATGACAAACTCAGACCTAGTATCATATTTAATGGTGAAAAGTGAACATTTTTCCTCTAAGATCAGGAACAAAATGAGGATGTTCACTATCTATACTTATATTCAACATAATACTGGAAGTCTTGACCATAGGAATTAGGTAAGGAAAGGAAATAAAAGTCATACAAATTAAAAAGGAGGGAGAAAACTGTCATAATTTGTAGATGACATGATACTATAGATACAAGGCTCTGAAGACTTGACAAAAAACTGTTAGAACTAACAAAAGAATTCAGTAGATTTGCAAGATACAAAATTAATACACAAAAAATCTTGCAATTTTATAAACTAATAACAAGTAATCATAAAAGGAAATCAAGAAAATAATCCCATTAAAAAAGAATAAAATACCTAGGAATAAATTTAACCAAGGATATAAAAGACTTGAGGAAGGGCAGTCCAGGTGGCTCAGTGGTTTAGCGCTGCCTTCAGCCCAGGGCGCAATCCTGGAGACCCAGAATCGAGTCCCACGTCGGGCTCCCTGCATGGAGCCTGCTTCTCCCTCTGCCTGTGTCTCTGCCTCTCTCTCTCTCTCTCTCTCCCTATCTGTATCTATCATAAATAAATAAAATCTTTTACAACAAAAGGACCTGAGGAATGATAACTATAAGATACTGACGTGAAGAAGATGCAAATAAATTGAAAGATATTCCCTGCTCATAGATCGGAAGAGTTGTTAAAATGTCCATATTGCCCAAAGCAATCTACAGATTTAACACAATCCCTGTCAAAATTCTAATGATATTTTTTTTACAGAACTAGAGCAAATAATCATAAAATTTGTATGGAAGTACGAAACAATCCAGATAGCCAAAGCAAGCTTGAGAAAGGACAAAGCTGTAGGTATCACACTCCCTGCTTTCAAACTAGACTACAAAACTATAGTAATAAAAAGAAGTTGGGGATCCCTGGGTGGTTCAGCAGTTTAGCGCCTGCCTTTGGCCCAGGGTGTGATCCTGGGGTCCCGGGATCAAGTCGCACATCAGGCTCCCTGCACGGAGCCTGCTTCTCCCTCTGCCTGTGTCTCTGCCTCTCTGTCTCTGTGTCTCTCATGAATAAATAAATAAAATCTTTTAAAAAATAAGAAATAAAAAGAAGTATGGTACTGGTAGAAAACCAGATTCACAGTTAGAAGAATAGAAAGCTCAGAAACAGGGACACATGGGTGGCTCAGTCAGTTAAACATCAGACTTTTGAATTCAGCTTAGGTCATGATCTTAGGATCCAGTCCCACTTCAGACTCTGCACTCAATGGGGGGTCTGCTTGAAGTTTTCTCTCTATTCTTCTCCCTCTCCCCTTCCTTATCACTCTCTCTCTCATGAATCAGTCAATCGATTTATCATCTATCATCTATCTATCATCTATCTATCTATCTATCTATCTATCATCTATATTTCAAAAAGAAAGCTCAGAAATAAATCCATCAACATATGGCCCATTGCTTACAAAAAAGAAGGCAAAATATATAATGGAGAAAGGACATCTCTTCAATAAATGATGTTGGGAAAACTCCACAGTCACATGAAGAAAGAATGGAAATGGACCACTCTCATGTACCACATACAAAAATTAACTCAAAATGGACAAAAGACTCACATATAAGACCTAAAATCATAGAAATTCCTAGAAGAGAACATGGGAAGTAAGCCCCTCTTCTTAGAAATATTTTTTGGATCTAACTCCAAAGGCAAGGAAACAAAAGCAAAAATGAACTAAAATACAAAACAAAAAACTTCTGCATAGTGAAACAGTGAAGGAAGCTATCAACTAACCAGACAATCTACTGAATGTGAAAATATATTTGCAAATCATATATATAATAAGTAGTTAATATCAAAAATATTTAAGGAACTCTTACAACTCAATAATTTTTAAAAAAATCTGATTTTAAAAAATGGGAAAATGGTCTGAATATATATTTTCCCAAAAAAGACATATAGATGGCCATCAGGCATGTGAAAAAATTCTAAATACCAGTAATTGCCATGGAAATTCATATTAAAACCACAGTGATGTATCACTTTACACCTTCCAGAATGGCTATTCTCAAAAATACAAGAAATAACAAGTGTTAGCACAGAGGTAAAGAGTAGGGAACCCTGGTGCTTTATTGGTGGGAATGTAAGTTGGTGTAGCCCCTATGGAAAAAAGTATGGAGGTTTCTCAAAAAATTAAAAATAGAACTACCATATGATTCAGAAATGCTGTTGGCTATCTATCCAAAGAAAACAAAAACACAAATTTAAAATGATATCTGCCTCCTGTGTTCACTGCAGCATTATTTATAATAGCAAAGATACAGAAACAACCTAAATGCCCATTGATAAATGAACGGTTAAGATGTTGTATGTGCAAGGGAATAGTACTCAGACATAAAAACAACAACAATGGAATCCTGCCATTTGTGACAATATAGATAGACCTGGAGGTTATTATGTTAAGTGAAATCAGCCAGACAGAGAAAGACAAATACAACATAACTTCACTTATATGTGGAATCTACAAATCAAAACAAACTACAAAACAGAACACAGATTCATCAATATAGATATTAGATAAGTGGTTGTCCAAGGCAAATAGATTGGAGTTGGGTAACGTGGGTGAAGGTAGTCTGCAGGTACAAACTTCCAGGCATAAAAATAAAAAATGTTGGAGATGTAATGCATAGCATGGACAAAATAGTCAATAATAGTGCAATAACTTTGTATGGTAACAGAAAGTAACTACACCTGGTAGTGAAAGCTCTGCAATGTATACAAATATCAATCAGTATGTTGTACACCTGAAACTTATTGTATGTTAGGTGCACTTGAATAAAAAAATCAAATGTAACTCCATGTTGTTTAAGGAATATGGAAACTGGTAAATGCCTTTTATTTTTTTTTTTTTATTATTTTTTATTTTTGATAGTCACAGAGAGAGAGAGAGAGAGGCAGAGACACAGGCAGAGGGAGAAGCAGGCTCCATGCACCAGGAGCCCCACGTGCGATTCGATCCTGCGTCTCCAGGATCGCGCCCTGGGCCAAAGGCAGGCGCCAAACCACTGCGCCACCCAGGGATCCCTGGTAAATGCCTTTTAGTGTGAAGTGCTACCTTCAAATGTGAGCTCTTCAACAGAAATGAAACAAATTTGGTGTCTGGGATTTCTGTTTAATAGCTTCTGGCCATTACATAGGTGTTATTGTTTGGGGGCAAGAAGGGGACTTTTGTTCACTTTGGCCATAGTCAATGCAGTTAACAACTATGTACACTCAAACTTGATTACTGTTAAGTTGACCTTCAACTGTACTGTAAAACAGGGTAGTCTCCATATATATTTATAATTTTTCTATAATATTTAAGAGTTGCTTAGGAGTATACCAAAGGTACAGTTGCTAAGATATCTATTTTTTTTTTCTTCTATCATCCTTTGAAGGGAAGGGGCTTCAGTTGTTCTTACAAGGCTAGACCCATACTAAACAATGTATCAGTACTTTGTAACATAAGTATTGAGATATGTTAGTAACACTCTTGCAGCCTTGTTTTACAAAGTTTACTTTATATTAATCAATTCAGTACATTGCACTTATTGTTTTGGTTATTTTGATTATTTTCATTATATGAAATCTACGAGATGCCAGAGAATATTTAATCTATTTAAATGTTGAACTCTAGTAGAACTTGTACATTTACAGTAATTCAGGATTAGTAAGGAAAATGGTTCACCAGGTGTTTAGTTTTATATGGAGGTGCTTAGATTGGAATAAAATGGTATGAAAGGCAAAACCAAACAAACAAAAAATACGAAAGTATATAAGTTGATGGCCTAAATTCCATTCAGTTTAAGATTTTTTTCTATCATACACAGTCAATCAGAACTTGCTTATAAATAAATTATATACTAGATATTCAGCTTTAAGGCAATTGTTTCTATGTTAGAACACATTTGTCAAGTGTACCTCAATAGAAAAATCAAACGTAACTCCATCTTGTTTCAGGAACATGGAAAATAATCAATGCCGTTTAGTGCACACTGCTACCTTCAAACATGTGAGCTCTTCAACAAAAATATTTTAAGATTTTCTTTATTTATTTAGAGAGAAAGAGAGTATGTGAGCCAGGGGAGGTGCAGACAGAAAGAAAATCTCAAGCAGACTCCTTCCTCAGTGCTGAGCGAACACAGGGCTCTATCTCCTGACCCTGAGATCATGACCCGAGCCAAAATCAAGAGTCGGTCACTTAACCAACTAAGCCACCCAGACACCCCATTTATGACTTTACAATAATATGTCATTTTTATAGTCAATCTACAGAATTCTATTTAAGTCAATGCATTTGAAATATATAGCATTATTTCAACTCTAATCAACCACTAAATGTATCATTTTTTATTGAAAAACACATTTTAAATTATGGAAAATAGACTTCAATTCCTTAATGGTGATGATGTAATGGCATTATTAGAGTGAGGAATTCCACCAGTAACAATATAGAGAAAGATGATGCTACTGGATATTGAGAAGTTCTCTTATCTTTTAAATTCAGTTCAAACTCATTCAATTATTCTATTTCAACACATGGATTTTGCACTCTGGATGCTCAGGGCTTCAAACAGGAAGCAAATCCAACTATAAATAACTGCAATAGAGTGAGATAAGAATAATAACAGACTGAATATAAGTTAGAGATTATGTAGGGAAGAGAAGGACAAGCAGGATGGTGGCATGGGATTTAAAAGGGCTTTACTGAGGAGGATAGTGTAAATTTAGGAGATCTGATTTAGAAAAAAGTTGTGGTTTTACTCACTGATGTGAAACTTTATCAACTCATCTGTAATTCAAGCATCACTCAAAGAATCTGGTAATTAGATAATATCACTCCATAATTATGAGCTGTAATATTATAATTAAACTTCTTTTATTCATTTTGCTTTGTTTGAGTCTGAATTTCTGGGAAATAACCTTTTGAAATTCACATTTATAAGAAGAATAATGGCCAACACTGGAGCACTTACTACCACCTAGGCATTAATTACTCCAAGCACTTTACATGCATTATGTCATTTAACCCTGACAACTTGCTTATGATGTGAACTCTATAGTCTCCATTTTGTGAATAAGGAAAATGAAGCACAGAGAGATCAATAACCTTCCTGAAGTCACAGAGCCAAGATCTGAACCCAGTGACTCTAATTCTAGATCCAGATTTCACCATAATCCCATACTGTTTTCAAATAATTAAAATAATAACTAACATCTAGTTTGATGTTTTCCCCAGTTGCCATTTTATTTGAGTTCACATATTACAGTGACATTAAAGGAACTTAGCCCAGAGACTTCTGTTAAAATTACTTCTGCTTTTGCATCTATTACATAGCCCATGGCCCAGCAATTCCACTTTTAGAATTATACTCATTATATCCACGTTTGGTACATTTAACAAAAGACATAGGCACAAAGGTCCACAGCATCATTTGTAATACACTTACACTGGAAAATAGCAAAATGCCTTTCAATACTAGAGTGGATATACAATCCATGGTACACTCTTAATGGAATGTTATATGGCAAGGAGAATAAATGGTCTATGACTACAGGCTATATGGATGAATCTCCCAAACAATGTTTGGCAAAATAAATCAGACAAATGAGTATATAACATACAAATCCATTTGTCAAGTAGGAAAAGAGACAAACCAACCTAAGCTATTCAGAGTCAGAATCATGATTATCCTTAACGCGTGGAGTGACTGGGATGGAGAAGAAGTGGACTCTTAGGAACACTGATAATGTTAAATTTCTTTTAATGGGTGCTGGTTATATGGATGTGCTTGAGAAGCTCATTGTGCTCTTCATTTATAAGGTGTGCACTTTTTTTACATATATATTATACAACAATAATGTTTTAAATAACACGATATAATGCACTGACCACTCAACAGAGCAGCTAGCTATATATGCAACATATTGAATGGAGCAAATACTAACAATTAAATGTTATTTTATTAAAACACTGCTTTGGGCATTCAGCTTCATATACTTAGCTCTTGAATCATAATATGCTACAAGCATTTTATAATCTTTAAATAATCTAAGAATTTCATTTTTCTGGTTTGGATCTGGGCAGGGGGTGGAAAGCACAAATGAGCCAAAAAGTTTTAGTAAAACAGGGCAATGCTTTTGAGATGAGAGCAAGGAGTTGAGCAGGAAACTGGAGCAGCAAACGAAAGTCTCTAAGAAAATTCAGGAGCACACTTACTAATTGGATGGTGTGAGCAGTGTATCTAAGGAAAAAGTAAAAGATGTTCTGGCCAGGCATGAGTAAAGAGTAAAGGCTTTCTTTGACTATGAGTGCAGGGTTAAATTCAAGTGTGAAGGGCAGCGATAAAAAGCGATAGTTGGTTCCAGGCACAAATCCATGATAACCATCTTAAATTGTGCTCTGTTCCCTTGTTGGTCTTTCCAACTGCACAAACTATAATTGCCTTTAAAGTCATTGCAAAATCCCCAAATATTAAAAATTATATATATATATATATATATATATATATATATATATATAGACACTGTCCCTTGAGCCAAGCAGTTATGTGGGCATTTACTTTGTTATTCCTTCTCACTAAAACCTCCCAACAAAGGAAGAAAGCATATTAGTACTTAGAATGTTAATGTAAAATATTTAGAGGGGTCAAATGTTTGCAGCTTTTAAGTATTGAAACTATGAATACTTGTCCTGAAGCACATAAACACCATCACAAACCAGAAAATATTAATGACTTGCTGCTAACTTAAATTGTGCAGCCCATGGCTCCTCTAGATGATGAAAGTCAAGTAACTCTTTTTGAGTGTACACTGGAGTCATCCCTCATCTTCTTACTGGTAGTAGGTAAATAAGCCCCACGCTAATCTTTGTGTTAGTGCTTTCTTATCTCCTTGTTAATCTGTAATTAATTTAGGAAGCGACACATACGATGTGGGACTGGAATCAGTTTTATCTCCAATGTTAGAATGGTAAATCCCTTCATTAACAGAAACAGTACATGGAATAGTTATTAAATGTATTCTTACTATGTTATATTGGGTATTTGTTTCAGATTGCAGTTATGCATGAATGGATATTATATGATGCTTTGATGACCTTTCGAAATTCATCTGATTAAACGCTGTTGTACTTCATTATGACATTTCTCTCCTTGTACTACTAGATTTGATGTGTATGGCTTAATAATGCAAGGAGACATGCATGCTAATAACTTCACAATTCATTGCTATTTTGTAATGCACATGAAATTTAGTACAAGTTTCGCTGGCTGGAGGCTTACATGAATCATATAAATTAGAGGGTAACAAAAGAACATATTAACATTTGTTAGCCTAGATGCACGAATTTTATACTAACCATTTTAATATGTACTACAACTTTTCCACCCTCAAGTTAAAAAGCTTTTCAATTTTTCAACCAACATCATAATTGAATTGGTTCTCTTTCTGCCTAAGGATAACAATTTTACACTGATGGAATCTTTATTAGATTCTAAGGATTATACTTATGGTTCTGGTTTGTAAAGTCAAACAACTCCACCTAGAAAAAGGATTATTTCAAATAATCATGACCAAAAAAAAAAAAGTTAAATTTGTCTTTTAAGGAGAAAATGCTTGTTTAATTATTATTGCAAAATAAAGCTGAATGAGCCTCTGATAACTTATTCTCAGGAGAAATGGACACACACTGAGAAAGCTATGTAACATAAAATTTCATAAAACAAAATTGGCCCTAAATCATGGCTATTTTTCACTTGAATTGGTGTTTTGTTGATTTCCTAATGAATGCATTTTTAAGTTGGTGTTTGAAATAGAATTTTAGAAATCATAAAATAGAACCTTTTTTTTTTTTTAGAGCTGAAGATTTTTGTGTGTGGCCTAATCGTTTTCTTGAAATGGGGTTTAATTCAACTTCATACCAAGTTATAAACATGTTTCACTTGATTTTCAAAGTCTCATTAGTATCCTGACAGCCTGAAAGAAACTTCAGATACTCCAAATTAAAAACTCTAAAATTATAGAAATGGCCTTAGAGATAAGCTGTATAGGACCTGGTATTTTTGAACAATGAATCTGATGTCTGGGGAGGAAAGGTTATGTGTAGCACATCAAAGTAATTTTGAGTATTTTTTATATATTTTAGTAGATTTTTCTGCTGCCTTTGGTTTCTGGCTTAAATCTAGATGAAGAGTCAAAACAAGCATTGCTGACCATAAAGGAAGACTTGAGAAATGACCAAGATAGCTGGAGGGAAAGCAGATGAATGTAACTGCCTTGATTGCAAGCCACTGAAAGAGACTGTTAACTGATAAGCACATGCATATATTCATGGATGTACACACACACTCATACATATACAAGTCAATTGGAAGGAAATAAGACAATTCATAAACTCAAAAGAAGAGTGACTTCTTCTCTAAATGATATGAATCAGAGCAATTCTTGGTTTCCAAGTAGTATGAATTAATGGGCATGTGGTTTTCCATTTAATACAATTTTTTTTTATGTTAAGCGTACCCACAGTTTTCTCTCAGTAACCAATTCTCACTTAGCTCAGGAGTGGATCGTATGTCTCTGTCTAAGCCAATCAAAGTAATTCATTCATTCATTCATTCATTCATTCATTCATTCATTCATTTTAGCCTTGGCAATTGCTTAGGGATGTATGTGTAACCCAATAATGTCTTTCTGAGACTTCTCAGAAATACTTTAATTCCTGTCACCCCAGATTTGAACTTGAGAGGTTATATTTTCAGGGCTATTATAATAATTTATTACCACTGAAAACAAAACAATGAAAGTTAGCAAAAATTTGGGGGGAAAATATACACATATGGACAACCATTATGTGATAAAGTAACTAATGTAGCAAAACCAAGCCAGACACTCACACATAAGCCTCATAACTAATATAGTTTTAATAGAGTGAATACTCAGTAAATGATGCCTGACACTGCTCAGAGATTAAATGCACAAAAGGTCTTCACTTAAGATCAAACCCTATCCAACTAACCAAAAGCCCCCACTTGCGTTAAGAACTTGATGATTCTTCAGAGAGTCTCTATTCAGCCACTTAATTCTTTATCTTTAGCAAAGTCATTATGGTTAATAAAGGTAAAAATGATGAAGTTAAACTAGAGCTCAAGTAATCAGTTGAGTGCTAAAGCTTAGGAATTATTTAAGTTCAGATCCCTAAATAAAATATGTTTTAATAAACTATTCAGAAGTACTATCTTCTAAAACTGAACTTTTACAATGGGCCAGTCTCTGAACCAGGTGTATTGGATCATTTTCTCACTTCATCTCCACAATTACTTTGTCAGGTAGGCATAATTAGTACCACCTTCAAGCGAAGAGGTATAGTGTTAATTTGCTGAGCAGGGATTCAGATCTGAGTCTATCTGAAGTAAACAAACATCCTTTTTTACCACCGACCCGTGTCCAATCTAGAGATATCTTTTGATTACACTTCTATTATTACAATTTAAAACTGAGGGTTTTTTAATACCTGTAAGCTCAAACTGAATCTCCTTCACATATTTACAACTCAATTTATTACTGACCTCTCTCATATCAGGTCCCCTCCCTGACAAATATAAACAGTGCTGTTGGGATTGTGAATTGGTACAGCTTTTCCAAAGTATTTGGCAAAATGCTGCAAAGGCTTAAAAGTTCTGGTACTATGTGAATCAACAAAGTTAATGCTAGGAATATTTCCTAAATGTTTACATGTAATCATATTGTTACATATTCAAGTAATTCATAACAGAAAAAAATTACAATGCAAGTAAATCTCCAAAGAGAATTGAATAAAGCAATTATTGCTTAATTACACAATGGAATACTTGGAAGCCATTAAAAATGTTTCCATAGAATAATATACAATAGCATGGAAAATATTCACAATAAGCATATGGAAAATAAAGTAGGATACTTAACACAATGTATAATATGACTCTTTAATCCTGTTCTAATATCCACACAGAGAAATTTTTGATTATCACTAAATAAAGGAATTCTGGGAATTTCTTTGCAAAAGCTGTGGTGATTGCAAAGAACCTACTAGAACCAGCTGAAGCATAAAAGGTGATTATATCATAAACTCTGGGGTATTTAAATGAAAGCAAAGGGAGAAGAACATTTGGGCCTTGGGAGAGATGGAAGCTGGACACTGGAAAGCTGTTCAGAAACAAAGCTGTTACATTCTTGAAATTGCTCTCCTCAAGGCTTCTGTTCCTTTGAATATCTGTTTTGATAACCCTTTATAGTTTGGTTTTCTTTGCTTCCCTGTGTGTATGTGTCATACATGGAACACCCAACCATATCCTGGTTCACATATTCTCACTTCAATCAATTAGGGAAGGCTGGCTTAGCATCTCTAGGTTAAAAAACTATAGGAATATTTCATCAGTCTGACTTGGGCCACATATGGATCCTAATTCAATAAATGGTGACAAAGGGACCAGGTCATAGAATAGGAATTTTGGTTTTAGTGCCAACCTAGGGGTTGGAGGTGGGAGGTCAAGAGCCTGGGACATTACCTTATAATTTTTTCTGTAAGAGGAAAAGTGTGCCTTTGCTTTTGCATTTTTATGCTTTTCTGAATTTTTCAATGTGAATGCATGCCTCTTTTGCACTAATGAAAAAAAATCACCAAAAATTTAAAAGAAAAAAAAGAGGTTCAGAGAGGTCATGGGCATAGCAGGTGGTCTCCCTGTGTGGACAGCAGAGCCATGAATTCTATCCTGCTCAAATCCTCATAAGAGGTAGAGAATACTACGACTAGAACTTGATACAAATCTTTTTTCATCACTGCACTCTTTGAACCTACTGGTTTCACTAAAGATCCTGAAGGTTCCAGTAAAATATCTAATGGCAGAGGGAAAACTAATGTGTCTAAGAAGCCAAAAGCATCAGAGGTCCCAGCTTTGTTTGACTCTTAAGAGAAAATGGGTAAGGAAAACAGAAGCAGCATGATATGATATAACATTCACACCACCCCCAGGAGAGAGGTATGTCAGGGATTATGTCCCATCTGTAGGAAGTTACTCACTGATATTTATTTTTTTATTTTTTATTATTTTGTACTTCTAAAACATGCACACATGTGTGTTTATAGATACTATAACGATTTTTAATTCTGTACTCACTGATTTTTAATTCTGTAAAATGAATGGGATTGAACTAAATAATATATAGCTCTGAAAATATGTAGTTCTAAATATCTGGTAAGAGGAATCATAAAATAATGAGCTTTAGATATATTCACTTGGTTTTTTTTATGACAGTTAAAGTATATTTTCAAGCTATTTTGGCCTGTGTACCAGAAAGGAAATTTCAATATTTGGGGTCTTAGTCATTTATTACAGAATAGGCCTTGTCATTCAGGAATAATCAGGTATGCAATGCACTGCTATCTTAATGGGTTTTTAAACCCCCCTTCATGGTTCATTAACATGGATGGACATAACTTCAGAGGTCATAAAGCACAATAGCTTTCCTACACTTAGTTGATAAATAGGTCAATCAGCTTACTTCATAGAGTCAACAACATTCTAGATAAGCACAAATTGAAACTCATACACAACTAATTGTATATGGAATGACCAAAATGTCAGATCAAAATTAATATCTATGCATTAAACTATTATCAACTATATGAGATGGCCTTTCCATTTTGTTCTACTCTGTTGCTAAGCCACAATACTCTCATTAAGAGTGCGTCAATATTTTTTTTCTTTTTTGGAGACAGAGTAAGAAAACAGAAGTTTGCATATATAAGTTATATCTTCATTCAAAAATTTATTTTTATCTTGGGAGCTAATTCTCAATATGTTATACTCACTACTCTGTACTGTTTTCCTATTGCCTACTACACATTACTTTAGTTTCAAATCACTGTGGCTCTTTCAAAAAAAAAATGATGTGTTACACACCATAAATGTACTTGAATTCCTTCCCTGATAATCAAAAGTCTGTCAAGAGGTTTGCTAGCATTCGACTCTGATATTATACTGTTTGACATCATTCAATAATGTGTTATACACTGAGCAAACAAGTGTTACTCTTTAGTCTCCAACATATGTCAAAATAAATGGCTATTTCAGTTCTAGTTTTCACTGAGTGACATTTCTATGTGGTGTCATGCTTTTACTTATCGACCTTAGCTTCCTGGAGTGATGAGCCTCAAGACCAAATATTACCTCTATTGTTCCCCAGCCTATTTTTAACAAGTTGTCAAATCCAAAGATCCATTCCAAACAATTTCATGAAACAGTCTATCATGTCTCATCTACTAAATTGCTTTATTATCTTCTGCACCATTGGTACCAAGACTAGATCCTGTCGTCCAGTTTCTGATTTCCTGAACTTCAGTTCATATTCCTATGTAACTTTTTTTTTCACCATAGCTACAGGGTTTGGGATTGTTAATGCACATTGACAAGATTATATCTATGGATAATCTTAAATAAGTGGATTATTTAAAAGTTATCTTTGGAAGTTGTTTTATAGACAACATTGCAGAGGCTTACAAAGGAAGAGATTCAAAAACTGAGTTAGATGGATTTATGCCAGACACTCAACTTCAGTGTCAAAGTCTTACAGTGGATAATTCAAAACTGCTTCACCAATTTACTCTGAATTTCTGTGTTCATTTTTTCCCTCTCCCAGTGCATTTTCTGATGGTTAATATGACAGATACTCAGTTACATCAATTGCTCCTTTTTTCCTTAAAAGATTCTATAGTCTCCCTTTGTAATGTGGAGGCTTTTTGAAATTTCAAGTGAAGTCTATGCTTTCCTCATCTTTCTTATATATTATTTTTGCAAGTGGGTCATGATGGTAAGAAGAGAAAATGTGCATATTTGAAAGTTGGGGAAATTTCTTGAACTGAAAAATAATGTCAAAACAATTCATGTTATAAAGAAATCAAAGTACTAAAAATGAAACAATTGTATCTAACTTTATTATTCCCTAACCTGCCCTCCAATTACACGGAATCAACTACTGTCAAAGATTTTTATCTTAGATCTATTAATTATTACTTGCAAATCCTAAATAGTTCGCTTACCCTGGTAATTTCTAGATTTACCAATATAAGACACTATTAAATACCTCGTAAAATATGAGGATTTAAGTCATTTATTCTGTTTTTCACCTCCTTACAACAACAGGTAAACTCCTCTTTACCATCAGTGGCCCCAAAATTCATTGATTGGTTCACCTGATAAACATGTATTGAACAACAACTACACGACCAAGGCTTTTTTTTTTTTAAGATTTTATTTATTTATTCATGAGAGACACACACAGAGAGAGAGAGGCAGAGACACAGGCAGAGGGAGAAGCAGGCTCCATGCAGGGAGCCCGATGTGGGACTCGATCCCGGGTCTCCAGGATCATGCCCTGGGCTGAAGGCGGCTCTAAACCACTGAGCCACCGGGGCTGCCCCGACCAAGTCTTTTATAGGTGCTGGGAATGTAGCGGTGTATGAAACACGATAAAGCCTGCCCTCATAGATCTTTCATTCTCATCAGGAGAAAATAGACAATACAATATGCCAGATGCTGATAACACGTAAGAACAAAGAATGAATGCAGCCTAAGGAATTCAAGAGGCTTATCACATCACATGAGAAGGGCTTTTGACAAGGTAGCATTTCAGCAAACACTGGAAGATAATGAAGGAATAAGCCATGTCAGTATCAGGGGGAAGATGGAGGAAATTAGCAGAAGCATAACTGGCCTGTCTATAAAGGAAAGGCAAGAAGACAAGGTGAAGCACAGTGATTATAAGGAGAGTAGAGAAGATGAGAGGGTTTGGGACAGACAACAAGGAAGAGGGTGTTTTGCAGATCTTAGAGAACTGTCAGCCAATGAGGAAATGTCTGGTAAAAGGAATGAAATGGGGTCCTAGCAGCATCATGCATCAGAATGGAGACATACAGTGTCTTCACCCACCATGTCTTAGACTGGGCCTCTCCATCATAGCCTTTGTACCACATAAGCAGCAGTAGATTATTCTAGTAATATGATTTATAATGGTGTTATGGAAAGCCCACTGGACTAGGGACAAAGCAATGGCAAGACAATGAATCTTTGCAAGGCAGAAAAGAGCCTTGGACCAAGGCAATGACATTAGTTGCAGAGAACAGTGGACAGACTTGAAATTTCCTAAAACCATCTGTGACTATTTATGGCTCTTTAAGAGAGTGAAAGGGCAAGGACGGATTTTCAGGTGTCTGTCTTAGGAAATGAAGAGATACAGTTGAGAACTCAGGAGAAGAGGCAGGTTTATTGAAGTTTAAAAAAAAAAAGTCTATTGCAGGATAATTTAGGGTCTAGATACTTGTTTGGGTATTTGTCTTCACTACTACAATGTGAAAGCTAGCATTTCAGGGAGAGGTTCTTAAAATTCTTCCTTAGAATTTAGTGTGTACTGTTATTGTTGGATTAATAATTCTCATCCAGTTTTCTTCGATTAAGATTGAATTGTACACTTTGGAAAGGTGATAAGCTGAAAACCAAAGGTTACATATCAGCAAGTTGACAGAAACTGGCATAACTATTCTGGTCATTTAAAAGTCCCTAACTACTAGATAATCTAGTTTAATATTCCCCATATCTTGTTGCTGCATCTGATTTCGTTCAAAAATATTTGAAGGTTTACAATTTTCCAGATGCTAATCCAGGTCATGGCTTAAGAGTGAATAAGCCATGGTCTCTATCTTATTCTTTTATGGCAACATATTCTATTAATAAATTATGAGAATGCCAATCATAACTCCATTTGCTGCTGAATAAGTACTTTTTAAGGAGAATGAGGAAAGACTATTTTAAAATCATTTCATGGAATGTACTTTTCTAAAAATTTTAAGCAATTCCTCAATGGAAAACTTTTTAAAAATTATTATTCTGTTTTTCTTAATTATCTTTTATAAATGATTCATATGAAGTTTGGCAAATGTGTAGTATCTTCCCTTCCCTTCCCTTCACACAGCAGAAATCATTAATCTATCATAGACTTCTTTCCGAATGAACCCTTCTGAAAATATTCTCAGAAATATTGTTTACAATAGAGCACAAAATAGCAGCAAGCAATATTTTATTCGTGCATATGAGATGAAAATTCATTGCCATCCAAGGCTTGAGAAGGCATTTTACAAAAGATGATAGGAAAATGGCCTATGTACCTCTATGAAAAGGTCAACTTCATGAGTCATCAGGAAAATGCAGATTAAAATGGCAGTGAGAGAGTAATATCTAAATTGAAAAACTCAGACAATACCAAGTGTTGACAAAGATGCAGATCAAATGGATGTTTCACTGTAAATTATTTAGGTTTTAAATTGGTCCAACCACTTCATGCTTAGGGTTATACTTAAGCAAAATATGTCCATATGCTTACCAAAAGATATGTATAAGAATATTCATAGTAGCAGTATTCAAAATAGCCAGAAAAACTGGAAAAAAATACCCCATCACTAAATGGATAAATAACATATTTACAGTGTTATTTTATATTACATTATATAATACTATACAGTAGCTAAAACAAACTACATTAAATTGTACCATGGATGAAACTCATCAACTCAATATTGAACAAAAGAAGCCAGAAAAGAATATATATTATCAAAGTTTGTTTATATAAAATTCAAAACACAAAATTAGTCTATGGTGTTACAGGTTACTGTTGGGAAGGTATCAAGGTTGCTGGGAGCCGATAGTATTCTAGATGCATTTTACATAGGTGGGCTCATTTTGTGGAAAATAAATTGAGCTGTAGTCAGATAATATGTATATGCATAATAAATTAAAATAATTATATGCATGCCATAGTATATTAAAACTTACTTAAAAAAACTAAAAACCTTTGGCCATCCATGAAATTCCACCAATTTTGGAATTTTCACTATTTTCTATTTGAAAATCCACTCATTCTGGAATTTTACTTCCACACGAACATCTATGCTTTCATGATGAGACATCACTTTAATTAATTGTAAGAAAGTTTAAAAATAAAATTTCAGATTCTAGAAATAGCCCAGGTTTCCGGTAAAAATTAATTTTCTACTACTAAATGGGCTCTGTTCATATTTAATTTGATCTTATCTTCATATCAAAATGTGACTGCAAATTTCTTTTCAAACAAGTTAAGTAAAATTTGGTAATAAAATACTTTTAAAAAGAATAATGTATTAAATTATTAACACAATGACTTTGGGCATTTATTAAAGCTCTTGAGCTTATGATCTGGGGAAAGAGAAATTGAAAGGTAAAAAATATAGGATTCAGGTGTGTTTTTCTAGTACTTTTTATTCTTCTTATTTACATAACTTGTTTCTTATGATTTCCCTGTGAATGTAAGATATTTGCTCTTTTCTGTTGATCATTGTTTCTTTGGATGATAAATATAAACCACACTTTGCAGAATTTATTTGGGGAATTCTCAAGTGCTTTTCCTTATATACTTTTTTGTATGTCAACCTTTCAATTCAACTCACTGGATTTATAACTACAAAACTGGAGGCTTTTAAAAAGAGAGAATATCTGAGATGATCTATTTAATTCAATTTTAGAAATTTCATTCTTTTGGCCTGACACAGAGCAGGTTTGTGATCCCATTCCTGATCGAGGTATCCCAAGGGAAGTGACCAATGGTGCTTGTGGCAAGGTGCTTTTCTGTAAAGAGATACTGTGAAGGGTTCAGGTTTCTGCCTCTACTCTACAATCTGGGCAGCTGTAGTAAACAGAGAATCAATCAATGAAAGCCGGAGCTCACAAGTTTAATCAGCTTGACTATGATAAATAAACTTGTGGCTATTCACGTTTTTATAATTGATTTAATCTTATTGCAGAGCAGAATTTACGGGATTGGAATAATGAACCATCAGGAAAGAAAAGAAAAGTAGAACAACTAGGTCCTTGATGACAATACTGAGCTATTGAAATTGCCTCACATGGAGCTGACATATCATTGGACTTTGGCAGGTAAGGGCAGTAATAAATGTACTTAATTTTAAACAATTTTTCATTGGAATTATACAAGGAAAAATAAAACTATATTATTTGAAATGGACAAGTTTATTGTCTTTCAGGCTTCCCTGAAATCTCAATGCAGTGTCTCAGACTTGACACATACCTAACAAACATTTGCTGAATTTGCAATTTGTGCTTTCAGCTCTCGGAACCTAGAGCTAAGGATATGCTTCCAAAGCTCTTCTCATTATCAAGCCCCCACCAACCTTAGGAGAAAAATTAGATTATTTTAAATTTATTTAAAATTGATTAATATATTGATTGGTTTAATGGTTTTAAACTTAAATTTAATTTCCCTCTAAGGAGAGATTGCCTTTTTGAGTACAGTATCTCCTCTCCATTAAGAATACATGTGTATGCCCCATGTTCATTGCAGCATTTTTCACAACAGACAACACATGGAAGCAGCAAGTGTCCACTGACAAACTGATGGCTAAAGAAAATGTGATGTATATATGCAACAGAATATTATTCAGCCATAAAAAATAAAGAAATCCTGCCATTTACGATATGTGTGGAACTTGAGAGCATTATGCCACATGGAATACATCAGAAAGTGAATGACAAATGCTGTATGACTTCATTTAGATATGGATCTGAAAAAGCTGAACTCATAGAAACAGAAAAATGGCCACTTCCAGGGGTGGGAGGGTGAGGGAAATATGGAAATGTTGGTCTAAGGGTACAGACTTCTGGTTATAAGACACATAAGTTCTAGGGATCTGACATAGAGCACGGTGACAAGATGTATTATAGACTTCAAAATTGTTAAGAGAGCAAACCTTAAATACTCTTACCACACACACACACACACATAACTCTGTGAGATGATGGAGGTGTTAAGTAAGCTTATTGTGGTAATAATTTTGCAGGAATATGTACACGTACTAAATCATCACCTTAAAATGACAGTGTTATATGTCAACTGTATCTCAAATGAAAAAAAAAAAAAGAAAAGAAAAGAAAAGAAAAAAAAAAGAAAAGAAAAGAAAAAAGAAAAAAAAAAAAAGGATGCTAGAGGATATGTCACCGGGCACCACATGTGTGGTGGGTCGGTAGGGAAGAGGGAAGAATAGGGGTGAAATATCTCATTTAGGAATTTCCTGACACCAAAGTGACAATGACTATGGCTCATCCCTCTATGCAACGTTCTGCGATACATAGTAAATAGAATTACACAAATATAAATATTTACGAGTTTATTTATCATATTCAAATAGATATTATGCCTAGATTACAAGTTGTTTTTTAAAAATATTTTATTCATGTGTTTGAAAGAACACCCATTTGTAGCATTTCTTCCTCAGATAGAGTCATATTTTCTGAAACCTGGCAAGCACATTTTTATAAGATGCCTTGTACAATACATCAACAACTAATGAAGAAGAAATAATGATGACGGTGCACTGTAAAATGTATTAGAACACTAATTAGACAATCGCAGAAATGCTTACTGATGGCTTTTAAACACCTGCTTGGTAATTTCTAAGCCGGGGTGTTACTACATTTAACAATACACGCTTAATTAGGAGACAGAGTTAAGATTAAATAATAAACCCAGGACCGCCCAGCATGCTCTATGCTTTTAACTTTCTACTTCATCCACAAAATTTAAGGAATGATAATTTCATTTACAGGGGAAGCAATAGAATAGATTTATTTGTTCCCTCAAGGCAGATTCTAATCACTGTTATGAACCTCATTTCATAGAATGGCAGAGAAGATTTAGGAATGAGGGTATGTATGGGGGTATTGCAAAGATGTGGGAACCGAGAGCGGGAAGCTGCTCATTTCCAGGTATAATTTCTCCAGACACCAGGTAGTCCATTTCTCTGTGCTCAACAGAAACCAAATTTTGTTAGGGCTTCCATCTTAGTGTCCTACCTTGGGTACCTGATGTTTTATGTGCTTGCCACCCCACTTGCACACACATTTACTTTCCTCCTATTTTTGGACACACAAATACAGTGGAAGCACCCACAATAATAAATATGACAACACACAGTTGGCCACAGTTGGCAAGTGGTCTCAACACCGAGAGAGCATTCAGCAGACCAGCAGGACTGTCCTCACATGTTTCATTAGAAGTGCACCATCTCTGGCCCTGCCTTTGACCTACTAAACCAGAATCTGAATTTTCATTAATTCCTTAGATACTGTACATGACCATTAATTTGTGGTACACTGCCCGAGGGCACTTCATTTTTGATGTCCCATTCAGTCTTAGCTTTTGATTCCCTGCAATACTCTTGGGTCAGTGTAACAACCCTTTTCCTTTAGCTAACCACAATGGGCTTCTACTACCTGCTACTAGAAGACTCCAGAAAGCCCTGCTTTACCTCTTCAATCAATTTTATTTCCTAAAACAAAAGGAATTTTACATTTGATTTCCAAAACAATTTCCTTTCCCCAAGCAGCATTAAAATAAAGATTGAGGGGGATTCATTCTGGGGGGACCCGAAATTGACTTATTTGTTGTGGCTTAAAGGGTGATTGGTGAACATCTGAACACAGAATAACTACCATGTTCAATGGCTGAATTTATTACAGGAAAGCCTACCACTACATGTAAAAAATGTTTTTAAGAATAATACTGTGCTGCTGATAAACTGTAAGAAATAAAAAAGGATGGAATGAGAACTTGTAGATTAAGAGAGGCTTAAAAGAGACGTCAGGCCAAATTAGAGGAATAAGAATAAACTCATGCATCTAAGGGTGCACGTTTAGGTGAATAAAAACATTAAAAATAACTAACTATAAAATCCAGATAATGGCTACTTATGGAAGAGGAAAGACGTGATTGAGAAAGAGCATATTGAAGGGGTATTTGGGTAGGTAGCAAAGTTCTATTTCTTAGCTTGATGATAGTTACAAAATGGGTTCTGTGAAATTTTATTATAAAAATATATGAACAACAAAGAAATGTCTGGTAGGAGAGTTTAGATTTACCTTAGAACTGAAGTACCTTTTCTGCATATCAGCCTCTTTGCTTTAGTTCAACAATATTAAAGTCAATTACTAGGGATCCCTGGATGGCTCTGTGGTTTAGCGCCTGCCTTCAGTTGAGGGCGTGAGCCTAGAGTCCCCGGATAGAGACCCATGTCGGGCTCCCTGCATGGGGTCTGCTTATCCCTCTGCCTGCGTCTCCACCTCTCTCTGTGTGTCTCTCATGAATAAATAAATCTTTTTTTTAAAAAAGTCAATTACCAAAAAAAAAAAAAAAAAGGAAATATCTTCCATTAAAAATACATCAAGGGGAAATAAATATTGGGTATATTTTCAGGACTCATCATTCTGGATTCACCTATTATTGACTTTTTTTTAAAGAGGTTCTGTTTTATTTTGGCATATCAGGAATTGGCTTGTGCTTCATATGGAAGCTCTAGATCCCAGGTGCCCAGATGCTAACATGATGATGTATTAATACTGGTCCTTTACTCATCCTTATCTTGGAGAAAGGAGTAACCACAATATCTAACTCAGATCTTTGACATGATGTGAGAATATGTTTTAAATCACTAAGTGCTGTGCCTCACCCATTTATGATCCCAAGAGCTGTTAATTTCTAGTAGAAGTTGTGAAAAGAGCAAGACTTCTAGAGTCTAATGATTTGGACTGAGTCCCAAAACTCATTTAAGCAGGGTAGCTATTTTCTGCCTAAT
Organism: Vulpes vulpes; assembly: GCF_048418805.1. Taxonomy (NCBI): domain Eukaryota; kingdom Metazoa; phylum Chordata; class Mammalia; order Carnivora; family Canidae; genus Vulpes; species Vulpes vulpes. Next base: position 71,185,739 of record NC_132788.1, on the reverse strand, counting down.
TTCATAAATCATTTAAGTGTTCATTTGGGAAAAGTTAATTTGTAAGGTATTTTCTATTGTTCTTAACATCTGGAAAATAATTCATTCTTCAAATCCTAGACTATTATCTTAGAACAATATCTAAGAGGTTGAAGTGCAGGGTCAGATCATTTGCACATTATAAATCTTGGATATGTACTATATGCTTGCATTTATCTGAGATAAGGTAATAAAGCTAAAAAATTTCAATCAATATTGTCTTCAAATCTTGATAAATGTTGAATCTAGTTCATGGGTACATGGAGGTTCACTGTATTATTCTCTTTATTTTCTAGCCTTGGAAACTTTCCTTAAAAATATCTTCAAACTCAAAAAGATATATAGATTAAATATGCATAGCTTTTGTATGTCAATCACAGCTCAAATAAAGGAGTCTAAAAATATACAGATTGAAGAAAAGAATAAAATCTTAAAAAAAATAGATAAAGCCACCCTTAAAAATCTCTTCTGGAAGGAACTATGTTGAGGATAGTCTAACATGTCCTCTTTATAGAATTCCAACACAGCTAGTATTTCCTACTGGGTTGAAATAAGTCATCTTTTTCTTTGGTTAAGTACCAGATTAGAAAAAGGACTTGCCAATTTGATAGGCTAAAAAATTGCATTTTCCTCTTTTAATTTGTATTGCTCTGAATACTAGTAAAGTTGACCTTGTTACATTTTTTATGCTTTTTAGTCCTATAATTGTCTTCTTTTCATATCTTTGGCTCATTTTACAATAAGGTCATTCATCCTTTTATTATTATTCTCTAAGGACTTCTTATACATTACAGATATTAATTTTATTGTATAATACATGTCCCAAAGTCTCCCTGTCTTTATCTCATTTTTTACTGTAGATATAAGATGTTAACCTTTATTCAGATATGCATATGTATACATATATTGTTTTTCCTTCATGCTTCCTTCCTTTGCCTTTTTATTTAGAAAAACTCTCCCCTTCCATTTATTGGTTACCTATTTACATATTTTTTCTCCCTATTCTTTAAGATTCCATAAACTTTATAATATTTAAATAGTATATATATTATGATTTTGTATTATAGTTGACTCTTGAACATGGGTTTGAACTGCACTGGTCCACTTATACACAGATTTCTTTGTTCAACACATTATAACAAGTATATTTTCTTGTGATTTTTAAAATAACATTTCCTTTTTCTAATGTTATTGTAAGAACCTAATATCTAATACCTATAACATATAAAATATGTGTTACTTGACTATGTTATCACTAAAGCTTCAGATTAACAGTAGACTATTAGCAGTTAAGTTTTGGAGGAGTCGAAAGTTATATGTGGATTTTCGACTGTGCAGTTAGTTAGGTACACTTAACCCCACATTATTCAAGGGTCAACTAAATTCCCTTTGGCACTTAGATATATTTTGTGAAGTACAGATGTAACTTCCTTTTCCCCCTCAAATAGACAGTTATTATTTATTCTGAAAATAAATCCATCTATCCTTATATACCTGAGTTTTCTTCTCCTTCATATTCTAAATATTATGAAAACAGGATGCTTTGCATACATATAATCTTTATTATAGGTGACCATTCAAAAGTTGACAAAAGGCAGCTTTAGTCTCTGTAGCTGAAAATATTTCATTTTTCAGAAACAGGTATACTCTGAGAAAATAAAGAAACTCTGAGGTCCCCATTTATTTTCACAGGATGAGTAGAAAGGAGATAGAATCTAAACTGTTCTGTACGTAGTTCTGCTGCCCTTCTCTTGTGTTCAAAACAGAAATTTATGACACTAAAGTCAAAATCATGGTGCAGGTAACCTTGAAATAATCTTGAAATTCCCATGATAGGCACAAAACTTTTCATTTTTATTTTGAAAGTAAGGCTTAAAGATGTAAATAGTCTTAGAAGAGTTTACATTTTAACCTCCAAGAACTTTAGATATGATACTGATAAGAGCCAACCCTAGGAGCAGGTATCATTGATAAGCATTCTTGTGACTGATTGGGCATGTTGGGGATGGAGAGAAGTTAAAAACACAAGATGAAAAATAGACAGTTTCTATCACTTGTCTTGCTATAACTTCTATTTCCAGAAAGACGATCATATCCTAAGTACAATCTAACAATCCTTCTCTGGAAGACGGGCAAATGAGTACCATCTGTAAAAAGCTAGGGAATTCTCTAGGTCGTACATTTCATTTGACCCTGCTGATGAAAATACCAGATCATAGGTTGATGAGAAAGATGAGATAAAAAAGAAGAGTTATAAACTCAAGATACAATGGTGTACCTCAGATACACGTAAGTCACACCTATGTTGTAGGAGGAACAACCAAAATTCCAGAGAAAAACAAATGACATATATTATACCTAGAATCTGAGTGGACAATGCTTGTAACTTCAGGGAGGGCGGGAATAACATTTAGATGACTTAGGTGGTAAATTGTCCTGACCCTAAGAGATGCAACGTTTCCATGGTAAGAAAACATCATCATTCTGGTGTTTATATAGGGACAGGAGATAACCCCTCCCAGGGACACACTGCCCCAGATGGATATAAGTTGAATTTTCCACTCCTTTACCATACAACTAAGAGGTTAAAACACCTCCAATACGACAAACGTAGTATGTTACTGAAAGAAATACTCAATAGGATGTTTATTCTTAAGCAACAGAATGGACAAGGGAAGATATTTTCTTTGACAAAGAAACCCCAAAAAGTGCTTTTCTACTCAATTCTATTTTTGTCCCCTTAAATCAATGAACTCCAAGCATTCTCCAATGCAAAATATTCTCTCTTTTATAAGAAAGGGAAATGCAGTCATTTCAGATTATAACTCCTTGCCTTAAACTCTTTACCTCTTCCAAATAAGATACATGTTTTCTCATTTATGTTGTCTTTCCCTGGAAATTGACTCTTGTTAAGAATAAAGAGTAATATCAAATCAAATTTCACATGGTTGAAAGGCAAAAACAGAAACATATTTCTGCTCTCTTATCCTAAACACAATCCTTTATAGATTAAGTATTAGTGTGTATTTCTTGTGAAATAGCATTTCTATGATATTCTCCATTATTATTTAATGATATATCATTTTGCTTATTACGTTGAGGCTAAACTGTAGTGTACATGTTTCCCTGTGAGTGATTTTATTTGTTTTTGTTTTTGTGGTAGTGGTCATATTACTCTTTCTGTTTATCAATTTGATGATGACCATTATTTGGACAATATCCAATTCAGCACCTCTGTTAATTTTAACACACACCTCTAACTGCCTGCTGGATATTTTAACCATTGCTCGCTTCTACCTAAAATCAGGCATGCTGAATGCTAGTATCACAATTTCCACTGCAGCCACAGTGAAATTGCCTCATTTGTTGATTCCCTTTTTCGTCTATGATAGGCAGAGCAATGAGTGGGAGTAGAGTCAGAATTCAACATTAGCAGAATCAACGTCTTCTAGTCAAAAATGAGGCTTGAAATCCCTCATAATCATTGTCTCCTTTCCTATTTTTTCCTTTCCTCATGTCTAATTATTCACTTGTTAGTTTCCTTTCCACAATTTCTTCCTTCATAGATGAAAGCAAACAAGGACAGCAGACAATGAGAAATATGTCTTCACCTCTCCCTGTGTCCAGGATTGGGAGGTGTTTTACTTCCATCAGGGCCTGAGGAAAGTTCACCTTCACTCTCAGTATTTCTAACCCACAGCACTATTAATGACACATTTCTATAGAGCTCAATGATCATACAGTTTTCTTTTGTTTCCATCTGGCATGTCAGGTTCTTTTTTTTTTTAATGGAGATCATCTACATTTAAGTCATTTAAGCAATTATTTCTGGAGCACATAATACATGCCTGGTGCTGTAACAGAAAGGATGCCTACCTCCAATAGAAGAGTCTGGAAAGGTCCTACCTTTCCAAAAGTAAGAGGAGAGGCAAGTTCTAATGCGAGATCCTGCAACACTAAGGTTTACAGTTATTCTTACAACATATCAGTGCTAGAGATCAAATAAGGTAAAGAAATTAATTTAGAGGAAAACCTAATTGAGAGCTTGTATGTTAGAATATAGCTTTCGCATGAAAGGGGTAAGCAAAGTTGTAAGAAGACAAAGGTTAGTAAGGAATCCAGCTTCCTGTTAAAACTCCATGTGTGATTCTTTAGGCTTGACCACAGGCCATAGTAACAGAGGCTTTAGTTGGCAGGCCTCATGGAAAAGCTGTCCTCCCCAAACCAGATTTGGGACACAGCCAGTGCATGGTAGCCTCCAAAGGGGAGTGCAGTGAAGGATGCACTCTGTGGGTGGTCACGCTCTTCACAGATTTATGTTCCTGGCCCAGAGGCTTCATTCCTCCATCTCTTTATCCAAGACTTCAGGCAGAGGTGTTCTTTTGGCAACTTTGCTGAGGCCTCCTTATGCAGTTGGGGGGTGGAGTTGGATGAGGAAACCTTCAAGACACTTTTATCTGCTCAGACTCAGTGCCTAGTATTTTTTTACACCTCAGCCTCCCACTTCCTCCTCCCCATGACTTCAGGGGCCATCAAACTACCAGAATTTTTGTTCAGGGTTCCCCCTTAGCGATGATACAACCTCCTTTTGGCCCTACACGGGTGAGCAGTTCCATGGACAGGAATGGAACAGGAGGAGTCCCACCTTCTCCAGTTTTAGACTTGCTATTACCTTCCCAGAAAGTGATTAAGAGCTTAACCATTACATTTTTGGCTTCATGCTTTAATCAGGAGCAAGACCCTATCAAATCCTTTGTGTAAACAATAAGGCCTTCTCTATGAGACAGACAATTGTAAGGAAGCATCTTCACTAGGTAGACACATTCAAAATTTCCTCTTCCTTCAGAGCCATGGGGCTAGGGCTTGGAACTGGAAGCTCAGGCTGTATTTCACCCTTGTCCAACCTGCACAACCATAAAGGTAGACCAACCCTAGATTGACAGTACCAGCAAAACAGACGGAAGGAGGAAGGGTAATTTTCTACAGATACTAAGGCTCTGGGCAGACACCAGAGCCCACCTCACATGCCATAAGCAGAAATCAACAGTGGCTAAAGGCAGAAATAGAATGGACCATTAGTTACAAGCAATAACCCAGCTAGACAGAAGGCAAGGTGTGAATACAGGAGAAATTCATCCAACCATAACACAATGGAGATGAACATATTTATCATCAAAAAGAAAAATCACATAAGGGAACAAAGGCTCTTTAAAAAAACACTCAAGAGTTCTCACACCCATTGTATAATTGAAACTGTGATTAACACTCAAGAGGAGAATATTTATCCAGTACTTTGTCAATGTTTGTTGTTTTGTGAACCATTAAAAGCTTGGATCTCTAGTCTTGAACTTTGTATTTCTATCATTAAACTATAGCTTCTATCCACAAACCAAAGAGCAGATGAAATATAATTAGAATATGCCTTTCAAGGAGAGATAGGAATATGTAATAAAAGCATTTCACAACACCATTTGAGCTTGGACAAGGATCAGTGCCAAATATGGAAGGTTCTCCCACTGCATGTGGAAATGTTTGAATTGCGGGCCCCTTACTACATAGAGAGATGACTGAAGTCTCACTGAATTCAAAAGTAACCTGAAAAACTATATTTGTCTTCCTTTTTTCAAAAAGGATTTGAAATTCAATCTTTATCCTCTAAAGATAATATTTCAAGTGAGTACTTTTAGAGGACATTATAATGACCCTGATTTCTTTTTTTATAGATACATCCTTCCTAGGTAGAATAATAATCTGATTTCTTAAGTGCCTTTAAATACAGCAATATCATTTTACCTACTTTAGAAAGTCAAATATGAATGTAATCACAGATCCTATTAATTATTGCACCTTCAAAATCTATTTTCACCATACTCAATGTTACGCTTTTATAATGAATACAGTAGGCAACTGACATTCGCAGGTTTGTATTTTATGATTTTGACAATTAACAATGATTATGAATGTCTATGACATGTTGTATTTTGTAATTTTCTGGAGGTCTGCATTTGAATTGCTGGGAGGTAGATGATCAAGAATAAATTACTAAGCTAGTGACTGAGTACTCTCATCCAGCAGCTGCATACCTGACAAATGCCTATTTGCATTAACACAGATCCTAAATCAAGTTGCTTTATATTGTCAGAGATGACTCTATTCTATTCACAGGTGAAGTGGGCTGATGATCTAACACAATGACTCTCAAACCTCAGTGCATCAGAATCATCCAAAGGGCTTTATTAAAACACCAATTGTTGGGCCCCATCCCACCCCAGTACTGTGTGAGTTGGAAACTAAGAATTTGCATTTCTAGCAAGTTTCAAGAGTTCTGAGGAGATGCTTTGAGGATCACTGATCAAAAAGATTTTATCCATTTCATCATTAGAAAATTTTTTTCCAAATTATAATTTCCTAAAGCAAGTAACAGCAATAGTTTCACCAATACAATTTGTTGAATCACACAATTACAAGGGATAACCTAGATAAGAATTGATATTTACTGATAACATTATCTAATGGTCAAAAAAAAATTTTATGGTCAAAAAAAAAAAAACACTTCTCTACAAGTTGTACAATAACCACATCACCACAACAACTAAGTCCTTCCCCTTGACCAATACCATTCCTTTCAGTCTACGCAGGAAGTAAGCAACACCCGGTATAGAAGGGGGCCTCTAGAACTTTTCTTTTACACTCCAAAACCTGGTTGGGATTCTATTTTTTTTTGTATATTTTTTAATTGAAGTTCGATTTGCCAACATATATAGTATAACACCCAGTGCTCATCTCATCAAGTGCCCCCACTCAGTGCCAGTCACTCAGTCACCCCAACCCCCTGCCCACCTCCCCTTCTACTACCCCTTGTTCATTTCCCAGAGTTAGGAGTCTCTCATGTTCTGCCACCCTCTGATACTTCCCACTCATTTTCTCTCCTTTCCCCTTTAATCCCTTTCACTATTTCTTATATTCCCCATATGAATGAAACTATATAATGTTTGTCCTTCTCCGATTGACTTACTTCACTCAGCATAATACCCTCCAGTTCCATCCAGTTCAAAGCAAATGGTGGGTATTCGTCGTTTCTAATGGCTGAGTAATATTCCATTGTGTACATAGACCACAGCTTCTTTATCCATTCATCTTTCGATGGACACCGAGGCTCCTTCCACAGTTTGGCTATTGTGGACATTGCTGCTATAAACATTGGGGTGCAGGTGTCCTGCCATTTCCACTGCATCTGTATCTTAGGGGTAAATCCCCAGCAGTGCAATAGCTGGGTGTAGGGCAGTTCTATTTTTAACTCTTTGAGGAACCTCCACACAGTTTTCCAGAGGGGGTGTACCAGTTTACATTCCCACCAACAGTGCAAGAGGGTTCCCCTTTCTCCACATTCTCTCCAACATTTGTTGTTTCCCGTCTTGTTAATTTTTCCCATTCTCACTGGTGTGAGGTGGTATCTCATTATGGTTTTGATTTGTCTTTCCCTGATGGCCAGTGATGCGGAGCATTTTCCCATGTGGTTGTTAGCCATGTGTATGTCTTCTTTGGTATAATGTCTGTTTATGTCTTTTGCCCATTTCATAATTGGATTGTTTGTTTCTTTGCTGTTAAATTTAATAAGGTCTTTAGAGACCTTGGATACTAGCCCTTTACCTGATAGGTCATTTGCAAATATCTTCTCCCATTCTGTAGGTTGGCTTTTAGTTTTGTTGACTGTTTCTTTTGCTGTGCAAAAGCTTTTTATCTTGATTATTTCCCAATAGTTCATTTTTGCTTTTGTTTCCCTTGCCTTCATGGATGTATCTTGTAAGAAGTTGCTGTAGCCAAGTTCAAAAAGGGAGTTGCCTGTGTTCTCCTCTAGGATTTTGATGGATTCTAGTCTCACATTGAGTTCTTTCAACCATTTTGAGTTTATCTTTGTGTATGGTGTAAGAGAGTGGTCTAGTTTCATTCTTCTGCATGTGGCTGCCCAATTTTCCCAGCATCATTTATTGAAGAGACTGTCTATTTTCCAGTGGATAGTCTTTCCTGCTTTGCTGAATATTAGTTGACAATAGAGTTGAGGGAAATACATTGCAATACAGGCATCCCTCAAAAAATTGGAGAAAACTCAAATACACAAGCTAACCTCACACCTAAAGGAACTGGAGAAAGAACAGCAAATAAAACCTACACCAAGCAGAAGAAGAGAGTTAATAAAGATTCGAGCAGAACTCAATGAAATGGAGACCAGAAGAACTGTAGAACAGATCAACAAAACCAGGAGTTGGTTCTTTGAAAAAATTAATAAGGGCAACCTGGGTGGCTCAGTGGTTTAGCGTAGTCTTCAGCCCCGGGCCTGATCCTGGAGATATGGGATCAAGTCCCACGTTGGGCTCCCTGCATGGAGCCTTCTTCTCCCTCTGCCTGTGTCTCTGCCTCTCTCTGTGTGTCTCTCATGAATAAATGAATAAAATCTTTAAAAAAAAGAATTAATAAGACAGATAAACCATTAGCTAGCCTTATTAAAAAGAAAAAAGACTGAAATTAATAAAATCATGAATGAAAGAGGAGAGATTACAACCAATACCAAGGAAATACAAATGATTTTAAAAACATATTAGAACTTTTCTTATTGGCCATTGCCCTCTGTTTTAGAAAGCAAAGCATAATAGGAACTGGAAACTTTCCTTTGTCCAAGACAGGTCAGCCCTTCCTTAAGAGGAAGTAGGTAGAGAAGTGGGAGGCATTAATAAAGATTCTTTTGTTTTTTTTAAATCTTTCTGTTTATTAGTTTCTTGATTAATTTTTTATCAGTGTCTTACCATTTTATGTGTATATATATCTTTTACTTTCTTGGTTAAATTCATGCTTAACTATTTTATTGTGTTTTTTTTAAGATTTTATTTATTTATTCATGAGAGACACAGAGAGAGAAAAAGAGAGAGAGGCAGAGACACAGGCAGAGGGAAAAGCAGGCTCCATGCAGGGAGCCTGACATGGGACTCGATCCTGGGTCTCCAGGATCAGGCCCTGGACTGAAGGCAGCAATAAACCGCTGAGTACCCAGGCTGCCCTATTTTATTGTTTTTTAGTGATAATATAAATGGGATTGTCTATTTTTCAGATTTTTTCATGTATAGAAATGTAACTTTTTTTGAGAGAGAGAGAGAGAGTAAGCAGGGGAGAGGGAGGGAAAGAATCCTTTTCGCTTTATTTTTTTAGAGGTGAGATTGGGAGTGGGAGAAGAAGAATCTTAGCAGGCTCCATGTCCTGCAGAGCCTGATGCAGGGCTGGATCCCAGGACCTTGAGATCATGACCTAAGCCAAAACCAAGAGTCAGAGACTTACCTAACCGAGCCACCCAGGTGCCCCTAGCAACTGATTTCTGTATATTGATTTTGTGTCCTGAAACTTTACTGAATTTATTTGTCATTTCAAATAATTTTTGGTGGAATCTTTACTTCAATAAAATAAGGATTCTTTTTGGTTAAAGAAAAGAGTTGGCAAGCTTATTTATGCTTGCTCCAGTAATGGAGGCTTTTTACAATGGAATAAATTCAAATTGCTATGAATTCTTGAGACTCCTCAGTCAGAATCATTCAGGCTCAATTATTCAGGTCAAACATTAGAAAGGAATCAGAACAAAACTCTACCATTAACAGCAGTTCACCTTGTTCAAGTACCCTCTTTGTATCTTTAGAGCTGGCATCGTGATAGTCAGATTAGGATCCAAGGATTTGGGAAGCAGCCACCTCAAAGATTCAACTAGACAAAAATGTCAATGGTATTTTGAAAATTGTCTCATACATAAACATATTACATAATAATGAATGCATAAGGATTTATCATCACCATATGTTTGTATATGATCACTGGCTTTCAAGATGTTCTAAAGCATCACTAATACAGATATCCAGGGGGATGTCTTAGTTAAATCTTTGACAGATTTTCCTCATGTCCCTGTTGGCAAAATTCTTCATGGGTAAATTACTCTAGTTTAAACTTAATCACTTTTCTCATTTGGTCCTTAGAGAAACAATTGTGTACCTCACAAAAAACTCCCAAAATTTTAAGCTAATGATTTAAAAATCTCTATCACCTTTTCTTTCCTTTCTCATTGATTCAAACAAATAAGCACCTACCCCTAGTACTAGGCTAAGTAGCAGGGCTATAAATGAACTAAGTATGACTCTGTCCTCATGACACAACCAGCATCAGGGAGAATTACAGTTTTCTAGGAGAGGGCATGAAAGTGGAGTAAGTTTGAACTGAGGAACAATATAGAGGGAAGAAAAGCATGAAAGGAAGACTTGTCTTGGCAAACTGTTTCATGTAGTGGAGAAAGAAGAACGATGTGGTTGGAGCAGAGAGGAAAAGAGGGAGGGAAGGGCACAGAGACCATAGGATTCATGACTTTGTTGAAGATTTGGTCTTTAACCTAAGAACAATAGAAAACATTTGAAGAGTTGCAAGTTAGGTGTGGTATGAGTAGATTGAATTTTTTAAAAATTATCCCTATGGCTGACATAGGGATATGTCTCTAGTGTGGAGACCACGCTAGAGAGGACTAGCATGGTGAGATGGTAATTATTGTAGTATTTCCACCAGACATGATGGTGACCTGGACTACAATGGTAATAGAGAACATGAAAAAATAAGAGCCCATTGGATATACATTCAGAAGGAAAAATAATCAAGATACTTTGGTGATGAAGTGAGTAAGGGGGAATTGAGGTAGGGGAGATTCTTGAGGCTGTGAATAGTGATGTCACTATTTCCAAGTTTCAGGGACAGGGGAGATCAAGAGTTCATTTTCAGTTTGAGATGCCAGTGTACGTTCCTGAGGAGATATCACAGATATCCAGGTCTCTCTCTCTGTAAGTCTAGATTTCAGAAGAAATTAATATTTAACCTTGTTGGTTATTAATATCTGTAGAAGAAATGTTGCATAGTGGCTACGTTAGGCTTTGGATTCAAAGGCGTAGGGCAGAACCAAAGACATCATGAATCCCCAGGGAAAGACTTTGAGCCAGCTTAGAAACTACCTTTTTTTTTTTTTTTTTTTTTTTTTTTAATGGTTCTCTGGTTCTATTCCACAAGCATCTATATAGTAAACTCAGTCTTATGGTTCACTTAGTCTGTACCTTAAAACTAAAAGAAATAAACATAATGGATTTCCATTTGGCTCTGCCCAGATGACTAGTTGGCCAGCACCTGGATAAAGAGGCTAAGCTCACAGGGATCAATAAACAAAACAAACAGCAACTCTGTCCTGCCCTGGAGATTTCTTTATATATTTTGTTTTTTTTTTTACTCTAATTGCTTGGCATCCCAGTTAATGACTTTCTATGAGATGAACCCTATGACAAACAGTTCTGATTCTAGTGACAGTCAGCTCTTTAACAATGCCATGTACTAATCAGTTTGCTTAGAGATGTCATCAGCAGAACCAGTGAGTCCTACCTATGGAATCTACATTTTCATGCAATTTGAAGCAATAAACAAAATTCTCAGGATATTTACTCAGCTCCAAAAGTAATCTATCGCATGCAAGGAAAAAAATTACACTTTTCATATTTGTATATAGACTTTGCTTTTCTCTGTGCTATTTTGAGAGAGAACTTCTCCCTCAGCTGAAGCAGAGTACAATTTCATAAGAAAGTCATATTTGGAAAATAATATCAATACAAATTACTTAAGTGGTTATGATTAAATAAAAAAGTTTTCTCCAATATGGAGGATAATTTTCCTTCTCTTTTAAACTCTGAATTAAAAGAACTCATTCTACCTGTCACTCGTAAGAGTTACATCTTATAAAGAAATTAGTATCAATTCTGTGCAGTGCATCATAACTTAGTCCTCAACCATTATGAGAGGCAAACACTATCTTATATATCTCAAGTTATATACTTTTATATTAAAAATATTTACATATTTGCTTAATGTTGTATTTTATGTGTTTGTTTAAACAGTCAAATAAATTGCACAATAATTTTTACCGAAGTGAAATGCCCAAGGTCAGACAGCTGTTAAGTAGCATTTCTAAGAATTGAACCTTATGTGTGATCCTAAGTCTGAGCTCTTGACTAAAAAGGTGCATTCAGAATCATTTTTATCTTTGTAAGATTTCACAGCATTCATGGCATTGTCTGACTCTGTGAAATTAATGATTTGGATTAATTACTAAGATGTGAAAGGCCACCTTCAACTAAACTTTTACGTACCATCTTCGGTATTTGGGGACATACAAGGCTTGGTCTCCAAAGAGAATTATTTTCTCAGACTAAACGCAACTACTGAGAATTACAGCAACTCATTCAGCAGCAGCATCTATGTGCAATGAAATACTTGTCTTTAAAAATGATCAGTTCTCTTAGATATTCAGTTCATTCTCCAACTGTAAATTATTTAGAAAAGGTATCACTTCTGCAGTTCTAATAAATCCTATGAACTATTTCTCATGATATCATATTCATATGCGAATGTGAAAATCTCCATCTTTTCTGTCTTTTGTGCCAAAATAAAATATAGCAAAGCTGCTGAAAACCTGTATTAAGGCATTGAAGTTGTGTTTCAAAAAATAATCAGGAAATAGTCAAAGAGAGTCTCTTTGTGTGTGAGTGAAACTGATTAAAGCCTAACATATTTGTAACCAAATGGAGGTATCACACCAATAGAATAAAAGGCTGAAAAAAAAAAAAAAAGAATAAAAGGCTGCAAGTAGGTGTCTACTTGTTTTAACATGAAAATCATACTACTTACTCTGCACATATTGTTTTAATGCACATCTTTTCCTTAATCAGTTCTGAGTAATAAAAAGAGAATTATACTAGAAATTTCATATGGAATTATGTAGTGTATGAAAAGGGTTTGCATAAGGTTTCTCTTCTATCCAGGAGATAAAGTGTGTAATTCACTAAAACCCTGGATATTAACAGCTCCTATATGTAGCCTGAACAGTCTTAGCTATAAATGAAAATTTCATAGAAATATAGTCTAGTTTAAAACAGTGTTCTCAAAAAACAAATAAATAAAACAGTGTTCTCAGAAGAAGTTGAGACAGAGACAATAATATTTTACTTAGATTTATGCCTTGCCATACGTGGACATGCTAAGGATGGTTGGATTTTTTTCTTTTCTATATAAATCACCAGAACTATGCCTAACAGGCATTGTTGATTTTAGCTGACACACAATGATTTCATCCTCTTCTTGGGAGACACCCTCTGCCTTTATTCTATCATGATTCTACATCCCAAAGCAAACATGTTGAAATGTCTTAAAAGTCCTTCCACATACTACCTGAAAATATTTTCCATTCAAAAGCTCATTCTAGGGACTTAATTTAGAAAAGTCTTTATTATTCACATAATCTTTAGATCTTAGGGCATTTGACAAGAGTTAAAAGACAAACCATTTCTCAAATAAATCAGCCATCAAATCTCAAGTATTAGTTCCTGTTAAATGAACCCTATAATTCGATCTTCCAATTAGTTCTAATAAAACACATACATCATAAAATGGAAATTAATTTTCAAAAATCTGGGATTCTTTGACAATACTGGATACATATATCTCTGGATATAAACTCTATGTTTTAATCTGTTACATATATTTTCATAAGTTCTCTCATGTACTAACATCTTCAGATCAAAGGAGACTTCGAGACTTGGATAGTAATTGGGAGATGTAGGCACCTAGGTGGCTATGTTGGTTAAGTCTTCGCCTTTGGCTGAGGTCATGATTCTAGGGTCCTGCGATTAAGTCCTGCATTGACTTGGCAGGGGGTCTGCTTCTCCCTCTGCCCCCCCCCCCACACTCATGATCTCTCTTTTCCACTCTCACTCCCTCTCAAATAAATAAATAAAATCTTTTAAAAAAATAATTAGGAGATGTAAACAAGTAGGAAGTGGTATATTCTAGAAATCAAAATATAAAGGTACTTTCAGTTTGCCTCTGATACCAACTGATTAGCTTCACGTTCCTCAAGATTAAATATCACATGGTATTCCCTTCTAAAATAAAGCAGGTCTAAAGTTAGCAAATTAAGGTAAGCAAGGCAGGTGTTCAGATGGCAGTCTGGGGGTGGGGGGAGGCATGGTGGTGACCAGGGATCAGATGATCAGGTATGAGGAGGGGTCTTCATGAATGAATATGGGGTGGGGTGGAGGAAGTAGCCTGGTGTTCAGTGTCAGAGTCCAAGCAGGCTATGAAAGGTTACCTGGTGTGGAATGTTAGAGCCCAAGAGGGGTATGGAGGACATCTCTGTGGAAGATGGTCTGCCGCAAATATCTGAGTCAGAGAAAAGTGAAGGTGTCATTCACAAGGGAAAGCAGCCTGCCTGAGAATGACTATACAAGGGGAGGGTGTGGGTGGGGTGGTTGATGGGTGATGGTGTTCCATACAAAGTACAGGAACATGGACAGGGATAGGAGATGTGATGGGTGTGTTGACAGGTGATGGTGTCATTTCTGCACACAGGGAGATGGACCAAATGAGTAAGTACTTTAAGGGACATGGGACTTGTGTTTCTCATTGTCAGAGGAAGAGGTAACAGACCAAAAGGCCACAGAGACTAAACATATGTCCACTTTTTATAAGAAGCTATTGAGGAAACACTTAAAATGTTCTAATATTTGATTAGTGAAGTGAATCATCAATGAAACTGCTGTAAGTTGACAGAGGAGTCTCACATTTTCTTCAAACCTGGTGCACAATTGTGCATCACAAATTTAAAGGCATGAATTAAAGGCTCAATTCACCCACCTGCAGACTGAGGAATCTTAAACTTAGGATGCGTGAATGCATAGGATAAAGCAGAGTAACTCATACTGGTGGGAACAGGTGATCTTTCTCCTCCATGAACAAAGAACAGTAAGCTACTGTGTCTCATGAGACAAGTACAGGAAAAGAAACAATGCTAACATGACCAAAGAGATTATTACATACTAACTCTGATATATGCTTTAAATGTTTTGTCTCAGTTCTCCCTGCAACCCACAATAGATACTGGCAATCTGGATATTGTAAGACCATTTTGTAAAATGAACAATGCAAAGCTTAGAATTTAAATATTCTACTAGTTGGGACTTTGGACAAGTCCATTACAGGATTAAAGATCTTAGTCTGATTTCAAGCCCATACTTTCTATTTTATTTATATTTGCATATTTATCTCTAAAATAAAATATAGTTAGTCTCCCAAATATGATAGCTCTTCTGATGTTGTGCTATTCCGGTTGCTAGACTTCAGTAACTCTGTTACAATAAACACTGTCTCCTCAGTACATATTAGTATTGTATGTCTTTCATGAAAAAAATGTGGAAATGAGGCTCTAAGATATTATGGGTTTAAGATAATCAAATGTTTTCTAAGGAAACGAGTTATTCCTTTTATCATAATGATGACAATTTATACATTTTCTATGCAAGGGGATTTTATTCTTTTTTTATTTCTGTGGTGATCACTCATTATACTTGGTTACCTTATGTGCTTATTGATTTTTAAACTGCTTGCCGCCCATTTTGTTTATAAACTTAAATAGGAAGCTCCTTTGAGGCATGGGATAAAGTTGAGCACCTCCTGAAAGGGTTATCATCTGGTTCTGGCATGGGTCTTAAATGTATTCCTATTGGAAACACATCTAAATTTCTGACATGAATCAGCATTTTTGTATTCACCTTTTAGGATGAATTTAGTTGGCAAACCTGTACAAATGTTAGATGGTGTTTATATATTCTCAGGGGAGATATTTTACTCCTTCATTTAGTACCAAGTTTGGAGACAGGAAATTTTCCCATTTTCATCTGGGAACAGAGTTATTTCGAATTCCCCCTTATATGAAGAGAATGGTACTCTGGAGTTCCAACCAGAAGAAAAGAGGATTTCTGCTTTGACTTTCTCATTTGGGCTCAGCCTTAAAGTTGTTCTTTTCTGTACAGGACCCACCCCAGTCCTGTGAAATATCAAAAAACGACACTCAGGAAAACTGTGACTTGCACGTGTGATTCAGGTGAAAACTGGCTTCAGTGCTCCAATCAATCTCAGGGTCTGGGCTTCACTCAGCCATTGCTCTAAGTTCTTCACTTTTTTTTTTTTTTTTTTTTTTTTTGTCAGAGTACATACACACTTCTTTTCTTTTCCATTTTGTTGACTGTTTTCAAAAGAAAGGTCAGTCCTAGATCCTCATCTGCCACATTGCCAAAAATGGAACCTCGAAGGGTAAGTTTTTCATTATTTATTCAGTTAATCTCTAGAATTTGGTAATACATATTGCTGAAATTAATTTGAGGGAAAGACTATTATGGATGGCATGGTGATCTCATAACTTTCTATTTAAGGAAGAGATTTAATATATGTTAATCTTTCCCCCTTGTTAATGTATTTCTTTTCTTTTCATTGAAGATCAATAATTTTCTTTTAATATTTTAAGCAATAATGAGTTTTTGAGAGGCCTATAGAGAGACTTGTATTCTATGCTTGTTTCAATAGGAAAAGGCTGTATCAGTTGATAAGCAACATAATCTCTCTGGACTACAGTTGTGAAAAGTTATCTCAAAAGGAAAGGTTTGTGTTTCTTATAACTACTCAATCATGGACAAGAACAATACATGGATGTAAAGATTCAGTCACAAAAAGGCCATTCTGGGACTAAAATCTCATTTGTAACCACAAGATCTTTGGGTGTGTTGATTTTAAACCAATGTATAATTTCATGGCAGTCAGTCTCTACTTGTAATTCTGGTGTGTCATTTGGTCTCAAAAGACCTGATCTAAAGTTGGTAATGCTTATTACATTAAAATTTGCCAATGCCACTTGGAAAAATTAAACTGTGATAGTTAATTAAAATATGCAGTGTTTAATATGGTGCTTCAAATTCTTACAGATACTTGACAGATATACAAGGGTTTCGGTGACTTGTCTTTTGAAATTCAGTGATTGGAGCTGCTTCTTTGAGTCTTATGTATACTCTCACGCTTCACAAAGCTAATACACTGGAATGTGTCATGAGTAACCCTAGAGTTTTACTTACACATATTTTGTATGAAATGTATGTTTTTAATACTTATTTTGTATGAAATACAGGTTTTTAATAATTACATAGTCAAATCCTCTTGTTTGAGGTCTGTTAAAAGCAAGAAACAGATGTCCTGTTTAGTTAAGTTCCAAAAAAAACTAGAAAGGGCAATGCTTGTCAAATGCACAAATGATTGCTTGTGAATTTTATATAAACATTGAACTTGAGTTAGGCAAGATATTCCATTGATTGGTTTTACAATGAAACTCACATATTAAGTTAATAATACCAAAATTTGTTTTGAGAAGAATAGTGTTGACTGGCATAGTATCTGGCATGTAACTGTATTAATATTCAATCAAATATGTGTGGATAAATCAATCACTCAATGAGCTGTATAACAGATTTATACACTTAAAATAGCCCAATAAATATCTAATAGCACATTATCCTTAATTTTATTAACTTGTCAAACAGCTGGTCTAAGTCAGAGCTTTCAGCTGTATGGATGTCTGGGTGATCCTTGGGATTATGTGTTAAATTATGAGTTTAATGCCTAAAGGTGTTTTTCCCTCCTGGGGAAAGAATAACTGCTTCCAGAAGACCCTTCAATTGTTTGAGATGTATAAAGTTTAAATATCACTATCTTAAGTAGGATTTGTCACCAGTTAAACCCCAGGGCCTGGCTTTGTCCACCTGCTTATACTATCTTTTGTTTTCTATTTTTCCCTAAGTTTTCTTTCCAGTTTTCCTTCTTACCTCAGACAAACGAAACTCTAACCTCACAATTTTTGAAAATCTTCCCAGTGTATGGTAAAATATATAAAGAATTTCAGCCAAGTAAGTCCCTAAAAGTCATCTCTATGATGTTATATTCAGGTTTGAAGTCAAAACTTGAATCATCTTCTGGTTTGCTTTATTAAATGGTTTCAACATTTAGCTAAAAGAGTCACACTATTTTATTCATCCAACAAAAGCCTACGGTGCAGATACCAACAGA
Source organism: Vulpes vulpes (assembly GCF_048418805.1). Lineage (NCBI taxonomy): Eukaryota > Metazoa > Chordata > Mammalia > Carnivora > Canidae > Vulpes > Vulpes vulpes. Next base: position 71,167,724 of record NC_132788.1, on the reverse strand, counting down.
GCTTACACTCAAACAGGGGGAAATGGAAAGATCTATGCCTTTGAATTATAGTTCTTTCTAAAAGAATTAAGTCACAAATTATTAGATGATTAAAGAAAATGAAAGAAAGCAAAAAAAATTAAGAAATAATGGTACTATATTATTAATTATATCCACATTTACATGTTAATGAAAACTGAAACCTTTTAAAAAGAGCACTTAAGGATGATCTAATCTAACATTCATTTGACAGATGGGAAACCGAAGACCAAAAAGGTGAATTGGTTTGTGCAATATAAAACAGGTAATGCAAGAAGTCAGGAGGTAGGATAGATATCCATGTTTTCTAATAGTCTCAGAATACTTCCTCATAGAATGGAAACTCAGTTGTCCCCCATTATAGTGACTGAATGGGTGTTAGTTGAATTCATTAACTAGTTCATTTCCACATAAAGAAAAAGACATATTAAAATGCTAAAAACCTCAGAGTGATTAACAACTAAGATGTAGGTCATGTATACTGATGGGTTAATATTTATCATCAGGTATTCTAGTAGTTCTAACTCCCTTAATAAAAACCAACTTATGGGTAAATGACTATCTTGGTAAAGATGGAATATTTAGGTATACCATTTTAGAGGGTCATTAGTAATATCTATCAATATTAAATATGTCCACCTTTTTATTTTACAATCACATCTCTAGAACACAAGTTTACAGACATGCATACAAATTAGCCAGAATACTTAAAAAAGTGGCACTTGTAATAAGAGGAAAAAAGGCAAATAGGTAGCTTTACTCAATCATTAGGATTACAGAGACATGACTATTTTTCAAGTCTCTGAAAATTTTAGTCCCATCATCTAAAATGGATCTGATAAGTGGATCACCAAAAAAATGATAAAAGGAGAATGATAAAATTTAGTTTAATTCTTCAAAATCACAGAACCTGACACAACTCCTTGTACATAAAACATCAATAAATATTATTGATGAATTCCTTCTATCCTAAATGTATTATTTCAATCTATTGGGAGGCATCTTGACAATATAATGGTTGAGAACCAGCATTGGTGAATGGTGTCAAACACCTAGATACTTTTCTAGGCTCTAACACATGACCATTCAGAACCTATTCTTTTGTTTCCTTTTTTTTTTTTAATCAGTGATAACACATCGCCAACTTCATTAGACTGTTTTAAGCAATTAAGTCCTAACTTCAGAGACATGGTGAATGGCCATCATCATGATCATCATCATATGTATATGCACACAGGAGTTATACACTCTAAGCATTGTTTTTCTGTCTAGGAAGTGCTTAAAATACTGGCACCATTTTAATGGGTTGTAATGGAGGTAAAGAGAATTTTTTACTACAATATAGTGCTTTGTATTTCAGGTAATTATAAAGCAGCATTATTTAGTAACTATATTTCAACAAAAATCCTGAAAATTCTTCCGTAAAATATGTCTAATATGATAATTATACTGAGTTGTGACAGGGCTATTGAAGCTGACTTTATTTTTTTATTTCATTTATTATTTTTTTATAAATTTATCTTTTATTGGTGTTCAATTTGCCAACATACAGAATAACACCCAGTGCTCATCCCATCAAGTGCCCCCATCAGTGCCCGTCACCCAGTAACCCCCACCCCCCGCCCACCTCCCCTTCCACCACCCCTAGTTCGTTTCCCAGAGTTAGGAGTCTCTGAAGCTGACTTTAATAATAAATCTATTTTTAAAAATTTACTAACATCATGTGACTTCTAAAGAGAGATTCTGAAATTATAGTTTATAATAGTATAGCTAGTAAGAAGTCAAAATTCCTTCTCTCTACAGGTATAATCATTTATTATGTTTGGTCTAATTTTTGAGGTGTATACAACCCCTGACTAATATTGAACTTTATATTTCAAAAAGGGACAACAGGCTGTTTTGCTTTGCAAGTTGTACCTTCTACAGCTCTCAAATTATATGATAAACATTTCAAATTGTCAAGCTATCCAATGTCACAATGTCAACTAGTGTATATTCTTATGATTGCATAGCTTCAAAAATAAACAGGCTTAGTTTTAGGTAGATCAGGAATCAGCAATTTATTTTCCAGTAAGGACCATGTTTTTTACTTGAGGGCTATACAGTCTCTACTTCAACTATTCAACTCTTCCACTGAAACATGAAAGCAGCTAAAGACAATACCTAAACAAAAAGGAATGGATGTATCTCAATAAAACTTTATTTACAAAAACCAGTCTGTGGGGCATACTTCACCAAGGCTGTGTTCATTGAGCTTTGCTTTAAAACTCTTTTTAGCATTCAATACCTGTGCTGTAGACCCCTAAATCAGACAGTATGTACATGAATTTTATAACATTGTACAAACTCATGAAAATGAAACATCTCATGCAGAACCTTTAATTTTTAAAGGCACAGCATTGTCAAATAGTGAGTTAACCACTGTCATAGGGCAAATGAAAGGCATCTTTCATGGATGGAATCCTGTCAGAAAGAGTGTTACTTTATAAAGAGAAAATGGCACATTAGCTACTCTTCATTACATGAAAAAACAAAAGCTACTCACGAAATATTAAAAGCATCTGGATATTGAGTGAAGAGAGAAATAGATGAGCTATGGCAGCAAAAAGAACCATTTCAGTGCATTTTATTGATCATTAACCTTTTGCTTTAGGAGGCATTTGAAAACAACAGAGAACTGTGTTATTGGTTTGGCATGAAACCTCTAATGATGCATGAGAATATATGCTCAAAAATGTCAAAGGTCACTGGAGAAATCTCATATTGACAGATAAAAAGTTTTTGATGTTGTGTTATACAGAAGTAAAGGGCAATAAGCTAACTTTTCTTGCAATGCTGGCTTGGGGAACTTTTGTGGTATTTAGAAAAGTTAAAACTGAATGTGGTTCAATCTGGCCTTCTCCTTCCTAGATATCATGAGATAAAACTGATTGATAACATATCAATATCAGGGACATGTTTCTTACCAGTCATGCATTTAAAATTGTCTAGAATCAACCAAAATATTTATATCAATGGTGGTTCAGCAATTTGTCAGTAAAGATTGTCAAAGATTGGAGAACCTGTTTACTTATAGGCAGACACAGTGTTTGCTATATAAAGCACTCATGCATTTTGTTTCTTTGGTGATTGTTAATGTCTAAAATATGTCCATGAGTAGTATCTTAACTATTATAAATATTAGGATAAGCTCAATGGAGCTTTTTTTTTTTCTAGAATGAAAGGTTCCCAAATAAACTTGAGAGGGATTTTAAAAATCTGGGATTATGTACCTTTTACATATCACCAAATAAACATTGGTATGCTAAAAATTCTACCATTCTCACACTTAGAGCATTATACATTTAGGACCTCATCTGAATTTCTTAAACTGCTTTAATTGGAGAATAATTCAACACTGCCTTCTAAAATAAACTTAATTTGCAAAATTAAGCTTTGCAGGTGTATTAATTTGATGAAGATAAAAATGAAAATTAGACCAAAAATATTAACTTGTTTTAAGGATAGAATGGATTTCTTGATTTTGGTTGACAGTGATTTATAATCTACCTGAAGAGAAGGCAACATTTATAACGTGTGGTATAAGTTAAAAAATACCAAGTATACATTAAAGAAGAAATCTTCATGGATTATCCTGTAAGTAACGTTTGAATGATCTAAGATGAGTTGGTCTGTAAGTTTTACTTTAAGTGATGAAGGGGAAACAAAACACAAAACAAAGAAGTCATACTTTATTTCTAGTTTCCCATCTTGTCCCACATCAAATCCATCAAACACTAAGATTAATCCTACCTCCAAAATCTCACAAGGGTTCTCATTGCTCCCTACACACTTCCTCCACTCCAGCCCACCCACCAGCGATTCTCACTGCAACTTTCACACTAACCTCCCAGATGGCCTTCCTGAGCCAACATTTTTGACATACAGTGGTGAGTATAATTAAAACAAAATAAAACAAGGGTGCCTGGGTGGCACAGTTGGTCAAAGATCTGACTTGGTTTTGACTCAGGTCGTGATCTCAGGGTCATGAGATTGAGCCCCACACTGGGCTCTCTGCTCAGTCTGCTTCAGGTTCTTTCCCTCTCTCTCTCTGCCCATCCTCGTGCTTGCTCTCTCTCTAAGATAAAGAACTCTTTAAAACAAACAAGCAAACAGAAAAACACAAAGAAATTCCTCAAAACCACCACCAACACCAAAAAAAAAATGATTTAAGTCATGCCACTCGTATGCTTAAACATCAAATTGCTTCCTTTTTCCTGCATATAAAATCTAGCTTCCTTATTATGACCTACAAGTCAACAATATGTCTCCTTTATCTGATACCATTTTTTTTCTTATCCAGACTCACTTCTTGCCTCAATTTCTTTGACTTAATGGTTTCTCTGTTTGAAATGCTGTAGTCTTAACTTCCTTTTATGATTAGAAAATTCTCCTCCTTTAGCTCTTTACTGAAATCTTCCACCACCCGTCACTTCTCACTCTTTCAAATTCCCCTATTTCCCATTGCCATTACTAACCTACTCACTGTATTTCCTTTATGGTCTATAATTACTCAGCTCATTTTCTGATTACTTGCCTTATGTTGATTACTTATTAAATGAAAGCTCCATGAGAACAGAGGCACTATTTTCTTTGCTAACTGCTAAATCCCACTGCCTAGCGTGAAGACCTATCCACTACAGATAATCAGACATTAATTAAAAAATGAGACACACACGAAGGATGAAAATCTTGCAGATCCAATAATAAAATGATAATATAAGGTGTACACACACACACACACAACTAGATGTTTTATAATTAAAGCTTCATGTCCTTATTAGGTGTCTTGAAATTAGTATAATTACTGAGATTAAATACTATATTTAGATTAAATATAGACAAGGTAGAAAAAACACTAGAGTGATGAAAAAGTTAAAAACCCTTTAGTTTAAGCTGAAAAATCACAAGAAAGTTTATAAACAGAATGACTTTGTTTATGTACCTGATTTCCTGTCCCCAAACTCATAGAACCTGATCTGAAGCACTGCTCCATCAAATGTCAAGTCTCAGTTAATGACAACCATTTATTGAGTTCTTATCTAGATGAGACTATGCTTTGTGCTTTATGTGGATTCTATGTTAATCCTCACAACAAACTTTATTGAGTTGCTATGACTATTCTCATTTTGCAGATTAGGGAATCTAGAATCTTTTATCTCCACAGACCATAGGAAAAAAAATTCAGCAAATCATCTGCTAGGCTTACGAGAAAAAAAAAAAAAAAGACAGTGAAGATTTTACTGCTGTGCTTAATCATTTATGAATCTTAGTTTAACTTCTGTCTCTTGCTGGAAAATAGAGAGACTATGGAGTGCTCAGTTAATTAAGAGAAATGACATAGCATGTCTTTCTCCATGATTCATGCAGAAATGTCAGTGGCTGGAGATTGGTATAGGAAGCAAAAGGAATGAGAAGATTATATCAGATTGAAATATGGGAGACAATGATCCAGAACTCTCATTCGTTAATTCACTTCATTAATTCATTTGTTGATTTCCTTTCAATTACCAACCAGAGTGCTATATGCTAGAGATAAAAAGATAAATAAAAAGCATCCCCTGCAGAGACACAATTACTGTCATTTGAGTACAGAGACAAGTAAACCAGTAATAAAGATATGCTGATCCCTTTGATAATGGATTGTATTTATGGAACACTTTTCAATAGTTAAATACATACCTAACTTCTGAGTAAATAAAACCATGTGAAGCAAACCAGCATGAGATGTTTTTATGAGACAGTAGGGAAATGCCAAAAGCACAATTCATTAAGTAAATAAGGACTACACATCTTAGGAGACAGATACAGAACAAAAAAAAGTTTTCAGAAGAAAGAGAAAAATCTCTATTTTTCCCTCTGAAAAATATTGAAGTATTCAATATTGTTTTCAAGTATTCCAGATAGAACGTATTGAAAAATATTGAAAAATCCCTGCTTTTCTCTCTGAAACAAGAAAATATATTTCTTAAAGTTTGGTTATTTACAAACTTCCCTTGCTCTCCCAAATCCTATCATATTGTTATTTATTTTAGACATAAAGTTGTCAGATTCATGCCTGTTCCCATGCAAAACTTCATCCTTGATTGTCTGAAGTTAATTCCTAGAGCCACTGCCTGACAGATGGTTTCAACTTTTACATTCTCACAATAAAGAGACAAGTTTACCCTTTTCCGGAAAACTATCTAAATTTGATTTCCAATGACTCTTAAGGATAACATTAACATCTAGACTTGATAGCTATACAACATCCAGCACATCTATACAATATATTTGACAGTCAATTGTCTCGCAAACCAAGACATTTTTACACTGACAAGTCAAATTTAAGGGATCTTTTCAAAGTAACATTGCTGGAAGCATAAACATGTAATTGTAAACACAAATACTTACAAAAGCATTCCCATTCCTGAAATATTTTTTTTAATTTTTATTCAAGACTTACGGGCTATTTCCTTAATTACCCTTTATTCAAATCTGTTTTTCTTCTTTAACATTTGTATAACAGTGATTATTATATACTCCCATGTTTATAAATTTTATTTAAACTTTAATAATGTCTGTGTTTGATTTTCAATATTTCATTTTTCAAGTGTCTGTTTTATGTTTTCAATTTTCAGATATTAAAGTTTAAGAAGTTAAAAAATATGTATATACATACTTATACATCCATATATATGTATATATTTATATGCCTTTAATCTGTCCCACAGATTGTACACACACACACACACACACACACACACACACACACTCTTTAGAGAAAAGAAAATGTAAATAAAACAGAGAGATATATACTCAGATTTTGCATAACACAGCTTTCCCTCAGGCTCTATCTAGTAACCTTAATTTGATTTTAGGGCCTCCTCCCAAGCAAGCATTTTAGAAACTTCTCTGACCACTTCTGATTAATCACTAAAGCTCTCCATAAGGAACTCTTCCATTCACCCTCTTTGCCTAAAGATGCAAATTTGGCTTGTGCTTTATTGCATTATTCAGAATCTGAGCCCATTATTGTCCAATTTTATTTGTATCCAAGAATGATTTAAGATTAGAAAAGGAAAACTTTCTGCTTGCATCATTAAGCACTTGTCTGTGTGAATCAATGAAGAAAACCTGCGTTTTAAATCTTAGCTTGGCCCACAGTGTGGGCTCTACAGACTGGGGAAAGCAAAGTGTTTTCTCCCTTTAGGCTCTTGTCTGGATTAGCATTATTTTACCTGCTGCCCTTGCAGAAAACAGGCTCAAGTCACCCCTGAAAAGACAATGCAGTGGTAACAGAATCTGAAACACAAATCTGAAATGAGGCCTACCAACTATAGATTCCATGTTGAGTGTGGAGCTCAACCCAAACAAATGGGCAAAGTCTTGGGGTACCTGGTGTGTTATCATCACAGCCACTTGTTCCCTTGACTTGGGAAGAAACTGTTTTTTTCTCTTTACCTCAATTTAAGAGAGAGGCTTCAAGACCACTCTATATGTCACCCCTGTATTTGGAGCATACAGTGGATTGGGATGTGTTTCCTGCATAAAAATATATGAAGCACCAGGCAGCCAACCAGGCTTTCTGAATTGAAATTAAGCTGGAATTCCTGCTGCATTGGTCTTTGTTGTAAATCTAGAGTTTGTCCAATCAATGAACATCTAAGTTTTCAAATTTCCTTGGATAAGATGTCAACCACATGAGAGAGCTCTTGGTGCCTTTAATCCGTTCCCACATACCACACAAGGAGCCAGAAAAGCCCATCAAAAATATCTTAGCCAGCTGCAACAGAGCCAAAATGTCTAGTGTGACAAGTATGGAAACATAGAGCTCCTCTGTCAAGGTATTTAGTAAGAATTTCCTAGGATGCGGTGGTGCATGGGAATGACGTCTCCAAAGAACCCATGAGAGCAACTTCAATGGACTCTCCTTGGACCTTGAGATCCACACAGCATGGTGACTCTCAGGACAGTAATTTCTAACATAGCAGTTCAAAGATACAAGAAATCAAAGCAGAAGGTACTAGTCCTCTTAAAGCACAAGCCCAGAACTGGCCTCGCCTCACTCTTATCATAGTCCATTGGTTAAAGCATCTACTGGCCAGTTCGGGTAAGAGCAAGGGAAAGAGTCCCCATCTCTTGATGAGGGTATGATTGCAGCCATCTTTGGTTTGTCCACAGTCACAATTGAAGAAACTAATGTCAAGTAGGTGCTGATTTATGAAGTCCCTCCCTGCCTCCTTACCTTTTTCTTTGTTCATAAGCCATGGTTAGTGAGAAAGTGGAAAAACAGAAGTTCCAGATGAAGAGAGAAGCTATGCCTACCTCTCCCATTGAGACCAATAGGGTGCACCAGACCTGAGATGAGCAAGGGGATGATTTTTTATTATTTTGTTTGTATTTAGATAGGAAAATTTAATTATCCACTAGAACACTTAAAACAAGTCCAGACATGTCACTGGACTTGCCATAAGTTATATTCAGGAGTAGAGAAACAATTAACATCATAAGACATTTAAAAGGGTGATGAGCCCTGTTAGAATGGCTACATCAGAAAGATAAGACATGGGAATGTGTTGGTGAGAATGCGGGAAAAAAGGAAACACTCATACACTGTTGGTGAGATTGTAAATTGGTGTAGCCAGTATGAAAACAGTGCAGAGTTCTCAAAAAATTAAAAATAGCATGGCTCCTGGTGGCTCAGCTGGATAAGCATCCATCTCTTGATATCAGCTCAAGTCCTGATCTCAGGGTTGTGAAATCAAGTTCCGCTTCCCACAGTCAGGTCCCCCACCTCCCCGTCAGACTTCCTGCTGGGCTTAGAGCCTGCTTAAGTGTCTGTCTCTCCCTCTCCTGTCCCTCCCTACCCCAATTAGCACTCTTTCTCTCTAAAAAACAGAACAAAAAGTTTATATAGAGTCTAGCTCAGATTCACAAAGGCCCCCTGCAAATATGAATGAGCCTGAAGATATGCCAAGGTGTCATGAACATTTGACTCATAAAAATGTGAGGATATCTAAGAGTCCAGTTTATCCTTTATGTGTACAGAAAGACTTTAAAACAACGAAAACACTGAAGTCTGAATATATTAGAGAAGAAGAAGAAACTTTTTTGATGCAATTTTTTTTCCTTTAAAAATACCACTTAGTCTCAATGAATAATAATTGAAATCAAATGCTTATAGACTCAGGACCCTAAAATTTACTTATGACCATTTGGGGAAATTGTTCTGGACCAGTAAAGAAAAGAGGTCATTTTTCCTTTTCGGTCTCTCTTCTGAAACAGAACAAACAAATAGAGAAACTGTGGGTATTTCCTTTCAATATGGCATTTGCTGGGTCAGTTTGCATCTTGAGTAGCAAGCAAGTATACAAATGGGATCAATGAAAGTGGTATCAACTCTGGAATAAAAGGCACAAAACATTTCAAGTATTAAGACGTTAGCACTAACCTCCTCATTCTGGATGAGAGAAGAGTAGAAATCAGTTCTAAGCATGCAGGACTGCGGACTGACTTCAGCAGGTAGAGAGATAACCATATACTAGATGTATTTCATTTAATTATCACAAAACAGAAGCAGGCAATCTAACATCCATTTGACAGGATGTTTAAAGGAATTTAGAGTGATCAAGTAAAGTGCTTGAAAGCAGTAAGCAAGTGAGTGGCACACTAAGGATTTGCCGGCTGATTCCAAGCCCCCTATTTGTAATCATTTCCCAAATCTCCTAATATCTTTTCTAAAATTCAAGTTAGATGTACTTACCAAGACTTGACCAAGACTCAGCTCATACCTCTGTATAAAGTCCTTCCCGCCACTGTGTTGCTCAGATCTGGAAACTTCCCCAAGGCAAGTTACCATCTGCACCAGTTACCCAAGTTGCACAGGGCCTCTCCCAGTTCTGCCATCACTCCTGAGCCAGTGGGCTCATCTACCATCACATCCACCTGTAGCCCACTAGCTGCCTTTTCAACAGTGTGGTGGCTATAAACACAATGTTCTCCACAGGACTTAACAAGTCTTTGAGTAGAAGTATGGGTATGTGTTATTTTCAAGAAAATCTCTTTGAAGCTACAGAACGACTTTTCATTGAAAGGTGAATGTTAAGTAAGTGAAATGTTATTACCTTGGAAAATATACCCAGCACCTATTCTCCCTGGTCTATAGATTCAAATCTTGACCTACATCTATTGCTCTCTCTTTCCTCAAGACTATTTCATTACTTTAAAATGAATCTCCCAAGGTATGGCATGAGGCAACAAAAAAATTTTTTATTTAAATCTGTATTCCTCATATATAAGTGGAAAAACAGGAGAAAATGGCTTTTTCCCCCCTACAGAACGTGCCTAATCAGGAAGGGCCTTGCATAGAGATAAACATACTTAATTTCTGAAGGGAGAAGCTTTATGTTATGTGGTAGCAGTAGCCAAAGACATCACTTTTGGTGTTTCCAAACCCAATAGGACAGTCTGTCACTTATACATAGTGAGTGATTCTGGCAGTTGGAAGTAAACTGAGCTAGGTAAGAATACAAAAATAGTAATGTTCCTAAAATGGGCTTCTCTTGGATACACTTCACATGATTTCCTTTTACCTAACATATTCTTTTCTTCCAAGGCTCTCTAAAAATTTCTCAGCCATTACAGGCTAAGTTCCAGAACTTTTTCTACATGCTAGACCAGCCCTACCAGATCATGTGTCTCCGATTTAAACTTAATTATAAATAATGAGGAACATATATGAAGTCACAAACCGGCCTGTTTACTTAAATAGGCAATTACAAAACTTTTAGTCTGAGATTTAACACCTTTCTGAATAACATCCTCTGAATATTATCACTGGTGTTGATTTGTGGCAACATTCTGAGCTATTTGTCATCTGGGTCTGGCTTGAGAGATTACAGATTGCAGCCAGCAGAAGCTAGGCTCCTTACATGAACCCAGTATTGTGCACAAACTCTATCAACATTACCTTAGTTCTCACAATTACTTGAGCATGTATTGTAAAATATCTTTCTCATCCTCAAATTACTCTCTAGTCTCTTTCTTTGCTTTCTTACATATAAAATTCCTGAGGCGAGGAATCTTAGACCTCTTATCTCAAGACCAGTGTCTGGAACTATGGATAAATTCATGAACCAACCTTTTAGTAAGATAGTATTATCATGTGTACTTGACAAGGAACCATTGAAGAAGGATTCAGCATTTAAAACCCAATAATAACAATAATATGATTAACTTATTAGAGTCTGTAATTGAGGACCAGGAGCCAAACTGTGATAGAGGCCTTCTATGATTACATCATGCCATCTGCCAGGATACTCCTCTAAGATGGGTCCTTGCATTGGTGCTGTTTTAGAGAAATACTGTGTCTCAGAGGGGATTAATTTCTTCTCCAAGGTCACACAGGTATTTAAAACATGGCTAGGATTTCCAACCCAGATCTATGACTGGGAACAAATGCTCTTAATGATGAGGCCATACCACCTTCTTTACAGTTTGGTCAACTTTCAGGGTATAGATGATCTATTGCTTATAATTACTTCAAATACAATTTTATAATACCTTTTATTCTCCTAATTATCATATCTGTTATCTCCAGAGGCAGCCCAGGAGAAAAAATTAAGCACACAAAACAGGAAAGGGTAAGATGAGATTGAATATTTCACTGATTTAATTCAACAAATATGTACTGAACAGATAGAGATGAGCCATGTACAATGAGAGCACTTACTGTGCCAGGGTTTATGATCCCAGTGGGCATTCTGACATGTGATCTTGATATTTAGCCTTGGAAGGGCAGCCATTCTCATCTGGATGTTTTGGAAAAACCACTACAACAATCAAATTGAATGGACATTTCCCTTCCTCATTAGCCAGTCTAGCTATACATTTCAGATTAGCTTTGGGTTTGTATTTGTCACATTGTACTGTCTGATGCCAAAATAAATCTGCTAATTTACCATTCTTATCTTTGTCTCTGTTCCCCCCACTCCCCCACAGAGTTTTCCCAAGAAACATCCAATTATAGTTTCTCTTTCTTCCTTTTCCACACACAGTACTAATGACCCAGGTAGAATCATCAGGCACCAACCTAATTTCAATGGGCAGAGTAAGAGTAAAGAATAGGAATGAAGACCAACAAATAACAGAAGTACCCTTTCTTACATATTTAATTCTGTATCAGTACATTTATTCTGTGTGCAAGTTCAAGAGGTAATTATCACCTACGTAGAAGCAAGACATGCTAAATTAGGGCTCAGCGTTCAAATAAAAACAAAAGCAGAAAAACCTAACGATTTAAATAAGCCATATTCCAATCTGTTTATATCATTTCTTTCAAAAGAATGGTACAATTTACTAATTGCTAATTTTGTAATTGCTGCCATGGGTTGATTTTACCTTCAATATTTACTGAAGTGTATCCAACTTATAATGAATATCAGTACATTTTTCATTTTTAAAAAGGGTATAATACTTCAGAAAAAACCAATTAAGGTTAATTTTAAATTTATAAAAAAGATAGATGGCATTGTAAGAGTATGGAACGGCAGGGGGGATTTTAATTGGAACAAAAGAACTTGTAACATCCTAAACATTTCGCATTTTCTTTATTTTACTGAAATAAACTGTTATGTTTTTAATGAAAATGGTAAAAAATATTGAAAATCAACACAGACCACCTTTAAAAATATTAAAGAAGGGGATCCCTGGGTGGCTCAGCGGTTTGGTGCCTGCCTTTGGGCCAGGGCGTGATCCTGGAGTCCCGGGATCGAGTCCCACGTCGGGTTCCCTGCATGGAGCCTGCTTCTCTCTCTACCTGTGTCTCTGCATCTGTCTCTGTCTCTATGTCTATCATGAATAAATAAATAAAATCTTTAAAAAAATAAAAATATTAAAGAAAATGTATGATGAAAGTTAAACACAAAACCTAGAAAATATTTTTTCATACAGACAAATATTTTTATAACTTTTATGTAAAGAATTCTGAAGCTGGGCCAGTTTTATCTTGAATAACTTTCCATGTAGGAATTAGAGAATATCAAAATTTACAATTGTCAAAAGGAAACTTCTTAGCTTTTGCATTCCCCAATTTGAGTTCTTTTTTTTTTTTTTAATTTTTTTATTTTATATGATAGTCACACAGAGAGAGAGAGAGGCAGAGACACAGGCAGAGGGAGAAGCAGGCTCCATGCACCGAGAGCCCGACGTGGGATTCGATCCCGGGTCGAGGATCGCGCCCCGGGCCAAAGGCAGGCGCCAAACCGCTGCGCCACCCAGGGATCCCCCCAATTTGAGTTCTTATCGACAATAGAGGAAGAACAAAGTACACTACAAACTAGTACTACAAATGCTTACTCAAAATTTCTACATATTGATTTTTAATTTATTTATTCATGAGAGACACACAGAGAGAGACAGAGATACAGGCAGAGGAGAAGCAGATTCCCTATGGACAGCCCAATGTGGGACTTGATGTGGGACTCTATCCCAGGACCCCAGGATCACGCCCTGAGCCGAAGGCAGAGGCTCAACCACTGAGCCAGCCAAGGCGTCCTTCAAAATCTCTAAATCTGATGGATCTGATTTTAAGAGGGACCTAATCGTGCCTTGGGGTGCAAAGTTTGCTGCTTGCCTGGGTTGGAA